>NC_034184.2:62708075-63958075 GCF_002021735.2 Oncorhynchus kisutch | reverse complement strand
ACCCTGCAGCTTTGATGACATGGGGATCTGAGGAAGGAGCATTTTCATGGATACAGAATATACTGACAGAGTTAGAAGCCTTAACCTTTTCAATGGCTACATGGGATAAAACAACAACAATATTCTGAATACACCCCCCTAAACACAACTGGCTGGGTTGAAAACGAATCAATTTGGGTTATATGGTAACCCAGCACTGGATAAATATTGGACACAACATACACTGGACTATTTTGACCCAGCCAGTTGGGTTGTGTGCAGTGTCTCTGAACAGTACACACAAACACACACCACACACACACACACACACACACACACACACACACACACACACACACACACACACACACACACACACACACACACACACACACACACACACACACACACACACACACACACACACAATCATGGACAAGGCATGCAAGTACAGTTGAAGTCGGAAGTTTACATACACTTAGGTTGGAGTCATTTAAACTCGTTTTTCAACCACTCCACAAATTTCTTGTTAACAAGCTATAGTTTTGGCAAGTCGGTTAGGACATCTAATTTGTGCATGACACAAGTAATTTTTCCAACAATTGTTCACAGACAGATTATTTCACTGTAACACAATTCCAGTGGGTCAGAAGTTTACATACACTAAGTTGACTGGGCCTTTAAACAGCTTGGAAAATTCCAGAAAAGGATGTCAAAGTTGTGGCAAAAAGGCTTAAGCACAACAAAGTTAAGGTATTGGAGTGGCCATCACAAAGCCCTGACCTTAATCCTATCGAACATTTGTGGGCAGAACTGAAAAAGTGTGTGCGAGCAAGGAGGCCTACAAACCTGACTCAGTTACACCAGCTGTCAGGAGGAATGGGACAAAATTCACCCAACTTATTGTGGGAAGCTTGTGGAACGCTACCTGAAATGTTTGACCCAAGTTAAACAATTTAAAGGAAATGGTACCAAATACTCATTGAGTGTATGTAAACTTCTGACCCACTGGGAATGTGATGAAAGAAATAAAAGCTGAAATAAATCATTCTCTCAACTATTATTCTGACATTTCACATTCTTAAAATAAAGTGGCGATCCTAACTGACCTAAAACAAGGAATTTTTACTTGGATTAAATGTCAGGAATTGTGAAAAACTGTGTTTAAATGTATTTATTTGGCTAAAGTTTATGTAAACTTCCGACTTCAACTGTATGTCAACAGGACATTCCTGTCAGAGGTATTATTCATGATGAGAGCCAAGGTATCTTCACATATGAGCTATCATATTTTTCAGTTTTCATTTATAGCGAGGCTGGCTGGGCCCAGATAACAGGGGAGCTGCCTAGAGGGCAGACACAACAACTGCAGGAAGTAATGCAGCCTCATCATAACGTCCAGCAGGAGACGTGTCAGAGGTATTTTTTATCAATATGGCAGAAATACCTTTCAACACCTACAGAGGGTACATACATCTTATTGATAGATTATGATACCTATACAGCATTTTGGAGTTGGCTGTTATTATGCAAACAGTAACCTATAGCTACTATCACCACAAATATGCCAAATCACAATCTAATTTAGACCAAATCACAACAACCACATAGCAACACCTCTCTACAGTGTACCTACACTACTGCAATCACAACAAAGAGATTGACTACAAGTGTGAACCACACAAACAGACCATGACTGGCGAGGGGAGGGGGTGAAGGGAATAAGGACCATCCCTAATAGCCTTTAAAAGCTGTATCGAAATGGATTGCCTTCAACAGAAAGACCATGCACGGACGCATTGTTTAAGTACCATTAGTCCACAGAGTAGCCTATGCGCGTGCATTGTATTGCCAATTATTTTCTCACTCATTTCTTCATCTAATCCACAATAATGCACTCTGAAGGAAATGTGGATGTAATTGGCTCGAGCGCCGGTTTATTTTCCGCGGAGCTAAACTGTATCGGTGCAACAGCCTGGATAGCCTATATGTCATATGGTGCATATTTAATAAAGTGAGCAATATACTTTGGATCTGCTGTATTTATTATCGGGACCATGGTAGAATTTCAGAGAACCGTACTTACATTCTTACATCAGAAGTGTTATCCTTTACCATCTTCATGCGGCGACTTGGTTGTTGTTGATCAGAAGGAAACTCAATATACTGTACCAACCTGCATGTGTTTTTGATTCGTTTTCATTGAGTTGGCCTATTACCAAGTATTATTGTGCAAAACCTTCAAACAACCTTCAAATGCATCAGGCCTATACTGTAATTAAACGCAATATTCCCTCACAAAATAATACATCAGCCACAGGTGCATATTTCTGTACCACCTTGCTTTTTATTGCAAATACACAGGCACTAAAGGTGTGACAACTAATCCACTCATTATATACCTGCAAAGGGAGAATGTCTGTTCATCCTCGTTGAAACAGAAAACAAAAACGCATTGACCCAAGAATCAAAACACTCCTCGTCCACTCAGCACCATCTATGAAAAATGATACTTCCAAAAATACTTGACACTGATATCTGCAAAAGTATAATAAATCGAAAAAATGAAAGAAACACAAAAAGAAACAAACCTGTGATCAGTGAGCTGCAAGAAAAGTTTCAAGTTAAAACGTCATCAGGTTTAAAAATGACTCCTTTAAAGAAAAGAGGACCAAAATAAAAGCAAAGGCTTGGTCAGTGAGCACCGAGACACCAAAATCACAAAACTCGTATAAACAACACTGCAAAATACAAAGCAAAGCATAGCAACAGCAAAAGTCGACAGAAACAAAAAAATAAAAATGTTTGAAAACCACCAGTAAAACCACATTAGAAAAATATTAGACTGACAACCCGCTTGGTTGAAAAACCAGTTTCATGATTTCACAAGACTGCAAGCACGAATCTCCAGTGCCCGATGCAAACCGTTACCCATCTCGGTACACATGATTCAGAATCACTGCATGCTAAAAACTTGAAGCCTGGATGGAAAAACGCTAAAAACCACCACTTCAAATATCATCTTAAACACCAGCAAAAGGAGGAAAAATAAAAAGAGTAATTAAAAAGACAAAAATGCTTAGAAAAAGCCATTGGAAATGTACTCACCGAGCGGGAGTAAAATGTTGCAATAAAAATGTGATATGGCACAAAATACAGTATGGCGGTGCAAGCCCGAAATGATGTGCTTTTCTCTAGATCTCAGCCTCCGGTTCTGTCATGTGACTCAGAATCAGCCCGACATCCAGCAATGAGCGACTAGCGAAGAACAGCTGAAGCCGAATACTCTCCGAACGGCTCGCCGCTCTCCAAAAGTAAAAGAGGTAGTCCTTATCATTCTACAGTTATGACTGAGCTGGTTGTGTTTTTTCTTCTAGATTTTTTTTCTTTTTAAAGATGCAGCGCTCACTGGATGTCAGAGCCTACGTAACATCAAGGCTGTTCTTTCAACTTCTGGTTGCTTCCTTCACTACCTAGCAGTCATTTGGACGTGATTGTTGCTGTATCCCAGCGATTTGTAATGCCAAGTAGGTCTACTGTATGATATTGGCTATTTTCGTTTGGTATAAGCCACTCTTGTAACAAGTGTACCAAGAGTGGCTTGTAGAGTTTGCACAGGTAAAGGGGCATACAACAATGGTTAATCAGACTAAGCATGCACTGAATGTGAACAGTAGACTTAACTCTTCAGTAACTGAAAATACAATATGCGCTGTCCATGCACTGAAGGCTACTGTTAACATTACTCCTTTCAGTGCATGCTTGCTCAGCATTGCGCTGCAATTTAGCTGTGCACTCTAAATCAGTGTGGCCAATGAAAGCTGTTTGACCATGCAGGTTGAATGTCAATAGTGTGCATGACTATGGTGAGGAAAACCTTATTCACCTATTAGTGTGTTTTGATTGATGTTTTCTTGCCGCATACCTCTCTAAAGGCTACAGTGTAAAGCATGTTATTTTGTTATTAGTGATCTAACATCTAACAACACACTGCTATCCCAAGGGTGGAATTCGTCAGCATTCACAGAAGACTGTTGTGTACCTGCAACAGTCCATCAGATTCAGAACCAGCACATTTACCGAAATACACAATATGACATTCCCAATGTGCTAACTGCTAAGATTACATCACACCTGTCATAGTTTATGTCATTCCTGCTCCAGAGTGAATCTGACTTTTTTCATTCAAATGTACTCTACTCATCAGATTAATGCCTATGTGCCTAGAGGTCTTGATGACCTTATAGGAAGTACCATTGGAAGCCTTGGCTCCCAGACCTCTACAGTATGACTCATTAATGGAATGTGGGTGGCAGCAGGCAGTTTGCCTCAAAGCCATATGTGTACATGGCTGTGGTTTGCCCCTCAACGGCACATAGTGATCCCACCAGATCATCATGATATCAGAGACCAGTAGGTGTGCTGATCTAGGATCTAGTCCCCCCTGCCCATGTATTCTTAATCATTGTGATCTAAAAGGCAAAACTGATCTTAAATCAGCACTACTACTCTGATATGTTTGATACATACGAACCCTGATATTTTCTACATTTCCCTGAGTCCAGTAACAACAAGGAAGATAACAAAATGGAAACCATATCTTTTTCATTTTTGCATGTTAAGATAATACAATAGGTTATGACTTACGCATGGCTGCATTTTTCCCCCTTTGCTTCCAATCTTTTTCTTATTACAAAAAGCATACCACCCTGCATCCCACTGCTGGCTTGCTTCCAAAGCTAAGCAGGGTTGGTCCCTGGATGGGAGACCAGATGCTGCTGGAAGTGGTGTTGGAGGGCCAGTAGGAGGCCCCCTTTCCTCTGGTCTAAAACAATATCCCAATTCCCCAGGGCAGTGATTGGGGACATTGCCCTGTGTAGGGTGTCGTCTTTCGGATGGAATGTTAAACAGGTGTCCTTACTCTCTGTGGTCAATAAAAGATCCCATGGCACGTATTGTAAGAGTAGGGGTGTTAACCCAGGTGTCCTGGCTAAATTCCCAATCGGGTTTTCATATGGTCACCTAATCATCCCCAGCTTACATTCATCCCCCTCCTCACCCCTGTAAATATTCCCCAGGTCATTGCTGTAAATGAGAATGTGTTCTCAGTCAACTTACCTGGTAAAATAAGCGTTATATAAAATACCAAATAAACAAAGCAGTGTGATATTACGATTGTTATTTACATGTGACAGTGCTACAGAGATTTTACATCAACTTTGACATGATTTGATGTACATCACAATAAACAGAATATAAGACATAATGTTTACAATGACAGACCATTTATATTCAGAGGTGGCGGCGCCCATTCTTTATCACTTGCTGATGCATCATCCAAAGAGCCCCAAGGTTAAAGGAATGCCCTTTATGAATATCTGAAATAATATATATCAATAACAGCTTTTATTATTGTGTCACAGCGATATGGTAAGCTTCCCTACCCACTGTACTGTATATTCCAATATTAGCCAGCCCCGTTATCTAAACTTGGACCCCTTGGTGTTATGAAAAACAACAGGCTTAGTTCAGCTCGATAATGACAATGATCAAAAACCAGGAAACATTTAACAATTTGACCCAAGAACAGATTAATTTGAGTTAAGAGAATACAGTAAACATGTCACATCCTTTGAAACCATTTTCCCCGAAAACCATAAAGCATAAAGAAGCCACAGAGACAGCCAGGGTCAAAGTTCAATCAACCTTTGGGCCTCTGAACACTCAACATCCTCATCCTCCAAGGGAAACATGAATCAATAAATGTGTGTGCATTAATTAAGGACTGATTCATTGTTGTCAGTGTGCGTATCTAATCAATATAAAATATTCTGTTTAACCGAATGCTTTAACCTCTTTTTAAATTGTTGTACTGTATGGAGCTTCATACTGAACTGCAATAAAAAAAATAGAATTGTAAAATGCAGGGATATTAGTCTTATCTTCTAAAAAAGAGGTACTGTATTCTGGAATTCTACCTTCATATTCCCTGACTAAATGTCAAAATGATCTCTCATAATTTTCAGCAGAGGCCTGCTTAATTTGACTTTCGTTTGATGTTTTATGATTGCCTGTCATCATTGTTAAGGAAATAAATGCTACCTGTTTGACTTTCTTTTAAGATTGATTGAGATTCCTCTGTGATGTCTCCCGAGAAGAGATTAAAAAAATGAATGTCTGGATATCACCTGCGGCATTTAAAACATATGCGGTTTGAGATGCCTGAAAATACAACTTCCCACTTAATAATTGCCTTTATAGCTTTGAGCAAAACCTGGACATTTTTATTTGCATGGCCTCTCTTATACAGGTGTACATGTTTTGGAAATTAAATGAGCTTGATTGCTATGGTAATAACTAATGTCTCAGCGTCATACAATGTTGTAATCAAATACACTCAAGAGCTAAAGAAACAAATGCACACCATGGGAATCAGTTCGGGAATTTTGAAGTGAAGGTTTAACCCATATTCTAAAATGTATTAATAGCCAAAGCACATGGCACAAGACCCCAAAAATACCATTGATTAAGGTTTATGGCATTTTGAGTTTTATTGCTGGGAATGAGATTGAATTGCTCAGACGACTTAGACAAGGGACACTGATTCCTTACATGGTCATAGCCCAGTCACGGCTTTGCCAACAGAGTCCAAGCTCCCACTGCGTTGATTAATACACAATATGGACTGAATTCATTTCCACTGTCACAATTATGGATTTAGCAGTTTCTAAATTATAGTTTTGTTATGGACTCCTAGGAAATGTGTAATTGTTGCCAATGGATATTGCACTCAATTCAGAAACAAATGGACTGCACAGACACAACGGTGCTCGGATTAACAAGTCATTATTGGGGATTGGGTTCTTTGCGTGCCGTATTCACACAATTTACAGTCTGAGATGAGCGGATTCTGTTAATTGATATCACAATGGAAAAAGGACCTTTGTGGTGTCAGCACGGCGCCAATGTGCAAACTATTTATTTACCTGTTCAAACAACAAAGCATGTGTTAATCAATAATCATATGTGCTCATGCACATCTTAAAGCATGCTCATGCGATAACTGTCCTTTTCTTGCATTCATTTATGTGATTTTTTTTGCGGCAGTAGCAAATACACATTGGTAATATATACACAGAGTTGTTTCTTTCTTTTCAGTCATGAACACATTTTCTCACTTGATGCACACAGACTATGCAGCTATTCATATTTTTTTTTGTAATTTGTTTTCCATTAACCTATATACGCCACATTCCCTTGGCTTCCTCCCCAACTCCCATTAGTTTTAAAGCATGATTTGACTAAATAAGCAAAGGCTTGCCAGCAGCTGCACTCTCTCCAAGCAGGAGTTGGCTGATCTTCTGCTCATCCGCACAATGATGCTTATCCTAAATGTTTCTTTCTGGCAGCAATAATAAGGACATTTTGGTCTTTACTTGCCTCAACTTGCTGTTTGCGTCCGTTGTGGTGGCCATAATGGCCCTTGCCCCACAAGGAAAGGCAAACATTAGCACCTTCTAAAGTCTCAGAAATAACCCGTACACTCTTAGAAAAAAGGTTTCCAAATGGGTTCTTCGGCTGTCCCCATAGGAGAACCCTTTTTGGTTCCAGTTATAACCGTTTTTGGTTGCAGGTAGAACTCTTTTAGATTCTACATGGAACCCAATAGGGTTCAACATAGAACAAAGAAGGTTCTACTTGGAACCAACATTTTTTTTTTCAAAGGGTTCTCCTATGGGGACAGCCAAAGAACTCTTTTCGGCAACTGACACAGAGAATGAAAATATCCTGTATCCTATAACTTCTCTTGGGGACAGTTACACCATGTGTCCTACCTGAGACGTCTCTTGAACATATTTACTATTAAACACACGTCTTACTGAATCTTCAATGCAGCCAAACATGGAGGGATGGAGACGTGTTGGGTACAATGTGTCCATGTCTGGCAAAATGGGTTTAGCAATGAAATATTACAGTTTTTTTTTATTGCTTAAGCACGATTTTCAAAACAGGGCCCTTGTTTTCAAAACACTACACACAATTAGCACAACCACACACCCAATTAGCAAAACACTACAGATCCTTTGCAAAATTAAACACTCTTGTAAAAACTATACACTTCTTTTTAAAAACCACACTTTGTTACCATATGAAACACTATACTCTGTTTGCATGAGTTACACCTTGCTGTGATAAACCTAAAACACTTTTAGCACTTCTACTTCCCTATGATTAGAGTAGGCTACTATCAACAAAGTACAAATATAATGTAAATTCACCAAACACTACACAAGACCAATGTTGCAGACTGAAGAAACTCATCTATTTCTCAACATGCCCAAAATGCTGACATGGAGATTCATAATACTGTAACCAAACGACACTTTACGTATTGTAAGTTCAAAAACAAAACAAAAACTAGACATTGTCTCATCTCCTAGCTGGATCTGGCCAGAGAATTTCATCAACATCGCAGGCAATGTTGTCATTAGCAAGACACCTTGGAAACAAACGTCTTGAATGACGAATCCATCCTTGCATTGCTGCTACCTCCATCTGGTCACAGGCCTCCTCCATGGCTTGGATGAGGGGTATCTCAGCCTTTAGATGGAGATCATATACCTTCCACCGCCATGCCGAGAGGGTTGGGGAATGGAGAGTATGGTGGAAGATATAGGACGGTGAAATGTGGATGTTGCTGAAACCAGTTCTGAACCAGAGCAAGTGGTGGAAAGACACATTGTCCCAGACAACAATGTATTGCATATGATCGATTTCATTTGCTGCTGTTATGTTGTGCAATTGGTCCAAGAATGTAAGTATGAGGGCTGTGTTGTAAGGGCCCATATGGGCATGGCGGTGGAGGAACCCATTCTGTGTAATGGCTGCACAGAGTGTTATATTACCCCCACGTTGCCCTGGGACATTGACTATAGCCCTGTGGCCAATGATGTTTCTTCCCCTCCTTCGTGTTCTCGTCAGGTTGAACCCAGCCTCATCTACGTAAATGAACTCATGCTAAATCTCCTCTCCATCCATTCGTAAAACTCTGAAAAACAGTGTCAGGCAAAATTGTGTAGTTCAGTGTAGATCTAGTATACATATTACAGTACAGTAAAAGATTATGAGACAGTATGCAAGATCACACTGCTAAAGTGAATACATAGCTCTGCATAATCATGCCGCAGTCGTTTCACCCTTTCGGAATTGCGCTCGAAAGGCACTCGATAAATTTGCTTCATTTGAATATGTTGTTTTTTTAGGATGCGTGCCAGTGTTGATGTTGAGACCTGATGGATGTCGTTGAAAATGGCGTGGTTATTGACAATGTTAGCTTGGAGCTGCTTGAGTGTTATAGCATTGTTGGCCAAAACCATGTTTACTATCTCCCTCTCTTGCTGTTCTGTGAACATAGGAGGCCTTCCCCCTTGTCGTCCCTGACCCTCAATCCTATGTAGAAAAAAAACAGTATACAATAGTACAGTAATTTCACAGGAAAAGGTAACAGAAGTGCTGATAGTGCATAGAATACAGTACTGTAAGCAGTTACTGAAACCGTGCAGATGTTTTTGATATGATGATATTTTTACAATACCTATTTTCCAGTCGAAATGTTCTCATCACACTTGTCACTGTATACCTGCTTAGATTTGGCTGTACTCGCAGTCCAGCCTCCCTCAGCGTCAGGCCGTGGTTGACAACGTGGTCAACCAGTGTTGCGCGGATCTCATTTGTCAGATTCGGTCCTCTTTGAGCACCTTCTTGTCTTCCTCTTCCTCCCCTTCCTCCTCCTCCTCGTCCTCCTCGTTCTCCTCGTCCTCGTGCTCCTCCTCGTTCTCCTCGTTGTCCTCGTCCTCGTCCTCGTCCTCCTCGTCTTACTCTTTCTCTGACTCTTTTCATTGTGCTTGAAGACCGATGAACTCACCTGCTGCTTTTTATAGTGCTTATACACCTGATTGGTGTGTCTACAATTAAGCAAACAAGTGTTTGCACACCTGATGACTGTGTTGAACCAATTGGTTGGACGGTGTGGTAATTTGACAGTCAGTGCTTTGGTATTGCAAGGACGTGACTTCATGATAGATTTTTGTGTGTAATGTATGTTAAGTGTGTTTAGTGTTTTGCAAATCACTGTGTGTAGAGTTTTGCAACAAGTGTGAGGTTGACAATGTGTTTATAGTTGTGCAAATATGGGCTGATGTTTTGTTTCTTGAGTGTAAGGTTTTGCTAATAGTGTACTACTTTTAATTTTAGTGTGTAAGCAATCCCCAAAAAACTGTAATATAATGACATAAAGATTAAGGTAGTGCTTATGGGCTAGTGGATTCCTCTCCCTAACTAGAATCAGCTTGTGCAAAGTCAATTCTGTGGGTGAATTATAAGTGCTCCAACTGTGCTTTCTGGGAAATTAGCTAAATTTGACCTTTGGTTAAGTCAATTAACCTATTTGTCTTTAATACTGTAACATGGGGGTGACTTTAACTTAAGGCTGGGGAATGTAACCAGGGGTTACGTTGTAAACATTCTTACAATGTCAATCCAATCAAAATAAATACAATAAAAGACACCTACAGTTTGAATGTGTTTATTTTCCAACGATGTATAAACTCCCACTTGGATTTCCTATTTTCAATGCTACGAGTGAATTGCATAGGTTCCCAAAAAATGTATGTGTCACAGGTGCAAATTATGCTCCTTTCATATCAGATACTCAACACCTGCTAGGGGTGGGCATGTAGAAACGCAGCCACCAAGTCTGAGAAGACAGAGGAAGTAAATAACATATGGCAGAGTTGGTAAGGAACAATAGCATGCATGAAAATCAGGGTAATTAACTTAGATTAACAATGTTGGGTATTTTAATGTACGTTTTAATGAAGAGCTAGGTTCAGAACACAACAAAAAATTAAGTCTGCTTTGATAAGTCGGCTAAGCTCTGCCTCTTATTTAGCCAACATATAAAAGTAATCCAATATGTCTTCACAGTTTAATTATGATTTATACTCAGCACATCCCAAACATGACCCATCCCAGTGCAGAACCTCACCTTTTTGTGTTTATCAAGGTAAATTACTCTGCTTCAGTTCCTCAATGCCATAGCCAGGCTGGAAGCAGGAAGTAGCTAGGATTTGTACTCATCAACTTGATGTGGTCTTATCACCACTGATGTCACGCTAAAGGGGGTTTGCACTATTTACCTGACATGGGGAAAGGATCATGGCTACATGGTCTACATCTTCATTCTGTTATCTACATTCCGTGTTCTGATTGTTTGAACATATTTTAGCAAAGGACTTAGATGAGAATTTCATTCCATATTTTATTGAATTGAATGTATTTGGATGCAAAGTGTTACTAGGTGATTATTGCTCCCCATCGCATTCCATGTTGTGTATGATTTGGTGTTGTCTATGATTAGCTTACCAGGATTCGATGGCAGGCCATTTTGTATATGTAGCATCACAGTGATGATTCTCAATTGAAAAAGGTTTCCGGAGCTGTCTGTAGACTTTGGCTGTCTGATACACTAAAGACAGCACAGCACTTTATTTTGAGTATGCACAGATAGCTCTCTGCTTCTGAGCATAATGGCCCTAAACAATGAAGAGTCTGAAAGCTACAGGAAACATGAGAGAGAAAATAGAGTACTTATTGAAAAGAATGACAGCAAAGAAGAGAAAATGGACAAAACCCTTCTTATTAGCCTTGTGTTCATCTCAAAATCCATATAAGTATTGACCTTTGTGTCTTGTAGCTTATGCTGTTGGGGTCTGAAAAGATCAAGCAATTAAATAAGCGAAGTTGGCAACACTTACATGGAAAAAGCCACAAACCCAACCAAGTCCCTCATTGTTACACTGTCACTACCTGCTGTTACAGGTTGGAGTTTCCAGAAATGTGTTTGAATTAGATAGTATTTACACTGCTGATATTCAGATCTGCATGCACTAAAGTTGGTGACATATCCTTGGTAAACTACTTTATATCAAGTGTATGGCACATGGGCACAACTTGAGGCAAATGTTAGTTTTGCAATGTGATTTCAACATTGGTTGAACACAGGCATATTTCCAATTCGTTCACTGCAACAGTCAACTTCCCACTTCTCCTTTACTCAGACTGAGGTTCTCTCTCACACAGCCTGTTTGTAGGGGAGACCCAATTATAGGTGTTTCATATTCTGTCACTCTGCAGTGAACATATGCTTCACTTCCTGTCCTACCAACACAGGGTTTGATGTGTTGTCGAGAGGTTTTATACAAAAGAATGAATCAGTGTTCCTTGCTCACATGTGATCACTTGCTCACACACACACACACACACACACACACACACACACACACACACACACACACACACACACACACACACACACACACACACACACACACACACACACACACACACACACACACACACACACACACACACACACAGACTTTACC
The DNA here is from genome assembly GCF_002021735.2 of Oncorhynchus kisutch. Taxonomy (NCBI): domain Eukaryota; kingdom Metazoa; phylum Chordata; class Actinopteri; order Salmoniformes; family Salmonidae; genus Oncorhynchus; species Oncorhynchus kisutch. The sequence goes on along the minus strand of NC_034184.2, from coordinate 63,945,650 downwards.
ATCAGGTATGCTTCACTATGCCAATTTATTGATGCTTTGCTGTATTATAAAGCTGTTCTGCTTCTGGTTAATTTAAAATTAAGTCTTGCAAAAAAAATTGGCCTTTGCATATCGGATTAATTGCATTCAGTCAGTGACACAAGGAGCTCTGAAAATAAGTCACTCACAATGTTACATTCTGATGAGCAAAATAATTGGCTCAGAAGACAAGACATAAACACACAGAAAATAGTTACAACATTTCCATGGCAACTGTGCTTCAAAACAAGGAGAGGTTCTGCCAAACAAGCACATCCACATCTGTCGTCGTATTTCCCTTGTTACACAACTGTAATCTACCTAATTACCATAACTCACAGATAACATACTCACTCAAATGTCTCAGTTATGCCCACTCACTAAAACTATGGAGTAGTGACCTTTACACAAGGCCACAAAGGAACACTGTAATGTGGATCTTTATATCATACACATAGCCAGTGTCAGCAGGAGGTGAGGTTTCAGCCTTGAGAGATGGACAGATTGTATTCATGTTTTATTTATACCATCCTTATGGTTAATAGATATGTGTGTGTGTGTGTGTGTGTGTGTGTGTGTGTGTGTGTCTGTGTGTGTGACACTAAATATGTGTGAATGCCATCTTACTTTCTCCTCAACTATGTTCTTGTATTCTAGCATTGTTCTTGACTGTGTTGCACACTGGACCATATGGTGCTCTGGGTAGATCAGGAGAATGCTTAGCGAGATCAAGCCACTCTTATGAATGCACCCTTACTAATGACGGACGCCTTATTGGAGTTTTTCGCAGATGCTAAACCATTTAAGCACTTTGTCAGATCACAGGAGCATGAAATTGGCTAAACTGAGACTTAGTAGTGAATTAATTAGGCGTGGCTAAAACAATATCGGTCCGTTGGCTTTTAATAAGTTACTTAAAAATCGTTTTAGCCCCTGTGTGTTTCAATTTGCCTTCTATACTCATATGATACAGACATGGCATTATTGTGCCTAAGGTGGGAAGTTCTGTTTGTGTCTTTACACCCATGACTATCACCTTTTATTTAACACATTTAATCCCTCATATGTCATTGTTATGACTCTTGATACATTTACAGGTGTCTTTTTGCCCCTCAGTTATGCTCCCTTCTAGATCGTTACAGTCCTGTCTATCTTTGTTATGACTACAGTAACATCACAAGGGCCCTGCTATTCAATATGATAAACAAATCTCTTCCGCTTTTCCTTCCATTAACATCCTCCAGAGTCTGGGTGGCAACATTACAGGAGTGAAGGTGAAGACAAATGCAATGATTTGATATCTCTGAGATAGTTAGAAATGCAATTTCTGTAAGTGACAAGGCATTAGCTTTGTAGAGGTAAAGAAGATAGAAATACATTAAACGATCCCATATCATCCTGAGGTTAAGATAAAAATGGTTTAATTTGCAGTGGTGGTGGATAAAGTAGCTCTCACTCTCTCTGTCACCTCAAGGTAATGAAGGTAAGTAAGGGAGCAGTCACCCCGGTACTTTTCTAAAAACAACATTTCATTAAATAACTAAACATGTGTAAACTGTAGCCACTTATTTCCCTTCATAGTTTGCCTTTATGACCATCACCCACGTACCACATTTTTACCAAACGTTGCTTTTTTGTGTCAGCAATTGGACATTGTTCTTATGGGAGCTAGGTTACCCCACGTTACCCTATATGTATGTAATGAAGCATGTAGCAAATGCAGTATGTAGCAACCGACCTGTCTGGATGCAATGCTCAGCTTTCTTCCATCAACTCCACACACTAAAGTCAACTGTAAGTATCACTGAAGCAGAAAAGCTCACCTGGGGGCGATTTCAGATCTGGAGATGACTTATACTGCTTTCGCATTGGATACACGGTATGTTGCCTGTAAAAACAAGTTTCTTTCAAACAGCACTATTTCTTACCTATTTCTCATCTGAATTCACCTTTTATATAGGAGCAAGAGACATTCAACTTTGACTGTGATGTTGCAAACATTGTCATAGTAACCGGACAGCTGCATGTTCTAAATTCAAACCTTCCACTGCTTTAATTTCATTACCTTCAAAACATTAAGTTAGCAGCTTGCATAGCCTACTTGTAAATATTTATGTATATAATGACCTTGTATATTCCTGTTTTGGTGAATAAAAGTAGGCTACTGTCACGCCCTGACCTTAGTTATCTTTGTTTTTCTGTATTATTTTGGTCAGGTCAGGGTGTGACGAGGGTGGGTATATGTGTTTCTGACCTGTCTAGGGTTTTTGTATGTTTATGGGGTTTTCTAGTCTATGGGTTTATATGTCTATGGTTTATATGTTTAGTTATATGTCTAAATTGGTTCTCAATCAGAGGCAGCTGTTTATCGTTGTCTCTGATTGGGGACCATATTTAGGTAGCCATATTCCTTGGATAGTTTGTGGGTTATTGTCTATGTGTAGTTGCATGCCAGCACTTGTTAGTATTAGGCACGGTCGTTTGTTTAGTGTTTCTTCGTAAATAAAGAAGAATGTAGTCAAATCACGCTGCGCCTTGGTCTCATCGTTACGACGAACGTGACAGCTACTCAAAACATTGTTAGATATGTTCTGGTAATTACATGAGCTGGATAGACAAAGAAAAGCATTATTAATTTGTTACTGACCCAGTGTAGCATCGTTGCTTATGCCCCTCTCCTTGCACCTACCTGGGCTCAAACCAGAGACCTTCTGATCAACACACCGACATGTGTCTCCATGAAGTTAACTAGTCATGCCACAAAACAACTACTTCTAGGTCTCCGAGCAGGCGACGTCACTGATTGAACCCTACTAGCATGCACCGCTAACTAGCTAGCCATTTCACCCTGGCAACATCATGACACCTTCAGGGAAACACTTTTCTGAACACCAAAAGGCCCACCTGGGTAGGTTGGAGCGTAGCAATTCCACTTGTTTTCTCAACATGGAACATGGAAGTAAACAATCAATCACCATTTCATATTCGGTGTAAGCTCAGAACATGCCCAGAGTAAAAATACAAATTTAATGCATAAAGATATTGAGAATAGTCTCTGCCTTCATCAGTAATATAGGTCTACATTGGATAATATATATATATGTGTAAAGCCATCGTGGCATGCCTGGGAGAGAAAATGCAAATGTCAGAGTGATGATGGATCTTGAAGTGACGAAGTTGGCCAATTCTTTCAATTTACAAATTCCATAAGATAAAAGCGTGTAGGGGACTTATCCCCAGACAAAACTTACAATGTCTAAAGTCAAGTGGATTCATAGAGGCAATTATTTCCGGAAATTATTAAATGTCCTAAGAACTGTCACTATGCTTCCCATTTCGATATAGAAAAATATCAGTAAAGATGTAGGCTATAGTGTGATAAAGTGGGTTGAAGAAGAGTATATTGACATACGAAGTATATTTACATCAAAGACACGCTTTTCACTACTGTGGCTGTGGCTGTTCACAACAATGCCATTTGGGCTCTGCAATGCTCCTGATGCAATATTTTTACTAACCACTGTATATGATACAGTAGGCCATGGCTACTTTTAGACAGGCAGCCCAATTCTGATATTTTTTTCCCTAATTGGGCTTTTGACCAGTCAGATCAGCTCTGAAAAAGATCTGATGTGATTGGGCAAAATAACAATTAGTGGGAAAATATCAGAATTGTGCTGCCTGTGTAGACACAGCCTATGTGTTCCTGATTAATTAGCTGCCTCATCATTTTAATGTGTCAATATTCAGGTGAAGACTTAAGCTCATTCCAGGTGAAATACAAAGTTCAGATGTCAAGCATAAAGAAAGCCAATTAGTGGAAACTTCCATTAGAATGTTTTTTTCTTCTTCAATTAGCTGGGGTATTTTTACATCAGTTATTCAAAACCCATCAATTAATTATTCATTAAATTAATTAACCATAAATCATGTAGTTATTAACTTATTGTTACCCGAAGCTGCTCTGTGAAAAAGGAATTGTGTGAATATAAACAAAATTAACCAAACAAAAACACTTTGCGATAAAAACAGTTTGAATAACAATTATTTAAGTTTGATCACCTTACTGAAGACACCACTTTCTTTGAAGGCCACCTTGTTTTGTTGTGTGTATTTTTTCTGAAGAATATTTGAACAGGTTTTGAAACACCACTGTTCTTTAAATGTCACCCTTGCATGGGTTAATACACTTGAGTCTGTACTTAGTTGTTTTTTCTGTCATGTTGTGATAGATAGAAGAAGTAAAGTTGTCAACATTGAACTGATGGGAAGTTTGTGTTGTGAAGTCTACTGTTCCATGAATGCTATGTTCTGAGCATAAATGACTCAGGGTGCTTTCTTTTACTTATATATATATATATATGTATATGTGGCGTCTATCGTAACACAACACTTGTGCACATACATTTAACAGGGAATCGGGAAACAATGGCTGTGGGTCCAGATTCTCTAGAATTCTCTTTCCAATAGCTAAAGGTCCGGAGTTTCTGCACATGTGTAAGATTTTCTACTTTACGCACAGTCTCTGCTCTACTCATTTGGCTGTGCAGAGAACAGGCTGCTGATGCTCATTTAGTGAAGTTAGATCAAAGATAAATCGATATCTGCAAGATCACATGCTGATAGTATTGTAGGCCTACTTAACAGAACCAAACATAATTGTATAGTAGAATGAAAAGAAAATCACTTTACAAACTATCATCACCGTGCCCTTAAGGAGATTACAAATATTATGGACACATTAGAAATAGTGTATATTTGGAGAATAAAAAACCCTGACCTAGTGAGATATACATAGAGGAGACTTAATCAAGCTAGTGGTCTTGATCCCTTTCTCTCTTGCATCAAAAGTTTTAAAAGGTATTGGTAGGAGACAGAATGCAATCGGACCATCATCTAATTGGCCTTCACAAAGCTCTTACAGAATTTCCACTTGGACGTGGATATTGGAAATGTAATCAAAGTATACTATTCGACAATTTCTTCTTAACTAAGACAAAATAATGTAGAACTGGATTTTTTCAGCACAATATAGGTTCAGTAAATCGCCTTATTGTTTGGGATACCTTTAAATGTACCTTCAGAGGTCATTCAATTCAATATTAAATCAGTAGGAGAAAAGCAGTTTCTGTCTGAAGAGACTAATAAGTGAAATTGAAGAACTAATAGTACAGGTAGATAGCAATAAAAACGATACTACAGAGATACAAAATAAGTTAGAGGAAAAACCCCCAAAACTTGAGGAACTTATTCAAGAACAATCTAATGTAATCTATTACAAAAATAAAGCAAACTGGATAGAATATGGAGAAAAATGCACCAAATTCTTCCTGAATCAACAACCCAGGAACCCTACCAAAAATAATTTGCAGAAACTCATCACTAAAGACTAAGTCATCTATGATTCTCAGAATAAAATTTTAAAATAGGAAACTAAATATTTTAAGCAGATGTTTTCCATTATGTCTCATCCTCACCCTCTGAATGACAATTACTCTAAGGAATTCTTTCCAAATAATAATTGTAAAAAAATTAAACAAATGTGCAGAAAGATCAGTGTGAAGGCCAAATTACAGAGGAATAACTTTTTGATGCTATTAAATCCTTTCAGTCTGGAAAACCCCCAGGGCTTGATGGCATACCGGTTGAGGTATATCAAGGCTTTGTTGTTATACTCAAAGTTCCACCGACATGGCCCGCTACCAAAACCTGCGGGCTCTCCTTCACTGCAGCCAACGTGAGTAAAATGTGTGAACCCTCGCAAGGCTGCCAGCCCAGACGGCATCCCTAGCCGCGTCCTCAGAGCATACGCAGACCAGCTGGCTGGTGTGTTTACGGACATATTCAATCAATCCTTATCCCAGTCTGCTGTTCCCACATGCTTCAAGAGGGCCACCATTGTTCCTGTTCCCAAGAAAGCTAAGGTAACTGAGCTAAATGACTATTGCTCTGTAGCACTCACTTCCGTCATCCTGAAGTGCTTTGAGAGACTAGTCAAGGACCATATCACCTCCACCCTACCTGACATCCTAGACCCACTCCAATTTGCTTACCGCCCGAATAGGTCAACAGACGACGCAATCGCAATCACACTGCACACTGCCCTAACCCATCTGGACAAAAGGAATACCTATGTACGAATGCTGTTCATCGATTACAGATCAGCATTTAACACCATAGTACCCTCCAAACTCGTCATTAAACTCGAGACCCTGGGTCTCGACCCCGCCCTGTGCAACTGGGTCCTGGACTTCCTGACGGGCCGCACCCAGGTGGCCCACCCCGCTGATCCTCAACATTGGGTCCCCACAAGGGTGCGTTCTCAGCTCTCTCCTGTACTTCCTGTTCACCCATGACTGTGTGGCCATGCACGCCTCTAACTCAATCATCAAGTTTTCAGACGACACTACAGTGGTTATCTTGATTACTAACAACAACGAGACGTCCTACAGGGAGGAGGTGAGGGCCCTCGGAGTGTGGTGTCAGGTAAATAACCTCACACTCAATGTCAACAAAACAAAGGAGATGATTGTGGACTTCAGGAAACAGCAGAGGGAGCAGCCCCCTATCCACATCGACGGGACAGTAGTGGAGAAGGTGGAAAAAAAGTTCCTCGGCGTACACATCCCGGACAAACTGAAATGGTCCACCCACACAGACAGCGTGCTGAAGAAGGCGCAGCAGCGCCTCTTCAACCTCAGGAGCCTGAAGAAATTTGGCTTCGCACCGAAAACACTCAAACTTTTACAGATGCACAATCGAGAGCATCCTGTCAGGCTGCACCACCGCCTGGTACGGCAACTGCTCCACCCACAACCATAAGGCTCTCCAGAGGGTAGTGAGGTCTGCACAAACCATCACCGGGGGCAAACTACCTGCCCTCCAGGACACCTACACCACCCGATGTCACAAGAAGGCCAAAACAATCATCAAGGACAACAACCACCCGAGCCACTGCCTGTTCACCCCACTATCATCCAGAAGGCGAGGTCAGTACAGGTGCATCAAAGCTGGGACCGAGAGACTGAAAAACAGCTTCTATCTCAAGGTCATCAGACTGTTAAACAGCCTTCACTAACATTGAGTGGCTGCTACAGACATACTGACTCAAATCTCTAGCCACTTTAAAACCTCTTACGGCTTGGTGGCGCTATTTTCACATCCGCATGAAAAGTGTGCCCAAAGTAAACTGCATGCCACTCAGGCCCAGAAGGTTGGATATGCATATAATTGGTCGAGTTGGATAGAAAACACTCTACAGTTTCTAAAACTGTTTGAATAAAGTCTGCGAGTATAACAGAAATGATTTGGCAGGTGAAAACCCGAGCACAATCCATCCAGGGGAATTGTTTTTTGAGGTCAATCTGTTTTCTATGGCAAGGCCGTTTTAATAGAAATACCCTTGCAGTTCCTATAGCTTCCACTAGATGTCAACAGTCTTTATAAATTGGTTGATGTTTGTCTTTAGAGAAATTAAGAAGTAGCCCTGTTATTTTCCTGTGTAACTCCAGGTGCACTCTAATGATTTGGTGCGTGCAACCTGGAACGTGCTTTCTTTGTTTTCGTCCGGTATTGCACGCTGTTTATCCCGTCTTAAATTTGATAGATTATTTACGTTAAAAAATACCTAAAGTTGTATTTTGAAAGTTGTTTGAAGTGTTTGGACTACATTACAGGTAATTTATGAGATATATGAAGTCATGTAGCGTGAGTTGGAACCAGTGTTTTTCTGGATCAAACGTGACAAATAAATGGACATTTAGGATATATAACGACGGGATTAATTTAAAAAATGACCATTGTGATGTTTATGGGACATATTGGAGTGCCATCAGCTGATATCTCACCACCTCAGGAGTAAATGTCAGTTGGCTTTTCATAGCCGACCATTAATAGTATCTCTACCGCTCCTGCTGTCTCTAGAGAGTTGAAAACAGCAGGTCTGGGACAGGTAGCATGTCCGGTGAACAGGTCAGGATTCCATAGCCGCAGGCAGAACAGTTGAAACTGGAGCGGCAGCACGGCCAGGTGGACTGGGGACAGCAAGGAGTCATCATGCCAGGTAGTCCTGAGGCATGGTCCTAGGGCTTAGGTCCTCCGAGAGAGAGAAAGAGAGAATTAGAGAGAGCATACTTAAATTCACACAGGACACCGGATAAGACAGGAGAAGTACTCCAGATATAACAAACTGACCCTAGCCCCCGACACATAAACTACTGCATCATAAATACTGGAGGCTGAGACAGGAGGGGTCAGGAGACACTGTGGCCCCATCTGATGATACCCCCAGACAGGGCCAAACAGGAAGGATATAACCCCACCCACTTTGCCAAAGCACAGCCCCCCCACCACTAGAGGGATTTCTTCAACCACCAACTTACCATCGTGAGACAAGGCCGAGTATAGCCCACAAAGATCTCCGCCACGGCACAACCCAAGGGGGGCTCCAACCCAGACAGGAAGATCACGTCAGTGATCCATTCACCTTCACACTCCTGGGCCAGACTACACTCAATCATATGACCCACTGAAGAGATGAGTCTTCAGTAAAGACGTAAAGGTTGAGACCGAGTCTGCGTCTCTCACATGAGTAGGCAGACCATTCCATAAAAATGGAGTTCTATAGGAGAAAGCCCTGCCTCCAGCTGTTTGCTTAGAAATTCTAGGAACAATTAGGAGGCCTGCGTCTTGTCACCATAGCGTACGTGTAGGTATGTACGGCAGGTCCAAATCGGAAAGATAGGTAGGAGCAAGCCCATGTAATGCTTTGTAGGTTAGCAGTAAAATCTTGAAATCAGCCCTTGCCTTAACAGGAAGCCAGTGTAGGGAGGCTAGCACTGGAGTAATATGATCATATTTTTTGTTTCTAGTCAGGATTCTAGCAGCCGTATTTAGCACTAACTGAAATGTATTCAGTGTTTTATCCGGGTAGCCGGAAAGTAGAGCATGGCAGTAGTCTAACCTAGAAGTAACAAAAGCATGGATTCATTTTTCTGCATCATTTTTGGACAGAAAGTTTCTGATTTTTGCAATGTTACGTAGATGGAAAAAAAGCTGTCCTTGAAACTGTCTTGATATGTTCGTCAAAAGAGAGATCAGGGTCCAGAGTAACGCCGAGGTCCTTCAGTTTTATTTGAGATGACTGTACAACCATCAAGATTAATTGTCAGATTCAACAGAAGATCTCTTTGTTTCTTGGGACCTAGAACAAGCATCTCTGTTTTGTCCAAGCCATCCACTTCCTTATGTCTGAAACACAGGCTTTTAGCGAGTGCAATTTTGGGGCTTCACCATGTTTCATTGAAATGTACAGCTGTGTGTGATCCGCATAGCAGTGAAAGTTAACATTATGTTTTCAAATAACATCCCCAAGAGGTAAAATACAGTGGGGCATTAAAGTATTTAGTCAGCCACCAATTGTGCAAGTTCTCCCACTTAAAAAGATGAGAGAGGCCTGTAATTTTTATCATAGGTACACTTCAACTATGACAGACAAAATAACAAATTTAAAAAATCCAGAAAATCACATTGTAGGATATTTAATGTATTTATTTGCAAATTATGGTGGAAAATAAGTATTTGGTCAATAACAAAAGTTTATCTCAATACTTTGTTATATACCCTTTGTTGGCAATGACAGAGGTCAAACGTTCTCTGTAAGTCTTCACAAGGTTTTCACACACTGTTGCTGGTATTTTGTCCCATTCCTCCATGCAGATCTCCTCTAGAGCAGTGATGTTTTAGGGCTGTTGCTGGGCAACACGGACTTTCAACTCCCTCCAAAGATTTTCTATGGGGTTGAGATCTGGAGACTGGCTAGGCCACTCCAGGACCTTGAAATGCTTCTTACGAAGCCACTCCTTCGTTGCCTGGGCGGTGTGTTTGGGATCATTGTCATGCTGAAAGACCCAGCCACGTTTCATCTTCAATGCCCTTGCTGATGGAAGGAGGTTTTCACTCAAAATCTCACGATACATGGCCCCATTCATTCTTTCCTTTACACGGATCAGTCGTCCTGGTCCCTTTGCAGAAAAACAGCCCCAAAGCATGATGTTTCCACCCCCATGCTTCACAGTAGGTATGGTGTTCTTTGGATGCAACTGGCACTGCAGGATTTGTGTCCCTGGCGGCGTAGTGTGTTACTCATGGTAGGCTTTGTTACTTTGGTCCCAGCTCTCTGCAGGTCATTCACTAGGTCCCCCCGTGTGGTTCTGAGATTTTTGCTCACCGTTCTTGTGATCATTTTGACCCCACGGGGTGAGATCTTGCGTGGAGCCCCAGATCGAGGGAGATTATCAGTGGTCTTGTATGTCTTCCATTTCCTAATAATTGTTCCCACAGTTGATTTCTTCAAACCAAGCCGCTTACCTATTGCAGATTCAGTCTTCCCAGCCTGGTGCAGGTCTACAATTTTGTTTCTGGTGTCCTTTGCCAGCTCTTTGGTCTTGGCCATAGTGGAGTTTGGAGTGTGACTGTTTGAGGTTGTGGACAGGTGTCTTTTATACTGATAACAACTTCAAACAGGTGCCATTAATACAGGTAACGAGTGGAGGACAGAGGAGCCTCTTAAAGAAGAAGTTACAGGTCTGTGAGAACCATAAATCTTGCTTGTTTGTAGGTGACCAAATACTTATTTTCCACCATGATTTGCTAATAAATCCATAAGAAATGTGATTTTCTGGATTTTTTTCATAGTTGAAGTGTACCTATGATGAAAATTACAGGCCTCTCTCATCTTTTTAAGTGGGAGAACTTGCACAATTGGTGGCTGACTAAATACTTTTTTGCCCCACTGTATATAGTGAAAACACTAGTGGTCCTAAAACGGAACATTGAGGAACACTGAAATTTACAGTTGATTTGTCGGAGGCAAACCATTCACAGAGACAAACTGATATCTTTCCGACAGATAAGATCTTAACCAGGTCAGAACTTGTCCGTGTAGACCAATTTGGGTTTCCAATCTCTCCAAAATAATGTGGTGATCGATGGTATCAAAAGCAGCACTAAGGTCTAGGAGCACGAGGCCAGATGCAGAGCCTTGGTCTGACGCCATTAAAAGGTAATTTACCACCTTCACAAGTGGAGTCTCAGTGCTATGATGCGGTCTAAAACCAGACTGAAGCATTTCGTATACATCGTTTGTCTTCAGAAACGGTAGTCTGTCAGGCAATCAGCAGGAAGGTCTGATTTCACAACTATTTAAACAAGACCCAGGTAGCAAATATAAAGATCCAGTTCATCAAAAGAAACTGGAGGCCTCTTACATTTCAATGTTGTGACGCAAAATACTAGCAAAATACATGACACTCAGAATTAAAAATGTTTTACCAGGTATTGTTCCTCCTGATCAGACAGTTTTTTTTAAATGAACGATACATCGACGATATTACACATACTACTAGAACTAATAGAACAACATGAAACATCTAAGAAGCCACGCAGTATATAGTATATAGCGGATTTTGAAAAGGTCTTTGATGAAGTAAGACTGGATTTTATATATAAATGCCTGTATTTTTTTCAATTTCGGTGTGTCTCTTATTCAATGGGTTAAAGTAATGTATGGCAACCCCAGGTGTAAAATAGTAAATAGTGGCTAGTTCTCAGAGAGTTTGTATTGTCAAAAGGAGTTAAACGAGGGTGTCCACTGTCACCATAACGATTTGTTATGGCCATCGAAATGCTAGCTATTAAAATCAGATCAAATAACATTAGAGGATTAGAAATCCAGGGCTTAAGTTTTATATTAAGTCCGCAAGCTAGATCCCTGCAATGTCTCTTTGAAGATAACTTTTCTGGACTCTCTGGACTAAAACCGAATTATGCTAGGTGTACCATCTTACTTATTGGATCTTTATAAATACAACCTTTACATTACCCTGCAGTTTATCTATAAAAAAGGCTGACGGTGAAGTAGACATACTTAGTATTCATATCACAAAAGACAGAAAAGTAGTAAACAAGACACAATCCTGCAACCATGGAGAGGTAAATACCTGTCTATTTATGAATAAATTATACCGATTAACTTCTTAGTTATATCTCAGTTTACTCACTTATGGCACTGTCTACTCCTGATTATTCGTTTTTCAAATGATATGAGCAACAAATATTTAACTTTATCTGGGATGCTAAACCAGACAGGCACTCTTTAGCTATAAAATCAATATGAACTGGGTGGGTTATTATTAAATATAAATGCACTAAACCTCTCTAAAAGCTTCACTTATACAAAAGTTTTACTTGAACCCAAAATGGTTCTCAAGTAGATTACTAAGAAAAGCTTATCCATTGTTTAAAAATGGATTTTTGCCTTTGTGCAGATTGCCATGTCTCATTTTCAATAAATTGAAACCTTGAAACCTATTTAAAATTATCTTTCAAAGAAGCATTGTAGACCTGGTTACAATTCCAATTTCATCTTCTTGAAAAGATAGACCAAATATTATGGTTGAACTCAAGAGAGATTTTTGATGTACCGATTCCATGGCACAGGGTTTATGAGTGTATATCAAGGCGAGAACCAGATGCAGACACAGGAGGCAGATCAAATCAAAGTTTATTTGTCACGTGCGCCGAATACAACAAGTGTAGACCTTACCGTGAAATGCTTACTTACAGGCTCTAACCAATAGTGCAAAAAAAGGTATTAGGTGAACAATAGGTAGGTAAAGAAATAAAACAACAATAAAAAGACAGGCTATATACAGTAGCGAGGCTATAAAAGTAGCGAGGCTACATACAGACATAGGTTAGTCAGGCTGGTTGAGGTAGTTTGTACATGTAGATATGGTTAAAGTGACTATGCATATATGATGAACAGAGAGTAGCAGTAGCGTAAAAGAGGGGCTGGTGGGTGGGACGCAATGCAGATAGCCCGGTTATCCAATGTGCGGGAGGACTGGTTGGTCGGCCCAATTGAGGTAGTATGTACATGAATGGATAGTTAAAGTGACTATGCATATATAATAAGCAGCATCGTAAAAGGAGGGGCTGGGAGGAGGCACACAATGCAAATAGTCCGGGTAGCCATTTGATGACCTGTTCAGGAGTCTTATGGCTTGGGGGTAAAAACTGTTGGCACTCCGGTACCACTTGCCATGTGGTAGTAGAGAGAACAGTCAATGAATGGGGTGGCTGGGGTCTTTGACAATTTTTAGGGTCTTTCTCTGACACCGCCTGGTGTAGAGGTCCTGGATGGCAGGCAGTTTAGCTCCAGTGATGTACTGGGCCGTACGCACTACCCTCTGTGGGTCAGAGGCTGACCGCACCAGGCAGTGATGCAACCAGTTATCGATGTTGCAGCTGTAGAACCTTTTGAGGATCTCAGGACCCATGCCAAATCTTTTTAGTTTCCTGAGGGGGAATAGGCTTTGTCGTGCCCTCTTCACGACTGGTTGGAGTCTTACAATGTTTATTAATCCAAAAAGGGGTCAGCAGGAGAAGGGTTGTGTACAGGCAAAAGGTCAAAACCAGTTCAGAGTCCAATAGGTACCGAAGGGCATGCGGCAACGAAGGCAGAGACGTCAGGAACCATTGTGGGCCAACGGAAACGTTAGAAGGCTAGTGTACGATGGGACCCTGGATGACAGGTCAGCCTGGAGGAATGAGCCCATTCCAGGACTGGACTGGGTTAGGGACAAACAGCCAGTTAGCCGGGCCCTCTTCAGGTCCAGGTTGGGAGCGCTGCGCCTCACGAACCAGGTTCTCAATACAACAATCCACAGTGGCAGCAAGGCATGAGGTAGGGAGAATGGTTTCGGAGGTCGAGGGTGTGGCAGAGGAACTGTATAGGTGGGAGAGAGCGTCAGGCTTCACATTTTTTGACCCTGGGTGGTAAGAAATGGTGAAGTTGAATCTGGTAAACACCGGGCCTGCCTGGAGTTGAGGCGCTTGGCTGTATGGAGATATTCCAAGTTTTTATGGTTGGTCCAGACCAAGAATGGCTGTTCTGCTCCTTCCAGCCAGTGCCTCCACTCTTCCAACGCCATCTTAACCACCGGGAGTTCTCGATTGCCTACATCGTAGTTCCTCTCTGCAGGATTGAGACAACGGGACAGGAAGGCACAGGGATGAAGCATTTCGGTCCTAGGCAGATCGCTGGGACAGGATGGCCCCCACTACAACAGCCGAAGCATCAACTTCTACCACAAATTGATGCGAGGGGTCCGGATGGATGAGGATGGGGGCTGTTGTGAACCGATGCTTCAGGTCCACAAAGGCTTTGTCGACAGCTGGAGACCATTTGAACGGTACCTTGGGAGAGGTAAGTGCCGAGAGGGGGCCGCCAGGGTGCTGTAATCCCGAATGAAACGGCTGTAGAAGTTAGCAAAACCAAGAAACATTTGCAACTGCACCCTGGACATTGGTTGAGGCCAATCCACCACTGCTTTCTCCTTTCCAGGATCCATCGGAACATTGCCCTCAGCAATGACATATCCCAGAAAGGTGATAGTAGAGCGGTGGAACTCGCACTTCTCAGCTTTCACAAATAATTGGTTCTCCAGGAGGCGGCTGAAGGACCTGGTCAACATGAAGTACATGTTCTTGGGCAGATCGGCCCCAGTGGCCAGAGACTCCTCTATGTACTCTTCCATAGCTTTGGTCTCTGGTCCCGACAGAATACAACCGACCCTGAGGTGGTGTAGTGCCTGGGAGAAGATCAATGGCATAATCATCAGGATGGTGCGGGGGAAGGGTAGTAGCATGTGCCTTACTGAACACTTCCAGGAGGTCATGGTATTCAGTGGGAATAGCAGAGACATCCACAGTCTTGCTAACATCCTGAGGAAGACGACTTGGGGAAGGCTGTGCTGTTTGAAGGCAGTGGGAATGGCAAAATGGGCTCGTGGCGGAGCTGGTCCAAGTCTCCTGGGTCTGTCATGGTCAGTTCGTTCTATCAAGGCACACAGTGAGACCCAGATGCAGACACAGGAGGCAGATGGTTGGAGTCTTACAAAGTTTATAAATCCAAAAAGGGTAGGCAAGAGAATGGTCTTGTACAGGAAAAAGGTCAAAACCAGTTCAGAGTCCAATAGGTACCGAAGGGCAGGCAGATTGAAGGTCAGGGCAGGCAGGATGATCAGGTAGGCAGGAAAGTAGTCCAGAGTCAGGCAGTGGTCAAAACCGGGAAAACTAGCAGAAGAGAATAAAAAAGGAGTACTGGGAAAAACACACTGGTTGACTTGACTAAACATACAAGACAAACTGTCACAGAGAGACAGGAAACACAGGGATAAATACACTGGGGAAAATAAGTGACACCTGGAGGGGTGGAGACAATCACAGGTACAGGGGAAACAGATCAGGGCGTGACAATATAAAACAACACAAGATTCAAGACTTGGTACTTTTCAGCTAAAATTATTGTATAAAATTCTTGCCACCAACAAAATGTTGAATATTTGTGGCATACAATCATCGCAGCTCTGCAGATTTTGTTGTAAGGATACAAAATCAAAAGACAATTTTTGCTGGTATTGCCCTCAGGCAGCCTGTTTCTGGTCTCTGTTTCAGGAATGGCTGAAAAACCATAATATTATTCTACAATTTACCATAGAAATAGCATTGTTAGGAGATCTGGAGAGACCTGGTCAGTCAATTATTAATATACTAATACTCTTAGTAAAAGTATTAATCTTCTATTCAATTAGGTGGATTCAAATTGTATGATAAACATCACAGCATAGTTGAAAGATATACTATGTGTAGAAATCCAAAGAGGGTGCCCAGCAGAGATAGATGGGATGAGCTGAGGGAAGCTGAGGATTGGGATGTGGAAATGGAGACAAGTGGGAGTGGAGTAGCTGGACAGGGAATAGAATGACGGTCAAAGATAAGTCAAAATAAACTCAACGAAAAAGTTGGTTTGAATGACACAGAGGGGCAACGCTGTTACATCCAATGCATGTTTGCCTGAGAATAATACTGCGCAGATGCTTTTACGCGTTTACACATGCATATAAACATGCTCGCATTTTGCATTGTCGTTTTCTGTTGTTTTTCTCTTTTTTGTCTTTTGTTCATTTTGTTGGTTCTTGGTGCATTGGGGACAGCGGCTTGGAGGGGTTGGAATGGAGGGAGAAGTATTTTATTATTTTTTAATTTTTTAAAAATTGAGGTTGGTGGGGTATCAGATGGTTGAAGGGCAGCTTTCAAGGAAGTGTGGGGGGATCTTGTAGGGTTGAAGGCCTGGCGGTTGGGAGTTTGGGCCAGGTCCCCGTTTTGACTTGGTGGGAGACCTGTCGATGTGCCTTTGGGCAGGGCGTTGACCCTGGTTGCTTCTGTGGGTCGATCTGGATGGTAGTCTGTTACATGACTGAATGTAATGTAAATGTTGAGCGGCTTCACTGCATGTAGATTGTATGTTCAATAAAATAACAAATAAAAAAGCATAGTAGAATGTTACTGTAAGACAAAAAACATCACCTCATTTATTATGAGATTTTAGGATGATTGTGCGAATTTCTCTCATACGGCCACAACTCAACAGTGCAGCAATGTATGTGCTTTGATTGAAACAAAACACAGGTATACTATGGTTTGTGAACACAATTCACTCACTGTACATAATTCAAAACAACACTGTCGGCCACTTCTAAACAACACTGTACATAACTAAGTAGATGTAAATGTATATTTCCATAAAACTGATTAAGATCAAATGGTTGGCATGTAAATGCTGCATGGACATTTCAACTGGTAAAACTTGAAGAATTGCCATTCATGATTGACAGTGAGAAATGTGAAGAGAGGGTGACCACAAATATGTGTGTATAAAATAAAATAGAGGTAAAGAAACACGAGCAGAATGTGAAACGGATCTTTAGCCCTGGGGAAGAGGGTTCCAGGGGGGGAGGAAGGGGGCAGTTACCTACATGTCCACAGCATCGGCCATCGGGAAAAGGGTCATTTTGAAAATATCTCCCGCATGAATTGCCAATACTGATTTGTTCATCTTGGTCCCTGTGACAGTTAGGGACCATGGCTGATTAGCACAGTATAGTGAATTAGGATATCATCCCAAGAGATGACCATGACAAGTTTAAACTGTAATCGTTAAGGAAGATATGCTCTAAGTGAAAAAAAGTCAGTGTATGCTTTATTGCAAAAGGCAGATGCTGACAACACATTGCTCGTCTTTCAGCATTAGCAGGTTATCTCAGAAATACTGCTCAACCCTGCAGAGAATTGGAGCTTATTAAACACATAAAATCTAATTACGTTTTCACAACACTAACCATTCACAAGAGACTTGGTTTTCATCTAATTATTGATTTCAGCTGCATTTTCAAGCGCAGTCACATGAATAGTTGCTACGTCAAATGCAAGAGTAAATGTTTTATTCATTTGGAGCTCTGAGAAATACATTTGAATATTTCAGTGTTCCTTTGGGGGCTGATTACGACCTGAGTTAAGTGCATAAATAGAATGTAATTCCCTTTTTAGGGACTTTTCTCTCTAGCGTATTCTGACCTTGAACGTAAGCGAATGGCGTGCTGTATTCTGACCTTAAACGTAAACGAATGGCGTGCTGTTCACCCACTATTCATTGTGGGTGGAGATCAAAGAAATTAAAGTGTGGTGGAAGAGTATCTACAGAAACGCAGAACTCTGACCTAATTCTGACTGAATTCTGACTCTGACTTAATTCCCTCATACACGCAATGAATAAGGTTTAGCAACCGGTCGGGTTCCAAGTGGAACAACAAATGCTTCATCTTTTCTGATAGAATTAACACCATTCTCCATGGACTGTAATTTACAAATTGATAAGAGATATTGATAAGAGCTAGGTAAATTAGTAAGCCGTTTGGATACGGTGATTGTAATTATGAATGACACTTGTTTTAGATCTATTTTACCTTATGATCACTGGAGACAAATGTGGAACCAGTCATATGGCAGCAAACTGAAGCATATCAACATATCACCCTTTCCACAGGGAAGTTTATGAAATGTTTATGAAATGCTGGCCTTATAACTTGGGGAAATATTTGGAGATCCAAGCCATAGGTTTCTGTAGCCATGCGCAAATTACAGTTTAGTGCCAAACCTGAGCTGATTTATGATTTCTAGAATATTTGAATTACATGCCCAGACTTTTTACTCACTTATACCCACATATATGTATCACTGCCACTGACTTTAATGTTAGTTTCCTTACATTTTGCTTCATTCCATTACATCGTTAGGTTACCTGTCTTTGCTCTGTCACGTTCATGTGTTTGTTCCTGAGGATCACAAGCAATAGTGGATCATATTAGGTTAACGTAATACGGAATTCAGAACACACCTAACAGTTGAAAATCCATGCATCAATCTAAATAATAATAAAAACATTTTCAAAAATCCCAAACAAAATCCATCAGTTATGCTGGAAATATCATTTTTTTTGCAATGGCGGCATCTCAATCCATCACATTTGTCTATGT
The DNA here is from genome assembly GCF_002021735.2 of Oncorhynchus kisutch. Classification (NCBI taxonomy): domain Eukaryota; kingdom Metazoa; phylum Chordata; class Actinopteri; order Salmoniformes; family Salmonidae; genus Oncorhynchus; species Oncorhynchus kisutch. The sequence continues at coordinate 63,927,195 of NC_034184.2, read as the reverse complement.
TAGCCTTCCGCCTCTACGCTGGAAGGTGACCGAGCTACAGCTGTAACGATGTGCACTGAGAGTCGTGAAGCAAGTTCAGGGAGTACATCATTTAATAAACAAAACAAGAAACAATAACCACGCACAGACATGAAACTGAAACAGAAACAATGACACCTGGGGAAGGAACCAAGAGTAGTGACATATATAGAGCAGGTAATCAGGGAGGTGATGGAGTCCAGGTGAGTGCCATTATGCGCTGATGCACGTATTGACGTTGACAGGTGTGCGCCATAATGAGCAGCCTGGTGACCAAGAGGCCAGAGAAGGAGCACGTGACAGCGTGTTCATCAAACAATGAGACATCACGAAAATCGGGTATTCTGATGAAAACGTCTGTAGTGTCTGAACGGTCTGGCCTACAAACTAAGGCAAGGGGAGACTCTCAAGATGATGTTCTCCGTTTTGCTCTACGAACCCCACAAGTGTGACGGGACTCATCTGAAGGTAACCCATACAAACGAATGGAAGTATGGAGGTAGTTTTGTGCCAATAAAATAAGGGGTTAAATATGTGTCCAAAACCCCCAGATATATCTTATTTCTCCTAGATATAGGACAGACACTTCAAAAACCTTAGTAAAAAAATATGTATCATTTGGAATGTCATTTTGACCATTTATCAATGTGTTATTCAATGCGTTCTATGAGCTATAGTAGTAAAGGACAAATTCAATATTGTATCAAATATTATTTATATATTATTTGGGGATACCTAAAGGGGTCCTACAATTCTAAATCAAATAGCTAAATGATCCATGGTATGACCATATTAAAACAGTTCCACATGTTAGCTTAGTAACCCCCTCCAATCTTTCAACTTTTATTAAACATGGAGTCTGATGAACAAATCACGATGACTGGACCATTGTCATTACCCTTCCATGATGATTGAGGATCAGGGTACATTTATAGGACTAGCCTATTGTTCAACCCCTATTGTACACTTTTTTTAACCTTCCAATAGTTCATGGCTTGAACTTGAATATGGCAACATTCAGGATGAATCAAGCCACTGTAATTTTGATTCATCAATATATTTTGTGCATAAAGGCTCTCCAAACCTTTTTTTCTGAGTCATTACATACTTCTCTAATCCTAAAGTTGGCCAAAAATAATCTACACGATTTTTAAACAAGTTGTACTGAAAACTCTATTGAATTAAAGCTTCATGAGAAAATGTGTTTGCCAGCAAGTGGGAGAGTTTTCAGCTGTTGAATAAAATGTATTCAGCCTGTGCAAGGGAACCACGCCTGCAAACCATTATGTGCCTGCATAAGGTAAGCATGAATACCAATGACTGAGAAGTGCGTAGGAAAGGCATACATTTCCTGAGCCTGAATCAGCCCTTTCGAGACTAAGGTAATGATAAGAAAACCTTAACCAAGAATAGGACATTATTTCTGCTTGGGTGATCACAATTCCGTAAGTTTAACTACAGTGGTCCAGTGCATGATTGTGGACCAATTGATGCTGAGAGTATCACTTGATATAACTACTGCTATTCAAAAATTCTCACTTGATTTTTCCTAGCACTGCAACATATTAGTTGTGAACCAAATCACAGTCAAATCTGTACTAATAAGGTTTGTTTTCTACAGATCAATGACTCTCCCCCAATCACCGGGGAGCCTGAGAACAACTATTTAATTAAACCTAATAAGCTTATTTTTTTAGTATGCACACTGCTCCAATGAATTGCAATTTATGATAATGTACTGAGGGACAGGTAAATAAACAGCAAGTGATTCAGTATTAGCTGATCCATCCCATATCAAGTGATCTTTACAATGAACCATAGAACTTATGAAGGATCACATCACACCAATGTGCATTGCATTTTGACAAGGGGTTCCCAAAACACTTCATTTAGCAAACGTTCAATAGATCCATCGTTAGAAGAGAGAGGATTGTGCTGATCATGAAATTAACAATAGTCCAAAAGTGTAAGACTTTTGCTTACTGATTAGAAATTTGCAAAGACGTGTTGGTCTTCAGGTACATTTGTGTCGATTTGGCACACCCAAATCTTCAAAATACAAAACGCCCCTGAGTGGCTCAGCCTTGTTTGCAGTTGTATTTCTGTCCTTAAAAATAAGATTACAAACCTCAATTATGTGTTAGCCTTCTCTAGCCTTCTCTTGGGAACCTGTTGACGAAAACAGAATACATGTGTAAATAGACTGAACAATTTTCTTACGTTTCTGAATTCCAAATCAATCTATTAAAATATAACAAATGAATAACAAATCCAATTATGTACCTTTTACTCAGAAATAAATTAAAAGAGAAAAAGGAGACACATTGCAGTTGAAAGCCTTGGCAGTTCTCCTCAGAACATGTACTGGATGTAAAATTGATTATGCCCATGGACACACTGAGGCAGCTATCTTCAAAGGAAACCACAGGTAAAGATAAGGTAATTAGACAAAAGAGTTATCTCAGACAGACTATGGCACTATCTTCACTGCCTAGCAAGGGATACTAAAAAACAGGGAGCTTAGCCACTACTTTTTCTACTCATATTAATTGCTACCAAAGGGAGTACAGAAAGTGCTGAGAAAAAAAATCAGAATACCTTAAATTATGTCATTGCACAACTGGATAAAACATTCAGCAAAAACAGAGTTTGGTTTGCGAGACACTATAGTCTGCACTGAATCACACTGAAAGGCCATGCCTTGGACACACCCACCAGGAGAGAGAACTATGACATTGAATAAGGCCCTGTGTATTGAACTAAGGGGTTTGGCAAGGAAGCTAAATTGAACATTTAAGTTTTATCTGCTTGTACCATTCCGAGTGCTCCCTAGAAATACAATGACCTTGTAGGCTTGATTAAGTGTTCCTAAAGAACCTTAGGCATGTGTCAAAAAAAGAACTTCAGTGTTAGAGCTTAGAGGGAAAATGTATTTTTCATGTTACTGCTAAAGTGTGATAGTGGGATTAAACAGCAGAGAGATTTGTAAGACGGCTCATCTTGGGGAGGGAGAACTGCACCGATGATGGAACCATGCATCGTAACTGTATGTCTGGCACACTTCGTGCACAAACTGAAGCTGGTCATGTCAAAGACATGAGTTTTGTTATTTTGTTTTGTTACATGTCTTAGTTATTTTGTAAATATATTACCTTAAGCATCCCCTATTTAGAACTTGAATCTGGCGACAAAAAAGTTACAGAGTGCACTTTAAAGGCACATTTTGTGTGCATGCACATACCATATTCCTTTATATTGCCCTCACAGTCTTTGAGATATTATTGTGCTTCTTCCTCATGTGCACACTCAGTGTTTAGATGGCTCCCCACTGTGCCTGACTTATTTCTCATGCCATGATGAAAGGCACATGCTGTTCTCAGTAGAAACTTCTCTCAGTGTCATTGAGATTCCTTTAGCATTATTTCATAGGATTGTGGAAACACCTTCACAGGGACAGGTTCACGGGGACAAAGGGAAATAAGTCATCATCACCTTTGAGGCTTGGCTAACAAGGTCGTGATTGGCATCTACTTATTTGCCCCCACATAACCACAGTGACATTGATCAGGAAGTAGGGGCAGCACTAGGTATTCATTGGATCACCCTTGTAATTGAATCTTGGAGCAGTACTGTATTCTCAATGAAGCCAAGTGAAGAATAGAAGTCTTGCGACCAGACCAGTATGATGCCACAGTGTGCATTGATCTTGAGAACAAGATGCAATATAGATCTAAGATAAATATGTGATATATAATTCACACTCATACAAAAAAATAAAATGAATGCATTTGCACATCTCATTCATTAGTAGTTATTTGTTTATGCCTTTCATTTCACCTTTGCAGTGGCGACCTGTCATTCGGGGCAGGTGGGGCAGAAGCTGCTTTGAAAGAAAAACAATAGTAAATGCTCTGTTTGACATGTAATTCTGGCATTAATTTGTGTCACATATCAGTTCAGCAAACAACAACGTAAAGAAATAATATTGAGCAGCATACAAACTTGGTCTCTTTCTTTGAGTAAGGCATCTCCAAAATGCAGCTGTTTCAGCCTAGCTCAGTGCTTTCTGAGGTGGAGGACCAGCCAGTGAAAGAACAGAGCATAGGCGTTGTTAATATTCTCTGGTTGTGCCATGATTGGCTCAGGGTTCTGTCCCTCATGGGGACACTACGTCACCGCAGAATCTACTGGAGAGCTAGGCAGTTCAAGCCCTCCTTGGGTGCTGCCATAGATTTACTTTTTGATGTCAAAGGACTGTATTCAATGCAGAAATGCTATGCTACTAGCCTCATGCCATGAATATACATTGCATTCTCGGGAGAACTCCGATATAAAGGGCTCTATTTGAACAAACCTAATGCAATGATCAATCTAAGCACCGGGCGATAGGTTCGAGCGCTATAGGTTCGGGGGTGTGTCATAAATATTTGAGCTATTTTCACAAGTACAAGTTGGCGCGAAAGGGCTGGGTTTTAATGAATGAACAAGTTGTGGGTGGCCAATCAGAACGTGCTGGCCAAATTTATGGTTGCTTGAAGTTGTGTATTTATGGTCTTTTTTGTATTGCCTTGGAATCAACTCAAATTCCAATGTTAGTCCAGTATAGTTTGTAAACAGCTTACAGAAACAAAATAACAAAATGTAGACCTATCTTTGATAAATATGATAATTTAAACCTGTTTGCGGTCCACATTGTTCTAACTAAGGTATTCCCAAACTGGGAATGCCATCGAGGGTACGCCAAATAAAAATGTGATTCACATTAAAAAAAGTGTCTTCACATTTTCAAACAGTCCATTTGTATTTTCCAACGGGGCTATACATTTGGGTGTAGCCTCGTTTCACTGCCAAAAATAAAATTAAACCATCAGCCAATTTGAAAAGTAAGCCACAGGAGTTTTTTGAGTGAGAATTTAGACAACTTTCGAGTAGCAAGACATGTATTAATGCAACAGATACCATTAATAAGAAGGGGCTAGAAGTGTCTTATATGGTGAGCTACTGAGTGGCTAGGACAGGCAAGCCCCAATACTATTGTGGAGAACTTAATTCTTCCTGCAGATGTGGATATGGCTGGGACAATGCTAGGGGAAAAAATCTATACAGACAATGCCTTTATCAAACAACACTGTTTCACGACGCATCAGTGACATGGCAGGATATGTTTTGAAACAATTACTGCTTTGCATACAAGCCAGTGAATTCTATGCGTTATAACTGGATGAGTCAGCAGACGTGGCGGGCCTGGCACAGCTCCTGGTATATGTCTGTTACGTTTATGGGGGGTCAATTAAGGAAGACATCCTCTTCTGCAAACCACTGGAAACCAGGACAACAGGAGAGGATATTTTTAAAGTACTGGACAGCTTTGTGACATCAAATAGTCAAGATGTGTTGGTATCTGTATTGATGGCGCAAAAGCTATGACAGGTAGACAAGCAGTTGCTCCTGACGCCACTTGGGTACACTGCCGCATCCACCGAGAGGCTCTTGCTGCCAAGGGAATGCCTGACAGATTGAAAGACGTTCTAGACACTACAGTGAAAATGCTTAACTTTGTTAAAGCTAGGCCCCTGAACTCTCGTGTATTTTCTGCACTATGCAGTGATATGGGCAGAGACCATGTAACACTTTTACAACATACAGAAGTGCGCTGGTTATCAGGGGCCAAAATATTTACACAAGCTTAAAGTGTTCTTTACTGACCATAATTTTCACTTGTCTGACTGCTTGCATGATGATGAGTTTCTCATATGACTGGCCTATCTGGGTGATGCTTTTTCTCACCTAAATTTGAATCTAGGATTACAGGGACTCTCTGCAACTATATTCAACGTGCGGGACAAAATTGAGGTTATGATTGAAAAGTTGGAGCTCTTCTCTGTCTGCATTAACAATGACAACACACAGGTCTTTCCATCATTGCATGATTTTTTTTGTGTGCAAATTACCTCAGGCTTACGGACAATGTCAAATGTGATATAGCGAAGCACCTGAGTGAGTTGGATGTGCAATTACGGAGGTACTTTCCCGAAACGGGCGACACAAACAACTGGATTCATTATCCCTTTCATACCCTGCCTCCAGTCCACTTATCGATATCTGAACAAGAGAGCCTCATCGAAATTGCAACAAGCGGTTCTGTGAAAATTTAATTTAATCAGAAGCCACTGACAGATTTCTGGATTGGGATGCGCTCAGAGTATCCTGCCTTGGCAAAGCGTGCTGTTAAGACACTGATGCCCTTTGCAACCTCATACCTAAATACACACAGACTGGCACAGACTGTGTGTGGAAAATGATTTAAGACAGACTCTCTCCAACAAAACCCAACATTGCAGAGTTATGTGCATCCTTTGAAGCACACCCTTCTCATTAGCTTGTGATGAGTTATTCACAATTTTTGATTTTCTATCTAAGATGGCTAAATAAAGAGCAAAATGATTGATTATTATTACGTTATTATTTGTGCCCTGGTCCTATAAGAGCTCTTTGTCTCTTCCCATGAGCCGAGTTGTGACAAAAACTCATAAACACTCATTCTCATGTTTAATAAATGTTGATGGCAAAAAAACATATTTGAGAATGCACTGACCCTGGTGCTATAGAGGGGGTACGCAGCTGGAGGGTGAATGTTTGAAGGGGGACTATAAAAAGTTTGGGAACCACTGTTTTAAGTAATTGCATGGCTTCAATGGTTAAATATATATATATGATGGGCATGTAGTCTCCATCAAGGAGGGGGTTTTATGCATGACCAAATCATGGATAAAATAATGTAGGTCTGCCTACGATAAATAGGGAATGCCAGCTCACTGTTTTTCTCCTCTCAAAGCTGATATTTGAATAAAGCTTTGGTGATAAAGATTTATTTCCAAGCAGTCTCACAAGCCAAACACTTTATCAACGGTCTTAAAACTAGCCTACTTGATTACATTGGGAAGGACACAAAGAAAATAGCCTTCATTGAGAGGAAGCGAGGCTATGTTTGGTTTTTAATACAATAAAACAAAATGGGGAAAAAAAACATTGTTTTATGTTTCTAAATCTGAAGTTTAGAGTATGAGTCATAATACCCATAAAACCTAGCAGTCAAACAGGGAAATGGTTCCAATTGTTTTTTCATCATTCATTTCTCATGTAGGGGATTTTAGAAACACTCAAAATAAGGACTTCGTTTCCTGTAGGCTACCCTGGAACATTTTGATAACCACGTAGATCTCTCTAGGACAAGGTGTCTTTTATGAATAGCCTGTATTCACCCCACCCGCCTAGGTGATAATTACAATTGCCCACACCTGTGTGAGGGCAGTACATAGTGGTAATAAAAACATTAGTGAACCAACAATTTACTGCATTTATTTACTTCCTATTGCACATTAAAGCCTACAAAAATAGATGCTTTGGGATTTTTTTTCTTTTTACATCTGACAAAGATTGTAATTAAATGTACGAAAATGTAGATATGCATAAGCATTCAAAACACAGTGCAGCCCTATAATCTACAAAAACGATCTGAATGAAAAATCATCATTAGACTTCGAAAATGCGTAATATTTAATCTATCAATCAAAAACATCTCTCTTTGTGAGAGCATTTTAGGGAGGTTACCACGTCTATAGGATGTGATCTGTTCCAGGCCCACGTAAGCATATACACACATTGGTAGAGTTACAAGTGATGAACTGTCTCTGGTAGAACTTTCGGCCAGTAAGAGAGATAATATATAATGTTGTTGGGTGTATAACCATGTTTGCCAGAGACAGTATCTTTCAATTTAAATATCTTTGTTAAAAAAAAGTTCAGTATTTGACCCATGTAATTCCAATTCATATTGCGAGGGTTGTTTTGTTTGCGCAATGCGCTGTGTGTGCGTCAGTATATAGTCTATAAAAATGGATCCTTGTGATTGAATTTTCCTCCCTTTTTAGAACACATAATAAAATACTTCAAATGGTAGGCTAATTGCTGAGTCTCTCTCTCTCTCTCTCTCTCTCTCTCTCTCTCTCTCTCTCTCTCTCTCTCTCGTGACTTAAAGAAGAGTAAAGTTAAGGTCTCAACATCTTGCTGAATTTATCTGGTCAAACGTCTGAATTTCTGTAACTGTCCATTTCAAAAGAGCTGAGTGAATCGGCTTAACTTGTTGCAGCTTGTTTGCTTGCACTTGCTTATACATAGAGCGAAGTGTTAATGTTAATGATATAATAACAAACATTATGAATTTACTGAACATAAATATAATAATGTTTGTGTAAGTCAAAACTCATGTTGGCATTTGTTAGTATTGAAGGAGAATGTTGTTCTTATTGAGTTACAGAAATCCACAAGGAGTCAGTAGAAACCATATTTATTTAAAACCTGGTCTCAGAGCATTTCTTATCATTCTGTAACTCCAAGACACTCTATTTAGTATGATACAGTATGCATACATTTCGTATGGTATGTATTAATTTGTGGATGACCATTTTTTGTGATATGTTGCAAATTACAATTCGTCATATATGTTACAAATTTGCAAAACGTTCAATATGTTATGAATTTGCAAAAAGTAAACGTTACGAATTTGCAAAACATATGATATGTTACGAATTCTAGCTAGCTCGCCAACATTAGCTAAGCTAGGGGTTAGGGTTAAGAGTTGGGTTAAAGGGTTAATGTTAGAGGTAGCTAAAATAGTTTAGGTTAGATGAAGGATTAGCTAAGTAGTTGCAAAGTATCTAAAAAGTTGTAAGTAGTTGAAAAGTTACTAAAGTTATCCGTGATGAGATTAGAATTCATGTTAAACAACCACCCATACACCTCGACTAACCACCTTCCTTTAGTTTTTGCCTTAAGTAACCGTCTGCTAATTATGCCAAACGTAACATACTAAATGGACTAGCTCAGATTTACGTAAAGAAAAATACAAAATACTCTGAGACCAGGGTGTTATTAAGGAAAGTCGGCCATATCAGCTATGTTTTTCAAAAAGGCTGAATTAACTGTTCCGATGCCAGATGAGGCCATGTGTAGCAGTAGTAAGGATTCACTCCATGGTGCGCAAAGGAAAGCTCCACAGTCAGAAACAGTTTGTACTGGGCAAAAATGGTAAATATCAGGGGATATATATAGTACCAGTCAAAGGTTTGGACACACCTTCTCATTCAAGGGTTTTTCTTTCTTTTTACTATTTTCTACATTGTAGAATAATATTGAAGGCATCAACACTATGAAAGAACACATATGGAATCATGTAGTAACCAAAAAAGTGTTAACTTCTTAAGGTATAGTGGGAAGCATTTTCACTTTTGGATAAATAGCGTGCCCAATTTCAACTTCCTGCTACTCATGCCAAGAATATAAGATATGCATATTATTAGTAGATTTGGATAGACAACACTCTGTTTGAATCATGTCTGTGGGTATAACATAACTCATGTAGCAGGCAAAACCCCGAGGACTAACCGTTCAGATTGTTTTTGTTGAGATCTCTGTCTGTTCAGTGGGTTCTCATTGGGAAACGATATTTCTTAGACACTTGTTTTCAGTTCTTACCGCTTCCACTGGATGTCGCCAGTCTTTGGAATTTGGTTGAGGTAATTCCTCTGTGCAATGAAGAAGTGCGGCCGTCTAGGAAATGGGTAACACTGTTGAGAGTTGCGCAAGACTTGAAAAGTAATGTTAGTTTCCTCTCGTCCTCTATTGAAAACAGATAGACCCGTCTTCAATTTGATCGATTATTAACTTCTTATGGTATAGGGGACGGTTGCGTCCCACTTGGGCAAAAGCCAGGGAAAATGCAGCGCGGCAAATAAAACAATTATATAAAAATTTAACTTTCATTAAATCACACATGTAAGATACTCAATTAATTCTGTCACGCTCTGACCTTAGTATTCTTTGTTTTCTTTATTCTTTTGGTTAGGTCAGGGTGTGACATGGGTGATGTGTGTTTTGGCTTATTCTAGGGTGTTTGTACTGTCTAGGGGGTTTTGTAGATTTATGGGGTTGTTTTCATCTAGGTGTTTAGGTTGGTCTATGGTTGCCAAGATTGGTTCTCAATTAGAGGCAGGTGTTTATCGTTGTCTCTGATTGGGAACCATATTTAGGCAGCCATCTTCTTTGGGTATTTCGTGGGTTATTGTCTATGTTATGTTGCACGTTTGCACTTTGTTTATATAGCGATCACATTCGTCTTATTCATTTTGTTGTTTTTGTTTAAGTGTTCTTCATTAAATAAAGAAGAATCTATTCTAACCGCGCTGCGCTTTGGTCTACTCCATACGACGATCGTGACAGTGTGGCTACTTTGAAGGAAATATTTAGATTTGTTTAACACTTTTTTGGTTACTACATGATTCCATATGTGTTATTTAATAGTTTTTATCTCTTCACTTTTATTCTACAATGTAGAAAATAGTAAAAATAAAGAAAAATCCTTGAATGAGTAGATGTGTCCAAATTTTTGATTGGTACCATATGTCTGATCAAAAATGAGCTAAATCCAACACATTTTTAATGTTTGGTGCCCAAACTATTTTGCCTGTTCAGGTGCCTAAAATCATTGTGCTTCTTCACATAATTGAGCATAAATTTGAACTATATTCAATAGGAGGCTACAAAGCACTGAAAAGCAAACATATGTCCTTTGCATATTTAATACAAAGGACATCTCGGCTATTTCTGTTTGAAAAAATGCAGCATAGTAAATCCAGAGCTACAATCACAACACGTTTTCCATAAAAAATGTAAACATAGGTCAATCTTAGCTAAAAATGTATATATATTTTTTTAAATAAAAGTTGCACACTCTCAATACATCTTCCTGCCCTGTTTGTTATCGACGATAGATGCGATTGAGTCATTAGTGATGTCGGCGGTGTCCCTCGCAGTCCAGACGCAACGTGGTGGTAGTGTTGGTCTGTAAACCACTCCAGACTGTCAATGCGTAAATCATTCATTAAAATTGTGTCGATGTTGCAAGAAATTGTCATTTCACATAACCATACCCAAGGTAGCTACTCTTCCTGCTTCATTCATGACGAGAACGCTAACTGGAACAAGCTAGCTTGCCAAGTTGCTAGCTAAACGAGTTAGCTAACGTTAGCTATATTAACCGGTCATACAAAATATACCCAAATGTTTTAAAATGTTAGCTGTCACCTTGAGGCTTGATAGGGGTTAAAAATAATTCCCTGAAGTGAAGGAAATGTTTGTATTTGTTAGCAAGCTAGTTAGCTAGGCTACCAGTTATTATTATTTTATTGTATTATTTTTTTAATTTATTATGAACACAACAAATACAAAAAAACTGAAATATACAAACAAGAGTACATAAACCTTACAGACAGAGGTACTACATATGAAGACTCATTTTCAATTTGTTGAATACTTTTATGGTGCGTATTGCTTTTTTGTTTTTACATTTACTGATCATTTCAAAATAATATTTCAATTCTATCTTAAACAATGTGAAGAGGGGTTTGTTCTCTGCCCACTTCCTTTTATGGACAAAAAAATCTTCCAAGAAAGATAATGTCATGTGTGTCTAAAGACGAAGTCAGGTGCAGGAGAGCAGAGTATGGCACAAATAAAGTAAAGCGCTAAAGAACATCGTATGACATGAAAACAATTACACACAAAGCATGATGGGAAACAGAGGGTTAAATACAATTAGATTGATTGGGGAAATGAAAACCAGGTGTGTATGGAAACCAGCCAAGACAAATGGATAATTGAAAAATGGAGCGGCGATGGCTAGAAAGCCTGTGACGCCGAACAAGGAGAGGAGTCGACTTCGGTGGAAGTCGTGACAGATAAACAAATTAATAATGAAAGTTAAATCGGGTTCATATCATTTGGATCAACATAAAACATAATATCAAAGTCTTTCAAATTAACATTAATAGTTGTTTCTTTTCAAATAAAATCTAACTCACACCAACATCTTCTGACATTCCCAAAATAAATGGTCAAGAGTCTCTGGGTCACAACCACAAAATACACATTCGTTATCAATAGCTATTTTAAATCTGTGTATAATAAAGGTCTTTACTGGGTAGATTCTATGAATGAGCTTGTATGATACTTCTTTCACCTTATTATATATACAATATTTACCAGATAACAACGAAGCTTTGTTCCAGTTCACTTGTCCTAGGGCTACATTCCAGTACATTTTAGCAGAGGGAATAGTAACATATTGACATAGTTTCCTTATATACATGTTTATTACATTTAGAGTTTAAAATGTCAATTCCTTCTAATTGTTTTGAAGTTACAAAATCCTCAACAGTTGCACTTGGAGTATTGTTATAATCTCCTAAAAGAAGAATAGCACCTTTAGGGATTGCTCTAACAACAATTTGATACCCCTCAGGAGTGAATGTAACATTGTGTGTTCTAATAAATTCTGCATAATCATATAGTTGTCCATCATTATTCAATAATTGTTTAAACCAAATAATGTTGTTGTCAAACCAGTTCTGGAAAAACAAAGACGTGTTTTTGTATTTTGGTTTTATTATTCCAGATTCTATAACTCTGTGGGGGAAAATTGTGTTTGCACATGAGGTTCCAAGTTAGAAGTACTTGTTAATGAAAGTTTGCAAGCGTAATAGGGATTTAACCCAGATCAAAGTTGCATTTGAGTAAGAATTCTAGACCACCAATCTATTGGAATATTAAATTAGGGATGATATTCCAAATGCAATCCTTATTTCTTAAATAGTTTTGTATCCATTTAATCTTAAATATTATATTAGAGGTTTTAAAATCCAGAGCATTCAACCCTCCCTCACCTTGGATGCTACATATTACTATTTTTCTTTAAAAATGAGGTTTATTCCTCCATATAAAGTTAAATAATTTAGTATCAACCATTTTAGTTACTGACAGAGGAACATCCAAGGCAAGGGAGATATAAACTAATCTGGACAGAACTTCAGATTGTGATAAAAGCACATGTCCAGATAAAGAAAGATCTCTTAATAACCAGGAGTTAAATCTCTTTCCAATTTTCTCTACAATAGGAGAGACATTTTTGGCCCTTTTTGATATTTGCTAACTGTAATAACTGTAATACCAAAATATGTGATCATACATTTACAGGGATATTACATACTGAGTTTAAGTCATATCTTTTCAACGCAAATAATTCACATTTCCCAATATTCAGATATAAACCTGATACATGTGAGAAGGCATTAATACACTCAATAGCTTTCTTGACTTCATTATGATCTTTCAAAAAAAATGGTGCTGTTGTCAGCCATTGTGAACATTTTATCTCTTTGTCTTGTATCTGAATACCCCTAAAACTATCCTTATTTATATGAAGTGCCATAACATGTTTGACCAATAAAAATAAGAAAGGAGAAATTGGGCATCCTTGTTTATTCCACGTCTAATGTCGAATCTTTGTGAAGTTCCATGGGATAATTTAACAGAGCTCTTACTGTTATTGTAAAGTGTCTTAATTACACTTTGAAAATAGTGACCAAAACCAAAAAAATCGAAGTCTCAAAAAGAAAATAATGTTCAACTGTATCAAATGCCTTGTAAAAGTCTACAAATAAAATAAAGCTATCTTCCATAATGTGCTCATTGTAGTCTATCAAGTCCAATACAAGTTGAATATTATTACATACAGTGGGGCAAAAAAGTATTTTATATATTATAAGTATTGACCAAATACTTTATTCTACCATAATTTGCAAATAAATAAATAAAAAATCCTACAATGTGATTTTCTGGATTTTTTTTCTAATTTTGTCTGTCATAGTTGAAGTCTATTCATCTATGATGAAAATTACAGGCCTCTCTCATCTTTTTAAGTGGGAGAACTTGCACAATTGGTGGCTGACTAAATACTTTTTTGCCCCACTGTATATGTCTGCCCTTCATAAAATCAGACTGGGTACCATCAATGATTTGGTCAATACCTTTTTTAAGTCTTTCTGCAAAGATGGATGCAAGTAGCTTTCCATCATTGTTCATCAATGTGATTGGTCTCCAATTTTCTAACATCATAGAATCTTTGTTTGGTCTGGGTATTACAGAAATTAGGCCTTGTGTCATAGAAACAGGCAGGACCCTTAAATCAATTGCCTCCTTAAAAACATTAAATATACATTCAATAATATCCTCCTGAAAATAGTTATAGAATTCACTGATAATGCCATCATTCCCTGGAGATTTGTTCTCTTTTAACTTGCTGATACATGTTTTAATTTCATTGATAGAAATAATTTCATCACAAGACTTTTGGAAGTCTTCATTTATAAATTTTGCATAGACTTTGACAGTCTAGAAAGGCATATATGTCACTAGTAGGACAGGCATTGCTGGTATAAAAGTTACCATAGAAATCTGAAACATATTTTGAAATATCTCTGGGGCTTTCATTTTCTTTGTGAATCCATATTGAGCTTATAAATAGATGTAAATTCAGAATTTTTTCTTTCTAAATTGTAAAAGTATTTTGTATTTTTTTCACCTTCCTCCAACCATCTCCTTCTTGATCTTACAAATGCCCCTTTTGCTCTCTCTTCATACATTCGGTCCATTTCTAGTTGTAAAGAGAATAACTGACCCTTTCCTTCTTCATCAAGGTCCTCCATAGAGATCTAGGCTACCAGTTAGCATTTACCCAATATCAAGCCTAGTAGCTAGCTAGCTAGCCCTACTGGCTACTGGCCAAATTAGTTAATGTTCTAGATTCTAGTTATTAAGATAAATAAAACATCTCAAATGACCTACTCACTTTAGCATTCACTTCTTTGAGGTATTTTCTTTACAGCTTTTCACTTCTTTGATTCTCCAGTTGTCAGTTCGACCACACACTGTTCACAAACTCATTTATGGCTCCCAAATTCAAAAATGACAATTAGAATTCAGTATCATAAAAATGTGATTGTTGTTGCTAGGCTACCAGGCTACCAGAGCTTTTAGCTTGCGGTTTACCTTTGTCTTTATGCAGATGTAATATAAAAACTTTAGCTAGTGTCTGAATTTTTGGGGGGATTTCGTATTTGGCAAGGTATTGAACATGTCCACAAAACTCGAACAAGCGTCAGAAAGTGTCCTTTTTTAGCATATCAAAAAGCATATCAAGATCCTGATATGGATCTCAGTCAAGAGCATATGCATTGTATGTGCTGAGAAAATACACTGTGTAGGCCTACTGTCAGTATTTTTCATCATATAGAGAAAACAAAATGTCCACATAGGCCGATCTTAGGATATCTAATGAGTCAATAACCGGCCATTACATGTATGATATCCAGAGAAAATCAAAAAAGGATTGGTGTATGAAAGAAAAATATGGATGTCATATTTGACAAGTTATGAGAAGCATATCTGGAATCAACATATTTTAATATCTTGACTGTACTGAGAAAACACATATGTGATGTATACAATCAGTATTTGTCAGTATTTGTCAATACGAAGAAAGAAAATAGGATGTCACATACAGTATCTCAGGATATTGATTAACTGGCAATAGGAAATGTCCATGTGTGATATTCAGAGTAATCCCAATATCATATATGTCTAAAAGACACATCTGGATTCTGAATTTGTCAGGATATGGTGCTTATCCACAAAACTCAAAATATGCATTGGAAATGGCCTGTATTCTGTAGAACATTAAAAAGTTACGATATCCCCTGATATGGATACTTTTCGCCCAGTGTTGTGGGCACCTTTTGTCACTGTTGAATGTATTGTTTAGTGTTGTGCTGTGTAGTGGCTTTGCTGGCATGCATCAAAAAAACTTGAGGGGGAATTTGACCCACCATGATTTACATGCTAAAATAGCCACTGCACATACTATTCCTCCTCTGAAAATCCAGAGCCCTCAAGTCACTCATTTCAAGGGCAAACAGGTGCTAAAATCAAATCAAATCCAATTTTATTGGTCACATACACATGGTTCGCAGATGTTACTGCGAGTGTAGCGAAATGCTTGTGCTTCTAGTGCAGCAATATCTCCCAAGTTATCGAATAATTCCACAACTGCCTAATACACACACATCTAAGTAAAGGAATGGAATACGAATATATACTGTACATATAAATATATGGATGAGCAATGACAGAGCGGCATAGGTAAGATGCAATAGATGGTATAAAATACAGTATAAACATATGAGTTGAGTAATGCAAGATATGTAAACATTATTAAAGTGGTATTATTAAAGTGACTAGTGATCCATTTATTAAAGTTGCCAATGATTTCAAGTCTGTATGTAGGCAGCAGCCTCTCTGTGTTAGTGATGGCTGTTTAACAGTCTGATGGCCTTGAGATAGAAGCTGTTTTTCAGTCTCTCGGTCCCAGCTTTGATGCACCTGTACTGACCTCGCCTTCTGGATGGTAACGGGGTGAACAGGCAGTGGCTCGGGTGGTTGTTGTGCTTGATCTTTTTGGCCTTCCTGTGACATTGGATGGTGTCGGTGTCCTGGAGGGCAGGTAGTTTGCCCCCGGTGATGTGTTGTGCAGACCACACCATCCTCTGGACAGCTCTGCGGTTGTGGGCGGTGCAGTTGCCGTACCAGGAGGCGATACAGCCCAATAGAATGCTCTCAATTGGGCGTCTGTGTACACAGAGGAACTTAAAACTTTCCGCCTTCTCAACTGCTGTCCTGTCGATGTGGATAGGGTGCTCCCTTTGCTGTTTCCTAAAGTCCACAATCATCTAATTTGTTTTGTTGATATTGAGTGAGAGGTTGTTTTCCTGAAACCACACTGAGTGCCATCACCTCCTCCCTGTAGGCTGTCTTGCCATTGTTGGTAATTAAGCCTACTACTGTTGTGTTGTCTGTAAACTTGATGATTGTGTTGGAGGCGTGCATGGCCACGCAGTCATGGGTGAACAGGGAGTACAGGAGGGGGCTGAGTACGCACCCTTGTGGGGTCCCAGTGTTGAGGATCAGGGAAGTGGAGACGTTGTTTCCTACCAGGGCCTCAAGCTTAATGATGAGCTTGGAGGGTACTATAGTGTTGAAAGCTGAGCTATAGTCAATGAACAGCATTTTTACATACTGTAGGTATTCCTCTATTCCAGATGGGATAGAGCAGTGTGCAGTGTGATGGCGATTGCATCATCTGTGGACCTATTGGGGCGGTAAGCAAATTGAAGTGGGTCTAGGGTGACAGGTAAGGTGGAGGTGATATGATCCTTGACAAGTCTCTCAAAGCACTTCATGATGACAGAAGTGAGTGCTATGGGGCGATAGTCATTTAGTTCAGTTATCTATAAGTGTAAATATACAGTGCATTCGGGAAAGCATTCAGACCCCTTGACTTTTACACATTTTGTTATGTTACAGCTGTCACACCCTGACCATAGTTTGCTTTGTATGTTTCTATGTTTTGGTTGGTCAGGGTGTGATCTGAGTGGGCATTCTATGTTGGATGTCTTGTTTGTCTATTTCTATGTCTGGCCTGATATGGTTCTCAATCAGAGGCAGGTGTTAGTCATTGTCTCTGATTGGGAACCATATTTAGGTAGCCTGGGTTTCACTGTGTGTTTGTGGGTGATTGTTCCTGTCTCTCTGTTTTGCACCAGACAGGGCTGTTTTTTTGGTTTTC
The DNA here is from genome assembly GCF_002021735.2 of Oncorhynchus kisutch. Lineage (NCBI taxonomy): Eukaryota > Metazoa > Chordata > Actinopteri > Salmoniformes > Salmonidae > Oncorhynchus > Oncorhynchus kisutch. Next base: position 63,909,602 of record NC_034184.2, on the reverse strand, counting down.
CATGTTTATTGTTTTGTAGTGTTCGTGTTTATCTTTGTTTATTAAACATGAATCAATATAACCACGCTGCATTTTGGTCCGCCTCTACTTCACCTAAAGAAAACCGTTACAACAGCCTTATTCTAAAATGGATCAATCTACAGACAATTCCCCAAAATGACAAAGTGAAAACAGGTTTTAAGAGTTTTCCGCAAATGTATAAAAAATGAAAAACAGAAAACATTTATATAAGTATTTTGCTATGACCCTTTGCTATGAAAATCGAAATTGAGCTCATGTGCATCCTGTTTTCATTGATCATTCTTGAGATGTTTCTACAACTTGATTGTGGTAAATCCAGTTGATTGGACATGATATGGAGAGGCACACACCTGTCTGTATAAGGTCCGACAGTTGACAGTGCATGTCAGAGCAGAAACCAAGCCATGAGGTTGAAGGAATTGTCCGTAGAGCTACGAGACAGGATTGTGTCGGGGCACAGATCGGCGGAAGGCTACCAAAATATTTTTTGCAGCATTTAAGGTCCCCAAGAACACAGTGGCTTCCATCATTCTTAAATGGAAGAAGTTTGGAACCACCAAGACTCTTCCTAGAGCTGGCCGCCCGGCCAAACTGAGCAATTGGGAGAGAAGGGGCTTGGTCATGTAGGTAACCAAGAGTTCCTCTGTGGAGATGGGAGAACCTTCCAGAAGGACAACCGTCTCTGCAGCATTCCACAAATCAGGCCATTATGGTAGAGTGGCCAGATGATAGCCACTCCTCAGTGAAAGGCACATGACAGCCCACTTGGAGTTTGCCAAAAGGCATCTAAAGGACTCTGACCATGAGAAACAAGATTATCTGGTCTGATGAAACCAAGATTATACTATTTGGCCTAAATGCCAAGCATCACATCTAGAGGAAACCTGGCACCAGCCCTACAGTGAAGCATGGTGGTGGCAGCAGCATGCTTTGTAGATATTTTTCAGCAGCAGGGACTGGGAGACTAGTCAGGATCAAGGGAAAGATAAACGGCGCAAAGTACAGAGATCCTTGATGAGGTCCTGAGCGCTCTGGAGCAGGTTCTCAGACTGGGGCGAATGTTCACCTTCCTACAGGACAATGACCCCAAGCACACAGCCAAGACAACGTAGGAGTGGCTTCGGGTCAAGTCTCTGAATGTCCTTGAGTGGCCCAGCCAGAGCCTGGAATTGAACACAATCGAACATCTCTGGAGAGACCTGAAAATAGCTGTGCAGCGACGCTCCCCATCTAAACTGACAGAACTTGAGAGGATCTGCAGAGAAGAATGGGAGAAACTCTAAAATACAGGTGTACCAAGCTTGTAGCATCACACCCAAGAAGACTCAAGGCTGTAATCGCTGCCCTGCCAAAGGTGCTTCAACAAAGTACTGCGTAATGGGTCTGAATACTTATGTAAATGTGATATTTCCTTTGTTTTTGCTATGTCATTATGGGGTATTGTGTGTCGATTGATGAGGAAAATAAGGCTGTAACATAACAAAATGTGGAAAAGTTAAAATTGTGAAAACTTGGTCTAGGGCACTGCATCGCAGTGCTAGCTGTGCCACCAGGTACTCTGGGTTCGCGCCCAGGCTCTGTCGCAGCCGGCCGTGACCAGGAGGTCCATGGGGCGACGCACAATTGGCCTAGCGTCGTCTGGGTTAGGGAGGGTTTGCCCGGTAAGGATATCCTTGTCTCATCGCGCACTTGCGACTCCTGTGGCGGGCCGGGCGCAGTGCGCGCTAACCAGGTCGCCAGGTGCACGGTGTTTCCTCCGACACATTGGTGCGGCTGGCTTCCGGGTTGGATGCACGCTGTGTTAAGAAGCAGTGCGGCTTGGTTGGGTTGTGTTTCGGAGGACGCATGGCTTTTGACCTTCGTCTCTCCCGAGCCCGTACGGGAGTTGTAGCGATGAGACAAGATAGTAACGACTAACAATTGGATACCACGAAATTGGGGAGAAAAGGGGGTAAAATAACATTTTTTTTTTAAATTAAATAAATTGTGATGTATTGAAGAAGTGCAGTCCATTTACTATTTCAGCATTGACATGTGTCATGAATTAGTATTTTGTAGATGCCATCACTTGTCAGGTACCCCAGTGGCATGATTGAACCGTACCACACTTGTATTATTTTGCCATTAGTGACAACTCACTATCAATCACCAAAAAAGTTAGCTACCTCTGGAATTAATTATGGACTGTTCATCCTATAGTCAGGAAATGAGTGAATGCCTCGGATCAGCCTGGGGAATCTGAGACATAAACATATGTCAACATATGACATGGTAAATATTAGATATTGTTGGCCTCCAAAAAGCCTTGCTAATGTATGCCTGTGAATGTATATGTGACTGAAGGCTATTCAGAGAATGTGACATCTGTAATGTGTCTGGGGCATCAAGTGTAGTCTTCAATGCCACAGGGATGGAGAGGGAGGAATAGAGGAATGGAGCAGGAGGGAGAGGGAGAGGGAGAGGAACATCTGTGAGATATATTTTTCACAAAGGCCTAGTAGAGTTGAAAAGCAAAAGTTGATAAGGATTCTAAATGAGGAAGCCTTTGCCATGACTCACAGAGTGATGGAATTCAATGAAAGAAAGATAAGCTCAGAATACAATCATACTTTTATTCTAGCAGCAACAACACGACAGACAATCCAATCTCCCCATCACTACTATTAACATTTAAAATGTCTGACAAATTAGGTTTGCAGAGGTTCAGATTTTTTCTCATGTTGCCTTGATGAAGGATGAGCAGTATATGTGTGAGGAAACAACTTGTTGTTCCTGTATGCTCTTTTATGTTTAGATAAGAATTGTATACCTGTCTTGTATACCTATACACCATTCTTGTGTGTGTTCAATAAAAAAATATTTGATACATACTATATGTGAAAACGTGTTTTTGGAACACTTCTCATGTGACATTTCACATGTGAGAACTTAGTTTTGGAACAAATGTCAAAACAAAAATGAATCGTTATGATACACACAGTACTTTTAACATAGTGTTTTAAACATACATATTTGACACACACATTGTGTCACACACATTATTATTCAACGTGTCCTCACCTGGGATTTGAACTCACAACCTCTTGGTTTATGGCCTTCCGATCTTCCTGCTACAAAACCACAACTGTGTTACGAACTGATTTCTTACAGTTTGGATTTAAATATGAATCTCAGCTTTGTTCAAATTCAACTCAAGAAAAATTATTATATTTATCATAAATCAGAATGGATCAGAATAATATGCCCCACCAACATTAAACAATTATATGGAAAATCCTCAAATTGGTGAAATATGTAAATTAAATCAATGTCGAGAGAATAGTTCGATTAATGTATAACTAAAATAGCAGTGCAGATGGCACTCTTTTGCTAAGTGCAGAGATGTATTATTAAGCAATAAGGCCCAAAGGGTTTTGGTATATGGCCAATATACCACGGCTGAGGGCTGTTCTTAGGCCAACTCAAATCAAAATCAAATCAAATTTTATTTGTCACATACACATGGTTAGCAGATGTTAATGCGAGTGTAGCGAAATGCTTGTGCTTCTAGTTCCGACAATGCAGTAATCTAACCTAACAATTTCACAAAAGCTACCTTTTACAGGGATGAAGAATATGTACATAAAGATATATGAATGAGTGATGGTACAGAACGGCATAGGCAAGATGCAGTAGATGGTATCGAGTACAGTATATACATATGAGATGAGTAATGTAGGTTATGTAAACATTATATTAAGTGGCATTGTTTAAAGTGGCTAGTGATACATGTATTACATAAAGATGGCAAGATGCAGTAGGTGGTATAGAGTTACAGTATATACATATGAGATGAGTAATGTATGGTATGTAAACATTATATTAAGTGGCATTGTTTAAAGTGGCTAGCGATACATGTAAAAAATGTATGGCAGCAGCCACTCAATGTTAGTGATGGCTGTTTAACAGTCTGATGGCCTTGAGATAGAAGCTGTTTTTCAGTCTCTCGATCCCTGCTTTGATGCACCTGTACTGACCTCGCCTTCTGGATGATAGCGGGATGAACAGGCAGTGGCTCAGGTGGTTGTTGTCCTTGATGATCTTTATGGCCTCGCTGGGACATCGGGTGGTGTAGGTGTCCTGGAGGGCAGGTGAGGCCCTTGTGGGGCCCTAGTGTTGAGGATCAGCGGGGTGGAGATGTTGTTACCTACCCTCGCCACCTGGGGGCGGCCCGTCAGGAAGTCCAGGACCCAGTTGCACAGGGCAGGGTTGAGACCCAGGGTCTCGAGCTTCATGACGAGTTTGGAGGGTACTATGGTGTTAAATGCTGAGCTGTAGTCGATGAACAGCATTCTCACATAGGTATTCCTCTTGTCCAGGTGGGTTAGGGCAGTGTGCAGTGTGGTTGCGATTGCGTCATCTGTGGACCTATTGGGGCGGTAAGCAAATTGGAGTGGATCTAGGGTGTCAGGTAGGGTGGAGGTGATATGGTCCTTGACTAGTCTCTCAAAGCACTTCATGATGACGGAAGTGAGTGCTATGGGGGGTAGTCGTTTAGCTCAGTTACCTTAGCTTTCTTGGGAACAGGAACAATGGTTGCCCTCTTGAAGCATGTGGGAACATCAGACTGGGATAAGGATTGATTGAATATGTCCGTAAACACACCAGCCAGCTGGTCTGCGCATGCTCTGGGGACGCGCCTGGGGATGCCGTCTGGCCCTGCAGCCTTGTGATGTTTAAATGTTTTACTCACGTTGGCTGCAGTGAAGGAGAGTCCGCAGGTTTTGGTAGCGGGCCGTGTCAGTGGCACTGTATTGTCCTCAAAGCGAGCAAAGAAGTTGTTTAGTCTTTCTGGGACCAAGACATCCTGGTCCGCGACGGGGCTGGTTGTCTTTTTGTAATCTGTGATTGACTGTAGACCCTGCCACATACCTCTTGTGTCTGAGCCGTTGAATTGCAACTCTACTTTGTCTCTATACTGAAGCTTAGCTTGTTTGATTGCCTTGCGGAGGGAATATCTACACTGTTTGTATTCGGTCATGTTTCCGGTCACCTTGCCCTGGTTAAAAGCAGTGGTTCACGCTTTCAGGTCGCGCGAATGCTGCCACCAATCCACGGTCTCTAGTTGGGGAATGTTTTAATAGTTGCTGTGGGTACAACATCGCCAATGCACTTGCTAATGAACCTGCTCACCGAATCAGCGTATTCGTCAATCCACGTGATCGAAGCAATCTTGAAGCGTGGAATCAGATTGGTCGGACCAGCATTGAACAGACCTGAGAATGGGAGCTTCCTGTTTTAGTTTCTGTCTATAGGCTGGAAAAAAACTAAATTGAGTCGTGGTCAGCTTTTCCGAAAGGAGGGCGGGGGAGGGCCTTATATGCGTCGCGGAAGTTAGAATAACAATGATCCAGGGTTTTACCAGCCCTGGTAGCACAATCGATATGCTGATAGAATTTAAGGAGTCTTGTTTTCAGATTAACCTTGTTAAAATCCCCAGCTACAATGAATGCAGCCTATGGGTTTGTGGTTTCCAGGATATGTGGTTTACGTATGCAACGTGGAGTGCTAGGACACAGCCCTTAGCCATGGTATATTGGCCATATATCACAAACCCCCAAGGTGCCCTATTGCTATTATAAACTGGTTACCAACATAATTAGAGCAGTAAAAATAAATGTTTTGTCATACCCATGGTATACGGTCTGATATACCACGGCTTTCAGCAAATCAGCATTCAGGGCTCAAATCACCCAGTTTATAATAGGTAATGAATGTGTATATGAATTACAAGTATTCCAAAAACACATGCTTTCACATGTAAGGAAACACATTTTCACATATGAAATGTTACGTGGTGTAACAAGTCTTCCAAAAACACATTTTCATTTTCCATGTGAGATCATGTGTTGCAACTGTTTTGTCTGGGGCTCATTAACATATTTGGGGACATGTTGTAAAATATGTTGTATTTGTGCCAACCGTCAGTGGAAATGTTGTACGAGTTTAAGTGGTTTATCATTATGCGAAACAAGGTTAAGCACCTCTTTGGACAATGTTGTCACGGTTCATGAATCCACACTCTCTCCCTCTCTCTCTCTCTCTCGTTTGTGTGGGCGTGGTTCCCAATCTCGGCCTGATTGTCTGTGCCAGCTGGAATCACTTATCTTCCCTTTATATGTTCTGTAACCAGTGTTTCTTGTTGTCAGATCGTTGTTACTTCTCTGAGGTTGTGTCGTGTGTCCGTGCTCATCTCTCACCGCCCTTGTGTGGATTATCTGCTGTGCTCCCTCCTACCCATCCGGACACACTCCCCTGGATTTCTCAGCACGCTATCATCGGAAGATGCGCCCTAGTCCCTGGGTCGGATTCCGTCTGAGTACAGTCTGTCTGTCCTGTTGCTGCTGTAAACTGTATTCATTAAACCATCGTTGCTTGCATCTTGCATCCGCCTCTGTACTGTCACAAATGTTTGTGATGCTAGCTAGCTGTGTCAGAACTTGTGGCAATCAAGAACTGTGCTGTTTCTAGGCTGCTGTGCATATTCTAGTAGCTTAAGAGCAGCTGGTTCACAGAAATGTCATGTTTAATTTTCAATAACTTGCTGTCAACAAGCTGCAAGTCAGTAATTGTATGTTTTGCATGAAGTTACTCTAGTTTATCTGTTACTCATTGACCTAATGGTGTGGCTGTGAAGTGAGTATTACAAGCTGATGGTAACACGCTATTAATGAAATATTGTTTGGCTCTTTGGCATCACATGGCGTAAATGCCTAGTATTTAGACATGATTAACTGGGATTGAATTCCCTCTCATGGGAGACCAAAAAGACCTACAGTAGACGAAAGTCACTCCTCCAATAAGCCATGCATTCAATTCTGATAGGCTGCCCCTGCAACAGTATGCTGCCAATTAGCAAGTAATGTAGCATATTGTCAGTGAAGGCACAGTAGGTTACTGGCATGTATTGCTAGTGGCAGCCAGTTGCCTGTAAGTTACTGTGAACTTTACAATGACTTACTGACAAATGGTTTCCAATTAAGAAAGTGCACAATAACCTCTTTAGCTTACAGCTCATTAGTGACCCACCCCTCTTACAAAGTTTATGGAAGAGTGTCATCGGCATCAAACACAACTGCTACAACACCTCCACTGATGTTTGGCACAAATACGCATATATTTGACCACATCCTCAAATATGACAAATATGCTCATGAGCCCCACCAGTACATTGCCCCCACCTATCAAAGTGCAGTGATGATTGTACCTTATATACAAAATATTGTGTAGAAAAACACAAGGTACCAAACTGTACTAGAGGTCGACCGATTATGATTTTAAACACCGATACCGATTATTGGAGGGCCCAAAAGGCTGATACCGATTAATCGGCCGATTTTGTATTTATTTTGTATTTATTTGTAATAATGACAATTACAACAATACTGAATGAACACTTATTTTAACTTAATATAATACATCAATAAAATGTATTTAGCCTCAAGTAAATAATGAAACATGTTCAATTTGGTTTAAATAATGCAAAAACAAAGTGTTGGAGAAGCAATATGTACTATGTAAGAAAGCTAACGTTTCCGTTCCTTGCTCAGAACATATGAAAGCTGGTGGATCCTTTTAACATAAGTCTTCAATATTTCCAGGTAAGACGTTTTAGGTTGTAGTTGTTATAGGAATTATAGGACTATTTCCCTCTAGACCATTTGTATTTCATTAACCTTTGACTATTGGATGTTCTTATAGGCACTTTAGTATTGCCAGTGTAACAGTATAGCTTCCGTTCATCTCCTCACTCCTCCCTGGGCTCGAACCAGGAACACAACGACAACAGCCACCCTCGAAGCAGCTTACCCATGCAGAGCAAGGGAAACAACCACTGCAAGGCTCAGAGCGAGTGACATTTGAAACGCTATTAGCGCGCTCTAACTAGCCAGCCATTTCACTTCGGTTACACCAGCCTCATCTCGGGAGTTGATAGGCTTGAAGTCATAAACAGTGCAATGCTTGACGCACAAAGAAGAGCTGCTGGCAAAATGCTGTTTGAATTCATGTTTACGGGGCCTGCTTCTGCCTACCACCGCTCAGTCAGATACTTAGATACTTAATATGCTTGTATGCTCAGTCACATTATATGCAACGCAGGACACGCTAGATAATATCTAGTAATATCATCAACCATGGGTAGTTAACTAGTGATTATGATTGATTGTTTTTTATAAGATAAGTTTAATGCTAGCTAGCAACTTAGCTTGGCTTACTGCATTCACGTAACAGGCAGTCTCCTTGTGGAGTGCAACGAGAGAGAGGTAGGTCGTTATTGCGTTGGACTTGTTAACTGTGAGTTTGCAAGATTGGATCCCCTGAGCTGACAAGGTGAAAATCTGTCGTTCTGCCCCTGAACGAGGCAGTTAACCCACCGTTCCTAGGCCGTCATTGAAAATAAGAAAGTGTTCTTAACTGACTTGCGTAGTTAAATAAAGGTATAAAAATCTACATATATATTTTTTTAATCGGCAAATCGGCGCCCCAAAATACCGATTTCCGATTGTTATGAAAACTTGAAATCGGCCCTAATTAATCGGCCATTCCGATTAATCGGTCGACCTCTAAACTGTACCATGTGAGTTCATATGTGTACCTGTGAAGTGTACATTTGACTTTTTTGTACCCCAGGGATCAACACTGTACCCTAACCAAACCTTTATATTTTGAATTTGTTAATGCATGTTCCAAGCAATAAGAGTCAACCTGATGCCACTGCAGAAACATTGATGCACTCATCCGAGAGGCTGCAAGTTCAAAGCGTTAGTGGAAACTCTATGTCAAGTGTCGTTGAGCACTGCTAGTTTTCCGTTGATGCAACGTTGGTGGTGATCAATGGACAATTATTTACTTGATTCTCAGCAGCTTTTAGCAAAGTACAGGAATATATTATTGCCAATAGGTCTGTAGCCATATCTATTCTATGCTCACATATCTGGTGGTGTAGCAGGACATGTACTGTAGCTAAACATTTTAGGTTGCTAACAACCAAGAGGTTTTAAGTACAAATCCCAGTTTAGGCTGAGTCCCAAGTGTGGTCATATTACCATGGTTGTTGTTTTTTATAGTAATTGACATCAGAATGTCATACTGTCATGTTATAGAAAAAAGTCCTTCAATTTGTTGTATAAACTTTAGGACAAGTGCAAAAATGTATTATTGGCAATATACTCTGATTTTTGAAAACATTAGGTACACCTTGCTAAATATGAATTGACCAATTGCTCAATCTGTTGGGGCATGGTGTCAAAAGCGTTCTACAGGGAACACCCATGTCGATGTCAATGCTTCCCACAGTTGTATCAAGTTGGCTGGATGTCCTTTGGGTGTTTAGACCATTCATGATACACACAGGAAACTGTTGAGAGTGGAAAACCCAGCAGGTTTGCAGTTGGTGACACACTCAAACTGGTGCGCCTGGCACCTACTACCATCCCCCGTTCAAAGGCTCTTACATATATTTTTCTAATCCATTCACCCTTTGAATGGCACACACACAATCTAGTTTGTCTCGAGGCTTAAAAATCATTCTTTAACCTGTCTCCCCCCCTTCATTTACATTGTGGATTTAACAAGTGACATCAATAAAGGATCATAGCTTTCACCTGGATTCACCTGGTCAGTCTACGCCATGGAAAGAGCTGATGTTCCTTATGTTTTGTACACTCAGCGTATGAAAAGCCAATCTCCATTATTTCCAAAGACCAGGTGGTGAAGCAGGAACTTCAGGTTCTTAGCAACCAAGAGGTTGTGACTTCAAATCCCAAGTGAGTTGGAGTACCACGTCATCCAGGGAACCATGACGCAATGTTCCAAAAACAGTCTTGGTATGCCACAGAAACAAACTGGTAACTAAATCAAACCTGCATGAGACCATGACTGTTTAAATTGAAGTACTGTCAATTAAGCAGTTTAAAGTAAACTATTCTCAATGACATTTGACACCTTGGTTTTCACGTGCTCAAATGTTGTCACGTTCTGACCTAAGTTCTTTTATTATGTCTTTGTTTTAGTATGGTCAGGGCGTGAGTTCTGTGGGTTGTCGGTTCTTTTTTCTATTGATTTGGGATTGCTGTGTTCGGCCTGGTATGGTTCTCAATCAGAGGCAGCTGTCATTCGTTGTCCCTGATTGAGAATCATACTTAGGGAGCCTGGGTTTCACTTTTGAGTTGTGGGTGTTTATTTTCCGTGTTAGTGTTGGTGCCACACGGGACTGTTTCGGTTTGATTACTTCACGTTTATTGTTTTGTTCAGTGTTCATTACTTTATTAAAAAACATGAACACTTACCACGCTGCGCTTTGGTCCTCACCTGCTTCCACCACAGACGATCGTTACACACGTGTTGTTTCATGTTATCACATGTTGAAATTTTATTTCAGATGAGATCGTGTTTTCACATGCTATCACATTCATTTTACGTAAAATCACATCATCACGAGATCACACAACATCACGTGATCACATGGGAAATTCATGTTGTTTTTCCGTAAGGGTGTTTCAAGTCCAATGTTATTCAGATTGTATTTCCAACATTCAAGATATATTACATGTACGAATTTTACCATCAGGTAACCAAAGTAATTTAGGTAATTGTCAGATAATGCTTACGTTTTGACCAAACCTATTTCAAGCGCTCACCTAATGAAGCACAATGTGTTTTTCAGCCATAGTTGATGAGATTCACAACAGGTCCACTGAATATAGGCTCCCACTGTTCCTTCATGCCAAGCAAAGGAAATTTCACACAGAATCGTGAGAGAATTGCAAACCTGTCCTCCCCTTTGAAGTCTGCTTCAGAGGGAATGTCAGAATCAGTGGTGACTGTCAATAAAGCACTGTCTGATGTGTCACTCACTGTCTCTCTTTTTCTGTGGCTTTATAGGTGTCATCGTAGACTCTATGGCATGATGGAATTTTCAGCAATGGAGAAGCAGAGAACTAAAAAACGAATTGTTTTCATCGTTAAAAGTGCTCAGGACAGTGACAAGAACTCCATCAACCATGATGTAATAAGCATTCATAGAGATGATTATGGTCATGGCTCAACAGTCAATAGTTCAAACATGAATTAGAAGTTTGGAAAGTGAGTTCCTTGCTATTCAGAATTTTTTCAGACCTCCACCCCAAAAATATTTATTGGTCCGAGATACAATTTGGGTTGAATGCTTCAAGAGATAATGAGATCAGAGGAGGTGGAGTGTAATACAGGATATTCACATATTGTGCTGATCCAAATGTTTCAATCAAGGTAAGCACAATCCTGTGTCCATCTGTAAGTCAGTGTGTATTAGACTAGTCACTTTGTTCTCGCCCAAATTAAAGTAGTGTGCACTGCAGTAGACAAGGCGCTCAACATGTTGGCTGGGGAGATAACCAGACAACAGACACTAACATTGACCCAGTCATTCTCCATCCCTCACCAACTAAATAAGGAAACCTCGCTGAATGACAATTACAAAGGGGTGTTCGGTGATAGCAGAGGAATTAAATAATGATTGATGTGCGGTCAATAATCGTTACCACATGCACCCTTATTTACTGGAGCGCCCACTGCTTGGGCTGGGACCCTTGAAATGAACCCCCAAATCTGAACATATTTGCACATCATTAAGCAACTGTTCGACTGACAATGACGACGTTATAATGGTCAGTGAGTACTAAACCCAACACTGCTAATAGGAAAAATAAGGGAAGGCACAAATGTCATGAAAAGAATGAGGTGTTACAGTTGAATAAACTGGCATACAGAATCAAATAAATATACACCCAAAATCAACTCAAATGTGTAGGCTCAGTCTCTCAGTCTCAAATGAAAATCCAAAATCAAGTCTGTTTTATTTGAGCAACAATGTATTTGTCTTCCAATTAAAGTAAATTGTTCAATTCAGTTCAGTCCCAAAATCCATCAAGAAATCCCTCCCAAATTCTAAAATCGAAATAATCTAGCTGCAAGAAAATGAAATACGGAGAAATCTTTCCAGTTCATGTGTTAGTCTGTGTAATAATCCAAATGAAACCCCCAAAATAAATTGGACTTAAATTGGAAATTGGAAAAAGTCTTCCACACTTTATCCGCTGGGCATAGACGTCAATTCCAGGCCTATTCCATCTTGGTACAACGTCATTTCATTAAAAGGACATGGAAACAACGTTGATTCAACCAGTATGTGCCCAGTTGGTAGTTCTTGGAAGTTAATAGTCCACTGAATGGAAACTTCTCTTGATGATCAAGTACTCACGTGTATGGAGTTGAGAAAACTAGGCTTTTAAACGTAAAAAAGATTGTCCAAGTTACCAAATATTTCTAACCGCAAACTTCTGTCAAGATGGCTTCTCCCTTTACTGACACACCCACTTCCTATTTCACTCAACCTATAGGTTGAAGATGACAAATGTTAAAGGGATACTTCAGGATTTTGTTGAGAAACTACTTTCCAACTTTCTTCAAACTGGACACAGAGACATAAAAATGGTATCAAGAAGTTCATCGGACTCTGGGGAAGTAGATAAAGGGCCTCGTTGCCAAAATCACGAAGTATCCCTTTAAGGAGGATTCTAATATCCCATAACTCGTTGCATAAATGTGATATAATACAAAAAAAATGAATCTGTTTATTTTGCATGGAATTATTAGGTTGTCCTAACCTGGGTATCTTTAACCTAGAGTGACTATGAGTGTGGATAGGGAGTTACAATGTGTCAAACCAAGGAGCAACATAAAATGCCTTCAGAAAATATTCACACCCCTTGACTTTTTCCATATTTGTTGTGTTATTAAAGCCTGAATTTAAAATGGGTTAAATTGAGAATTTGTGTCACTGACCTATGGACAATACCCCATAATGTCAAAGTGAAATTTTGTTTAAAAAATATATATTTTTCAAATTAATGACAAATGAAAAGCTAAAATGTCTTGAGTCAATAAATATCCAACCCCTTTGTTATGGCAAGTCTAAATAATTTCAGGAATACAAATGTGCTTAACAAGTCACATAATAAGTTACATGGACTCACTCTGTGTGCAATAATAATGTTTAACACTATTTGTTTAATGACTACCTCATCTCTGTAACCCACAAATTCAATTATCTGTAAGGTCCCTCAGTCCAGCAGTGAATTTCAGACACAGATTCAACCACAAAGACCAGGGAAGTATTCCAATGTTTCACAAAGAAGGGCACCTATTGCTAGACGGGTAAAAAATCTAACAAAAGCAGACATTGAATATACCTTTTGAGCAGAGTGAAGTTATTAATTACACTTTGGATTTTAAATCAATACACCCAGTCACTACAAAGATACAGGCGTCCTTCCTAACTCAGTTGCTGGAGAGGAAGGAAACCGCTCAGGAATTTCACAATGAGGCCAATGGTGACTTTAAAACAGTTAGAGTTTAATGGCTGTGAAAGGAGAGAACTGAGAATGGATCAACAACATTGTAGTTACGCCACAATACTAACCTAAATGACAGAGTGAAAAAGAAGGAAGCCTGTACAGAATAAAAATATTCCAAAACATGCATCTTGTTTGCAATAAGACACTAAAGTAAAACTGCAAAAAATATGGCAAGGAAATTAACTTTATGTCCTGAATACAAAACGTAATGTTTGGGGAAAAGCCAACACAACACAACATTGACTACCACTCTTCATATTTTCAAGCATGGTGGTGGCTACATCATGTATGCTTGTGATCGGAAAAGATTAGGGATTTTTTGGGAGGGGATAAAAATAAACGGAATTGAGCTAAGCATAAGCAAAAGGTTAGTATTATGGCGTAACTACAATGTTGTTGACCCATCCTCAGTTTTGTACTATCACAGCCAGATGGAACCTGGTTCAGTCTGCTTTCCAGCAAACACTGGGAGACAAATTCACCTTTCAGCAGGACAATAACCTAAAATACAAGACCAGTTGCTAGGCAAGACAACATTGAATGTTCCTGAGTGGCCTAGTTACAGTTTTGACTTAAATCAGCTTGAAAATCTATGGCAAGACATGAAAATGGCTGTCTAGCAATGATCAACAACAAACTTGACAGACCTTGAAGAATTTTTTAAAAGAAGAATGTGAAATCATAGCTGTAATTGCTGCCAAAGGTGATTCTAACATGTATTGACTCAGGGGTGTGAACACTTATATAAGTGAGATACTTATGTATTTCATTCTCAATATATTTGCTAACATTTCGAAAAACATGTTTTCAATTTATCATTATGAGGTATTGTGTGTAGATAAGTGTGACATTTTCTAAATTGAATCAATTTAGAATTCAGGCTGTAACAACGCAATGTGGAATAAGTCAAGGGGTTTGTATACTTTCTGAAGGCATGTAACATAAACTAGCTTTAACTCCTTTATTTCATATAGGTTTATTCCCTATAAGACAGCTTTATTTTAGTGTCCAAAAATGTTCCTAATGGCTTTAACATCCAACTCTTCACTCAGGCGTTAACTGTCAATCGTGCCGTTGCTTTATAAATGGCTATGGCCCACACTAACAGGAGTCGAGAGGAATATCTCACAATTTTGTGGGGCTAAGTGGACTGAAAGGGAGGACAATGTCTCAGAAAAATCTGTTTGGCTTTCATCATTGAGGTAGTGAGTCAGCATTGACCAATGGTGGATTGTATATGAATCAGAGCTAACTGGGTAGCCGTATGTCGAGTGTCTTTCATCACAGATGGATAAGTCGACTGTTGATCAAGTGACAGAGTTTGGCTAAACTACAGGAACTGAAGACCTCGTTAGGACTGTGGTTCTTTGCAAGGATGTTACATCGAGCACATGTATAGCAATATATACCCTAGGCAAGCTTTATATCGTGTATAACAACACATCTCACAGCTAAACACTAATTCAAGTAGGTTATGTTAGTCTTTATAGTTACACCAAACCACCAGCAACGATCAGAATAAAAAAATAACAACCATTTTTGTTTTTTGACTTTGTGCGCTTCATCTTTCCTTCATTTTGTAAGATGTACTGTAATGCTATAGGTAGAAATGTTTGACTTATTACACATGTCTAACGCATTGAGTTATTAACACTCTATACAAGGCAGAGCTGAAATACCCAAAGGAGGTTTAATAGGGATTGTAGATATACACTGAGTGTACAAAACATTAGGAACACCTACTCTTTCCATGACATAGACTGACCAGGTGAATCCAGGTGAAAGCTATGACACCCATGTATACCCCACACGACATGCCACCAGAGGTCTCTTCCCAATCCCCAAGTCCAGAACAGACTATGGGAGGCGCACAATACTACAAGGAGCCATGACTACATGGAACTCTATTCCACATCAGGTACTGTAACTGATGCAAACATTAGAATCCGATTTAAAAAATCGGATAAAAATACAGCGTATGGAACAGCAGGGACTGCGAGGAGACACATACAGAAACACGCATGTGCACACGCACACGCTATCACACATACATTGTAATATTGTTGTATGGTGATTTTAGACATTTTGTATTGTAGATGTAAAGTGGTGTAATAATGTTATATGATGTACTGTTTTGTCTTTTTTTAATGTGTGATGTAAGTGCCTTAATGTGTTTGGACCCCAGGAAGAGTAGCTGCTGCCTTGGCAGGAACTAATGGGGATCCCTAATAAATACAAATCCCTTATCGATGTCACCTGTTAAATCCACTTCAATCAGTGGAGATGAAGGGGAGGAGACAGGTTAAAGAATGATTTCTAAGCCTTGAGACAATTGAGACATGGATTGTGTATGTGTGCCACTCAGTGTCAAGTGCCTTTGAACAGGGTATGGTAGTAGGTGCCAGGCGCACCGGTTTGAGTGTGTCAAAAACTACAAATCATGCTCAACAGTTTGAATCAAGAATGGTCCACCTCCCAAAGGACATCCAGCCAACTTGACACAACTATTCGAAACATTGGAATTACCATTGTCCAGCATCCCTGTGGACGGTTTGGCCCAACGAATTGAGGCTGTTCTGAGGGCAAATGGGGGTGCAACTCAATATTAGGAAGGTGTTCCTAAAGTTTTGTACACTCAGTGTATACAGTACAGTAATTGTTAGGACTGCCAATTTGTGGTAGGCTGGGTGCTCATTGCACAATAATTGCAACCACATGAAGCATATTGAGTCTTCATACACATACTGTAGTATAATGACTACACTTAGTGTAGTGGAGAGTGAGAGGTCAGCAGCGCCGTTGGCTCTCTGCTGGTCCAGTGTGATTACTGAGAGTGTACATGCAATTAACAGAAAGGGACAGATTGGAGCTTGGTGACTAGGGGGAGAGGGGTTGGGGGGGGGGATCAGAGGCTGTGTAGCCAATCAGAGGTCATTAATGTGACACCTCTGTGAAGACCAGGAGTTTCCAAGACCCGAACAGCTGATGATGATGATGGCCACTGGGCCTGTTTCAATTAACTGCTAATTAACAGTTAGGGTGGAGCACATCTGGGCTGGTTCTCTCTGTTTCTGATTAATCTGTACAGCAAGACTTCAAGTCTGCTCGTTTACTGTCAGTTATGAACCCTCTGGGTAATATTACCTGCATGAAAATAACAAAAACGATGTATTTTAAGCAGCTGCTTACGGGCAAACGCTATCAGCCGTACCATTCTAAACTGTTGGTGTACTAAATCCCTATCTTTCTGTTACATTGTTTATGCTGTGTTATACCACTGTACCAACAGTGATATGTTCTAGGAGTACTTCTCCACTTAAATTGAAAATTCAGTGCATGTGTTCCTTCACTTTTATTTCAGTCCTCCTGGCTCCAGAGACATGTTCATGGAATCAATTGGCAGCTTGCCTCCGGAGACAGGAGAGATTGACTTGTTTCACTTGATGTCAGTGAGGGGATCTAGAGGAAAGGAGAGAATTACAGCTTGGCATTGTTTCAATTGGCAGGATGCAGAAGAAAAAGATACAATGGAATGTTTCACCCAACTAGAGCGAAAGCTAAGTGCAGATCTCTTTACCAGCCACTGGGTGTTGAAAGGGCTATTGCTAAACAAGACCTGCACATATCCTTTCCCCCAACCACAATGAAACATTCCTAACAGTACAATGCTGTACTTTATCAGCTGTTCAGCACTGTGCTGTAATTAGCTCATTAAATCTTCAGGGGCACTCCAATAGCAGCACACTAAGCCATACCTCTGGGCTAAAGGGTGTCACTGTGTCGCAGAGAGCTGAGCCGAGCACCGGTGCTTGGCTGCCGGCAGCCCTGCGATCTATCAGCCCAGCTTAGGCAGTTTCCAGTGTTCAGTACCGTGGCAGAGGCAGACACACTGCCCTGAGTGGAAGAATGAGGACAAATAACCCTGCTGTACATAGACTTTCATCACCAAACAGCGGCATGCTGCACAGAGTCAGAAAAAGTCAGTACTCCCTGTTCACCCACGACTGCGTGGCCATGCACACCTCCAACTCAATCATCAAGTTTGCAGACGACACAGCAGTAGTAGCCTTGATTACCAACAACGACAAGACAGCCTACAGGGAGGAGGTGAGGGCTCTGGGAGTGTGGTATCAGGAAAACAACCTCTCACTCGATGTCAACTCAACAAAAAATATGAATGAGCAGAGGGGGCCCCCTATCCACATCGACAGGAAAACAGTGGAGAAGGTGGAAAGTTTAAAGTTCCTCGGTGTACACATCACGGACAAACTGAAATGGTTCACCCACACAGACATCGTGGTGAAGAAGGAGCAACAGCGTCTCTTCAAACTCAAGAGGCTGAAGATATTTAGCTTGTCACCGAAAACACTCAAAAACTTTTACAGATGCACAATCGAGAGCATCCTGTCGGGCTGTATCACCGCCTGGTACGGAAACTGCTCCGCCCACAACCGTAAGGCTCTCCAGACGGCCCTTCAGGACACCTACAGCACCCGATGTCACAGGAAGGCCAAAAAGATCAACAAGGACAACAACCACTGCCTGTTCACCCCGCTATCGTCCAAAAGGCAAGGTCAGTACAGGTACATCAAAGCAGGGACAGAGAGACTAAAAAACAGCTTCTATCTCAAGGCCTTCAGACTGTTAAATAGCCATCACTAGCACAGAGAGGCTGCTGCCTACATACAGACTTGAAATTGAATAAATGGAAGACTAGTTTACATATCTTGCATTACTCATCTCATATGTATATACTGTATTAGATTTGTGTATTAGGTATTTGTTGTGAAATTATTAGATATTACTTATTAGATATTGCTGCACAGTTTGAACTAGAAGCATAAGCATTTCGCTCCACTCGTCATAACATCTGCTAAACATATGTATATGACATAACATATTCTATTTGATTTGAAAAGAACAGACAAGTAAACATCACAGAGTTGAGAAGTTGAAAACGGTAAACCACAACCATAGACAACTAAGGCAGGGAGTATGCAATGGATACCTACATTTAATGCATGTTAGAACACTCTGTCTAGCCAATCCCCTTCCCCTCTGCAGTTCATCTCACCGCAGGCACAAAATGCCAAGTTCATGAACATCAACAACCCCTGCAGGCTGAAAAATAAGCCTTGATTTTAGAGATGTGAGACAGAAGGATTAGCAGCCTGTCTGCACCTTGAAGAGATCCCAGACAGTCTCTGTGAAGATGCCTGTTGGTATCAAAGTTCATCTTTATTAATGGATGACTTGAAAGGTTTGGCAAATACTGTATGAAATAACATCAAAGAACAAATTGATGATTCAAAGTTTGTTCTGAAGAGATCTTAAATGGCAAAACCACCAGTTCGGTGACTAGAAACTGAAATAGCCTTGTGATTTTTTTCTGATATGTTTAGAGTAGAAATGTTGTATTTTTAAGAAAATAAAATATAAGATGTAGCAGTGGTACAATCCCACAAGTTCCCTTCGAAGTCCTTACAGTTGTATGTAATCACTCCAAAATGAGCAAGACTGGTAGCAAAACGTTAACATGCTGCAAGACAGAAGTAATTTAACATGTGGTATAATACAGTAGGGACTTGCTAGTTTCCCTTGTGCTCTGTTCATATATTCCAGGCTTCAGTAGCCTGGAACAAGAAGAAATCATTAGGACTTCAATAAAGCAGGGCTATGTACAGTACATAATAACATTATCCCCCAGTTTTGCATATCCCAGACAGTATTGTTTAGAGTGCAATACATATTAAATTAGTTTTGAGGTAATTATATTGTAAATATTTTGTGCATATTAATCATCCATCTGAAATGCAGTTTCTTAAGCTGGGTCCACCAACTAAAAGGCTATTTTTTATAGTTCTTCAAGGCTGATATTAACAACTGTCCTTGAACATGACCTGTAGGGACAGTGTATATTTTCTTACTAAAACAACCTTTCTTTCTTTCTTTCTTTCCCAACACTGTAAATATGAATCGACCCATTCAGAGTCGGAGAAGCAGGAGCGATGTTCATAGACAATGTAACTGTATAAAAATAATATGCAACGTAACTGTATGAAAATGGTGAATAAAGCTGTTTTACTCGGTTTCATTTGGCTGCAGCCCAACCCTGTTTAAACTTGTTTTCCTCCCCCACCAAAACAGGAGCCCCTAAAACACGGTTCTGTGTGTCCAGACGAGCGTGACCTTTTCACAGCAGAAGCAGTGGCATGTTTTCACCTTATCTTCACCACACCTGTTCAAATCAATTCAGTGCCAAGCCCTTCTCCCTCCAACAATTACACACTATCAACCTCCTCCAAAACCATTCGCCAACAAAATTGGTATTTTCTTCCCTTCTTCTCTTTCATTCATTTCCCATTCCAGTTCTAAATCCTTCCATATGGACTAGAGATAGCCACAATGCACCTGCCAATTGGGAAGACAAGCATCCAGCATCTTCAAACCATGCCCAGTGCTTTGTCTAAAACATGGCAAAACACAGTGTGTTCATTCTTTGAATGTTGCACTTCCTTGTATGGCCCTGTCAATATTTGTGTGTGTGTTTGTGTGTGATAAATAAGCGGCTCCCTATCCTCCGGATGTGTACCAAACTCACTAAAAGTAATAAAGCCTCTCCTGAAAATTTTACAAACTATCGGCCAATATTGAATCTCCCATTCTTCTAAAAAAATATTTATAAGCTGTTGCTTAGCAACTCACTGTCTTCCTGAAGACAAGTCATGTATACAAAACGCTTTGGTCTGATTTTAGACTCCATCATAGTACTGAGACTGCACTGTGAAGGTGGTAAATTACCTTTCAATGGTTGTCAGACCGAGGCTCTGCATCTGTTCTCGTGCACCTCGACCACTTTTGACACCGTCATTCAGTTTTTTTGGAGAGATGGAAACCCTAATTTGTCTACGCTGACAAATTCTTGCCTGGTTTAGATCTTACCTGTCAGAAATATGTCAGTTCATCTCTGTGAATGGTATGTCATCTGACAAATCAATGGTAAGTTTTGGTGTTCCTCAAGGTTCCGTTTTAGGACAACTATTATTTTCAGTAGATTGTCTACCTCTTGGTGATGTGATTTGGAAACACAATGCCAACTTTCATTGCTGTGCAGATGGCACATTTCGATGAAAAATGGTGGAGCCCCAAAATTGCCTACCCTGGAAGCCTGTGGCTCAGCGTTACTCTTTTGACGAACATATCAAAATATTTCTAAATGTTTTGTTCAAAAAATTATGCTGAAAAGCTAATTCATACTTTTGCCACCTCAAGATTAGACTAGTGCAATGCTCTACTCTCTGGCTACCCGGATAAAGCACTAAATAAACTTCAGCTAGTGCTGAATATGGTTGCTAGAATCTTGACTACAACCCCAAAATTGTATCATATTACTCCAGTGCTAGCCTCTCTATACTGGCTTCCTGATAAGGCTAAAGTTGATTTCAAGGTTTTACTGCTAACCTACAAAACATTAGAGACTTGCTCCTACCTATCTCTCCAATTTGGTCCTTCTGTACACCATAGAAAGGGTGCATCATGTCTTGCCAAGCTTTTTTTGCTATACTCGACTTGTTTGGGTTGAGTTACTGACTTGATCTTCCTATCCGGTCTTGCGCCCCCTCTGGCTTGTATTGTGGGGGAGATCTTCGTTGGCTATATTCTTCCTTGTCTCAGGGTAGATGGTGGTCTGTTGATATCCCTCTGGTGGTAGGGGGGCTGTGCTTTGGAAAAGTGGGTGGAGTTATATCCTTCCTGATTGGCCCAGTCCAGGGGTAACGTCGGTCTTATCTGGTGTCCTGTGTGATCTTAAGTATTCTCCCTATAATTCTCCCCATCTCTCTCTCCCTCCTGGAGGACCTGAGTCCTAGAACAATGCTTCAGAACTACCTGGCCTGATGACTCCTTTATTTATATATTTTTTGTTATTTAAAAAGAGGATCGGGGCAAGTTGCATTAGAAGGGGTGGGAGACGGCTGTCCCCGTCCCCAGTCCACTTGGTTGTGCTGCTGATCCAGTTTCTGATGTTCTGCCTGCGGCTATGGAACCTTGACCTGTTCATCGGCCGTGCTACCTTATCCCGGACCTGCTTTTTTAACCCTCTCTTGACCTGTTGCACCCTCTGTAACCACTGTGTTTATTATTTTACCCTGCTGGTCATCTATGAACGTCTGAACATCTTGAAGAACTATCTAGCCTTAATGGACATGTATTTGTATATTCTCCACCAGCACAACTAGAAGAGGATTGGTCACCTGTCAGAACCTGGTTCCTCACTATGTTTATTCCTAGGTTCCTGCCTTTCTAGTGAGCTTTTCCTAACCACCAGGCTTCTACATCTGCATTGCTTGCTCTTTGGGGTTTTAGGTTGGTTTTCTGTATAAGCAATTTGTGACATTTGCTGATGTAAAAAGGGCTTTATAAATACATTTGAATAAGACATTTAAGGATCTGCTAGCTAGTCACTTTGACATGTTGACGTGACTCCTATGAGTGTGATTCCAAGAACTATCTTGTTCTTGGTTAACCTGTAACCTTATTCTATTCTATTATATTGATTGTTATATGACTTAATTAGCACTTTTGTCTCTGTATATAACACAGGCCATCTAAATAAGCAATAAGGCACCTCGGGTTTGTGATATATGACCAAAATACAACGGCTAAGGGCTGTGTCCTAGTACTCCGCTTTGCGCATAAGAACAGCCCTTAGCCGTGGTATATTGGCCATATACCACACCCCCTCGGGCCTTATTGATTAAACATATAATACTATACAGTTAGAGATTTAAATACACACAAGAGCTCAGCAATTTGCTACACTTTTCATTACCAATTAAAATGGCAAATCTTCTTTTGCTTTCTGCGACTCTGCCCTATGTGGCAGCTAATCACATTTCACACACCATGTGACATGGATGGCAGAGGGATGTTAATACACCACAACACATGGTTGGTTGCTTTGGTGAAAGGAAAAACTTACACTCACTGGAATATTCTTTAAGTTTTAATGTATTATTTTTAACAACAGAGGTCAGGGCAAACAGATACATTTCGGCCACAGCTTTTGTCAGCGTTTGGATAACAAAAGACATTCACCCTTATTTATAGATTACTTCACATTGTAGTACTGCTTCTTTCTTTTTGGGGGATGCATTGGTGATCATTTCACAAAGAGAAAGACTACTGTGGTTAAAGTCAAAGTCGGTTGGATGTAGACATGTTGGCTGGGTGGGGTTAGAGGTTAGGGGTGGAGGCCCACTTCCTTCCAAATCAATTCTCTACATGTAATTATTATTATGTGATTAAACTAATCATGTACACTTTGATTAACTAGGAAGTCGGGGCACCACGGAAGAATGTTTATAGAGACTATTTCCCGAATCGACTCTAAAGATATTCTTCTATTAATTTATTATTACCTCATCAGTTCTCATTCCAAACGTCGTAAAATTCTTGGTTATCTGCTTGAACCCAGCCTATACTTATGAATCAGCAACATACAAATTGGCTTAATTATTTATGACTAACTATCTAAATAATCACAGAAATATGTAACAAATATACAGTAGATATTGGTTACTAACAATGATAGGATAGAGTCCCTAGTGGGCTAAACCGATATGATAGTTTTAAAAGTTTTTTTTACCTTTATATTTAACTAGGCAAGTCAGTAAAGAACAAATTCTTATTTTCAATGACAGCCTAGGAGCAGTGGGTTAACTGCCTTGTTCAGGGGCAGAACGACCTATTTGTACCTTGTCAGCTCAGGGACTCAAACTTGCAACCTTTCGGTTACTAGTCCAATGCTCTAACCACTAGGCTACCTGCCTAGTGCCTAGCTTGGTTAGACAAAGGAAAGGGGGAGTGGACTGAGAAAGACTGGGAAAGACAACATGGATTCATTACACACTGTCTATAATTATATTAATTGAAATGCTAATCCTTGGCCCATGAAAAGCCACTAATTCGAAAAGGAATTGCAATTTATAGCCGCGTGTCGTTGTTGTCTTCTCTGTTGGAATTCGGTCCGTCTGCTGGAGAGAGTCGACAGAGTCTCTCTGGTTAACTTTCATGGAAGTCAAAGTATTTCAGGGTTAGAACGAATACTTTAGAGCATCATCTAGAAACTTTCTCATAGATAGATGTTTCGTGGGTTGTCTGTATTCTCGTCCTTGATTTACATAATTTCTAGCTGCAGACTAGTAATTTGTGTCTAAGATTTTATCTTATTCTGTAGGGATCGATAGTCTCAGAGTTGAACCATTTCCATCCATGTAGCCAATACTCCACGTGAAATAGTATTGTCCTTTGGTAGAGTTGTAGTTTACACCACTTCACACACCAGCGTCACCCGGCATGTTTTGGTCTCAGAAATTCAACTATTTGCAATCTCAGCTCACGCTGGGTTTTGTTTAGTCTGAAGTGAATTTCATCAGGAGTGGGTTTTATATGTAAGAGTAGAAAAGTGAGGTCCATGACGCCTAATGTGATGTCTGGGCTCACGGGGGTGTGGCCACTGACAAGTTCATCTTTATATGAAAATCCATACTCTCATTTAGAAGGCTAATATCTCATTACATCTTTTCTCAAACAGTTTATTGTTTAATCAAATACTTTTCACAATATTTAAATGTGAATCTGACAGCTGGGAAATGTACACTTTAAGAGATACCGTTTTGTGTGTTTCCTGTACTTCATGAGATCACCAAATGAAACACACTCGCCACGTGGAACGAAGTCAAAGGTGTTGATGCTAGCTGGAAGTTGTTCAATCCTTTGTATTGTTTAACATCTGACCCTTATTAGCTCTCATCCCCTTTCCTGTTTAGCTCTTTTCAGATGTCGTTAACTCTGTGTGACTGTCATAAAACTGCAGGTCCTGGGTTTGTTAGAGGGTTTGCTTTGGAGCATTTGCATATGCAGCGTGCTGTACCCAGGGATGTGTCAGATGAAAAAAAAAATTTGTTTGAATATAGCCTATACACATTCTCTGTGACATGTATTTATAAGAGATTATTTAACATGGTCATTTATTAATTATTTATCCTCCCAAGCCTTATCTCCGAATGTAATCTGGCATGGAAAAATTAAAGGCCACAACCATGATATGTGCGAGGACTATATGAGATGTGCACGGGTGCACACAAACACATGCACACCGCAAAAGCGCGTGCGTGTGAAAGAGAAATAGAAAGAACACGGGCACTCATGTCAATGGATTTCATGTATTGTGTTTTGTGTTAAGTAAATAGTTGTTATTCATTATTTGAGTAAATGTCTTAAAAGTAACTGCAAACTTTGACTGCGTTTTTCTCAAAAACACGGTTTGGTGTCACTCAGCATGTACTGGCACGTAACTTGCTTGATATTTGGAGTAGAGGGATCATGTTGGTCTCATTAGAGTTGTAACATTCTCCTCTTTCCAGCCTGTATAAAACTCCAACTGTGTTTTTGGAGTCAATTTGACTGATTATGATAGAGCAAGTCACATATGTCTAAGCTGTAACACTGTCAGACCACTTAGAAAAAATAAACATCTTGAATAACACAATCAATTGAAAAATATGACTATAACGTTCCGCTAATGAAGAACTAGTAAAGGCCCAGTGCACTACTTTTGTGAAAAAAGTAAAAAATAATAATAATATACATTTCAAAAATGTATTCTGATTTTTCAGGGGGTGTTGCAGAACCCTCAGCACCCCTACTTCGCACAACTATGAATTTCTGGTAACGTGTGTGTGTGTTAACATTTTCTTTACCATTTCTAATTTTAGTTGCTGCTTAGAGAGACCCGAGTTTACTCTGACCCTTATTAGCTCTCACCCCATCCATCCCCTTTCCTGTTTAGCTCTTTCCAGACGTCGTTAACTCTGTGTGACTGTCATAAAAATGCAGGTCCTGGGTTTGTAAGAGGGTTGCTTTGGCACATCTGCATATGCAGCGTGCTGTACCCAGGGATGTGTCAGATGGAAAAAATGTGTTTTGAGTATAGCCTATACACATTCTCTGTGACATGTATTTATAAGAGATGTTATTTAATGTGGTAATTTATGAATTATTTATCCTCCCAAGCCTTATCTCCAAATGTAATCTGACATGGAAAAACTAAGGGCCAATATTCTGTGATTCTGCAATAATTTTCTCTGCAGTTTGATGAAGGTAGAGGTCCCCTCCCACATAAAAAATACTAGCGTTTACTATAGAATACTGGAGTACTTACTATAGAATTCTGTAGTATACTGTATTATACTACACACTGTAGTATCCTTTGATCATGTGCATTACTTAGTATAATATATGTTACATTTACATTTTAGTCACTTAGCAGACACTCCAGAGCGACTTACAGTTAGTGCATTCATCTTAAGATAGCTAGGTGGGATAACCACATATCAGAGGTATAGTAAATGCACTTTTATTCAATAATGTAGTAAAGTCAGAGATAGAAGGGTGTCAAGGTGAGGAGAGGGATTATTTAAGATACTCTTTGAGAGGTTGGGTTTCAGGTGCTTTCGGAAGATAGGCAGGGACTCTGATGTCCTACTGTATGTTCAGGGGGAAGCTGGTTCTACCATTGGGGTTCCAGGACAGAGAAGACCTTGGACTTGGCTGAGCAGTAGCTGCCCTCCAATAGGGGTGGGATGGCTCAGAGACCAGAGGTGGCAGAACGGAGTGCTCGAGTTGGGGTGTAGGGTTTGAGTGTAGCCTGAAGGTAGGGAGGGGCACTTCCTCTTGCTGCTCCATAGGCAAGCACTATGGTCTTGTAGTGGATGCAAGCTTTGACTGGAAGCCAGTGGATATTTACGGAGGAGCTGGGTGACATGGGAGAAGTTGGGGAGGTTAAAAATCAGGCGGACTGCAGCTTTCTGGATAAGTTTCACTTTCTGGAAAAGTCTGACATAGAACTCTTGCCTTTAAACCTCTTAGTTAATATCTTACTCATAAAAATGGATGGTATTCTTATTTTACTGCCAACAAAGGCATCTCCCCCGATAGTGTCCTTTCTTGTTAAATATATATTTATTTAGAAAGTTATGCTTACAAGGTTTGTCTAATCAGGATTATAGAATTAGCTCTTGCTTCTATTCAGTTATATGCACAATAAGGCAGCACCAACTCTGCAGACAATGCTGCAATAATCTTTCAGCCTATACCCAAGAGACCAGCTTCAGTGGTTCTGTTGTAGCAGTGGATCTCTTGGTCCTGGAGGGAGGCAGTTTCCAAGATTTTGTTGGACACTATTGGCACAATGTATGTGCTCGTAAGTGCAGAGTCCCTGGTGCAGGATCTCTGGTTCAGCTCTTTCTCACGATCACTCACTAAATTTGCTAAATACATTTTCTAGCTGTATTGACCTTACATAGTTCTCTTGATTAGCTATCTGAGTCAGTGGGTTTTCAGCAAGCAGCTGAAGGGATACATCAGGTTGAGGATACAGATATATGATGGATAGACACATAAAGTACATCTCATCTCCACCCACCTCACCTCCCACAGAAGTCATAGAACCACCCGGTGAATCTCTCCACATGAAAAAAATACTATAGTATACCATGGTATAAGTACTAGTATTCACTGTAGTGTTTTTGAGGGATTAACTGCAGACTTTAGTCCGCAAAAGCACTACAGTGAATATTGTAGTAGTACTGTAGTAACTGTAATATACTGTAGTATTTACAGTGAAAGGTCCTGAACAGTCATTCTGAAAATTACTTTTTCTCTCATAGCTAACTACCAGGAAGTTTGAAAAGAAAGGCTGAGTGAGCGTGGAGCTTATAGTCATGATCTCGCCTTGACAGACAGCTCTTTGAGGCGCCTATGTCAAGCAACTTGGATGCAGTGAGCTGTGTTGCAATGAAATAATCTCAAGCAAATTTGTGGTGATGTTACGTTTGATACCGGAACTCTGAGGCATGCATCAAATTCGCTAAGAAGTTTACTTTGAAGCAGTGTGCTGATGCTTGTATCACTTTGTCAGAATCACGTAATCAATGACGTCCGAAGCTTCAGGTTGTCGAATAACCGCTTGGTTGATTTGGTATTGCTTTCAGTGTAAGACAAAATGGCTACCCTGCGCGTGTGCTCTGGCGTGTGTGATGTCATCTATAGTAATTTGGCTGGTGCCACTAGTGTAAAATGTGTCGATCAAAGCCTCAATTAACAAACCCATTTTTGACACAATTGGTTAGAAATGTTCAATGCTCCAGGAAGCTTTCCCCATAAGTACAAATTTGGTGATGCACAAAGCAACTAAAACAACGTTGAAATTCCATCAAGGATACACATTTTTTAATTTTTTTGGGAAAAAAATGTTGTTTCCATTTTGCATGTCTCTTGTGATGCAGTTCATAGCAGCACTGACGGATGCGTTGACAACTGCATCAGAGTTTTGAATGACCCTTCCCGACCTTTTTGTTCCATGCTGGCAGAAGACCTAGCTAACCAGTAACTAGCAAACACCAGACACAGATGAAAGGGGAAACACATAAGTACAGTATCTTTGCAATAGATGAATAGGGTAAACGTCGAATTATATTTGCTGGCATCCTACCGTCAAATTTTGGCACCAAGTAGAGTAGCTATCTAGCGATCTAAACCCATCCCCTCTGCAAACACACCTTCTCCGATGTTATCATTGGTGTATTAAAATGAGATTTAAGGTGGTCACCTTGTTCCCAACCTCTTGATACTACCCATCCCGGATCCGGGAGCGTAATCATCGCCTGAAACAAATTAGCATAACACAACGGACAAAAATATCCCTAGAAGATATTCCTATTCATGAAAATCACAAATGAAATATATTGAGACACAGCTTAGCCTTTTGTTAATAATCACCCTGTCATCTCAGATTTTCAAAATATGCGTGTAATGAAGCTATTTTCGACACAATTGTCTGGAAATGGTCAATGCTTAAAGAAGCTTAATTTCCCCATCACTAGGATTTACAAGACAGCATTTTTATTTTATTAGCTTTTTCCATAACAGACAGGTTAACAGATTTCTGTAGGTATGTGGGTATGAATTTGATAGTTCAGGACTTTTTATTTATAAGTTACAATGAACACAAAATATGGTCTATACTTGGAATGTAGGTTTCTGACTGATGTGTGGCAGAAATTGGAAAATGGGGGAGGGGAATGGGCAGGGTATATGTAAATTCAATACTGTAGTATTTACTATAGTTTTTAAAAAGTGTAGTGATTTTGCATACATTTCTGTAGTATTTACTAGTGTTGTTTTGGATGTATAATACTGTAGTATTTAATATAGTATTTTACAGTATATTTCAACATTCTATAGTAAGTACTATACATGTTATAGGGATACTACAGAGTGTGGTATAGTATTCTACAGTTTACTTCAGAATACTATAGTAACTTCTGTAGTATTCTATAGTAAACTGTAAAAAAGAAAATATGTTGGAAATAGCACAATGGCCTGATGTAAATGACTTATTCAGACTGGCATTCATAGCTTGGTTGTTAGCATAAAAGTCAGGTAGCCTAGCGGTTAGTATTAGGCCAGTAACCAACATTTGCTGGATCAAATCCCCGAGTTGACAAGGTAAAAATATATTATTCTTCCCCTGAACATGGCAGTTAACCCACTGTTCTCTGGTAGGTCATCATTGTAAATAATAATTATTTCTTAACTGACATGCCTAGTTAAATCAAATAAATGATCAATTCACTACAAGCACATACCGTACACTGTAATAGGATGTATAAAACCCCTGACATATCCGGATTGAGAGTCTGATGTACTGTTGAAATTCATCAACAGATCATGAACATAGGGGTCTGAACTACTCCCCACTGATAGAATGTCTCTTTTTTGAGTATGCTTGAATATGGCCTGAGGATATGCATTGAAATGTTGATGTGTAGTAGTGTCTCTGTGGTCTGTAGTAGTAAGAGCACATAAATAAAGAAACATAGAGGGATTACCAGGGACCGACAAAATAGACAGACTCTAGTAAGATGAATATTGAAGGCAACACATTCTCTCATTACCAAACACACCTCACGCCTCTCCTTTTTTGCATGCCCTATCACCCCTTTTCCTGAAGGAATTAATTATTCATATCTCTGCTAATTAATCTGTCTGACAGTGACCTGGTTCTGAACCCTGTACTCTCTCTCTTGGTACCGGCTGTACTCCTTAGTGTTTCATGTGAAACATTTCTCACCATGACCTTTTGTTCTAACAGTGCTTGGTAATGGAGTTGCCATTTGGTTCTCAAATATAATTTGTTCTCTCTTAATAATCTGTTCCCATATGCAATGTATGACTCCAGATGATATTGTAATGATTTTTAACTATCATTCTCGGTGCATCCATTGTTTTAAAGTACCGAAAAAGAAAAACATTTGTGCGTTATCTACCAAGGTTGTAGGGCGTTAACAAACGGAGAAAGAAGCCCAAAGAATAAACATTTGTGATTGCTCCAGGTCCATTTCAAAACTTCCCAAACCATCTCTTTCTTTCTTGCTCAGGGACTAGATCCTTTCTTTGCATTTATTGTACAACATACTGTATTTCCCCCCTTTTGTATAAATACACTACATGACCAAGAGTATGTGGAAACCTGCTTGTCGAACATCTCATTCCAAAATGGCCATGAATATGGAGTTGGTCCCCCCTTTGCTGCTTCTGCTAATTCGAAGGGGTGTCCACATACCTTTGTATATATAGTGTATTTTAGCAATACTTCTTGTACAAGCAAGAAGAGTACTTATTGCTTGTACAAGATGAATTATGTTACAACAATCACTGAAAGGAATATATAGTGTCTATTACAATATTATTGTATCAGTGTAAGTAGAGCATATACTGTATTCTCCCCTTCTCATCTGAGCTGTTAAGCCTTCTGTACTCTTCCTGAACTTGCTCAGTAATCTCATTACTACAGAGTACGTTCATGGCCAGGAAACCAATCCTGCTATGAGCCAGGTGTGTGTGTATGTGTGTTTACTTATGCTTTTGCCTATGTGGGTGTGTGTATACATGTGTGCGTGGTGTGGGAAAGAGAGAAATATGAGAGAGTCAGGGAGGCATGGAGGAGTGCGAGAGATGCAAGAGAGTGTGAAAAAGAGTGAGCAAAAGAAAGAGGGGTAGAGAGGAAGACAGACGACACGAAGCAGTCCAACTCACACATATGGGGAAAATAGCTATCCATGTAGCAATACCATAACAAATTAGAATGTATCTTCATAGGAGGTGATCTATTAGGTTTAAGTGTCACCATTCGACTTCTTCGCCAAATGACTGTGGGGGAACAGGGACCCTCTGGAAGTCCAGGTCCATTACACACCAGATTGATACAGTTATAGACAGAGTACAATCCATATACTTCGGTCAATGATCAGGTGCTTTATCATTCAAAAATAGTTTCACCTCTGGCGAACATGGCCCATGATGCCGATCTAGCATTGCACGAAACCATGAACACCGTCTTTATAAAACGCAAGAAGTGTAATTTACTGTAGTAGCACCCATCCAAGCGGACAAATTAGATTCTTATGTACAAGAATCATCTGTGTCATGTCAATACAGAATGAAGCCAAGACGGTGAAAGGGCTTTTCAAACTGCTTTCAATCAACACTTTGGAACCACATTGGAACCTCGTAAGCCTAATGTTTCTCATATTATTTGAAGCTATGGTTGCTTTAAATGTCTTTAGAAATAATTTAGACACCATGACAATAAATAATTGTCCTGTATTGTTTTATAATATCTTCAATACGCAACAGCCCTTCACTAATAAACAGCATGTAATGAAACAGAAAGTTTGTTTGTTTAAAAACACTGCTGTTTAAAGAGCTGTGCATGTTCTTTTATTCGTTTTAAATGACTTTCTCGCATCCTGACACTTGCATCCAAGGATTAACATTTAGATGGTTATTATTCATTGTAGCATGCATTAGCCTGTGGGCACAGTGTCAAAATTGAGTCAACCTTCCAAATAGAAATATAATTCATAGCAAACAAAGCCTCTGTTATTCCAGTTTAGTCAGCTCTCGATACAAATCTGACCAATTTCCACTGCATTGCATTGAGAGGAATAATGCAATGATTCACCTGGCACAGAATCAGTTCTCAATCCTTTTCAGGACAATCATTTGACTGAGTGATCAGAATGTGTGTGCCTTTCTGTATTTATGGTTTATACATGAGTGGTACACAGCAAATTATTGGGTCTGACAGTGTTAAATCAACACTTGAGTCTGTGAACCTATATAGACACCTGAACAGTGTTAAATTAGCACACTGCTTAGTGTAAAGCCTTATTCAAATATTTCCCAGAGTGCCTTTTGAGTAAATTGTGGAGTTACCACCATGGCTGTATTCATCCATGTTCACCCTAAACTAATATGTTTAGGACCTCACTAAACAGATATGTTTAGGACCTCACTTGGTGAATGAACGAACGCACGCATGACCAAAGGTATGTGGACACCTGCTTGTCAAACAACTCATTCCAAAATCATGGGTGTTAATAGGAAGTTGGCCCCCCTTTTGCTGCAATGACAGCCTCCACTCTTCTGGGAAGGCTTTGTACTAGAACTTAGAGCTTCGGGGACTTGCTTCTACTCAGCCACAAGAGCATTAGAGAGGTCGGGCACTGATGTTGGGCGATTAGGCCTGGCTCTCAGTCGGCGTTCCAAATCATCTCAAAGGTGCTCAATGGGTTTGAGGTTAGGGCTCTGTGATCTTAGGCTTGTGTGCGGCTGCTCAGCCATGGAAACCCATTTCATGACTCTCCAGACGAATAGTTATTGTACTGACGTTGCTTCCAGAGTCAGTTTGGAACTCAGTAGTGAGTGTTGCAACCAGGAACAGACGAGTTTAAAGAGCTATGCGCTTCATCACTCTGCGGCCCAATTCTGTGAACTTGTGTGACCTACCAGTTTGCGGCTGAGCAGTTGATTCTAGACATTTCCACTTCACAATAACAGCACTTACAGTTGACCGGGGCAGCTCTAGCAGGGCAGAAACTTGTTGGAAAGGTGTTATCCAATGACGATGTCACGTTGAAAGTAACTGAGCTCTTCAATAAAGCCATTCTACTGCCAATATTTGTCTATGGAGATTGCATGGCTGTGTGCTCTATTTCATACACCTGTTAGCAACAGGTGTGGCTGAAATAGCCAAATCCACTCATTTGAAGGGGTGTCTACATATGTTTGTATATATAGTGTATTTAAACGTCAGGAACAGTAAAAAACACATTTTTCATGAAACTGGATGATATTTGGATGAAATCAGATCAAAGTATGAAACAGAGTGTTGCTTCTACATTGATGAAGGTTGATCATAAAGTTACCGGTCCCCTCCCCAATGTCAAACACTTGGATTCAGGAGGCGGGATTATTAAGGAGATACGGAGACATCACCCTAACTCTAAATTTAATATAACATTGGTGACAATGATATTCCCTTACCTAATTTAACAAAAGGGGGAGAAGGGTGGTTCAAAACTCTGATGCAGTTGTCATGTCAGTACTGTTGTGAACCGCATCACAAGAGACACGCCAAACGGACGATGTATGGAAAAATTGACGTCACTGATGCAGTTTCAATGTTGTTTGAGTTGCTTTGTGTATCACCAAATTTGTTTGAGATGATTTCACTGCTCACTGCATCCAAGTTTCTTGACATAGGTTTTTAAAGAGCTGCCAGTCAAGGCGCGCTCATGAATACAAGTTCCCCGCCCGCTCAGCCCGTCTGTTCAAACTTCCTGGTAGTTGAAAATAGTGAAAATAACTTATTCTAAAATGTTCAGCATTTCTATCCAAAACAAATATTAATGAGTGATATTTTAGTCAACCAAAAGGCTATTTTACATTGAAATCAGAATGACTGTTCAGGACCTTTACCACTCAATACGTAATTGTATAATCTTTTAAGAATTTTCTATGTATCTGCATGCAGTAGTGTAGGAACACATGGACAGGAGGCAATGTCACGTATCCGTTTACTTCTATGTAAATGTTATGACCCCAATTTGTTTTAATGCATCGTACTACCATGGCAGAGTAGTCCAAATAAGTCTAGCTCATCTCCGAGACATCTTCCCAGACCAGCACCTCCCACGTATCTTGGTGGGCCTCTCTCTCCTGACAGACTGATCAGTACTGGAACATCAGTGCCAGTCTGTTAGGGTTGTCTGTCAGACATTCCTCCTCAGCCAGTTCCCTGTTATCTACTGTGAACACATGTCCACCAGCACTATTACACACTAACTGATAATGGAGGAGAGGACTGAGGACCTCCCTCTCTCTCTTATGGACAAATACACACACACAGGGGTGGAGTTTCAATGAGAGGGGCTCACAGGAACATTTTTCATATCATTGAAAAAATAAGCAGAATACAAATATATTATTTTTGTCGTTGATTACTATATTAAGTTTAGAAAATAGGTATTTTGGCATTGATTTATATGTATATTACCACCCATATCATTGAGGGCGTTCGATCGATCTTGATTTGGAACCAGGCTGCCTCCTGGCGTGAGCCCCACTCTGTCTGACGGTGAAGTCGGCTTAAAACAAAAGTGATGTTGTTAAGCATGTGTTGTAATTAGTAGGATTCTGTGTTTTTGTATCTGCCTTCCCAATGAAAACTAGTTCTAACAATTCTAACATTTATTTTATGGAAAAGATATGTATGTTTCTGGATGATGATTCATGCTGCCTTGTTGATGAAATGACAGAACTGCGCAGATTAATGTTTGGGTTAAAAGGATGCTCCTCCCTCCTCGCTTTCGCCCAATGTCGTGACTGGTCTTTGCCCGGTTCAACCTAGGCCAGCGTAAAATAACTCCCTCACTGGCACATTTGTCCATTGCCATGGATTCGCATAAAGCATTTTAGGCAGTGGTGGAAAACGTTCGTACAGGGTACTCTTTGCAGGTACTCTTCAATGAACTTGCCAGTTGAGGATTTATGAGGTGTCTGTTTCTCAAACTAGACACTCTAATGTGCTTGTCCTTTTGCTCAGTTGTGCACCAGGGCCTCCCACTCCTCTTTCTATTCTGGTTAGAGCCAGTTTGCGTTGTTCTGTGAAGGGAGTAGCACACAGCGTTGTACAAGATCTTCAGTTTCTTGGCAATTTCTCGCATGGAAGACTTAATTTCTCAGATTAAGAATAGACTGATGAGTTTGATTTTTTTTGTTTCTGGCCATTTTGAGCCTGTAATCGAACCCACAAATGCTGATGCTATAAGGGCACAAGACGAGACCCAGATGCAGACATGGGAGTCAGATGGTTTGAGTCTTTGATATTTATTAATAATCCAAAAGGGGTAGGCAAGAGAATAGTCATGGACAGGCGAAAGGTCAAAACCAGTTCAGAGTCCAGGAGGTACAGTGTGGCAGGCAGGCTCGAGGTCACGGCAGGCAGAATGGTCAAGTCCAGAAAACAGGCAAGGGTCAAAACCGGGAAGACTAGCAAAAGAGCGCATAACAGGACCGCGCACAGGAAAAACACACTAGACAAACTGGCACAGACAGCCAGCAAACACAGGTTTAAATACCCAGGTGATAATGGGGAAGATGGGAGACACCTGGAGGGGGTTGCGACAAGCACAAGGACAGGTGAAACAAATCAGGTGCTCCTGATACTCAACTTGTCTAAAGAAGGCCAGTTTTGTTGCTTCTTTAATCAGGACAAAAGTTTTCATCTGTGCTAACATAATTGCAAAAGGGTTTTCTACTGATCAATTAGCCTTTTAAAATGATAAACTTGGATTAACTAACACAACATGCCATTGGAACACAGGGGTGATGGTTGCTAATAATGGGCCTCTGTACTCCTACGTAGATATTCCATTAAAAAGCTACAATAGTCATTTTCAACATTAACAAAGTCTACACTGTATTTCTGATCAATTTGATGTTATTTTAATGGACACAAAATGTGCTTTTCTTTAAAAAACAATGACATTTCTAAGTGACCCCAAACTTGTGAATGGTAGTGTAAGTAAAAGTAAAGCTATAGCTTAATAGAAAATGACTCAAGTAAAAGTGATATTCACCCAGTAAAATAAAAACCTAAGTAAAAGTCTAAAAGTATTTGGTTTTAAATATACTTAAGTATCAAAAGTAAATGTAATTACTAAAATATACTTACGTATCAAACTCCTTATATTAAGCAAACCATACGCCGCCATGTTCTTGTTTTTTTATTTATTTATTGAAAGCCAGGGGCACTTTCTAACCCTTAGACATAATTTACAAATTTAGTGTTTGTGTTTAGTGAGTCTGCCAGATCAGAGGCAATAGGGGTGACCAGGGATGTTCTCTTGCGAAGGGCGTGAATTGGACCATTTTCCTGCCCTGCTAAGAATTCAAAATGTTGGTTGTCAGGGAAAATGTATGGAGTAAAAACTACAGTTTTTTCTTTAGGAATGTAGTGAAGCAAAAGTAAAAGTTGTCAAAGATGAATAGTAAAGTAAAGTACAGATTGTCCCAAAAATATTTCAGTAGTACTGTAAAGTATTTTTACTTAAATACTTTACACCACTGATTTTAGGATCCGACCAATCTGTGACCATCCAGGCGTTAGCGTCAGATCTAGCTAGCTAAAAGTCAGAGCTCTGGCTAAAATGGTACGTTGGTATAAAACTGGGACTAAAACTGGGACTTTTGTTTTTTTGTTTGGGTGGGGGGGGCTTAAAGGTACAATATCCTTTTCAATTAATCTATTCAGTTTACGTAAAATGTTGCCGTAGGCTGCCATTCCAAAGAAAGACTAAAGTAAGAAATACATTTTAAGTAAGAATAAATTCAGTATAAAAGCAATAAATAAAAAATAAATGGGCCTCCACCCCCAACCTCTCAACCCCCCCAACCCCACCCAGCCAACCAAGTGTCCCACCCCTTCCCACCCTCACAAGGTACTGGGGTTCCTTTTCAGTCATCCCCCAGACCCCCCACCCTCCCATCCCTCCTCCCAGCGACCAGATAACACACTTTCACCGCGAAAACAAACAAGGAAAATAGGTATATATTTACAGTACCAGTCAAAAGTTTGGAAACACCTACTCATTCAAGGGTTTTTCTTTATTTTTACTATTTCCGACATAGTGAAGACATCAAAACTATGTAATAACACATATGGAATCATGTAGTAACCAAAAAAGTGTGTTTTATATTTGAGATTCCTCGAAGTAGCCATCCTACTCGAAGTAGCCATGCTTTGCAATGTAAAACATAATATCATTTTTTAATGCATCATTGTCAGTTAAGTTTCACTTCATACAAAGCAGCAACACTTCATACAGAAACATAATTTTGGAAACTGGAAGTTACAATGACAATGCACAGCCTGACTTCACATACCTCTGGAAAATACAGAAATAATGTGAGATCAATAAAAGTAGTGCCAATCATGTTGGAGGTCAATTAAATAATCAAAACGTGTTGTTTATGCTTCATATACCAAGTGTTGTCATCGATTACTTGTAGAGACGCCACACTGCTGCTTTTATCACATGGGATGGCAGCAGCTTTCCAGCAAAGTGTTTGTGTCCTGGTAATACTATTGCATTATCCTCTTCGTAGCTGCTGAAGTTTACCACTCGCTGCAAGTCCTCATGCTTTAGAAGTAACCTGTGCTTGCTTGGGCGAGCTCTTGTCACGTCCTGACCAAAGACAGCCATTGTTTCTCTATGGTGTAGTAGATCAGGGCGTGACTAGGGGTCCAGTCCAGCTCCAAGGTCGGAGTTTTCCTCTGCACCGGTGTCCAGTCCAGGGAAGGCGTCAGTCCTGCTCCAGGGCAGGAGCTTTCCTCTGTGCCGGTGCCCAGTCCAGGCACAGCTACCAGCCCAGCTCCAGGGCCGGAGCCCTCCTCTGCGCCGGTGCCCAGTCCAGGCACGGCGTTCAGCTTGGCGCAATGGCCCGGATCCGGGGTCTGGACGGGGGCTACGACCTACACCTGAGCTGCCACCGACACTAATCACCCCCCTACCCTCCCCATCTGTTTTCAGGTTTTGCGGTCGGGGTCCGCACCTTTGGGGAGGGGGGGGGGGGGGGGTATAGTAGGTCAGGGCGTGACTATGGGTTATTCTAGTTTATTATTTCTATGTTGTGTTCTAGTTTATTTTTCTATGTTGGTGTGTTGTATGATTCCCAATTAGAGGCAGCTGGTATCATTGTCTCTAATTGGGGATTATATTTAAGTAGCTATTCTTCCCACCTGTGTTTGTGGGATATTATTTTGTGCTTGTGCATGTGTACCACGTAGTCACGTTTCGTTGTTCGTTTATTGTTTCGTTTTGCTTAACTTTCACTTTATATTAAAGATGTGGAACTCTACGTACGCTGCGCCTTGGTCCAGTTCTTACGACAACCATGACAGAGTATCCCACCAAAAGAGGACCAAGCAGCGTATCCACGAGGTAAAGGAGTTTTGGACATGGGAAGAAGTGATGTGTGGATGTGAAACCCTTCCTTGGAGGCAGACGGAAGGTAATAATGGAGGACAGCCACGACACCAGGGTTCGCGGCCACAGAAAGCCCAAGGACAACCCCAAGATTCTTTGGGGGGAGGGGCACGGGGTGGCCGGCTGAGCCACGGGAAGAGCCAGAGCACATGGAGCAGGCGAAGGAGAGGTGGTTGGTCGACCCAAGGAGAGAGCCAGAGCCCGTCTGGGAGTCGATGGAGCAGTGTGAAGAGGGATATTGGAGAATGATGTTGGCGAAGAGTAGGCTACAGCGCAGGTGGGCTGAAGATCGGGTCATCAGTCTGGTGCCATCTGTGCCGGCTCTACGCACCAGATCTCCAGTGCGCCTCCCCAGCCCGGTACATCATGTGCCTGCTCCCTGCACTCGCCCTGAAGAGCCAGAGACCGTCAGGGAGGCAATGGGGAAGTTGGGAGAGAGAGAGATGAGAGAGATGTTGTGCAAGTGTGTTCTGCTCAACATCCGACCAGAGAATCCGGTTAGCAGTCTGGTGCATCCTGGGCCGGCTCCACGGTTCTGGCCTCCAGTGCGCCTCCCCAGTCCAGTACGTCCTGTGTCTCCTCCTCGCACTCGCCCTGAAGTGTGTGTTCCCAGTCTGGTATGTCCTGTGCCTCCTCCTAGCACTCGCCCTGAAGAGCGTGTCACCAGTCCGGTGCAACCTGTGCCGGCTCCACGCATCAGGCCTCCAGTGAGACTCCCAAGTCCGGTGCAACCTGTGCCGGCTCCACGCATCAGGCCTCCAGTACACCTCCCCAGTCCCCCCCACTGTCACACCCTGACCATAGAGAGCCATTGTTTCTCTATGGTGTAGTAGGTCAGGGCGTGACTAGGGGTTATTCTAGTTTATTATTTCTATGTTGTGTTCTAGTTTATTTTTCTATGTTGGTTTGTTGTATGATTCCCAATTAGAGGCAATTTTTCCCACCTGTGTTTGTAGGATATTATTTTGTGTTTGTGCATGTGCACCACGTAGTCACGTTTCTTAGTTCGTTTATTGTTTTGTTTTGCTTAAGTTTCACTTTATATTAAAGATGTGGAACTCTACGTATGCTGCGCCTTTGTAACGGTCGTCGTTGCATGAAGGATCGGACAAAAGCGCAGCGTGATAAGTGTTCATGATCTTTTATTAACTACCCACCCAACACAGGTGGGAAAAGGCTACCTAAGTATAGTTCCCAATCAGAGACAACGATAGACAGCTGTCCCTGATTGAGAACCATACCCGGCCAGAACAAAGTAATACAAAACATAGACAAAATTAACATAGAATGTCCACCCAAATCACACCCTGACCAAACCAAAATAGAGACATAAAAAGCTCTCTAAGGTCAGGGCATGACAGCCTTGGTCCAGTTCTTACAACAGCCGTGACAGCTCTCTTTTTGATGGGAGGCATTACTTGTATGACTGGTGGAGGAGATTCAGGCGTGTTATGCTGAAAGACAAATTCCAGATATAAATATTTTGACATTATTATACAATAGATAGCCGTTAACATCATTGTCATAGCTAGCTAAAGTTAAAACTTCTTCAGGATCTGTGGGTCCCCTGCGGGACAGTTGAGCTAATGTAGGCTATTTTTATGTATTTTTATTTCACCTTTATTTAACCAGGTAGGCTAGTTGAGAACAAGTTCTCATTTGCAACTGCGACCTGGCCTAGATAGAGCAAAGCAGTTCGACACATACAACAACACAGAGTTACACAAAGTCTATATACAGTATGTGCAAATGTAGGATAAGGAAGGTAAGGCAATAAATAGGCCATTGTGGTGAAGTAATTACGATATAGCAATTAAACACTGGAATGGTAGGTGTGCAGAAGATGAATGTGCAAGTCGAGAAACTGGGGTGCAAAGGAGCAAGATAAATACATAAATAAATACAGTATGGGGATGAGGTAGTTGGGTGGGCTTTTTACAGAAGGGCTATGTACAGGTGCATTGATCTGTGAGCTGCTCTGACAGCTGCTGCTTAAAGCTAGTGAGGGAGATATGAGTTTCCAGCTTCAGTGATTTTTGCAGTTCGTTCCAATCATTGGCAGCAGAGAACTGGAAGGAAAGGAAGGATTGGTTTTGGGAGTGACCAGTGAGTTACACCTGCTGGAGGGCGTGCTATGGGTGGGTGCTGCTATGGTGACCAGTGAGCTGAGATAAGGCTTGGCTTTACCTAGCAGAGACTTGTAGATGACTTGGAGCCAGTGGGTTTGGTCACGAGTATGAAGCGAGGGCCATCCAACGAGAGCGTATAGGTCGCAGTGGTGGGTAATATACGGGGCTTTGGTGACAAAATGGATGGCACTGTGATAAACTGCATCCAATTTGTTGAGTAGAGTGTTGGAGGCAATTTTCTAAATGACATCGCCGAAGTCGAGGATCGGTAGGATGGTCAGTTTTACGAAGGCATGTTTGACAGCATGAGTGAAGGATGCTTTGTTGCGAAATAGGAAGCCGATTCAGGATTTAATTTTGGATTGGAGATGTTTAATGTGAGTCTGGAAGGAAAGTTTACAGTCTAACCAGACACCTAGGTATTTGTAGTTGTCCAAATATTCTAAGTCAGAACCGTCCAGAGTAGTGATGCTGGATGGGCAGGCAGTTGCGGGCAGTGATTGATTGAAGAGCATGCATTTAGTTTTACTTGCATTTAAGAGCAGTTGGAGGCCACGGAAGGAGAGTTGTATGGCATTGAAGCTCGTCTGGAGGTTAGGTAACACAGTGTCCAAAGAAGGGCCAGAGGTATACATAATGGTGTCGTCTGCGTAGAGGTGGATCAGAGAATCACCAGCAGCAAGAGCGACATCATTGATGTATACAGAGAAGAGAGTCGGCCAGAGAATTGAACCCTGTGCCACCCCCATAGAGACTGCCAGAGGTCCAGACAACAGGCCCTCTGATTTGACACACTGAACTCTATCAGAGAAATAGTTGGTAAACCAGGCGAGGCAATCATTTGAGAAACCAAGGCTGTTGAGTCTGCCCATAAGAATGTGGTGATTGACAGAGTCTAAATTGTTTTGGTACAGACCTGCATAGTAAGACAGAACTCTGCAGGCTATCTCTGCAGTAGATTACAACACCGCCCCCTTTGGCAGTTCTATCTTGTTGGAAAATGTTATAGTTAGGGATGTAAATTTCAGGGTTTTTGGTGGTCTTCCTAAGCCAGGATTCAGACACGGCTAGGACATCCGGGTTGGCAGAGTGTGCTAAAACAGTCAATAAAACAAACTTAGGGAGAAGGCTTCTAATGTTAACATGCATGAAACCAAGGCTTTTACGGTTACAGAAGTCAACAAATGGGAGCACCTTGGGGGTAGGAGTGGAGCTAGGCACTGCAGGGCCTGGATTAACCTCTACATCACCAGAGGAACAGAGGAGGAGTAGGATAAGGGTATTGCTAAAGGCTATCAGAACTGGTCGTCTAGCATGTTCGGAACAGATAGTTAAAGGAACAGGTTTCTGGGCGTGGAAGAATAGATTACAGGCATAATGTACAGACAAAGGTATGGTAGGATGTGAGTACATTGGACGTAAACCTAGGCATTGAGTAATGATTAGAGAGATATTGTCTCTAGAGACGTTTAAACCAGGTTATGTCACCGCATATGTGGGAGATGGAACTAAATGGTTGGTTAAGGCATATTGAGCTGGGCTAGAGGCTCTACAGTGAAATAAGACAATAATCACTAACCAGGACAGTAATGGACAAGGCATATTGATATTAGAGAAAGGCATGCGTTGCCGGGTGATCATAGGGGTCCAGTGAGTGGTTGGGCTGGCTGGAGACACAGTGATTCAGACAGCTAGCAGGGCAGGGCTAGCAAGCTATCAGAACGGTGTTAGTGGGATGTCTCGACGGAGGAAAGTCTGTTTTCGCCTGAAGTCGATAGACCAGTCGTGATCGATTAGTAGGCTTCCGAGTAGCAGAGGGGTCCAAGTTCAATTGGCAAAATAGGTATAGTGGCCCAAGAAATTGGCCG
This sequence comes from Oncorhynchus kisutch, assembly GCF_002021735.2. Lineage (NCBI taxonomy): Eukaryota > Metazoa > Chordata > Actinopteri > Salmoniformes > Salmonidae > Oncorhynchus > Oncorhynchus kisutch. The sequence goes on along the minus strand of NC_034184.2, from coordinate 63,867,690 downwards.
ATGGATCTATTCAGCTAACAGTCCAATATGCTCTAGACAGCTAGCGGCTAGCAGGCTAGCAGATGGGCATTCAGGGGACGTCGCGATGTAGGGGCCAGTTGAGTACCCCCTCGAGCAGATTACGTCGTAGTCCAGTCGTGAAGGATCGGCGGTACCGGCAGTAGAAGGGGTACGGGTATTGTAGCCCAGGAGTGACTGATGGGCCTCTTCAGCTAGCCGGGAGAATGGGCCTAGCGTGGGCTAGCTCCAGACAAATTGGTGCTTGCATCTGGACAGATGTCAGCCAGGAGTAGTCACTCGTATACCAGCTAGCTAGCTGCGATGGTCCAGGTGAAAAGGTTCAGAGCTTGCGGTAGGAATCCGGGTATATGGAGAGAAAATAGGTCCGGTATGCTCTGGTTTGAATCACGTTGGACAAACTGGCGAGAGCTTTCAGAGCTAAAGGTTAGCTGATGACCGCTAGCAGTGGTTAGTTGGCTAGTAGCTAGTGAGCTGGCTAGCTTCTGTTAGCTTCTGTTGGCTAGCTTCTGTTGGGGGATTCCAGTTCAGAGGTAAAAAAAAATACTTTAGAAAAAACAGATCCACACCACATTGGGTGAGGCGGGTTGCAGGAGAGTATTTTGAAGTTGAGGTTTAGAAAAATATAAAAAAGATTTGCGAAGAAAAATATATAAAAAGATATATACATGGGACACGACAGACGAAGGACAAAGACGTCTGACTGCTACAACATCTTGGACATCTTGGATTATGCTAATGCGATTAGCATGAGGTTGTAGGTAACGAGAAGATTTCCCAAGACATAGACATCTTATAATGGCAGAAAATGATTTTTAATATAACTGCACTGTCCGATTTACTGTAGCTGTTACAGTGAAAGAAAACCATGCTATTGTTTGAGGAGAGTGCACAGTTTTTAATGTGAAAAGTTATTAATAAACAAATTAGGCACATTTGGGCAGTCTTGATACATTTTTTTTTAACATAAATGCAATGGTTCATTGGATCAGTCTAAGACTTTGCACATATACTGCTGCCATCTAGTGGCCAAAATCTAAATTGCACCTGGACTGGAATAATATATTATGGCCTTTCTCTTCATTTCAAAGATGATGGTACAAAAAAAAAATCTTTTTTTTTTCTTGGTATTATCCTTGACCAGATCTAATGTGTGATATTCTCCTAAATTTCTTTCACATTTCCACAAACTTCAAAGTGTTTCCTTTCAAATGGTACCAAGAAAATGCATATGCTTGCTTCAATGTAAATAGTCCGGTGGCCATTTGATTAATTGTTCAGCAGTCTTATGGCTTGGGGATAGAAGCTATTAAGGAACCTTTTGGTCCTATACATGGCGCTCCGGTACTGTTGCCATGCGGTAGCAGAGAAAACAGTCCATGACTTGGGTGACTGCAGTCTGACAACTTTTTGGGCTTTCCTCTGACACCGCCTATTATATAGGTCCTGTAATGCAGGAGGCTTGGCCCCAGTGATGTACTGTAGCGCCTTGCGTTCAGATGCCGAGCAGTTGCCATACCAGGCGGTGATGCAACCGCATAGGATGCTCTCGATGGTGCAGCTGTAGAACTTTTTGAGGATCTGGGGACCCCTGACAACTCTTTTCAGTCTCCTGAGGGGGAAAGGTGTTACATGTTGTTGCATGTTATCTGTGTGAGCAGGTACCAATTTCTGCAGCCTAATACAAGCTTGTGTTCATCATGGTAGATAAAAACCTGGCTGTTACCCGATTCTCTATGGGTTTATCAAGGGGATTTGGAATATGCATAAAATACATTTCCATTTCACAGCTCACACTCGTACAGGTTACCCACTTGTACATGCAGTAACAAGGGACACATATAAGTACAAATATAAGTACCCCCTATTTGACTTTAAATCATTAGTAAATTATTTTAAAAAGCTATATTCTCTGTACATGTTTGACTTGGGAAATAAGTTACTGATTGCCCATACTGAGGAAGATTTTACATATGCACAGGCGCATGCACACACAGGTTATGCCTCCTGAAGTGTTGCTACATTTGCTTTAGACCTTGAACACAATTCCATTTTACTTTATTTTCAAGGTACACTGTCTTCATGTGTTCACTTTGATCTTGCCTGTTAAGTTTTTAAATGGATATTAATTATATTTCACTTATGAACATGATGCTAATTAAAATCATTTTCCCCATGAATCACAACACCCATATTCTTCATGCTGAAATCAACAACAATTTAAAACATACCCTTCTGAAGTGTGGCCTACACATACAATGGTATAAAAACACAACCCCTCCCCCCTCCCCTCCCCCACATCCTCCCTCTCCCCGCATCCCATTTGCTGAATCTAGGAGGATAGTGGGGTGTTGAAGAAGCTCTGAGAAACTACTGCTTGGCTTCTGGCAGAATAGTTATGCAAGAAAACACGTATAATTCTCTGATCTTTCACACCACACATTCTCTGATCTTCCCTCCTCTCAATCTTTTTTTCCCCACTGCATTCCTCTTGTAAAATATTTCAATGCTTTCATTTATTATGAAATCAGACTGCTGTTACTGTAATTGGTAGAAAAAAAAGTGTCTGCCTTTATCCATTTACAGTTTAGGTACATTCATGTAGTAATTGATTTGTTTTTTTACTGTATAAGGGTTGGGGTCAATTCCACAAGTTAAATTCAAATTAAATTCCCTCTTCCTGCAAATTCCATAAATATGATAAACAATTCCAGCAGTGTTGGGTTAAATTCCACAAATTCTATTCCAATTCCATCAATTCAATTCGAAATTCCATAGCAGATAATCAATTCAGAGTCAATTAAACTCAAATCAAATTCAAATTTAAGTCAATTCAAAACTAAATTCCCAGTTCAATATTCTTCCACAACAATTCTCTATTCATTAAATTAATTTCAAATTCTAAGTCAACTTAAAAATATTATTCATGGAACCATGAAAAACAGCCCCAGAACATTATTTATCCTCCACTATGCATTTGGTCAGGAAGCGTTCTCCCGGCATTCGCCAAACCCAGATTCGTCCATCGGACTGCCAGATTGTGAAGAGTGATTCATCACTCCAGAGAACGTGTGTGCTTGTGTGATATTAGGCTTGTGTGAGGCTGCTCGGCCATGGAAACGCATTTTATGAAACTCCTGACGAACAGTTCTTGTGCTGACGTTGCTTCCAGAGGGAGTTTGGAGCGCGATAGTGAGTGTTGCAACCTAGGAGAGACGATTTTATGAGCTACGCGCTTCACCACTCGGCGGTCCCGTTCTATGAGCTTGTGTGGCCTACCAGTTCGCGGCTGTTGCTCCTAGACATTTCCAATTATATCAGCACTTACAGTTAACCGGGGCATCCTTTAACATTCAGAATTCCATTCCAATGATGAGTTTATTTTTCAATTCCAATTCAGTTCATATTCAGACAGAGTAAAGTCCAATTAAATTCCATTCCAAGGATGGTTCTTGTTAAATTCCAATTAAATTCCAATTCCCGGGATGATTTTATTTTACAATTTCAATTCTAATTCAGACAATCTAAATTACAATGAAATATGTTCAAGATTGCTGCAATTCAAATTCAATTCCAAGTACATTTTCCACTTCCTGCTTGAATTCCAGAATTTAATTTGGAATTCGAATTTGGACCCTGCTAGTTATAGCTAGTTCTTAAGTCATTATTCCACATATTGGCTCATATAACAATATGATGCGTTAGCAGGCTCTGATATGCGGTAAAGAGAGATCCTAATGTACTTACAGTATCCTAAATCATAGTTCTTCTTTTCTTTAACACCACAGATTTGGGTCTTCTGTTTCTTATTCCCCGCTTCACAGATCCTCAGGGACCCAGTGAGAAACCCAGTGTCATGGAGGGTTCTGCTGTTTTAAGTGTGCTGACATCAGCTGGTGCAACTGATCTGACAGGAACTTGTGATCAGACAGGATTCAAAGTCCCCCCCCCCATCTCCCTTCCTCCCTCTCTTCCATCATATTTTTTTCCTGCCTTCTCGATCTTTGTTCTGAAGTTTCTGCCCACCATCCTCTTTTTTTCTTAAATTGCCTCTCCGCTCTACTTTTACTCCTCTCCATCTTTTTATTCTACATTTTTCTATTTCAGCAGATCAACTTTTCATGATGTCCTCTTCAGAAGTTCAACCCAGTAACGCTTTCCTCTTAGGCAATTCAGTATTTATGTGTGAGCCAGTCAGTGAGGTAGCCAACCCACCCTGTACTCTCGCTCTGAAGTTTCTCTTCATATTCATTTCAAATGCTTTAGATATAGGACATGAGAGGGGAACATTTTGTCAAGTTTCTGGTTTAGGGCAAGCAGTCACTGTCGGTGGCATCTCATCAAAGGTAGAAAAACTTTGGATAATGTTTTGACGAATCAAGAATTAACCAATGTTCCTGAGACCCTACGCTTCCTGCTTTCACTGTCAAATCTTTTTGAAAATTGGCCCTTGACTTAAAGGGATCATTTAACTGAAGAAGTCACTCTACTCTCACGTTGTTTGCCTACCATATCAGGTTATTGATCATCTTGGAACATCGAGTGCCATTCTAATGTCGCACTGCAGTCTCCTCACAAAGGTTGAGGGATTGTTTCTGCTAAAGAAAGTGCACTGGCTTTTGTTATCGAAAGGCAGCGCATCCTTCTATTAGCATTCTGAAACGGTCTTAACATTTCCAATTCACCAATAGAAAAAAGAGATTGTATTATGATATTAGTGAAACAAAGAAGGTACATTTCCCATGCAATTTGAGATAATCCTGCATTATTCTCTTTGCCAATAGAGACCAATAAACCCAAATCCATTGTATTAGGAACACATAACCTGGCTGGGTATAAAAAACCTTGGCCAAGCTGCTGAATAGTGAATACAATTAGCAATGGAACGTAGATTAGACTCCCAAGCCTAGTGAGGATTTGTCCAACCGCTAGCTGAACCAAACAGACTAATACATTTGGTAACGGTTTTGCATTGGCTATCCAATCCGCCTGCAAAAGATCATAGAAGGAATGGATCAAACACAAAAAAAGAAGCAAAAAGTTACTTTCCATTTCCCACTCAAGCCCCGAACTTTCCAAAGCTTTCCAAAGCTTCCCAAAACATCCCAAAGGCATTGAGACTCATCAAAGTGGTAGAGAGAATGCGAGCTATAAACACCAACTGTTCATTTATTTGGGCGGGTGGTGAGCAAGAGAGGCTCTGATTCTCTGTCCAAAGTGGATGTGAGTTGCCCAGATGTGATGGGGTGGATGAGAGAGATATTATAGAGAGCCTTGACTGCCCTGGCTCCTAATTAGTGTGCTCAGAGATGGGCTCTGAAATAAGGTTTGTGGGAGAGGATGGTATAGAGGGTCGGGGGAATATCATTTACTGGAACGAGACTAAAAAGGGACTTAGGAAAAGACTGTAGCACTTTATAATAACTCCACATAACAAAGCATTTCTAATGGATTAGTAAATAGCTTATTCATAATGTATTCATCATTGCTCCATTAATAAGATGTTTAATATAGGTCTTTATTTGTAACCTTTATTTAACAAGTCAGTTAAGAACAAATTCTTATTTACAGTGACGGTCTACCACGACAAAGCTTGTACAACGCTGGGCCAATTGTGCGCCGCTCTATATACCATTTACAAATGAATCAGTAAAGTATTTTTTGCATGGCCTCATCTAAAGTGTGAGCTATTTATAATTTATAGATACTTTATAAATGTTTTGAGTGACTAGTGTCATTTTTCACAAAAGACAGAAATGGTATTTGGTAGACGTTCTAGCAGAGTTTCCTTCTGCGATGGAGGAGACTTCTCAAACCAGAACTCCCAATTTGTAACACACATGGACCCAGAACATGGACCCCAACCAAATTATAAAGATTTTAGTTCTTGGTTAACCAAGATTAGACTGCTCTAAGGAGTGACTGCAATCTACACTTTGGATTTGGTAGAAATGTTACTGCCAAGAAACACTTATGTTAGCATTTTAGGACTATAAACATTATTTTACTCAGCATAGAGTGTGTCTGAAATTACACATCACAATATTAAAACAGTGTGACTGTTTTGGAATTAAATGTTCTATATATTTTTCTTAAACATCCTCTGTATTGTGTGCTTATTGTTTAACCATTGATATATTCTAGGGATCATTTTGAGATCTTATGGTATAATGCTGAAATGTCTACCAATGGCATGTCCATATTTTTGTGAGAAATTACACTGGTCACTCAAAATAAGGATTTATAAAGTTGAATAAATAGCACATTTTAGATGAGGCCAATTAACTAATGATTAGTAGATGTTTTATAAGGACCAATATTAAACTTCCAATTAATTAAATTATTAATCATTATTAAATACATTATTTATTTATTACATTTTTATTTCACCTTTATTTAACCAGGTAGGCTAGTTGAGAACAAGTTCTCATTTGCAACTGCGACCTGGCAAAGATAAAGCATAGCAGTGTAAACAGACAACAACACAGAGTTACACATAGAGTAAACAATAAACAAGTCAATAACATAGTAGAAAAAAATATATATATATACATTGTGTGCAAAAGGCGGTAGGCAATAAATAGGCCATAGGAGTGAATAATGACAATTTAGCAGATTAACACTGGAGTGATAAATGATCAGATGAACATGTGCAGGTAGAGATACTGGTGTGCAAAAGAGCAGAAAAGTAAATAAATTAAAAACAGTATGGGGATGAGGTAGGTAAATTGGGTGGGCTATATACTGATGGACTATGTACAGCTGCAGCGATCGTTTAGCTGCTCAGATAACAGATGTTTAAAGTTGGTGAGGGAGATAAAAGTCTCCAACTTCAGAGATTTTTGCAATTCGTTCCAGTCACAGGCAGCAGAGAACTGGAAGGAAAGGCGGCCAAATGAGGTTTTCGCTTTAGGGATGATCAGTGAGATACACCTGCTGGAGCGCGTGCTACGGGTGGGTGTTGCCATCGTGACCAGTGAACTGAGATAAGGCGGAGCTTTACCTAATATAGACTTGTTAAAAGTTGTTGATCAATGTGTGAATAATTAGGTAACTAACATTTACAAATGTGGGAATAATTATTAATAAATGATGAATAAACTATTTACTGATCCATTATAAATGCTGTATTACATGGAGTTATCATAAAGTGTGAATGAAAAGGCATGTTCGCACTTTCATACTATTTGTTGAAGTTTACAAGGTAGACTAGCCAAAGGACATGTACTGAAGATGAATGCCTTTTGCATTGTACATTTTTTTCCTTTAGGGTTTTATCACATATATAGTGCTTCTCAGTATCCACTACATACTGTACTTCAAAGCAATGGTACACTGTTAGAAAAAAGGGTTCCAAAAGGGTTCTTTGGGGAGGGATAGGGTTCTACCAAGAACTGTTTTGATCAGAAGAACCCTATTTGGAATACAAGGATTCTTTGTAAGGCAAAGGGTTCTACCTAGAACTGTCACACCTTGATGTGTTTTACCTGTCTTTGTGCTTGTCTCCACCCCTCTCCAGGTGTCACCCATCTTCCCCATTATCCCCAGTGTATTTATACCTGTGTTCTCTGTTTGTCTGTTGCCAGTTCGTTTTGTTTCGTCAAGCATACCAGCGTTTTTCCCTTGCTCCTGTCTTTCTCAAATTCCTGTTTTCTAGCTTTCCCGGTTATTGACCATTTTGCCCGCCCTGACTATGTGCCTGCCTGCCGTTCTGTACCTTGTCACACCACCCTGGATTACTGACCTCTGCCTACCCTGACCCTGAGCCCGGCTGCCATTCTGTACCTTTCGGACTCTGCTCTGGAGTACTGACCTCTGCCTGCCCTTGACCTGTTGTCTTCATCCTACCCCCCACTTTTTCGAACATTCTGTTAAAAATCGCGCAACATTTCAGCGCCCTGCTACTCATGCCAGGAATATAGTATATGCATATGATTAGTATGTGTGGATAGAAAACACTCAGACTTTTATAAAACTGGTTAAATCACGGCTGTGACTATAACAGAACGTGCGTTTCATCGAAAAGCGCAGGAAAATCTGATCACTGAAAATGGGAAAATATATCCATGCGCCACTTGAACCCATTGTTAAACGTGAACCACATTAAATGGAGCCGAGGTTGCAGTACCTACAGCTTCCACACGATGTCAACAGTCTTGTCATTTGCCTACGAATTGTTTCTTGGTCAAACGGACACGAGGCAGCACATTTCTTCCGGTCTCCGACCGGATATTTTGGTGGAGATTTATCCGGACATCATTTCCAGAGGTACAGCTATAGAATATACATCGCCTTGTGATCAATTTGATTGCTTATTAACGTTTACTAATACCTAAAGTTGCATTACAAAGGTATTTCGAAGTGTTTTGTGAAAGTTTATCATCTACTTTTTTAATTTTAAAAATGACGTTACGTTATAAAACGCTATTCTTTCCTGGATCACACAGTCTTCATAGATCGATATCTAGGCTATATATGGACCGATTTAATCGAAAAAAGACCCAATAGTGATGTTTATGGGACATCTAGGAGTGCCAAGAAAGAAGATGGTCAAAGGTAATGAATGTTTTATATTTTATTTGGGCGTTTTGTGTAGCGCCGACTATGCTAATTATTTTGTTTACGTCCCCTGTGGGTATTTTGGGGTGTTACATGCTATCAGATAATAGCTTCTCATGCTTTCGCCGAAAAGCATTTTAAAAATCTGACTAGTGGCCTGGATTCACAACGAGTGTAGCTTTAATTCGATACCCTGCATGTGTATTTTAATGAACGTTTGAGTTTTAATGAGTGCTATTAGCATGTAGCGTAGCACATTTGCATTTCCTGATGTCTAGATGGGACGTCTGCGTCTCAGGTAGGAGCAAGAGGTTTTAACTGCCCCCTGTTTCTGTAATAAACTTTGTTACTTCAAAACTGTCTGCATCTGGGTCTTCTCCTGAGCCTTGATAAGGAACTTTAACATGCTAATAACCATTTTTGGTTATATAACCATGTTCTGTTATAATCTCCACCCGGCACAGCCAGAAGAGGACTGGCCACCAGTAGCCTGGTTCCTCTCTAGGTTTCTTCCTAGGTATTGGCCTTTCTAGGGAGTTTTTCCTAGCCACCGTGCTTCTACACCTGCATTGCTTGCTGTTTGGGGTTTTAGGCTGGGTTTCTGTACAGCACTTTGAGATATCAGCTGATGTACGAAGGGCTATATAAATAAATTTGATTTGATTTTGATTTGATTTTTGGAAGAAAGGGTTCTTTTGATGATTCTTTGAAGTTAAGAAGGATTCTTTGGAGGGCAGGAAGGGTTCTACATAGAACCAGTGGTGTAAAGTACTTACAGTTGAAGTCAGAAGTTTACATACACTGTAGCCAAATATATTTAAACTCAGTTTTTCACAATTCTTGACATTTAATCGTCGTAATAATTCCCTGTCTTAGGTCAGGATCACCACTTTATTTTAAGAATGTGAAATGTCAGAATAATAGTAGTTATTTCTTTCATCGCAATCCCAGTGGGTCAGAAGTTTACATACACTCAATTATTATTTGGTAGCATTGCCTTTAAATTGTTAAACATGGGTCAAACGTTTTGGGTAGCCTTCCACAAGCTTCCCACAATAAGTTGGGTGAATTGTGTCCCATTCTTCCTGACCAAGCTGGTGTAACTGAGTCAGGTTTGTAGGCACACCTTTTGTCTGGTCTACAAACCTGACTCCGTTACACCAGCTCTGTCAGGAGGAATGGGACAAAATTCACCCAACTTGCTCACACACGCTTTTTCTGTTCTGCCCATAAATGTTCTATATGATTGAGGTCAGCGCTTTGTGGCCACTCCAATACCTTGACTTTGTTGTCCTTAAGCCATTGTGCCACAACTTTGGAAGTATACTTGGGGTCATTGTCCATTTGGAATACCCATTTGCGACCAAACTTTAACTTCATGACTGATGTCTTGAGATGTTGCTTCAATATATCCCACATAATTTTCCTGCCTCATAATGTCATCTATTTTGTGAAGTGCACCAGTCCCTCCTACAGCAAAGCAGGAGGGACTGGGATGTGTTCTTCGGCTTGCAAGCCTCCCCCTTTTTCCTCCAAACATAATGATGGTCATTATGGCCAAACAGTTTTATTTTTGTTTCATCAGACCAGAGGACGTTTCTCCAAAAAGTATGATCTTTGTCCCCATGTGCAGTTGCAAACCGTAGTCTGGTTTTTTAATGGCGGTTTTGGAGCAGTGGGTTCTTCCTTGCTGAGCGGACTTTCAGGTTATGTTGATTTAGGACTTGTTTTACTGTGGATATACATACTTTGGTTCCTGTTTCCTCCAGCATCTTCACAAGGTCCTTTGCTGCTGTTTTGGGAATGATTTGCACTTTTCGCACCAAAGTACGTTCATCTCTAGGAGACAGAACATATTCTCCTTCCTGAGCGGTATGACGGTTGCGTGGTCCCATGGTGTTTATACTTGCGTACTATTGTTTGTAGAGATGAACATGGTACCTTCAGGCATTTGGAAATTGCTCCCAAGGATGGTCTTGGGTGATTTCTTTTGATTTTCCCATGTCAAACAAAGAGGCACTGAGTTTGAAGGTAGGCCTTGAAATACATCCACAGGTACACCTCCAATTGACACAAATTATGTCAATTAGCCCAACAGAAGCTTCTAAAGCCGTGACATCATTTTCTGGAATTTTCCAAGCTGTCACGAATACCACCGAAGGTGGCACCCCGTTCCTGCTCGGGTGGCGCTTGGCGGTCGTCGTCGCCGGTCTATTAGCTGACACCGATCCCTTTTTCCTTTTCGTTTGTTTTTGTCTAATTGTTTTCACCTGTTCCTTGTTGGGGTTTTGGGATGGGTGTTATTTAAATTTGTTTTGCCCGCTGGTGTTTGTGTGGGCTTGTTATGTTTGTTACGTTTGTGGTGTATCGTCGGTTTTGGGTTTTCGCTGTCCGGGTTTGTGTAACTAGGTTGTGGGTTTGTTTTGCACCTGTGTTTTAGGGCATTCACCCATGTTTGGACCTGTTACTTTGTTAAGGACAATAAAGCGTTTTTTCCCGTTTACTTTGTTCTCTGCGTTTGACTCCTCACCCATTACTCACCAACCGTTACACAAGCTGTGTAAAGGCAAAGTCAACTTAGTGTATCTAAACTTCTGACCCACTGGAATTGTGATACAGTGAAATATAAATTAAATAATCTGTCTGTAAACAATTGTTGGAAGAATTACTTGTGTCATGCACAAAGTAGATATCCTAACCGACTTGCCAAAACTATAGTTTCTTAACAAGAAATTTGTGGAGTGGTTGAAAAACGAGATTTTATGAAACTTCCGACTTCAACTGTATGTAAAAATACTTAAAAGTACTACTTAAATGTTTTTTTGGGGGTATATGTGTAGTATCTGGGATCTACATCTGTTTATATTAGTTCCTGTGCTGTATCTAAGCAGTAATGCATTACGGCAGTGTTACGTTACTACACCTAATAGGAAATGCACATGCGCACTGGAATGCCGCGAACTGTAGAGCTCGAGGGGTTTGACTAAACGAAAACTAACTGTACTCCCGTCTCCTGCCTGGTCATTTCTCCACAACACAAATATTACAGTGGCGATGAGGTGATTAAACTACTGCCCAGCAAGTGTGTGTAAGCAAGTGTGAGTTCCTCCAGGACTCAGTGGAGTATCTCGGATAGAAGATTGATGCACAAGGCCTGCACCCAACCAACAGCAAGGTGGAAGCAATCGTAAACGCTCCAGCACCCACAAATATCTCAGAGCTGAGGTCATTTTTGGGGCTCCTGAACTATTACGGAAAGTTTGTGGCAAACTTGTCCACATTGTTGCATCCACTTCACCAACTGCTGCAGGCCGATACAAAGTGGAATTGGTCCCCACAATGCGAAGAAGCATTCAAGACTTGCAAACAGCGTCTGCTAAAGAGCAAGTGGCTTGCCCACTATAACACAGAGATGAAGCTGAGACTCGCATGTGATGCATCTCCATACGGAGTAGGAGCCGTCATCTCACATGTTCTACCGTCAGGTGAAGAACACCCTATTGCATTTGCATCACGGACTCTGTCACCAAGTGAGAAAAATTACGTTCAAATTGAGAAGGAAGCCCTGAGCATAATATTCGGAGTGAAGAAGTTTCACAAATACCTCTACGGAAGGAAGTTTCAACTGCTGACAGATCACAAGCCTCTGTTGGCCATCCTTGGACCAAAATCAGCTATACCAACCCTTGCTGCACTTCGAATGCAACGTTGGGCTCTGATATTGTTAGCCTACGACTACGAGATTGAGTACAGACGATCCAGTGATCACGCAAATGCCGATGCACTATCAAGACTACCATGCAATAGTGACTCTGACAGTGAAGATGATAGAGCAGTCTTCCAGATCTCTCTCATTGATGAACTGCCCATATCTGCTTCTGACATAGCAGAGGAAACAAGGAAAGACCCAGTGCTTTCCAAAGTCTTGGACTTAACATTAGGCGGTTGGCCAACCTTCGTAAATGACGATAACCTTCGTCCATTCATCGACAAGAAAGTCCAGTTGTCCACTTATGAAGGGTGTGTTCTGTGGGGATCAAGGGTGGTGGTACCTCACAAATTCCAGAGGAGACTGCTATCTGACCTGCATGAGGGACATCCAGGGATCACTCGAATGAAAGCACTCGCTCGCAGTTATCTGTGGTGGCCTGGACTGGATCAGGACATTCAACAGCATGTAGGCCACTGCTCACCTTGTGAAGCTGTTCGCAACAAGCCTGCTGCTGCACCTCTTCATCCATGGTCCTGGGCTGCTACACCTTGGGAACGCATCCATGTGGATTACGCCGAAATTGACAAGCAACATTTCCTTGTTGTCGTCGATGTCCATTCCAAGTGGATGGAAGTGTTCCCTACTCAACTGACCACAGCTGAGAAGACCATCAATCTTCTCAGACACCTGTTTGCATCCTTTGGACTAGTCAAGGAGCTCGTATCGGACAATGCCCCCCCGTTCACGTCAAACGATTTTGAAATGTTTCTCAAGAACAACGGAGTAAGGCACATCCTGTCACCACCTTACCATCCGGCATCAAACAGAGCAGCAGAGAGAGCCGTGCAAACCTTTAAGAAGGCCTGGACTAGACTCGAGGTTCAGTCTGTGCCCATCCACCAAAGGCTTCCCCGGTTTCTGTTTACTTACCATAACACCCCACACACAGTAACGGAATGTACACCAGCTGAACTGTTTCTGAAACGCCAACCACGTACCCGCCTGACATTGTTGAAACCAGACTTGTCAAGCACTGTGGCAAAGCACCAGCTACAGCAGAAGAAAGCTCATGACAGACACTCAAAGACTGTCAGATAATTCAAAGAGGAAGAGAGGGTGATGGTACGTGATTTCAGACACCCCAAGCGCCTGTGGAACTCAGGTGTGATCTTGCAACGCAGAGGACCTTTGACTTACCAAGTCCAAATTGGTCATCGCCAGGTCAACGTTCATGTGGATCATCTGCTACGGTCCAATGCCACAGCAGAGACATGCCGAGAGAACAAGAACAATAACGACCCCCAGGACTATTCTCCTGACTGTGGACGTACGGGAGAGACAGAGCCTGACCTTCCACCCGAACCTGGCACACCACAGGAAGCCCAGGAGGAGCGGAGATATCCTATTCGACAGCGAAGGGCACCTCAAAAGCTTGACCTGTGAGTTGAGCTGGTTAAGAAGGTAACAGACAGTAAAACAAACACTTTAATATGTCCTAGATAAAAGATAAGAAAAAGGACATTACCTGGGTTAGTTATTAGGACACAAACGCCATCTTCGGGGCAGAATAATCCCCTGGATTTGTGCTGGGCTCTGAAAAGTCTGCTTCAACCCAGTAGTTGAAAAATGTTTAAGAATGCATTGTTCAGATATTGCATTAGTAGTGACCTAACATATTTACCTTGTTCTCTGGGAGTTAAACACTATGGGGGAGGAGTGTAGTATCTGGGATCTACATCTGTTTATATTAGTTACTGTGCTGTTACTAAGCAGTAATGCATTATGGCAGTGTTACGTTACTACACCTAATAGGAAATGCACATGCGCACTGGAATGCCGCGAACTGTAGAGCTCGAGGGGTTTTGACTAAACGAAAACGAACTGTACTCCCGTCTCCTGCCTGGTCACACAAATATTACAATATGTACTTTGCTAATTATATTTTTGCCAACTTTTACTTTTACTTCAATTCATTCCTAATGAAAATAATGTAGCTTTTACTCCTACATGTTCCCTGACACCCGAAAGCACTCATAACATTTTGACAGGAACATGGTCCAATTCACGCACGTATCAAGAGAACATCTCTGGTCATCTCTAGTGCCTCTGATCTGGCGGACTCACTATACACAAATGCTTAATTTGTAAATGATGCCTGATTGATGGTGTGTGCCCCTTACCGTCCGTCAATAAAAAAAACAATTGTGCTGTCTGGATTGGAATTTCAAATTATTTATACTTTTACTTTTTGATACTTAAGTATATTTTAGCAATTCCATGTACTTTTGACACTGAAGTATATTTAAAACCAATTACTTTTAGACTTTTTCAGAAGTACTATTTTTGATGTTTTTACTGTGATATCAAATCAAACTTTTTGTCAAATTCTCTGAATACAAGTATAGACCTTACAGTGAAATGCTTGCTTACAAGCCTTTAACCAACAGTGCAGTTCAAGAAGAGTTAAGAAAATATTTACCAAATAAACAAAAGTTAAAAATAACAATAAAAGTAACACAATAACATAACAATAACGAGGCTATATACAGGGGGTATCGGTACGGAGCCAGTGTGTGGGGGTACAGGTCAGAGATAATTTGTACACATAGGTAGGGGTGAAGTGACTATGCATAGATAATAAACAGCGTGTAGCAGCAGTGTACAAAACAAATGGAGGAGGGGGGTCAATGTAATAGTCTGGTGGCCATTTGATTAATTGTTCAGCAGTCTAATGGCTTGGGGGTAGAAGCTGTTAAGGAGTATTTTGGTCCTAGACTTGGCGCTCCGGTACCGCTTGCCGTGCGGTAGCAGAGAAAACAGTCTATGAATTGGGTGACTAGAGTCTCTGACAATTTTATGGGTTTACCTCTGACACTGCCTATTATAAAGGTCCTGGATTGCAGGAAGCTTGGCCCCAGTGATGTACTGGGCCGTTTGCACTACCCTCTGTAGCGCTTTGTGGTCAGATGCCGAGCAGTTGCCATACCAGGTGGTGATGCAACTGGTCAGGATGCTTTCGATGGTGTACCTGTAGAACTTTTTGAAGATCTGGGGACCCATGCCAAATCTTTTCAGTCTTCTGAGGGGGAAAAGGTTTTGTTGTGCCCTCTTCACGACTGTCTTGGTGTGTTTGGACCATGATAGATCATTGGTGATGTGGACACCAAGGAACTTGAAACTCTCGACCCGCTCCACTACAGCCCCCGTTGATGTTGATGGGGGCCTGTTCGGCCCGCCTTTTCCTGTAGTCCACGATTAGCTCTTTTGTCTTGCTCACATTGAGGGAGAGGTTGTTGTCCTGGCACCACACTGCCAGTTCTCTGCCCTCCTCCATAGAGGCTGTCTCATCGTTGCCGGTTGGGTCGTCAGCAAACTTAATGATGCTGTTGGAGTCATGTTTTGCCAGGCAGTCATGGGTGAACAGGAAGTACAGGCGACGACTAAGTACACACACCTGAGGGGCCCCAGTGTTGAGGATCAGCGTTGCAGACAGGTTGTTACCTACCCTTACCACCTGGGGACGGCGCGTCAGGCGGTCCAGGATCCAGTTGCAGAGGGAGGTGTTTAGTCCCAGGGTCCTTAGCTTAGTGATGAGCTTCGTGGGCGCTATGGTGTTGAACACTGAGCTGTAGTCAATGAACATCATTCTCACATAGTTTATCCTTTTGTCCAGGTGGGAAAGGGCAGTGTAGAGGGCGATTGCGTCGTCTGTGGATCTGTTGGGGCGGTATGCGAATTGGAGTGGGTCTAGGGTATCCTGGAGGGTGCTGTTGATGTGATCAATGACCAGCCTTTCAAAGCACTTCATGGCTACCGATGTGAGTGCTACGGGGCGGTAATCATTTAGGCAGGAATCTGTGCTTTTGTGTGTACAATATCTGTGCTTTTGCATGTACATTGCTTGGTTGATACCTTTTGTACTACACAAAGATAGATAACATACCGTTTTCTAAACAAATCCAATCTGTTAGTAATTGGATGTATTGCACCCATTACTGAGATGGTTGTTTCAGTTTAGATGACTGAGTTAGTCTCAGTATTCAGTCTCCCATACCCTGGCAGTTATTCTGAATGCAGGTTGTGGGTGATTAACAAGTCCACTTGTTGTATATTCCAACTCTGGCTGAATTCCAATAGAAATTACACATCACTTTGCAAGCCAGCATAATGTGACTTGCAGGCTTAATGTGGCTTCTACACCAGAAGATTCCTAAAAACACTGTGTCAGGGTATAATTAGGCCCTCAAATAAGGACATATGATATATGTCATGTATTGTCACAAATAATTAAATTGTAAAGGCTAATAAGGCTGGAGGAACCGTTCACAGAGGGTTCTAGAAAGAACATTTAGATGATAAAATGATTTTTGGTAGATCCCTTCATATAGGGTTCTAGGTAGAGCCATATACAGGGTGTTCTTTGAATAACCCTACATAGAGGTTAAAGATAGAACCCTCTGCAAAGGGTTCTACCCAGCACCAAAAAGGGTTCCCCTATGGGGACAAGCCGAAGAACCCTAAGTAGAACCCTATAGGCTTTTTTTTCTAAGAGTGTACAATATTTGCACCCTATTTTCACTCCTCAAACTGGACTCAACCTGAAATCCATCACATGCAAAGACTGTGCCACAGGGTTTAGGTTTTAATAAGATTGAGTTATGAATCTCCAACAGCCTATCCTTGGAAGGTAATGGATGGTGGTGTGCAATACTGCCTCAGACGGAAATCACAACTCTTACTTTTTAATGAGGTCTCAAGAGTTGCTCTCCATAAAACATATTCTCGCCCTCAGATACATTTCCTACCACCTCAGCATTGTCCACAGGCTGTTCTGGGCTGTGCTGGGCCAACACTTGTGTATTCATCATCCTCCCTCTTGGATTAATATCCTTATTTATTTGCTGAGCTTAGAGATTGCATGGGAAATATCAGCACTTGGCTTGTTTGGTCGGTTTTACATATTTCATGCTTCTATAATACATATGTAACACAGACAGTACCAATGCAGTTTATGTATTCAATCCCTTATATATGAATTTAACATTTAATATAGTAGAAGTGTTGCATCTTTGAGCAACATTTGACTGTAAAATAGAATACTGTAGAATATCGTCAGGTTCATTGAAGAGTTCTCACACATCCACATAGACACCCAGCTTTTACATTCTCATGTGATAATTGTGGCATATAGATTAATTGACATTTCTACACCATGGGTGAACCATAAGCACAACATGTTGTAGACCCAGAGTAGACATACACAAGACTGAAATGTTATAAAGCTGTAATTGATCTACAAATGACCCTCTTATGATGTTCCAAATCACTCTTCATATCGAAATTCAAATTGCTTTGGGAGTAAATTGAACAGCTGCTTTATGCGTCTTCACAATCATAAATAATAGACTGAATTGTGATGACGTTTTTTCACATTTTAGCTGAGTTGAACCAAGAGAATGTACTAATGAGTCTTTCATAGGGTATACAAGTGCATTCAGAATATGTTCAGACCCCTTCACTTGTTTCACATTTTGTTAAATTACAGCCTTATTCTAAAATTGATTAAATAGATTTCCCCCCTCATCAATCTACACACAATACCCCATAATGACAAAGCAAAAACACATAAGTATTCAGACCCTTTACTCAGTACTTTCTTGAAGAACCTTTGGCAGCAATTACAGCCTCAAGTCTTCTTGGGGATGACGCTACACGCTTGCCGCACATGTATTTTGGGAGTTTCTCCCATTCTTCTCCACAGATCCGCTAAAGCTCTGTCATGCGGCGGGATGGGGAGCATTGCTGCACAGCTATTTTCAGGTCTCTCCAGAGATGTTTGATCGGGTTCAAGTCCAGGCTCTTGCTGGGCCACTCAAGGACATTCAGAGATTTGTCCCAAAGCCATTGCTGCGTTGTTTTGGCTGTGTGCTTAGGGTCATTGTCCTGTTGGAAGGTGAACCACCCCAGTCTGAGGTCCTGAGCACTCTGGAGCAGGTTAACATCAAGGTTCTCCCTGTACTTTGCTCTGTTCATCTTTCCCTCGATCCTGACTAGTTTCCCTGTTGCTGAAAAACAGCCCCAGAGTATGATGCTGCCACCACCATATTTCACCTTAGGTATGGTGCCAGATTTCTTCCAGATGTGATGCTTGGCATTGAGGCCAAAGAATTCAATCTTGGTTTCATCAGACCAGAGAATCTTGTCCTTTAGGTGCCTTTTGGCAAACTCCAAGTGGGCTGTCAGGTGTCTTTGACTGAGGAGTGACTTCCTTCTGACCATTCTACCATAAAGGCCTGATTGGTGGAGTGCAGCAGAGATGGTTGTCCTTCTGGAACATTCTCCCATCTCCACAGAAGAACTCTGGAGCTCTGTTAGAGTGACCATCGAGGACGTCGTCACCTCACTGACCAAGTCCCTTCTCCCCCGATTGTTAAGTTTGGCCAGGAGACCAGCTCTAGGAAGAGTCTTGGTGGTTCCAAACTTCTTCCATTTAAGAATGATGGACGCCACTGTGTTCTCGGGGACCTTCAATGCTGCAGAAATGTTTTGGTACCCTTCCCCAGATCTGTATCTTAATATAACCCTGTCTTGGAGCTCTACGGACAATTGTTTTGACCTCTGGCTTGGTTTTTGCTCTGACATGAACTGTCAACCATGGGACCTTATATAGACAGGTATGTGCCTTTCCAAATCATGTCCAATCAATTGAATTTACCACCGGTGGACTCCAATCAAGTTGTAGAAACATCTCAAGGATAATCAATGTAAACAGGATGCACCTGAACTCAATTTCAAGTCTCATAGCAAAGGGTCTGAATACTTACATAAAAATGTTTTTTTATTTTTAGTACATTTGCCAACATTTCTAAAAATCTGTTTTCGTTTTGTCATTTTAGGTTATTGATGATTTTTTTGTGAATCCCTTTTAGAATAAGGCTATAATGTAACAAAATGTGGAAAAAGTCAAGGGGTCTGAATACTTTTTGAATGCACTGTACATTGTTTACACTGTGCTTGTGTATATGTTTCCAAGCACTGCTGTTCTTTCCAAATTCCGCCTCTGGTGCATCTGCATAGGTGAAACAGTATTCACGTTCCAAAACTTCGCCTCCTATGAAATCTCGTCTTATTAGTACAATGTCCTTGCTACCTTCATAGTGGAGCACACCACTCCACACTTCCAGACAATGGTATACCAGGTTGGTCTTAAGTTAGCACTTTTACTCAGAGGTCAGTGAGGGCTTGTGAGAGGGCAATGACTAAGGGAAAAACATCCAGTTTGCATCGAGTGCTTATAGAGGGGATCAGAGGATTAATGAGTTTGTGATTGCATTCTCTTAATTTGATTTGACACTTGCTTGTCAATGTTTTTTTTGTTTTTTTAACATGTCAGCGAGATCTGTTTCCACTTTGCAACTATTTGTGGTAAATTCTAAACGTGTTGGTAGTTGACAACAAAAAATACTTGTTATTGAAGAGGTGGAAGAGAAATAAACAGAACTCATCATTGACTTGATATTG
This sequence comes from Oncorhynchus kisutch, assembly GCF_002021735.2. Classification (NCBI taxonomy): domain Eukaryota; kingdom Metazoa; phylum Chordata; class Actinopteri; order Salmoniformes; family Salmonidae; genus Oncorhynchus; species Oncorhynchus kisutch. The sequence goes on along the minus strand of NC_034184.2, from coordinate 63,847,880 downwards.
CTTCCTCTCAAAATTAAAGCATAATCACTGGAATAACAGTGTTGCCTCAGGTGGTGAAAGGCATCCAGAATAACAGCACATGAGATGTATATTGGATGCAATTGCAGAGGAACATAAATGCCCCTCAGAACCGATAGATGAATATGTAGAATGTGAAATGGCTACGACACCATTTTTATGTTTTTTTGTTGTTGCTAAGATTAAATCCTCAACTGATTACGTGAGAATGTCATTACATGGATGAGCGAACAACAGAAGAAATTAAAGTTTTGTCAATGTTATTCCGAATCAGTTCCCCCCATGGGTACCCATATGCCTCTGCATGCCTTGGTTTTCAAGGGTACAGTTAAGCAATAAGGCACGGGGGGGTGTGATATGTGGCCACAGTATACCACGGCTAATGGCTGTTCTTAGGCACAACGCATCACGGAGTGGACACAGCCCTTAGCCGTGGTATATTGGCCAGACACCACAAACCCCCAGAGGTACCTTATTGCTATTAAAAACGGGTTACTAATGTAATTAGAGCAGTAACAACACATATTTTGTCATACCCGTGGTATACGGTCTGATATACCACAGCTGTCAGCCAATCAGCATACAGGGCTCGAACCACCCATTTTCTAATCTCTGATATACTGTTGTTTTGAATTAGAATCTGTTTTCAATCAACTAGCTGTAGGGCTAGGGTCCTTTTTTCTCAATTTCCACCTGACTGACCTGCCCAAAGTAAACTGCCTGTTGCTCAGGCCCTGAACACAGGATATGCATATAATTGGTACCATTGGAAAGGAACAACTTTGAAGTTTGTATAAATGTTAAAATAATGTAGGAGACTATAACACAATAGATATCGTAGGAGAAAATCCAAAGAAAAACCGATCATATTTTTTTGGGAGAGCCCATGCTCTTACAATAGGGAAATAATGAAATCTACCTCCCATGATGCAATTCCTATGGCTTCCACAATGTGTCAGCAGTCTATGTTCAAGGTTTCAGGCTTGTAACTTCCAAAACAAGTAAGATATAGGAGTTTTAGTACAGGGACACACTCTTGGAAATTCATGTTGGGGCACGCAATGAAGACAAGACGCAACTCCTAATATTGGTTTCCTTTTGAACATACTTCTTTCCGTATTAAATATTGTAGTTTGATTACATTTGAGGGAATGTGAGGAGTCAATAGAAACATATTTTGACTTGTTTAAAAATAATTCAGCAGTAGATTTTCGAATTTCTTTCTCTGCATGTTGAACGAGTGGATTACTCAAATCGATGGCGCCAACTAAACAGACTTTTTGTGATATAAAGAAGGATTTTATCTGACAAAACGACACTACATGTTATAGCTGGGACCCTTTGGATGACAAATCAGAGGAAGATTTTCTAAAAGTAAGTGAATATTTAATTGCTATTTGTGAATTTATGATGTTGGGCGCCATCCTCAACCAATCGCATGGCATGCTTTCGCTGTAAGGGCTACTGTAAAACGAACAGTGAAGTTAGATAAACAAGAATTTAAGCTTTCAACCGATATAAGACACTTGTATGTACAGTTGAAGTCGGAAGTTTACATACACCTTAGCCAAATAAGTTAACTCAGTTTTTCACAATTCCTGACATTTAATCCTAGTAAAAATTCCCTGTCTTAGGTCAGTTAGGATCACCACTTTATTTTAAGAATGTAAAATAGTCGAGAGAATGATTCATTTCAGCTTTTATTTCTTTCATCACATTCCCAGTGGGTCAGAAGTTTACATACACTCAATTAGTATTTGGTAGCATTGCCTTTAAATTGTTTAACTTGGGTCAAATGTTTTGGGTAGCCTTACACAAGCTTCCCACAATAAGTTGGGTGAATTTTGACCCATTCCTCCTGACAGAGCTGGAGTAACTGAGTCAGGTTTGTAGGCCTCCTTGCTCGCACGCACTTTTTCAGTTCTGCACACAAATGTTCTATACGATTGAGGTCAGGGCTTTGTGATGGCCACTCCAATACCTTGACTTTGATGTCCTTAAGCCATTTTGCCACAATTTTAGAAACATGCTTGGGGTCATTGTCCATTTGGAAGACCCATTTGCGACCAAGCTTTTACTTCCTGACATATGTCTTGAGATGTTGCTTCAATATATCCACATCATTTTCCGTCCTCATGCTGCCATCTATTTTGTGAAGTGCACCAGTCCCTCCTGCAGCAAAGCACCCACACAACATGATGCTGCCACCCATGTGCTTCACGGATGGGATGGTGTTCTTCGGCTTGCAAGCACCCCTTTTCCTCCAAACCTAACGATGGCCATTATGGCCAAACAGTTCTATTTTTGTTTCATCGAACCAGAGGACATTTCTCCAAAAAGTACGATCTTTGTCCCCATGTGCAGTTGCAAACCTTAGTCTGGCTTTTTTATGGTCGTTTTGGAGCAGTGGCCTCATCCTTGCTGAGCGGTCTTTCAGGTTATGTCGATATAGGACTCGTTTTACTGTGGATGTAGTTACTTTTGTACCTGTTTCCTCCAGCATCTTCACAAGGTCCTTTGCTGTTGTTCTGGAAATGATTCGCACTTTCCCCACCAAAGTAAATGAATCTCTAGGAGACAGAACACGTCTTCTTCCTGAGCGGTATGAAGGCTGCGTGGTCCCATGGTGTTTATACTTGCGTACTATTGTTTGTACAGATGAACGTGGTACCTTCAGGCTTATGGATTTCACATGACTGGGATACCTTAAAAAAGTAGGGTTGTGGATCAGAAAACCAGTCAGTATCTGGTGTATCTACCATTTGCCTCATGCAGCACGACACATCTCCGGCTGTTGATTGTGGCCTGTGAAATGTTGTCGCACTCCTCTTCAATGGCTGTGCGAAGTTGCTGGATATTGACGGGAACTGTTACATGCTGTCGTACATGTTGATCCAGAGCATCCCAAACTTTCTCAATGGGTGACATGTCTGAGGATGCAGGCCATGAAAGAACTGGATAATTTAATTATTGTGATATGGGCCTTGAATTCTCATTCTGAAACATGAGGTGATGGTGGCAGAAGAATGGCAAGACAATGGGCCTCAGGATCTCGTTATGGATTCAAATTGCCATTGATAAAATGCAATTGTGTTTGTTGTCCGTAGCTTATGTCTGTCCATACTATAACCCCACCGCCACCATGGGGTACTCTGTTCACAACGTTGACATCAGCAAACCCCTCTCCCACACAACGCCATACACACTGTCAGCCATCTTCCTGGTACAGTTGAAACCGGGATTCATCCATGAAGAGCACACTTCTCCAGCATGCCAGTGCCCATTGAAGATGAGCATTTTCCCAGTGAAGTTAGTTACGACGCCAAACTGCAGTCAGTTTAAGACCCTGGTGAGGATGACGAGCACGCAGATGAGCTTCCCTGAGATGGTTTCTGACAGTTTGTGCTGCTCAGAACAGCCTCAATTATTTGTGGCATGGACTCTACAAGGTATCGAAAGCGTTCCACAGGGATGCTGGCCCATGTTGACTGAAATGCTTCCGACAGTTGTGTCAGGTTGGCTGGATGTCCTTTGGGTGGTGGACCATTCTTTATACACAAACTCTTGAGCGTATAAAACCCAGCAGCGTTGCAGTTCTGGGCACAAACTGGTGCACCTGGCACCTACTACCAAAGGCACTTCAATCTTTTGTATTGCCCATTCACCCTCTGAAAGGTACACAAATCCTTCTTTATTAACCTGTGTCCTCCCCTTCACATAAGTGACATCAATAAGGGATTCGCCTGGTCAGTCTTTATCATGGAAAGAGCTGATGTTCTTAATGTTTGTATACTCAGTGTATTTATGGTATTTTCTCTCATCATTTTGACAGGTACTGACTGTATACATGGCATATCTGTGTTTTCTCAGTACATTCAACATATGAACCTATATTGATACCAGATATGCTTATTTTGGTTGAGGTCCATATCCAGATATTGATATGCTTGTTTTTCTTTCTTGCAAAAATCTTTTTTGGATTCCCTCTGGATAAAAAAGCAAGCTAAAAGCACTGTAACTAGTAGCCTAGCAATTTTTTGCTGTGGAATTCCAACTGTCATTTTTGAATTTGGGCGCTAAAAACGATTATGCAAATGTTGTGTAGTTGAACTGACAACTGGAGAAACAAAGAAGTGAGAATCTGTTCAGAAAATACCTCAAAGAAGTTAACGCTAAAGTGAGTAGCTAATTTGAGATGTTTTATTTAGCTTCGTAACTACAATCAAGAACATTAGCTAATTTGGCTAGCTAGCTAGGCTTGATAGGGGGGGGGGGTTAAAGCTAACTGGTAGACTAGCTAGCTAACAAATAACGAAATTGCCTTTTTTGTTGTTGTTGTCAAGCCTCAACGTTTTTTTTCAGAATTGGATCCTTTGTTCGGACCCACCTGGTCAACTTATTCCCGAGGCTGATCCAAAACACAGCCGGCGAAGAAGAGATATTCGGAGTGGACTTCTAGTCTGACTCAGGAGGTGCACACATCATCTTCCGCTTACAGGTATATTACTCGCTAATGTTTGGTCTCTCGATAATAAAGTAGACAAGCTCAGGGAGAGAATCTCCTTCCAGAGAGACATCAGGGATTGTAACATACTCTGTTTCACGGAAACATGGCTCTCTCTGGATATACTGTTTTTGTCCATCCAGCCAGCTGGGTTCTCAGTATATTGTGCACTCAGGAATAAAGAACTCTCCGGGAAGAAGAAAGATGGGGGTGCATGTTTTATGATTAACCACTCATGTTGTGATTGTGATAACATACAGAAACTCAAGTCCTTTTGTTCACCCGACCTAGAATACCTCACAATCAAATGCTGACTGTGTTACCTCCCAAGAGAATTCTCTTCAGTTGTAGTCACAGCCGTGTGTATTCCCCCTCAAGCTGATACCATGACGGCCCTCAAAGAACTTCACTGGACTTTATGCAAACTGGAAACCACATATCCTGAGGCCGCATTTATTGTAGCTGGGGATGTTAACAAAGCAAATTTGAGGAAAACTTGACCAAAGTTTTATCAACACATTGACTGTAGTACTCGCGCTGTTAAAACACTCGACCACTGCTACTCCAACTTCCGGGATGTCAACAAGGCTCTCCCCCACCCTCCCTTCGGAAAATCTGATCACGACTCCATTTTGCTCTTCCCTTTCTATAGGTAGAAACTCAAACAGGAAGTAGCCTTGCTAAGGACTATTCAACGCTGGTCTGACCAATCGGAATCCAAGCCTCAAGATTGTTTTGATCAAGCAGTCTGGGATTTGTTTCCGGGTAGCCTCTGGGAATAACATTGACGAATACATGGATACGCTGACTGAGTTTTTCAGGAAGTGTATAGGAGATGTTGTGCCCACTGACTATAGAAACCTACCCTAACCAGAAACTGTGGATAGATGGCAGCATTCCTGCAAAACTGAATGCGCAAACCACCGCACTTAACCATGGCAAGGTGACTGGGAATATGGCCGAATACAAACTGTGTAGTTATTCCCTCCATAAGGCAATTAAAAACAGGCAAAACATCAGTATAGAGACAAAGTGCAGTCGGAATTCAATGACTTAGACACGAGCTGTATGTGACAGGGTCTACAGACAATCACGGTCTACAAAGGGAAAACCAGCCACATCGCGGACACCAACGTCATGCTTCCGGACAAGCTAAACACCTTCTTTGCCCGCTTTGAGGATAACACAGTGCCACAGCCCGCTACCAAGGACTGTGGGATCTACTTCTCCATGAAGTAAGACATTTAAACGTGTTAACCCGAGCAAGGCTGCCGGCCCAGAAAGTATCCCTAGCCGCGTCCTCAGAGCATGTGCAGACCAGCTGGTTGAAGTGTTTACAGACATATTCAATCTCTCCCTATCCCAGTATGCTGTCCCCACTTGCTTCAAGATGTCCACCATTGTTCCTGTACCCAAGAAAGTAATGGTAACTGAATTAAATGACTATTTCCCCGTAGCACTCACTTCTGTCATCATGAAGTGCTTTGAGAGGCTAGTTAAGGATCATATCACCTCAACCTTACCTTATCTGACACCCTAGACCCAGTTCCATTTGCTTACCACCCCAATAGATCCACAGGACAAGAGGAATACCTATGTAAGAATGCTGTTCACTATAGCTCAGCATTCAACACCATAGTACCCTCCAAGCGTATCATTAAGCTTGAAGCCCTGGTTCTGAACCCCGTCCTGTGCAACTGGGTCCTGGACTTCCTGACGGACTGCCCCAAGGTGGTGAAGGTAGGAAACAACACCTCCGCTTCGCTGATCCTCAACACATCCTGTACTCCCTGTTCACCCAGGGCTGCCACAGCTTCTATCTTCTATTTAGTCTAGCCCACTCGGACATTGCTCATCCTAATATTTATATATTCCTTAACTCCATTCTTTTACTTTTACGTTGTGTGTATTGTTGTGAATTGTTAGATATTACTGCACTGTTGGAACAAGAAACACAAGCATTTCACTACACCAGCAATAATATCTGCTAAACATATGTATGTGGCAAATGCAATTTGATTTGATTTTAGCTAGCATATTAACTATTTAGCTTGTTCCGGTTAGTTTTCTCGTCATGAATGAAGCAGGTAGAGTAGCTACCTTGTGGTATGGTTATGTTAAATGACATCGCCAGGATCAACACAGACTGCTGGTGCAGTTGTGGCAATTTAGGAATGCCGCAAATGAGGAATGTCTGTACTTCATATAATTAGAATATGTTGATGAGGAGCACTTAGTTTGCTTTTATGACCATGGGGATATTGCTGCCCGCATACGGTCTGGTATCCTGGTGGAACGCACCCCTGTTCCAGCTGGACCAAATGGAAAGTTATCGAACGAGTAAGTAGCTAAACATTACTTTAATGAAAGATCACTTATCATAAACCTCTATGAACTGGGCCTTTAGTGGGTTTTATGTTTTCACATTAGCCCAAAACACTATATAGCCTATGTTCATTTATCACAATGTTTTCTGGATATTCTATTCTGCAATGTAAGATGCAACAATGTATATTGTCTCTCAACCCCCCTGTCATAAATACATAGAGCGCATGTGCTAGCCTGTGTAGCACTTAGGCCTAAATGACGATATGATATGGTGCAATGGTAATAACAAAATAATAACACCGTGAACTTCAAGAGTCAGGCAAGATACCTCCGCACACTTGCTTTGCCTGATCACCGACAACAATGAGACAGCCTATAGGGAGGAGGTCAGAGACCTGGCAGCGTGCCAGGATAACAACCTCTCCCTCAACGTGATCAAGACGAAGGATATGATTGTGGACTACAGGAAAAGGAGGACCGAGCATGCTCCCATTCTCATCGACAGGGCTGTAGTGGAGCAGGTTGAGAGCTTCAAGTTCCTTGGTGTCCACATCACCAACAATCTGTCATGATCAAAACACACCAAGACAGTCCTGAAGAGGGCACGACAACGCCTATTCCCCCTCAGGAGACTTAAAATATTTGGTATGGGTCCTCAGATCCTCAAAAAGCTCTACAGCTGCACCATTGAGAGCCTGGTATGGCAACTGCTCTGCCTCCGACCGTAAGGCACTACAGAGGGTAGTGCGTACAGTACATCACCAGTACATCACTGGTGCCAATCTTCCTGCCATCCAGGACTTCTATGCCAGACGGAGGAAGACCCTAAAAATTGCCAAAGACTCAGCAACCCAAGTCATAGACTGTTCTCTCTGCTACCGCATGGCAAGCAGTACCGGAGCCCCAAGTCTAGGTCCAAAAGGCTTCTTAACAGCTTCTACCCCCAAACCATTAGACTCCTGAACAGGTGATCAAATGGCAGCCCAGACTATTTGCATTGTCATCCCCCACCCCCATCCCACTTTTACGCGACTAACCTGTGCCCCTGCACATTGACTCTGTACCGGTACTCCCTCTATATAGCCTCGCTAATGTTTATTGTTACTCTTGAATTATTTATTATTTTTCTATTTTCTTTTTTTCTTCTTTTATATTTAAACAATGTTATTTGTATTTATTTTTTAAATTTGGTTAATTTTAGGAAATACTTTCTTAACACTTATTTTTCTTAACTGCATTGTTGGTTAAGGATTTCACAGTAAGGTCTACACCTGTTGTATTTGGTGAATGTGACAAACACAATTTGATTTGACTTGTTGCTTTCTCTTCTCAAATGCGCTTTGTGTTTTGGCACTGCGCCAGATCCAGTCCATGAAAACACGGTAGCAACAGCTGTATCTTTTGGCATTTTTTAGAGTGTAAGCTACTATATGCAGAATGGTTCTGTCTTATTCTCTTTCTCTATCCCTCTTGCACACACTCACTCACGAGCGAGATGTTTTTATGTCTAATTATATTAATTATGTTGGCTTATTGAAGCAGAGGCTGTGGAAATACTAGAACACACATTAACACTGGCTGTGACTATTTACTCCCTGTGTTCCTTGTAGCTATAGAGCAGTTGAGTGTGGTGCAGTGCCACGTTAACCCTGAGTGAACTTGTGGCAGTCTGCCATGCACTGAGCCTCTCTCCACTTCTCTCCCTTCTCCCCCCTCCTCTCTTCCTTTTTCCCAGACCCACAGCACAAAACTGTCGGACATAAGCACCACTGACAAAGAAGATGAGAATGAAGCTAATCATTCCATCTCCCTCAGAATGAGTCAAATAGAGCTCTGTATACAGCCTCCATGCAAACATTTGTGCATGTTTATATGCTGAATTGTATTTGCTAGCAGTGTGTTAGTACTGTATGTTTCTGGCTGTATTATTGACAGGCACGACAGCTTGCCTCTAAATGTTGCTCAAGGTGCACTCTATCCATGCTTGACTTCCCGTTGTCTGTGCCTCAAAGTGTAACCATCCCACGTAGGACCTCTTTTTTTTTAAGAGGAAGGAGATTTGGTAGCTTTGGGGTGGTTTTTACCCCAACTGAACAGGAACCTGACTAAGGATAATACCATTCAGTGATGCAGTACGGCTGTCTGTGTTGTTGCGTACAACACCATTGATTAACTTATTTCCTGACTAATGGCCACTTCCCCTCCCTAAGAGAAGAAAGTGAATCTCTGTCAGATACTTCACCCTCTCCGCCTAAAGAGTTGTAGCTAAGGTCAAAGAAAGATATCCCTCCACAGTTTCTGACTTAGGGTGATGTGGACAGGAACATCTACTCCTTGGGGTTTAAAACTATTAGTTTCCATGAGCCTTATTAATATGGGCCAGATTTCCACTCAACAAAGATCTATTATAATATCTATTATTTTATTTATTTTACTTATTTCACCTTTATTTAACCAGGTAGGCCAGTTGAGAACAAGTTCTCATTTACAACCGTGATCTGGCCAAGATAAAGCAAAGCAGTGCAACAAATACAACAACACAGAGTTACACATAAACAAACGTACAGTCAATAACACAATAGAAATATATATGTACAGTGTGTGCAAATGTAGTAAGATTAGGAATGTAAGGCAATAAATAGGCCATAGTGGTGAAATAATTACAATTTAGCATTAACACTGGAGTGATAGATGTGCAGATGATGATGATGTACACGTAGAGAAACTGAGGTGCAAAAGAGCAAGAGGGGATGAGGTAGTTGGGTGTGCTATTTACAGATTGGCTGTGTACAGGTACAGTAATCGGTAAGCTGCTCTGACAGCTGGCGGTTATGATATCGTTTAGGACCTTGAGCGTGGCTGAAGTGCACCCATGACCAGCCCGGAAACCAGATTGCATAGTGGAGAACGTACGGTGGGATTCTAAATTGTCGGTGATCTGTTTGTTAACCTCTCTGGACAAAAGCCAGGGAAAATGCAGAGCGACAAATTCAAATATATTACTATAAAAACTTTCATTAAATCACACATGCAAGATAGCAAATGAAAGCTACACTTGTTGTGAATCCAGCCAACATGTCAGATTTCAAAAAGGCTTTTGGACGAAAGCAAACGATGCTATTATCTGAGGATAGCACCTCCGTAAACAAAGAGAGAAACCATATTTCAACCCTGCAGGCGTGACACAAAACACAGAAATAAAAATATAATTCATGCCTTACCTTTGGCCAGCTTCTTTTGTTGGCATTCCAATATGTCCCATAAACATCACAAATAGTCAATTTGTTCGATTAATTCCGTCGATATATAACCAAAATATCCATTTATTTTGAGCGTTCCAACCTGTGAAATGTGACTACAAATTATCTAAAAAGTTACCTGTAAACTTTGCCAAAACATTTCAAACTACTTTTGTGTCACGATTTACTAGGAGTGGTGGGTGGAATCAGGCGCAGAGAACAGGGTTCAGTAGATTGTCCATTTATTCACCGGCGCACAAAAACGGTCACGCCAACACACAGGGCGCATACAATAGACCAGCCCAAACATAGGACCAAATAGTTCGGAGAATAACCACACGAAAAAAACACCATACAACAGAGTAACAAAAACAATCCCGCACAAAACAAGGGCGGGACAACCTACTATATATAAGGACACTAATTAAACAAAAATACACACAGGTGAAACTAATAAGACAAAACCAACAGACAAACGAAAAAGGGATCGGTAGTGGCTAGTAGGACGGTGACGACGACCGCTGAGCACCACCCGAACAGGCAGGGGAGCCAACTTCGGCGGAAGTCGTGACAGTACCCCCCCCTGACGCGCCGCCACCGGCCTCGAGGACGACCCGGAGGAGGAGGTGCCGGGCGATCTTGGTGGAGGTGGTGGAAATCTCTCAGGAGAGAAGGGTCCAAATGTCCCCCACCGGAACCCAGCATCTCTCCTCCGGACCATACCCCTCCCAGTCCACGAGGTACTGTAGGCCCCCCACCCGGCGTCTCGAATCCAGAATGCCCCGAACCGTGTACGCCGGGGACCCCTCGATGTCCAGAGGGGGCGGAGGGACCTCAGGCACCTCACCTTCTTGCAGGGGACCAGCCACCACCGGCCTGAGGAGAGACACATGAAACGAGGGGTTAATACGGTAATACCTAGGAAGTTGTAACCTGTAACACACCTCGTTTATTCTCCTCAGGACTTTGAACGGCCCCACACACTGCGGCCCCAGCTTCCGACAGGACAGGCGGAGGGGCAGGTTTCGGGTCGAGAGCCAGACCCTGTCCCCCGGTGCAAACACGGGGGCCTCACTGCGGTGCTGGTCAGCGCTCCTCTTCTGCCGTTCTCCCGCTAACCTTAGTGAATCCTGAACGGCTATCCAGGTGTCCTTGGAGCGCTGTACCCATTCCTCCACCGCAGGAGCCTCGGTCTGGCTCTGATGCCATGGGGCCAGGACCGGCTGGTAACCTAACACACACTCAATAGGGGACAAGTTAGTTGAGGAGTGGCGTAGGGAGTTCTGAGCGAGTTCAGCCCAAGGAACATACCTTGCCCACTCACCAGGCCGGTCCCGGCAATAGGACCGCAGAAACCTGCCCACATCCTGGTTTACGCGCTCCACCTGCCCATTACTCTCGGGGTGAAAACCTGAGGTTAAACTGACCGAGACCCCCAGTCTCTCCATAAACGCCCTCCACACTCTGGACGTGAATTGGGGACTACGATCAGAAACGATGTCCTCAGGCACCCCATAGTGCCGGAAGACATGGGTAAACAAGGCCTCCGCAGTCTGCAGAGCCGTAGGGAGACCGGGCAACGGGATGAGACGACAGGACTTAGAAAACCGATCCACAACGACCAGGATCGTAGTACTTCCCTATGACGGGGGGAAGGTCGGTAAGAAAGTCCATAAGTGTGTCCACGGCCGTTGTGGAACGGGGAGGGGTTGTAATTTCCCTCTAGGCAGATGCAGAGGAGCCTTGCTCTGAGCACACACTGAGCAGGAGGAGACATAAAATCTCACGTCTTTAGCCAGCGTGGGCCACCAGTATCTCCCTCTAAGACTCTGCACTGTCCTCTCGATGCCAGGATGACCCGAGGAGGGGAGAGTATGAGCCCACCGGATCAGCTTATCCCGGACCCCCCTCGGCACGTACTGAGTCCCCACTGGACAGGTAGGGGGGGCCGGCTCTAACCGTGAGGCCTCCTCTATCTCAGCGTCCACCTCCCATACCACCGGTGCCACGAGACATGACGGTGGAATGATGGGAGTTGGCTCAACGGACCGCTCCTCGGTATCATAGAGGTGGGACAGCGCGTCGGCTTTGGTGTTTTGGGAGCCTGGCCGGTATGAGATGGTAAACAGAAACCTGGTAAAAAAACATGTAGCCTGACGTGGATTTAGTCTCCTCGCTGCCCGGATATACTCGAGATTACGATGGTCAGTCCAGATGAGAAAAGGGTGCTTAGCCCCCTCAAGCCAATGTCTCCACACCTTCAGAGCCTTGACTACAGCTAACAACTCCCGGTCCCCCACGTCATAGTTTCACTCCGCTGGACTGAGCTTGCTCGAAAAGAAAGCACACGGGCGGAGCTTGGGTGGCACGCCCGAGCGCTGGGACAGCACGGCCCCGACCCCTGCCTCGGACGCATCCACCTCCACTATGAATGCTAAAGAGGGGTCCGGATGCGCCAACACGGGCGCATTGGTGAACAGCTCTTTTAAATGACTGAAAGCTCTGCCCGCCTCTGCTGACCAACGCAAGCGCACCGGTCCTCCCTTCAGCAGTTAGGTGATGGGAGCAGCCACCTGACCAAAACCCCGGACAAACCTCCGGTAGTAATTGGCAAACCCTAAAAACCGCTGCACTTCTTTCACCGTGGTCGGAGTCGGCCAATTACGCACGGCTGTAACGCGGTCATCCTCCATCACCACCCCGGAGGTGGAAATACGATACCCCAGGAAGGAAACGGACTGTTTGAAAAACTCACATTTCTCCGCCTTGCAATACAGGTCATGCTCCAGCAGTCGCCCAAGTACCTTACGGACCAGAGACACATGCGCCGCGCGGGTGGCAAAATAGATCAAGATGTCATCGATGTACACTACCACTCCCTGCCCGAGCAGGTCTCGGAGAATCTCATCTACGAAGGATTGGAAGACGGCTGGAGCATTCTTCAACCCATATGGCATGACACGGTACTCATAATGACCAGATGTAGTACTAAATGCGGGTTTCCACTCATCTCCTCCCCGGATACGCACCAGATTATACGCGCTCCTCAGGTCCAGTTTTGTGAAGAAACGCGCACCGTGAAATGATTCCACCGCCGTAGCGATGAGAGGTAGTAGGTAACTAAACCCCACTGTGATGGAATTTAGACCTCTATAATCAATGCACGGACGCAGACCTCCATCCTTCTTTTTCACAAAAAAGAAGCTTGAGGAGACGGGTGATGTGGAGGGCCGAATGTACCCCTGTCCCAGCGATTCAGCAACATATGTTTCCATCGCTACCGTCTCCTCCTGGATCAATGGATACACGTGACTCCTAGGAAGTGCAGCGTTCTCCAGAAGGTTTATCGCTCAGTCCTCTCGACGATGGGGTGGTAATTGGGTCGCCCTCTTTTTACTGAAGGCGATAGCCAAATCGGTATATTCAGAGGGAATGTGCACGGTGGAAACCTGGTCTGGACTCTCCACCGTAGTCGCACCAACGGTAACTCCTATACACCTACCTGAACACTCCTCTGACCACCCCTTAAGAGCCCCCTGTCACCAGGAAATCACCGGGTTGTGTTGAGCTAGCCAGGGAATTCCCAACACCACTGGAAACGCAGGTGAATCTATAAGGAACAGACTAATCTGCTCCTTATGATCCCCGTGCGTTACAATGTCCCAATGCCAGGGAAAGAAGTCAACACATACATATGACCGACAGGAAGCTCTGGGTGAGTCTGGTGCTTACTCACCTGGGGTGATCGAGTAGTGCTCCGCCTGCCCTCCCGACTCCCAGACGAGTTCCTCCAGCACCGGTCGGCCGTGTGCCCTCGGCGACCACAACTGGTGCAGGAGGACACTCCTCCTCCGGTCCCCCTCGAAGCCACTCCTCCTAATTCCATAGGGATAGAGGCAGGAGAGCTGGGAAGTGGACCTGATCCGAACGCCCGCGGGCAGCCAGCAGGTTGTCGAGACGGATAGCCAAGTCAATGAGTTCATCCAGGGTGAAGGTGGTGTCCCGACATGCCAGCTCCCTGCGGACGTCCTCCCTGAGACTGCATCGGAAATTATCTATCAAGGCCCTGTCGTTCCACCCTGCTCCTGCGGCCAAGGTCCTGAACTCCAGAGCAAAGTCCTGTACACTCCTCGTCTCCTGACGCAGGTGGAACAGCCGTTCACCTGCCGCCCGACCCTCTGGTGGATGGTCAAACACAGCTCGGAATCGGCGGGTGAACTCTGGGTAATTATCCCTCGCCGAGTCTGGACCATTCCACACTGCGTTGACCCACTCGAGGGCTCGCCCAGTCAAGCAGGAGACGAGGGCGCTCACGCTCTCCTCTCCGGAGGGAGCAGGACGCACGGTAGCCAGGTATAGTTCCAGTTGGAGAAGGAAACCCAGGCACCCAGCCGCCGTTCCGTCATACTCCCGTGGGAGCGTCAGCCGAAGAGCCCCGGAGCCAGATGTAGTTGCAGGAACAGGTGCTGAAGGAGGGGGTGCTGGAGATGAGGTGGGAAGGCCACTCCTCTCCCATCTATCCATCCTCTCCATCATTTGGTCCATGGCCGAACCAATCCTGTGAAGCACGCTGGTGTGATGGAAGACCCTCTCCTCCATCGATGGGAGAGGAGACGCGGCTGCTCCTGCTGATTCCATTGTTCAGGTGCAGGATTCTGTCACGATTTACTAGGAGTGGTGGGTGGAATCAGGCGCAGAGAGCAGGGTTCAGTAGATTGTCAATTTATTCTCCGGCGCACAAAAACGGTCACGCCAACACACAGGGCGCATACAATAGACCAGCCCAAACACAGGACCAAAATAGGCCGGAGAATAACCACACGAAAAAACCACCATACAACAGAGTATCAAAAACAATCCCGCACAAAACTAGCGCGGGACAACCTACTATATATAAGGACACTAATTAAACAAAAATACACACAGGTGAAACTAATAAGACAAAACCAACAGACAAACGAAAAAGGGATCGGTAGTGGCTAGTAGGACGGTGACGACGACCGCCGAGCACCACCCGAACAGGCAGGGGAGCCAACTTCGGCGGAAGTCGTGACATTTTGTAATTCAACTTTAGGTATTTTTTTTACGTAAATATTCGATAAAATTGAAGACGGGATGATCTGTGTTCAATACAGGAAGAAAACAAACTGTAGCATGCTTTCTGGTCACGCGCCTCTATCTAACAGTACACTTCAAGTGACCCTTGTTCAAGATGGCCGTACTTCTTCATTACACAAAGGAATCACCTCAACCAATTTCTAAAGACTGTTGACATCCACTGGAAGCGATAGGAACTGCAAGAAGGTCCCTTAGAAATCTGGATTCCCAATGACAACCCATTGAAAGAAAAAAAATCTGAATGGTTTGTCCTCTGGGTTTCGCCTAATAAATAAGTACTGTTATACTCACAGACATGATTCAAACAGTTTCAGTTCATCTTCTGGGGATGAGTAGCAGGCAGTTGATTTTGGGCATGCATTTCATCCGGACGTGAAAATACTACCCCCTGTCACCAAGAAGTTCACTTGGCTTTCAAAGATTTTAGAAAGGCAGGTTTGTAGGGATCCAGATTTTGTAGTTCTTTCAGAACATCAGCTGTCTGGATTTGGGTGAAGGAGAAGCGGGGGGGGGCTTCGGCAAGTTGCTGCAGGGGGTGGGAAGTTGTTGGCTGGGGTATGGGTAGCCAGGTTGAAAGCATGGACAGCCGTAGAAAAATGCTTATTGAAATGATCATTTATCGTATATTTATTGGTGGTGACAATGTTTCCTATCCTCAGTGCAGTGGGCAGCCGGGAAGAGGTTCTCTTATTCTCCATGGACTTTACAGTGTCCCAAAACTTTTTGGAATTAATGCTACAGGATGCAAATTTCTGTTTGAAAAAGCTAGCCTTAGCTTTCCTAACTGACTGTCTGAGTATATTGGTTCATGACCTCCATGAAGAGTTATTCGATGCTAATACAGAATGCCACAGGATGTTTTTGTGCTGGTCAAGGGCAGTCAAGTCTGGGGTGAACCAAGGGCTATATCTGTTCTTAGTTCTACATTTTTTGAATGGGGTATGCTTATTTAAGATAGAGAGGAAAGCACTTTTAAAGAGCAACCAGGCATCCTCTACTGATGTGATGAGGTCAATATCCTTCCAGGATACCCGGGCCAGGTTGATTAGTAAGGCCTGCTCGCTGAAGTGTTTTAGGGAGCATTTGACAGTGATGAGGGTTGGTTGTTTGACCACAGACCCATTACGCACGCAGGCAATGAGGCAATGATTGCTGAGATCCTGGTTGAAGACAGCACGGGTGTATTTAGAGGGCAAGTTGGTAAGGATGATATCTAAGAGGGTGCCAAAGGTTACGGATTTAGGGTTGTACCTGGTAGGTTCCTTGATAATTTGTGTGAGATTGAGGGCATCTAGCTTAGATTGTAGGATGGCCGGGGTGTTAAGCATGACCCAGTTTAGGTCACCTAACAGTATGAACTCTGAAGATAGATTGGGGGAAATCAATTCACATATGCTGTTCAGGACACCGCTGGGGGCTGAAGGGGGTTTATAACAAGCGGCAACGGTGAGAGACTTGTTTCTGGAACGGTGGATTTTTAAAAGTAGAAGCTCAAATTGTTTGGGCACAGACCTGGATGGTATGACAGGGGGGCAACTCTGCCCCATTTGGAAGTTCTATCTTGTCGGAAAATGTTATAGTTAAGGATGGAAATTTCAGGATTTTTGGTGGCTTTCCTAAGCCAGGATTCAGACATGGCTAGGACATCCGGGTTGGCGGAGTGTGCTAAAGCAGTGAATAAAACAAACTTAGGGAGGAGGCTTCTAATGTTAACATGCATGAAACAAAACCTTTTACGGTTACAGAAGTCAAGAAATGAGAGCGCCTGGGGAATGGGAGTGGAGCTAGGTGCTGCAGGGCCTGGGTTAACCTCTACATCACCAGAGGAACAGAGGAGGAGTAGGATAAGGGTATGGCTAAAGGCTATAAGAACTGGTCATCTAGTGCATTCCGAAGAGAGAGTAAAAGGAGCAGATTTCTGGGCGCAGAAGAATAGATTCAAGGCATAATGTACAGACAAGGGTATGGTAGGATGTGAATACAGTGGAGTTAAACATAAGCATTGAGTGATGATGAGAGAGGTTTTGTCTCTAGAGGCACTACTTAACCAGGTGAGGTCACCGCATGAGTGGGGGGTGGAACAAAAGGGCTAGCTAAGGCATATTGAGCAGGGCTGGAGGCTCTACAGTGAAATAAGACAATAATCACTAACCAAACAGCAATGGACAAGACATATTGACATGAGTGAGGCATGCATAGCCGAGTGATCATAGGGTCCAGTGAGTAGCTAGGCAAACTGGAGACATGGCGATTCAGACAGCTAGTGGGCCAGGGCTAGCAGAAGGGCCTTTGGGGGAAGTCGTGACGCAAGAGCCTGTTTAGACCCCCTCGGACGGTTACGTTGGCAGACGAGTCGTGATGGATCGACGGGGCCCAGTGTCGGCAGTAAACATACATTGTCTGTCATTTTAGTATCCACTAGTTAAATTCTTGAAGATAGGGACTTCTGAAATAGATAATCAATGTTCTTATTGGAATAGAATCCCCAGAAGAAAGACAGGAAAATGGAAAAGCTAAAATAAACACAGTGGCTGTGTTAAGCCCTCCTCATTTTAGATTCAAAGGCTCATGTGTGTGATCACTATTACCTGCAGTCTCTCTACATAGTCCCACACTCGGATCTCTTAATGCTGCTTAATGCTGCTCTCATCCTCCCCCTTTCATTCCTCTGCCTCCCCATACTAGAACATAACCCTTACCGCATCCCTATGGGACTACTGCACCACTTCTACTCAGCACTTCCACTGTAATTCGTTAATTATCCACCGCTTTTCAACAGCATTTTCAACAGCATGCAGCCATGCACATGCTCACACTGTGAAAATAAGAAGAGTTAGTGTTCAATTGTAATGCTACACTAACTTTCTTTAAAACCTCCAATGAAATGTCCATGCCATTTCTCTGCCAAGTAACAATTTATGTAGTGTTTACAATGTAATGGTCAGATACAATATTCATGATTTTGTGGAAACACCGTAGCATTCAAAACTCATTTGGAAATAAATATTATGCATATGTTCTCATTCTAGCTGCATGCATATTCCTTTACTGTGCATATTGTTTGTCTTTGAGACATACCGTATTTGAAGTGGTTTTACCAGACTTGACAATAGTTGGTCATCACAAGTGCATGATGCAAATCCAAATTGTTGCACACACAAAGTAGAAAGTTTAGGTATTTAGTCTCTTGTGTCTGAATGTAGATCCCTCCCTAAACAGACAGAATAATTCCTGTTTGTCTATTCTCGTCTATAATCCACATGATCAGTGTCAACCGGCTAAATAATCGGTTATACACCTTCCTAATATTGAGTTGCACCCACTTTTGCCCTCAGCACAGCCTCAATTCGTCGGGGCATGGACTACAAGGTGTCGAAAGTTTTCCACAGGGATGCTGGCCCATGTTGATTCCAATGCTTCCCACAGTTGTGTCAAGTTGGCTGTATGTCCTTTGGGTGGGGGGCCATTCTTGAAACACGTGACATTTTTGAGCAGGAAAAACCCAGCAGCCTGGCACCTACTACCATACCCCATCCATACCACCTACTACCATACCACCTACTACCAAAGGCACTTAAATCGTTTGTCTTGTACATTCACCCTCTGAATGGCACGCATACACAATCCATGTCTCAAAGCTTAAAAATCCTTCTTTAACCTCTCCTCTCCCCTTCATCTACACTAAATGAAGTGGATTTAACAAGTGACGTCAATGAGGGATCATAGCTTTCACTTGGATTCACCTGGTCAGTCTATGTCATGGAGAGAGGTGTTCCTAATATTTGTACACTCTGTGTATGTTTCCCCACATACACACAAACAAATGCCTCTACTGAACATGACAGATGGGCATGACAAATTATCCTGCCTTGTAATCTGATGAAGCCTTAATCACAACACAAGTGCACAACAACAGTATAATCTATGTCTGATTGAAGGATGTTTCCTCTCCTCAAAAAGCAGAAGTGAAAGGAACTAGTAGGACCTGTGAACAATGGTGTTGATCCTCAACAGTGTGATGATGGAACTAATTATAATGTTTTCGCCATAAACCCCAAACAACATATTCATCAAATTGTAATTCCATGTAATCAATGTAAGAAATGTGTTGATTGGTTGATGACAGGACATTGGCCTTACGCAGCAATAGATGCAGCTGCGGTCAAATATATTGGCACCCTTGGACGATTCACGAATTATTCTAAAATAAGTTCAAATTGAAAAAACTTTGTATGTTCACACATGTATTTGTTTGATGTACAACTGCACAGGACCAATTTTTTAAATTGAGATTTTTCACTTCAAAGTAAAAAATAATGGACTGGACTAAATTATTCAGAATTCATATTAATTTGGTTGCAAGCAAGTGATGATTGATTACTGTGTAATTTATCTCACCTGTGGTAAGTTGCAGTGTAAAAATATACTGTACAGAGTAAAAATATGAATTCAACAAGTTTTGGAAAGAGAAAACAGAACATTATGCTCTATTACACTCCATTGTAAAGTGCAATGTATTTGACCTCAACTATATGTATAGTCTAGTGATGGGTCTTTTGTGTCATAGTTGCAACCTATTTGTTGGTACTACTGAACAGAGGATGAACATTTAAAACTTATAGCTCAGACACACAGGTAGCATTGTCAAACGTTTGCCTGCCCGATAGTACCTTTGAACAGTGTCGGCTGTTCATTGTTTTTGTGTTCAGGCAGCAAAGACCTTGAAGTCGACGGCCACTGAGACTTGTTAAAATACTCAACCAGATGGTAGCAGTAGAGTTGTTTGGCAATGCATGGCCGTGTGTGGTGCTTAGTTTATGGTCTAGATTCCAATGTTAGCTAGCTAGCTAGCTAGCTGTGCCCTTATTGATACTAACCAGATTGCCACAGCTAGATAACTATCTAGAAAGATTTAATTCTCTCCATAATAACATACTGCCAGTGCCAGCCCATTGCCAAATGCTTAGCTAGCGCAACATAGGACACTGCACTAACTCCATTGTGATTTAATTATATTGTCAAGACTAGCTACAGTGGTTAGCTAGTATTGATTAGCTAGCTTGGAGGAAGCATTTAGTGCTGTGTGCATTGCGTCTGTGCAAGCTAGCCTACATTGCATATGAAGTGTGACTGGCTCATGACATTTAACTGTGGATGTACTGAGAAAATGCCTTATTTTTTCTAGCCACTGCTGTTGGCATCCCCACGTGGAGTTCATGCTCTCTGATTGACTCAAAGTCAAGTTGTTGGCCACTGACGAGAATTGCGATTCTACGATTAGAAACGGCAGGTTCGTCGCTATCAGGTTGGCAACCAGCAGGTACCGCTTTTGTTCTAGCAAGAGAAGGATCGGCCTCCCACTGGGATAAGTACCTATCGGCAGTCTATTGTCAGTGAGATTCTCGGTGTGTTTCATGCATTAAAAGTTGAGAGTAATCCAACAATCTAACATGACTAGACTTCCCTCCATCTGACATTGGTACAGTAAATCCATACCAGTGATGCTAATGATACACCATCACACCATCACTATCTTCTCCTATCCTGGTCATAATCAGATAAACCCTAACTGCCATCTATGTACACACTGGCCTCCTGTCCTGGATTACTTGGTGGGGCTGCCAACATTCCGGAACAAAATGGAGGAACAAACAGGGGTGAATACAATGGCTTGGGTTATATAGGGAGCTTTGTTCAAACAATACCAGATTTCTGCTGTTAAAACGAGATTAAGACACTGGGATTCTCTGCCTCTGATCACTGATGTGATCTTCCTGTCTGGGTTGGCGCAACCCCCCCCCCTTGGGTTGTGCTGTGGCGGAGATCTTTGTGGGCTATACTCGGCCTTGTCTCAGGATGGTAAATTGGTGGTTGAAGATATCCCTATAGTGGTGTGGGGGCTGTGCTTTGGCAAAGTGGGTGGGGTTATATCCTTCCTGTTTGGCCCTGTCCGGGGGTATCATCGGATGGGGCCACAGTGTCTCCTGACCCCTCCTGTCTCAGCCTCCAGTATTTATGCTGCAGTAGTTTATGTGTCGGGGTGCTAGGGTCAGTTTGTTATATCTGGAGTACTTCTCCTGTCTTATCCGGTGTCCTGTGTGAATTTAAGTATGCTCTCTCTAATTCTCTCTTTCTTTCTCTCTCTCGGAGGACCTGAACCCTAGGACCATGCCTCGGGACTACCTGGCATGATGACTCCTTGCTGTCCCCAGTCCACCTGGCCGTGCTGCTGCGCTAGTTTCAACTGTTCTGCCTGCGATTGTTATTATTTCACCATGCTGGTCATTTATGAACATTTGAACATCTTGGCCGTGTTCTGTTATAATCTCCACCCGGCACAGCCAGAAGAGGACTGGCCACCCCTCATAGCCTGGTTCCCCTCTATGTTTCTTCCTAGGTTTTGGCCTTTCTAGGGAGTAGGGCTATATATATGTAGGGCTATATAAATACATTTGATTTGATTAAATGCCCAATCAATCTTGATTGCTTAAAATCACTGAACCTGTGTTGCTTGACATGGGTATATCTCGACTATGAAAATGTGCACTGGAGAGGGAGGACATTTTTTGAAAGAGGACATAGGCATAGGTATCAGTCTGGGCCCTGATTTAGAATGGCAAAGAGAAAACACCCGTGGCAACCCTGCATCTGGAGTTCTCTCTGTTTTCCCCATCTTGTTTTGTCATCCATGTAATGCCATAATCAGTTGAGGATTTCATCTTGGCATAAGGATTCAAAAAGAAATGGAGCAGCAGCCGTTTTGCATTCTCCACATTTATCTATCTTCGTATTGTATTAGAAATCCTTCGGTGGTTCCTCTAGCTCTCCTCCAATCCAATACACATTTAATTTGTAGTTCCTCTGGATACCTGTTGAATTTTAACTCAGCACCCGAGACTGGATATTCCAGCGATAATGCACTCATTTTGAGAGGAAACAATATAAAATAAATCATGACTCCTGTACACTTCTCTGCCTCTCCGGCTCAACATATTTTTCGCTGTCAGTTACTCACCAACAACTTTCAAATGTACCTGAAGGGTTTCCAAGTGGAAACAGATCCGGATGACAGGGAACCAAGGTAAACACAGCCGACTGTCAAATCAAATGAAAGGGAGCCTGAACGCAATCACAAACTCATTACAGGACTGATCCCGCCTTTAAGCACTGCTGGATACAAACACAGGCTGTTTTTCCCTTCCTCATTGTCCCCTCCCAAGCCCTCACTGACCTCTGAATACAAGTATCCTCTTTGGGATATACAGTGCATTCTGAAAGTATTCAGACCCCTTGACATTTTCCACATTTTGTTATGTTACAGCCTTATTGTAAAATGGATAGAATTTTTTTGCCCTTATCAGTCTTCACTAGGTATTCCCAAACTGGCGCCAGTGATACGCATTTAATTAAAAAAAACTGTTCTTCACATTTTCAAACAGTCCATTTATATTTTCCAACAGGGCTATACATTTAGGTGTGGGTTTTTTTCTCTCCTGAGTAGCCTCGTTTCACTGCCAAAAATACAATTAAACCATCTAGTGTTCATAAATAACAACACAAGGTCAAATACAGGTAGCCTAGTCAAATAGTTTACATCCAATCACATTAACCGTTACTCTCTCGTGGGAATTCCACTAATGATCTGTATGAAGCCAAACGTAGCTGCTCATTCCGTTTGCTCGAAAAATTGATAAATGGTTAAAAAAGTACTGCTGTTAGTAACAGCAGAATTTTATCAGAAGCCACAGCCAGATTTCTGGATTGGACTGCGCTCAGAGTATCCTGCCTTGACAAAGCGCGCTGTTAAGACTCCGATGCCCATTGCAAACACATACCTATGTGAGAGTGGATTCTCGGCCCTCATTACCATGAAAACTAAGTACAGGCACAGACTGTGTGTGGAAAATGATTTAAGACTGAGACTCTCTCCAATACAACCCAACATTGCAGAGTCATGTGCATCCTTTCAAGCACACCCTTCTCATTAACCTGTGGTGAGTTATTCACAATTTTCGATGAGCAAATAACGTTTTATATGTAAGGTGGCTGTAAAAAGAGCAAAATGATTGATTATTATAATTATTATTATTTGTGCCCCGGTCCTATAAGAGCTCTTTGTCACTTCCCACGAGCCGGGTTGTAACAACAACTCACACTAATTCTTATGTTTAATAAATGTATCATATAGTGTGTGTGTGGCTGGCTGGCTTACAATGATGGCAAAAAAACAACATTTGATGGTGCACTGACCCTGTGTCACACCCTGACCATAGTTTGCTTTGTATGTTTCTATGTTTTGTTTGGTCAGGGTGTGATCTGAGTGGGCATTCTATGTTGGATGTCTTGTTTGTCTGTTTCTGTGTTTGGGCCTGATATGGTTCTCAAACAGAGGCAGGTGTTAGTCATTGTCTCTGATTGGGAGCCATATTTAGGTAGCCTGTTTTGTGTTGGGTTTTGTGGGTGGTTGTCTCCTGTGTCAGTGTTTGTACCACACGGGACTGTTTCAGGTTTTCACGTTTCTTGTTTTGTAGTTTATTCATGTATTAGTTTCTTTATTAAAGAACCATGAATTATAACCACGCTGCATTTTGGTCTGCCTCTCCTTCCCAGGAAGAATCCCATTACACCCTGGTGGGGTACGCAGCTGGAGGCTGAATATTTGAAGGGTTACGGGACTATAAAAAGTTTTGGATCCACTGATTTACACAATACCCCATAACAGTTTTTATTTGTTTTATTTTAGCAAATGGATTAAAAATAAAAAACAGCAACACCAGTATTCAGACCCTTTGCCATCATTCTTAAATAGAAGATGTTTGGAGCCACAAGACTCTTCCTAGAGCTGGCCACCCGGCCAAACTTAGCAATTGGGGGAGAAACGCTTCGGTCAGGGAAGTGACCAAGAACCCGATGGTCACACTGACAGAGCTCAAGAGTTCCTCTGTGGAGATGGGAGAACCTTCCAGAAGGACAACCATCTATGTTGCACTCCACCAATCAGGACTTTACGGTAGAGTGGCCAGACGGAAGCCATTACTCAGTAAAAGGCACAGGACGTCACGCTTGGAGTTTGCCAAAAGGCACCTAAAGGACTCAGACCATGAGAATCAAAATTGTCTGGTTTGATGAACCAAGTTTGAACTCTTTGGCCTGAAAGCCAAGCATCACGTCTGGAGGAAACCTGGCACCATCCCTACGACGAAGCATGGTGGTGGCAGCAACAAGTTGTGGTTATGTTTTTCAGCAGCAGGGACTGGGAGACTATTCAGGATTGAGGGAAAGATGAACGGAGCAAAGTTCAGAGAGACCCTTGATGAAAACCTGCTCCAGAGCGCTCAGGAACTCAGACTGGGGCGAATATGAACCTTCCCACAGGACAACAAGCCTAATCACACAGTCAGGACAATGTCCTTGAGTGACCAGTCCAGAACCCAGTCTTGAACCCGATCGTACATCTCTGGAGAGACCTGAAAATAGCTGTACTGCGACACTCCCCATCCAATCTTACAGAGCTTGAGAGGATCTGCAGAGAAGAATGGGTGAAACTTCCCAAATACAGGTGTGCCAAGATTGTAGCGTTATACCCAAGAAGACTCCGACTTTGTAATCACTGCCAAAGGTGCTTCTACAAAGTAAAGATTAAAGGGTCTGAATACCTACAGTACTACTTTTACCACTTTTAGTCTTAATCTTTACTACACTCACTGTTTAGCACATGACCTCACATGTGAATCCTTAAAGAGATGGTTGGGGCTGACTTAAGAGGGTGTGAACAATGCTGAATGGGTGTAGACAAAGGAGAGCTCTCCTTTAGTAGTACCAAAATATTCAAAGGCCATTTTCTCAAAATGGAGGTTTCAAGTTTATCAACTTTCAAAGCAGAATTATCATAAGACCGAATAAAGTTGGTCGATCACAATTGAATTTACCACAGGTGGACTCCTAACAAGTTGCACGAACATCAAGGATGATCAATGGAAACAGGATGCACCCGAGCTCAATTTTGAGTGTCATAGCAAAGGGTCTCAAGGCTTATGTAAATAAGATACTTCAGTTTTCTTTATTTTATACATTTTTGTTTTGTCATTATGGGATATTGTGTGTAGATTGATGAGGAATATAATACAATTGTATCCATTTTAGGATAACATGCTGACCAGACTGCTTCTGCATGCGCCATCGCGCGCAAGTTGATTTTATTTCACCTACACCAGACGTGGTCAGGACACGCAGGTTGAAAAATCTAATCAAACTCTGAACCAATTATATGAATTTGTTCTGAGATTAATCCACAGATTAAACAGTAAACCGAATTAGTTTCTAGTCATCTCTCCTCCTTCCTTCAGGCTTCTTATTCTTCTTTGGACTTTATATGGCGGTTGGCAAACAGTTTTAAGGTTCATTACCACAACCGACTGGATTCTGGACCTCAGTTCATATTTCAATCACCCACGTGGGTATATGCTCCTAAAAACCAATGAGGAAATGGCATGTGGGTATATGTTTCTAAAAAGCAATGAGGAGATGGGAGAGGCAGGATTTCAGCACGTTGAGCGCCACAAATAGAACAAGGTTATATTTTAGTGCCTGGCTTCGCAGATGCTTGTTGACACGTGTGAGCAGTGTGGGGGCAATGATTGAATAACATGTATGTGTACATTTATTTTGCAATGCTCGCACATGCTACCTGTTTGGTCTGGTCAGCATGTGAGGCTGTACTTTTTGAATGCACTGTATCATATCAACTTTAAGACAAAAGACACAATTGGAGATGCTATTGTTTGGAGCGAGAATAACAATAATCCATCTTTTGGTAGAATTCAGCTTTCAACACCGATCAGTCTTAGTCATTAAAACATAATCAATAACCAATGTCACAAACTATAGCATGACAAATTAAATGTCACCTGCAAATGGTGTAAAGAAAATACTGTGCTCACAGGAAATTCTCCAGTGTTAAATCAACACGGATAGTGTCCAACTTAACACTGGTCCAGTGTCTATACGGGTCCACACTTTCAGTGTTAAATGAACACACTGCTTAGAGTTTCTAATTTGCCAAGATAATCTATCCACTTGACAGGTGTGGCATATCAAGAAGCTGATTAAATAGCATGATCATTACACAGCTGCACCTTGTCCTTTAGACATTTAAAGGCCACTCTAAAATGTGCAGTTTTGTCACACAACACAAAGCCACAGATGTCTCAAGGTTTGAGGGAGAGTGCAATTGGCATGCTGACTGCAGGAATGGCAACAGAGCTGATGCCACTTTTACACCAAAGAGTGATAATTTAACACTTATAGAGAAAATTGAACAACTGAATGTTGCACAGAAAAAGCTATACCAGGTAACAATTTGCTGTTCTGAATTCCATGGTCAAATACACATTTAATAAAAAAGTTATTTCAGATACTGTCACGGCTGCTCCCACTCCTCCCCCCAGGCACTCGAGGGTGCCAGGCTTCCCAGCATTACGTACTCCTGCCACCATCATTACACACACAGGCCTTCCCTTGTCACGCGCATCAGCGATTATTGGACTCACCTGGACTCTATCACCTCTGTCATTACCTCCCCTATATCTGTCTGTTCCCCCACTCTGTTCCCTGCTCCAGCATTGATTGTCTTATGTCCTTGTATACCCGTGTGCTGCCGCTGTTCCTGTCTTGTTTCATGTCATTTCCTGATTAAATGTTTGACTCCCCGTAACTTCTTCTCTACTCCAGTGTCGGTCCTTACAGATACATGTCTTTCCCATCCTCAACAATATACCTGCGCTCAGAAGTGGCTCATTGTGCACTCTAAGATATTCTCTACTAATTACAGAATTTTTGGCCATTTTTATTCATAATAAAAATGCGAGCAATTAATCTTCATTATGCTCTTTGATTATTTGCATAGAGATTTTGTCTTTAAAAAGCAGTGTGTGTAGCAGAGATTGTGCCTCTGTGTGTAAGGAAACATGGTTACTGCTTTTCTTTACAGTCCTTTTTCAAGAGTTACTTCATGGTATCTACAGGAAATTGTGGTTACAATGGATACTTTCTTTTATTTCCCTCCAAATAAGAACTGTCTGGGATTTACTTCAAAAAATGTGTCAAGATTACTAATCTGTTTATGATACCATTCCAAAGTAAAATCGAATCATATTGTATTGGTCGCGTACACATATTTTGCAAAATCATCTCGGGTGTAGCGAAATGCTTATGTTCCTAGCTCCAATAGTGCAGTTATATCTAACAATACAAAACAAACGCAAATCCAAAAATAAAAAGAAAGGAATTAAGAAATATAGAAATATTAGAAAGAGCAATGTCAGAGTCCGGAATATAAATATGTCTATGATGTCATGCGTCATTCCTGGACTGAGTCATATGAAGAGATATAATATGGGTCTTTGTCACTTTTTCAAACAATATATTTTTCGTCCACTGTGTTGATGCAAACTCGGCAACCCAATACTATGACTACAGTTTTCAAATTATACTTCATTATGCAGAGGGATTCCCTCTACTTCACAAGCCCTCATCAGAGTGGCAATTAACTGTGCAACTAAGGAATTTTCTGATTGTAATTAAATGATTAATGGCTTAGTGTTCCATATGGAAGTTAAAATCACTGCTTGTTTAGATGCACGTCTTTTGGAATAATTAATGGACACCCACGATTTAGGCTTTCGCTCAGTGTGTAAAATGATGCTTTATCTATGAAGGTGATAGCTCTATACTTTCAAAGGGAAAATGTTCATTGTAATCCCTCTTTGCAAAGTTTGAATGAACAGTATGCAAACAACGTCAACATCTTCCCCTGAAGTAATAACCATCATTGAGTGACACGTCATTGCATGGACAGTGGGGACCTGATCCTAGATCAGCACTCCTACTACGAGATACTTTATGGATCGGGATAGTTCCAATTTTCAGCCTCGACACGACGGGGTCCGACAGGGCCCTCTTATCTTATACCAAACCGGCTTCAAATTCTGAAAATGTATTTGGGCCTGGCGAGTTTCTGGCTTGCCACACTATGTTAAGAAAAAAAAGACTGTCTGCTCACCTTTTACTATTGCTCTCTCATAGCAACAGCAACAGCAGTTGCAGCCACTAGTGGTGCCTGAATTCCAATATTGGCCCAGACATTTGTGGCCATGACGAAACTTATTTTTCTGATGATTGAATAGTTTCAAATTGCTATATGAATAGGCTGGATTGCACTTGGGAGAATGATGATTCACGAGACCACGACAGGCAGAGCATCTCAGAATCAGGAAAGGCAAATGTTCCAATGGCATCTGTTAACGGTGATACATCTTAATTAAATACAATTTATGGCTGCTAATGTGCCAGTAAACTACCGAAAGTAGATCCATAACTGATCGAAATGTTTTCCTAATCAGGCATTGGCTTGATGCAGTTACTTTCAGAACGAAACATGCATTCAAAACACAGGACTTTTGAGCAATTTTTTTATGATGGATGTTTGGCACAAAATCAAGTTATTTATTTATTG
This sequence comes from Oncorhynchus kisutch, assembly GCF_002021735.2. Classification (NCBI taxonomy): domain Eukaryota; kingdom Metazoa; phylum Chordata; class Actinopteri; order Salmoniformes; family Salmonidae; genus Oncorhynchus; species Oncorhynchus kisutch. The sequence continues at coordinate 63,819,160 of NC_034184.2, read as the reverse complement.
TTTAATTATTGAAGGCTCCCTTATTTCAATTTCAAAATAAAATGCTTTTTATTTTTAAAGGCATGAATGACTTGTGCGCAGTGTGATGACATGAATGAATTATTGATTGAGATAGGCCTATAAATTACATTTGTCACGATCGTCGTAAGGAGCGGACCAAAATGCAGCGTGGTATGTGTTCATGATGATTTTTTAATTAAATACAAACTATACAAAACAATAAACGAATAATGACCGTGAAGCTATAATGAGAACTGTGCTGACACAAGCAACTAACATAGACAATCACCCACAACGACAAAACAGGCTACCTAAATATGGCTACCAATCAGAGACAATGACTAACACCTGCCTCTGATTGAGAACCATATCAGGCCAAACACAGAAACAGACAAACTAGACATCCAACATAGAATGCCCACTCAGATCACACCCTGCCCAAACAAAACATAGAAACATACAAAGCAAACTATGGTCAGGGTGTGTGTGACAGTCCTAGGTCGGCGACCCTCGCCACATTGCCACATTGTTCTCAACACCAGTTTAAATCTAGAAGTCTGAACTATTTTTGGGGGGTTTGGGTTCATTACATTTCTGTGATATCAGACCGGGCCTGGGCTTCAGCTCACCTGTCTTGGGTGAGACCCGGCTAATACTAATTAGGGGCCAGGACGATTTGGTCATGGGGCATTTCCAGGCAGTTGGGCTGTAGATGTAACAGTGCAATCCAAACATTACCCTACCCCTTTGCCAAAAGTAGTTGTGAACATTTAGTTGACTGTGGGTTTTATCGTAATACGGGTATTGACATGTTAGAATCCAATTAGGGGTAATCGGGTCTGATGAACCCTGCACGGATTAAATCAGGGAAGACGTCTCCACTCAGATGTTTAGAAAGTTAATTAGAGAAATACACTTTTGTCAAGTAGTGAATTATGCCTGCTCAAGCTATAAATAAGAGAAAATATACCAGAGAGAATCCAAGCTAGATGGTGACCCAGTTTTAAAGTAGTCCTGCAATACAACATGCATTTATTTTAAGCACATTCTAACTGGGTATGCAGTTGCAGGTCCTGCAGATACTATTTACCCTATTTACCCCATTAGTGTGTGTAGTTCAGCCAGAGGTTGCAGTAATCCCCATTGGGCTCGGTTGCCTGGTCTACTGTACCACTTGCATATTGAGTGGATGGAGGGAAGGTAATAGGTTGTCATTTTCCGAGCCAAGCTTTGTGTTCCCTAATGTGGCTTTGAGTCTATTGGCAAAAATAACAGTGCAGGATTATATGAAGTTGTTCCAGAACTGCTTGCCATTGTTTCATTAACCATCACCATGTTATCTTTTATCTTTTATTTATTTCTACTGAATAAAAAATGAAACGATAGCTGTAAAAAAAATACAAAGGGCAGTAAAACAGGACATTAAGAAAAAACTCCAATACCTGAGATGATTAAGAATGACTCCCTGTGGCTGGGTTTCTAAGCTAACATATGGAATTGTTTTAAGATGGCCATACTAAAGATCCTTTAGCTATTTGATTTGGAATTTTAGGACTCCTTTAGGTATAATTTTTTTAATGCATTTTTATTTGATGAAACATTGAATTTGGCCATACTGCTATTAGCCCGTAGAAACGCATTGACTAACAGATTCATACATGGGAAAACAGTAAAACAAATTACACAAAAGGAAGTACATTTCCAAGTGTCTGTCCTATATCTGACCGATAAAAGAAAGCTCAGGAAACAAAACAAATGCCCAAATTCACTTCCTTTCATTTTTTTGTCCTGGTACCAGGTTACATTCAGACGAGTCCCCGAACATTTGTGGGGGTTGTAGAGAAAAACGAAGAACACCATCTTGTTCTTGAGAGTCTCATCTTTCCAGGATATCTCCTGGTCTGAGAAACACCGCTGTTGCTGTGCCACCTTCCACCGCAGATGGGGATAGGCTGAAATCGGCGGATGCGGTAGGTTGAGACGCAGCAAAAACATTTTTTATTTTACTAGGCAAGTCAGTTAAGAACAAATTCTTATTTACAATGAGGGCCTACCCCGGCCAAACCCAGACGATGCTGGGCCAATTGTGTGGCACCCTATGGGACTCCCAATCACAGCCAGATGTGATTCAGCCTGGATTCGAATCAGGGACTGTAGTGACGCCTCTGGCACTGAGATGCAGTTCCTTAGACCTCTGCGCCACTCAGGAGCCTTAAATATCTCTAGTTTAAACAAACAGGCTTTGATGGGGATGTTTTTATTACACTAATAAGATTTACAGATATCTAATATAAGAAGTATACATGCTGCAGATACGCATGTCCTTAATTTCATATACAGACTTAGGATATTCTCCATAATTGGACAGCTTCTACATGCATCCAATCCAGACCTCTGAAATCTCCCTGTATAGAGCCTCACAGTAGAGGTGTCATAATACCCATAAAACCTAGTGGTCAAACAGGGAAATGGTTACAATAGTTTTTCCACCATTCATTTTTTCCATATGGCATTTTAGAAACACTTAAAATAACAGGCTTACCCTGGATTGACATTTTGATAACCATATAAATCTCTCTTGGACAAGGTGACTTTTATTATTATATTTGTCTCTATTAGCATATTTGTCTCTATTTGCTAATTAGCATCAAAGTAGACATCATGCTAGACTACAAATCCCTGCAAGCTCCTGCACGTCATCTGTGTAATGGGTGCGTGCTGGTGGCAGGGAAGTAAGGCGCAGGAGAACAAACTTGGTATAAACAGAGTAATTGAATAAGTGTTCACAAACTCCTAAAACCAACATATACAAAATAATGAACGTGGGTACAAAACCCGTCGCACACCAGAACATAGATTGCACCAACGCATACAACAAACAATCACCGAAAAGGACATGAGGGTAAACAGAGGGTTAAATACACAACATGTAATTAATGGGATTGGAACCAGGTGTGATGGAAGACAAGACAAAACCAATGAGAAATGGATCAGTGATGGCTAGAAGGTCGGTGACGTCGAACACTGCCCGAATAAGAAGAGGGAGCGACTTCGGTAGAAGTCGTGACAAACTGACACCTTTGCTAACAGGTATTGTGTCATTTTAAAACTTGCACAAGACAGTTCACAGAATTGTTAATTTAAAGAAATTAGATAGTTAATCCAGAGATTCTTACCTTTGCCTCGATTTGACTGTCTCATCCAGATCATCATGGCATTTGTAGTTCTTTATGATAGCCACATTAGCAGCTAATTAGCATTTCATTTTTGGTGGTTAAATACAGGGAAAAATATTGATTAAAGTCACCTTGTCACACTGTTATCAAAATGTCAAGACAGGGTAAGCCTAAGCAAAACACAGCCCTTATTTCAAGTGTTTCTAAAAAACTCCTATGGGAAAAATGTATGGTACAGGTACAGGGGTGAGATGCGTGTGCACCCGCTTAGCTTCCAAAATATTATTTACATTGGTGTGGAGTGCAAAGATGGAGGCACGTTGGCTTCAACACAGCACCCCCTATCAGTCATCTAGTGTATATGCTGTATAAATCATTGGCGATAACTCTACAATTTACTCAAAAGGCAAGGCTTTCTACCAAAGGTCTCCAACAGGTTGATCACAATCTTCCAGTAGCTCACAGCCTGCCTATGAGTAACTTGCCAAACATTTCTGAAAGTACATGCAATTTTCACTTGTCAAGTCTCACAAGTATCAGACACCGCAAGCTTCCAGCTACTAGCTAATCAACGCAACATTGACATTATCCCACCCCTGGTTAATTTCCAGCAATATTGTCCCTGTCTGTGTGATGCGTGCGTTTGTCTCTATGTGTGTGACCAGTTCATGTGATAACCGTCTTGTGGGTTGACAGAAATGCTTTCCCCAAAACCTTCAAAGTCTATCATTTGTATGTATTAATTGTTATTTGCAGACTTTGCCATGAAATGAGTAGCAGCAGTAAACTCTTAGATAGAACCTTTAACATCCTATGAACCGTTCTTTGAAAGGCAAGACCGGTTCTACATAAAACCATATAATATTTCCCAGCAGGGAGATTTTCAGAATTGTTGTACTGTAAAATATGTGTTTTTGCATGTACATTGCTTGGTTGATTAATTTGATGATAGACAGATACATAACATACAGTTTTCTAAAGTAATCCACTCTGTTAGCAATTTGATTTTTTGCACTCGTTACTGAGATGGTTGTTCCAGTTTACATATTGAGACTACCTTAGTCTTCTAATGTTCCCTTCCCTATCTTGGTAGTCATTCTGAATGGAGGTTGCGGTTGATTAACAATTCCACTTTTTGGATATCCTACCTCTGGCCAGCACAATGCGACTTGCAGGCCTGATGTGGCCTGTAAACAAAGATCTCTAACACTATTTTGTTAGGGTATAACTCAAATAAAGGCCTTATGATACACTACATGACCGAAATTATGTGGACACCTGCTCATCGAATGTCTCATTCCAAAGTCATGGGAATTAAAATTGAGTTGGTCCCTCATTTGTTGCTAAAACAGTCACCACTCTGCTGGGAAGGCTTTCAACTATATTTTGGAACATTGCTGCGGAGACTTGCTTCCATTCAGCCACAAGAGCATTAGTGAGGTCGGGCACTGAAGCCTGGCTCCTAGTCGGTGTTCCAATGCATCCCAAAAGTGTTCAATGGGGTTGAGGTCATGACGCTGTGTAGACAGGTCAAGTTCTTCCACACTGATCTTCACAAACCATTTGTGATCATTTCAGGAAATCCATTTGGATGTAAACTCTTTAAAAAAAAACTCTAAATGCATTTTTTGTTACCTTGTGCCAGAGTGGTACCTGTTGGCCCTGCCCCACTTATGCGCCATTAACTTCACAATAATGCACATTTACCCAGGAATACCTCTGTTATAAAACAGGGTTTTCTCCACACACAGTAGAGCCCTCCTTGTCACTAAGACAAGGTCTTCTTTACACACAGTGAAAATTCACACACAGTGAATTATCCTCTACACACAGTAGAGTCTTCTGTCACTAAGACAAGATCTACTATATTTTAACGTGCACTTTAGTTTTCCCTAAAAGTCAGTCTCACCCTTAATTGTATTGTTTGGAATGGGGTATCCATCCACTGATGCTTCTTGGAGGATCTGAGGCGGGTCCCTTCTGCTCCACTCAGGCGGAGTGCGGGCTGTCCGAGCCACGTCTAATGCAGCCTCTGCGCGCAGTTAACCTTGGTGACCCCAGGAACGATCAGCAAACGGAGTTAGCAATCCCATCCTCGTTGCCAAGAATTGGAGTGGAAATTCTAATAAGAAAGGAATAGACTGTAGATTCTTCCAAACAACTTATTTTATGATAAGAATTGCAATTCTGGAGCTTTTGACAATCACTCAAAAGGTACAGTCAAGAGCCCAACAAATGAACGTTGGGTCTCAGCTTTTATAACCTTTGTCTACGTGGCAGTTTAGCAGGTGTGTGAGATCATGGTGGGAACATTGTGCACAAACAAGTGATAATGCCAGTTTTGTTACTCTTTTCGGCAGATAGAATTGCCGCATGATGCTCAAGCCAGTCTCTGTTCTCTTCATATCTCCACACAGCTGTGCCCTTGAAAGACACGAAAAGAACAGGATGGACCAAAACTCGTTACTCTCAGACGGCACTTTGTCTTTGGCCATGTGGCTAAGTTGAATAGAGGCAGAGTGGGAAAATACCAACTTCTTCTTACATGACCTTCAAACAGACAATGGCAATTTATAGGTTTAAGGCTCATACAGTGCATGTGCATAAAAGAGCTTGTAATTTTCCACCATATTTCACCAGAGACCTGAAAATAGCTCTGCAGTGATGCTCCCCATCCAACCTGACATAGCTTGAGAGGAGCTGTCGAGAAGAACAGGAGAAACTCCCCAAATACAGCTGTGCCAAGCTTGTAGAGTCATACCCAAGAAGACTCGAAACTGTAATCACTGCCAAAGGTGCCTCAACAAAGACCTGAGTAAAGGGTCTGAATATTTATGTTAATTTAATATTTCATTTTTTTATGTTAAATACATTTTCAGAAAAATCTAAAAACCTGATTTTTGCTTTGTCATTATGGGCTATTGTGTGTAGATTGATGAGGAAAAAAACTATTCAATCCATTTTAGAGTAAGGCTGTTACGTAACAGAATGAGGTTAAGGGGTCTGAGTACTTCCTGAATGCGCTGTATTGATTACATGTTCGTGGTAGCCCATCTTCAAAAATCATCAACAGAACTTTACTTGTTTGAATACTTAAATCAATGTCTCTTTCATTCTCTCTGAATGAAAGGCGAACAAAAATATGACGAACTCACTGACCTGAGGCTGAGTGACTTCTTGAATGTAGGTAAGCTTTAAAGTTGGCCATTAAAATGGAATTGTTTTTACCACTAAAGGCTAGGGGCCGGTATTCGAAAGTTCGGATGACAGACATGCCCAAAGTAAACTGCCTGTTACTCAGACCCAGACACTAGGATATGCATATAATTGGTAGCATTGGATAGAAAACACTGAAGTTTCTGAAACTGTTAAAATAATGCCTGTGAGTATAACAGAACTGATATGGCAGGCAGAAACCTGAGAAGAATCCATCCGGAAATGTCTTTTTTTTGAGGTCACAGTCCATTCAAATGCGTGTCTATGGGATATTCAAAGGAATTCCTCACAGATTGCAGTTCCTATGGCTTCCACTAGATGGCAACAGTCTTTAGAAAAGGTTTCAGGCTTGTTTTTTGAAAAATGAATTAGTAGTTGTAGTTTGTCAAGGTGGCTCTCATTTGGACTGTAGTCTTGTGACGCGCACCTCGTTATTTATCTCTGGTATTGAACATAAGACATTCCGTTTTAAATTTGATTGTTTATTTAAATATTAGGTTATGTGAGGATTGATTTAGAAACGTTTGACTTGTTTGGACGAAGTTTATTGGTAAGTTTTCGGATTCCTTTGTCTGCATGTTGAACGAGTGGAACGGGTTGATTACTGAATCAAACGCGCCAACTAAACTGACTTTTTAGGGATATAAATAAGGACTTTATGGAACAAAACGACCATTTGTTGTGTAACTGGGACCCGTGGGATTACAATCAGAGGAATATCTTCAAAGGTAAGTGATTTATTTTATCGTTATTTCAGATTTTTTTTATGTATATGTTTCTGATTTTCTCTATGTATTCTAACACCATAATCTTTCCATTACGTGGAACAATGTCCGGTCATTAAAGTGGATTGCAGTTTGAATTTGAGTTTATTTTACATTTTTACAGGGACAGTGCACATTAATCACACTTGTGTATGTCTAATGGCAACATATTCCAAACATATGGGAAGCTCTCACAGAGAAAGCAGATTGACTAAAGGTGCTTTTCCTTAAGGGAACTATACAGTTACCTCTCATGGCGGGTTTTCTGTTTAACAAAAGTACTGAGGGGAGGGGGAGCCAGGCCATTTAGGAACTTGAATACAAGACATGCGTCAGTGTATTGCAATAGATTTTTTCCAACTCAGGAGCTCATGCTTTCTGAGAAAATAACAGTGATGATAGCTATTGGGCTTCCTATCAAGCACGTTGAGAGCCTAATTGCAGACAGACTGAATGGGTTTTAATGTTGTAGAGCAAGCTTGGACCCAACTAGTCAAGTAGTATGTTAAGTGGAGGAGTATCATACATTTGAAGTACAGTTTTGTTACCTCTGTTCTCAAACAATTTCATATGCTTTGGAAATTATTTCGGATGAATATGGTTATTACCTTTTTTCATTTGCTTTTTAAAAAGAGTGGTTGGAATCAAGTATGATACCGTGGTACTTAAAATCGGTTACCACCTGGATCTTTTCCTCTGACACATAGACATCTGGCTCAGTAGCATCAGTTGTCCTCTTTGTGAGGAACATGCATACTGTGTTTCTTTTACATTGAGATGCAAACATGAGTCCCTGAGCCACTTTGTCATCTGGACCATTACAGTAGTGAGTTTGTGTAGCTTGTTGTTTGCTCTTTGCATGCATCACTGTATCATCTGCATACATTGGAACTTCAGACACAGCGCAGACAGAAGGAAGATCATTAATGTACAAGCTGAACAGTATTGACCTTTGGGGCATGCAACATTGTAGCTAAGAGTGGGAAACAGTTAGTTTTGACTATTACGCTGATGAGACAGCACCTGCTTTTTAAAGGTTCTAGATTTGTTAAACAACAGGTTTATATTTTTACTAAATTTATGCAACAGGTTGAAATTATTAGATTACTGGAAAGGTGGTATGGTTATTGTTTTAGGTGTCATTTTCACATAATGAAACACTTTATTATGTGATGTGTTTTGAGTAGGATTCTTACTTCCGGCACTGATGGAAGTCCCCTACAGTATGTATGTTAAGGGAGATGTAGGAGAACACATCTCAAACAACCTGTTATTAAATGCCTTACATTACATTTAGAGGGGTAACGGGAAAAATCTAAGGAGAAACAGCTATCACATATTTGTTGGACATTGGTCTAGTAATGATACCAGGATAATTGTATTTAAGGGTAGCGAATGCTAAATTAAGCTGTGCCCCAAATTGTTTTAGACTTTTGGGGTATCAGGTAGCTTATAGAGGTCTACACTACATAAAATTATAGTAATTTAGATTAAGAATGCATTGAGATACTGATCTGCATTATAATCGTGATAAAAATGTTAATAGTAGAATTGTAGGATAATTATACTGGATGTTAATATAAATGTACATTCTGCTAATGTTGATGTGTGTTAAATTGGAGGGGGGGTTGACTTTGAGTGATCGGACCAATTTGAATCACTGAGCAATGTCATTCTAAATTTTGGTTGGATAATTAACTGGATTTTTAATTATGAATTGGAAACTGAATGATTTTTAAAACTGAAGGATTGATTTGAGTTTGGTATGTTTATAACTATATGAGTGAAGCAATTAATGTATTAGGGATTGATTGTTGTTATGAACTAAAGATGTTGACAGAATCTCAGCATGCCATGGAGAGGGTGAACTCTGATCTGGAGAGTGAAACTGATCCTAATCTATTTGATCAATAGGCATTGCCTTATAAATAGTGGAATCATGATGCTTGTCTTGGGTCATGTTCATTAAGCACCAATGGAATACATTTTACTTCAGCTAGGAGTCACTACCTGGATCTGTCTAACAAGATATGCTAATTTTAGTTTCTGGGATGGAAATAGCCATTTCCACCATACCATGCTGATCCATTGGAGTGTGATAGATAACTAAAGCTTATTTTATTAAACTCCATTGTTGCATGCACTGCATTATGCATTAAATATGTGCTTTTCCCTGTCTATGAAGATATAACTTTGAATCTCATAAACTGTATGCATTTTTTGTTTTTCTTCATGTGTTTGTGACTGTGTATGTGCAGGTGACCTCCCCAGACAAATTGCTAGAGTGCTTAGAACATGTGTAGGAGGTTGAAATGGGAGACAGTGCTGAGTTTCTTGGAAGGAGGCTGAGCCAGTGCTATAGCAGCCGGTCATGTGCTGGAACCCATGCAATGAGTTATTGCTTTTATGCTTCTTGGTTTCTGTAGAATGTATGCATTTTCTACATGTGAATGAATGTTCTTAAATCTTGTAATTTTCTTTAAAGTTGAGAGGACTCTCAAAATGGGGGAATGTGAGAGCAAAATTGCAAGATTATATTATCATACTTTTATTACATCAAATGGTTGTTTTATGAAACAGAATAGAGTATTCTACTGAGGATGGGCCCCTGGGAGATAACACTGACAGGAGATTTACGATGTCTTTTGAGTGATAAAACCTAAAGAGCATTCCAGAGCATGAGTTAATGTTTCTGTTCTATACCGTACCAGGGAGAGTTGGTTCCAGTTTGGAGTCAAAGGGCCAGACACTGTTCTCTATACAATGAAAACTGTTGACACAGAAGATACTGTCTGCTATGTATTATAGGTATCTTTCATACAAATCTTAACCTTGTGACCCATTCTATGTATCTGTTGTTCATCATGCAGATTTAAAGGGGTGTATGTTGGCTATAAAATACCTTTTGTACTTTTGTCTCGGGACACTCAACGAATCATTTCAGTCAACAGTGAAGAGTCAGTCAACAGTGAAGAGGTTACTCCGGGATGCTGGCTTCTAGGCAGAGTTCCAAAGCAAAAGCCATATCTCAGACTGGTCAACAAAAACAAAAGATTAAGATTGGCAAAAGAACACAGACACTGGACAGGGGATCTCTGCCTAGAAGGCAAGCATCCCAGAGTCGCCTCTTCACTGTTGACATTGAGATTGGTGTTATGTGGGTACTATTTAATGACGCTGCCAGTTGAGGACTTGTTCAGCTGTGCACCGGGGCCTCCCACTCCTCTTTCTATTCTGGTTAGAGACAGTTTGCGCTGTTCTGTGAAGGGAGTAGTACACAGCATTGTAGAAGATCTTCAGTTTCTTGGCAATTTCTCACATGGAATAGCCTTCATTTCTCAGAACAAGAATAGACTGACAAGTTTCAGAAGAAAGGTCTTTGTTTCTGGCCATTTTGAGCCTGTAATTGAACTCACAAATGCTGAATCTCCAGATACTCAACTAGTCCAAAGAAGGCCAGTTTTATTGCTTCTTTAATGAGCACAGCATTTTTCAGCTGTGCGAGCATAATTGCAAAAGTGTTTTCTAATGATCAATTAGACTTAAATTATAAACTTGGATTAGTTAACACAACGTGCCATTGGAAAACAGGAGTGATGGTTGGTGATAATGGGCATCTGTATGCCTGTCTATATATTCCATAAAAAATCGGCTGTTTCCAGCTACAATAGTAATTTACAACATTAACCATGTCTACACTGTATTTCTGATCAAGTTGATGTTATTTTAATGGACAACAAATAGCTTTTTTTTCAAAAACAAGGACATTTCTAAGTGACCCAAAACTTTTGAACGGCAGTGTACATAGACATGGAATTACTGGCCACTTTAATAATATTAACATACTGCTTTACCCATCTCATATGTACAGTTGAAGTCGGAAGTTTACATACACCTTAGCCAAATAAGTTAACTCAGTTCTTCACAATTCCTGACATTTAATCCTAGTAAAAATTCCCTATCGTAGATCAGTTAGGATCACCACTTTATTTTAAGAATGTGAAATGTCAGAATAATAGTAGATCATTAATTATTTATTTCTGCTTTTATTTCTTTCATCACATTCCAATTTGGTCAGAAGTTTACATACACTCAATTAGTATTTGGTAGCATTGCCTTTAAATAGGGTCAAATGTTTCGGGTAGCCTTCCACAAGCTTTCCACAACAAGTTGGGTGAATTATGGCCCATTCCTCCTGACAGAGCTGGTGTAACTGAGTCAGGTTTTTAGGTCTCCTTGCTCACACACGCTTTTAAAGTTCTATACAAATGTTCTATAGGATTGAGGACAGGGTTTTGTGATGGCCACAACAATACCTTGACTTTGTTGTCCTTAAGCCATCTTGCCACAACTTTGGAAGTATGTTTGGGGTCATTGTCCATTTGCGACCAAGCTTTAACTTCCTGACTGATGTCTTGAGATGTTGCTTCAATATATCCCCATATTTTTCCTGCGTCATGATGCCATCTATTTTGTGAAGTGTGTCAGTCCCTCCTGCAGCAAAGCACCCCACAACATGATGCTGCCACCCCCGTGCGTCACGGTTGGGATGGTGTTCTTCGGCTTGCAAGCATCCCCCTTTTTCCTCCAAACATAACGATGGTCATTATGGCGAAACAGTTCTATTTTTGTTTCATCAGACCAGAGGACATTTCTCCAAAATGTACGATCTTTGTCGATTTGCACTTTTCAGACCAAAGTACGTTCATCTCTAAGAGACAGAACGCATCTCCTTCCTGAGCGTTATAATGGCTGCTTGGTCCCATGGTGTTAATACTTGCGCACTATTGTTTATACAGATGAACGTGGTACCTTCAGGCATTTGGAAATAGCTTCCAAGGATGAACCAGACTTGTGGTGGTCTACAATTTTTTTTCTGAGGTCTAGGCTGATTTCTTTTGATTTTCCCATGGTGTCAAGCAAAGAGGCACTGAGTTTGAAGGAAGGCCTTGAAATACATCCACAGATACACCTCCAATTGACTCAAATGATGTCAATTAGCCTATCAGAAGTTTCTAAAGCCATGACATATTTTTCTGGAATTTTCCAAGCCGTTTAAAGGCACACTTATTTTACGTAAACTTCTGAACCACTGGAATTGTGATACAGTTAATTATAAGTGAAATAGTCTGTCTGTAAACAATTGTTGGAAAAATTACTTACAAAGTACATGTCCTAACCGACTTGCCAAAACTATAGTTTGTTAACAAGAAATTTGTGGAGAGGTGGAAAAACAAGTTTTAATGACTCCAAGTGTATGTGAACTTCCGACTTCAACTGTATATACTGTATTCTGTTCTATTGTATTTTAATCAACGCCACTCCGACATTGCTTGTCCTAATATCTTTATTACATTCTTTTACTCTTAGATTTGTCTATTGCTGTGAATTGGTAGATACTAACATACTTTTGACAGGACATTCTGCCGCTTGGATCAACTCCTGAAGTTCATCTGTGGAGGCAAGACCTTTGCTTTGCTCAATTATCTTTTGCTCAAATGCAGTTGGCCATCACTCTAAAAACCTGGCTGAAGTGGTCTCTCAAAATAGTCACAATCATTTTCAGTCTGCAAAAGATAAAATGGCACATACAGACAGAACAAAACATTGGTTTTATGCAAGCAAGCTTATTTGCCAACATGCCACATATACTCTAACACTTGAGTTTGACAACAGTATTAAAATATGCATTACTTTGTCAGCTTGATGGCTACATTCTGCCCTGGTTTGCTATGTAAATTGGTCCAAATGTATAGCTGTATTTTACACCTGTTGTCCAAGTCTACTGTAACTACATATCGTTACTACTTGTACATTGATTTTGTATCTTTAGTTAAACTATTTTGAAATGTTGAACTTGAAGAGCTTACCAGGCCCTTCATATCCATGAACCGTGGAAATTCAGTCAGCAACTCGCAGCATTTACATGAGTCATCTTCCGTCTGTATGCAAATGTCATCTTCATCTTCTGCTTGATGGTGGCTTCATCAGAAGAATGCTTCATGAGGGAAATGGCCTGCCTGCGCTGTTCATCACCCAGGGTAATCTCTGGACGGGTTGAAGTTTCTCTCTCAGCTGTTGGGCCACCGCTGAACGATTGGCTGAATGGTCGTTTCTCAGATTAATCTGAATTCCTCTGGATGGTATTGATTTCCAGTTTGAGGGTCAAAATAATGTTCCTTGAAGAAAATGAGAACACATTCACTCACCTAAACACAATGGAAAAGTCACAGCAACACTTTGCTCACATACATTAACCCTCCTAATCAGACAACAATTGCAAGTTGTGTAACATGCAATCCAAAACCCAAATGCGTGCAAAATGTGGACTATGCAAAAAAACATTTTGGCCAATTAATACTCACATATCCTTTGGTTTTGTTGGGGTCCTTGAGGTGAGGGAACAAGGTGACAATTCCTTGAGCATGTCACCCTCAACTGGCGTGGTGATGTCCTGACAAAAAGAGAAATTGATTAATCCATTTGCAATGAAGCCCCCTGTTGGTGCCGGTCGCTATAATTGCAACATTAATCTGAAATACAGCCTAGATACAGATAGCTTTCTTGCGTGCCTGGTTTAGTGCTTACCCATGAGTCTGTCATCTCTGCTGTGGGAATATTAATCATCTTTCGTCTGGTGCCATCAGTCAGCCCTTTGGTTCGAGAGTATTCCTTGATGACAAGATCGCCACCAGATTTCTTCTTCAGTACCTTTTGGATTAACTATAAAAATAAAATGACCAAGCACAATCCAGAACCACCCTTACTCACTCTTATCGGACACTTCAGGTAAAAATGTATACACTGTATACACTGTTTTCTTGAAGGGCTTCCATCATCGCTCAGAATGACAGTATCATCCTACTCAATGGACAAGATCTCCAACAAGGAACTGGCAAAGGAGGAAGTCATCTGGAAAGATACTGTCACACAAAGTGGTTGATTATTGCAAAGGTTTTGACAGACATTCCAAAAGAATGTGAGAAGGCAACACGGCTCTATACAAAGGGACTACCCCAAGGGAGAAGCTGACAGTTAAACCATCTAACTTTATCATTACTATGTGAGTTACAGTTTAACAGCAATCATTAGATATTTTATTGATCCCCAAGCGGAAATTCTGTTGTTATACTGTCCGTTAAAGGGGGCATTACATTTTTTTTGCATGTTTTATATAGGTGCTTTAGGTGCTTGTAGTTGATTACCCAAGTAGTTTTTTTATATTGTATTTCTGAAAATTGGTTGTCACTTTTGCTGAATCATCACTTCCCTTTTACTGAATGCAATATGAAAATGTATTAAAAAAACACTCCAAACCCACTAATATTACATAATTTGTTTCCACTGTCCTATAACTCAATATTGCATAATTAGGTTGCAACATTCAGACAAGGATTAAGTTCCCCTTTAACATCAACATTAGGATGGCTGTGTAACTCACATAATGATATGGACTCAAGTGTGTGGAAAAAAAAAATGTGTGGAATTCCCCTTTAACTGAGAAATAAATCTTAACATGGACTAAGAACATCCAATTTTGTTGTTTCTCTATAAACAATTATCATTTTGAGAGTGATAAACTAAACTATGAAACTGAATTTTGTAGAAAAAAATGATATTTTATAGGGCCACCCTCAGAGTTGTTTAGTAACCATTATTTGACCAGGTATATTGGTAGAAAGCAGTGCACTACTTTATCTTATACACTAAGGACCTGGGAAATAGTTGCAGCAAAGAGTTGCAGGGGAGAGGAAAATAGAAAAATGTGCCTATTTGAAAGATAGAAAAATGAATAGCTCTCATGTTAGAAAAGATTGGAGACTGCTGTATTACAGGCTAGGCCTCCCACTAGCGGGACACCTGTCGACATCATCCGGTGAAATTGGAGGGTGCATAATTCAAATAAGTGATCATAATATTGAACATTTATGAACATACAAGTATCTTATATCGTTTAACTTCTCTAGGGTAGGGCAGCATTTGGAATTTTGGATGAAAAGCATGCCCAAATGAAATGGACTGCTACTCGGGCCCAGAAGATATGATATGCATATAACTGGTAGATTTGGATAGAATTTACTCTAAAGTTTCCAAAACTGTTAAAATACTCTGAGTATAACAGAACTGATTTGGCAGGCGAAAACCTGAGAAAAATCCATTCGGGAAGTTTTTTGTTGTTGTGGTTTTGTTGTTTTCTATTCAATGCCATTACAGTATCCATTGACTTAGGACTCAATTTGCAGTTCCTATGCCTTCCACTAGATGTCAAGTCTTTTCGAAATTGTTTCAGGCTTGAATTCTTATAAATGAGGGAGTAAGACCAGTCTGAATGTGTGGACCCTGATGTGTCACAGAGCTTTTTCATGCGCAATCCTGAGAGAGTGCATTTCTTGTTTACCTTTTATATTGACAATGTTATTGTCTGGTTGAAATATTATAGATCATTTAGGCTAAAAACAACCTGTGGGTTGAATATAAACATCATTTGAGATGTTTCTATGAACTTTACGGATACAATTTGGACTTTTTTGTCTGCCTGTTTTGACTGCGTTTGAGCCTGTGGATTACTAAAGAAAACGCGCGAACAAAACTGAGGTTTTTGGATATAAAGAGACTATCAAACAAAAGGAACACTTATTGAGTAAATGAATGTCTGCTGAGTGCAACCATATGAAGACCATCAAAGGAAAGGGATTCATTTTATCTCTATTTCTGAGTTTTGTAACGCTTCTGCTTGGCTGGTTACTGTTTGTAATAATTTGTGTGCTTTCGCCGTAAATTATTTTTAAAATCTGACACCCTGGTTGGATTCACAAGAAGTTAATCTTTAAACCTATGTAAAATATGTTTTGTTTTCAGAATTTTTATAATGAGTATTTCTGTATTTGAATTTGGCGCTCTGCAATCTCACTGGATGTTGGCCAGATGGGACGCTAGCGTCCCACATACCCTAGAGAGGTTAAAAGCTTAGATTACAATTTAATTTAACTGCATTGTCTGATTTACAATGGGCTTTACAACGAAAGCATACCATGCGATTGTTTGAGGACGGCTTCCCACATATTTTTCAACCAGCGCAGGCTTCACAAAATCACAAATATCGATTAAATAAATCACTTACTTTTGAAAATCTTCCTCTGTTTGCAATCCCAAGGGTCCCAGCTACAACAAAGTCATTTTGTTAGATAAAATCATTCTTTATATCCCAAAAAGTCTGTTTAGTTGGCGCCATCGATTTCAGTAATCCACTCGTTCAACATACAAAGGAGTCCAAAAGCTACCGCTAAACTTTGTTCAAACAAGTCAAACTACGTTTCTATTTAATCCTCAGGTACCCTAAAATGTAAATAAACTATAATATTTCATACAGAAAGAAGTATGTATAATATAAAAGTAAAATTAGCAGGCGCGCCTCGTCTTCGTCGTGCACCGACAGAATGATTTTCACCTGGGACTCTTTGTACCAAAACTCCAAATTCTTCCTCGTTTTGGAATAAACAAGCCTGAAACAATTTATTATATTTAACTTCACCTTTTATTTAACCAGGTAGGCAAGTTGAGAACAAGTTCTAATTTACAATTGCGACCTGGCCATGATAAAGCAAAGCAGTTCGACACATACAACGACACAGAGTTACACATGGAGTAAAACAAACATACAGTCAATAATACAGTATAAACAAGTCTAAATACGATGTGAGCAAATGAGGTGAGATAAGGGAGGTAAAGGCAAAAAAAAGGCCATGGTGGCAAAGTAAATACAAAATAGCAAGTAAAACACTGGAATGGTGGATTTGCAATGGAAGAATGTGCAAAGTAGAAATAAAAAATAATGGGGTGCAAAGGAGCAAAATAAATAAATAAATAAAATACAGTAGGGAAAGAGGTAGTTGTTTGGGCTAAATTATAGGTGGGCTATGTACAGGTGCAGTAATCTGTGAGCTGCTCTGACAGTTGGTGCTTAAAGCTAGTGAGGGAGAAGTGTTTTTTTTCAGTTTTGTAGTTCGTTCCAGTCATTGGCAGGAGAGAACTGGAAGGAGAGGCGGCCAAAGAAAAAATTGGTTTTGGGGGTGACTAGAGAGATATACCTGCTGGAGCGTGTGCTACAGGTGGGAGATGCTATGGTGACCAGCGAGCTGAGATAAGGGGGGACTTTACCTAGCAGGGTCTTGTAGATGACATGGAGCCAGTGGGTTTGGCGACGAGTATGAAGCGAGGGCCAGCCAACGAGAGCGTACAGGTCGCAATGGTGGGTAGTATATGGGGCTTTGGTGACAAAACGGATTGCACTGTGATAGACTGCATCCAATTTGTTGAGTAGGGTATTGGAGGCTATTTTGTAAATGACATCGCCAAAGTCGAGGATTGGTAGGATGGTCAGTTTTACAAGGGTATGTTTGGCAGCATGAGTGAAGGATGCTTTGTTGCGAAATAGGAAGCCAATTCTAGATTTAACTTTGGATTGGAGATGATTGATATGGGTCTGGAAGGAGAGTTTACAGTCTAACCAGACACCTTAGTATTTGTAGTTGTCCACGTATTCTAAGTCAGAGCCGTCCAGAGTAGTGATGTTGGACAGGCGGGTAGGTGCAGGTAGCGATCGGTTGAAGAGCATGCATTTAGTTTTACTTGTATTTAAGAGCAATTGGAGGCCACGGAAGGAGAGTTGTATGGCATTGAAGCTTGCCTGGAGGGTTGTTATTAACACAGTGTCCAAAGAAGGGCCAGAAGTATACAGAATGGTGTCGTCTGCGTAGAGGTGAATCAGAGACTCACCAGCAGCAAGAGCGACCTCATTGATGTATACAGAGAAGAGAGTCGGTCCAAGAATTGAACCCTGTGGCACCCCCATAGACTGCCAGAGGTCCGGACAGCAGACCCTCCGATTTGACACACTGAACTCTATCAGAGAAGTAGTTGGTGAACCAGGCGAGGCAATCATTTGAGAAACCAAGGCTGTCGAGTCTGCCGATGAGGATGTGGTGATTGACAGAGTCGAAAGCCTTGGCCAGATCAATGAATACGGCTGCACAGTAATGTTTCTTATCGATGGCGGTTAAGATATCATTTGGGACCTTGAGCGTGGCTGAGGTGCACCCATGACCAGCTCTGAAACCAGATTGCATAGCAGAGAAGGTATGGTGAGATTCAAAATGGTCGGTAATCTGTTTGTTGACTTGGCTTTCGAAGACCTTAGAAAGGCATGGTAGGATAGATATAGGTCGGTAGCAGTTTGGGTCAAGAGTGTCCCCCCCTTTGAAGAGGGGGATGACAATGAAGAAAGACTGTTTACATCTAGTGGAAGCCATAGGAATTGCAATCTGGGAGTTGGAATTACATAGGACCCATAGCTTTCGATTATAAGAGCCTGGCACCTCAAAAGCATTTACATTTCCGGTAGTTTTTTCTTTGGATTATTATTTTAACATTTCTACAAACTTCCAAGTGTTGTCTCTCCAATGCTACCAATTATATGCATATCCTGGCTTCTGGGCCTGAGTAACAGGCAATTAACTTTGGGCACGTCAGTCATGCAGAAATTCAGAAAAACAGTTAACAGACTGCTTAACAGACTGCTTAAATGGTCTACATTTAAGCAGTCTGTTAACTGTTCCGGTGTCTATATGGGTACACAGACTTAACACTTTCAGTCTTGATTTAACACTCTCAGTGTTAATTTCATTTTTTATAACACTGGTAAACACTATTGAAATGCCGTTTTAATTGAAACACTGATGTCAGAGATACCAAAGATGACAACATTTGCATCAAATTTGTCAGGCATTAGGGTCCAACGTCAGTAAATATCAATTCATGCTCACTAAGGATGGGCTTCAGTTGATTATTTAGTTTTTGGGCTCTGAACTGCCAATAAGAACTCTGCTGACAGAGGTCTCCAATATGGTGGCCTGCCTGACAACATTAATATCTGATGACTTATTATATCTTCACCAACCCTTTCATGTCAGGGGCATCTCCATGCTTTCATGCTCAAGTTCCAAAAGCCTTGTGAGACAGAGGATGAAAGAAGAAATAGTAGGAGTTTCTAGAATCTGTCACCTACAGTGCCTTATTGCCCACAACCATTGACATTACAAAATGTTCCCCTTTCATTTCTCAAAAGTATCTTGAAGTAAAGAATAAAGGAAAACCTCAGAGTGTGAACCTGAAGATGGACTACTGCACTACCTGCCTCTTTTATATAAATACTGCATGGCCTGAGAGAAAATAGTCACTGGGAGACAATACTTCAGAGGGCTGGAGTGTTATGAAATGTTGATGTGCAAAAAACGAGTAATAACAAAGTGAAATGAATGAGCAAAAAATATATCAAAGTTATGGCCAAGAGTTTCAGAACAAGGGGAAACAAGACGGAAAAAGGAATGGAATTTGAGTGGATTAAAAAAAGCAAGAGGGAAAGTGAAAAAGCAAGAGAGAAGAGGAGATGAGAACCAGCAGGGATTAAAAAAAAAAGGAATAAAGTGATAATCCTGTCTGGTCACAAGTTTTGTTGTCAGATCAGTTGCATGTCAGCACACTTTATACAGCAGAATCCTCCACTTATAAATATATATATATATATATATAAATATGAGAGAGAGAGAGAGAGAGAACTGTGATTTAGAAGGCTGTAAGTACAGTAGGATTCCTCTCATATCAGAGCCTTCTAACTCCCTTTGCATCAACCACACATGTAATAACAAGATAACTGGTTTATTACTCACAGATGTAAAATCATGCTCATGAAAGGCATCCGCTGATACGGTGTATTTGTGGTGTGTATATGTATGTGATTGTGTGTGTGCGCATCTGTCGGTAGTAGAGAGAGGAAGGTCCTCAGTCCTCTCCTCCATTAGCAGTCAGTGTGTAATAGTGCTGGTGGACATGTGTTCACAGCAGATAACAGGGAACTGGCTGAGGAGGAAAGTCTGACAGACATCCTTAACAGACTGGCACTGATGTTCCACCACTGATCATTCTGTCTGGAGAGAGAGGCCCAAGGTAATACCTGAGAGAAAGAGAGAGAGAGAGAGATAACGAGAGTGAGACAGAGAGAGAGAAATGGGTAAGGAGGCTAAAAGGCAGAGAGATAGGAGGTAGTAGTTTTCGGATATATTGGAAAGAAAAGGATGATGGTTACTACATGGGCCACCGCATGGAGGAACATGTTGTAATTGCTGACCGCAATGCGGGCTGTTTCTTGACGTACTGTAGGTGTTCCCTGATATCAGGACCCTCCCATTGATACCTGCCATTCATCAGTTCAGGTGTTATGAGACTGATGATTTGTTTACATAGCAGGTTAGGTAGGATAACTACAGTGGCAGGTTTGGTGAATTAGGGTGGCGGGTTAGGAAACTGAGATTAAGTTGAGGAAAGGGGTTAAGGTTAAGCTTAGTTACAATGCTACAGTTGACAACTGCTGTTCCCGACGCGAAATAAATACCCACGGCCCAATGGTGAGCATCAATGGGTGTAACTTGATATAAAAAAAACTCTATCAGAAAACGCCCCCAATTGCGATCTGCAATTACGCACTTCTCACACTGACCCTCAACACGGGGGGCCTCCCAGGGGTGCTTGCTCAGCCCCTCCTGTACGCCCTGTACACCCACAATTGCATAATTAAAAATGCTGGGTTAAAAACAGCCCAGCGCTGGGTAAATACTGGGCAAAACACACATTGAGTTATTGTCACCCAACCTATTGGGTCACTTAGGTGTGATGTTTTCTTTGAAGACTGGTGTGGCTATCAGATAGTTATTGTTGGCCACCCAGGATACTAAATGTCATCTGATCTGTTGTATTGTCATCACTTTTTAGGGTTCAGAAACTGCACTTTTGTAACTTTAATTAGGCTTATTTACTGTTTGAGGTCTTTGTAATTTGAATTTTAGTTAAGTTGATTGAACATTTCAACAATTTTGAAAAACAAATAATATTACCGTTAAACAAGAGAACTGTTGAAGTCGGAAGTTCACATACACTTGGAGTCATTAACTTGTTTTTCCACCACTCCACAAATTTCTTGTTAACAAACTATAGTTTTGGCAATAGGGAGTACGCCCTATTTTCTTTGCTATATGCACCTTAGAAATGATTTGCTCTGACTACCCACACATCCAAACCTTCTAAACAAGCTTAGACACAAGCACACACTGTCAACACTGCTGTTCTAATATATAGTATTGATTCCACTACCCACTTTATACAGTGTAAATACAGTCCATTATTACTATGCATACTGCCTCTTCTATTACTTCTAGTTATTTTTTACTTGAATCTTTTCATTGTTATTATTGATTATTGGTTAATGTACGGCATTGTTGAGGTAGCTAGAACATAATAATTTCACTGCACCTTTTATACCTGCTGCAAACTGTGTATGTGATGGATACATTTGATTTGAATTTGAAATTGATTTGGGATACAGTTATATGTATGTAGGTTTACATGCTACAATGTGTGGTTTGACGCATTACTTTTCTGAGACATGCGTATATGCATTCTTAAAAATGTACATGTAGCATGGCAAGCATGAAGACAACACTGGCAGAGCAGGTGTTTGGTACTTTCCACTTCAGTATCTTCCTCTTACTCACATGTTTACTTAATCATATTATTATGTTAATGAGCTTATGATGCATGTTGTTTACCATTTTAGGGTCCAGACCTATTTGCAGACACTGTAGTACACTCACATCCAGGGGAGAAACACTCATTGTATTGTACAGTTGTAACCTATAATATCATTTTTGTTATTTTCTGTGATATTTATAATGGAATGAAAATGAGTGAGCAAGATGTTGCTTGACTCCATATGCATTCCTAAAATATTTACAAAAATGCAAAATGAAATGTTATTCATGAAGTTTTACAAAGAACAGAACTTGTGGAAGGAATACGTAGCTGATTCAGGAGGTTTTGGAAATAAAATATTATGATTTATTTCCCTTAAGTTGTTATTTTGAGAACTGGATAATTTCATTCAATTTATTATTTCGACTTCATACCTCAATTACAAATTAATTACCATGTTTCCCTTTCCACAGTACAAATCCCTTGAATGAGGCAAAAAAGTTAGTCCCAGAATACTTGTAACAGGCTAATTAGATTTGTTAGCAGAGAGCATGGCCTGTACCATGTTAGGGCCATGCTAAGGTCATAGGTCATGTAGTAACAACACCTCACATTGAGTATTGTGGAGAGTGTAAAAGGATTAGACCCAGGCCACTGAACAGTTATGTTGAATTACAGAGTATGAGTCATTAATTCCTGTAGGTCTGTGTGAGAGTTGGGACTGAGAAAAGACTGGAACTAGGTAAGGTATAACAGCCACATTTATTTTCCTGGTTGATGTGTTTCACAAAAAAAAACCACAGCCTTAGATGTGACCTAATATATGGTCTAAGAGATTTTCAAACTAACTTATGTTTTCATATAATTGTGCAGGGAAAAAACAAAATGTAGATTGGGATTCCATACCCCACCCTCTCTGTGAGATGCGACAAGATGTAGTTTGTTTCTTTTATATTTGTTTCCTTTACCCTATTAGGCTTCACTGCTGATATGGTGCTTTGAGAACATTCAAGAAATATACCTTTTTTTCCAAGAAGGTGCTTGTGTTTTTTTCAAATAAACTAAGTGTAATGAAGAACAGAAAAGGGTAAACCATAAGTGCTTCAAATTCTGCCATTATAAATCAAGGTATAGTCGACGTCATTCTCAGACGCTAAATGTCAAGGGCAGAGGTACAGTCGGAGGTAGGAGCCTAGATCTAGGGTAAAAGAAGCCACTTGTCACTGTTCTGCATTCTATTAAAGCTAGCTCCAATCTGTGTAGCTGCAGACCAGCATTATACTATACTCAGAAAAGTGTAATCCCCTTTCACTGCCTTTATAATGTGTATTTACAATAACAGCATGCAAAGACTGACTTCAACCCTATGTCATATTTTGCATTTTTTATGTGTCCAACCGAAAGTGAAATGCCAAGTAATCTCTATGATTGGTGATACAATCTACTGTCAAGTGTCAACATCCAACAAACCTTTAGACCCCCCCCCCATGTCTATTCCTATAGGAGATATAAAATGTATCTTTCCTCCAATCCCCCTGTTAATATTTTCACCCAGACAATTCAGAAACAGAGGCCAACATAGATTATAGCTATAGCCATTTGCAATACATACCCAGACAGTGGAAGATCCATGCTAAATTGATTTCAACAGCATTACAGATGTAGATTTAGGCAGAAGTTTCTCAGTTGCTCCATACAGAGCGATTCATTCTAGTGAACAGTTCTCAATCGATGAGAGAGAGAGAGCCTTTGTGCCTGCAGTCATTAATGTCACCAGGGAAGATGCTCTGATGCAGCATTTTCTCTGTGAGGGCCCAGCAACAATGTTGCTGACAAATGTTTAATAAGTCAACGACCAATGGATTTTTATGCAAACAGTAATGAAGAACCCCAAAAGTCAATATGCATTGGAAACTTTAAAAATTGCTGTTCCATACATTCTATATTGGTCAGTATTTATGACATCAGGTGCAAAATCTAAGCTAACTTGGACGGTTCATTACAAAGCAATTCACCCAGTGCAATATGTTTTTGATATTTAACATCAAATGGCTTGGTTATTTAGCTAATTTGAATTTCATTGCATCTTTGTGTAATCCATCTTAAGTCTATCTAGTTCCTTTTCGCTGGTTTCAAGAGTGTGATTGATTTACCAATGACCTGCAACACTAAATTATACAGTACATTTGCATATTCCAAGAGAGATTCCAAGTGGAGAGAGATTAAAATGGACTTGTTAACTAATTGTTAGGTTAATTAATAATCATTATTTTGAAAATACACTTCAGGTGGATGATTAATATGTATGACATTTCAACCCGCTTGATTTATTAGCATGTTTTCAGAGCTAGTCATCTCAGTGGATTTAAAATAATGTCAAAACAAACCAGATTATATACACTACAGGTCCAAAGTTTTAGAACACCTACTCATTCAAGGGTTTTTCTTTATTTTTACTTTTTGTAGAACAATAGGGAAGACAACAAAACAATGAAATAACACATATAGAATCATGTAGTAACCAAAAAAGTGTTAAACAAATCAAATCAAAATATATTTTGTACTTGAGATTCTTCAAAGTAGCCACCCTTTGCCTTGATGACAGCTTTGCACACTCTTGACATTCTCTCAACCAGCTTCATGAGGTAGTCACCTGGAATGCATTTAAATTAATAGGTGTGCCTTCTAATTGATTGGTGGAATTATTGGTGGAAGGAATCTTTCCTTCTTAATGCGTTTGAGCCAATCAGTTGTGTTGTGACAAGGTAGGGGTGGTATACAGAAGATAGCTCTATTCGGTAAAAGACCAAGTCCATATAATGGCAAGAACAGCTCAAAAAAATCAAAGAAAAATGACAGTCCATCATTACTTTAAGGCATGAAGGTTAGTCAATACAGAACATTTCAAGAACTTTTAAAGTTTCTTCAAGTGCAGTCGCAAAAACCATCAAGCGCTGTGATGAAACTGGCTCTCATAAGGACCGCCACAGGAATGGAAGACCCAGAGTTACCTCTGCTGCAGAGGATACGTTCATTTGAGTTACCAGCCTCAGAAATTGCAGCCCAAATAAATGCTTCACAGAGTTCAAGTAACAGACACATCTCCACATCAACTGTTCAAAGGATACTATGTGAATCAGTCCTTCATGGTCAAATTGCTGCAAAGAAACCACTTCTAAAGGACACCAATAATAAGAAGAGACTTGCTTGGGCCACAAGCAATCGACATTATACCAGTGGAAATGTGTCCTTTGGTCTGTGGTCCAAATTGGAGATTTTTGGAATCCAACTGCCGTGTCTTTGTGAGACGAGGTGTGGGTGAACGGATGATCTCCGCATGTGTATTTCAAACCGTAAAGGATGGAGGAGGAGGTGTTATGGTGTGGGGGTGCTTTGCTGGTTATGCTGTCTGTGATTCAATTAGAATTCAAAGGACACTTAACCAGCACGGCTGCCACAGCATTACAAGGGAAATATCCCATCTGGTTGGGGCTTAGTGGGACTATCATTTGTTTTCAACAGGACAATGACCCACCACACCTCCAGGCTATGTAAGGGCTATTTTACCAAGAAGGAGGGTGATGGAGCGCTGCATCAGATGACCTGGCCTCCACAATCACCCGACCTCAACCAAATTGAGATGGTTTGGGATGAGTCGGACTACAGAGTGAAGGAAAAGCCGCCAACAAGTGCTCAGCATATGTGGAACTATTTCCAGACTATTGGAATAGCATTCCAGGTGAAGCTGGTTGAGAGAATGCCAAGAGTGTGCAAAGCTATCATCAAGGCCATTTTTAACACTTTTTTGGTTACTTTATGATTCCATATGTTATTTCATAGTTCTGATGGCTTCACTATTATTCTAAAATGTAGAAAATAGTACAAATAAAGAAAACCCCTTGAATGGGTAGGTGTTCTAAAACTTTTGACCGGTAGTGTACTTTCAAGCCGAGATATCCATATTATGAATTTAACTCATTTTTACAGCAAAATAGCTATGCATAATCAACTTTATCTTAGATTTTTTTTGATACTTGCAAAGCCTTTCATTATGTCCTTATATCAAAGTGTGAACTTTGATGGCCCAGGCAGACAGCCTGAGTGTGCAGACAGGCGGCTAATCCTTCTGTCTGACATCTCAGCTAGGTCTAAAATCAAGGCTTATTTTTCATCCTGCAGGGGTTGTTGATGTTATTGAATTTGCCATTTTGTTTCCCATAGTATGATAAACTACAGAGTAGACAATATTGAGAATCTCTGGGTCGTCTAGCCAAAGCGGTTTAACATGCATCAGGTATCCATTGCTTCTTCTTTGGCTTAGTTGTCTATGGATGTGGTTTTCTGTTTTCAACTTTTCAGCTCTGTGATATTTCCCTTGTCTGTTCTTTTCCTGGCTCTGTGCAGCGTACCTCCGTTTGGTAATGAAAGTCTATGTACAACAGAGTTATTTGTCCCCATGTGTACAGCATGGTTATTTGTCCCCATGTTTCCACTTCTGCCTCTGACACGGTGCTGAACACTGGAAACAGCCTAAGCTGGGCTGATAGATCGCAGGGCTGCAGGCGTCTAGAATAGTGAAGCACCGGTGCTCGGCTTAGCTTTTTTTCTCTCTCGTTACACAAGGAAATGACAGAGTAGTAGGCTACAGCTATTAGAGATCTTCCAAAGATTTTATGATCTCCTTTCAGCCAAAGACTGAGGATGGACACATGCAAAGTGAAGTTATTTGTTTCTAACCATTGAGAAATGTATACATTTAAAGTCTTGTTTGACCATAGCCCCTGTTGACCTCCAATTATCCCTATACATGCACTCCACTCCACCTACAATATCCAACTCCAGTGGGTGAAAAAATGTGTAGTCTGCTCCTGCCAATTGAAACAGTAGCAACCTTTAATTCTCCCCTCTCCTCTAAATCTGACCACTGACATCAAGTGAAACAAGTCACTCTCTCCTGCCTCCAGATGCAAGCTGCCAATTGATTCCATGAACATGTCTCTGGAGCCAGAAGGACTGCAATAAAAGTGAAGGAACACATGCCCAGAATCTTCAATTTAAATGCAGAAGTACTCCTACAATGTACACTGTGAACAATTTGTTTGATGAGCACAAACAATGTAACAGAAGCATATGGAAATACTGTACAAACAGTTTAGAAAAGTACAGTGCATATTTTTTGTCCTTTTCATGAAGGTAATATTATCCGGAGGGTTCATAACTGACAGTAAAAGAGCAGACAGTAAGTCTTGCTGTACAGATTCATCAGAAACAGAGAGAACCAGCCCAGATGTGCTCCACCCGGACCGTTAATTAGCAAATTAATTCAAACGGGCCCAGTGGCCGCCATCATCAGCTGGTCGGGTCCTGGCCACTCCTGGTCTTCAGAGGTGTCACATTAATGACCTCTGATTGGCTACGGCCTCTGATCCCCCAAACCTCCCTTCTTCTAGTGTCCAAGCCCCGCATTTGTCCCTTTCAGTTAATTGCATGTACACTCTCAGTAATCACACTGGACCAACAGTCGAGCCAAAGGCTCTGACCTCCCTCTCTACTAGAGTGAACTATGATACAAAAGCTCATTTTAATTTAGGAATTCATACAGTTGTTAACCCCCTATAGTCGATTTCTGCCCCCGTGGAAATCGAATTAGCATTAGAGATATCTGATGTTTTGCATTAGATGCGTCTTAATCATCTCCACCTGCAGTGAAAGGTGACGGAGCTAGGGCTGTGTTTGTCAGACCGTGAGACATCCCGACAATTGGTCTTTTCACAAAATTGTCTGTAGGGTCAGAACGGCTTGGCAAACTATTATGACCCCTCCATGGAAAGACAAGACTCTCACAAACACGATGGTGTTCTCCATTTTGCTCCATGACCTCCACAAGTGTCAGGAGACTCGTCTGAAGTTGGTACAGCCAATCTTTCCAACTTCTGTCTGTAGCGTGCGAACCGTTTGGGTTATACACTGACCCCTCGGTGCAAAGGTGAGACTCTTTAGGCTTTAGGACGCCCATAGGACTCGTCTGAGGTTCCCCATGTACCAGTTGAAAAGATGAATGGAAGTATACAGTGCATTTGGAAAGTATTTAGACCCCTTGACTTTTTCCACGTTTTGTTACGTTACAGCCTTATTCTAAAATGGATTAAATAAATAAAAGATCCTCATGAATCTACACACAACACTCCATAATGACAAAGCGAAAAAACAGTTAATTAAATGTCAAATATATTAAAATTAAAAAACAAAAATACCTTATTTACATAAGTTTCACACCCTTTGCTATGAGACTCTAATTTGAGCTTAGGTGCAGCCTGTTTCCATTGATCATCCTTGAGATGTTTCTACAACTTGATTGGAGTACATCTGTGGTAAATTGAATTGATTGGACATAATTTGGAAAGACACACACCTGTCTATATAAGGTCCCACAGTTGACAGTGCATGTCAAAGCAAAATTCAAGCCATGAGGTTGAAGGAAATGTCCGTAGAGCTCTGAGAAAGGATTGTGTCGAGGCACAGATCTGGAGAAGGGTACCAAATGTTTTTTTGCAGCATTAAAGGTACCCAAGCGGGCTGTCATATGTCTTTTACTGAGGAGTGGTTTCTGTCTGGCCACTCTACCATAAAGGCCTGATTGGTGGAGTGCTTGGTGTTTCCTCTGATATCCAATGTCAACTGTGGGACCTTATATAGACAGGTGTGTGCCTTTCCAAATCATGTCCAATCAATTGATTGTCCACAGGTGGACTCCACTCAGGTTGTAGAAACATCTCAAGGATGGTCAATGGAAACAGGATGCACATGAGCTCAATTTCAAGTCTCATAGAAAAGGGTCTGAAATTGTATGTAAATAAGGTATTTCTGTTTTTATTTGTAATAAATTAGCAAACATTAAAAAAAAACTGTTTTCACTTTGTCATTGTGGGGTATTTTCCGCAGATCGATGAGGATAAAAAAAAAAATCAATTTTAGAATAAGGCTGTAATGCAACAAAATGTGGAAAAAGTCCAGGCGTGTGAACACCTTCCGAATGCACTGTACCTTTCGATGTAAAGAGTCCTAGAGCACAGATAGTTTTACGTAATGTTACATTGGTGGCGATAATTGCACAATTATTTACTTTATTCTAAGCAGCTTTTAGCAAAGTGCAGAAATGCATTCTTGCCAGTAAGTCTGTTTCCCATATCGCTTTTATGCTCACAGATCTGGTGCTGTAGCTGCACTGTAGCAGGACATTACAGGTTTCTAGCGACCGAGAGTTTGCGACAACAAATGCGATTTGAACTCAGTAAAGGATTTTGCAGTAATTTAAATCAAAATACATTTTATAGAAATAACACCAAGTTTAGTATATATTGACTTTATTTTTATACCAATTTTTTTTTTAGGCAAAGTGCAGAAGTTATGTATGCTCTAACTCACACCCTCTTGTTTGCTAGCAACCTGAAGTTCCCGCTGCCGATCTCCATCATGTACAGACCTGGTGGCTCAGCGGGAACTTCAGGTTGCTAGCAAACAAGAGGGTGTGAGTTCAAGCATAGAGCATCATACTGTCCTTTCACATTAACACCTTAGTTTAGATGTAATACAGTATCATATGTTGAAATTTTGCCTCCCCATCTTCACATGAGATCGTGTTTTCATAAGTTGATGCACGTTGTCACGTTATCATGTTAACTTCACATGAAATCACATGAGATCACGTGTTTGAAATGCATGTGCTTTTTCCGTAAGGCTTGTTCCAATTGTGTAGTAACTGAGACCGCTAAACCCTAATTTGATTATTACCAACTAATTACATAACAATACCTACGTGTTACCGGATTGTTTTACCTGGCTATACGTTTTATCTTAGCGACTATATATCTGGTGATGTTCCATTGTTTGGAAGAATGGCTTGTGACAACAGCCTGCATTTCCTTTCTCTCAGAAAGTTTCATTCCTTCTTCAAGGGTTACTTTGACAAGCATCACAGAAATGTATTCTTATTGTAAATTGTGATGTATTGTTGTTTATCAATAGAAAATGTTAGCGATTGGATATGTTATTCATTCAACCTCCATGGCTGTGATGTCTTTTCTACTATGCCTTTATTATTTAGTGATTAGTGACAACTTGCTATCAATCACATAGAACGTTTGCTACTTCTGAGATGGTTGATTATGGACTGCTCATCCTATACTCTGTAAATGAGTAATTGCCTCGGATGGGGATTCAGAGTTTTAAGTAAATGAAGATGCATGGATTGGAAAGTTTTGTTGGAAACAGACTACTTAATCAAGCTGTAAATATACGCATTAAAGTGTATGTATAAAGTACCACTACGGATGATATTATAAGAAAAATATCATGCTAACTGCAGGACTGGGCCAGAGAAGGCCCCACAAAAGGCATGGGTGAAAACTGATGGTGATAGAAGTTCTAAAACAGGGAACAAGCATGTGATGGACATTCAATCGTGTGGAGCAATGAAAGGCAGATGAGTTTAGAAAATATAATCATACTCCAATTCATACAGTGACCACTAGACAACCTTCAATCTCCTAATCTCAACAATTAATATTGAATAATGAGATTGTTAGAAAGAAAATGATCCTCCATCTACACACAGTACACCATAATGATGAAGTGAAAACATTTTAAAAGATTTTTGCAAATTTGTTGAAAAGGAAATTCAGAAATATCTCTCTTACATACGTATTCACACCCCTGAGTCAGCACTTTGTAAAAGCACCTTTGGCGGCTATTACAGCTTTCAGTCGTCTTGGGTATGTCTGTAACAGCTTTGTACTTCGGAATTTGGGGATTTTCTCTCATTCATCCTTGAAGATTTTCTCAAAATCTTAGATTAGGTGGGAAGCGGTGAACAGTAATCTTCAAGTATTTCCACAGATTTTCAATGGGATTCAAGCCTAGGCTTTGGCTGGGCCACTGCAGGACTTTCACCTTCTTGTTCTGAAGCCATTCCAGCATTGCTTTGGCTGTATGCTTGAGGTCATTGTCCTGTTGGAACGTACAACTTTGACCCAGTCTAAGGTCATTTGCACTCTGAAGCAGGTTCTCATCAAGGATTTACCTGTATTTGGCTCCATTCATTGTTCCCTCTATTCCAGTCCCTCCCACCAAAAAGCATCCCCATAGCATGATGCTGCCACCACCATGCTTCACGGGGTGGATGGTGTTAGATGAGTGATGAGTTGTGCCTGGTTTTCTCCAGACATAGAGCTTTGCATTCAGGCAAAATAGTTAAATTATTTCCTCATCAGACCACAGAATCTTTTTCCTCACAATCTCAGAGTCTTTCACATGACTTTTTTGCAAACTACAGTCGTGCTGTCACATGCCTTTTTCTCAGGAGTGGCTTCCGTTTGGCCACTCTCCCATAAAGCCCAGATTGGTCAAGTGCTGTAGAGACTGTTGTCCTTCTGGCAGGTTCTCTCATCTCAGCCAAGGAACTCTGTTCTGTCAGAGTGGTCATTTGGTTCTTGCTCAGTTTGGTCAGATGGCCAGCTCTAGGCAGAGTCTGTGTAGTTCCATATTTTTTCAATCTAGAAATTGTTTCATTCCCTTCCCCAGATATTTGCCTCATCACAATTCTATCTCGGCAATCAACAGCTAGTTCTATGGATTTCACATCATGGTTTCTGCACTGTCAACTGTGGGACCTTATATAGTCCAAACAATTGAATTGGCCACCGATGGACTCCAATCAAGTTGAAGTGACGTCTCACAGATTATTGGATGCAACTGAGCTCAATTTGTAGTGTCATATAAAAGGGGTGTGAATGCTTTTGTAAAGGAGATATTTCTGTATTTAATTTTCAATAAATTTGAGACAAATTCAAAAAATATGTTTTCGCTGTCATTATGGTGTATTATATGTAAATGGGTGAGAACAACATATAGTTAATCCGTTTTTGAATTCAGGCTGCAACCCAACAAAATGTGGAATAAGTCAAGGGACATGAATACTTTCTGAAGGAACTGTATATTATGTCAAGTTCTCATCAGCAGGACAACAATTATGATACTCATATGTCTTTCTCAGGAGCAAATGGGTAAGCAAATCAAAAAACTATTTAAAGTATACAGTAGTTCCTCCTTGTGCGCTGCTGCAGCATTCTGTGGCACGTTATCTATTTGTTAGCCATTTCTTCTGTTATTGCTAGTTTGACCACCAGAGGGAATCTTTGAGAAGTATTTGATCGTCTTCGGTATTGGCATAAACAGTGACTTTAAAATATTTTTTGTAATAACATAGTATATGGGATTGATTTAAAGAAATTTGGCTTAATTAATTAGATTAATATTACTATGTTTCTATTCAGAGAAAAACGAAAAATGAAACCCTCAGGATTTCCATTAGGATGGAATGGAAAATATGGCGCTGTACAATGGGAGGAAGGAGTAGGCTGTCCTTGTAAATAAGAATTTGTCCTTAATAACCTCTCTGCGCACGGAACCCGCTAGCGGGCTGAAATTCCACAACATACAGTGATCACTACATAAATAGTCATATTAAACATTCATGATAATACAAGTGTCTCACATGTATCGAAAGCCTAGAATCTTGCTAATCCAATTGCGTTGTCAGATTTAAAAAAGGATTTACTGCGAAAGAATACGATGCGATTATCTGAGCATAGAGCCCCATAAAAAACAACAATTTTAACAAGCACAGGCTTAACATATTCACAAACTGCATTAAAATAAATAGTTTACCTTTGACGATCTTCATCTGTTTGCAATTCCAATGCTCATTGTTACACAATGAACGATCTTTTGTTTGATAAAATCCGTTTTTATAGCCTCACACGAAACATTTTGTGAACCGCTTGTGTGTGAATTCTGTCTCATTCCATTTTCGACGACACATTCCAGGTAAATAACCCACACAGAACGTGACTTTTCCAGTCATGTTTGGTTTCACTGCAATCAATTGGTTTGTTTGTAACACAATCAAAAAGATAGGTCATTTCGCGAGACGTATTGACTGAAAGAAACCGATTTGAAGACAAGTCATGACATCATTGTGCACCAATTTCTTGCCCGCTGTTTCGTTGATTGACTCTCTTTTTACCCAATGACCACTGATCGTCTTGAAATCTAGCTGGGTAGATAGCCAATGAGCTGAGCTAAACGGCAATAGGCCATGTTTATGTGTTGCAAGACCAACCCATGTAGTAAGCTCCAGCGTAAAGTGAGTCATTCGCTATTGAAGTTTCATACCGGAAGGAGAAACACATATTACGCATTGCATTGTTTGGTGAACGCGCAGATTCAGCTGTTTATATATCAATCATTATAGCGGCTAAGTCAGGGAAAGCTAAATCTAAGTCTAGATATACAGATGTACACACAATTTTAAAATAAATTGATTGGGAAGGTGAGACAGATTGTTGTAGGATGATTCATTTAGCGATTGTGGAGGAATATGTTTTGAACGGGAGAGGACATCGTTTTGGACTGGTAAGTTCTTATCATGCTAATGCCCTTGTTTGAAATTAATAATATAAAATATTATTTCTGATTTTTTTGTACATTTTAGAAGCAATATATAAACATGTAATGTCATGAAACGTGAGATGCGTGTGTCTGCCGCCGCACCCCAACCCACATGAAATAGCCTATTTGAGGTGAGGGCAGGCCCACACAACAATGGCCAAATTGAAATGGAGACAGTAGATACAGCTGGTCTGTTGTAATGTAATAAAGACAGTAGATCTAGCTGGTCTGTCATAATATAATAGAGACAGTAGATCAAGCTGAAATGTCATAATATAAAAGAGACAATAGATCTAGCATGTCATAATAATGTATTCAACCTTATGTTCCCTGTACTCTCTATATATATATATCTGTTTATGAAACTATTCTAACTGAACATTTTCTTTCACAGTGACACTGACTCCGAATGGGAGTCTTATCCGGTGTCCTGTGTGAATTTAAGTATGCTCTCTCTAATTCTCTCTTTCTCTCTGAGGACCTGATCCCTAGGACCATGCATCAGGACTACCTGGCATGATGACTCCTTGCTGACCCCAGTCCACCTGGCCTTGCCGCTGTTCCAGTTTCAACTGTTCTGCCTGCGGCTATGGAACCCTGGAACCCTGTTGCACCCTCTACAACCACTGTGATCTCCACCCGGCACAGCCAGAAGAGGACTGGCCACCCCTCATAGCCTGGTTCCTCTCTAGGTTTCTTCCTAGGTTTTTGCCTTTCTAGGGAGTTTTTCCTAGCCACCGTGCTTCTACACCTGCATTGCTTGCTGTTTGGGGTTTTAGGCTGGGGCTATATAAATTGATTTGATTTGATAGAGGACTGAGGGTCTTCCAAATATTGAAAGTGTGTAAATAGTTACCCATGTTATTTTGTAAATGTGTGTATATATATATATATATATATATATATATATATATATATATATATATATATATATATATATATATATATATATATATATATATATATATTTTCATAAAAAATTTTTTATCAATAATTTTTTTTTTCCCATTATTTTTTTTCATTTATTTTTCTCAATTTTTTGGGAGGGGTGTGTTAGAATACCATTTTTGTATTTTATATATATGTTTCAAAATTTATACCTTCACCAATTTGGCTACTTGGGTACATTTGGGCTACTTGTGTGGGACACCTGGGTGACTTCATGATAAATGTCATGTAGCACACTCATTTTGCCCTCTTATATTTTTCACTGAAATTGTCCCCATCATCCTATCTGAATGTTTGTTTTATCTTGTTCATTTTAAAGATGATGATGATATAAAAAAAAACGTATGGATTTTTTCATTGTTTTATCTAAACCAGATCTATTGTGTTATATTCTCCTACATTCAATTCACATTTCCCCAAACTTCAGAGTGTTTTCTTTCAAATGGTACCAAGAATATGCACATCCTTGGTTCTGTGCCTGAGCTACAGGCTGTTAGATTTGGGATGTCTTCAGGTGGAAATTGCACAAAGTAGGGGGGGAGCTCTAAGAGGTTTTAACTGACTTGCCAAATAAAATTAAGGTTACACTAAGAGCATAACATTTCTGCACTGTAAATTTCTAATTGTTGTCTAACCAATACCTAAAACGAGATTAAGAACTCACCGATTCAGCGTTTAAATTGATATTATTCTCTGAAGCTAGCCGGAACATGTCCCAGTCCGCGTGATAAAAGCAATCTTGATGCATGGTTTCCGATTGGTCAGACCAGCGTTGAATAGTCCTTGTCATGGGTACATCCTGTTTGAGTTTCTGCCTATAGGAAGGGAGGATTAAAATGTAGTCGTCAGTCAGATTTGCAGAAAGAAGGGCACATGAGGGGCTTGTATGCATTGCGGAAGTTAGAGTAGCAGTGATCCAGTGTTTTCCAGCGCAGGTACTACAATCAATATGCTGATAGAATTTAGGTAGCCTTGTTCTCAAGTTTGCTTTGTTAAAAATCCCCAGCTACAATAAATGCAGCCTCAGGATGTATGGTTTCCAGTTTGCATAGAGTCCAGTGAAGTTCCTTGAGTGCCATCGTGGTATCGGCTTGAGGGGGGATATACACAGCTGTGACAAAAACAATAATATTATCTCTCAGGAGATAATACGGTCGGCATTTAATTGTGAGAAATTATAGGTCAGGTGAACAAAAGGACTTGAGTTCCGTTATGTAGTTAGAATTACACCATGAGTCGTTAGTCATGAAACATACACCCCCGCCCTTCTTCTTCCGGAGAGATGTTTATTTCTGTCGGTATGACGCACAAAGAATCCCGGTGGCTGTACCGACTCCGACAGCATATCCCCAGAGAGCCATGTTCCCATGAAACGGATTGTTACAATCCCTGATGTCTGTCTGGAAAGCAACCCTTGTCCTCATTTCGTTTACCTTGTTATCTAGAGACGGGACTTTAGCGAGTAATATACTCGGAAGTGGTGGGTGGTGTGAGCGCCTCAAGTATGATCCAAAGGCCACTTCGTCTACCTCTTTTGTGGAGACATTGTTTTGGGTTAGCCTCTGGAATCAGTTTGAATGCCTTGCGTGGATCAGACAAAGGATGTTCTTCAGAAAGTCCTATTCCTGCTCGTAGTGCTGATAAGTTGACGTCGCTCTGATATCCAATAGTTATTCTCGGCTGTGTGTAATAACACTTAATATTTTTTGGGCTAACAATGTAAGAAATTATACATAAAAACAAACCAAAATACTGCAAAGTTTCCTAAGGATTAGAAGCTAGGTGACCCTCTCTGTCGGTGCCATCTTGCTACTGTATCACCCAAACGGTTGTTCTAGTTTAGATGTTTAAGGTACTCTCATATTTTAGACTTTCTAATCCTGGCAGTCTTTCTAAATGCAGGTTGAGGGTGAATACAAATTCCAAGTATTTTTGATATGCCCGACTCCAATAGGAATTGCACATCACTTTGCAAGCCAGCATAATGTAACTTCCAGGCATGATGTGGCCTGTAAACTATGAGTTTTAGGGTAAAAAAAGAAATATGTATTTTATTTGTTGTTTCTCTAAAAAAACTACAACTAAAACAAATCAACATAAAACAACAAAAAACTGGAGAAAACTATTTTTAATTTGACAAATTTATGGGGCTAGAAAAGGTTGGAGACTCCTCCTCTACATATATTACCAGTGCCGAGTGAGGTCCTAGTGGCTGGGTTCCTATCCTATCTAAACAGCTGTCCCTTAGTCCTCAGTTAACATATCCAACTGATGAGATTCTCGGCCAAGGCTGCCCAGTTATTTCTTTGATTTATTGAAATCCACTGATGGCCAATGCTGAGTCATTACCTCAGTGGTGTCAAAAGCCAAACTGATTTCTCAGAGACCTTGACCCCCTTCAGTCCACTTAGCACCATCAAATTGTCAGACATACCTCTCACACAAGGTACAGTAATTTTTCAACAAATGCAGCAATTGACAGTGAGTGATTGAGCGTGGTATTAGGTCCTAAAATGATAGTGCTTCTTTCTTTCTGTTATGTGTCTTTACTTCATTTTTCCCTTCAGTTTTCAGAGGTTTATTCCTCTACCGCTTGATATAAGATAGGGCATTTACTTGTCGTCAGAAATGTGACCTACCAGGGCTGTGTGACAAGAATTTACTGAGATTTGCAGCCAGAGAAAAAGAGAGAGAGAAGAGCTAGACAGACAGCGCTTTGTTGACTGTCACTGCTGATTTTGACACTCCTTCTGAAGGGGTCTTTAAAGTAGAGGATGACAGGTTTACCGTTGTCTCAGCACCACACCTGTATTGCTGCCAGTGGCGAGCTTTGCCCATTCGTGTGCCAGAATGTCCTCTCTGCATAGATTTCCTAAAATGAATCGACTATTTTTCAAGAAATAGTGCTTTTGCTGGGTATTGCGGGACGCTGGGGGGGTATATTCCCCTCATCAATGACAGAAAAACACATTGTGCGTTAATGGATCTGTCTGCATTTGAGTCACAAGACAAACATCACACCTTTTAGCTCAACATGATATCATTGATAGGTGTCAGTCTGTGAAGATTTCTCAAAAAGATATGCTTCACAACTCATACAATGCAAAAAAGTTGGTGATAAAGCTGAAATGGGTGAATTGGTAAAAGACAGACAGACATGTCTATCAGTTATTATAGCTGTTGTCATGACTCTCTCCTTACTGAGGACCTAAGGCCTTGGATCAGCTTGGCAAATGGCTGACAGATAACCAGACCCCCTCCCCCTCTCTCCCACAGGAGAGGAAAGGGGGAAGTTGGGCCGGTTTTGACACCTTAAACTTCTTATGGCTGGGGCGAGTATTGAGTAGCTTGGATGAATAAGGTGCCCATAGGTGCAGTTGCTAATATATGCATATTATTAGTATATTTGGATAGAAAACACTCTGAAGTTTCTAAAACTGTTTGAATGATGTCTGTGAGTATAACAGAACTCATATGGCTGGCAAAAACCCGAGAAAAAATCCAACCAGGAAGTGGGAAATCCGAGGTTGGTCGTTTTCAACTCATTCCCTATTGAAGATACAGTGGGATATTGGTCATGTTTCCCTTCCAATAGGTAAGTAAAGAAATAAAAACAACAGTAAAAAGACAGTGTAAAATAACAGTACCATGGCTATATACAATATCGAGGCTATAACAGTAGCGAGGCACCGGTTAGTGGGGATGATTGAGGTAGTATGTACATGTAGATATGGTTAAAGTGACTATGCATATATGACAAACAAAGAGTAGCAGTAGAGTAAAAGAGGGGTTGGCGGGTGGTTCGGTGGCAGGACACAATGCAGATAGCCCGGGTAAACAATGTGCGGGGGCACCGGTTGGTCGGGCTAATTGTCGCCAAACCCACTGGCTCCAGGTCATCTACAAGACCCTGCTAGGTAAATTCCCCCCTTATCTCAGCTCGCTGGTCACCATAGCAGCACCCACCTGTAGTACGCACTCCAGCAGGTATATCTCTCTGGTCACCCCCAAAACCAATTCTTCCTTTGGCCGCCTCTCCTTCCAGTTCTCTGCTGCCAATGATTGGAACGAACTACAAAAATCTCTGAAACTGGAAACACTTATCTCCCTCACTAGCTTTTAGCACCAGCTGTCAGAGCAGCTCACAGATTACTACACCTGTACATAGCCCATCTATAATTTAGCCCAAACAACTACCTCTTCCCCTACTTTATTTATTTATTTATTTTGCTCCTTTGCACCCCATTATTTTTATTTCTACTTTGCACATTCTTCCACTGCAAATCTACCATTCCAGTGTTTTACTTGCTATATTGTATTTACTTCGCCACCATGGCCTTTTTTTTGCCTTTACCTCCCTTATCTCACATCTTATATAGACACATTTTTCTATTGTATTTTTGACTGCATGTTTGTTTTACTCCATGTGTAACTCTGTGTTGTTGTATGTGTCGAACTGCTTTGCTTTATTTTGGCCAGGTCGCAATTGTAAATGAGAACTTGTTCTCAACTTGAATATCTGGTTAAATAAAGGTGAAATAAATAAAACATGAATGTATTGTTAAAGTGATTATGCATATATGATAAACCAAGAGTAGCAGCAGTGTAAAAGAGGGTTGGAGGTGGGCACACAATACAAATAGTCCGGATAGCAATTGGATTAACTGTTCAGAAGTCTTATGGCTTGGGGTAAAAATCAAATCAAATTTATTTATATAGCCCTTCGTACATCAGCTGATATCTCAAAGTGGACTGGGGACAGCAAGGAGTCATCATGCCAGGTAGTCCTGAGGCATGTTCCTAGGGCTCAGGTCCTCTGAGAGAAAGAGAGAAAGAGAGAATTAGAGAGAGCATACTTAAATTCACACAGGACCCCGGATAAGACAGAAGTGCTCCAGATATAACAAACTGACCCTAGCCCCCCGACACAAACTACTGCAGCATAAATAGTGGAGGCTGAGACAGGAGGGGTCAGGAGACACTGTGGCCCCATCCGATGATCCCCCCCGGACATGGCCAAACAGGAAGGATATAACCCCACCCACTTTGCCAAAGCACAGCCCCCACACCACTTGAGGGATATCTTCAACCACCAACTTACCATCCTGAGACAAGGCCGAGTATAGCCCACAAAGAAGCCCTATTGTCCTAGACTTGGTACTCCGGTACCTCTTGCCATGTGGTCGTAGAGAGAACAGTCTGACTGGCTGGGGTCTTTGACAATTTTTAGGGCCTTCCTCTGAAACCGCCTGGTGTAGAGGTCCTGGATGGCAGCCAGCTTAGCCCCAATGATGTACTGGGCCGTACGCACTACCCTCTGTATTGCCTTGCGGTTGGAGGCCAAGCAGTTTCCGTACCAGGCAGTGATGCAACCAGGATGGTCTCGATGTTGCAGCTGTAGAACCTTTTGAGGATCTGAGGACACATGCCAAATCTTTTTTGTTTCCTGAGGGGGGATAGGCTTTGTCGTGCCCTCTTCACGACTGTCTTGGTGTGTTTGGACCATTCTAGTTAGTTGTTGATGTGGACACCAAGGAGCTTGAAGCGCTCAACCTGCTCCACTTCAGCCCCGCCGATGAGAATGGGGGAGAGCTCGGTCCTCCTTGTGCTGTAGTCCAGAATCATCTCCTTTGTCTTGGTTACGTTGAGGGATAGGTTGTTATCCTGGCACACTGCCAGTTCTCTGACCTCCTCCCTATAGACCGTCTCATCGTTGTCGGACTGTTGTGTCGTCAGCAAACTTAATGATGGTGTTGGAGTCGTGCCTGGCCATGCAGTCATGGGTGAACAGGGAGTACAGGAGGGGACTAAGTACACACCCCTGAAGGGCCCCAGTGTTGAGTTCCAACTTGGCAGACGTGTTGTTGCCTACTGTTCCCACCTGGGGGCAGCCCGTCAGGAAGTCCAGGATCCAGATGCAGAGGGAGGTGTTTGGTCCCAGAGTCCTTAGCTTAGTGATGAGCTTTGTGGGCACTATGGTGTTGAACGCTAAGCTGTAGTCGATGAACAGCATTCTCACATAGGTGTTCCTTTTGTCCAGGTGCGTAAGGGCAGTGTGGAGCGCGATTGAGATTGCGTCATCTGTGGATCTGTTGCGGCAGTATGCAAATTGGGTGTTCAGGAGGATGCTGTTGATGTGATGCATGACCAGCCTTTCAAAGCACTTCATTGCTACCGACGGTAATCATTTAGGCAGATAACCATCACTTCCTTGGGCACAGGGACTATGGTGGTCTGCTTGAAACATGTAGGAAATACAGACTCGGTCAGGGAGAGGTTGAAAATGCCAGTGAAGACACTTGACAGCTGGTCCAAGCATGCTTTGAGTACACGTCCTGGTAATCCGTCTGACATAGGGGCTTTGTGAATGGTGACCTGTTTAAAGGTTTTGTTCACATCGGCTACTGAGAGCGTTATCACAGTCATCCAGAACAGCTGGTGCTCTCGTGCATGCTTCAGTGTTGCTTTTCTCGAAGCAAGCATAAAAGGCATTTAGCTCATCTGGTAGGCTCGCGTCACTGGGCAGCTTGCGTCTTGCGCCTGCCACATCCAACGACGATCAGAGCCGGTGTAGTAGATTCAATCTTAATCATATATTCACACTTTGCTTGTTTGATGGTTCGTCTAGCCTTCTAGCCTTTTGCTTGATGTGGATGTTGCCTGTAATTCATGGCTTCTGGTTGGGATATGTACGTACAGTTACTGGGGGACGACGTCATCGATGCACTTATTGATGAAGCCGATGACTGAGGTGGAGTATTCCTCAATGCCATTGGATGTAACCCGGAACATATTCCAGTCTGTGTTGGCAAAACAGTCCTGTAGTGTAGCATCCGTGTCATCTGACCACTTCCGTATTGATTGAGTCACTGTTATTTCCTGCATTAGTTTTTGCTTGTAAGCAGGAATCAGGAGGATAGAATTGTGGTCAGATTTGCCAAATGGAGGGCGGGGGAGAGCTTTGTATGCATCTCTGTGTGTGGAGTAAAGGTGGTCTAGGATTTTTTTCCCCGCTGGTTGCGCATGTGACGTGTTGGTAGAAATGTGGTAAAACTGAATTAAGTTTGCCTGCATTAAAGTCCATGGCCACTAGGAGGGCTGCTTCTGGGTGAGCATTTTCTTCTTTGCTTATGGTCTTATAGAGTTGGTTGAGAGTGGTCTTAGTGCCAGCTTCACTTTGTGGTGGTAAATAGACTGCTACTACTAATACAGATGAGAACTATCTTAATAGGTTGTGTGGTTGACACGGTAGGTACTCTACCTCAGGTGAGCAATACCTTGAGACTTCTTTAATATTAGACATTGCACACAAGCTGTTATTGACAAAAAACACACACCCCCATCCCTCTTCTACCAGAGGTAGTGTCTCTGTTCTGCCGGTGGAAGATGTTCCTAAATTTGTATGTTTTTTTCACCTGTATTTGTTTTGTCTGAGAGTTACAATCTAACCTATCTTGCCACAATGGGAGCAGAAAACAGCAAGAAGCCGTGTCTACCTGTTCCGCTGACTGGACCGGTTAAGGTAATGGCGGAGAAGTGGGGCAGGGACTTTCTGGACCAGGTACAACTCTGGCAAAAATGATCAGATTTTCCTATGAAGGGCACTTTAAATGAAGTGATATTTGTTGATTGTATAAATAAGAAAACAAAAACAAAGCAAAACAAAGCAAGTTAAGGACAACAAAGTCAAGGTATTGGAGTGGTCATCACAAAGCCCTGACCTCAATCCTATAGAACATTTGTGGGCAGAACTGAAAAAGCGTGTGCGAGCAAGGAGGCCTAAAAACCTGATTCAGTTACACCTGCTCTGTCAGGAGGAATGGGCCAAAATTCACCCAACGTATTGTGGGAAGCTTGTGGAAGGCTACCCGAAACATCTGACCCAAGTTAAACAATTTAAAGGCAATGCTACTAAATACTACTTGAGTGTATGTAAACTTCTGATCCACTAGGAATGTGATGAAATAAATAAAAGCTGAAATAAATCATTCTCTCTGTCACGCCCTGACCTTAGAGCCTTTTTATTTCTCTATTTGGTTAGGTCAGGGTGAGACTTGGGGTGGGCATTCTATGTTGTCTATTTCTTTGTTTTTGGCCACGTATGGTTCCCAATCAGAGGCAGCCGTCTATTGTTGTCTCTGATTGGGGATCATACTTAGGCAGCCCTTTTGCCCACTTTCTGTTGTGGGGATCTTGTATTTTTGTGTTGCATGTGTTTGCACTACTAGCTTTAAGTTCGTTGAGTTGTTTCTTGGTGGAACATTTCAAATGAAAGAAAAATGTACACCCACCATGCTGCACCTTGGTCTCATTCTAACGAAGAACCTTACACTCAACTATTATTCTGACATTTCACATTCTTAAAATAAAGTGGTGACCCTAACTGGCCTAAAACAAGGGATTTTTACTAGGATTATATGTCAGGAATTGTGAAACTGAGTTTAAATGTATTTGGCTAAGGTGTATGTAAACTTCTGACTTCAACTGTATGTGTTATTTCATTGTTTTGATGTCTTCACTATTATTCTACAATGTAAAAAAGGAGTAGGTGTGTCCAAACTGTTGACTGGTACTGTAGGTACTACAATAGTTTCAAGACATATTGTATGTCAGTGGCCTGAAGTAAAATGTATCTATGTTCTATAAGTACAAAAAGAAAATGAACAATTGCAAAGCAAGTTGGTATTACTGGGTATTATTCTAATGAACCCCACCGAACAAAGCCACATTTGATCAAAATACAAATAGTTTGAGGGCGCAGCTCATGAGAATAATATTTGCTTTGCAAGTGTTCATTTTGACATTTAGGCAATTTAGCAGAAGTGTTGGTACAGAGTGACTTGCAGTCAGTGTATTAAACTATATCACTTGCACTTCTAGAGGCTTAAACAAAAGCTTCTAAACTGGCCGTGATTACAGGAATAACCAAACCAAAAAGACTTGGCTGAACACTACAACCAGTAAAGGTTTAAGAATTGCTGTCAGTCTGATCTGTCCCTTATACACATTCAGTTATTAGGGCATTACTAAAACATATCAGTTCAATTGGTACAGCATTCTCACTAACAGGTGCAACATATGGCCCCATACAAGGCACACCTCAAAATATGTTAATGAGCCAAAAATTACTGTCCTCCCACAAAATGTTTTCACAATGGACCATAATTTACAGAATGCTGCAGTAAATATACAGCAAAACAGGTAATACAGTACTTTACTGTAGAATTGCATTGTAAAATTAGCAGAATGCCATTGAGCCTCCATAATGCATTGCTCTTTACAGTCCGATATTGTAATATATAATTAAAGCAGCTAACTGTAAATATTTTGCTGCAAATTTAAAGCAATTTGTTACAATGATAATCACAAGAGAGAAATAAGAAAAAACAAACACCAAGGTCAAAAACCTCCACAGATGGTACACCTACTCAACACAGCACAAGCTGAATTTCCTGCTTTTTGGTGATCCCCATCAAAATGCAGAGCACCCAAGGGGAGGCTATGTTAGATACTGTGTGCATATTTACCTTAACGCAGAAGCAGCTATGGTATCAGTTGGCAAAACCAGGTGATCAGCTCATTATATTGTGCTCCAGAGCATTTGTACTCGCTGATGGAAAGTCACACACAGCTGTAGGAAAATCTCAACTCACTTATGTGTGGCATGGG
The DNA here is from genome assembly GCF_002021735.2 of Oncorhynchus kisutch. Classification (NCBI taxonomy): domain Eukaryota; kingdom Metazoa; phylum Chordata; class Actinopteri; order Salmoniformes; family Salmonidae; genus Oncorhynchus; species Oncorhynchus kisutch. The sequence continues at coordinate 63,775,299 of NC_034184.2, read as the reverse complement.
ACTGTGAGGACCCTTAAAATCTGTGTAATGGCTGAAAACCACTTGGCCTTTCCTCTCATTTCTTGACCTAAACAGGAATTCAAATGAACTTTGGAGAACGCTCCTATCGGTTTTGCGTTGATTTAGAGGCTTGAATGCCAAGATGCCTCTCGATGTCTACCCATCAATGTCGTCCCAGACACTCTCTCAAGGGCTGCAGAACCTTCAGACAATCCAGTGATGGCTCCTCATGTGGCTAGCAAACAAGCAACCTGTGCCTCTGATCTGCAGACATCCCTCGCAGAGATTGCATGTTCTCAAAACAATGATGACTGCATGAAGGAATTTAAAGCTAAAGGAGAGACTGATGATGACCAGCCTGACAGGGTTGGATGGGAAGTACAACAGAACGTTTTGTACAGGACTGTTCCTGTCAAAGGAGAAGGAAAAAGTATAAACTGGTTGTGCCTAAGCAACTTGTCACTATCTTCCTTCATTACTTCCACAACAGAAAGAAAGTGGCTTGTTTGCCGATTGTCAGGAGAGACATCTGGCAACATGTCAAAGAGTGCAGCATCTGTCAGCAACACAAAGCTGCCAACAGCAAACCTGCTGGTTTCCCGAAATCTACAGAGGAAGAGGAGACAGGCCACATGATGGGTATGGACTTTATTGGACCATTTCCCAAGAGCTCTGCAAAGTAGGGAATGATACAAAATCTGACCACCAGCTACCACCCTCAGACAAACCTCACTGAAAGGGTAAATAGGACTCTGAAGACCATGATGGCATTTTTCGTAGTTGAGCATCACAGAGAGTGGGATAAGCGGTTGCTTGAATTCCAGTTTATCATAAACAACTCCAAACATGATTCTACTGGTCGCACCCTTGAACAACTTGCCATTGGCAGAAATCTCAAAGATCCACTGGAGATACTCATACATCAAGCACCAGCTCCTGCTCAACCACAACACACTCTACTGGATCGCCAACATCACATTGAAGAGGAGGTTGAGAAGAAATGTGGGAGTGTCCCAAAACAGACAAGTCAGATACTACAATGCCAACCGGAGACCAGCGTAGTTTCAGGTGGGACATTCGGTCTGAGTCAGGGCTCACCCCCAGTCCAAAGCCTCTGAAGCTAGTGATGAAAAGACTAGCACCAGTGAACTACTGAGTCAGATGGCTAAGTCACAGTGACAAAGAAGATGCAGTGAATGTAGTGAACCTGAAACGCTACTTCGGGGTGATCTGTGACTTTGACACAAGTGTGAGGTGATAGGCACAGACAGTACACATATACATTTTCATGCTGTTGCGGTATGTATCTACCAATTCTGACTGCGTTATTTGCAATGGCAAAGCTAAGATAGCCACCATTGATATTTTGGTGAACTATAGCTTTAATAGGGCATGTCCTTAAGAAAAGGTGTCATGAAAAACCTTTTAAGTGGCCTAAAATGAACCATTCAAGTGAAATACTTTTTGCACATTATTGTGAATTGTTACTCCAACTACAAACGATTCCTATGTTGGTTTCGGAGGATCCCATGAATAATTGAGCTATTGTAAGGAAATCTCCACCCGGGTGGATTTCCCTCTCCTACCACAAACTGGTGATATCTATCCTGTTAACTGTATTTTTTGTGACTTACTTTATTGGATTACCTATCTTTTGGCATTTTGAAGAGAGATTGCTCATCTTTACTTTTTGATTGACTTCGGGACAATTTTGGGGAGGAATTCTATTTAGAATTTGGGCTTTCTGAACTTTATTATTTTTGGTCTATTTGAAAGAAAGTGAATTGGTTATTTGAATTCAAACTAATTTTATGACAATATATACTTATTTTGCTCACTTGATTAAGTTTTTCTGTCTTGTTTGGGTCACTCTCATATGAACACAGATTTCTTTGAACTTGAACCTTTTCACACGTACCAACAAAAGGGTGTGATCATTCTATAGTGGTCTCTGTTGCATGCGATCAAACCGGTGTGATTAGAACACTTATTAAGAACATTCATTTTCGATTGAAGCAACAATCAGCATTTGAGCCGACCACACTTTTTTTTCACAAACATTTTGCAGAAACACAAACAGTCCTTACAAAGTTATGTCCAGAATGTGACCAGTTTATTTTTGGATGCCATGTTCAGACATTCACAGAAGTCGCTACAGCATAACACAATCTTCCAAACAGGAAAATGTAGGATACATTTGTCCTAGCACTAACTGAGGAAAGATTGACGTAACACAAGCAGTCATATTTTTATAACTCTCAGCTGACAGAAACTGCAATATGAATTAGCTGAAAGCAGTTACTATTTATAATTAATCACGTCACAGATGAGCTCATCATTGATCTAAATAATTGAGTAAAGCACTTTCTAGAAAGCCTGATTGTTTATTTTTTCGCATCAACCAAAGATAATAAGAGGAGACAAGATGAGTTTAGTCTGTTTATTGTATGCATGTTGAAGGGGGTGTGTCATCTATGATCATCCACTTCCCTTCATTCACTTCCTGAAGTTCACCCAAAAGATGAGTGAACCATTCCTTCACCTCATTATAACATCTTTGGTGACACCCAGAATGCATTGTATAATGTATAATGTCAACAAACACACATAGCTGGGAAATAGCTTAGCTCATTATAATCAGTACAATCTTCAAAAAAGTATTTTACACACATTAAAGGTGTCCATTACAATAGATGCAATAATCTGAATGCATTATTTGTCACAAGCACTTGAAAAAATCTGAATAAAACTGTAAATACATTATGCTCCATACATACCATATGCGCCTACAGTAGAAATGACAACACGATATACAGAAAATAAGGAACTCGCTATCAAAGTGACGCACACATGTCCAAAGTTATTATTTGTAAGGAAAACAACAAGGAAGCCAAAGCGAGCGCCAGCAAGAAAAGGTTCTTATTCTTGCAAGACTGTGCAAATATCTGCATACTTGATCTGCGCAAACATGAGTGAAGTTTGTTGGGCTCTCCTCAAAGAGAGATGTTTTTCTGGTTCAATAAAGCCTCAAACATAAATTGTCCGCAATGCTGAAATCGGCTACTCTCTGTGAATTAATGAGGAGGCGGAACACACCTCAATTCAAACTGTTGTTAGATAATACAACTTGTTAGAAAATAATTTGAAATTGACAAGTTGAAACAGCCTATCAATTATTAGCAGGCAGTCCATGTTATCTGTTCTGTTGCGTAATAATCACATTTTGGAACAATGAAAAAGTTCATATTGTAGCATGGTTTGAGATCCAAGCTGATTGTTACATCTATTTAGTTACAATGTAACAACCTTTGCACACAATAGGCTAACCAGGAGAAAATAGGAGATAATTTTTCTGTTGGTACTTTTCTTTAATGGATTTAACAAAGCATCATCATTCAAATTCAGTTCCCCATTGCATACTCGTAGCAATAACGATTTTAGTGAGTAAAACATAGTAACACAGGTTAGTAACACAGGTTGGTAACACTAGCAAGAATTTACCCATGCATTTATTCATTTCATGTCCCTTTACCCTGCTTGTATGTACAGTACATATCTCCCTCACATATCTCTTACCCCTGCACAGTGATATGGTACTACTACTCTTTGTGTATTTTATAACTCGTGTTATTTTTTGTATTTTTCTTATTTTCTTATTTCTAACTCTGCATCGTTGGGAAGGGCAAGTAAACAAGCATTTCCGGGTAAAGTCTACACCCGTTGTATTCGACACATGTGACAAATGAAAATGTATTTGATTTTGATGTAGCTGGCTAACTACACTGAGCAAAAAAATAAACACAACATGTAATGTGTTGGTCCCATGTATCATGAGCTGAAATAAAAGAGAAATTTTACAGAAATGTTACATCAGCACAAATTCTCACAAATGTTGTGCACAAATGTGTTTACAGCCCTGTTAGTGAGCATTTATCCTTTGCCAATATAATCCATCCATTTTACAGGTGTGGCATATTGAAGAAGCTGATTAAACAACATGATCATTACACTGGTGCGCCTTGTGCTAGGGACAATAAAATACCACCCTAAAATGTGTAGTTTTGTCACACAACACAATGCCACATATGTCTCAAGTATTGAGAGAGTGTGCAACTAGCATACTGAATATATGATGGTCCACCAAAGCTGTTGCCAGAGAAATAATTGTTAATTTCTCTCCTATAAACCGCCTCCAATGTCGTTTTAGAGAATATGGCAGTACATCCAACCAGCCTCACAACCACAGATATGTGTATGGCATCGTGTTGGAGAGCGGTCTGCTGATGTCAACATTGTGAACAGATGATGTCGATGTTGTTATGGAATGGACAGACATAAGCTACGGACAATGAACACTATTGCATTTTATCCATGACAATTTGAATGCACCGTGACGAGATACTGAGGCTCATTGTCATGCCATTCATCCACCACCATCACCATCATCACCATCATCATTTCAGCATGGTAATGCAATGCCCCATGTCGCAAGGATCTGTACAAAATTTCTGGAAGCTGAAAATGTCCCAGTTCTTCCATGGCCTGCAAACTCACCAGACATGTTACCCATTGAGCATGTGTGGGATGCTCTGGATCGAGGGGTATGACACCGTGTTCCAGTTCCTGCCAATATCAATCACCCTTGCACAGCCATTGAAGAGGAGTGGGACAACATTCCACATGCCACAATCAACAACCTGGTCAACTCTATGTGAAGGAGATGTGTTGCACTGCATGAGGCAAATCGTGGTCACACCAGATGCTGACTGGTTTTCTGATCCACGCCCCTACCAATTTGTTTTAAGGTATCTCTGACCAACAGATGCATATCTGCATTCCCAGTGATGTGGAATCCATAGATTTGGGCCTAATTTATTCATTTAAATTGACTGATTTCCTTATATGAACTGTAACTTAGTAAAATCATTGAAAATGTTGAGTTTAGATTTTTGTTCAGTATAACTAGCTATCTATGGCAACATTTTTTTAAATTCAGTCAATAACCATTACAAAATTATCATAAAACTCATGACACATTTAGTTTAACAATGTTATTTCACTACTTTGAGGCTCACATTGTACTTTTGCACATTATGAACCTTTTAAAAACAAGACAAACTTGAACAAAAACAGCATGTTTTGGCAGCAGAGGAGAGTGTAAGAGGTCAGTGGGATGTCACTTCCTGGTTACCTCGCGACTTCAAAATTGTCAATGATCTCATGAAGAATGTATGGCGCGTTCAAACTAACTGAAACCTCGGAACCTGGAAATCTCTGACTTCTGACTTGAGTGCGTTCAAGAGAAATGGGAACATGAAAAAAGTTGAACATCATCCAACTCGGAATTCCATGTCGGAAACTCGGGCATCTGACTCGGGCTACTTTTCAACCTGAAGACCATTGATGATTTTACAGAGTTCCCAGGTCTCTTGAAAGCGCCATAAGTGAACCTTTTTGTTCAATATTCTGTGATGGACATTGTAGGTTTGCACATTCAAAACATAAGAAAAATAAGAATACAGAAGAATGCTGGGCTGTCATCAGGACATGATGTCATACTGACCTCTCACCTCTGCTGCCAAAACATGCTGTTTCTGTCACTTAATTTGTCCTGTTTTTAAAAGTGTTTTGTAGTCAAACTGGGCTTGTTAAGCATAACGCTCCAACCCTGTCACCCATAGATATGTAGACTGGAAATGTTTTAACAAGTTCAATTATTTGGTTCAAGGCCCGATGCAGTCAAAAACAAAAATGTTCTGTATTTTGTATGCATTTCCACACTATGAGTAAATTGTGAAAATTATGATAATGCCCTTTTAGTGTAAGAACTGTTTGAAAATATGGAGTGGGATAAAGTTTTGGCCTGCCTGGTGACATCATCAGGCGGTGCATTAGTTAATAGACCAATAAGAATTAGTCAATACAAACAATTACCTTTAATAGACCATGCAGTGAAATATTATAATGGTGGGTGTGGTTTTAGATCAAAGGGATGTGTATGAGTTTCAGGCCCCTGTATTAGGGTTAAACTAGGCCTTCAAAATGATGCCTTATGAAATATGTATGGTATTGTGTTAATAATTTTTTGTGGGCTTGTTAACATACTAATTCAGGATCTCACTTGGTGAAGGCCATAGGACTGACATTGGAGGAATGCAACAAACATGTCTCTGTCATAACAAATATAGACTTGGATGGTAACTCTACAATTAACTCAAAAGGCACTCTGGGAAATATTTAAATAAAATGGTAAAATGCATTGGGCTATCTAAGGACATGTTTTGGCAAGAGTCCTCACACTTTTGCCTTTTACTCAGTGTGTTAATTTAACACTGTTCCATTGTCTTTATAGGTCCACAGACTCAAAACTTTCAGTGTTGTGTCAGGACTGTCTATGAGAATCCAAATAGGTCCGATCAGGTCTGCAATGAATAACTTCAATCAGACCCCCTCTCACCTGCAGAGGGGAGGAAATAACTAGTAGGGATTAACAACTCACATCCTTATGTAAATCAAGGGGAGAAGATTCAGGTTTCCCTCGACCAAGATTCACCAAAGGATGCTCTTTGTTGCAATAGACTTTTCCCCTTGAAACTCAAACATGTTCAAAAGCAAATACTGGAACAATATTTCTAGCATAGAACGTTGGGATTGGTCAGAACAATCTACAGAACACTAATATCATTTTGTTCATTATTGTGATGTCATTAAAAATGTTATAAAGGAAATACTGTAACTTGGAACGTATACCCACTACATGTACAAACTTATCACACCATTCATTGTGCATGTAATATGAAAAATGATTAAAGTATTTTATTTTTCAAAAGTGAATTCAAGAAGGACCAGTCAGCTACTCTGCTCAAATCATGGTATTATGCTACTCTCATCACCCCACTGGGAACAATCAACACGGCTAGCTAGACTATCTTCAAAGAAGCATCTTCCAGAGTGAATGGAAGAAAAATAAACTCTGTAGTTCTGTTCAGGACTACACAACAAGTCAGCGGATACTGGACAACTACAAAGAAGTACAGCAGTATAAGACTTGTCGGAACCATTTTGGACAATCAGAGCCTTACAAGCGTGGCGCGAAAAGGCACAACCCCCTTTCCAAGGCGGCCCTGTCCACTGAGAGAGATCCACGGCGAACCCAGGCATTTCAAGTAAATACATTCATGATTTTTACTCAAAGCGGGCAGCGGTTCGTGTGCAAAGTATATGGTTACTGTAAGTGAGAGTTGTTACTGTTAAGTGTCTCTCTCTCCATCTCTTCTTTAACAAGCAAACCCCAAATCCTAATAAGTTCATTGTTACATAATTAATTTAACCAGTAACAATTAAACATAGTTAGTTGATTAAATAAAGAACAGTCTTCAGGTTAATGTTAATAAAGTCATGTCACAACAGGTGATTTAACACTCAGGGTGATTTCACATAATAGTCCTCTTTAAAATAACCAATCTCAGGCCTCTTTAATAAACTTCTTGGTGACAGGGGGCAGTATTTTCATGAAATGCATGCCCAAATTCAACTGCCTGCTACTCATCCCCAGAAGATAAGATATTCATATAATTTGTAGATTTGGATAGAAAACACTCTAAAACTGTTTGAATCATGTCTGTGAGTATAACATAACTTTTTTTTTGAGGTCACTCTCTTATCAATGGGTTTTCATTTGGAATCCAGATTTCTAAGGGACCTTCTTTCAGTTCCTACCGCTTCCAGTGGATGTCACCAGTCTTTATACATTGGTTGAGGTTTTTCCTTTGTGTAATGAAGAAGTAGCCCTGTTCAAAACGAGGGTAACTTCAAGTGTACTGTTTGTTAGAGACATGTGACCAGAAAGGTAGCGTCAGTTTATTTTCTTCCTGTATTGAACACAGATCATCCCGTCTTCAATTTTATCGATTATTTACTTTAAATAATACCTAAAGTTGTATTACAAAAGTAGTTTGAAATGTTTTGGCAAATTTTACATGTAACTTTTGAGATATTCTGTAATCACGTTGCGCAAGTTGGAACCAGTGTTTTTCTGGATCAAACGCGCCAAATAAATGGACATTTTGGATATATATCGACGGAATTAATCGAACAAAAGGACTATTTGTGATGTTTATGGGACATATTGTAGTGCCAACAAAATAAGCTTGTCAAAGGTAAGGCATGATTTATATTTTTATTTCTGCGTCTTCTGTCGCGCCTGCAGGGTTGAAATATGTTTTCTCCCTTTTGTTTACGGAGGTGCTATCCTCAGATAATAGCATTGTTTGCTTTTGCCGAAAAGCCTTTTGAAATCTGACATGTTGGCTGGATTCACAACACGTGTAGCTTTAATTTGGTATCTTACATGTGTGATTTCATGAAAGTTAGATTTTTATAGTAATTTATTTGAATTGGGCGCTCTGCATTTTCTCTGGCTTTTGGCCAGGTGGGACGTCGTTAATAAAGTGAACTCTGAAGTAAAAAAAAAAGTGAAAGCACTCACTCCCCTTTATATTGATACTGCCCTTGCATTCGAAAAAGGACTCAAGTCTTTTACCAGTTCAGCTCAACTATTTTCTGATCTGAGTCCTCCTTGCAATCACATTGCTACGTTTAGAAAGGAACCAAGATCTTTTTCGAACATTCACTCATTGCACCCTGGGTTTTTATAAAGTGTAGCACAAGCCATTCCATCAGTTCATGTTGTCAGACAGCTAGATATACCTATTTACATTTTGGAAGCTAATATATTGCATTTAGTAAAAAAGATGAGACGCAATAATAATCATCAGAAGATAATAATAACATGTAAATATTATTGGTAACAGACTAAATAAAAGAATACTGTAGATTAAACAATGCTGTATCTGAAAATTGTACATGCAATGTAGGCTACTGCCCCTTTAAAAGAGGGCGTTGATTTGATGTTTTTACTATCCCTACCCTAAATCCTAACTGTAACCATAACCATAACCCTTACCTACCCCTAACCATAAACCTTACCATAACCATTTTAAATGTCAACTTAAATGTGCTAAAGTCAGAGTTAGAGTCCTAAGGACCCCAGAGCCCTTGATTTTGTACCCTAAGTTGTGATTCTCACCAAATATGTTGTTGTCTTCTCACACTATTCAAAGCCCAAAATCTAATAAACAGTTTATGAAGCCTATAAATCACATATTACAAACAAATAATCTGAACATTGTGTCATTACAAAACTCCACACATATTAAGGAATTTGTGTGCATCCTTGAAAATCGCTAATCAATATCCAAAAATGGCATGTTTTGTCCACGAACCTACACATCATCATCTTCTCCCTTTTGTGACACCAATGTGAGGAGTAATGTAAGGGGATTAGGTGTTGCAGTAGTCTAGTGTATGGTGCAGGAATAATAACAAACAAACCTGGGGAGCTTTGTGTTCACACTGCCCTAAAAAAAAGGGAACCGGACTGTGGAATTCAAGCCAAGCGAACTCAGACCACCTCTTCACTTCGGGGGCTCTTTTGAGGGATCTGAGTTATTTTGGAACCCTGTATGCTGATTGGTTAAAAGCGCATTCTAGCTGGTGTCTATTCCACCACCGGCTAAATCTATGAGTTAAATGCTTATTTAATCTGTTCCATCTGTTTGCACAATCCAGCCAGGCAAGTTATAAACTTGATCTCTACTATAAAAAGCATCTAGACATTATCTAACATTTATTTTAGACTAACATTTAGTTTTCAACAGCAGAGATTTGCATAAACCTTGCTGTCTGTCTCTCCGCCATTTGCAACATTATCGAAATAATGAATCAGCTGGCATACATTTTTTGTTATATATATAAAGAAATGTCAATTGAAAAAAGGTGAAATGAAGTGCGGCTAGTTTGCAGTCTTTTCAGCTTCAGTTTGAAGTGATTGTGTTAGCTGTGTTGTTGGCTATCTCCTCTGCACAACAGTGTCCTGATGAGAGCACTAGAGCACATGCTCTATGCCAGGTGAAATTATGCCTGATTAGCTCATTGTTATGGATGTATCCAAATAAATGTCACAGCTTAAACAAATGCAAATACAGCTACTGTTGTTATTCTGTCTGCACTGTTTGACGTGACAGTAAATTAGCCGCAGTTGGCTAGCTAGCAAGCAAGGGATAAGAATGTTGCCAGCCATTATGGCAATGGAACATTTAGAACGAACGACTGGGTCAAATCCAGAGATACAGAACAAAAAGACTGACTGTGTCGCGTCTGTGGCAACCGAACCGATAGAACGAATGATCAGCCAGCTTGGGTAGCAACCCAAGCTGGCTGGTCATTTGTGTCGGGACTATATCTTGTGGAAGGATGAAATAGTATGAATAAATTGATCAAAATAAAGTTTGGGATGTCGGCCGTCGACTTCATCTCCGCCTAACAACACCCGTGCCAATATATCTTCCAAACACCGGCTTCCCAGCATTATCACTTAAATAACACACAATCACTTAAATAACACACATAACCAGAACAATACCAACATGTAGTAGGAAATATGTAAATTCTGCATGGGTATATTTTCCAATGTTCTAAATCTAAAATTAATGGTTGAAAAGACAGCAGATAATGCTGACTAATCACAATGACACGGTCTTGCAAACTAAAGGTAAAATAAAAGTCACCACTTAATTAATATAACATGAATTCTGAAAATATATCAAAAACACCGACCAACAGCAGGGATATGGGTTAAAACGTTTTTGGATATGTTCAAGGAAGGCTCTAACAATGCAAATACATGTGATTGAAGGCAGGCGGGAGGAGGCAATATCAGGTAGGACCATTCTAACCAATGAGAGGGCAGATAAGCACGTCAACAACAGTCACAAGTAATATGTTTTTCAAAGTTGCAGGAATCCCAGTACATTTGGAACAGCCTAAACATTAAGAAACTTCTGTTAGATCAAATAACCTTCACGTAATTTGACACTTTCTCATAGACCTCCATAGATCTCACACCTCTTCCTTTCTGCCTAAGCACGTGGCACATAGTAATAGCTTAAAATTCACACCTCCCTTGTAGATGGTGATATTTAGCATAACTCTTTCCCGCTAAACATTCCTTTGTTCAATCAGCAGCGTTGCTGCGTGAGCTAGGCGGTGGAGATTAACTAGCGTTGCTGACGCAGGCGGTGACTCCACTTCCTTCGCAGCTTCATTTATGTTGACAATTAGGACAATTTCAGGCTATTATCCCTTACCCAGCATGAACTGGCAGGATTAACCATTGGTTGTTGTGTCGCCTCGCATGGGCAGAGAAACACGCCCATAGACTCTGTAAAACAAAGACATGTTTACTTCATTTCAACTACACTACTAAATAAAACTTGGACGTCAGCCGCATTGCTCTGCCTCATCCCACTCTCCAAGTCGTTGTAGGTGGGCTTGTGATCAAGAGAGCTTGGCTTCATTAGCCTTGCCTCCAAGAGATGACTTTAGTCCCTTCCACCCCTGAGCCACAAGCTGAACCTTCTCCGCCAGGGTGACAGAATTCCCAAAGCCTTCAACGCTAACACTAACAGGATCTCAATGGCACAGAGTAGAGGAGGCGTTCTGCTGAGAACAGCATGGGCCTTTCATCATGGTTGGAGGAACAAGTGAGACACAGTGGGGATTGAGGCCAACGGAGACTGAGAAATAGATTGCATATGTGCATGTTCTGTGTGTGCGTGAGAGAAAGTTAAGACTGCTGAAACCAGAGAAAATACAAGAGTTAAAATAGAAGTTCACTTTATTTCAACCAAATCTCTATTTTCAATATGATTGGCATGTTATAGAAGTGTGCAGACACTTTTTTTGCGATCTCACTTGTTTTTGAGAAACCTCACCAGCGATATACTTCCTCATGCTCGTTCAGCAAATGTAGGAGCACAGAAAAATGTATCCGCAACGTTATATTCCATTTTCTGGGACTTGAGAGGTTTCCTCTATCCAGCTGTGCTGCTTCTCCGTGTAGCCTGCGTATGCACACATGGAAAAGTATTGTGGGGATACACAGAGAAGTATTGCTTGAATCGCACAAAATGGAATATAATATTCCGGATAAATTTCAGAATGACACTATTTCATGTGTACACCATGTAAAGACAGACTTGCATGTGTAAAACATCTAAAGACTTTTGTTCATGTTTTTCTGTGTCTCTATACATGAACATGAAGAAGTATATTAATGGAGGGGTAAGTTTCTCACAAACAAGTGAGATCGCAAAAAAAGTGTCTGGGTACTTCTATAACATGCTGCAGAGGATAAGTTCATTAGAGTTACCAGCCTCAGAAATGGCAGCCCAAATAAAAGTAACAGACACATCCCAACATCAACTGTTCAAAGGAGACCTTGTGAATCAGGACTTCATGGTTGAATTGCTGCAAAGGAATCACTACTAAAGGACACCAATAAGAAGAAGAGACTTGCCGGTGCCAAGAAACATGTGCAACGGACTTTAGACCAGTGGAAATGTGTCCTTTGGTGTGGAGTCCAAATGAGAGACTTTTGTTTCCAACAGCCGTGTCTTTGTGAGACTCATGTGGGTGAACGGATGATCTCCGCATGTGTATTTCCCACCGTAAAGCATGGAGGGGGTGGTGTGATGGTGTGGGGCTGCTTTGCTGGTGACACCGTTTGTGATTCATTTAGAATTAAAGGCACACTTAACCAGCATGGCTACCACAGCATTCTGCAGTGATACGCCATCCCATCCGGTTTGGGCTTAGTGGGACTATCATTTGTTTTTCAACAGGACAATGACCCACCACGCCTCCAGGGTGTGTAAGGGCTATTTTACCAAGGAGGGTGATGGAGTGCTGCATCAGATGACCTGGCCTCCACAATCCCCTGACCTCAACCAAATTGAGATGGTTTGGAATGAGTCGGACCGCAGAGTGAAGGAAAAGCAGCCAACAAGTGCTCAGCATATGTGGAACTCCTTCAAGACTGTTGGAAAAGCATTCCAGGCGAAGTTGGTTGAGAGAATGCCAAGAGTGTGCAAAGCTGTCATCAAGGCAAAGGATAGCTTTTTGAAGAATCTCAAATATAAAAAATGTTTTTATTTGTTTTGCACTTTTTTGGTTACTACATGATTCCATATGTGTTATTTCATAGTTTTGATGTCTTCACTCTTATTCTACAATGTAGAAAATAGTGAAAATATAGAAAAACCTTGAAGGAGCAGGTGTTCTTAAAATTTTGACCAGTAGTGTATGTTATTCTGTTCTCCTGAAATAGACTACATTTTCTCCATATCATGTTTCTTTAGAACTGTCTAAAATAAATAATGAATTTATTGTGATGTCTAGGCTCTATTAAATGGATTTATTAGAATTTTTAAAGTGTAGATGTTTCAAAACGTCTGCATCAGTGGCTTTTAGGCTATGTGTGGAAGCCAGGAGATGATACATGTCTTAATTAACGGTCAATTACCGTGTGCAGGGCAGTTATTTGCTTGACAATCACCGGGCTGACAAATTTTCAGGACCGCAATAGCTCTAGGTGTTAGCGGGTGGTGCATTCAGGCCAAAGAGTTCAATGTCTGCCTCATCAGACCACAGAATCTTTTACAAAACGCTCTGTCTTTCACGTTACTTTTTTGCAAACTCCATGATCGCTGTCATGTGCCTTTTTTTTATCAGGAGTACTTCCATTTGGCCACTCTTCCACTAAGCCCACATTGGTGAAGTGCTGTAGACACCATTGTCCTCCTGGCAGGTTCTCCCATCTCAGCCAAGGAACTCTGTAGTTCTGTTAGAGTGGTCATTGTGTTCTTGGTCACCTTGCTGACCAAGGACATTCAGGCCTGGTTGCTCAGTTTGGTTGGACAGCCAGCTCTGGGGAGAGTCGGGGTAGTTACATTTTTTATTTCAATTTTACTATGATGGAGACCTTTGTGCCCTTGGAAACTTTCAACACTCAGATATATGCCTCATCACAATTCTGTCTCAGAGATCTACGGACAGTTCCTTGGACTTCACGGTATGGTTTCTGCTCGGACATGCACTTATTCTTCTTTGGTGGAGTTTAACAGCGGTTAGCATCCAATATGATGCATTACCACCCCCAACTGAATTATAGTTTAAATCCATTACACTGGGAAAAGGGGAAATGAGAAAAAATGATCCTACCCCAGGCCAATGACCCGAGAGAACGGGACACTACCACTCAACACACCATGTAACTCTTCTGAAGTTAAATCTCGTACCCCCAAGTGCTTCTCTACAGCTACCACCACAGCATCTATTTTCTGTGACGTACGTTGCATCTCTGCGGCACAGTTGTTAACCACTGCTAGGAATGCAAAGAAGCCAACTTTACTAAAACATATATCACTCATTGACCTATCCCTCTGTTCTGGCACCGATCTACCATTCATAGGGATCCTCTCAGAATCCCCCACCCTTGAGCCACCCTCCTCTGCTTTCTTTACTGCCTCAGCACACAACATTTTATGCACTACTCTGATCCTGGCCACCTCAACCTGGCTTTCTTGCACCGGAAACCTCCGATCCCCAGCAACATGCGCACCCCAACAGTTAACACCTACAGGTTTTTCAACTGAAACTATACATTCCTCTGTCCCATGTCCTCCTCCACACGTCATGGAATCTCTCTCCTACACACTGCTGCGACTTGCCCATAAATGTGACCCCTATTGCACCACAGTGTATTCAGCACAAAAGCTCTTACAGCCTAACTCATATATCCTAACATTACTTTGTCAGGTAAAGACTCTGAATCAAAGCTCAAAAGAACAGACCGTGTCACATGTTTCCCTAAGCTCCCAATCAGATCTGTGTGGCATCACAAACACCAGGAATCTTCAACTCCATGCTACCCCAGAGATCACTTCATTCCAGTGGTGTAAAGTACTACTTAAGTCCTTTTTAAAAAATTGTGCTTTACTTGACTATTTTTGACTACTTTTAGTTCACTACATTCCTAAAGAATATTATTTACTCCATACATTTTCCCTGACATCCAGAAGTACTCATTAAATTGAATGCTTAGCAGGACAGGAAAATGGTCTAATTCACACACTTATCAAGAGAACATCCATGGTCATCTCTACTGCCTTTGATCTGGTGGTTGTCCTAAAAACAAATGCTTGAGTGTTGGAGTGTGCCCCTGGCTATCTGTCAACACAAAAAACACGAAAATTGTGCTTTCTGGTTTGCTAAATATAAGGAATTTGATATTATTTACACTTTTACTTTTGATATTTAAGTATATTTTAGCAATTACATTTTCTTTTGATACTTAACCCTCCTGCTGTGTTCTGGTCAAATTGGACCGATTAACAAGTTCTCTCTGAAAAATGGCGTTAATTTAATCTGATTGTCATATGGTTCCATGACTTTGCCCACACAGGGAATCTGAACACACAAATACAGTTTGATGATTTTCATGACATTTTGGGTGTTTTATTTAACTTTTGTACACCTGTGATGTTCCCGGTCAAACACGACCGGTCATTAGAAATGAATGGGTGAGTTAGTGTATAAAATTGAGTTCAGGCACATTTTTATTTATTTGATTTATTTCACCTTTATTTAACCAGGTAGGCAAGTTGAGAACAAGTTCTCATTTACAATTGCGACCTGGCCATGATAAAGAAAAGCAGTTCGACACATACAACGACACAGAGTTACACATGGAGTAAAACAAACATACAGTCAATAATACAGTATAAACAAGTCTATATACGATGTGAGCAGATGAGGTGAGATAAGGGAGGAAAAGGCAAAAAGGCCATGGTGGCAAAGTAAATACAATATAGCAAGTAAAACACTGGAATGGTAGATTTGCAGTGGAAGAATGTGCATAGTAGAAATAAAAATAATGGGGTGCAAAGGAGCAAAATAAATAAATAAAATAAATACAGTAGGGAAAAAGGTAGTTGTTTGGGCTAAATTATAGGTGGGCTATGTACAGGTGCAGTAATCTGTGAGCTGCTCTGACAGCTGGTGCTTAAAGCTAGTGAGGGAGATAAGTATTTCCAGTTTCAGAGATGTTTGTAGTTCGTTCCAGTCATTGGCAGCAGAGAACTGGAAGGAGAGGCGACCAAAGAAAGAATTGGTTTTGGGGGTGACCAGAGAGATATACCTGCTGGAGCGCGTGCTATAGGTGGGTGATGCTATGGTGACCAGTGAGCTGAGATAAGGGGGGACTTTACCTAGCAGGGTCTTGTAGATGACATGGAGCCAGTGGGTTTGGCGACGAGTATGAAGCGAGGGCCAGCCAACCAGAGTGTACAGGTCGCAATGGTGGGTAGTATATAGGGCTTTGGTGACAAAACTGATTGCACTGTGATAGACTGCATCCAATTTGTTGAGTAGGGTAGGCTATTTTGTAAATGACATCAACGAAGTCGAGGATTGGTAGGATTGTCAGTTTTACAAGGGTATGTTTGGCAGCATGAGTGAAGGATGCTTTGTTGCGAAGTAGGAAGCCAATTCTAGATTTAACTTTGGATTGGAGATGTTTGATGTGGGTCTGGAAGGAGAGTTTACAGTCTAACCAGACACCTAGATATTTGTAGTTGTCCACGTATTCTAAGTCAGAGCCGTCCAGAGTACTGATGTTGGACAGGCGGGCAGGTGCAGGCAGCGATCGGTTGAATCAAAATCAAATCAAATCAAATTTATTTATATAGCCCTTCGTATCAGCTGATATCTCAAAGTGCTGTACAGAAACCCAGCCTAAAACCCCAAACAGCAAGCAATGCAGGTGTTGAAGAGCATGCATTTAGTTTTACTTGTAGTTAAGAGCAATTGGAGGCCACGGAAGGAGATTTGTATGGCATTGAAGCTTCTTTTTTTTTAACCTTTATTTTACTAGGCAAGTCAGTTAAGAACAAATTCTTATTTTCAATGACAGCCTAGGAACAGTAGGTTAACTGCCTGTTCAGGGGCAGAACGACATATTTGTACCTTGTCAGCTCGGGGATTCGAACTTGCAACCTTTCAGTTACTAGTCCAATGCTCTAACCACTAGGCTACCCTGCCGCCCTGGATGGTTGTTAACACAGTGTCCAAAGAAAGGCTAGAAGTATACAGAATGGTGTCGTCTGCGTAGAGGTGGATCAGAGACTCACCAGCAGCAAGAACGACCTCATTGATGTATACAGAGCAGAGAGTCGGTCCAAGAATTTAACCCTGTGGCACCCCCATAGAGACTGCCAGAGGTCCGGACAGCAGACCCTCCGATTTGACACACTGAACTCTATTAGAGAAGTAGTTGGTGAACCAGGCGAGGCAATCATTTGAGAAACCAAGGCTGTCGAGTCTGCCGATGAGGATGTGGTGATTGACAGAGTCGAAAGCCTTGGCCAGATCAATGAATACGGCTGCACAGTAATGTTTCTTATCGATGGCGGTTAAGATATCGTTTAGGACCTTGAGCGTGGCTGAGGTGCACCCATGACCATCTCTGAAACCAGATTGTAGAGCAGAGAAGGTATGGTGAGATTTTAAATGTTCGGTAATCTGTTCGTTGACTTGTCTTTCGAAGACCTTAGAAAGACAGGGTAGGATAGATATAGGTCTGTAGCAGTTTGGGTCAAGAGTGTCTCCCCCTTTGAAGAGGGGGATATCCGCATCTGCTTTCCAATCTTTGGTGAATCTTAGACGACACGAAAGAGTGGTTGACATGCCCATTCATCAGATGGACACTTCATCTCCTAGTCCCCCACATGCATGTGTGTTTGAGGTACACACACACACACCTCACTTCCCTTCTTGGCTTCCATGGCAACCCACACAGGAACCTTTCCCCAATAGAATCTTTCCCCCATGGGAACCACAACTGTTGGCATTCTCACAAACAATCGCAACATTGTTTCAATAATATATATAACTTTTCTAGCAGCTCTGGTATATAAAGCTTTTTTGAGTTCATTCCGTGGCAGCACAATGACCAAACAATATACTCTATGTGAGGCGCTTGATCATATCTGTCACGCCCTGGTCAAAGTATTTTGTGTTTATCTTTATGTATTTGGTCAGGCCAGGGTGTGGCATGGGGTTTTTGTATTGGGGTGTGTTTTGTCTTGGGGTTTTGGTGTTAGTATTGGGATTGTAGCGTAGTGGGTTATCTAGCAAGGTCTATGGCTGTCTGGAGTGGTTCTCAATTAGAGGCAGGTGTTTATCGTTGTCTCTGATTGGGAACCATATTTAGGCAGCCATATTCTTTGAGTTTGTCGTGGGTGATTGTCCTATTTGTCCTTAGTGTCCGCTGTTTCGGTTTTCGTTACGTTCTTTGTTTTGTAGTGTTTGTGTTTATTTCGTGTTTCGTTTTGTTCATTAAATATGGATCGCAATCTACACGCTGCAGTTTGGTCCGACTCTCCTTCACCACACCTAGAAAGCCGTAACAGGGGCTCACAGGGAGTATGGCTATGCCAGGTAAGAGACCTGCGCAAACTCCCTGTGCTTACCGGGGGGCTGGAGAGACCGGGCAGGCACCGTGTTATGCTGTGGAGCGCACGGTGTCTCCAGTGCGGGTGCACAGCCCGGTTCGGTATATTCCAGCTCCGCGTATCGCCCGGGCTAGATTGAGCGTCGAGCCAAATGCCATTAAGCCAGCTCTACGCATCTGGTCCCCAGTGCGTCTCCTTGGGCCGGCTTACATGGCACCAGCCTTGCGCTCGGTGTCTCCGGTTCGCCTGCATAGCCCAGTGCGGGCTATTCCACCTCGCCGCACTGGCAGGGCAACCGAGAGCATTCAACCAGGTAAGGTTGGGCAGGCTCGGTGCTCAAGAGCTCCAGTGCGCCTGCACGGCCCGGTCTATCCGTCACCACCTCCATGCACCAGTCCTCCGGTGGCAGCTCCCCGCACCAGGCTGTCTCTCCGGCCCATCCTTACGGGGCTCCCACCTCTCCAGCGCTGCCAGAGCCTTTCGCCTCTCCTGCGCTGTCGGAGTCTCCCGCCTGTCCAGCGCTGCCAGAGCCTTTCGCCTCTCCTGCGCTGTCGGAGTCTCCCACCTGTCCAGCGCTGCCAGAGCCTTTCTCCTCTCCTGCGCTGCTGGAGTCTCCCGCCTGTTCAGCGCAGCTAGAGCCTCTCTCCTCTCCTGCGCTGCCGGAGTCTCCCGCCTGTTCAGCGCAGACAGAGCTGCCAGCCTGCATGGAGCAGCTGGAGCTGCCAGCCTGCATGGAGCAGCCGGAGCTGCCAGCCTGCATGGAGAAGCCAGAGCTGCCAGCCTGCATGGAGCAGCCAGAGCTGTCAGTCTGCATGGAGCAGCTGGAGCTGCCAGCCTGCATGGAGAAGCCAGAGCTGCCAGCCTGCATGGAGCAGCCAGAGCTGTCAGTCTGCATGGAGCAGCTGGAGCTGCCAGCCTGCATGGAGAATCCAGAGCTGTCAGTCTGCATGGAGCAGCCAGAGCTGTCAGTCTGCATGGAGCAGCCAGATCTGTCAGTCTGCATGGAGCAGCCAGAGATGTCAGTCTGCAAGGAGCTGTCAGTCTGCAAGGAGCTGTCAGTCTGCACGGAGCTGTCAGTCTGCACGGAGCTGTCAGTCTGCAAGGAGCTGTCAGTCTGTAAGGAGCTGCCAGTCTGCAAGGAGCTGCCAGTCAGCACGGAGCCGCCAGAGCTATCAGTCTGTAAGAAGCCGCCAGAGCTGTCAGCCTATATGGAGCAGCTAGTGCCGCCAGTCTGCCCAGCGCCGCCAGTGCCCCCAGTCTGCCCAGCGTCGCCAGTCTGCCCAGCGTCGCCAGTCTGCCCAGCGCCGTCAGTCTGCCCAGCGCTGTCAGTCTGCCCAGCGCCGCCAGTCTGCCCAGCGCCGCCAGGCTGCCCAGCGCCGCCAGATCTGCCAGTCAGCCAGACTCTTCTAGATCTGCCAGTCAACCAGACTCTTCCAGATCTGCCAGTCAATCAGACTCTTCCAGATCTGCCAGTCAACCAGACTCTTCCAGATCTGCCAGTCAACCAGACTCTTCCAGATCTGCCAGTCAACCAGACTCTTCCAGATCTGCCAGTCAACCAGACTCTTCCAGATCTGCCAGTCAACCTGACTCTTCCAGATCTGCCAGTCAACCTGACTCTTCCAGATCTGCCAGAATCTTCCAGATCTGCCAGTCAGCCAGACTCTTCCAGATCTGCCAGTCGGCCAGGATCTGCCAACCAGCCAGGATCTGGTAGATCTACCTACCTGCCTGAGCTTCCTCTCACTCCTGAGCTTTCTCTCACTCCTGAGCTTTCTCTCACTCCTGAGCTTTCTCTCACTCCTGAGCTTTCTCTCACTCCCGAGCTTCCCCTCAGTCCCGAGCTGTCCTTCAGTCCCGATCTGCTCCTCAGTCCAGTGGGTTTCTGGGTGAGGACTACTAGGCCATGGTCGGCGGCGATGGTGGACTATCCAGGGACGAAGGGAGAGGGGATTAAGACTTTGACTGAGTGGGGTCCTCGTCCCGCGCCGGAGCCGCCACCATGGACAGATGCCCACCCGGACCCTCCCTATTGTTTTGAGGTGCGTTCGGGAGTCCGCACCTTAGGGTGGGGGGGGGTTCTGTCACGCCCTGGTCAAAGTATTTTGTGTTTATCTTTATGTATTTGGTCAGGCCAGGGTGTGGCATGGGGTTTTTGTATTGGGTTGTGTTTTGTATTGGGGTTTTGGTGTTAGTATTGGGATTGTAGCGTAGTGGGTTATCTAGCAAGGTCTATGGCTGTCTGGAGTGGTTCTCAATTAGAGGCAGGTGTTTATCGTTGTCTCTGATTGGGAACCATATTTAGGCAGCCATATTCTTTGAGTTTGTCGTGGGTGATTGTCCTATTTGTCCTTAGTGTCCTCTGTTAGTTTTACACAAGTATAGGCTGTTTCGGTTTTCGTTACGTTCTTTGTTTTGTAGTGTTTGTGTTTATTTCGTGTTTCGTTTTGTTCATTAAATATGCTGCAGTTTGGTCCGACTCTCCTTCACCACACCTAGAAAGCCGTAACAATATCTTTGATTATGACACTGGTGATGAGAGAGTCCAGAAAACTGACAGTGAAGATGCATTAGAGGAGAAAGTAGTCTGTGATAAATAGCACAATATGTTTCATCTGAGTAGTTGTTAAAGTCAAAATAATCCATACATTATGCTTTTTTACTCAAAAATGAGTTGTATGAGCTCAGGTCAATGAGTCCTACAGGCCAGAAAAGCAAATAGAAGTTCAAAACTGTATTTAAGTTGGTAAAAATATCTAACACAACATTAGGTGATAATATATATATATATATTTTTTTATAATCAGCTAAAATGGAGCGGTCATTTTAAACCCGGGAACACAGAATTAATTAACACGGGACAAACACAACAGGAGGGTTAAGTACATTTAAACCAAATCATTTTAGACTTTTAGCCAAGTAGTATTTTACTGGGTGACTTTCACTGTTACTTGAGTCATTTTCTATTAAGGTATCTTGATAACATTTCGGTACTTTTTCCACCACTGCTATATTCAATGGTGTCCTGTACCTGAGCACAAAGCAGGTATTTCCCCAAGTTGCATTGCGTGGAGCACCTGCTCCCTTTGATCTGAAGCAACACAAACTAACATCACAAGTCCACTGTGGGTTACTTTTACCAACTCAACAACACCCAGAATCTTCTCCACCCTACCTGAACCCACACATGGATCAGCCAAAAGGCATGGCTTGAACATGCACTGTCAACTGTGGGACCTTATATAGACAGGCGTGTTTACTTTTGTCCCAAACAATCGAATTGGCCACAGGTGGACTCCAATCAAGTTGTAGCGACTGCTCAAGGATGATCAAAGGAAATTGGATGCACCTGAGCTCAAATTGTAGCGTCATAGCAAAGGAGTGTGAATACTTACTGTATGTAAATGTGATATTTCTGTATTTCCTTTTCAATAAAATAAATCACTTTAGCATTATGGGGTATTGTGTGTAGATGGGTGAAAAAAAAGATTTAATCCATTTGAATTCAAGCTGTAACAAAAATCCAATGCAAGTCATCGTACATATATTATAATTTTTTGCACATCATGTCCAATTCATCCTAAAGTATCTGAAATTGATTGTTTAGCTCAACTAAGTTCCCTATAGATGATTTGGACATGATGTGCGAAAAATGCTAATAATGTAGAAATGCTAAATTGTTAGCATTTGGAATCAGTGCTAGGGAAAATTAACCAAAGCATGGATTGCTTTCATACCTTGTCCATAGCCTGCTTACAGGGAAAGGAAACCAATATGTAATTTGGGTGAACTATCCCTTTAAGTAACAAAGTTGTATTTGGAAGACGCAAAGTTAAGGATTCGGTTGAGCTTTTAAGCACTTTTTAAACTCTCTTTGAAGTCAATTATGGGTAGGAGAAAAAGAGCAGGTAGACCTTATCCGCCCCCATGACAGACAAGTGGTGGTTTACCACTTGTGGTTTACTTTGAACATGACTGCCTCACAGACAAGATCAGTGTGTCAAAAGGCAAAATCAATTTTACATGTTCTGAGAAGTGTATCAGGGAACTGCTTTCAAATGCAATTTCCCTTGTTTTTTATAATATTTTATTATGTTATTGGTCCTTTTGAAGTTGTGTTAGTATTCACAGGACCATTTCAAGGAAAATCTACATTTCAATATGTTGTTCATCAGTTGAATCATTGGTGTGTTACAACTTTCTATGAGAACCTGTTGATAATTATGCAGTGGAAAGTATTCTTGTGAGCATTTTCACTGATATTACCAACAATTTGTAAGTGTTGTAAAAACTGCTAATTCAAAGTTAATCACATTCAGATTCCAGGAGCAACAATTCACTTTTTGTAGACAACTTCAGGGACAAATACAACCCCATACAGTTGCATAGACACATTGGCTTTGTTGCTAAAACAATTAGGATGGCTAGTTTCTCAAATCAAAGAGGATATTAAATCAAAGGAAAAATAAATGTATGATGGGCGTTGTTTTGGTTCAGCTCTCATTAATAACAGTAACACTGGGATTATTTTACACCACTGAGTGTTGTCTTTACAGTGTTCATTTAACTCTTTAATCAACACTAGAAATGTTGCACTGAAAAATCAACACCAGTTAACACTGGCCAATTTGATGTGTGCTATGAAAGGGACACATCTGCAGACTTAAATACATTTCAAGAACCTTTTAGAATTCTGAAGAACGGTAGATGCCACAACAAGAAGAAACTAGCTCCCTGGTATACAGAAAATACCCGAGCTTTGAAGCAAGCTTCCAGAAAATTGGAACGGAAATGGCGCCACACCAAACTGGAAGTCTTCCGACTAGCTTGGAAAGACAGTACCGTGCAGTTTCGAAGACCCCTTACTGCTGCTCGATCATCCTATTTTTCCAACTTAATTGTCGAAAATAAGAACAATCCAAAATTTCTTTTTGATACTGTCGCAAAGCTAACTAAAAAGCAGCATTCCCCAAGTGAGGATGGCTTTCACTTCAGCAGTAATACATTCATGAACTCCTTTGAGGAAAAGATCATGATTATTAGAAAGCAAATGACGGACTCCTCTTTAAATCTGCGTATTCCTTCAACGCGCAGTTGTCCTGAGTCTGCACAACTCTGCCAGGACCTAGGATCAAGAGAGACACTCAAGTGTTTTAGTACTATATCCCTTGACACAATGATGAAAATAATCATGGCCTCTAAACCTTCAAGCTGCATACTGGATCCTATTCCAACTATAACTACTGAAAGAGATGCTTCCTGTGTTTGGCCCTCCTATGTTGAACATAATAAACGGCACTCTATCCACCGGATGTGTACCAAACTCACTAAAAGTGGCAGTAATAAAGCCTCTCTTGAAAAAGCCAAACCTTGACCCAGAAAACATTTTAAAAACTATCGGCCTATATCGAATCTTCCATTCCTCTCAACATTTTTATAAAAGGCTATTGCCTTCCTGAAGACAAACAATGTATACAAAATGCTTCAGTCTGGTTTTAGACCCCATCATAGCACTGAGACTGCACTTGTGAAGGTGGTAAATTACCTTTTAATGGCATCAGACCGATGCTCTGCATCTGTCCTCGTGCTCCTACACCTTAGTGCTGCTTTTGATACCATTGATCACCAAATTCTTTTGGGGAGATTGGAAACCCAAATTGGTCTACACGGACAAGTTCTGGCCTGGTTTAGATCTTATCTGTCGGAAAGATATCAGTTTGTCTCTGTGAATGGTTTGTCCTCTGACAAATCAACTGTAAATTTCGGTGTTCCTCAAGGTTCCGTTTTAGGACCACTATTGTTTTCACTATATATTTTACCTCTTGGGGATGTTATTCGAAAACATAATGTTAACTTTCACTGCTATGCGGATGACACACAGCTGTACATTTCAATGAAACATGGTGAAGCCCCAAAATTGCCCTCGCTAGAAGCATGTGTTTCAGACATAAGGAAGTGGATGGCTGCAAACTTTCTACTTTTAAACTCGGACAAAACAGAGATGCTTGTTCTAGGTCCCAAGAAACAAAGAGATCTTCTGTTGAGTCTGACAATTAATCTTAATGGTTGTACAGTCGTCTCAAATAAACTGTGAAGGACCTCGGCGTTACTCTGGACCCTGATCTCTCTTTTGACGAACATACCAAGACTTTCAAGCTTTTTTCCATCTAAGTAACATTGCAAAACTCAGAAACCTTCTGTCCAAAAATGATACAGAAAAATTCATCCATGCTTTTGTTACTTCTAGGTTAGACTACTGCAATGCTCTACTTTCCGGCTACCCGGATAAAGCACTAAATAATCTTCAGTTAGTGCTAAATACGGCTGCTAGAATCCTGACTAGAACCAAAAAAACGTGATCATATTACTCCAGTGCTAGCCTCCCTACACTGGCTTCCTGTCAAGGCAAGGGCTGATTTCAAAGAGTTACTGCTAACCTACAAAGCATTACATGGGCTTGATCCTACCTATCTCTCTCATTTGGTCCTGCCGTACATACCTACACGTACGCTACGGTCACTAGACGCAGGCCTCCTAATTGTCCCTAGAATTTCTAAGCAAACAGCTAGAGGCAGGGCTTTCTCCTATAGAGCTCCATTTTTATTGAATGCTCTGCCTACCCATGTGAGAGACACAAACTCGGTCTCAACCTTTAAGTCTTTACTGAAGACTCATCTTCTCAGTGGGTCATAATATTGAGTGTAGTCTGGCCCAGGAGTGTGAAGCTGAATGGAAAGGCTCTGGAGCAACGAACTGCCCTTGCTGTCTCTGCCTGGCTGGTTCCCCTCTTTCCACTGGGATTCTCTGCCTCTAACCCTATTACAGGGGCTGAGTCACTGGCTTACTGGTGCTCTTTCATGCCGTCCATAGGAAGGGTGCGTCACTTGAGTGGGTTGAGTCACTGATGTGACCTTCCTGTCTGGGTTGGCGCCCCCCCTTGGGTTGTGCCGTGGCGGAGATCTTTGTGGGCTATACTCGGCCTTGTCCCAGGATGGTAAGTTGGTGGTTGAAGATATCCCTCTAGTGGTGTGGGGACTGAGCTTTGGCAAAGTGGGTGGGGTTATATCCTTCCTGTTTGGCCTTGTCCGGGGCTATCATTGCACGGGGCCACGGTGTCCCCTGACCCTTCCTGTCTCAGACTCCAGTATTTATGCTGCAGTAGTTTGTGTCGGGGGGCTAGGGTCAGTTTGTTATATCTCGAGTACTTCTCCTGTCTTATCCGGGGTCCTGTGTGAATTTAAGTATGCTCTCTCTAATTCTCTCTTTCCCTCTTTCTTTCTTTCTTTCTCTCTCTCAGAGGAGGACCTGAACCGTAGGACTATGCCTCAGGACTACCTGGCATGATGACTCTTTGCTGTCCCTAGTCCACCTGGCCATGCTGCTGCTCCAGTTTCAACTGTTCTGCCTGCGGCTATGGAATCCTGACCTGTTCACCGGACGTGCTACCTGTCCCAGACCTATTATTTGACCATGCTGGTCATTTATGAACATTTCAACATCTTGGCCATGTTCTGTTATAATCTCCACCCGGCACAGCCAGAAGAGGACTGGCCACCCCTCATAGCCTGGTTCCTCTTTAGGTTTCTTCCTAGGTTTTGGCCTTTCTAGGGAGTTTTTCCTAGCCAACGTGCTTCAACACCTGCATTGCTTGCTGTTTGGGGTTTTAGGCTGGGTTTCTGTACAGCACTTTGAGATATCAGCTGATGTACGAAGGGCTATACAAATACATTTGATTTGTTTTGAACAAGAACACACAGTAAATTCTCCAGTGTTAAATCAACACTGACATCATTCAATTTAACATTGGGCCAATGTCTAGTCCACATTTTTTGTTTTAATTTAACATTGTGCTTAGTGCTGACACTGTTATACTTTGTCAAGATTAGGGAATTAACACTTTTGTATTTTTTATTATTTAACTAGGCAAGTCAGTTAAGAATAAATTGTTACTTACAATGACGGCCTAGGAACAGTGGGTTAACTGACTTGATCAGGGGCAGAATGAGAGATTTTTACTGTGTCAGCTTGGGGATTCGGTCTAGCAACCTATGGTTACTTGCCCAACGCTCAAAGCACTAGGTTACCTGCCGCTTATAGAGTACCCTTTAGGGACAAATCTAAACCTTTTCTTTGTGTAATGCGATGGCATGAAACTCATCGTTTCCAGGCCTGCAATTCACATTATGCTAGCTTGCAAGGTGACGTGTAATACATATTGGTATCCAGCAACTGTGGTGATATCCAACTTATGCTATTTTTAATGACTGACATTATACCATCTAAACTACAATGAATCCAAGTAACATTTTGAATTATTTTAAAAACTGTTAGTCATTTATATTTTAGTATCATAAGATTAAATTGATTAATTAATCAATCAATCAATGTACATGCACAAACAGATATTGCATCAAACAATTCTGAAAATCTACTTGCAATGTAACATGCTGGGAAATATGATAATGATGGGCGTAGTTTTGGTTCAACTCTGTTAATAAAGATGAAAAGTGGCTTCTTGAAGACCACTGAGTGTTAATTTAACTCTTTACAGTGTTAATTTCACTCATGAATCACCACTAGAAATGTCACAATGAAAAGCCAACACTAGTTAAAGGTGCAATATGCAGAAATCACTCCACCATTTCTTGTTTGCTATAATTCTAATAGTTCGCCTAATTTCAGTTTGTGACAAAACAGAAGAGAATCATTGTAAAATCTGAACCACTTTGAAATATATTTTAAATGACCCCAAATATAGTTTTTTCATCTTTTTGAAGCTGGTGTACGAAACCGAAATTAAAAGACAAATTGACACATAAGAAGGGAAGCATAGAAAAGCACACATTGAACAGATCTACCCCTTCTCAGAATATATAAGGTCCTACAGTTTACAGTGCATGTCAGACAAAGTTCATATAACATGACTGTCAATGTCAAAGTTATCATATGATACAAAGCTCTCCCCCTGTCCGGCGCTTGACTTCGCCAGTTTACTCATTATTACACACACCTGCCACCATCTTTACGCTCACCTCATGAGACTCACCCGGACTCCATCATCTTCCTGATTGCCTCCCCTATATCTGTCACTCTCTTTGGTTGTGTTCCTGGGTGTTATTGACTCTGTTTCTGGGATTCAAGGCTGTATGCGTCTCTTGTTTTGGGCAATATGCCGTTATTTATTAAATTCACTCCCTGTACTTGCTTCCCGAAACTTAGCGTACAAGTTACAATTTCTAACTGCTTGGAAGGCAGCAGCTCAAATACACACGCAAACATTAAAATGACCTGGGAATTGATAGAGCATTACTGAGATGCACAAATATGATATAACATTCAAAATGGGTGAATATTTCCTTTAAGTGCGAAGGACTTGTTCTTAACACAAATTGCATTTCTATGAGTCTTAAGGAAATCAAATAATTGAATTTGTCCTCATCTTCTTCTCTGCATCAGTTACCATGGAAACCAAGAGGCTGACAAATAATGGAGGAGTAAAAGGGAATAAATTAATACTTCAAATGATAAGAGACAGACATCCTTGATGTCAAACAGTGAAGTGATATGACAGCTAGTGAACGATGACTGTAATATATCTGTAGGGAGGAACACAGAGTCCGAAAAACCATAAACATTTCAAAGATCCATAAAAGTGACACATGAGGATCGAAGTGCTTCATAACCCAAGAGCATTTGGTTAAGATCATTCATTCTCTGGCATTACATTACATGACCGGAAATTCCAACCAAAACAGAAAAAGCACAGGCGCTAAAATATTAACTTTATAATGTGGCAACAACAATGTTTTAGCCACCTCCAAATAGTTTGCATCCACTGAGTCAATTCTGTGACCTGACATAATACTTAAATAGTTTAGCATCGAAAAACACCAACAGGGCATCCATCATTATTAATAAGGGTACATTTTCATTGTGGCTTGATTCTCGAAGCATCTTCCACAATTCAGAGTACCGTGCACTCTTAAAAATAAAGGCACAATTTGGAAATTAATAAGGTTTTTGAGAGCGATGCCATAAGGGAACCATTTTAGGGTCTCTAAAGAACCTTAGATGGGATGGTTCGTATGAAGAAACATACAAAAAATGTCAAAATTTAAAAAATTCGGCCCTACAGGACCCGAAATTGAAAAGCCCTGCTTTAGGATTTGGAGCCTTATTTGCATATTTCCCAGGAGGCCTTAGTACCACCCATAGTACAACCCACCTACTCATTCAAGAGTTTCTAGTACCACCCATGACTGTTTGCTAGTGACAGAGAGATGGTTATTGCATTCAATTATTTTCAGTTCAGGGGTGAGTGCTTTAGTGAAAATGTTGTAATTAAAATTAAGTTATTGTAATTAAGTATGTTGTAATTAAAATTAACATACAAAATATATTTCATACAGCTGTCTTTTGAGGGCCTGCTATAATTATTATAATACAATGGCATGAAACTCATAGTTTACAGGCCACATTATGCTGGCTTGCAAAGTGATGTGTAATTTTGATTGGAATCCAATCAATCCAATCATTTTTTATTGACCTGCAACCTACATTCAGAATGACTGCCAAGGTTAGGGTGACAGAGATGTTAGACTACCCTAAACTGGAACAACCATTTCAAGTAACAGGTGCAATAAGTAACTGATTGGAAAAGTTTAGGAAAATATATGTTAGTTAAATTTGAGTAGCATAAGATTAATTGATCCATCACTAATAATAAAACCATTTAATTAAAAAATCTGATATTAAAACAAACAATTCTAAAAATCAGCCTGCAATAGAGCATGCTGGACAATGTGATAATGATGGGCGTAGTTTTGGTTCAACTCTCATTATTAACTGCAACACTGTGGCTATTTTGCACCACTGACTTTTGTTTTTACATTGCTAATTTAACTATTTAATCAAAACTAGAAATGTTACACTGAAAAATCACCACCAGTTAATTAACACTGGCCAATTTGATGTGAAAGGGACACATCTGCAGGCTTAAATACATTTCAAGAACCTTTTAGAATTCTGAAGAACGGTATTTAACATTGATATTGAAACAAAAATAACATGCTGGGAAATATGATAATGATGGGCATAGTTTTGGTTAAACTCTGTTAATAAAGATGAAAAGTGGCTTCTTAAAGACCACTGAGTGTTAATTTAACTCTTTACAGTGTTAATTTCACTCATGAATCAACACTAGAAATGTTACACTGAAAAGTCAACACTAGCTAAAGGTGCAATATGCAGAAATCACTCCGCCATTTCCTGGTTGCTATAACTCTAATAGTTTACCTAAATTCGGTTTCTGTAAAAGACACCAAAATGAAACTTAAGAAGGGGATCATAGAAATAGCGCCTATAGAACAGATCTACCGCTTCTCAGACTTGCTTTCAATTAGAATTACAGATATCTAACTCACATTTCCATGTGAATTTGTTCGGGCTGCCCAAAAAGTTACATATTGCCGCTTTTACACTGGTCTATTTGCTGTGTGCTATGAAAGCGACAGGCTTCCATACATTTCGAAAACCCCATGCTTAAAGTAAAGGTTCTTTATCGGTTAAGAATTCTCCAAGGAACCTTGGAAACAACCATTTAAGAACATTCATTCTTTTCAGTATAGGATGTTTCATCATAGTGCTTGATGTTTTTTGCTACTGCACTTGAAGACATTTTAGAAGTTATTGAAAGGCTGTCATCAAAGCAAAGTGTGGCTACTTTGAAGAATCTCAAATAGAAAATATATTTAGATTTTTGTTTTACTTTTTTGGATACTACATATGTGTTATTTCATAGTTTTGATGGCTTCACTATTATTCTACCATGTTGAAAATAGCAAAAATAAAAACCCTTGAATGAGTAGGTTTGTCTAAACTTTTCACTGGTCCTGTATATTTAGTGTAATATTGGGATGCAAACTCAAAACAGAATACATTTCAACTCTATATCTGACAAGGTACAGGTGTCTTATTTTGTTAATACCATAAGCATGTGTGTGAGGTACAGTATATCACAAAAGTGAGTACACCCCTTACAGCACTGAAAGGCTGACCCCCCACCCCTTCAACCTCTGCAGCAATGCTGGCAGCACTCATACGCCTATTTCCCAAAGACAACCTCTGGATATGACGCTGAGCACGTGCACTCAACTTCTTCAGTCGACCATGGCGAGGCCTGTTCTGAGTGGAACCTGTCCAATTAAACCGCTGTATGGTCTTGGCCACCGTGCTGCAGCTCAGTTTCAGGGTCTTGGCAATCTTCTTATAGCCCAGGCCATCTTTATGTAGAGCAACGATTATTTGTTTCAGATCCTCAGAGTTCTTTGCCATGAGGTTGGGCCCAATTTGGACATTTTCACTTATGGGAGTACTCAATTTTGTTGCCAGCGGTTTAGACATTAAATTAATGGCTGTGTGTTGAGTTATTTTGAGGGGACAGCAAATTTACACTGTTATACAAGCTGTACACTCACTACTTTACATTGTAGCAAAGTGTTGTCACATGAAAAGATATACTCAAATATTTACAAAAATGTGAGGGGTGTACTCACTTTTGTGATATACTGTATATACTTTTGTTTTAAAGTAGATTGATGTAAGAATACCAAGAAACACTACTAAGAAACACAAACATGATTTTTTAATGACTGCCTCATCCCTGTACCCCACACATAAGGTCCGTCAGTCGAGCATTGAATTTCAATCACAGATTCAACCACAAAGACCAGAGAGGTTTTCCAATGCCGAAGGGCACCTATTAGTAGATAAAATAAAAAATAAATACAAATAAATAAAAAAATGCAGACTGAATATCCCTATGAGCATGGTGAAGTTATTAATCACACTTTTGATGGTGAATCAATATACCCAGTCACAACAAAGATACATGCATCCTTGCTAACTCAGTTGCCGGAGAGAAAGGAAATCTCTCAGGGATTTCACCATGAGGCCAATGTTGACTTTAAAACAGCTACAGATTTTAATGGCTGTGATAGAAGAAAACTGAGGATGGATCAACAACGTTGTAGTTTCTCTGCAATACTAACCTAAATGACTGAAATGAAGGATGCCTGTACATAATAACAATATTCCAAAACATGCATTTTGTTTGCAATACGGCTCTAAAGAAAAACTGCTAAAAAAATTGAAAGAAATTAACTGAATACAAAGCGTTATGTTTGGGGCAAATACCACTCTTCATATTTTCAAGCATGGTGATGGCTGCATCATGTTATGGGTATGCTTGTCATCGGCAAGGAATATGGAGTTTTTTTAAATAAAACGGAATAGAGCTAATCACAGGCAAAATCATAGCGGAAAATCTGGTTAGTCTGCTTTCCAACAGACACTGGGAGACAAATTCACCTTTCAGCAGGACAATAACTTAAAACACAAGGCCAAATATACACAGGAGTTGCTTATCAAGATGACATTGAATGTTTCTGAATGGCCTAGATACAATTTTGACTTAAATCAGCTTTAAAATCTATGGCAAGACTTGAAATTGGCCGTGGAGCAATGATCAACAACCAACTGACAGAGCTTGAAGAATAAATAAAAAATATGTGCAAATATTGTACAATTCAGGTATGCAAAGCTTTTAGAAACATACCCAGAATCACTAACAGCTGTAATCACTGCCAAAGGTGATTCTAGCATTGACTTAGGGAGTGTGAATTCTTATGTAAAATAGATATTTATGTATTTCATTTTCAATACATTTGCAAGAATGTTTTCACTTTGTCATTATGGGGTATTGTGTGTGAGATATTTTTTGTTGTTGTTTTAATCCATTTTGAATTCAGGCTGTAACACAACAAAATGTGGAATAAGTCAAGGGGTATGAATACTTTCTGAAGGCACTGTATATACCTAACAACAGAAAGAGATCTCAGACTAGATGCTGATGTAATTGTTTTGAGGGACCTTACTTTGTTTAGGTATATAGTTACCTTGGAAATGTTTTGATATCCATTCTCTGGGAGTGTTAACCTTTCGTATTCACAACTAATTAGCTAGCTTGTTCATCTAAATGTGACATTGAGAGTTACTGTATATTAGAAACGTCTTGTGCTGCTTCAGCTGGTTTCCTCATGTTGACTCTTTATTCTAATGAAGGCCGAAGTGGGCAAGTCTGCTGGCCCCGTTCCTCTCTGGGAATGCCCAAAAGGAGTATTACGACGGACTCAAACGGGAGATACTCAGTCGCTACGGGTACAGCCTGGCCCATCGGGCTCAACTGTTCCACAACTGGAGGTTCGTAGCCGACGCATCCCTCCCGAGCCTAGATGAGCGACCTACTGCGTGTCATCAGGGCATGGCTCCAAACGTACGTATCCACACACTACATCCTAGACAAAGTCGTCCTGGATTGCTTCTTACGGGCCCTACCTCACGACATGAAGAGGGCAGCAAGTCTATGCACGCCCCAGACCTTGGAGGGCCTCCTGGAAGCAGTGGAGACGCATCACAATACTCAGGCCCTGCTGAGTGGGAGCTGGGCCGAGTCGGCGACCCGTTCGAGGGGACAGAAGGACAGCCCCACCTCTGTGTACCCCGAATCGACAGTTGGCAGGGCCAAAGGACTGCAAACCCATGGAGAGACTGCTGGGGTAGGACCGACCCATCACTGACGACCCCAGGTAGATGGAGACCAAAGGAGGTGTTTTGAGTGTGGTGCCCTGGGGCACTTTGCCTGGCTCGAGAGGAGTCAATGCCATCAGCAAGCCCCGAAGGCGAGGTGGGTCACGCATTGAACTACGTCACCTCCTGTTGGGCGCACCGCAAATCAACTCCATGGTCCCAGTGACGAACACGACACGGAAGCTCTATTAGACTCCGGAAGTATGGTTATGCTCGTAACCATGAGCCTGCCGAACCAGGGGACCGAACGTGGTAGGGAGATGTCCATTTCCTGTGTTCACGGTGACACAAAGCGGTATCCAACCGTATGGGCCAATATCGTGACACCACAAGGGAGCTGCCAGATGATGGTGGGTGCCGTACCAGAGTAGCCGGTACCTCTCCTAGTGGGATGAGATTGTCCGCTGTTCACAGCCCTGTGGAGGCACGAGCTGAGGAAAAAGGTACGAGCCGGCCGAAGACGAGAGCGAGGACGACCCATCGCCTGTGAGGCCCAGAATTGGTCTTAACCCCCACGGCCGAAGTTCCTGGCAACATGGCACGGGCCATACGAGGTGATAGAGAATCTGGGACCTGTCAATCACCACATAGGGCAGCCGGGGAGGTCGAAACCCCAAACGATTTACCATGTGAACCTGTTGAAGAAGTGACACGAGGACAGCCTTGGCTGTGTTATGGTCGGGACCCAGGACGCCAACGGTACCAGTGGTGGTCCCGAGCAATGAGGACCTCGACCCAGCCCAGAAGCAAGAGCACAAGGAGCTCGTCGATCAGAACACGGCGGTGTTCTCCGAGAAGCCGGGCCGCATGACCCTCATTGAACACCACATTCGTTCACGACCCAGGGAAACGGTATGAAAGAGGCCATATCGGATTCCTGAGGCCTGAAGGAAGGCCGTGAATCAGGAAGTGGAGGCTATGCTGAGGATGGGGGTCATTGAAGAGTCCCACAGTGCATGGTGCAGCCCCATTGTGTTGGTGCCCAAACCGGATGATAGCCTGTGCTTCTGTAATGATTTCCGGGGTGTGAACGACATCAGCTTGTTCGACACCTACCCCATGCCGAGGGTGGACGAGCTCATTGACCAATTGGGAAAGGCCCGGTACATCAGCACCCTTGACCTGACTAAAGGATATTGGCAGGTACCGTTGGCATCCTCCACCTAGGGGAAGACGGCGTTTTCGACACCAGACAGATTATATCAGTTCGGTCTCCACAGTGCCCCGCCCACATTCCAGCACCTGATGGACAAAGTACTTCGACCCCACCAGCAGTACGCAGCGGCCTATTTGGATGATATCGTCATCCACAGCCAAGGTTGG
Source organism: Oncorhynchus kisutch (assembly GCF_002021735.2). Taxonomy (NCBI): domain Eukaryota; kingdom Metazoa; phylum Chordata; class Actinopteri; order Salmoniformes; family Salmonidae; genus Oncorhynchus; species Oncorhynchus kisutch. Next base: position 63,740,917 of record NC_034184.2, on the reverse strand, counting down.
GAAGAGCACCTCCAGGCGGCGCTGGACGCGTTGACAGCGAACCCCAAGAAATGCAAACTAGTGTTCGAGGAGATGGAGTACCTGGGGTTATTGATCGGATGGGGGAACGTCAAGCACCAGGAGAGGAAGGTTCACGCGGGATTGGCCTGTTCCACGCACCAAGACACAGGTCAAGTCCTTCCTGGGACTGGCAGGATACTATAGCCGGTTTATCCCCAACTTTGCAACTATAGCTTCCCCCCCTCACTGATCTAACCAGGGCCCGCCTCCCGAAAATAATGAACTGGACGGACGAAACAGAAGCGGCGTTCAGGTGCCTGAAGGAAGCGCTGTGCTCCCATCCGATTCTCGTAACATCCAATTTCCAGGTGTCGATGTTGGTCCAGACGGATGCATGTGACACGGGGCTAGGGGCCATTTTGTCCCAGATACACAATGGAGAGGAGCACCCCATCATGTACAAAAACTGAAAGCTGATACCCAGAGAGAAAAAGTACTCTATTATCGTTGAGAAAGAGTGCCTAGCGGTAAAGTTGGTGATAGACACTCTCAAGTATTACCTGTTAGGTACCCACTTCACCCTGGTCTGGATGGCCAGGGGAAGGGACTCAAACTATCGGGTCACCAGGTGGTTCTTGTCCCTTCAACGCTTCTCTTTTTCTGTTGTGCACAGGTCAGGGGTGAAGCATGGAAACAAGGATGCCCTATCGAGAAGGGAGACATACGTCGCACTGATGACAGTCCCCTCCCCGACAAAGCTATGTGGCGAACAGCATGTCAACCAGGGGGAGACTAGTCGAGGTCTGGTGACAGGCGGAGTATACCTCACAAGGCTATGGCTCCCTCTGCTGGACGTGCCAGGTCTCGACGGGCTCTCTGGACAGGACTAATTGGGGCTGATTGTGGTTTGTTAGTAATCAAGGGCTGATTGACGGGTCCCATAAAGCTGCTAGAAGGGCAGCACACGGGAAGAGGGACTGGGGGAAGAAAGGTTATAGTTGGGGACGGTTCCAGAGGTAAAAGGGTAAAAGGAGGGAGTTCAGTTTTTTGTTCCCCACAGGATACAGCAAGACCCGGAGGCCAGAAGACGGTATCCCGGAGAGGGTCTCATGGGGGAGACCTATTCATTTATTTTGGTTTGTTATTCAAATAAACATCCTTGAAACCGAGCTAATCCTACTCTGTCCGTGTCTGATCTGTGTAAACGTTTTGACCAAACCCCCTGGTCTGCCACATAGGGCATTGCAAAAGTTAGAAAAACAACCACAACAACATGCAGCAACAATCCCTCTATCGTGAAACGTTTTACTAGTCATATCTTGAACTCAACTTTTTTCTGAAACCTTTGTTATACAGCCTTCATTATCTCCTTAGAATTCTGTGAGCACGTGTTTGTGTGCAGGTATTTATTTTTATTTTTTATTTAACCTTCACTTCACTAGATATGTGAGAGAGAGAAACATAGACCCCAGTGATTCATTATTTGGTTTAAACCTTTCAACAACACATCAAACCCTACGTTCGTGGGACAAGAAGGTAAGTATATGTTCACTGCAGAGTGACAGAATATGAAACACCTGAAATTAGGTCACCTTTGCAAACAAGCTGTGTGAGAGAGAACCTGTGTCTAATTGAATAAATGGTTAGTCAACTGTTACTGAGAACAACCAAGAGAGAGGAATTGCATCATAAGCATATATTAATGTTAGTTATAAAACGTGTTCATAAATCTGCTATTTCTTTGGTAACAGTTTTCAAAATCTCCATATACCAACTCTGAGCCCAGGCCGAAACAGAAAACTATTTATTTATTTCACTTTAGATCCATAGCCAGTAGGAACTACAAACTTCAATGAAAGATAACTTAAAATTAAAAGACTAATCTAACATCCTGCACCCCAATAACATTGTCGCTGAGGTGGACTTTCTAATTAGCTACGTACATTTGAGTAATCTCAGACATTTTCTGATAAAACAACTCAGCTAGCCTATGCAAAGTGCTAGTTTTCAACATCGATAGCTAGCTAGATGCAGCTAGACTCCGGAGCCTATGGCTACGTGAACCAGCTGGTTAGCTAGATTGATATGATTACACATGGGCAACAACTACTCGTGACTAGTTCATTTCCAGACAAATATGATCAAGTCATGGCTACTTTTAGCAACAGACCAAATTAGTTTTTTTCATGTTTTATAAACAATTCTAATAAATGCATCAGGTGGTACATGGATGAAGAAACTCCAAATGTTTTGAATTCTTATAATCCATCAGATATTCACTGAATCAAAGCACTGGTTCTGACCCGTCATTTTTGCTTATACATCGATCTTTGGACACTGTAGATCAATATGGCTTGCATTGAGCGGTAGCCCTGATTCTCACATGCGCAGGGGTATGTATATTCTGCCTGTGTGAAGCAGGATGTGAAATTTGACACCACTTGAAGCTGGGAGGTTCCTCCTACCATTTAATTCTCTCTTCCAACTGTCCATCAACACCTGGCAGAACCACATGTCACAGCTACTAATGCATATGCCTGGAATCCTCACATCGTAATGCAACAGGAGAGAGTGGTTTCGTAACTGTAGCATATTGCGATACATTTATAGCCAGTAATCTAAAATCGATTTTAAACCAAAAAACTAAATGGACAAATGTAATACAAGATGAAAGGCGAGTTCCTGACTAGTTCAGGAAGAGCTCTGTGAGATGTTTACAGCGATGGGGCTGATGTTTTGATCAGGAGAGACCTTTAGAAAATGTGTACATTTTCTCTAACATTAAACATACAAATATGTATTTTACAGTTATAACGAAGGTGAAATCTTACAGTTAGTCGTTTTATGAATTGATTACACTATAATTAATTTCAAGCCTTATTCATAAATGTTTGTTGAATAGGAAACACATCGTATAAAATATGAAATATTTTCATCATATTTGTACTGTGTACTTGAGCTTGAGCTTGTGTCCTCAAAAGTGACTTAGATACGTAGATTACATTTTCAATTACATTTAGTTACATTTAAGAGGTTTTTAAAGTGCAGACTGTCAGCTTTAATTAGAAAATATTTTCTTCCATATCGGTGAACCATTTTGAAATTACGGCACTTTTTGCACATAGTCCACCCATTTTAGGGGACCAAAAGTATTGGGAAACTTCTATATTAATTTGGACGCTACCATGATTACAGATAATCCTGAATGAATCGTGAATAATGATGAGTGAGAAAGTAACAGACACACAAATATCATGCACCCCCAATGCTAACCTCCCCTGTTATTGTAATAGTGAGAGATTACCATGTCTTGAGGGTATGATATTTGTGTGTCTGTAACTTGTTCACTCATCATTATTTACGAATCATTCAGGATTATCCATGATCATGGTAGCGTCCACAATAATGTAAAAGTGTTTAGAAACATTTTTTATTCTTATTTACAATAAAAGTTTTAAAAAATGACAATATATTATTAACCATTCATTTCTATAGGGTACAAAATTATCTGAGTCACAACCAAGACAAACAACAAACACTTGCGACAAATTGGTAGTCACAAGGTTGATGAAGTCATTATGTGCTATGAATATTGGACCAACTACTTCACTTTTTACTACTTTAATACACATAAGTTAATTTGTCCCAGTACCTTTGGTCCACTAAAATTTACAAAAAGTGCTCTAATTTCTATACGGTTCACCCAATGTTGATGAAAATACCCTCATATTAAAGCTGACCGTCTGCACTTTCACCTCCTAGTCATTGTATAATTTCAAATCCAAAGTGCTGGAGTGCTGGAGGGTATTTCTTTATTTTTACTACTTTCTACATTGTAGAATAATAGGTCAAAAGTATGAAATAACACATATGGAATCATGTAGTAACCAAAAAAGTGTTAAACAAATCAAAATATATGTTATATTTTAGGTTCTTCAAATAACCACCCTTTGCCTAGATGACAGCTTTGCACACTCTTGATATTCTCTCAACCAGCTTCTCTCAACCAGTGGTCACCTGGAATGCATTTTGTGGAATTTCTTTCCTTTTTAATGCTTTTGAGCCAATCAGTTGTGTTCTGACAAGGTAGACGGGTATACAGATGATAGCCCTATTTGGTAAAAGCCTACGTACTTTACTGATACTTTTCAGATTTTTCGTCTGCCTGTTGTGACTGCCTTTGAGCCTGTGGATTACTGAACAAAACACGCAAACAAAACGGAGGTTTTTGGATATAAAGAGGGACTTTATCGAACAAAACAAACATTTATTGAGTGAATGGTAGTCTTGTGAGTGCAACCATATGAAGATCATCAAAGGTAAGTGATTCATTTTATCGCTATTTCTGACTTGTGTAACTCCTCTACTTGGCTGGTAACTGTTTGCAATGATTTGTCTGCTGGGCGCTGTTCTCATATGCTTTGCATGGTATGCTTTCGCCACAAAGCCTTTTTGAAATCTGACACCATGGTTGGATTAACAAGAAGTTAGTCTTTAAACCGATGTATTACACTTGTATGTTTTATGAATTTTTATAATGAGTATTTCTGTTTTTGAATTTGGCGCTCTGCAACTTCACTGGATATTGGCCAGGTGGAACGCTACCGTCCCACACCCCCTAGAGAGGTTAATCAGAGAGACAACAAAGACACCAAAGATAACCCTGAAGGAGCTTCAACACTCCACAGCGGATATTGGAGTATCTGTCCATAGCACCACTTTAAGCCGTACATTCCACAGAGCTGGGCATTACGGAAGAGTGGCCATAAAAAAAGCCATTGTTTAATATATCCTCCAAATTGTAAGTATGAACCTGGTGGCACTGCAGAACCATTGATGCACTCCCAACATGTAGGTTGCAAGTTCAAATCCACACAGAATTGTGGTATATGCTATGTCAATTGTTCTTGATTATTGCTAGTTTTACGTTGGTGGACATAACTGTACAATTATTTACTTGATCCTGAGCTGCTTTTAGCAAAGTGCAGAAATGCATTGTTTTATTTCTTATGCTCACAGATCTGGTGGTGTAGCTACACTATAGCAGGGCATTACAGGTTGGTAGTCCCAATTTTGTTCACAGTACAAAATTATACAAGATTTAACAGTAATTAAAACCAGAATACAGCAGCATATTGTCCTTTTATAGAATTAACACCTTCAAGTTGTTTTATATATTTACTTTATTTTTACTGCAAATTTAGGCAAAGTGCAGAAATGTATTCTTGGTAATAAATATACAGCCATTCTCCATTCGTCCATAGACTTGGTGGCTCAGCAGGAACTACAGGTAGCTAACAAGCACGAGGCTGTGAGTTTAAATCTCATGTGAGGTTGAGTCACAAGTAATCAGCATACAGCAGCATACTGTCCTTTATCATTAATACCTTAGTTTAGCTGTAAAAATACAGTAGCTAGTTGTAGATTTACTGTATTTTCACAGCAACTAGACAAAAACCACCAGGGGACCATGACACAGCATTCTGAGAAAGTCCCTGGAACAAACCGGGAACTAGAAAAAACTTGCATGGGACGATGACTGTTTAAATTTAATTAATGTAAATTATGCCTTTTAAGGTAAAGTATTCTAAATTACATGTAACATCTCGTCCTTGACATGTGCACATGTTGCTTCACACGTTATCACGTGTTATCACATTAACTTCACATGAAATCACATGAGATCACACGTAATCACGTGAAATGCATATGTTTTTTCCATAACGATAGTAGACTATGACAGATCAGAAGCATGCATATAACAGTGTTGTATAAATCTTTTCAGTTTTGTTTATTTTGTAAGGATTTTATGTATCTTTTTTTTCCAAGATGCCCTTGGGCAGAACACACTGTTCCTTAAAATGAAAATATCTTTTAGTACAATATGTTATTTTTCATTTCATAAAACATCCATCTTGGCCTTGTAAAACAACAACAGCACCCCTTCTCTCACTCTTTCTTACATAGGTCCTATTGCCCTTAACATTACATCTCACCACATTCATCAGCTGGTTTTAATGGTGGTATCTTGGCTATACTCTGAATTATGTATAGAGACTGTTGTTTTGTGCCACAGATTTGCATGGCAAAAACACAATAACTTGGTAGCACTTTATAATAACACCTGGTAATAAAGGATTTATAATGGATTAGTAAATTCATAATTCATTACTCCCACATTTGTAAATGTTAGTAAGCTATTTATTCACAAGTTTATAAAATGTAATGTAATTCTGAGTCATTAAATCATTCATAAGTTTATACAAGCCATTTGCTAATCACTATTAAAGTATTTTTGCATGTATTAATACTTCATAAATACTTAATACATGTTTTGAGTGACCAGTGTAATTTCTTACAAGAAGATGGAAATGCCATTGGTAGACATTCCAGCTGTATCTGGTGCTCCTGAGGGTCTCAAAATAGGTTAGAACATATAAATGGTAAAAGAATAAGCACACAAAATAGTTTGTTTAAATAAATATATTGGAACATTTTATTTTAAGGAAACGCTGTAAAACAATTGTTGCAAGGACATGAGTAAGAGTAGCAATGCAAATCTTTTGCTAATGTTGTCAACCCTGCGAACGCAAACTTATCATAGAACAGGGAGATGTAGCCTACACACAACAGCTGGTCAGACCAGACAGTTGTTCTCTTGTGGATTCGTATTCCTTCATTAGTACTGATATGTTTTTTACTTTTAAAACTGGAATCAATACTTGTTAAAACTGCCACATTCTTTTGGGATATTATAAAGAAGTTAAAACTTCAAATAACATACACTGTTTTTCTACCTCAGATATGCGCGATAGAACACCAGAATATGTAATGCGATGATTTTTTTTGTGTTTTACCATGCAGCCAGACACTTCTCTCCTCCATTTCATCAACAAAACAACAACAAAGGCACTGGGACGAACAGATGTTTTGTTTCACCTTATGCGGAATCCAGCTTTAAATGCTTCCAATGCTTCAGTCTTTTAACCGCAGAGTACTTTCACACTGTGCTTTGCTTGGGGAGACTTTTACTGGGCGTTTCAAGGGGAAATCTGCAGTTGCTACATCCATTTTTGGAATTTTAAATTAATGATATGAACCTATTGATTCTTGATGAATATAACTTATAAATGCTTCACAGGTTTAAATCAACTGCCGTACCCCATCAGAACACAAAATATAACCTTGTTTTTCTCCAATGTTTGTATACAAAGAAAATGTAAACAAGCAATGTTTAACCTCAAAACATGGTTAAAACTTCTTACGGCTGAGATCCCGTTAACGGGATCGATATGACAACAGCCAGTGAAAGTGCAGGGCGCCAAATTCAAACAACAGAAATCTCATAATTAAAATTCCTCAAACATACACAGTGTTCGATTTCAAAAAGGCTTTACGACGAAAGCACACCATCTGATTATGTTAGGTCAGTACCTAGTCACAGAAAAACACAGCCATTTTTCCAGCCAAAGAGAGGAGTCACAAAAAGCAGAAATATAGATAAAATTAATCACTAACCTTTGATGATCTTCATCAGATGACACTCAGAGGACTTCATGTTACACAATACATGTATGTTTTGTTCGATAAAGTTCATATGTATATCCAAAAATCTTAGTTTACATTAGCGCGTTACGTTCAGTAATGTCCAAAACATCCGGTGATTTTGCAGAGAGCCACATCAATTTCCAGAAATACTCATAATAAACATTGATAAAAGATACAAGAGTTATGCATGGAACTTTAGATAAACTTCTCCTTAATGCAACCGCTGTGTCAGATTTCAAAAAAGCTTTACCGAAAAAGCACACCATGCAATGCTGAGTACGGCGGCGCTCAGACACAAAAACCATCCATGCAGATATCCGCCATGTTGTGGAGTCAACAGAAGTCAGAAATAGTATTATAAATATTCACTTACCTTTGATGATCTTCATCAGAATGCACTCCCAGGAATCGCAGTTCCACAATAAATGTTTGTTTTATTCGATAAAGTCCATTTATGTCCAAATACCTCCTTTTTGTTCGCGCCTTTAGTTCACAAATCCAAATTCACGACATGTAGGCCAGACGAAAAGTCAAACAATTCCATTACAGTTCGTAGAAACATGTCAAACGATGTAAAGAATCAATCTTTAGGATGTTTTTAACATAAATCTTCAATAATGTTTCAACCGGAGAATTCCTTTGTCTTTAGAAAGATATATATTCGATAGGCAAAGAGTTGAAAAACTACAAACCTCAGATTTCCAACTTCCTGGTTTGATTTTTTTCTCAGGTTTTTGCCTGCCATATGAGTTCTGTTATACTCACAGACATCATTCAAACTGTTTTAGAAACTTCAGAGTGTTTTCTATCCACATCCACTAATAATATGCATATATTAGCAACTGGGCCTGAGTAGCGGGCAGTTTACTCTGGGCACCTTATTCATTCAAGCAACTCAATACTGCCCCCAAGCCATAAGAAGTTTTAACTATACTTTTGATGTCATGGATGGTCAGCCCTTGCATCCATAGCTGTCTATGCATTTGAGAGTGGTTACATTTCTCCAGCCCAATCGCTCAGCTTTTTACCTAAACAGTGGCGGGGAAAACACTTTGTTATTATTTCATCTGCAGATTGCCACTTTTAAGGTAGTAGCTCTTTAAACATAATGGGATATTTCAGCCAAATTATGTGTTCAGAATGTGTTGCCTCACTCTAAGGAGTGACTACAATCCACACATTGGCTTTGGTAGAAAATTGACTGAGAGCAGTTTCGGATGAAAAACATTACTTTACTCAGCATAGAGCATAGGTATCCAACCTTTTCTAGCATGAGAGCTACTTAAAAAAAATCTAGCTTTCAGATAGGTACATTCTTCTCTTCTCCTCTCCCCTGCAACTCTTCCCCGGGTCCTTTGTATAAACAGAAAGTAGTGGACTTTGTCTATATAAACGGTAAAATAATCGTTAATAAAATTCTATAAGGGTTGGCCCTATAAATTCTGATATTTTTTACCCTCAATTATGTTTTATATTTTCCCAAATTATGTTTTATATGTCCTGGTTTTAGATTTGTTCTGTTTTTTCACTCTCAAAATGTCAATTGTTCATAGAGAAACAATGAAATGGGATGTTCTGGACCAATGTGAATGCTTAAATCACTGGAAGGTCTGGAAGAAAAATAACACATTTAGATTTTTTTGTATAATTCTCCTGTCATTGTGCAACTAGCCCTTTAATTGTGCATCTTGTGTGCCATCTAATGTGCCGGTCTAGCGATGGTTCAGTACTGCTGCTGCTCATTTCATGGAAAAGTTAGCAAATAACAAATACTCTATAGAAATTATATACTTCCTCATAATAGACTTCTGCCAAGTAAGCCTACTTTGCAGTTATCATTTAACTGGGGTTTCGGGGAAACTATTTCTGTCAACCCACAAGACGGTTATCACATCAACTGGCAACTAGTGATGGGCATTCCAAGTCTTTTCTGTGACCCGGATTATTTGGCTCTGTTCACCAAAAATAGCCGTTCTTCGTTTCCCAAACGCCCCTTTGCTCAGTAATGCTTGGATATTGATCTCCAATCTCTAATTTAAGGCCTAAAATGTTGTCAGATCGTGAAACATTATGTCAGATTGGATTGTGAAATGTGTGTTCAAATGTATCTTTACCTGACCAAATTATTAGATGGCCTGCAAAATAAAATGAAGACTGAATCTCTTCTCAGTATATTGTTCCTGCACTGAAGAATTACCATCTTCAGAGAATATGTTTGTAATTTATCTGCAGATAATCGATGTCTGGAGCTCCAAAAACAATAGTAAATGTATGCAAATCAGGGAGCCATATGAACCGTTCAAAAAGAGCCGTTCGGTTGCGAACGACCCATCACTACTGGCTACACAAGGAGTAATAGACAAACGCTCGCACCACACAGACAGAAAGGGGCAATATTGCTGGAATTTAGTTGGCAGATATTGTGTTAGGTGTCACGTTCTTTCAAAATCGAACCCAGAAGCAGACCAGGACAAGGAGAGTAGGAAGAAGGTGAGTATTTATTTACAAGTGAATGTGAATGGGTAGATATATCCAGGTGGCGTAGCGGGCAGCGGTGGTGAGTTGATGGGAGTAAATAGGTGGATCCAATGGGGAAGCGGAATCCTCCGACAAACAGGCGGGTAACTGAAGACAGAACAAACGGAGGTAAGTTTAAGGCAAGCAATACGTAAAAAACAACAAAACAAATTCTATCCAACTTGAGGCTGATACTATGGCACAACATACTGTTCATGGCTAACGATCCGGCAGGGAATGGATGTCAGGTCCGGGCTTATGAAGAGGAGAGATGATGATCAGGACCAGGTGTGTAGATAGCTGATGGGATACAGGTGCGGGTAATCAGAACTCCCAACTGGCTACATTGCCCGGCAACCAGACAGGGTGCGTTCCAGGATGCCGGAAAAAATACTCCAGGACAGAACACAGGCAAAAAACAGACTCAGGAAACGGGATTCGTGACAGTACCCCCCCTTCGACGAACGCCACCGGGCGGACTACCCGGAGCACCAGGGTGGAGGCGGTAAAAGTCACGAAGCAGGTCATCGTCAAGGATCTGACGCCGAGGAATCCAACTCCTCTCCTCAGGACCATATCCTTCCCAATCCACTAAATACTGGAACCCTCGACCCCGCCGTCTGGAGTCCATGATGCGGCGCACCGTGTAGACAGGACCACCTCCGATCATCCGAGGAGGAGGAGGACGAGGAGGAGGGGGCAACAGAGGACTGAGGAGAACCGGCTTGAGGCAGGAGACATGAAAGGTGGGATGTACTCTTAGTGTAGCAGGCAACTTGAGTCGGACCACAACAGGATTAATGATCTTCTCCACTACAAACGGACCAATGAACTTCGGTGACAGTTTCCTTGACTCAGTCCGTAGAGGAAGATCCCGTGTAGCCAACCAAACCCTATCTCCGACGGTATAAGCGGGGGCAGGAATACGGCGACGATTCGCCTGGATCTGGTACCGGTCAGAAACCTTAAGGAGGGCCTCCCTGGCCCGATGCCAGGTGCGGTGGCAACGACGAATGTGGGTCTGGACAGAAGGAACCCGAGAGATCCCGCTCCTGAGAAGGAAACAAGGGAGGTTGGTAACCGTACAGGCACTGGAAGGGAGACATCCCAGTGGCAGATGAAGGGAGAGTATTATGAGCATACTCGACCCAGGGTAATTGAGAGGACCAAGAGGTGGGATCAGAGGAAACAAGACAGCGCAGCGTGGACTCCATCTTCTGGTTGGCTCTCTCCGCCTGACCATTAGATTGGGGGTGAAATCCAGATGTGAGACTGACTGTAGCTCCAATGGCCAAACAGAAGGATATCCAGACAGCAGAGGTAAACTGAGGACCACGGTCAGAAACAATGTCACAGGGCAACCCGTGGACCCTGAACACCTCCCTAACCAGGATCTCGGACGTCTCAGTGGCAGAAGGCAGCTTGGAGAGGGGAACAAAGTGGGCAAACTTGCTGAATCTATCCACAATGGTCAGAATAACCGTGTTACCAACAGAAGAGGGCAACCCCGTGACAAAATCCAGGGCCAGATGCGACCAAGGTCGCCGGGGAATAGGTAGGGGGTGAAGAAGCCCAGAGCTGGCCCGATTGGTACTCTTATTCTGCGCACAAACAGGACAAGCGGCAACAAACCTCCGGGTATCTTCTCCCATGGCAGGCCACCAAAATCGTCTGCGCAGTAGCGCCATAGTCCGAGCAACACCAGGGTGACAAGCTATCTTGCTGGCGTGGGACCACTGAAGGACAGCAGAACGAACCGACTCAGGCACGAACAACCGACCGGGTGGACCGTTATCGGCCCGGGCTGTGTCCGAAGAGCCGCCATCACCTCCTCCTCAATCCTCCATGTAACGGCTCCCACGACAACTTTCTGGGGAAGAATCGTCTCAGTCTTGGTCCCACTCGCCTCCGTTTTGGAGAACATCCGGGACAGGGCATCCGCCTTCCCGTTCTTCGACCCAGGTCGGAACGTCAGGGAAAAATTTAAGCATCCAAAAAACAAAGCCCACCGGGCCTGAAGGGAGTTGAGACGTTTAGCCGATTGCACGTAAGCCAGATTCTTGTGGTCAGTCCAGACCACAAACGGTTGCTCCGCTCCCTCCAACCAGTGACGCCACTCCTCCAAGGCAAGCTTCACAGCGAGAAGCTCCCGGTTACCCACATCGTAGTTTCTTTCAGCTGGAGAAAGACGACAAGAGTAGAAGGCGCAGGGATGGAGTTTACCGTCAGTGGAGCTACGCTGGGACAGGATGGCGCCCACCCCCACATCAGAAGCATCCACCTCCACAACGAACTGACGGGAAGTGTCAGGTTGAGAGAGAATCGGGGCGTTGGTGAATCGGCTCTTCAAATCTAGAAATGCTCGGTCTGCCTCAGGAGACCAACAGAACTTTCTGGTGCAAGACGTCAGTACAGTTAAAGGGGCGGCCACCCGGCTGTAATCACGGATAAACCTCCGATAAAAATTAGCAAACCCCAGGAATCTCTGGAGCTGCAATCTCGTACCGGGCTGGACCCAATCCCGAACCGCCCGAACCTTCTCTTGGTCCATCTTGATCTCTCCCCTGGAGATGATGTACCCGAGGAAGGACGTCGTGTGGGCGTGAAAATCGCACTTCTCTGCCTTCACGAACAGGCGGTTCTCCAATAACCGCTGCAGGACCTGCTTGACATGCTGAACGTGGCTAGAAAACTCCTTCGAGAAGATGAGGATATCATCCAGGTAAACGAACACAAAAATACCAATCATATCTCTCAGAACATCATTCACCATACTTTGGAACACAGCAGGAGCGTTGGTCAGTCCAAACGGCATCACCTGGTACTCGAAATGTCCCATCGGAGTATTGAACCCAGTCAACCACTCGTCCCCCTCTTTGATCCGAACCAAATCATAAGCATTACGTAAATCAAGCTTCGTAAAAACCGTAGCACCCTGTAAAGAATCGAAAGCCGAGCTCATCAAGGGCAGGGGATACTTGTTCTTGACCGTAATATCATTTAAACCCCGATAATCAATACACGGTCGAAGAGAGCCATCCTTCTTGCTCACAAAAAAAATGATGAAGAGGTGATGACGAGGGCCGAATGACACCTGCAGCTAGAGACTCCTTGATGTAGGTCTCCAAGGCCTCACGTTCAGGTCGAGAGATACTGTATAACCGTCCCTTGGGAAAGGCGGCTCCAGGAAACAGATTAATCGCACAGTCATAAGGTCGGTGGGGAGGAAGGGACAGAGCCTTCTGTTTACTGAATACTTCACCCAACTCGTGATATGTTTCTGGAACCAGGGACAAATCAGGAGGAGCAGAGTCACTGACCTGACTGGAAATGGCAGGAGAACAGGCAGTCCTAAGGCAGTTAGCATGACAATCAATGCTCCAACTAGTTACCTTACCCGTCACCCAATCAAACGAGGGATTGTGTTCCTTCAGCCAGGGGTAACCAAGAACCAGAGGAACATGGGGCGAGGACAGAATGAAGAAGGAGATAAACTCTGAATGATTCCCCGACAACAACATCTTAAGCGGTTCAGTCCTCATAGTGATCCGTGCCAGACTACTGCCGTTCAGAGTGGTTGCTTCAATGGCTTCCGGCAATTGCTCCTTGGAAAGCCCCAGCTGTTCCACCAAGTCGGCATCAATAAAGCTGCCATCAGCACCTGAATCGATAAAAGCGTTCATCTCTAAGCTCTGATCCTTATTCAAGGGTCGCAGGAAAACGGGGTCTGACAGGATTCTTGAGAGGTTGAAACTGGCTCTCAAGTTGAAACTACCAATGGCATGTCCATTTTTTTATGTGAAATATTACACTGGTCACACAACACATTTATTAAGTATTTATAAAGTACAAACAACACTCACGTTATATAAGGCCACGCACAAATATTTTACTAATGATTAGTAAATGGTTTATAAGGACCTATATTTAACCTCTTATAAATCATTTCTGAATCCTTATTATATACTTTAAAAGTTGTTTATGAATTTGTGAATAACTAACTTACTAACATGTTCAAATGTGGGAGTAATGATTAATAAATGATATACTAATTAACAAATGCAAACGCACAACCCTGGTGTTGCCAGCGCCATGCTCTACCAACTGAGCCACAGTGGACCATTAAACTCTTAGAAAAAGGGTTCCAAAGGGGTTCTTTGCAGAGGGATAGGGTTCTACCAAGAACTGTTTAGATCAGATGAATCATATTTGGAAGACAAGGGTTCTTTGTAAAGCAAAGGGTTCTACCTAGAACCTTTAACATCATAAGAACCATTTTTGGAGAAAGGGCTCTTTGATGATTATTTGGAAGGCAAGAAGGATTCTTTGGAAGGCAAGAAGGGTTCTACATAAAACCATATATAATATTTCCTAGCATTCCCTATTACAGGGTGCTTTTCAGAATTGTTTGTTTTACTGTTATATCTGTGTTTTGGCTGTACAACGCTTGGTTGATACATTTTATGCTACATAAAACAATATATAGGTACAGCTTTCTAAACTTATCCAATTTGTTAGTAATTGGATTTATTGCACCTGTTACTGAGATGGTTGTGATTGAATCTATCTTCCATGTCTTGGAAGTCATTCTGAATGCAGGTTGTAGGTGATTAACAATTCCACTTCTTGGCTATCCTAACTCTGGTTTGATTCCAATAGGCATTACCAATTACTTTGCAAGCCAGCATAATGTAATTCGCAGTCCTGATGTGGCCTGTAAAACCAGGAGATTTCTAACATCACAAGCCTTCTGAAATATGTAATGTATTGTCACAAATGATTACATTTTAAAGGCTAATAAAGCTGGTGGAACTGTTCATAGAGGAGGAACCCTCCAAAGATAAAAGGGTTTGTGGTGGAATTAGTGTAATCAAAAGGAGAGACTTTTGTATTTCTTCAAAACATTCAAACCTTTGTTATTTAATTACTGCAGTAATGGAGCTGGTCGGTAATCACCCCTGGAGGTGATCACCGAGAACTCAATGAGCTGGTTTGAGCCACAGCATTTTATAGCAAAGTCCATCCTCCTTCAGTCTACATGACACACAACAGATGTATGGAACGGGTCACAAAGTTAAGATTTGTATGAATGATACTTATAATTCACAGCAGACAGTATCTACTGTAAAAACTGTCCTCATTGTGTAGAGACCAGGGTATGGTTCCCCAAACCCATACTGGAACTATCTTCCCCTGGTACGCCAGTACAGATACACTAACTCATGCTGTTGAATGCGGTAGCACCCTAAGACATCAAACATTTGAGGCCCACTTTCAGTTCACACAGACACAATAGAGGTATAAGAACCCTCTATTCTGTTGCATAAAACAACCATATGATGCAATAAAAGTATTATAACATAATCTTGCAATTTTGCTCTCACAGGTTCTCGGTAGAACCCTTCACAGACGGTTCTAGGAAGAATCTTTAGATGATAAAATGGTTATTTGTAGAACCCTTCATAGAGGGTTCTACCCAGCACCAAAAAGGGTTCCCCTATGGGGACATACCGAAGAACCTTGTACGGTTCTATTTAGCACCTTTTTTAAATAGTGTAGGTGTCTTGAGGGAACACATAGAAGAGGTTTCTAAAAGCTAGAACCCAAATATATTGCCATTTTGAGCCTCAACTACTCAGAATCCATAGTTCAAGAGTCACAGAAAGGTCAAATTATTATTTGTATGACTTGCTCTGTGGAGGGAATGAGGAGACTTTTAGAAGAAAATCTTCCTGCCCTGAAAAACAACCAATCAGAGCATCTATTCAAAAGTCCCCTTGAGGGTCAGTGCTTCACTCTGACAGAGCACAGGCTAAAATAAAGCAAGTACAGTCACAGTTCTAAAAACAACACAACCAAGCTAGCTATCTTACCTGGAGGCTAACATTTCAAAACACTTCAGACTTTGAAATGGTTCTTCATGATATCATTCTAACGCAAACACTGAAGGAAATCTCCACATTACTTGATGTGCAATGTGTAATTGAAAATGTTTTGGTTTAGACAGTGGACTTAATACATCCACCACTTTAAATAATGTAATGTAATTGAATAATGTAATGTTCTCCATTACGGAAAAACGACATAATTGCAAATGTGAAATCATGTGAAAACATTTGTTTTTGGATCACTTCACATGTGATAATATTTCACATGAAGTTTCACATGTGGATTTTCATGTGATCACATAACCTTTCACATATGGATTCAAAATATCTCATGAGATTTCACAGGTGATGCCCTGCAAACAAAAATGTGTCATTATGATACACACAGCACCTCTAATATTCAGTGTTCTCAACTTACATATTTAACACACTGTGACATATGTGACTACATTGTGTATGTTTATTTATACAGTCATTATTATTCAACATGTCCTTATCTGGGATTTTAACTCACAACCTCACTGTTCACAGAACCCGGTATTCCTGTTACACCACCATGTCTGTTTCAGTACGGGAGTGAACGTTTATTTATAATAAGGGTTACGTTGAGAAAATCGGACTTCTCTGAAATGAAAATTAATGGCCTTCCCTTCTGCAAAATGTAGTGGATAGCAGAGAACATGTCTTCGTTGACCCTCACTTGGACAGACCAGAGCCTTAGATATGCAGTTTTAAAAACTGTTCTTCGTCTTGTAGGCATTATATGGCAATGCAAGACATTTGATAGTATACAGGGCTGTGGGTCAGAAGGTTGTGGGTTTGCGGACCACCGTGGACAAGAGTAGGGGTTCAAATATGTATTTTATAGTAAAAGCATTGCATGAATATATCATAGTATTTGTAGGTCTGAGAAAAAAAATACTTTTATAAGCATTTCATTCAATTTTACGTCATTTTACATTCTTCTCTGAATCAATATGGATCACATTGGTTGGGATTTTACAATGCCATCACCAGAGACACGCCCCTCAATGTGAGTGTGTTGTTTACGAAACGTGATTTACTAGCCTGAGTTACAATACATTTCTCACATTGTGAATTTTATAAAAATTCAAATTAATTGCGTGTTTGGTACAGGTTTTCCATGGCCTGACATTTTTGATACCTGTGTAAATCTCTCTTGAACAAGTCCCTGTCAAGAAGAGAGACATAGAAGCCCAGCTAGCTTAGCTGGCCTAGCTAGCTTATAGCCTCAAATGGAGGATGCTAACAAACATTTTCAATGCTGAAGGAGCTGTGTTTATTTTGTTTTATTTTGGGAAAATGTGAACCACCCGGACTTTCAACAGAGCAACTGTTTGCTTGCAGAGGACTACAGGGGCGAAGTGGCTACTCTTAGCAAACAAGTAGCGAACTTGCGGAATCCACGCCCGCCTACTTTTTCTTTCTCTTCCAACCTAGTAGCCGGACATCGCTCTGGCGACGTGTGGGCTCTCCACAGCCGACTGGCCGGTACACTGCAGGGATCACTCTCCGAAGTGGTAAACCACATCCCTGGTAGAATGGAGCTAGTAGGATGCTCATGTTTGACTTGTGGGATGTTCCTGTTCTCGATCCTACCAACCAGTCTTCGAGATATGTCACTCACCGTGGAAATCGAAAACTGCAAACTCTGCCCGGACCAGACACAGTCTAAAAACAGCTTTGCCGCCCTGGATCCAGAGGTTCCGGCTTCTTCTTCCCTGTGGGCTTCCGACTCAAGATCGGATCCTGAGGTTACTGCGCCTTCGTCCTCTGTTCTGTTTCCCTCTCTGGTGGTTTCTACCTTGGGTTCAGATCCTCAGAGCTCCCCCTCATCAGACCGTGAGGCTGTCTAAGACTACGGCCCGTTCATCATCCACTATGGATACTACAGATGGCTCGGATCCATCGGGCCCCACCGCCCTTCGGTCCTCAAGGGGTTTGCGAAACCACTCGAGGTGGAAGATCGGCCGGACCTCCTCAGCCATTTGACCTGCTGTCGTTATCGGCAGCTCTATGGTAAGAAACATCTCGATTCCCAGAGCAAGAACCCTGTGCTATCCTGGACATTACAAGGCTGCTTACAACCATTCTACGACAGCTGCCGGGAGCTGACGGGATATTACAAGGCTGCCTCCGACCGTTCTACAATAGCTGCCGGGCGCTGACGGGATATTACAAGGCTGCTTCCGACCGTTCTACGATAGCTGCCGGGAGCTGACGGGATATTACAAGGCTGCTTCCGACCGTTCTACGATAGCTGCCGGGAGCTGACGGGATATTACAAGGCTGCTTCCGACCGTTCTACGATAGCTGCCGGGAGCTGCCGGGATATTACAAGGCTGCTTCCGACCGTTCTACGATAGCTGCCGGGAGCTGCCGGGATATTACAAGGCTGCTTCCGACCGTTCTACGATAGCTGCCGGGAGCTGCCGGGATATTACAAGGCTGCATCCGACCGTTCTACGATAGCTGCCGGGAGCTGCCGGGATATTACAAGGCTGCTTCCGACCATTCTACGATAGCTGCCGGGAGCTGACGGGATATTACAAGGCTGCTTCCGACCATTCTACGATAGCTGCCGGGAGCTGCCGGGATATTACAAGGCTGCTTCCGACCATTCTATGATAGCTGCCGGGAGCTGACGCTATTGTAGTCCATGTGGGGGTCAAACAACATTAGGAGGGATAGGTCAGAAGTGCTAAAAATGTATTTTAAAGAACTGATTCTACCTCTGAAAGATTCCAAAAAGTGGCCAATTATTTCAGGTCCAGTACTGTCATTAGAACGCTGGTTAAAATATAACTTTTATAGATAACTTTGACACCTTCTGGAAACAGAAGATGTTCTAGAGGAATCATCTTGGATCCTGGACCCCTGAATACTGCTTTGTGACAATGACTTATCAATGTCCCAAGCCCAGATCAGATAATCCTTACCATTGTGTCACTGAGTTATCGTAGAGTTGCAGCAAATGTACATTATCCCAAGGGTGTTGGCAGTCACAATGTGAGTAACCTAATTTATGTCCCTCTAACTCCCCTGAATGCCTCTGTCGATCCTACAGCTATTATATACAGTAATTATGTTTCTCTGAACCAACGTTATACTGATAGCACTGAGGCAGTGTGCCCTAGTAGGAAGTCCACTGTGTGCAGCTCACCCTGCACTATCAGCTCAAACGTAAATAACATTGTCATGTCTACTTCTGAATAGCTTCCCAGTAAAGTATTAAAAACAATCAAGCATATCAGAAAAGTGCTAAAAATAGCCCACATTAAGATATGTAGCTTAAGGAACAAGGTTCAGGATATCAATAACTTGATAGTAACAGATGACATTCCTATTCTGGAATGAACTATGAAACTCACTTATATAATACATTTTATGATACAGTGGTAGCAATACAGTTTTAACATCTACAGAAAAGCCAGAAATGCCAATGGGGGCGGTGTTGCTGTCTTTATTCAAAGCCACATTCCTGTAAAGCGAAGAGAGGATCTCATGTTAAATAATGTTGAAGTAACATGGCTACAGGTTCACCTGCCTCACCTAAAGCCCATTCTTGTGCGAAGCTGCTATAGATCTCCAAGTGCCAACAGACAGTATCTGGATAATATGTGTGAATTGCTTGATAATGTATGTGATATCAACAGAGAGGTAAATTTTCTGGGTGACCTTAATATTGTAATGATCAGACTAGATCATGAAGGAACAATTGTCCTGACAGAGGATTGAGTTAACGAATTGACGGTTTATTAACCCAACTTTACACAGGTTACTGTTTGGCCGTAGCCCACACCAAATAAATGAAAGATACTGTACAAACCAACCGTGACCTTCACTTGTGAAGCCCAGATGTAAGAGGAAGAACAATGGCTAAACCTGGTCTTAACTTCCAATGCTCCATACCCCTGCCCAACCCCCCTCCACGCCACTCCGCC
This sequence comes from Oncorhynchus kisutch, assembly GCF_002021735.2. Lineage (NCBI taxonomy): Eukaryota > Metazoa > Chordata > Actinopteri > Salmoniformes > Salmonidae > Oncorhynchus > Oncorhynchus kisutch. Next base: position 63,720,999 of record NC_034184.2, on the reverse strand, counting down.
AACCACCAGGATGCCCGGCATCAGAACATTCCAGGCATTCCCGTGATTGTCACATCGGACCCCGGGAACACTGGGTACTAGTAATTACAACACAACCACCTAATAGCCTAACACATAACACACAGCTTTCTATGCGGGTTGCTACAATATTGACTGGCTTTCATCAAGCTACCCACTCAAGAAAAATATTCAAACTGTAACCTGAGCCTGCAACCTGGTTCATGTTATCAGTCAATCTACCAGGGTGTTTGCAAACAGCACCGGAATGAAATCATCAACATGTATTAATCACATCTTTACTAATGCTGCAGAAATGTTCTTTAAAGCAGTATCCAAATCCATTGGATGTAGTGAACATAATCTGGTAGCCTTATCTAGGAAAACCAAAGTTCCAAAGGCTGGGCCTAATATAGTGTATACAATACGTTTTGTAGTGATTCCTATGTTGATGATGTAAAGAATATTTGCTGGGCTGTGGTGTTTAATGAAGAGCAACCAGATGCTGCACTTAACACATTTATGAAATTACTTATTTCAATGACTAATAAGCACACACCCATTAAGAAAATGACTGTAAAAACTGTTAAATCACTGTGGTATGATGAGGAATTAAAAAATTGTATGGTTGAAATGAATGGCAAATAAGACTGGCTGCACAACAGATTGGCAAACATACTGCAAATCATGTGACTAAACTGAAGAAAAAGAAAAAGAAGCTCTACTATGAAACAAAGATAAATTATGTAAAGAATTATAGCAAAAAGCTTTGGAGCACCTTAACTGACATTAGGGGCACAATATCAAACTCAGCTCCATCATTCATTCAGTCAGATGGCTCATTCAACACAAAACCCACTGATATTGCCAACTGTAATGATTTTTTCATCAGCAAGATTAACAAACTTAGGCATGACCTGACAGCAACAAACGCCAACACTACACATCCAAGTATAACTGACCAAATTATGAAAGACAAGTGTTGTAGTTTTTTATTCCGAAAAGTGAGAGTGGAATAGGTGAAAAAATGATTGTTGTCTGTCAACAATGACAAGCCACCGGGGTCTGACAACTTGGAGGGAAAATTACTGAGGATAATAGAGGACAATATTGCCACTCCTATTTGCCATGTCTTCAATTTAAGCCTACAAGAAAGTGTAGCAAAAGTCATTCTGCTACACAAGAATAATAAATCCCCCTTTACTGGCTCAAATAGCTGACCAATCAGACTGTTACCAACCCTAAGTAAACTTTGGAACAAAATTGTGTTTGACCAGATACAATGCTATATTACAGTAAACAAACTGACAACAAGACGTTAAGCACGCTTATAGGGAAGGACATTCGACATGCACAGCACTTACAGAAATGACTGATGATTGGCTGAGAGAAATTGGTGATTAAAAGATTATGGGAGCTGTTTTGTAAGACTTCAGTGCGGCTTTTGACATTATTGATCATAGTCTGCTGCTGGAAAAAGTATGTGTTATGGCCTTACACACCCCTGCTATATTGTGGATAAAGTTACCTGTCTAACAGAACACAGAGGGTGTTCTGTAATGGAAGCCTCTCCAACATAATCCAGGTAGAATCAGGAATTCCCCAGGGCAGCTGTCTATAGGCCCCTTACAATCTTTACTAATCGGGCGGCAGTGTAGCCTAGTGGTTAGAGCGTTGGACTAGGAACCAGAAGGTTGCAAGTTCAAACCCCCGAGCTATGTATATCACTAGCCACTTTAAACAATGCTACCTAATATAATGTTTACATACCCTACATTATTCATCTCATATGTATATACTGTACTCTATATCATCTACTGCATCTTTATGTAATACATGTTTCACTAGCCACTTTAACTATGCCACTTTGTTTACATACTCATCTCATATGTATATACTGTACTCGATACCATCTACTGTATCTTGCCTATGCCGCTCTGTACCATCACTCATTCATATATCTTTATGTACATATTCTTTATCCCCTTACACTTGTGTGTATAAGACAGTAGTTTTGGAATTGTTAGTTAGATTACTTGTTGGTTATTACTGCATTGTCGGAACTAGAAGCACAAGCATTTCGCTACACTCGCATTAACATCTGCTAGCCATGTGTATGTGACAAATACAATTTGATTTGATTTGATTTGAGCTGACAAGGTACAAATCTGTCGTTCTGCCCCTGAACAGGCAGTTAACCCACTGTTCCTAGGCCGTCATTGAAAATAAGTTCTTAACTGACTTGCCTAGTTAAATAAAGGTAAATGAAGGTAAAAAAGAAAAATGACATGCCACTGGCTTTGAAAAGCCTGTGTGTGTGTATGCGGATGACTCAACACTTTACACATCAGATACTACACCGAATACTAATCCGAAGCGGTGCAGCCACCGAATACTAATCCGAAGCGGTGCAGCCAGCGGGTTTCTCCACGCATCGCGCGGACAGAAACGAACATCTTTCTGGTAAGAAGAGGGGCGGGGGCGTATGCCTTATGGCCAACGTGACATGGTGTGATGAAAGAAACATACAGGAACTCAAATCCTTCTGTTCACCTGATTTAGAATTCCTCACAATCAAATGTAGACCGCATTATCTACCAAGAGAATTCTCTTCGATTATAATCACAGCCGTATATATCCCCCCCCAAGCAGACACATCGATGGCTCTGAACAAACTTTATTTAACTCTCTGCAAACTGGAAACGATTTATCCGGAGGCTGCATTCATTGTAGCTGGGGATTTTAACAAGGCTAATCTGAAAACAAGACTCCCTAAATTTTATCAGCATATCGATTGCGCAACCAGGGGTGGAAAGACCCTGGATCATTGTTACTCTAACTTCCGCGACGCATATAAGGCCCTGCCCCGCCCCCCTTTCGGAAAAGCTGACCACGACTCCATTTTGTTGATCCCTGCCTACAGACAGAAACTAAAACAAGAAGCTCCCACGCTGAGGTCTGTCCAACGCTGGTCCGACCAAGCTGACTCCACACTCCAAGACTGCTTCCATCACGTGGACTGGGAGATGTTTCGTATTGCGTCAGCCAACAACATTGACGAATACGCTGATTCGGTGTGCGAGTTCATTAGAACGTGCGTTGAAGATGTCGTTCCCATAGCAACGATTAAAACATTCCCCAACCAGAAACCGTGGATTGATGGCAGCATTCGTGTGGAACTGAAGGCGCGAACCACTGCTTTTAATCAGGGCAAGGTGTCTGGTAACATGACTGAATACAAACAGCGCAGCTATTCCCTCCGCAAGGCTATCAAACAAGCTAAGCGCCAGTACAGAGACAAAGTAGAATCTCAATTCAACGGCTCAGACACAAGAGGCATGTGGCAGGGTCTACAGTCAATCACGGACTACAGGAAGAAACCCAGCCCAGTCACGGACCAGGATGTCTTGCTCCCAGGCAGACTAAACAACTTTTTTGCCCACTTTGAGGACAATACAGTGCCACTGACACGGCCTGCAACGAAAACATGCGGTCTCTCCTTCACTGCAGCCGAAGTGAGTAAGACATTTAAACGTGTTAACCCTCGCAAGGCTGCAGGCCCAGACGGCATCCCCAGCCGCGCCCTCAGAGCATGCGCAGACCAATCCCTATACCAGTCTGCTGTTCCCACATGCTTCAAGAGGGCCACCATTGTTCCTGTTCCCAAGAAAGCTAAGGTAACTGAGCTAAACGACTACCGCCCCGTAGCACTCACATCCGTCATCATGAAGTGCTTTGAGAGACTAGTCAAGGACCATATCACCTCCACCCTACCTGACACCCTTGACCCACTCCAATTTGCTTACCGCCCAAATAGGTCCACAGACGATGCAATCTCAACCACACTGCACACTGCCCTAACCCATCTGGACAAGAGGAATACCTATGTGAGAATGCTGTTCATCGACTACAGCTCGGCATTCAACACCATAGAACCCTCCAAGCTCGTCATCAAGCTCGAGACCCTGGGTCTCGACCCCGCCCTGTGCAACTGGGTACTGGACTTCCTGACGGGCCGCCCCCAGGTGGTGAGGGTAGGCAACAACATCTCCTCCCCGCTGATCCTCAACACTGGGGCCCCACAAGGGTGCGTTCTGAGCCCTCTCCTGTACTCCCTGTTCACCCACGACTGCGTGGCCACGCACGCCTCCAACTCAATCATCAAGTTTGCGGACGACACAACAGTGGTAGGCTTGATTACCAACAACGACGAGACGGCCTACAGGGAGGAGGTGAGGGCCCTCGGAGTGTGGTGTCAGGAAAATAACCTCACACTCAACGTCAACAAAACTAAGGAGATGATTGTGGACTTCAGGAAACAGCAGAGGGAACACCCCCCCATCCACATCGATGGAACAGTAGTGGAGAGGGTAGCAAGTTTTAAGTTCCTCGGCATACACATCACAGACAAACTGAATTGGTCCACTCACACAGACAGCATCGTGAAGAAGGCGCAGCAGCGCCTCTTCAACCTCAGGAGGCTGAAGAAATTCGGCTTGTCACCAAAAGCACTCACAAACTTCTACAGATGCACAATCGAGAGCATCCTGGCGGGCTGTATCACCGCCTGGTATGGCAACTGCACCGCCCTCAACCGTAAGGCTCTCCAGAGGGTAGTGAGGTCTGCACAACGCATCACCGGGGGCAAACTACCTGCCCTCCAGGACACCTACACCACCCGATGCTACAGGAAGGCCATAAAGATCATCAAGGACATCAACCACCCGAGCCACTGCCTGTTCACCCCGCTGTCATCCAGAAGGCGAGGTCAGTACAGGTGCATCAAAGCTGGGACCGAGAGACTGAAAAACAGCTTCTATCTCAAGGCCATCAGACTGTTAAACAGCCACCACTAACATTGAGTGGCTACTGCCAACACACTGTCAATGCCACTGACTCTACTCCAGCCACTTTAATCATGGGAATTGATGGGAAATGATGTAAATATATCACTAGCCACTTTAAACAATGCTACCTTATATAATGTTACTTACCCTACATTATTCATCTCATATGCATACGTAGATACTGTACTCTATATCATCGACTGCATCCTTATGTAATACATGTATCACTAGCCACTTTAACTATGCCACTTGGTTTACATACTCATCTCATATGTATATACTGTACTCGATATCATCTACTGTATCTTGCCTATGCTGCTCTGTACCATCACTCATTCATATATCCTTATGTACATATTCTTTATCCCCTTACACTGTGTATAAGACAGTAGTTTTTTTTGGAATTGTTAGTTAGATTACTTGTTCGTTATTACTGCATTGTTGGAACTAGAAGCACAAGCATTTCGCTACACTCGCATTAACATCTGCTAACCATGTGTATGTGACAAATAAATTTGATTTGATTTGATTTGATTTTGAAATTATGGTAACACTTAAAAAGGAACTGCTGTCAGTTTCAGAATGGGTGGCAAGAAATAAGTTTGTCCTAAATATTTCAAAAACTAAAACCATTGTATTTGAGACAACTCATTCACTAAACTTCAACTAAATCTTGTAATGAATTAGGTGGAAATTGAGCAAGTTGATGTGACTAAACTGCTTGGAGTAACACTGTCATGGTCACAACATGTTAATACAACATTAACTAAGGGGAGAAGTCTGTCCATAATAAAGCGCTCCTCTGCCTTCTTAACAAGACAGGGCCTATAGGCCCTAGTTTTGCTGCACCTGAACTACTGTCCAATCGTGTGGCCAGGTACCACAAAGAGGGGCAGGAAATTTACAATTGGCTCAGAACAGGGCAGCACGGCTGGCCCTTAAATGTACACAGAGAGCTAACATTAACAATATGGATGTCAATCTCTCATAGCTCAAAGTAGAGGAGCGATTGACTTCTTCACTACTTGTTTTTGTAAGAAGAATTGATATGCTGAATGCACCAAGCTGTCTATTTAAACTGCTAGCACACAGCTCAGACACCCATGCATACCCCACAAGACATGCCATCAGAGGTCTCTTCACAATCGGAAAGTTCAGAGCAGACTATGGGAGGCGTACAGTGATACATAGAGCCATGGCTACATGGAACTCTATTCCACATCAGGTAACTGATGCAAGCAGTAGAATCAGAATTTTTTTTAAACAAAAAAAAACACCCTATGGAATAGCGGGCACTGCGAAGAGACACAGACACATGCACAGACACACGCATGATAACAAATGCAATCTACACATACATACACATTGATTTTGTATTTTTAGATATATGGTAGTAAAGTAGTGGCCTGAGGGCACACCCTTAATGTGTTGCGAAAAGTGTTATGTATTGTCATGTAATTTGTTTTTATTGTATATTACTGCCTTAATGTTGCTGGACCCCAGGAAGAGTAGCAGCTACCTTAGCAGCAGCTAATGGGGATCCTTCGTAAATACAAATAAATATTTGATTGAGACCACATGTAAGGGATTTCTTCCATTGACGGAGAGCGGACCAAAGCGCAGCGTGGTTATTTTGATTCATGTTTTAATAAATCACTTCACATGAACAAACTAACAAAAACAAGAAACGTGAAAACCCAAAACAGCCCTATCTGGTGCAAAACACAGAGACAGGAACAATCACCCACAAACACACAGTGAAACCCAGGCTACCTAAGTATGATTCTCAATCAGAGACAACTAATGACACCTGCCTCTGATTGAGAACCATACTAGGCCGAAACATAGAAATACCCAAATCATAGAAAAAAAAACAGACTGCACACCCAACTCACGCCCTGACCATACTAAATAAATACAAAACAAAGGAAATAAAGGTCAGAACGTGACACCACACTAAATAGCCTACAAGCACACTTGATATTGCGCGAGAATCATAGATGAGGGGTGGCATCTGGCCTAATAGCCGAATAAACAAATATTTCTAAAAGACTGAGACATTTTTTTATTTCATAAATATCAAATTAGGGATGGATCGAAATGTACAAATTGGGTACCTGGAGGAAAATGAGGGAGGGTTACATTTTTCAATTTCAGTCAGGGGAAGGTCATGTAATCTGTAATTGATGAAAGTTCAATATTTCTCAGTGTTTTAGAATTAGTTGCTTATTAGGCTATTTATCACTGTGTGACGATGGCAACCCTCATATCTGCTTCTCTTCTGGGTGTGTAATATCAAGGATATTTAGTGTGGTCTCAAACAAATGATCCATAGCCTATAGGTAGCACAGAGCAACGTTATATTTGTAAGATAGCTGCTGGGATGGTGTCAATAAAACTAGGCTCCATTACACACTGCAATGGATATTTCAATCTTGAGCCCCAATCTGCTCTGCTGTTGATGATCAACATTTTTTTTGTGTGCCACCTAACCAATCTCTGTGCTGTTTAGGTCAAAGGCTTCTTCTTAAAATAATTTTGGATTAGACCTAGTCCAAAAAATACATTACCTTGCATGCGGACTAGACTATAGCCTATGTTCAGTTTGAGATGGAGAGCATCAAATCAAATCAAATCAAATTTATTTATATAGCCCTTCGTACATCAGCTGATATCTCAAAGTGCTGTACAGAAACCCAGCCTAAAACCCCAAACAGCAAGCAATGCAGGTGTAGAAGCACGGTGGCTAGGAAAAACTCCCTAGAAAGGCCAATACCTAGGAAGAAACCTAGAGAGGAACCAGGCTATGTGGGGTGGCCAGTCCTCTTCTGGCTGTGCCGGGTGGAGATTATAACAGAACATGGTCAAGATGTTCAATGTTCATAAATGACCAGCATGGTCGAATAATAATAAGGCAGAACAGTTGAAACTAGAGCAGCAGCACAGTCAGGTGGAAGTTGAAACTGGAGCAGCAGCATGGCCAGGTAGACTGGGGACAGCAAGGAGTCATCATGTCAGGTAGTCCTGGGGCATGGTCCTAGGGCTCAGGTCAGTTGAAACTGGAACAGCAGCATGGCCAGGTGGACTGGGGACAGCAAGGAGTCATCATGTCAGGTAGTCCTGGGGCATGGTCCTAGGGCTCAGGTCCTCCGAGAGAGAGAAAGAAAGAGACCACATGTAAGGGATTTCTGAACATGAAGCATGAACATTCTGAGCATGAACATGAGAAGGAAGACCCGAGGTCAAACAACATGTTTCTTGCCCTTGATGTATTTATCAGAGTTAATTACCTCACAATAAGCTACAGTATATTCAAGTAACTTACACTGTGGTGCTGAAATCTGAAGCAGTAGCCGCGGCACAATCAATTGGAAATGGACAGCTCATAATTCTGAAAGTAGGCAAATTCAAGGAGGCATAATTAATTAAACCGTCTTCAAAATACAGTCAAAAGATTGGACACACCTACTGATTCAAGGGTTTTTCTTTATTTTTACTATTTTCAACATTGTAAAATAATAGTGAAGACATCAAAACTAAGAAATAACACATATGGAACCAGACAGGGTGCGTTCCAGGACACCGGAAACACACTCCAGGACAGAAACACAGGCAAACACAGACTCAGGAAGCGGGGTTCGTGACAATTTTCAATAAAGTTTACTTTCTCAATTGGCTGGAACTTAAACAGAATTGACCTCAACATTGGTTAACATACCTGGGACACAACCACCTCTGGGATTTGAACTCACAACCTTTGAGGTGACAGCAATCTGAATTTCCTGCTTCGGTACCAAGTCTGTGGCCATAACAGTTTTTAGCCACAGATGTATTGGCAAGTATACATATCTGCACTTTGCTCAAATTTGCCCGAAATTAAGTCAATACTTGTGTGATTATCTGACAACACCAACTAAAAGGTAGCAGTGCTCAGGGACACTTGACATTAAGGTCTAGATTCAATCAGTTCAAGCACAGACACGTGATAGCAGACACCCGCATGCATTGCTAGTGTTTTGGCAGTGTCTGAGGTGTAACTGTTTTAGAGCTGTCAAATTGGTGAGAGGCTAATTTGTGTAGTCATTTTTACGAAGCCACACCCGTCCTACTCGTGTTAGAAGTTCAGAACGAGAAAGTAGGCTATATAGAAATAATGACACTCAAATGGAAAATCATTCACTAAAATAATAATTAAGATATCTATCAATCTTATCGAGGTGTATATTACATTTCACATTCCAGTGTTCCAACTTGTGTACAAGACTGCATGGATTTATCTTAATATAGCTCTGTGCAGCCAATGGCAATTTCCGCTTCAGGTATAATGCCGGAAGATGCTTGTCGATATGACAACTAAAGCTGTTACACCTTCGACACGCCAAAACAACCGCTATGTGGATGTCCATTAGCATGGATCTGATAGAATCTAGCCCTAAGTGTGCATAAATGCTCTCAGGATTAGAATTTACAACCTTTTGGTCCAGAGTGCATTCATGTTTCAGCAGTGCCAGCAGTTGGCTACTTATTACCAAGAACATACACTCAGTGGCCAGTTTATTAGGTACACTACCCATTCTCTAAAATGGTTCGCTCCTACAGACTGTGAGTCATGTGGGCATGGCTTGCTATATAAAGCAGTATCTCGGAAACGGCTAGGCCTTCTAGGCTTTTTACGTACGACAGAGTCTAGGATTGGGCTATTACAGCAGACAACACAGGGTTCCGCTCCTATCAGCTAAAAACAAGAAGAAGTGGCACCAGTGGGCATGTGATTACTAACACTGGACAATTGAGGAGTGGAATAACATTTTCTGTTCCGACAAATCTAGTTTCCTATAGTGCCATGTTGATGGCAGAGTCCGGATGTGGCCTAAGCAGCATGAGTCCATGGCCCAATCCTGCCTGGTGACAATGGTACAGTCTGGTGGCAATGGTGTAATGTTGTGGGGAATGTTTTCCTGGCACACGTTAGCTCCCTTGTTAGCAATTGAGCAACATTTGAACAGCACAGTGTATATGAACATTGTTGCTGACCTGGTGCATCCCTTCATGGCTACAGGGGGGTCCGACACGGTACTAGATGGGTGTACCTAATAAACTGTAGACTGAGTGTACTGTATATCCACACACTCTTAACAATAAGACTATGGTTATGGAACATTGTTGTTCCCTTGTGTAAAAAAAGGTCAAAGGTACACATAAGGAGGGCCTCCCGAGTGGCGCAATGGTCTAAGGCACTGCATCGCAGTGCTAGCTGTGCCACTAGAGATTCTGGGTTTGAGTCCTGGCTCTGTCGCAGCTGACTGCGACCGGAAGACCCATGGGGTGGTGCACAATCGGTTCAGTGTCATCTGGGTTAGGAGGAGGGTTTAGCTGTCAGAGATGTCCTTGTCCCATCGTGCACTAGCAACTCCTGTGGCAGGCTGGGCACAGTGCACACTGACACAGTGTTTTGGAGGACGCACAGCTCTCGACCTTCTCCTCTCCCGAGTCTGTATGGGAGTTGCAGCGATGAGACAAGGCTGTAACTACCAGTTCGGGAGAAAACGGGGTAAAAGAAAAAGGTACACATGGTACTGGTTGGTACATGTGTGAATTATCTAGTATAATTTAAAAAAAATCTATCCAATATATAAAGTATAAAGCTGTGTAACTATGTGTGAGGTGGGAATTTACCAGTTATAAAGTCCTAAATACCAGTTGGATGCATTCACGTGCTTTGAAGTCATTGAGAAATGCCAGATGCCTAATGGCCAACAAGCAGCGTCAACCATAAGCTAAAAGTACAACTATCATGCTTTTAAACAAATTATAGATTTCATTTTTATAAATAATGTTAATTTAACAGGGAAGAAATTCCCTCTTATGGGAGACCAAAAAGAGCTAGTTAAAAGCCTCGTCTCAAATAAGACACACCTGCATTCTTCTAATAGGCTGCCGCTGTTGCAGTATGCCACCAATCATCAAGTGATGTGCATGTTGTCAACAGAAGGGTCAGTGAAGGCACAGTAGGCTACTAAAAATATTTTGAGGAGCAACAAGTATTTATGGGAAACCAAGGCTTTCTAAAGGCTTTGACGGTTTCTATTTTTCAGAAACGTAATCTATGGCATTATTTAGGATGCTTAAGACAGAAGCTTATACAAAACAATTTTGAAATAGTTTTCTTCAAAATAATTTGATCTCATACCCTCACATCCCTGAATGATCCATAGTCCCTACACTACCTGCTAGGCTACATGTCAACTGAAACTGTATGTGCAAAATCCTAACTATATCTAACCTGTTTCAGAAAAGTAGGCGCATGTCGTGGGTCACTACTTTAGAGGAGAGCCGTTTGAACGTAAACTTTTTAAATAAAAATGCGTTTTGCCTTCATGAACATGTGAACTTTCATGTGCCTTAATAACAAACTTGTATGCCATCTGTAAATATGAATAAAATGGTTAAATTACGAGCCTAGTTATTTAAGGGACAGAAAAATACAGAACCTTCCCGCTAAGCATGATTATGAGATAATGAGTGGGATGGACATGCCGAGAGATGAGCTTGGATTGGTCTGCCATATAGCACGCTTCTGTCTATTTGAGGTGGTCAGTATGTGTAGGTTATCCTGTCTAACACGGCTTTTAGTTTTTTTTATCACGTAGTAAAACTTATTAAACAAAAGACTCCACTACGCAAGTATCCATTTCAATAGAAAGTCACTGCAACAAATGTTTCAGAGCACTCTCGTCTGAGTGTGCCAGAGCGCAGAATAACTGACGAATTTACGAACGCTTAACACCTGTTGAATATGGCTGCTCTGGATAACATGAAAACATCCCAACCACCTCTGCAAGGGCGAGAAAAATTTGGGTGAGGGCTAAAGCTTAAGATGATTCTTATGGCATTGCACATGGTAAGTGTGAACCAGAGTGACTTGACACAACGGGCCAAGCAAACATTAAAAACTAAACGGAAAAGACACTAGACGTCTCATTTAATGAAAGGGGTTGCAGTCTGCCGTGAAGCGTTCATCCATGTGTATGAGTAAGGGTCTAGCTACAGTTTCAGATATTATAAGTTTCAAATGTTGTTAGAAAGTTGTTTTCATTGCAAGTTCAAGGAGAATGTTCTAATTGCTCCCATCAAAAAGAGAGCTGGCCCAAGCAAGCCAGGGTACACCTGAAGCATGAGGACTTGCAGCGAGTGGTGAACTACATCAACAACTGCGCAGAGGATAATGCAATAGTATTACCAGGGCACCACCCAGGACACAAACACTTTGTTGGAAAGCTGCTGCCATCCCATGTGACAAAAACATGTTTAAAGAATAAACAACATGTTTTGATTATTTAATTGATCTCCAACACGATTGGCACTACTTATTGATCTCATATTATTTCTGTATTTTCAAGCACTAAGCCTGAAAGCACTAAGCACTAAGCCTAGGACAGACCTATACCGGCAGTGCCAGAGGAACAACTATCAGGTAGTCAGATCTGCCAATCTGCCAGAAGCTGTTAAGTCAGCCAAACTGAAGAAGCAAGAGCAGCATCTCCTGATTGTTCAGTGTGAGCGGTCTGTCTACCAGAAGATGGTTGCTGACTGCAAGACCTGTCAAGACATGTAGTTGTCTCTGAGGGCCCCAAATGAACCAGCAAGCAAAGACATCAGGATGAATTAAAGCTTTGGATTTGCTCAACAAGTAAGCAACATTTCCTCTTTTATACTGATTAAGGACATTGATACAGTGGCAAGAAAAAGCATTTGAACCCTTTGGAATTACCTGGATTTCTGCATAATTTGGTCATAGAATTTGATCTGATCTTTACCTAAGTCACAACAATAGACAAAGTGTGCTTAAACTAATAGCACACAAATTATTGTCTTTTTCTTGTCTATATTGAATATATCATTTAAACATTCACAGTGTAGGTTGGAAAAAGTATATGAACCGCTAGGCTAATGTCTTCTCCAAAAGTGAATTGGAGTCAGGAGTCAGCTAACCTGGAGTCCAATCAATGAGACTAGATTGGATATGCGGTTAGAGCTGCCTTGCCCTATAAAAAACACTCACAAAATTTGAGTTTGCTATTCACAAGAAACATTGCCTGATGTGAACAATGCCTCGAACAAAAGAGATCTCAGAAAGATAATTACGGACTTGCATAAAGCTGGAAAGGGTTACAAAAGTATCTCTAAAAGCCTAGATGTTCATAAATGGAGAAAGTTCAGCACTGTTGCTACTTTCCCTAGGAGTGGCTGTCCTGCAAGATGATTGCAAGAGCAAAGCGCAGAATGCTCAATGAGGTTAAGAAGTGTCAGCTAAAGACTTACAGAATCTCTGGAACATAATAACATCTCTGTTGACAAGTCTACAATACATAAAACACTAAGCAAGAATGGTGTTCATGAGAGGACACCATGGTAGAAGCCACTGCTGTCCAAAACTAGCAGTACATTGCTGCTAGTCTGAAGTTTGTGAAAGTGCACCTGGATGTTCCACAGCGCTTCTGGCAAAATATTCTGTGGACAGATGAGTTGTTTGGAAGGAACACACAACACTATGTGTGGAGAAAAAAATGCACAGCACACCAACATCAAAACCTCATCCCAATGGTAAAGTATGGTGGAGGGAGCGTCATGGTTTGGGGCTGCGTTGCTACCTCAGGCCCTGGACAGCTAGCTATCATCGACGGAAAAATTAATTCCCAAGTTGATCAATACATTTTCCAGGAGAATGTTAGGCTATCTGTCCGCCAATTGAAGCTTAACAGAAGTTGGGTGATGCAACTAGGACAACGACCCAAGACACCGAAGTAAATCAACAACAGAATGGCTTCAACAGAAGAAAGTACTCCTTCTGGAGTGGCCCAGTCAGAGTCCTGACCTCAACCCGATTTGAGATGCTGTGGCATGACCTCAAGAGATCAGTTCATACCAGACATCCCAAGAATATTGCTGAACTGAAACAGTTTTGTAAAGAGGAATGGTCCAAAATTCCTCCTGACCGTTGTGCAGATCTGATCTGCAACTACAGAAAATGTTTGGTTGAGGTTATTGCTGCCAAAGGAGGGTCAACCAGTTATTAAATCCAAGGGTTCACATACTTTTTCCACCCTACACTGTGAATGTTTACACAGTGTGTTCAATAAAGACATGAAAACGTATAATTGTTTGTGTTATTAGTTTAAGCAGACTGTGTTTGTCTATTGTTGTGACCTAGATGAAGATCAGATCAAATTTTATGACCAATTTATTCAGAAATCCAGGTATTTCCAAAGGGTTCTCGCCACTGTACACTCAACAACAACAAAAAACATGTTATATATGGGAGGCAGGTAAATGTATTTCACTGAGCTGTGTAAAGACAGACTGACAGGGGGGAGACAATTAATTAAAATGTATCTTCTTTTGTTGTTTGCAGGTGCACCATCCTTCTGACCCTATGCAGCCAGATCCCAATCTATTTTTTAACTCCTCTCAAGTGTGTCTTGTTTGGTGTCTGCTGTGAATGCATCGTGTACCTCAACAAGTCAACTACTTGATTGACAAAGGCATGTCATCCAGCAAAGGCAGCAGTGCAGTCATCAACTACATGCACCATTTCTTCACCAACTGTGGAATTAGGGAAACACGTGTGGACCTAAATTGTGATAACTGCAGTGCCCAAAACAAGAACACGTTTGTGCTCTGGTATTGTGTCTGGTGGACCATGCACAAGCTCCACAAGAGTCTGGACCTTCACTTCCTGATCACAGGCCACACCAAGTTTTCCCCCGACTGGTGCGCCGGCCTCATCAAGCAGCGCTTCAGAAAGACCAAAGTGAACACTTTGTCTGAGATTGCTGATGTTGTTAATGACAGCACTGTGACAGGGGTCAACATCCCACAGCTGGTTGGACTGGAGGATTGTACAGTGCTGGTGGAAAGCTATGGCTGGCAACAGCTCCGTACTTCAGGCCGCTGCCACAGATCAAGCAGTACCAGCACTTCAGGGGAATGTCATTTTCATTGCATTGTATGAGGTTATTCTTCTTATCTAAACTTGGGAGGTGAATTGATGTTGTGCAAGGTTGTAATGTCTTATCAATTTTTTCCATTTTATTTCCTGTTTTACAGCTTCAAAGCTCTGGAGCCTGGTGTTGTTGCCAAGGAGCGTTCAGACTCAGTCTGGACCAGGTTTCAGCTGCTGCGCAATGAGAGAGACTATGGACATCACATGCCCTGCACCAAAGGCAAGGGCAGGACAGAAACAAGCCCTCCGAATATAGATTCCCTTGTTCATGCGTGGTTCGGATGGACCAGTCATCATTACTATCTGCAGTGCCTCTATTCACATAACTTTCTCCTAACACACACGCCATACTTTGCTGCTACATTTTTTTTTATCCCACTGCTGAGCCACTTTACCCCTGATTGTATGCATTTAACTACCTCATCTATCACTGATATCGTTATTGTTCTTGTACATACTGTATACTTAATTTATATTGCCACTATCTATTTCTGATATTGGTACTATGCATATAGACATTTGGCTGTACCGTTTACACCTTCTGTAGAGACCCATCCACTTAGCAAGATGTGGCTGGGTGTTATAGCATTTATTTCACATGAACCATCAATTTAGACAAGTGTGTCTGGGTAAACGTCATATAATATTTATTAAATATATTTATCTGGACACTTTCTGTTTACCTATAATTGTTTCTTATTGTAGGCTACTACTATTACCACTCTTAGTCTTAGATACAATACTCACTGTTTAAAAATGTTATTTAACTAGGCAAGTCAGTTAAGAACCATTTGTTATTTACAATGATGGCCTACCCCAGCCAAACCCTAACAACACTGGGCCAATTGTGCACTACCATATGGGACTCCCAATCACAGCCAGTTGAGATACAGCCTGGAATTGAACCAAGGTCTGTAGTGACACCTCTAGCACTGATATGTAGTGCCTTAGACCACTGCACCACTCTGGAGCACAAGACCTCACATGTGAATCCTTAAAGAGATGGATGGGGCTGACTTAAGAGGGTGTGAACAATGCCGAATGGGTGGAGACAAAGGAGAGCTCTCCAGTAGCAGTACCAAAACATTGAAAGGCCATTTTCTAAAAATTGAGTTTTTCAAGTTTATCAACTTTCAAAGCAGAATTACTTTCCCATTGTTCCTCAAAAATGCAGTATACAATATACCATTTTGTAGCTCTATGTCTCCTCATGTAAAAAACACAATTTCAAATTTTGCTACATATGACCGATTCAAGGTAGTCTTTCACATAGGTCAGTGTTTGAAAGCAGCTTGGCATTTAAGAAAGCACCAGAACCATGGTTAAATCAGTGGGATATCACATTTTGCAACACACTGTTTGAAAAAGCACGTGATCAAATGAAGCTTCAGACGTCGTTGATGATGTACGTCTGATAAAGTGATACGCACATAGGGACACTGCTTTGAAAAATAGCTCCTTAGCGATTTCGATGCAAGGTCTGAGCTCCAGTGTCAAACATAACATCCAGCAAGTTTCCTAGTGCCAGTTGAGAAATAACAAGTTTACAGCAACATGTTACCATTAAGTCACTGGAACACACACAATAACTTTTACTGCAGCTCTCATTACTGACACATTCTCATGCAACATTTTCAGAACAGACAGTGTCAAAGGATGTGATCTACTTATATTGGCATAGCCATCAAACAATTAACCTGCTACAACACTTCCACTGACGGTTGGCACAAATACACATATATTTGACCACGCTCCCAAATATGCTAATGTTCCTCACCAGTACATTGCCCCCGACCTATCAAAGCATGTTGATGAGTGTACCGTATATTCCAAATATTGTGTAGAAAAATATCCCATTATACCTAAAGGATAGTCAACTTTGTACTTGGGAAGGGTACCTTTAATACATAGCTAAAATGACTATGTATGCTGATGATTCCACACTCTGCATATCAGTGCATACAGCCAGTGAGCCCACTGCAACTCTTAGCAAGGAGTTACAGTCGGTGTCAGAATGGGTAATTAACAATAAACCGGTCTTAAAATACATTTACAACCAAAAGCATTGTATTTGGTTCAAAGCATTCTCTAAGACCTAAACCTCAACTGAAATTGTGCATAAAGGGTGTGACCGTTAAACTCTTAGGAGTAACATTGTTATCATGGTAAAGTCATAATGACATAGTTCTGAAGACAGGGAGAGGGCTGTCTGTTATAAAAAATACGTTTTGCGTTTTTGACCCAAAAGAACTGAACTAGTTGTTCAGGCTATGATCTTGTCCTATCTTGACCTAACAAAGTTGCAGCTGGCTCAAAACACAGCAGCATGCCTTGCCCTTAACTGCACACACAGATCTAACATCAACAACATGCACGATTGTCGTTGAGGGTTGAGGAGAAATTGACAACTTCTCTTGTAGTCTTCTTAAGAAACATTTCTGTGTTGAAGATGCCTAACCACTTGAATAATATTTTTGCAAGCACTTCAAACACACATACATACCCACCAGACACGTCACTATGGGTTTCTTCACTGTACCCAAACCAAAAACAGATTTAATGCGTCTCTCAGTTACAGTATGTATAGAGACATGTCCTTGTGGAATCTTCTGCCACCAGAGGTTACTCAGACAAAAAGCCTGTTAGGTTTAAAAAAACTGTATCACAGCGCCTCTCCTGTCTCTAAAGATCTAATTTAACTATACATAAGAACATGAATAAAGTATGTATGAATAGTGTGTAAATAACATTTTTGTTGTCACTTGGTGCCTTCCCAAATGTAACTATTAATATTATTATTTTATTTGTATTGTTATTAAATGTTTTATGTGGGACACAAGAGTATCTGCTGAATGTGCAGTAGCAAATGGGGATCCTAATAAACTAAACTAAAGTAAACCTTTAACCTTTTTGTACCCCAGGTAATAACACTGTAGTGTACCCTAACCATACCCTTATTTTTTGAGAGTGTGTTAATATACTGTATGTTTCAAGCAACTGGAAAGACCTTGGTAACACAGCAGAATCATTGATGCACTCCAACCAAGAGGCTGCAGCTTCAAATCCCCAAATATTTGAAGAATGCTCTATGTTAAGTGTCCTGGAGCACAGTTGATATAGATACTTATTTACTTGATTCTGGGAAGTTATTAGCAAAGTGCAGACAATAAGTCTGTGGCCATATCTCTATCATATTCACATATTTGCTGGTTTAGCTTCATTGTAGCAGGACATTTATTGTTGATAGCCACCAATATGTTATGAGTTCAAATCCCATGGTTTTACAGTAATTACAGTAATTTAAATCAGAATACAACAGCATACTGTTATTTTAAAGAATTAACACACAAGTTTTTACAGCAACTTTAAGGCAAAGTGCAGAAATGTCTTCTTGCCCATTTCGAGTCTGTACACAGTCTTGGTGGCGCAGCAGGAACTTCAGGTAGCTAGCAACCAAGAGGTTGAGAGTTGAAAACCCAAGTGAGGATGAGTCCCATGTAATCAGCATATAGCAGCATACAGTTATTTAACATTAACATCTAAATGATGCTGTAAAAATACAGTAACTACATCTAGATTTACATCATTTTCACGAGAACTAGACAATAACACAATGTTCTAATAATAACACAATGTTCCAAGAACATCCCTGGAACAAACTGGGAACCAGACAAAGCCTGCACGGGGCCATGACTGTTTAAATTGAATTCATGTCAATTATGTCTTTCAAAGTAAAATATTCTAAATGATATTTAACACCTGGATTTTTGCATGTGTAGTGTCATTATATCACAGGTTTTTGTTTGTTTCACATATATTTCACGAGATCGTGTTTCACATGTGTTGTCACGTGTATTTTCATGTCATCATGTATTTTCATGTCATCACATGTTGAAATTTTGCTTCCCCATGTTGTCACATTTATGTAACTTCTAATTCACATGAGATTGTGTTTTCACATGTTGTCACATTTATGTAACTTCTAATTCACATGAGATTGTGTTTTCACATGTTGTCACATTTATGTAACTTCTAATTCACATGAGATTGTGTTTTCACATGTTGTCACATTTATGTAACTTCTAATTCACATGAGATTGTGTTTTCACATGTTGTCATGTGTAATTTCATGCTGTCACATGTTGATGTGTTGCATCCCCATGCTGTCACATTTATTTCACGTGAGATCATGTTCTCACGTGCTCACATGTTATCACTTGTGTAGTTTTATGTTAGCACATGTTGCTTCACATGTTGTCACGTTAACTTCACATGAAATCAAGTGATCACATGAGATCGTACAAGGTCATATGTGTTCACATGTGCTCACATGAAATTCATGTGGTTTTTCGATAAGGGCTCTTCAATTGTATTACCAATGTAAACCAACCCGATCTTACTATATAATAAACATACCCAATCTTTTTATGTAATTAAATGTATCAACAACAGAATTGCATTAGATTTTCAGTATTAAGGAAAATATGCAATTGCTTTCATGTAATTTTAGGATGTGAATAACATTGTTACTTGTATTGAAAATCTCTATACAAAGTAATTGAATTATTATCATTACTTTTATTATTATGGTCTCTTGCTTCAGTGTCCCTGAGACAGGAGAAAGGGAGATAAAATATATTATGCTTTGAGACCAAATACCTGAATATTGGATCCAATTCTCAGTAAATGGGATTAGTTACCATGGTAACAAGGAATTAAGTAGGATGGCACTACACACACACACACACACACACACACACACACACACACACACACACACATACACACACACACACACACAGAGGTGCCAATGGTGTGGGTGTTCACTCATTTTCTGGCTATGGCAGCTTTCCAGCTCAAAGGTTCACAGTCAGTACAGCTCAGACAAACACAATGTGCGGCCTGTTAGGATAACCCACCACACACCACAGCATAGAGAAGCCCTTTAGAGATGTCCACAGAATGTTTCTACCTCACACACACTCACACACAGAATAGTTATTACATTCACATGCTTCCTTTTGGTACATTAGTGGCCTATCTAGCAGCAGCATATTTGTTTGAAAGTGAGGTGAGCGATGGGTGAACAAAGCATGTTTTCAGTTTTACAGCATTGAGTCACAATCCACTAAGGCTTTATTGAAGGCACCTAGAGGTAATAAAAGTCTGCTCTCAAAAAAGTAAACTCCCTTGGTTCCTCAGTCCCCTTGAGATGCAGTGATACAAAAACCAAACACCACAGCACAGTAGCCAGTAGGTCAGTGTAAATTTACAGCTAGTACTGGCAGCACAGGAGCCAGTAAATTACTGTAGATTTACAGAACCTTTACTGAAACACAAATGTACAGAATATTAGTGTAACACCTGACAACAGCAGCGTGTTGTATTTCTAGAATTTACAGTGCATAACTGGAAGCACAGAGTAAAGAGTTAGTAAACTGTGTCACTGTCAAGACATATATATTTAGACCTGTTCTAATCAAATCAAATGGTATTTGTCACATGCTCTGAATACAACAGGTGTAATCCTTAGAGTGAAATGCTTACTTACAAGCCCTTAAACAACCTCGACACCGGGGCCACCGGTGTCAAGGTAATGGAGGTAATTATGTACATGTAAGTAGAGTTAGTAAAGTGGCTATGCATAGATAATATCACCAGCGTGGGGGGGGGGTGGGGGGGGGGGGCAATGCAAATAGTCTGGGTAGCCATTTGATTAGCTGTTCAGGAGTCTTGATCACGTTGAGGGAGAGGTTGTTGTCCTTGCACCACATGGTCAGGTCTCTGACCTACTCCCTATAGGCTGATTCATCGTTGTCAGTGATCAGGCCTACCACTGTTGTGTCACGTGAGTGAACAGGGAGTACAGGAGGGGACTAAGCACACACCCCTAAGGGGCCCCTGTGTTGAGGATCAGGGTGGCGGATGTGTTGTTACCTACCATTACCACCTGGGGGCGGCCCTTCAGGATGTCCAGGATCCAGTTGCAGAGGGAGGTGTTTAGTCCCAGGGTCCTTAGCTTAGTGATGAGCTTTGAGGGCACTATGGTGTTGAACGCTGAGCTGTAGTCAATGAATAGCATTCTCAAATAGGTGTTCCTTTTGTCCAGGTGGGAAAGGGCAGTGTGGAGTGCAATAGAGATTGCATCATCTGTGGATCTGTTGGTGCGGTATGCAAATTGGAGTGGGTCTAGGGTTTATGGGATAATGGTGTTGATGTGAGCCATGACCTAGCCTTTCAAAGCATTTCATGGCTACAGAGGTGAGTGCTACGAGGCGGTAGTCATTTAGGCAGGTTACCTTAGTGTTCTTGGGCACAGGGATTATGGTGGTATGCCTGAAACATGTTGGTATTACAGACTCAGACAGGGAAAGGTTGAACATTTTAGTGAAGACCCTTGGCAATTGGTCAGCTCATGCTTGGAGTACACGTCCTGGTAATTCTTCTGGCCCTGCGGCCCTGTGAATGTTGATCTGTTTAAAGTTCTTACTCACATCGGCTGTGGAGAGCGTGATCACACAATCATCAGGAACAGCTGATGCTCTCATGCATGTTTCAGTGTTACTTGCCTCGAAGCGAGCATAGAAGTAATTTAGCTCGTCTGGTAGGCTTGTGTCACTGGGCAGCTCTCGTCTGTGCTTCCCTTTGTAGTCTGTAATAGTTTGCAAGCCCTGCCACATCTGACGAGCTTCAGAGCGGGTGTAGTACGATTCGATCTTAGTTCTGTATTGACGCTTGTTGCCTGTAATCCATGGCTCCTGGTTGATGATGATGACAGCATAAGGCGTTACCTTGATTATGCCAAACAGCTTCTGATGCACTTTGTTGAGATGAGCAAGAGTGTTTATGGTGATACATTTACAGTGTACAATAGACTGTACATGGTCTCACTTACTTGGCAGAAGATGTTGTATTTCACAACTGCTCACTCAATTAACTTAATTGCTTTGACTTTGAGAACCATTTATAGTGCCATTGAAATGCCCGCATAATCCATTGTTACAAGTGACGAAGCACCTGTCTGAATCAAGCCAAATGAAACATACTGCCAAGAACATTCAACCATACATCAAGAATAACATGCGAGATGGGTGCTTCCTCGGACAGGACAAATATGCATATGTCAAAGAAATAAGAGCCGATGGAAACCTTGTCTGTGATGTCATTCGCCATACTCAAACTGACAACTTCTTCATGTGCCTCCATGTGCCTCCAAAGACTTCAACATCGCTAGTATCTCAAATATCCGCAATTGCAATAGAAAAAACTAAAAGCTGTCTGAAAGTATTATTATTAATGGCAGTGGAGGAAGTTTACATAGTGAGATAGTTAGGCTATATCTTTGAGATATCTTCCAGTAAAACCAATGCCTTTAAATGCTTACAGTTTAATGTACTGCCTAACAGTTATCAAAATGCTACATTGAAGTCGCTAAAGTAAGAATCCATTGAAACCCATCTTAATTCATGCAAACTTTAAATCCTTACATATTAAAAAGTTTAAACGAATTTACAAAGCTGTATGTAAATATTGGAAGGTCTCAGTCTGCACATTCTAAAGTTGGTGTTGCTGAAAATATGAAAGAATAGTAGACCTACTGTAAATATTATCATGGTGGCCACTAAAATCTATTGATGCAAATGCCAATTATACTGTAGTTTAAAAAGTGTATCATGAATGAAAAAGCTGGACAATAGGTCTATCATGATGTTGATGTTCCTAGCTTCAACAGGGTAAAAACAGTGCGGTTCTAAGAATTGCAAAGAGCCTGTGGTATCAGTGGAGTTAGAGAGAAGTCTTCAATCTACAATAAGTAAATAAACCTTTACCCAACGTTAATCGTAATTTGTTGTTGTTAAATAAAGAAAAAGGTGACAAAAATGTTTGTTTTTAAACTATATGATCAATTATTTTGGCACAGGCAGGATTTGAATCCTGGCATGTAGGGGTGAAAACCATTGTCACTAGCATTAAGCCATGGAGTGTTGGCTGTTTAAAATGGCGGATTTAAACAGCACCAGGCGAAATGCTGTGTTACAATACAAATGTCACTTAAGTTAGACCTGCACGCTATACTGTAAAGTTGAAATGGTTTGTTTCGATAAAAGCTGAAGGAGGAGTAGTGGTGGAAATAATTATAATAAGTAATTGAAGTATGACGAATAATAGTTGTCTGTTACTTCGCAGTGATTTGTTCTTAACTGACTTGCCTGGTAAAATAAATAAAACAATGTACAAGCGTGTGGCTAGTGGGAAGGTAGCCTCAACCCAGATGGAATCATGTTTCACAACTATTCACTAAATGTATCTGGATTTCCTGGGTAGGGGCTTGGAAGGTTAACTTCCAAGGGGAGGATGTTATTTTTATACTCACATGTTTATTTTCAGGCAAAGGTCTACCAAAACCCCCAACAAAATAGGCCCTCGAAGCACCAGAAAACCTGTGCTACTGTTACCAAGAAGCTAAAGGCTAAAACGCAGCACCAGCCACCAAGTAATGACGTTGAGGATGACCCTTCACAATGTAATCCCTCCTTATTGTTGATCATCATATTTGACAAACGTATTCTAATTGTAAAAAATAATGACATGATATTGTCCAATATTTTATTGCAGAGAATCCTTTTGGTCTCTCACATTGCTTAACCCTGGAGCATGAGTGCACGAGCTCTCCGTTTCCAGAATCTGCCGTTTCCAGCTATAATAGTAACATAAACAATGCCTACACTGTTTTTCTGATCAATTTTATGTTATATTAATCGACAAAAAATGTGCTTTTCTTTCAAAAACAAGGACATTTCTAACTGACCCCAAACCTTTGAATATTACTGTATTTGGGAAAGTAATTCTACTTATACCAGGAATTGCCATGATGTTGTCTTATATTTTACTGCAGAGATAGGTTATGCTCTAGGGATAGGTCCTTTTTTCTCTTCAGATGAGAGATCCCCCTCACCAAAGCGCTGCAAAGTCTCAGCCCCTTTTCCTATGCAATTATGACATATTTATTGTTTTTAATGATATTGAAATTAGGCTATTATATTTGGAAGTGAACAAATGTTAAACTACTTTGTTTCAGAATTTCAAAAATTATCTATTTTGAAAGATCCGTGACCTTTTTTTTTGTCTCTTTTGTCCAAACAACTAACAAATCAGACCACGGTCATTCACTGCTACATCCCAAGCTTGGATAATTCCAAGGGTTTGCTCTGAGATCTAAAATGGGGAAATAGGTTGCATATCTGTGGTTGCCATGGCGCCATGAGGAAGCCTAGGCAGATAGCTCCTGTACATGGGTAAATATTTTATTGCTTTTTTAAAATAAACTTTTGGTTTTTGATAACTTGTTAAGCGTTACTGAGCTAAAATATCTGGTCGTCTTGACCCACGGAGTTGCTGGACTAAAGGCAAGTCTGTTTGTTTGACTTGCTATCATTTGAATAATGCATCAATAGCCTACAGCACTGGAAGGCTTCTACGCCTGCTTTTTGTTCCATTTGCCCCAGTTTCTGGAAGGATGTGGACTGCTGTGTTTATTCCTCTGCAATGCAGAGGCTCACCTTGTAGGGGACTGTACCGGACATACCGCAAACGTGTGGTCTTCTTTTTGGTGCTGAGCTCAGCCTTCAGCCCCTGAAGCACCACCAAGGTGGGTGTTACACTTTTGGTAGGTGAGGATCCAGCCTACCTACGGAGGAGGATGATACGATAAGGTGCCCGATGAAGAGTTCTGGGCCTGTCTCTATCTGACTGACCCTTCTCCCTCCCTCCCTCCCTCCCTGTACCATCAACACTCTCTTTGATCAAGCTACTGCCTTTCTGAACTGCATCAACACCTGATCAGCTGTGATTGACAATCGACTACACCTGCCAGAACGCTATATTTGTTTTTGTTTTGTTTTAAAGTGTCTTTGAGATGCTCATTCTAATGAAAAGCATTATATAAAACAAATGCATTATTATAATTATAATTATTATATCAAGCATGAGCATGACTATATTAAACAGGGAAGTTACAAACAGACCAGGGCAACTACAGCCTTAAAAACACCCTTCACTGCATACAGTGAGAAAGGGAACACCAATCTCAATAAGACAATATACCTAAAAGGCAAAAGGCAAAATCGATGGAACATACTGCAGATAAAATGCCTGAGGATAAGAGAGTTGTGTGACAAAAATTGCAGTGGAATGGGTTGTACCACAGCATTGAAAGTTCTCAAACGGGAACCATTTGAGTTTGAAGAGGTCTGCCTGTGGGTTCATTAAGATATTCTCCAGAACTTCTTGAATTTACTTCCTGTGTAATTTACTGCTCATTTCCCCCTCTGCCACAGTCGCCCTACTCTGACTGTTGCCAAGGCAGCCTGTCATAGTGACAATAAGCCTGAAAAAGCTCAGTCAAACAGAAAAGGAAGGTTGCCTCAATTGCACACTTCTTAGACAGGTGTTCCCACTGTGGCTGCACACTGTGCTCAACACCAAATCAAGATCCCACACTTCTTAAAATATGCCTCTTGTCCATATGTGGTTGATTGGTTCAGTGTTGTGTAAGACATGTGTACATCCCTCTATGGTGCTATAACAGTACATCTCAAACATAGCCAGTCCTCAGGTATACCCTTTCACTCTTGCGCTCACTCAATGGTGAATGGGGAATAAGTATGTTTAAGTGATTTATCTATTACCTAATGGGGAAGGTGTGACACATGTCGGCAATAGTCGACTGTGAGCTCCCAGTTGTGACCTGGCATAAATTCTGGGACACGTCATCAGTAAGTATCTGAGAGCATGATTCATCTCCCAATGAAACACCGCAAACATCCTCTGTGGGACTTTTCTCCTCACCTGGAGCGAAGCTCATTTCACTGGAAAATTGGCTCTGCTTCTCAGCTCCTAGCTCCTCCGTTCTCTTGCTTCCTCTGTCTCTCTAAATTCAACGGTTATTGTAGTGCCTTGAGCTGTAATCCAATTAGCTAGGAAGCAAATGGAGCAATCTCTCATTTAGGCTCCAGTCATCTGCGATGGGGGACAAGGGACAGGGAGGCAAGGGGTGTTATGACGTATTGTGACTTGGGAGTAGTGTTTGTACCAAGCAGTACGCAGGCGAATTTGTAATGGCCATCTAAAATGTTGTAGTGGTATATAATCTATGCCAATATACAATGTGGGGGAAAAAGCAGGCACTTATATGAGCTACTGGAGTTATATGCACTTACAATTTAAATCCTTGTAAATTGAAATCTGGAACATAACTCTCTTGTGGGATCTCATCCCTAACATGCAAAAAGGGCAAACTTGGTTTAAATGTGGATAGCTTGTGGTTTGCTTGTGGTCTGCTCAGCGATTGCTGTACATGGTTGCCTGGTTGCCCTTGAACCTACCACTGGTCATGGTATCCAAGATGGCGTAGCAGTAAGTCGTCCTGTCGTGTCGTGTCCCTGTATATTTTGTTTATATTTTGTTTATTTTTCGTTTTTTTACATATTTTTCGTTTTTTACATAGCTATCCCTTTAAAAACATTTTGCTAAACCTAAGCTTCCAAATACGCTGGATCTTCACAACTAGCTATCTAGCTAAACTGCAACCCTGGATGATTACCCCTGGCTAGCGTTTCCACCCACTTAGCTTGAAGCTAGCCCGGCCTGCGCTACCACCGTAGCATACTCCTGAGCTACAATACCCGGGCCCACGACCGGTCTATCGATGTCACCGCATGAAGAGGAATAAACAGACTCACCCCATCGCGACGTCCCCCAAAGGCTAACTCTCTAGCCCTCGCTATCTCCCTGCTTGCTAATTCGGCCTGCTAACTGCTAGCTTGTCCAGCTCCGGTCCGCTAACTGCTACCTTGTCTAGCCCGGGCCTACAAACTGTTAGCTTGTTAGCACAGGCCTGCTAACCGCCTGAATCGCCGCGTCCCAAACGCCCACCGGACCCATATTTACTTTCTATCTCTTTTGACTTTTAATTTGTTTATACCTTCCGGAAACCTGCCTCACCCAATGTGATACGGAATCGCTATTATTTTTTATTTATTTTTAGAACACACTCAAGAACCTCCAGAAGCTAACCAGCTAACTAGCTACAAGCTATTTAGTCATTGTTCGTTTTTTTAACCTGGATAACACTCGCCAGTCCAGCTTCCCTTCCCCATCCACCGCTGCCCCCTGGACACTGATCTCTTGGCTACATAGCTGATGCACGCTGGACTGTCCATAAATCACGGTACTCCATTCTGCTTGTTTGTTTTATCTGTTGGCCCCGTTGCCTAGTCTACGCCATTTTACCTGCTGTTGTTGTGCTAGCTGATTAGCTGTTGTCTCACCTACTGTTTTAGCTAGCTTTCCCAATTCAACACCTGTGATTACTGTATGCCTCGCTGTATGTCTCTCTCAAATGTCAATATGCCTTGTATACTGTTGTTCAGGTTAGTTATCATTGTTTTAGTTCACAATGGAGCCCCTAGTTCCACTCTTCATACCCCTGATAACTCCTTTGTCCCACCTCCCACACATGCGGTGACCTCACCCATTACTACCAGCATGTCCAGAGATACAACCTCTCTCATCATCACCCAGTGCCTGGGCTTACCTCCGCTGTACCCGCACCCCACCATACCCCTGTCTGCGCATTATGCCCTGAATATATTCTACCATGCCCAGAAACCTGCTCCTCTTATTCTCTGTCCCCAACGCTCTAGGCGACCAGTTTTGATAGCCTTTAGCCGCACCCTCATACTACTCCTTCTCTGTTCCGCGGGTGATGTGGAGGTAAACCCAGGCCCTGCATGTCCCCAGGCACCCTCATTTGTTGACTTCTGTGTTCGAAAAAGCCTTGGTTTCATGCATGTCAACATCAGAAGCCTCCTCCCTAAGTTTGTCTTACTCACTGCTTTAGCACACTCTGCTAACCCTGATGTCCTTGCTGTGTCTGAATCCTGGCTCAGGAAGGCCACCAAAAATTCAGAGATTTCCATACCCAACTATAACATCTTCCGTCAAGATAGAACTGCCAAAGGGGGAGGAGTTGCAGTTTACTGCAGAGATGGCCTGCAAAGTAATGTCATACTTTCCAGGTCCATACCCAAACAGTTCGAACTACTAATTTTGAAAATTACTCTCTCCAGAAATAAGTCTCTCACGGTTGCCGCCTGCTACCGACCCCCCTCAGCTCCCAGCTGTGCCCTGGACACCATTTGTGAATTGATCGCCCCCCATCTAGCTTCAGAGTTTGTTCTGTTAGGTGACCTAAACTGGGATATGCTTAACACCCCGCCAGTCCTACAATCTAAGCTAGATGCCCTCAATCTCACACAAATCATCAAGGAACCCACCAGGTACAACCCTAACTCTGTAAACAAGGGCACCCTCATAGACGTCATCCTGACCAACTGGCCCTCCAAATACACCTCCGCTGTCTTCAACCAGGATCTCAGCGATCACTGCCTCATTGCCTGTATCCGCTACGGAGCCGCAGTCAAACGACCACCCCTCATCACTGTCAAACGCTCCCTAAAACACTTCTGTGAGCAGGCCTTTCTAATCGACCTGGCCCGGGTATCCTGGAAGGACATTGACCTCATCCCGTCAGTTGAGGATGCCTGGTCATTCTTTAAAAGTAACTTCCTCACCATTTTAGATAAGCATGCTCCGTTCAAAAAATGCAGAACTAAGAACAGATACAGCCCTTGGTTCACCCCAGACCTGACTGCCCTCGACCAGCACAAAAACATCCTGTGGCGGACTGCAATAGCATCGAATAGTCCCCGTGATATGCAACTGTTCAGGGAAGTCCGGAACCAATACACGCAGTCAGTCAGGAAAGCTAAGGCCAGCTTCTTCAGGCAGAAGTTTGCATCCTGTAGCTCCAACTCCAAAAAGTTCTGGGACACTGTGAAGTCCATGGAGAACAAGAGCACCTCCTCCCAGCTGCCCACTGCACTGAGGCTAGGTAACACGGTCACCACTGATAAATCCATGATTATCGAAAACTTCAATAAGCATTTCTCAACGGCTGGCCATGCCTTCCGCCTGGCTACTTCAACCTCGGCCAACAGCTCCGCCCCCCCCGCAGCTCCTCGCCCAAGCCTCTCCAGGTTCTCCTTTACCCAAATCCAGATAGCAGATGTTCTGAAAGAGCTGCAAAACCTGGACCCGTACAAATCAGCTGGGCTTGACAATCTGGACCCTCTATTTCTGAAACTATCTGCCACCATTGTCGCAACCCCTATTACCAGCCTGTTCAACCTCTCTTTCATCTCGTCTGAGATCCCCAAGGATTGGAAAGCTGCCGCAGTCATCCCCCTCTTCAAAGGGGGAGACACCCTGGACCCAAACTGTTACAGACCTATATCCATCCTGCCCTGCCTATCTAAGGTCTTCGAAAGCCAAGTCAACAAACAGGTCACTGACCATCTCGAATCCCACCGTACCTTCTCCGCTGTGCAATCTGGTTTCCGAGCCGGTCATGGGTGCACCTCAGCCACACTCAAGGTACTAAACGACATCATAACCGCCATCGATAAAAGACAGTACTGTGCAGCCGTCTTCATCGACCTTGCCAAGGCTTTCGACTCTGTC
The DNA here is from genome assembly GCF_002021735.2 of Oncorhynchus kisutch. Classification (NCBI taxonomy): domain Eukaryota; kingdom Metazoa; phylum Chordata; class Actinopteri; order Salmoniformes; family Salmonidae; genus Oncorhynchus; species Oncorhynchus kisutch. Next base: position 63,691,569 of record NC_034184.2, on the reverse strand, counting down.
AATCACCATATTCTTATCGGCAGACTCAGTAGCCTCGGTTTTTCGGATGACTGCCTTGCCTGGTTCACCAATTACTTTGCAGACAGAGTTCAGTGTGTCAAATCGGAGGGCATGCTGTCCGGTCCTCTGGCAGTCTCTATGGGGGTGCCACAGGGTTCAATTCTCGGGCCGACTCTTTTCTCTGTGTATATCAATGATGTTGCTCTTGCTGCGGGCGATTCCCTGATCCACCTCTACGCAGACGACACCATTCTATATACTTTCGGCCCGTCTTTGGACACTGTGCTATCTAACCTCCAAACAAGCTTCAATGCCATACAACACTCCTTCCGTGGCCTCCAACTGCTCTTAAACGCTAGTAAAACCAAATGCATGCTTTTCAACCGGTCGCTGCCTGCACCTGCATGCCCGACTAGCATCACCACCCTGGATGGTTCCGACCTAGAATATGTGGACGTCTATAAGTACCTAGGTGTCTGGCTAGACTGCAAACTCTCCTTCCAGACTCATATCAAACATCTCCAATCGAAAATCAAATCAAGAGTCGGCTTTCTATTCCGCAACAAAGCCTCCTTCACTCAAGCCGCCAAGCTTACCCTAGTAAAACTGACTATCCTACCGATCCTCGACTTCGGCGATGTCATCTACAAAATGGCTTCCAACACTCTACTCAGCAAACTGGATGCAGTCTATCACAGTGCCATCCGTTTTGTCACTAAAGCACCTTATACCACCCACCACTGCGACTTGTATGCTCTAGTCGGCTGGCCCTCGCTACATATTCGTCGCCAGACCCACTGGCTCCAGGTCATCTACAAGTCTATGCTAGGTAAAGCTCCGCCTTATCTCAGCTCACTGGTCACGATGGCAACACCCATCCGTAGCACGCGCTCCAGCAGGTGTATCTCACTGATCATCCCTAAAGCCAACACCTCATTTGGCCGCCTTTCGTTCCAGTACTCTGCTGCCTGTGACTGGAACGAATTGCAAAAATCGCTGAAGTTGGAGACTTTCATCTCCCTCACCAACTTCAAACATCAGCTATCTGAGCAGCTAACCGATCGCTGCAGCTGTACATAGTCTATTGGTAAATAGCCCACCCTTTTTTACCTACCTCATCCCCATACTGTTTTTATTTATTTACTTTTCTGCTCTTCTGCACACCAATATCTCTACCTGTACATGACCATCTGATCTTTTATCACTCCAGTGTTAATCTGCAAAATTGTAATTATTTGCCTAACTCCTCATGCCTTTTGCACACATTGTATATAGACCCCCCCTTCGTTTTCTACTGTGTTATTGACTTGTTAATTGTTTACTCCATGTGTAACTCTTTGTTGTATGCTCACACTGCTATGCTTTATCTTGGCCAGGTCGCAGTTGCAAATGAGAACTTGTTCTCAACTAGCCTACCTGGTTAAATAAAGGTGAAAAAAAAAAAAAATGTAAACCTCAACATCTCACTCCTTCACACCTCATTTGACCCCTGTTTGTAGCCTCAGGTGGTCTGTCAGGTCCTTGGCTCCACACCAATCCATTATATACTGCAAACATGTATTGGACTGAGAAACATTTGCCCCCGGTTGCTCTTGGCAGTCTAAAATCTATGTGGCTGCCTTCTTTCTTGGAATGCACCAGTTCCTGCCAGATGGTACCAACAATATTGGCTATTGGCAGCCTCTAACAATAGTGAGAGAGTCGGTAAGGTCATCGTCTACCTGCATTGGCATCCTGCTATGCAAACCAGTAGTTCACACTTTAAATTGACCAAAGGTCAAATTACTCCAACACACTTTAAAAGGAGTGCACTTGAGTTTGTAAAAGTTGGACCCATGTGTAAGCAGCACCCTCCTTATCCACCACCCACTGTCTTTCCCTGCAGGAACTATATATTTGTCACGGTGAAGTGCTGCATGATGAGGTAGACAGGGAAAACATATAGCTCTCAAGTACAGCAGCCCTCGGGGGTGTGTATGTGTGTGTGTGTGTGTGTGTGTGTGTGTGTGTGTGTGTGTGTGTGTGTGTGTGTGTGTGTGTGTGTGTGTGTGTGTGTGTGTGTGTGTGTGTGTGTGTGTGTGTGTGTGTAAGAGAGAGGTTAAAGGAGCAATTGCTACATACATTTTTGGACTTATAAATTAATATATACCCATTTATTCTTGAAAAATAAAACCTAAAAGTGGTGGGAAGAGCGCTTTGTTATTTTTTTCAATTCCGGATTGACCCTTCAAAACCTCTTGAATGATATGGCAAAATGTAGATTTCGGACAAAATAGACATACGGAAACGTAATTATTTTTCTTAAGATGGCCATAAACAATCATTTGCAATGTTGCATAGTTTTAGAAAGGTCTGGAACTCACATTTATGATAAAAATAGTTATAAATTGCTGGATTGTATTCACTTTTGAGGTACATAGTACAAATATGATAAAATATGAAAAATCATAGATTATAATTATCTTATTCAACGAAAGTGGGGTAATTGGGCTTGAACTGACTGAAATAATTTCTAAATATAAGTAAGTTGGTAAATAAGTAAGTAAGTAGCCTTGTACAAGCCTTGGTTTGTACAAGCCGGGAATGGCTCATAGGGCAGGAGCCTATTTCCTGCTTCAGTTGCGTGAGGCAGCTTGATGTACAAGTACAAAACCTGGACAACTCTAGTCTAGTCAAATTATAAATGACATACTACAAGATTTAACCCTAAAATAAATACATTCATACTTAGTAACATAACAATATTTGCAATATTTCATTTAACTGATTATAGAGAGTGTTCTCCTAAACGTTCACTGAGCGGTGCAGAGACACCATTCAAACGTGTGAAGACCCGTTACAATTTCAGCTTTAAGCACAACGTGATTACGTCCGTCTGTGACCAAGACAAAGTGGTCTTGTTTCAATTCTATGAAATTATGTAGTATTTTTTCAGTATTTTTTATGTTGAGCACTCTAAATCTGTCTGAGAATATCACAGTGAGATGAAACTACTATTGTTGCATCTGTTAGACTCCCCCCGTTTCATATGCGCTATTGCAAGCACAGCTGTGAGTTTCACAGGCACAGGAAATCCTTCCTTTGTCTGGATAGGCCAGAAAATGTGACACGTCACTCCCTGTGAAAATGTCTGCTCTGAAACCTGACACTTCAAGTCAGCTCCACTGAGACAGTGGGAGTGGAGAGCCTGCAGATGGGGCTTTCTGGAACTATAAGGCACTGTACCCTACGATGTTCACAGAGCGCTTTGTACAACAAAATGTCAGTAGGAACCGGTCCAGAACCCCTAAAAATCCCCCATACAGGGGACATAACATCTAAAAGGTTAAGGCTCAAACTAGATTCTGCATTAATGGAAAAAAAACTGGGAAAAAACAGTGATGACAAAAATAACAAATTACGTTGAATTACTTATCAAACGCTGTCAGCTATCAACCTCTACGACCAAAAAGCCAACTTTCATGGGAGACTGCCAGATGTTTTCAGATTTTCCAAATCAAAAGGCTTCTACTATTCCTTTGCGCAACACACATCAAGAGTAACACTCTGTCATCGCTTCAAAGAGCATCTCTGACTTCAAAGACGACTGCTCTTTTCAGCTTTTTGTAATGACTTCCCTTCAGTGCTGTTTCAAGGACAGGACATACCCACCAGCTGTGTTTTGCTGGGACAGACTTCCTTCTCTGTGCCATTGAAGTGTGTTTGGAGTGAGGCTGATAAAACCGAGCATACTAATTGAGACTGCGTGCTTTGCCCTTCGATTGGCTGAAGACACTTTGGTAATTACAGCTGCCAGAGAGCGCCAATCATTCAAACTAATGTGCAATCACAGGTTGAAGCCTGACATTAAGGGGAATTCGAGGATATTTTGTTCACATTAGCAACCTTGTAAATATATCCCTCATGATTTAGCACACTTGTCATAGTGTCCTTGCTGCTACCTCTCTTGTTCTAATTATCACGTTGACCAGAAGGCTGTGTGATTGTTCAGGATCATCTTGAATCCCAGTTTCGCTAGGATATCAATTCAGCTGAAGGAAAGAGAAAAGATTCCTTGTTTCACGGGGGAATTTTTCGTGGCTCATGCAAAGTACCATTTGCATGTTCTGATCTAAACTTTGAGCAATCTGAGCAATTATATTGGATGTTCACAGTGTTCAACCTTGTATACGTCACAAAATGTACATTGCATAGGCTCTATAACATGAAAAAAACTATTCTTTACTAGACCTAATCCTCATTACTCCCATCCATTGCATTTCCACAGCACACTCTTAGATAAAAAGGTTCCAAAAGGGTTCTTCAGCTGCCCCCATAGGAGAACGCTTTTTAATTCCAGGTAGAACCCTTGTGGGTTCAATGTAGAACCCTCTGTGAAAATGGTTCTACATGGAACCCAAAAGGGTTCTACCTGAAACCAAAAAGAGCTCTCCAAAAGGTTTTCCTATAGGGACAGCCGAATGATCCGTTTAGGTTCTAGATAGCACCTTTTCTTTCTAAGAGTGTGGGGTTTGTAATGCACAAAGCACAAATGAAGGCTCCTCAATATTTGATGGCTGCCCTACCGTGTATGAATCTTTCAGCAAAGGTATATTCACGTCTGCTGCCTGTTGCATAATTAAAGGCTATGAAAAAACTGTATGGTGAGAATGATGAGGATATGGCTAAATCAGACAGGGTTGATGTCATGCAAAATACATCATTCAAAACATATTTTTTCCCCACCTGTCACACAAAGTATGTAATTCAAAAAATGTCTCCCTCCTTTATTACTGTTTTCACGCTCTCAGTTTCAAATCAAATATGCTGCAGTCGATGACTGGCCTAATTACCTGCTAATGTACAGTAGTGTACAGGTAGATTAATCAGCTGTGATTGGTGGACAGACAGACAGGACAGACAGGGACATTTGAGAAGGTTCTGGATGTTCCCAAGTAGAACCAAGAGGCAACCTCCATGGGCACCCAGAGCTCTTAAATTGTCATAGCTGGTTCATGGAGGGTAGTGGCCTGTTTTATTTCTCTGGAATTTTCTACCTTTAACTAGTGAATTTCACACTGTAATGCCTACTCACGTAAGAGGACTGGTTTAAAGTCTAAGAAATTCACTCACATTAGATACAAATTGATTATACTTATACACCATAAAGGATAGGAAGCAGACAAACACATACAGACATATAATCACCTCTGACGTTAACCTAAGTGTGCCTGACATCCTATCAACAATTATGTCAATATTAAAGGACTTCACCGCTTCATAGGTTTGGAAAAAGCTCAAATCTGACATAGCAAATCAGCATCTTTATTTTTCTTCACATGACTAATTATAATTTTCAACATGACTAATTTAATTGAACATAAATTGCTGTGCAGCTCCTCAGGCATAAAACCACCAAATCCTCCCATGTCTTCAGCTTCACATAGCAAGAGAGGGATGTTGTGGGATTTGGAGAAACTCAATGTGTGTAAACGGTACAAAATAATGCAACATTTTTTACGCTAATTGAAATCAGAATACAGCAGCATACTATCCTTTTGTAGAAATTACACCTTCAAGTTATTGTATATACTTTAGGCAAAGTGAAGAAAAAAATGATTGGCATTATAGGTATAGCCATTATGTCCACAGACCTGGTGGTGCAGGAACTTCAGGTACCTTGCAAAGAGGTTGTGAGTTCAAATCTCAAGTAAGGTTGACTTCCAAGTAATCCGGGGTACCATGGCACAATGTTCGTGGAATAAACCAGGAACTAGACACAACCTGCAGAGGTTCATGACTGTTTAAATTGAAGTAATATCAATGCAATTCTCAAAGACATTTGATCCTGGGTTTTCAAACTTTGTCATGTGTAGTTTTAGGTTTTCACATTAACTTCACATAAAATCACATGTGATCACGTGAAATTCATGTGGTTTTTCCCTTAAGGGTATGATTGAGATATAAATGTATGGTTATGTAAAAGGACAAGAGGAATCAGATTTGCACTTGAGTAACTACCATACACTTCCATATCCTAACAAGTCATCTACCACTGATATCACAACATCTTCAACACAGGGGCCCCTCAGGAGTGCGTGCTTAGTCCCCTCATGTACTCATTGTTCACTCATGACTGCACGGCAAGGCACGACTCCAACACCATCATTAAGTTTGCCGATGACACAACAGTGGTAGGTCTCATCACCGACAACGACGAGACAACCTATAGGGAGGAGGTCAGAGTTCTGGCCGTGTGGTAGCAGGAAAACAAGCTCTCCATTAACGTGATCAAGACAAAGGAGATGATTGTGGACTACAGGAAAAAGAGGACCAAGCACACCCCCATTCTCATTGACGGGGCAGTAGTGGAGCAGGTTGAGAGCTTCAAGTTCCTTGGTGTCCACATAATCAACAAACTAACATGGTCCAAGCACACCAAGACAGTCATGAAGAGGGCACGACAAAACCTATTCCCCCTCAGGAGACTTAAAAGATTTGGCATGGGTACTCAGATCCTCAAAAGGTTCTATAGCTGCACCACTGAGAGCATACTGACAGGTTGCATCACTGTCTGTTATGGCAACTACAGTGGAAGGCCCAGTACATCACTCCACGGCAAGTGGTACCGGAGTGTCAAGTCTAGGTCCAAGAGGATTCTAAACAGCTTCTACTCCCAAGCCATAAGACTCCTGAACAGCTAATCAAATGGCTACCCAGACTATTTACATTGCCCCCCCCCCTCTTTTACACTGCTGCTACTCTCTGATGTTATCAAATTTGCATAGTCACTTTAATAACTCTACCTACATGTACATATTACCTCTACTAACCGGTGCCCCTCAAATTGACTCTGTACAGGTACCCCCCTGTATATAGTCTCGCTATTTTTACTTTACTGCTACTCTTTAATTACTTGTTACTTTTATTTCTTATTCTTATCTGTATTTTTATAACTTCATTGTTGGTTAGGGGCTCATAAGTAAGCATTTCACTGTAAGGTCTACACCTGTTGTATTCGGCGCATGTGACTAATACAACTTGATTTGATTTGATCTCTGCCCCACAATAAAAACAGTGTTGGACACATTCAGGCACTAGCCGCGATTATTCAGCTACGTAACATTTTTTCAAAAGGACAGGTAGAAGAGGTGAAATAAATGTGAACCACAGTGTTATATCAGCAATCTCTGTCCAAATGTCAGCCTGGCTGTTTTGGAGCAGAAACTTGACAAAGCAACAGAGTTATCAAACCATTTCCTTTTCCTGCTGCCGCTGTTGCTTTAGTGACAGGAATGTCTTGGAGGGGTGAGTTAAAGTCAGGCGATAAAGCTTAACTTGAGGAGGAATGTTCCCACTTCTGCATTCACCATTCAGCACAATAATCGTATTAACCTACTGCTCTACAGCTAACCATCTGTAATGCATACAAACCCTAAAATAATCGCCATAAATACTATCTGCTTCCAAATGTGTTTATGAGTAGCTGGTTAATTTGCCTGGAATTGGTCTGTGTTGCAGCAAGCAGACAAAAACAAATCAAAGTTTAGACGACATTGTTTTACTCAAGAAATGTAAACAACGCGTACTTTAGTCAATCAGAATTGAAATGAATGCAATAGAAACAGTTGGCACTTTAATGAACTCTACTAACCTTACAAATACAGAGGTTAAATGATAAACATTAGCCGTGTCCGAATACCCATATATACATCCTAAATAGTAGGCCATTTGAGTATGCAGTCATTCGAAAATAGAATGTTTTCTAGTACGTGAATTTTCACAAATCTAGTATACTTTAGGCTTTTCATCCAGTAGAATTTGCTGAACACTTTTGGAATTTCACAGCCACAATCCATTGGAAGAGGGGGGCTGTGTGTTTTGATAGCTAGCTAGATCTCTTCAGGTAAACAACAAAACACCTTGAAAGATGGAGAATAACGAAGCTTCTGCGGAGGTTGTTACCTTTATTTCTTATTTCTTTAGGTGATTTTCTTAAAACTGCATTGTTGGTTAAGGGCTTGTAAGCAAGCATTTCACTGTAAGGTCTACTACACCTGTTGTATTCAGCACATGTGACCAATGCAATTTGATTTGATTTGAAATGTAAGTAGTTTTGTTCTCCATAAAAGGACCTCTACGAGGCTAATGTTAAATATGATGTCACTCAACAGCAAGCAAGTAACCCTGTAGCTAATTTTACTGTTGGAACAGATATATTTTCTAGTCCTTCTAAACCATGCCGTTAGCACGGCCAGTGACAGATTTCGGACATGGCCAGTGACACAATTTGTAATATGGAATCGGAGGGGTGGATGGTTACACTGTTCCAAAGAAACGGAATTACTACCAAGATCCGTAAACTCATTCACACTGAATTTAAATAATGAAGTTTGTTTTGATCTGGATTGGTGATCAACATTGGCAATATTTGAACAGTTGAATGTAATTAACTGTTTAACACTGCAACTGCGTAGAGCTTGTCCTACAGTACGCCGGTGTTGACATGTGTTTTTCAGTTCAAACACTCATAAAAGATTTTTCTCCATTACCAAAACAAGATTAATTTGCTGCAGTGAATTGCTATGACATCTCCTCTAGTTAAAAAATATATTTTTGTGTTTCAAAGCCATATTATATTGTGGATATCAACACACAATATCCTCTCAGTAATTGTATTTTCCTGCGTCTGGTTACCTAGGAGTAGATATTTTGTTCAGATCGGCAACCTAGATGCACTTACCTATGAGAACATTTAAAAGTGTTGTTAATTTGAAGAGATTCTTCTGCTGCTGTTTGTATGTTTGTTTCTATAGTTGTTTTTAATTATATGATTCATACTCCAGCATTAAGTAGGTACCCTATAATCAATCTTTACCGAAGGCTGAACTTGTGGATTTGCATCAAATTAATATGAGACAAACAAACGCACTCGCACGCGCACGCGCACACGCACACGCACACACACACACCCCAACTCGCCTAACAGAGTACAAGAGGATTATTTGGATGCTCTCATCATATCAAACCCGATGATATTTATGACAGGGCTGCAGGCAGCTTAGTGTTTACCATTCCCTATCTCTCTGTGGAACGTGGGGGAACTCTGGCCATGGCTGAGACTTTTCTCTTTCCAGCTCTTTATTTATCTGTCTGTAAAATCCAGCTCACAATGAGATGGTAGAATAATAGAAATAGTCCCACTGTGCTCAAATGCTAATGGACAGTTCAAGAATTTGGAGTTAATGCCAGAACTTGACCCGAACCTTAAAAATTCGGAGCTAATGCCTAAACTTAATCTTAAAACTTTAAAATTTGGCATTTGGAACAACTTCAAAATTTGCCATTTGAGAAACATGGATGAATGTATTATTCTGATGTGAGACTGAGAGCTGGTAGATTATATACTGTATATGGCTGTCATTGTTACACTATAGAAAACACTTTACAAAGCCATGTGAGTTCTGACTCTCAAATTGAGCTTCACAGCTCCATAGAGCTTTTATAAAGTTCCGTACACATTTGTTCAACATTTAGTAACAAGTCACCACCCACTGGGCACACTGGTTGAATCAACATTGTTTCCACATAATTTATATTAAATTACATTGGACCAACTTGGAATAGACGTTGGAATTGACTTCTGTGCCCAGTGGATATTCTGTCTCTTTCTTCCTCCTCTTCTTCAAAGGTGATATTTGATTCCAATGTGTGTTTCTCCTGGAGTAACAAAGTGTCCTAAAGAGCACCAGGCCAATTAGGACCAGGCCAATCTATCTGTTTGTGTTTGTGTAGGTTGTGATGTGACAGAGCCAACACGTTCATGAAAGAAGTCTTGTCACTGGGCATCAACAGGAGAGGACTGATTAGGCAGCTCTATCCTTGGTCTATCCTCTATCCTGATGAAGGCCAGATTGACGCCCGGTAATGAATGTATTAACAACTAACGCACGAGTCTCCACAGAACTCCATCATTCAGTATGCAGAAGACATGTAAAGACTTTCTCCTGTAATTAATGACTCTCTCTGGAGCTTATTTATGAAAGGAGATTGTCTGGAACAGACAGAGGAGATGAAGGAGAGGAAGTGAGGGATAAAGTTCAGCTTTGGTGTGAAATGAAATGGCCCTTTAGAACAATGAGGCTAAAAGCAACACAAACAGAACATATTTTTAGGCTTCATGAATAATACTTAAAAGGCTCTATGGAAATTGATGTTAGATTTGCAATTTTGAATTCAAACTTTCATGTTCAGTTTCAATTCATTTTCAGTTTCAAGTTGTATTAGTCGTATCTATAGGATACACATGGTATACAACGTCCTACAAAATGCTTTCTAGCAGGTTCCTTCTCGACAATACAATAAGAAATGAATAAAGATAAGAATATAAATATAAAGTAAATGGCTCAGTTGAATAGTATAAACATTTCAGCATAAGTGTAATACAGGAAGGCACAACATAGTACAATATTTACACATGTACTATATCAGGGAAGGCGGGATTGAGGTGTCTTTAAAGGGATATTAGCAACTCAATCATCAAGTTTGTGGACGACACAACAGTGGTAGGCTTGATTACCAACAACGACGAGACGGCCTACAGGGAGGAGGTGAGGGCACTCGGAGTGTGGTGTCAGGAAAATAACCTCACACTCAACGTCAACAAAACTAAGGAGATGATTGTGGACTTCAGGAAACAGCAGAGGGAACACCACCCTATCCACATTGATGGAACAGTAGTGGAGAGGGTAGTAAGTTTTAAGTTCCTCGGCGTACACATCACAGATAAACTGAATTGGTCCACCCACACAGACAGCATCGTGAAGAAGGCGCAGCAGCGCCTCTTCAACCTCAGGAGGCTGAAGAAATTCGGCTTGTCACCAAAAGCACTCACAAACTTCTACAGATGCACAATCGAGAGCATCCTGTCGGGCTGTATCACCGCCTGGTACGGCAACTGCTCCGCCCACAACCGTAAGGCTCTCCAGAGGGTAGTGAGGTCTGCACAACGCATCACCGGGGAAAAACTACCTGCCCTCCAGGACACCTACACCACCCGATGTCACAGGAAGGCCATAAAGATCATCAAGGGCAACAACCACCCGAGCCACTGCCTGTTCACCCCGCTATCATCCAGAAGGCGAGGTCAGTACAGGTGCATCAAAGCTGGGACCGAGAGAGTGAAAAACAGCTTCTATCTCAAGGCCATCAGACTGTTAAACAGCCACCACTAACATTGAGTGGCTGCTGCCAACACACTGACTCAACTCCAGCCACTTTAATAATGGGAATTGTTGGGAAATTATGTAAAATATATCACTAGCCACTTTAAACAATGCTACCTAATATAATGTTTACATACCCTACATTATTTATCTCATATGTATATGTATATACTGTACTCTATATCATCTACTGCATCTTTATGTAATACATGTATCACTAGCCACTTTAACTATGCCACTTTGTTTACATACTCATCTCATATGTATATACTGCACTCAATACCATCTACTGTATCTTGCCTATGCCGCTCTGTACCATCACTCACTCATATATCTTTATGTACATATTCTTTATCCCCTTACACTTGTGTCTATAAGGTAGTAGTTTTGGAATTGTTAGCTAGAGTACTTGTTGGTTATTACTGCATTGTCGGAACTAGAAGCACAAGCATTTCGCTACACTCGCATTAACATCTGCTAAGTACGTATATATTGTTTCTGCAAACATCCACAGTTGTGCTTTTGAAGAAAACGGACTAGCTACTTCAGCCGAAGTACGTTGCCAGTGTTGTTCTGCTCAAGTCTGCTGCTCTGGAGTAGGCATGTCATCTCTCTAGTCAACAGAGTGCGTGGCTACAAATAGGTAAAGACAGATAAGGAAAACAAGCAGCATTTCACTAGCTAGGACCGGGATCGGGATAAGCATACGGATAGCCTAGATGTGGAAGAAGAAGCTACATAGGCAGTTGAATTGCTAAAAAAGTAGGGTAGAATATGTTTATATGTTCATTTACTCGTTCAAAGGGGAATTTTTTCAATTATTTGTATGTGTGTTTACTTTTAGAACCTTTAATACAAATTGATTGTCTACAACACATATTTGCAGAGGCTTTCTTAATTCGGGAACATGTTGAAGAACAAGTAACTTTAATGTTGTTCACATACTCATGGCCAGTTATACGCGGTTATATAGTCAAAGACATGTCGTGTAATAAAACCTGATGTCATTGCATGTTCAGTCTTTATACATTCTTGAGAATCACCTGTTTCAGAGAAATAGGTGTGCCTCCTCAGACTACTTGAATCCAACGTATACCCCTGAAGGAGAAGGAGACGTTCTACAGATGGCCTCAACGACGCAGGACGGGCATCTGTTACCTTTTCCAAGCTTCTCCCTAAAGTTCCCCTTCCATCACAATGTGAAACGCAACAAGACAATATTGACTATGGAAACATGAAAAATATCAAGAAGGGAAACAGATAATGCATTCAAATTGATATGCATACATTATTAATAACTTCAATTCGAAGTGTTTACATACTCTATGGACAGCTGCCCGTTCGTCCATGGAAAAACGTTTCAATTACTCCTGGGTTGATAAGGGCTGGGAAATTAGCATGATCTGTCACACAGAATGTTGTTGTGTGACCGACGTTATTACTGTCTTCGGCAGACAAATTTAGATCTACAAGTTTTGGCATTTTCAAGTCCCATCGGAAACAGCACTGACACTCAATTTCAGTCAGCATTGCCTTGCATTTTTCTTAGATTTTTCACATTTACACCACCAGTTCCGTGATTCTCTCTCTGGGCCCTGCCGCTGGTCTGCTGGATCACCTGTTGCCCATTTATCCCCGTGTTGTCTCGGCTTCAATCTGTCGAAGCTCTTCATCAGTACATTCTGCCTCGTAAATATGGTTCTGCAAAGTATGCATCCTCTTCAGACTCGTAGCTGTCTGACTCAGACATGTTTTGATTTGGATGGAATAATTTTGGGCGGTGTAGCGCTTGAAAGCCGTATCTGCACTGCGCTAACCTCGAGAACCAGGCTCCGTGGAATTTGGAGGTGTGGCTACACGAGACTAGCAGTGCGCGGATGTAGTAGTGACGTAGAAGTTAGATCCAAGACAAGGGCAAAACAGGAATTAAAGACAATTTTGAGTTATACACATTTATTGCTCGTAATACTGGAAATAGCCAAGTGTTTTGGTATTGACCTGTGTGTATAGCCTACAAAGACATGAGATGGCTATAGAGTTTCTTGTGGGAACGTTTTGAAGCAAGTATTTTTTGGTGAGTCTGGCCACTACCACTATATGGCCCATGCATGCAACTAAGCCAGCCAAAGAAATCTCAGGAATGGAACCCTGAACAAAACTAGGCAAGTCAGTTAAGAACACATTTTTATATACAATGACGGCCTGCTCCAGCCAAACCCAAACAACGCTGGGCCAATTGTGCACCGCCCTATGGGACTCCTAATTACAGCCGGTTGTGATACAGCCTGGAATCAAATCAGGGTCTGTAATGATGCCTCTAGCACTGAGATGCAGTGCCTTAGACCACTGCACCACTCAGGAGCCTGATGATGCTTTAACACTAAAAGTAAGTGGAAAATGAGGTCTAACATGCTAAAAACTTCAATATCCCTTTAAATTGAGCAGTATTAGCAATAGTAAATAAAAGTCTGGTAGCAGAAATTGTAATTTGTGTGTGGGTGTGTGTGTGTGTGTGTGTGTGTGTGTGTGTGTGTGTGTGTGTGTGTGTGTGTGTGTGTGTGTGTGTGTGTGTGTGTGTGTGTGTGTGTGTGTGTGTGTGTGTGTGTGTGTGTGTGTGTGCGGCGAGTTAGTGCAGATGGTCAGTCCACATCAAGTGTTCAGCAGTCTGCTGTTCTTTGAGTAACAAATGAAATGCAGTGTTTGAGGATTGTCACTTAGACAATACCGGTGTTGGACCGTTCTATGATCAAGTTTTAGAGCTGTCAGGTTGGGGTGTAGGAAATCTCTTTTCAATTTCATGTTGGGGTGTAGCAAATCTCTTCTCAAATTCAAGTTTTGTAACTAGTGTTTTAAATAAGAGAGGAGCTCTGTTCTCTCAGAATACCAACGTCTCTGGATCCCCCAATCTCTGAAGGATAGATGTATGTGTCCGTACTGCCAGCTTTTTACCTATACTGTTGTCTTAGAATAGATGGAATATATCTTATTTACATGCTGAAATCATAGGTTGGTACTGTGACAGTCTGATTGGTCATCGCCTGATTGACCAACTACTTCTCAGATAGAGTTCAGTGTGTCAAATCGGAGGGCATGTGGTCCGGACCTCTGGCAGTCTCTATGGGGATACCACAGGGTTCAATTCTCAGGCCAACTTTTTTCTCTGTATATATCAACGATGTCGCTCTTGCTGCGAGTGAATCCCTGTTCAACCTCTATGCACACGACACCATTCTGTATACATCTGTCCCTTCTTTGGACACTGTGTTAACAAACCTCCAAACAAGCTTTAATGCCATACAACACTCCTTCCGTGGCCTCCAACTGCTCTTAAACGCTAGTAAATCTAAATGCATGCTTTTCAACCGATTGCTGCCGGCACCCGCCCGCCCGACTAGCATCACTACTCTGGACGGTGAATATGTGGACAACTACAAATACCTAGGTGTCTGGCTAGACTGTAAACTCTCCTTCCAGACTCATATTAAACATCTCCAATCCAAAATCTAGAATCAGCTTCCTATTTTGCAACGAAGCCTCCATACCCTCGTAAAACTGACTATCCTACAGATCCTCGACTTCGGCAATGTCATTTTACAAAATTGCATCCAACATTCTACTCAGAAAACTGGATGCAGTCTATCACAGTGCCATCCGTTTTGTCACCAAAGCCCCATATACCACCCACCACTGCGACCTGTATGCTCTCACCGGCTGGCCCTCGCTAAATATTCGTCGCCAGACCCACTGGCTCCAGGTCATCTATAAGTCTTTGCTAGGTAAAGCTCCACCTTATCTCAGCTCACTGGTCACGATAACAACACCCACGAGCACGTGCTCCAGCAGGTATATCTCACTGGTCATCCCCAAATTCAACATTTCCTTTGGCCGCCTTTCCTTCCAGTTCTCTGCTGCCAATGACTGGTACGAATTGCAAAAATCGCTGAAGTTGGAGACTTATATCTCCCTCGCTAACTTTAAACATTACCGATCGCTGCTGCTGTACACAGCCCATCTGTAAATTGCCCATCCAATCTACCTACCTCATCCCCATATTGTTTTTATTTACTTTTTTTGCTCTTTTGCACACCAGTATTTCTACTTGCTCATCATCATCTGCACATCTATCACTCCAGTGTTAATTTACTAAATTGTAATTACTTCACTACTATGGCCAATATATTGCTTTACCTCCTCACGCTATTTACACGCACTGCATATAGACTTTTTTCGATTGTGTTATTGACTGTACTTTTGTTTATTCCATGTGTAACTCTGTGTTGTTGTTTGTGTCGCACTGCTTTGCTTTGTAAATGAGAACTCAACTGGCCTACCTGGTTAAATAAAAAAATGTAAATTAAAACGATTTGGAAAGTTAAATCATTTCAACCTGTGTGGTGAAGATATGGGCCCATAGCCTACCCTTTCTCTATATTCTAGTGTAGCAGTCTGTTTGATCAATAAGTGTTGAGGTGTATCACTGTTGGACATTTTGCAGTGGCTGCTGGGTAGTGGAGCACAGACAATATTGGAATTTGAGATTCACTCCATACGGCATGTCTGGATGGCCAGTGTTCCGCCTCCCACATGCCGGCATATGAATATCAATAGATCAGTCCCAAAGCCCTTACATACCAGTGTTGTAGGCGGAATGCCTTTATGTCAAGAAATTAAATAAAATTATATAGAACAACACAGACATGTTTTTATGAAATCCATTGAGATTGTCAGGTCATTTTGAGACTCTCCAGTCTCCACAGACTAGTTTTCATGACAGATCAATACTGATGCAAAGCTCGAGAAATTACACATTCACAGTCACTTCTACACAATCACACTGTCTCTCAAAAATGAAATATGGACCTGGGCAGAGTGCAGACTGTGTGATTATAATCCTACTCACACAGAAGAACACAATGGGTCCAATCAAACTATGAGAGGCCCTCACTTCAGCTGAGCCACCAGGTGACCACTTGTCTGTCAGACTACTCCACTAAAGTCTGCTTTATGTGGCTAACCTTTCCAGTGTGACGCCTCAAACCCAACAAAGTCAATCTGCCCCTGCTTATTTAATCAGCGCTCTGGAGTAAAATAAAATAAACATGTTGTGAGTTTCGCCTCACACCCAGTACAGAGGCCGCTGAAGCAGAATCCTGTCAACAAGATTGTACTGGCTAGAGATAAACAACATGATACTTTGGTATGACCATAGAATTAGGAATTAGAATACTAGAATGGACATTAACCTTCTAATGATGGTCTAAAGGTCAGCTGAAGTATTGTACTGACTAGAGATAGCACATCTTGATACTGTACGTCTGGTATGACACCAGGGAACACAGACATTAACATCATGATGGTGCAAAACCCATTTAAAACATTTAATGGCCTGTTCTATTTTCAGGTGGTCTTCACTTGTCATTTGGGTGCTCTTCTTCTATTCAGCACTCTACTGTCTTGTTAAATAAGAGTCAGTTAGTCAGTATCACTATAGCCCTCAGAGATGTAATGACCCCCCAATCCAGCTGAATCTCAAAACATAATTCAATTAAAGGACCATTCCACCCACTTTATATACACACATCTGGGGAACTGATCCCCACCTGGTCATTTTGAACCCTTAGCCTACAATTTTCAAGGCCACGCGGAAATCTAATTCAACATAACACTAAAATCCCCATCAAAATCCATCTGTTTAAGCTAGATATATGTATGTGTTTTTTTTGTTTGTTGCATGGTTTGCATCTCAACCCACCACATCCGTCGATATCGCCCTTCCGCATCTGTGGTGAAAGGTGGCAGAGCTAGTGCGGTGTTTGTTGGACCGTGAGACATCCAGACATCCATTCTCGTGTCTGTAGCGTCCGAACGGTTTGGCCTAATATTATGACAACTCTATTATGACCACTCTTAGAGGAGACTTTCACGAACAAGTTGGTGTTCTCCATTTTGCTCTAGAACGCCCACAAGCCTCACAAGCCTCATCTGAAGGTCGGCCGGTACCAATTAAAAAATAATTATGGAAGTACAGTATATATAGAGATAGTTTAGTGAATAAGGGGATAAATAAGGAGATAAATACACGTTAAAAAATGTAATTAAATTAGTTTCCTAATCTTTCTTATATATCTCAGATATAGGACAGACACTTGGATCCATACGTTGTTCCATGTAGTGATCTGTTACTCAATGCATTTCTAAGGCCAAATTCAATTTTTCATTCAATAATTTTTTATATATATATACATTATATACTTGGGATATCTTGGGGGTCTTAAATTCTACATCAAATAGCTAAATGATCCTTGGTATGACCATCTTAAAAAATGACATATGTTAGCTTAGAACTTCCCCTCCCCTGGCTTAGACTCTAGAGGGTTTTAAAGCAGGAAGCCAGTTATTTTCCTTTCAAAGCTTTCCGTTCTCACTCTACTCCCACTATCCTGATAACTAAGAAGCATGCCTGAATAGTGACTATCGAACCAGTATGGAACCAATCCTCTCTCACACTCTTTTCAAGTAAAACACAAAAATCTCTACGGATGAAATAAAAATATGCAATTCCTCCATGATATACTTTGAGAGTCTGTTTCAGTACAAATTGTATGGCAATGACGAACAAGAACATTATAGTGCAGTTGAAAAACAGTACAGGCAATGTTCTATTTATTTTAAAATCAATTAATGGATTCAAGACTCCACTGCTGTTAATTAAGGATACTCTTCTATTATGAAGTGTGTCCTTCAAGTTATGAAAATGGTTAAATCTCCGAAGGACAAAACACAGTCCAGGTGAGTTTGAATAAACCAATCAAAATATATTTGATCTGTGGAATTAAGATGTGTCTCTATTCCTGATTTGAAACATTATTTCACTGACAACTTTCCGTGGTGAAGACCTTCTTCCTGAGTGACTTTGAGACTATAAAAGACTTAAAATAAAGTTCAATGAATAACTTATGATTATCTGATTTTCACAATTATTTGTGGAAATTCTAATCATCTGATAACTTTGAACATTTTCAGGCATTCCATTAAATGAAATGTATTCTCTGGATGACAATATCTCCACAAGAGCAATATCATTAACACTGATTACGAATGCACTACTTTAATATACATTGCAGAACTCCATTGTTGAGCTACATTAGCTACTGTGGAACTGGTCTCACGACAGTGCTCATCAAATGCACCAGAGACCTTAAAAACTGGCATTAGCAAATCCATTAGCAATTGTCCTTCGATGTTAAGGGGGGAAATGAAACTACATTTTTTTTTAAATGTGTCTGTAATACACAGAGGATAAAGAAAATATAAAGCACGGCAATGGAAATAGTTTGTCCCTTTTTCTTATTGTTCAGGCATTCTCCCTCCTTTCCTCTGTACCTCTAACCTCAGTTTACCCCACTAGCCCCTCTCCAATTCTCTCTCTCTGGGATGCCAGCACTTGCCGAGCTGACCAATGTCAGTATCATCTGTGGTATCATCTGCATTCTCTCAATCAACAAGCCTAAATATTCAACCAGAGCTCAAGTAGCTCAAGAAGTAATAGCTGTGACTTCCTGATTCTTCCCCCTCCCTCAGTTTCTGGGGTATGGCCTGGTGCCAGGTCACGTCTCAGTGCGACCCTATTGTGCTGATGTGGTATGACCCGTTCTACTTATCTGGGCACCCAAACATCATTCTTGGCCTCAATCTGTTTGTTTATTATAAACCTGTCCTCTCAACGGGCACTGGATACAGCTGTGAATCTCTTGGATGGACAAAGGGAGAAAAAAACTTGGCACAGAGCCAAGTCAGCTACGGAGCTAGTCAAGGCTGCAGTCACAGCTGAGCTACAGCTCTATGTGGACAAGAATATTTAAACTGGAGCTCTCCTACAGAGGCAGTTCATCACGAGGCCAGAGAGCTCCAGTGAAACCACTTGGGGCTAACTTACACTCTCCTGCCTGCATTTATTTCATTCTCACACACGAATGCTGGTACACATGAATACATGTTCACACAAGCGTATAGCTACTTTTTACACCTCTATGGCTATTTGGAATAAGGCCATTATTTCCCGTCCATTCAATATCAACGATGATTGCTACCTTTTGTATGATTGCAGTCTGTCATTCTAGGCATTTGATTGATGACAGGTCCATCTTCACTAAGGTCTGCCAGTTGACACTTCGGATCTGAGAGATCAACCCTTTCAAACCACTAAGTCACTCCAATTCAACATAAATCATTTTACACAAAGCAGCTGTTCTCAGAGGTTATTACTAAAATACCTTGTCCACTTCCATTTCCACAGAGAATACACAAAAGTCTGTTATATAAAACACCTGTCTCCAGATTACATCTGTAAACTAAGGCAGCCATGGCATTCGTGACAGAGAGGGAGAAGTGTCCATCCATGTATACAGGTAAGATAGTCTAGCTAGCTACATTTTCAGATATTACATGTTTCTAATTTTGTCAAGAAAGTCCTTTTCATTTCAAGTTAAGTTAAAGCATACTGCTAGCTAGCTAGCTAATGTTAGCTGGCTGGCTTGCTAGCTAATGTTACGTGTATGATCTATTTAGTAATAGTATTTGTATCTCAGAGACATTTTCATTGCTAGTTACAGCCTGACGTCAGCGAGCTAGCTAACATTGAACCTGGTTGGTTAGCTACCTACAGATTCATGCGGGGTAGTAATGTCATGAGTTGGGATTATGGATCATTGTTTAGCTAGCTAGCTAGCTAGCTACATGTCTAAACAAAAGACTCCACTATGCAAGTAATACTTTCAATAGAAACTGTCGATAGACATAGCTAGTAAATTTGCTCTGGCAAATTAAATGAATAACTGACAAATTTACAAACGCTCAACACTCATTGAATATGGCCGGTGTCAGCAAATGTTTGCAGTAAAGGTAATACAATTCTTGTCAGCAGCACTCGTTGCAGTCACCAACGCTCTGGATAACATAAAAACAGCCTAAGAAGCTCTGCTAGGGCAAGTAAAATGGTGAGAGTGAGCTGTTCCCTCATTTGTGTCTGGAAGTAGCTAGCAAGCTAGCCAACATTAGCCAGTTAGCTTGGGTGCTAGACTGCAGTTGTTAGGTCAGAACACTCAGATCAACCTTGCTCCTCAGCCAGAGCATACAGTGTGCGTTCTGAACGCTCCCAGAGCGAAATGCTCTGAATTTATGAACGGCCAATCTGACAACGCTCTGAATTTATGAACGCCCAGAGCACACTCTGAACACACTCTGACACTCCAGGTGGAATTTACGAACACACCAGTAGTATAAACCTGCTTTTAGTCTTGAAATCTTTGGTTGTTTAGTACATGGCCTCATGGGAATCCTTAAAGAGCTGGGTGGGGTTAAAGCTTAACGATGCTGAATGGTTGTAGACAAAGAAGAGCTCTCTAGTAGATGTACCATAACAGGGCCATTTTCTCAAAAGTGAGGTTACAAATTTATCAACGTTCAAAGCAAAATTACTTTCCCATTGTTCCTCAACTCTAGTGTATGATATACCATTTTCTGTCTCTGAGTCTACATTTTTCCAATGCAAAAACACAACGGTCGGTCACATATTTTCTTTATTAAAGTCTCCAGCTACAATAAATGCAGCCTCCGGATATGTGGTTTCCAGTTTGCACAAAGTCCAGTGTAGTTACTTGAGGGCCTTCGTGGTATCGACTTGAGGGGTAATATACACGGCTGTGTATTTTTTGGGAGGTAATACAGTCGGCATTTGATTGTGAGGTATTCTAGGTCGGGTGAGCAAAAGGACTTGAGTTCCTGTAAGTTATAATAATCACACCACAAGTAGTTAATCATGAAACATACATCATCGCCTTTCTTCTTCCCGGAGAGTTATTTATTCCTGTCTTTGCGAAGTACAGAGAACCCAGCTGGCTGTATGGATGGGGACAGTATATACGTAGGGAGCCATGATTCCGTGAAATACTATTTTACAGTCTCTGATGTCTCTCTGGAACGAGATCCTCGCTTTGAGCTCATCTAAGTTATTGTCCAGGGACTGAACATTAGCGAGTAATATACTTGGAAGCGGTGGATGGTGTGCGCACGCCTCCTGAGTCAGACTAGAAGTCTTCTCCACCAATGGCATCTTGGAGCAGCCTCTGGGATCATTTCAATTGCCTTAGGGGGGTAAGAACAAAGGATCCAATTCTGGAAAGCCGTATTTCTGTTCGGAATGCTGGTGCATGTAATAATACAAAATGTAAGAAATAACACACACAAAAAATAATACTGCAAAGTTGCATAGGAGCTAGAAGAAGATCTGCCTTGTCTGTCAGCGCCATCTATCCAGATCTACCCAGCGGTTCAGATCAAATAAAATTTTATTTGTCATATGGTTAGCAGATGTTAATGCTTGTGTTAATGAATTAATGAGTTAATGAGTGTAGCGAAATGCTTGTGCTTCTAGTTCCGACAATGCAGTAATAACCAACAAGTAATCTAACCTAACAATTTCACAACAGCTACCTTATACACACAAGTGTAAAGGGATGAAGATTATGTACATAAAGATATATGAATGAGTGATGGTACAGAACTGCATAGGCAAGATGCAGTAGATGGTATCAAGTACAGTATATACATATGAGATGAGTAATGTAGGGTATGTAAACATTATTAAGTGGCATTGTTTAAAGTGGCTAGTGATACATTTTTTACATGTATGGCAGCAGGCACTCAATGGTGGCTGTTTAACAGTCTGATGGCATTGCGATATAAGCTTTTTTTCAGTCTCTCGGTCCCTGCTTTGATGCACCTGTACTGACCTCGCCTTCTGGATGATAGCGGGGTGAACAGGCAGTGGCTCGGGTGGTTGTTGTCCTTTTATGATCTTTATGGCCTTCCTGTGACATCAGGTGGTGCAGGTGTCCTGGAGGGCAGGTAGTGTGCCCCCGGTGATGCGTTGTGCAGACCTCACTACCCTCTGGAGAGCCTTACAGTTGTGTGCGGAGCAGTTGCCGTACCAGGCGGTGATACAGCCCGACAGGATGCTCTCGATTGTGCATCTGCAAATGTTTGTGAGTGCTTTTGGTGACAAGACAAATTTCTTCAGCCTCCTGAGGTTGAAGAGGCGCTGCTGCGCCTTCTTCACCATGCTGTCTGTGTGGGTGGGCCAATTCAGTTTGTCCGTGATGTGTACGCCGAGGAACTTAAAACTTTCCACCCTCTCCACTACTGTCCCGTCGATGTGGATAGGGGGGTGCTCCCTCTGCTGTTTCCTGAAGTCCACGATCATCTCCTTTGTTTTGTTGACGTTGAGTGTGAGGTTATTTTCCTGACACTACACTCCGAGGGAACTCACTTCCTCCCTGTAAGCCGTCTCATCGTTTTTGGTAATCAAGCCTACCATCGTAGTGTCATCTGCATACTTCATGATTGAGTTGGAGGCGTGCATGGCACACAGTCGTGGGTGAACAGGGAGTACAGGAGAGGGCTCAGAACGCACCCTTCTGGTGCCCCAGTGTTGAGGATCAGCGGCGTGGAGATGTTGTTACCTACCCTCACTACCTGGGGGCGGCCCGTCAGGAAGTCCAGTACCCAGTTGCACAGGGCAGGGTCGAGACCCAGGGTCTCGAGCTTGATGACGAGTTTGGAGGGTACTATGGTGTTAAATGCTGAGCTGTAGTCGATGAACAGCATTCTCACATAGGTATTCCTCTTTTCCAGGTGGGTTAGGGCAGTGTGCAGTGTGGTTGCGATTGCGTCGTCTGTGGACCTATTGGGGCGGTACGCAAATTGGAGTGGGTCTAGGGTGTCAGGCAGGGTGGAGATGATAGGGTCCTTGACTAGTCTCTCAAAGCACTTCATGATGATGGAAGTGAGTGCTACGGGGCGGTAGTCGTTTAGCTCAGTTATCTTAGCTTTCTTGGGAACAGGAACAATGGTGGCCCTCTTGAAGCAAATGGGAACATCAGACTGGGATAAAGATTGATTGAATATGTCCGTAAACACACCAGCGAGCTGTTCTGCGCATGCTCTGGGGACGTGGCTGGAGATGCCGTCTGGGCCTGCAGCCTTGCGAGGGTTAACACGTTTAAATGTTTGACTCAAGTCGGCTGCAGTGAAGGAGAGTCTGCAGGTTTTGGTAGCGGGCTGCGTCAGTGGCACTGTATTGTCCTCAAAGCGAGCAAAGAAGTTGTTTAGTCTGTCTGGGAGCAAGACATCCTGAGCGACGTGGCTGGTTTTCTTTTTGTAATCCGTGATTGACTGTAGACCCTGCCACACACCTCTTGTGTCTGAGCCTTTGAATTGTCTCTACTTTGTCTCTATACTGACGCTTAGCTTGTTTGATTGCCTTGCGGAGGGAATAGCTACACTGTTTGTATTCGGTCATGTTTCCGGTCACCTTGCCCTGGTTAAAAGCAATGGTTCGCGCTTTCAGTTTCGCACGAATGCTGCCATCAATCCACGGTTTCTGGTTTGGGAATGTTTTAATAGTTGCTGTGGGTACGACATCGCCAATGCACTTGCTAATGAACTTGCTCACCGAATCAGCGTATTCGTCAATGTTGTTGTTTGACGGAATGCGGAACATATCCCAATCAACGTGATCGAAGCAATCTTGAAGCGTGGAATCAGATTGGTCGGACCAGCGTTGAACAGACCTGAGAGCGGAAGCTTCCTGTTTTAGTTTCTGTCTATAGGCTGGAAGCAAAAATTGGAGTCGTGGTCAGCTTTTCCAAAAGGAGGGCGGGGGAGGGCCTTATATGCATCGCGGAAGATAGAATAACAATGATCCAGGGTTTTACCAGCCCTGGTCGCACAATCGTTATGCTGGTAGAATTTAGGGAGTCTTGTTTTCAGATTAGCCTTGTTAAAATCCCCAGCTTTCAATGAATGCAGCCTCAGGATATGTAGTTTCCAGTTTACATAGAGTCAAATAAAGTTCGTTCAGGGCTGGGATCCCGGGTGGATCCCGGGTGGTGGGCAAAACACAGGATCCGCTTCGGGAAAGTCGTATTCCTGGTCGTAATGATGGTGAGTTGACGTTGCTCTTATATCCAGTAGTTCCGACTGTATGTAATAAAACCTAAGATTATCTGGGGTGACACGTAAAAAAAAAAATACTGCATAGTTTCCTAGGAACGTGAAGTGAGGCGTCCATCTCTGTCGGCGCCGGAAGTACAGAAGACTGGAGGCATAGTTTAGTAGGAGCGTGGCTTTAAGATAGTTAATTTTAGCCACTCACGAGAGTAAATGTAATTTGTGTTCATCTGTTATCATTATCACATGTTATGGTTGAACATTGACATTTTTGTAGTTTCAATGAGTTCCCTAAAAGCCTATTCAAATACCATTGTTGGAATAGATACCACTTTATTATAGTACGTACTAAATAATTGTCATATTCCAGAAGGATGTGTAAAATACAAAACTTTTCATAAAATAATATAATGTGCAGTATGTAAAAACGATTAACAGGAATGAAATTTACTCTCATGGGTGGCCAATAAGATCTAGCCGAAAGCCACACCCCTAATAAGCCAATCCTCCTGAAAAAAAACCTGAAGATTCCATTAAATGAAAGTTTAAAAAAGTAAAATATGAAAGTAAAAAATACCCATCCGATAGTTTCATTAACCCATTTTTGGGTAATCCCAACAACCCAACATGTTGGGTTATTCAAGCAACTCAACTTGCTGTGTCAAAATAAACCAGTGTGTGTTCTGTGCAATATCTACCTAGGTTAGCAAAGAGTCCAAATTGGGTTGTTTTTAACCCACTTAACCCATTCCTTGTGTGTAATTGCCACCAAGCAGAGATTCTTATCTTTCCCTGAATATTTTCAGTCTGACTTTCCTTACACACAGAACAGCACTCCACTCTCCTGTGTGACACTTGATGTTATCACCATAGAAGGCTGATAGAAGCCACCTTTGCTTTAATGGTCTGTACTTGTGGAACTAAAGGGTTGCATGCCACAGACGACAAGATTGGACCCTCGACAAGTCCCTTATTCTGTCCCTAACTCTGATTCCTCTAAGCCGCTATCCACCCATCAACTTAATCACACCTCAGGCACTCTGCATATTGTCTTAGTAAAACTTGTCACACTGTCAATCACTGTCACACATGCACTAACTCACGCACTCGCACGTACGCACCCTTATCGCCGTAATTACAAAAGGTTGCAATTCTCACATGGTTGGCCAAGCTGATTCAATTTGTTTGTCTGCTTATGTAGGAATAGATAGTGCTATTAGAGTGGGCTCTGTTCCTGCTTAGCCCATCTGCAACAACAGCTGGTGTATGGCGGATCAAACCTGCCATAATTACAAATAAATTAATAAATAAATGCACACATAAATAAATAAATATATGAACAAATCAATGAATACACATATACATCAATTGTTGAAAGAATGCATACATGAATAGATACATAATTGTTTCAAGGATGAATCACACTTTCATTAATTAATATTATTTCTTCATTTGTTTATTTCTGTATATCTTCCTCCAGTATGATAATGAGGCAGTGTCAAGCAAATGTATGTGGGGGGTATCTAACACACCATTGGTTGATCAATGTCATGGTGCATTGCTCAATTGGACTTTTCCTGGGATGAGTTAAGTACGACAGAACGTTGTTCAATATTTAATTAATCGGAAACGGTACTGTACTGATTGACCAGTTGAAAAACAGTGTGATTATGGTGGCCCAGAGGGTGAATATAGTGTGCTGCACAAGGACTCTCTGTTATCACCTGAACTCTGGTGAAGTCGTCGGGCAACAACAAATTCCTCAAAATTGTTAAGAACTAACAGGCTCACCTCTGTGTCCATTGTAGCAGCAAGCTGACCCAAGTTTTCAATGCTTGCCTCCACATGGAGAGGCATCGTTTTCAGCAGCGTTAGCCAGCACTGCCAAGTCTCTGGCTACTGCTCACCTGATTGCAGCCATACGACTTGCCAGGTTGTAAATATCTCAAGTGTGTGTAGTTTGATTGTTTACTTTTTGGACCATCAATGCACCGTGACATTGATCAACCAATGGTGTGTTAGATACCACCCACAGACGTTTGATTGACACCCCTTTATTATCATGTTGGAGGAAGAAATGCAGAAATATATAAATGGATTAAATTATTGAAAGTGTGAATAATTAGATAATAGTTTGATAAATAATTGAACATATACAGATATCTAGACTTGGATTCCTCGATCATAATCACTCCTCTTTCATCCGAGCTGCCAAACTAACCCAGTTTCAGATGACCAGCATACCCATGCTAGATTACAGAGATGTAATTTATAGATCGGCAGGTAAGGGTGCTCTTGAGCGGCTAGATGTTCTTTACCATTCGGACATCAGATTTGCCACCAATGCTCCTTATAGGACACATCACTGCACTCTATACTCCTCTGTAAACCAGTCCTCTCTGTATACCTGTCGCAAGACCCACAGGTTGATGCTTATTTATAAAACCCTCTTAGGCCTCACTCCAATCTGTCTGAGATACCTACTGCAGCCCTACATCCTCCACATACAACACCCGTTCTGCCAGTCACATTCTATTAAAGGTCCCTAAAGCACACACATCCCTGGGTTGCTCCTCTTTTCAGTTCGCTGCAGCCTTCGACTGCAACGAGCTGCAAAAAACACACAAACTGGACAGTTTTATCTCCATCTCGTCATTCAAAGACTCAATCATGGAAACTCTTACTGACAGTTGTGGCTGCTTCGTGTGATGTATTGTTGTCTCTACCTTCTTGTCTTTGTGCTGTTGTCTGTGCCCAATAGCGCTTGTACCATGTTTTGTGCTGCTACCATGTTGTGCTGCTGCCATGTTGTGTTGCTACCATGTTCTTGTCATGTTGTGTTGCTACCATGCTATGTTGTCGTCTTAGGTCTCTCGTCATGTAGTGTTGTGTTGTCTCTCTTGTCGGGATTTGTGTGTTGTCCTAAATATTTGTTTTAAATCACAGCCCCGTCCCTGCAGGAGGCCTTTTGCCTTTTGGTAGGTCATCATTGTAAATAAGAATTTGTTCTTAACTGACTTGCCTAGTTAAATAAAAATTGCCTAGTTAAATAAAATAAAATAACAGAATAAAAAAATACTTAGAGAAAAATGAATGAATTTGTCAGTATTTTTGTATTGCCTTGCTCATTTATTTATAGACTGTATGTCTATTAATGTTTTTATTAATGTATTTATCTATTTGTGTGTATTTATATATTCATTTATTTCAAATTCTAGAAAGTTTGGTCCTCCATATTGGTGAGGCTCACGGAGAAAAGGAGCAAAGGAAAAGAAAGAAAGATGGATGTCACAGCTGTATGGAGGAGGGTGTATTCTGTGATTACCACAGGGGCTTTTATTTAACATACCTTGGGACATACTTGGAGAGGAGCATGAGAGGGCTTATTATAATTTTTTTGATCTCCTCACTTCACCTCCTCTGTCCTCCCCTCTTCTCTACTCTCCTCCCTTTCCACTACATCTAACCCAAACCCGACAGGCTTGTCATATAGCTTTGGGAGTCTCATTCTAAGACACACTAATAGAATGGTAATTACAGGTATGGATGTAGGTATGGAAAGGTAAAGGGAATTCGCTACCTGGATATGTGGATATCAACCATTGTTTGTCTACTAGATACAATTTCATGTGTAAGAAGTAAAAATGAAAGGGTGTTATTACCCCACGCACGCACTCATTCACTGAACAGACAGTCCCCTCTAAAAGTATTTTAAACCATATTCATTCAATGTTCTTGGTGAGACGGTCTCATTCAGAGGATCCACTACTGTACAGGTTGTCTGAATTGTAGTCACATTTTGAGGGTTGGCTCTCAAAGACAGGAGAGAGGAGAGAGAACCCTAAATTACCAAAGCTGCACAGGCAACAGAGCAACAATCAATTACAGATTGAATGGACAAGGCATCTGCGTTTTCAAGGGCCCAGAGTCACATATTGGGGAGAAAGGGACTGAAAGTACCGTGGCATGCCCCGCCACCCGAGGATCTGTCTTTTTCAGCCGTCTATGTTCTGGGTTTGAGGGTGCAAAATCCACTTGTCACATACAGTTGAAGTCAGAAGATTACATACACTTAGGTAGGAGTAATTAAAACTCGTTTTTCAACCACTCCACAAATTTCATGTTAACAAACTATAGTTCTGGCAAGTCAGTTAGGGACATCTACTTTGTGCATGACACAGATAATTCTTCCAACAATTGTTTACAGACAGATCATTTCACTTATAATTCACTGTATCACAATTCCAGTGGGTCAGAAGTTTACATACACTAAGTTGACTGTGACTTTAAACAGCTTGGAAAATTCCAGAAAATGATGTAATGGCTTTAGAAGCTTCTGATAGGCTAATTGACATAATTTGCGTTAATTGAAGGTGTACCAGTGGATGTATTTCAAGGACTACCTTCAAACTCAGTGCCTCTTTGCCTGACATCATGGGAAAATCAAAAGAAAATCAGCCAAGACCTCAGGAAAAATGTGTAGACCTCCACAAGTCTGGTTCATCCTTGGGAGCAATTTCCAAATGCCTGAAGGTACCACGTTCATCTGTACAAACAATAGTACGCAAGTATAAACACCATGTGACCATGCAGCCATCATACCGCTCAGGAAGGAGACGCGTTCTGGCTCCTAGAAATGAACGTACTTTGGTGTGAAAAGTGCAAATCAATCCCAGAACAACAGCAAAGGACCTTGTGAAGATCCTGGAGGAAACAAGTACAAAAATATCAATATCCACAGTTAAACACGTCCTATATCGAAATGACGTAAAGGCCGCTCAGCAAGGAAGAAGCCAATGCTCCAAAACCACCATTAAAAAAAACAGACTACGGTTTGCAACTGCACATAGGGACAAAGATTGTACTTGTTGGAGAAATGTCCTCTGGTCTGATGAAACAAAAATATAACTGTTTGGCCATAATGACCATCGTTGTGTTTGGAGGAAAAAGGGGGAGGCTTGCAAGCCGAAGAACACCATCCCAACTGTGAAGCACGGTGGTGGCAGCATCATGTTGTGGGGGTGCTTTGCTGCAGGAGGGACTGGTGCACTTCACAAAATTGATGGCAACATGAGGGAGGAAAATTATGTGGATATGTTGAAGCAACATCTCAAGACATCAGTCAGGAAGTTAAACCTTGGTTGCAAATGAGTCTTCCAAATGGACAATGACCCCAAGCATACTTCCAAAGTTGTGGCAAAATGGCTTAAGGACAACAAAGTCAAGGTATTGGAGTGGCCATCACAAAGCCCTGACCTCAATCCTTTAGAACATTTGTGGGCAGAACTGAAATAGCATGTGCGAGCAAGGAGGCCTACAAACATGACTCATTTACACCAGCTCTGTCAGGAGGAATGGGCCAAAATTCACCCATTGTGGGAAGTTTGTGGAAGGCTACTTGACACATTTGACCCAAGTTGAACAATTTAAAGGCAATGCTACCAAATACTAATTGAGTATATGTAAATTTCTGACCCACTGGGAATGTGATGAAAGAAATAAAAGCTGACAGAAATATTTCTCTCTACTATTATTCTGGCATTTCACATTCTTAAAATAAATTGGTGATCCTAACTGACCTAAGACAGGGAATGTTTACTAGGATGAAATGAAAACTGAGTTTAATTGTGTTTGGCTAAGGTGTATATAAACTTTCGACTTCAACTGTAATCTCTCTGGATTGATTGCTTTCATTTTACTCCTGTGACTTTTATACTCTTGCTTGTGCCTGTAGTTTTTTCCTGCGGAAATGTTTGTAATGACATGTCAAACACAACCCAGTGATGGCTGAAAGGGGCTCGATGCAATACATTGTCTTTCCATTGCATCTATAAGAATGTTAAAGCTTCATCTGGGATTTAATGCCTCGTCTTGACACTAATATCAAAAGAAAGAAAAGAACGAGAACTTTATTTTAATGGGTGTTCATATTTTTGTGGAATTGAAAAAAGTAATCATTGAGTACACAGACATTTTTTTAACATGAAAGCAACTTTCAAAAATGAACACTCGGTTTATAGTGATATTATGTCTGATCTTGCAAACAGTGTAAAGTATGTATCGATATGTGTAATCTATAGTCAAGCGTGTTGGTGTTAGTCAAGCGAGCAGGTTTTCGGAAGTTACAGACCTGTTCCACTCCTTTATGGTAATGTATTCATATATGCAAATCCACCCAGTGTATTTATGCGAATAAGGCACATATAATTTTATTTATTTTAACACAAAATGTATTTAAAAAATATCTGTTGCCATTACAAAATGTATACATAAGTGCATTCTAAGAAATAATTGTTCAATAAATTATATACCTGAATTCCCACCAAAATCTCTGCACTTTTGAGTATCTTCATCCATTGTTCAAATGTTGCATTTATAAGAATTGTTTTTAAAGCATTTTAACAATTTTGATGAACATTGCTACACTCTTAGAAAAACAGGGTTCCTTGGTTTGTCCCCATACGGGAACCTTTTTTTGGTTCTGGGTAGAATCTTTTGCAGAGGGTTCTACCTAGAACCCTATACAGTATGTCGTGTTCTTCAAATAACCCCCTGTACATGGTTCTGCCTAAAAACCTCTATGAACGGTTCCACCAGCCTTACTAGCTTTTAAAATTGTATTATTGATGACAATATGTTACATATATCAGGCCTTTATTTGAGGGCCTAGTTATACCCTAACACAGTGGCATTAGGAATCAAATCAAATCAAATGTATTTATATAGCCCTTCGTACATCAGCTAATATCTCAAAGTGCTGTACATAAACCCAGCCTAAAACCCCAAACAGCAAGCAATGCAGGTGTAGAAGCACGATGGCTAGGAAAAACTCCCTAGAAAGGCCAAAACCTAGGAAGAAACCTAGAGAGGAACCAGGCTATGTGGGGTGGCCAGTCCTCTTCTGGCTGTGCCGGGTGGACATTATAACAGAACATGGCCAAGATGTTCAAATGTTCATAAATGACCAGCATGGTCCAATAATAATAAGGCAGAACAGTTGAAACTGGGGCAGCAGCACGGCCTGGTGGACTGGGGACAGCAAGGAGTCATCATGTCAGGTAGTCCTGAGGCATGGTCCTAGGGCTCAGGTCCTCAGAGAGAGAGAAAAAAAGAGAGAAAGAGAGAATTAGAGAGAGCACACTTAAATTCACACAGGACACCGAATAGGACAGGAGAAGTACTCCAGATATAACAAACTGACCCTAGCCCCCAGACACATAAACTATGTGGGGGGGGCAACCCAAACAGGAAGATCACATCAGTGACTCAACCCACTCAAGTGACACATCCCTCCCAGGGACGGTATGAAAGAGCCCCAGTAAGCCAGTGACTCAGCCCCTGTAATCGGGTTAGAGGCAGAGAATCCCAGTGGAAAGAGGGGAACCGGCCAGGCAGAGACAGCAAGGGCGGTTCGTTGCTCCAGAGCCTTTCCGTTCACCCTCCCACTCCTGGGCCAGACTACACTCAATCATATGACCCACTGAAGAGATGAGTCTTCAGTAAAGACTTAAAGGTTGAGACCGAGTTTGCGTCTCTTACATGGGTAGGCAGACCATTACATAAAAATGGAGCTCTATAGGAGAAAGCCCTGCCTCTAGCTGTTTGCTTAGAAATTCTAGGGACAATTAGGAGGCCTGCGTCTTGTGACCGTAGCGTACGTGTAGGTATGTACGGCAGGACCAAATCAGAGAGATAGGTAGAAGCAAGCCCATGTAATGCTTTGTGGGTTAGCAGTAAAACCTTGAAATCAGCCCTTGCCTTGACAGGAAGCCAGTGTAGGGAGGCTAGCACTGGAGTAATATGATCAAATTTTGGGGTTCTAGTCAGGATTCTAGCAGCCGTATTTAGCACTAACTTTATTTAGTGCTTTATCCGGGTAGCCGGAAAGTAAAGCATTGCAGTAGTCTAACCTAGAAGTAACAAAAGCATGGATTAATTTTTCTGCATCATTTTTGGACAGAAAGTTTCAGATTTTTGCAATGTTACGTAGATGGAAAAAAGCTGTCCTTGAAATGGTGTTGATATGTTCTTCAAAAGAGAGATCAGGGTCCAGAGTAACGCCGAGGTCCTTCACAGTTTTATTTGAGACGACTGTACAACCATTAAGATTAATTGTCAGATTCAACAGAAGATCTCTTTGTTTCTTGGGACCTAGAACAAGCATCTCTGTTTTGTCCGAGTTTAAAAGTAGAAAGTTTGCAGCCATCCACTTCCTTATGTCTGAAACACATGCTTCTAGCGAGGGCAATTATGAGGCTTCACCATGTTTCATTGAAATGTACAGCTGTGTGTCATCCGCATAGCAGTGAAAGTTAACATTATGTATTCAAATGACATCCCCAAGAGGTAAGATATATAGTGAAAACAATAGTGGTCCTAAAACGGAACCTTGAGGAACATCTAAATTTACAGTTGATTTGTCAGAGGACAAACCATTCACAGAGACAAACTGATATCTTTCCGACAGATAAGATCTAAACCAGGCCAGAACTTGTCCTTGTAGACCAATTTGGGTTTCCAATCTCTCCAAAAGAATGTGGTGATCGATGGTATCAAAAGCAGCACTAAGGTCTAGGAGCACGAGGACAGATGCAGAGCCTCAGTCTGATGCCATTAAAAGGTCATTTACCACCTTCACAAGCGCAGTCTCAGTGCTATGATGGGGTCTAAAACCAGACTGAAGCATTTCGTATACATTGTTTGTCTTCAGGAAGGCAGTGAGTTGCTGCGCAACAGCCTTTTCTAAAATTTTTGAGAGGAATGGAAGATTCGATATATATATAGTTTTTTATATTTTCTGGGTCAATTCTCCTCAATTCTGGGCCGCATTCTCCCCCATTTTGCAGTATTCAATTGGTAGTTACAGTCTTGTCCCATCACTGCAACTCCCATCTGGACTCGTGAGAGGCGCTGGTCAAGAGCCGTGCATCCTCCGAAACACTACCCAGCCAAGCCGCACTGGTTCTTAACACAATGCCCGCTTAACCCGGAAGCCAGCAGCACCAATGTGTCGGAGAAAACACCGTCTGGCGACATCTGGCGACCGTGTAAGCGTGCATGCGCCTGGCCCGCTACATTAGCTGCTAGAGCGTGATGAGACAAGGATATCTCGGCCTGCCAGTGCTACTCGGGAGGCCCCCGTAAATTGATTTTAACAAACAATTGGTCCCCCCAAAAATGTGTACAAATTCAAAATTCCGATGTTGCCCTTGAGCCAAAAAGTTTGCCCACCCCTGTTCTGGGTTGAACCCTTTGCCTTACAAATAACCCTTGTCTTCTAAAAAGGGTCATTCTGCTCAAAACTGTTCTAGGTAGAACCCTATCCCTCCCTAAGAGCCCTTTTGGAAACATTTTTTCTAAGACAGCGAGAGTGGAGTTTTTGAGAGAAATGAGAGAAAGGATGAATGGTGTAGAGGGGCCCATATAAAAAAATGCTATGTCTTCCCATATCAGTTTCTTGTTCAAAATTAGACTTTTAAGCATCAAACTTCAGAGAAAAGCCTTGGAACTAGGAAGGTTTGCATTTCATTAGTGAGATGCTGTGTAGCTTTCATCTGACAATGTACTAGTACCCGGTTGCCCTTGAGATACTCCCAAAAACGGTTTCAGCGTAGATCTCAGAGAAAAAAAAGACTTAGTCATCAAATAAACTCTCTAGATTATTATTAATTTGTGTAAACTCAGTTGAAGGTGAAATACTTTCCATGACATTAAGTGCTCGGCAAGCTGTTGTCTCCGCAGATGTGCTAAGTGTGGATGTAGAGGAAACGGCCTCATTATATTAAATTCATCATTAATCCATGTTTTCTTATCTGTATTCAAATGTGAAAATAAAATCTCTCTTTTAGGGATAGTTACCCACACACCCATTGGAAAGTTGCCAGTCTCATACATTTTTACTGTGTCACGTATGTTAGCTCCACATACTGTACATCAGAAGAGAACATACACAAACACACGCACACACACAGCCTCACTGAATCACGCGAACACATCCCTTCCACCCACAAACCTTCCCAGAATGTGTCAGAGCAATGTGGGAGGCTGACTGACTAAGCGCTGATAGACGAAGTGGGAAGTGAAATACAATTTAACTATGAACACCCCTGAATGTACCTTCAGTCTGTCAATCACCCAGCCTGCTGTATTCAGACAGTCTTCTGTAATGAGATCTCTGGGCATACAGATTAAATTATTCTGTTGGAATTCAGGGGGCTAGTGCTTAGGGCACTGACACCCCTCAACGAAAAGCAGGTAACAGGTCCTGAAGATGATGGCTAGATCCAGATTGGATTAAAGTGGGGAAAGGTTCTGTTTCACGTCCAACTTTTTGTTCCGTTACTCTAACTTTATCACACAGTTTGAATGCTGGTATCACAACGCTTAGTCTTTCTCCCATAATGCCATCACCAGTACTAGCATAACTAATACAGTTGAAGTCGGAAGTTTACATACATTTCAACTCAGTTTTTCACAATTCCTGACACTTAATCCGAGTAAACATTCCCTGTCTTAGGTCAGTTAGGATGATCACCACTTTATTTTAAGAATGTGAAATGCCAGAATAATAGTAGAGCGAATTATTTATTTCAGCTTTTATTTCTTTCATCACATTCCAAGTGGGTCAGAGGTTTACATACACTCAATTCGTATTTGGTAGCATTGCCTTTAAATTGTTTAACTTGGGTCAAATATTTCATGTAGCCTTCCACAAACTTCCCACAATAAGTTGGGTGAATTTTGGCCCATTCCTCCTGACAGAGCTGGTGGAACTAAGTCAGGTTTGTATGCCTCCTTGCTTGCACACACTTTTTCAGTTCTTCCAACAAATGTTCTGAAGGATTGAGGTCAGGGCTTTGTGATGGCCATTCCAATACCTTGACTTTGTTGTCCTATGCCATTTTGCCACAACTTTGGAAGTATGCTTGGGGTCATTGTCCATTTGGAAGGCCCATTTGCGACCAAGCTTTAACTTCCTGACTGATGTCTTGAGATGTTGCTTCAATATATCCACAGAATTTTCCTTCCGAATGATGCCATCTATTTTGTGAAGTGCACCAGTCCTTCCTGCAGCAAAGCACCCCCATAACATGATGCTGCCACCCCCATGCTTCACGGTTGGGATGGTGTTCTTTGGCTTGCAAGCCCCCCCCTTTTTCCTACAAACATAACAATGGTCATTATGGCCAAACAGTTCTATTCTTGTTTCATCAGACCAGAGGACATTTCTCCAAAAAGTACGATCTTTGTCCCCAAGTGCAGTTGCAAACCATAGTCTGGCTTTTTTTTATGGAGGTTTTGGAGCTCTGGCTTCTTCCTTACTGAGCGGCCTTTCAGGTCGATATTCAGGTCGATATATCGATATAGGACTCGTTTTACTGTGGATATAGATACGTTTGTACTTGTTTCCTCCAGCATCTTCACAAGGTCCTTTGCTGTTGTTCTGGGATTGATTTGCACTTTTCGCACCAAAGTACGTTCATCTCTAGGAGCCAGAACACGTCTTCTTCCTGAGTGGTATGACGGCTGCGTTGTCCCATGTTGTTTATACTTGTGTACTATTATTTGTACAGATGAATGTGGTAGCTTCAGGCATTTGGAAATTGTTTTCAAGGATGAACCAGACTTGTGGAGGTCTACAATTTCTTTTCTGAGACTGATTTCTTTTGATTTTCCAATGATGTCAAGCAAAGAGGCACTGAGTTTGAAGATAGGCCTTGAAATACATCCACAGGTACACCTCCAATTGACTCAAATGATGTCAATGATGTCAACTTAGTGTATGTAAACTTCTGACCCACTGGAATTGTTATACAGTGAATTATTAGTGATATGATCTGTCTGTAAACAATTGTTGGAGAAATCTCTTGTGTCATGCACAAAGTAGATGTCCTATCCGACTTGCCAAACCTATAGTTTGTTAACAAGAAATGTGTGGAGTGGTTGAAAAACGGGTTTTAATGACTCCAACCTAAGTGTATGTTAACTTCCGACTTGAACTGTAAGTCTTTAAAGAACAGAATAAAAGTCATAATTCAGGCTAATGATTTGGTGATGAACCTTGAATGAAAGTCATGCACTCAGACTCATTGGTGACACATAAGACTACATGTGCATTGAAAAGTATGAGGACACTAGAAAATGTAAATTAATATCTGCTCACAGAGAGCATTAATCACGGACAAATAAACAAGCTGTCTCAGACACTAAGCAGCAGCACTAGAAATAGGGTTTGGTTCTTACATTTGAGTAAATGAATGATTTAAGCATAAGCTTACTCAAATCACCCACCACATCTAATCTTCATCAAGCCAAGCGCTGTTGGATGCAAAAATGAAAGCAAATTAATGAACTAATCTAAAACTTCAATGCGCATTTGGAGGTGGATGCATTTCTACATTTAGCTCTGGTCTATCTGATTGTTTCTAATCTGGCATGATTTACGACATTGCGTGTACAGCTTGCTGGGTACTGTACAATGGGGCTTTGGCCTAATTGAAAGAGTTATAAATCAGTATCTATATGCAGACACGGCAATGCTGGGAAAAGACACTCCTTCATGCAGAGAGGCACATAGTGATTCAAAAATGATTAATTCATTGGATTTACACATTCCGATATACACCAATATCATTCAAGAACTAAATAGAAAATGTAATTGCTTTTGAAATGGTCTCTATGTGCACTGAGTGACCATATTACTTCTATGTATTCATCAGAGTATAAGTGTGTAATTGTTGTGACAAACTCATATGGAAATGTAAAAGTCACATTGGCAGTTAACACATTTGAATTTATAATAATTCTGCGTTATTCTTAAATGTTGTTTGTAATGTGAAATAATGACATTGTCAGGTTTGGTTCACTATATAGCACATTCAGTATGATGGATAGTAGATAGTGACACTTTCTGTTTCAGTCTGCTGCTACACCGACAAAGCAATCAATTACTGACAAATAATGGCCTTCCTCTACCTTTGTTGGGCACAGTTTAAATCAATGGACACAGCTTGAGGGTTCGCTGAATGAAAACGGAAATGAAATTGCACTGAAGGCAAGGAATTGTGAATAGCCCATACACTCACGCACATAGGCCTCCAAAACATGTGCACGGGGGTGAATACACACACACACACACACACACACACACACACACACACACACACACACACACGCATTATTCTTCTGTTGCATTGGGTGAACATCCATTCACAGTAATACATCGTCCCAGTCATATTCATCATCATCATCATATAGAGACAAATCAATTTGCTTATGAAGCCATTTGAGTTTATGGCTCAGATATTCATTAGTGAACACGGGAAAAAATAACAATAAAAGGCCAAAATGGTCACTTTCAACACACACCACTAGGCGGCTCAGCAAATCAATAAGGAGAGTGGAGTCTTGTTTACACATGACACCTGATGGAATATGGCACACTGCAAGTGGTCAACAAGCTATCAATACCCCAGAGAATGACGGTTGTGGTAGCAAAATGGGAGAAAATAATGGCATTTTACAAATTGCCAGATCGAGACCACACATAGACCACCGGGATGCTGCACTCGAGGCTTCTTTCTCCGCACTCCGCAGACCTCAGAAACACAGTTATCAACATCACTTGGTGTGAAATAAAATCACACCACCCCAGAGTGACCCTAGACAGAAAAGGTTCATAGAGGAGTTGCTTTGTGGACATGAATTTGCCCTCAGGAGTAAAACAATACTAACTCACCACCTTCCTCTCTCTCCATGGAAGAACCTCTGTTTTCCCGCAAGTGGTAGACACTGGAAATTGAGGTCACGCTCCTCGTGAGTAGATAAATCAAGATTCACACATCTTACTCTGGGAACAGCACTCTTTTGTTTATGTGTCCAGAAACAGCTTGCATAGCTTGGTAGGGGAATGTAGTGGTAAAGTAAATTGTTTTGGTTCAATGGAGATTGTATTTGGTAGTACTTCAGGTCAATGTGGGAACAGAGTAGTGTCTATTTTCCTGTGTACAGACATTTTGTGAGTCTCCTCAATGGTATTGTGCAGATCTGTGAGTGATAGCACATCGTGTTTCAGCAGAACGATTAAGTTAAGGGGTTATCCATGCATTGTGACTTATTTAGGAGTTAAAGTGACGCAGCAGTTTGTGAGCAACACATGCAATCTGATAAAAATGGAGGCAGATAGTGAACATTGATACAGCTGGGCGTTAACCTGCATGATCCACCATAATACTGTGTGACACCCATCCACCGTAGCACATTGTGTGGCAACATCCCCTAGATAGAAACGCATGGATAAACCAGAACTGATGCACCATGAAAAATCTCTCTCACCCTCTTTACAGCTCTCTAACTCCCCTCCTTTCACTCAAATGCTAACAAACACATTTAGATATAAAGTCAAAATGTGAAATAAAAAATTGATAAGTTATGAAATTGTGATAAACACTGAGGAAAACTCTTCAATAGTAGTGATGTTAAAGGTAATGGGGTGAGCTCTTGAAAAGGATGACAAATAGTCACTCAACACAACTCAAACCTACGCGAGAGTGAACTTTACTTCAGTATTGTATTTGTGGACACATGCCAATTATTAAAGTTTGTGTAACATGCTTTCCAGTCACTGAAAATAGTCAAGGGTAAATGAAAACTACATCGAAACTATGTAAATGTAGGGCCCCAAGGTCATCTACGGAGCCAGGCAGGGCATTATCTACTTCAGTGTATCTCTGCAGCATCTGTAGGCCTTCACCACCGGCTCTGCAGGGCCACAGACCGCTCATCTGCCTCCTTGTTGGTTTGTTTGTTGTTCTTTGTTGTCACTTAGCCATGTCAGGTACGGTATGTGCTTGAGGACATGGATCAAGTTCGTAATTCTGACAGGAATTATACTTCCTCTTGTCCTACAAGTTACAATTCTGAAATATTGTGCTTGTTAAATCTCTAAATATAATCTCTGAATAATAACGAGCAAAAGTTCACCCCAAAATTTCCCTCAAAGTTGCTTTCAATCATTGAATAATGCTGATTGCACTACTGATTTACAGGAAATGCATCTGAAAGTATGAGTGGTTTACAGGATGAGCACTAATAATCAATCACCTCTGACAGCATTTTAATCACAGAGAAGAAATATTGAGACTGAAAAGCTTCCAGAAAAAACAGTCTAGTTTAGGTATGAAGGCACAAGATGGCCAAATGGCCAGTTTAAAAGTGACAGACAGAGAGGTAGAGAAAGGCAGAAAACAATATTATGGTGCTGGAAGGGAATGAGGACAGCACATCTGCAACATACTGTGTCGCTATTATCGATGCTTAGAGCACTCACATGCGATAAACAATCTGCGTGAAGTGGCCATCTCATTTCACTACACTCTCAAAAAAAAGGTTTAGAATTTTACTTAAGGGGCACCAACGCTTGTCATGTAGTCATACATTGTAAGGTACGTCCTTTGCACCTTTAGTTATAGGTAAATAATTTTACACTTACAGTCTGTACCTTAAAGGAGACAATAATGTACATTAGGGGACAATATAGTACCATTTTCCACAGTGTCATAACTCTCCTGTGGAGATCTGAAGGATCAGGTTCCAATAAGTCTGCTCTGCTCTACAGCACCCTCTCTCTCCCACAGAGGTGGAGGGGGGGGGGGGGGGGCTTTACTGCGGTCGTAAAATGCTCTGCTTCTGGGCTCTGTAGTATCGAGATTGGAATGTGACTGGAACACAGAGAGATACTTGGACATCAAAAGGTTGAATAATTTAACAGTAGTTCTGTATTCCAAGCAGTTGGAGTGGTCCGTGGACACTTAAGGAACAGTCATGTCGAGTTTGTTTCATTTGGTGACCTCATGAGGGACAGGAGACACACATTACTGTTTCTTTGTTTGTATAGACTTCTCAATTATGGGGTTTGTATCTGAATGTTGTATAAAATAAATTATTGAGTATAGGAATACTTTTAGAAAGATAACAATGTGATTTTAGTCTTCTAAATGAGAATTGTTCATCATAGTAACTTAGGATCAGTCATTGGCCACGCCCCCGTGAGCACAGATATTACACGGGGTCACGGAACGCCCCCTTTTTTTACTAAAAGTATAAAAGCCATTTCTGACAAAATGTACATTAGGCCAGAAAACATGGAAGCTGTTGCTACATGTTGAAATGGTTGGTAACTCTACCGAAGGACACGACCAGAGAACGCGGAGATCATTCCCATGTTGAAATGGCTAAGAAATCTACTAACTAATCTACAAATTATAACAAGCTACAACCACAAAAGAACTTGCGACTTCTGGGGAACGCAACCAGAGACTCTCTGATTAACTATTATCCAGCAGACGGACCAGAGCTGTCCCCACCCCTTTACTTTGTCTACCAAGCAGTCATATCCGTTTCGTACACTAGGGACTTTTCTTTGTGTCATGTTAGTAACCAATGTATGACATATTGTGTGTGTTTATGTAATTCTGTGATTGATTAGTTAGTTAGTAAATACAGAATTAAGCCAATTTGTATATCGCTGATTTATGATGCTATGGTTCATGTAGGTATCCAAGGGTTTGTGACATTCAGGAATGAGATTGATTAGGTAATAATACATTAATTGAAGACTGTAAGTTATATTCGGGAAATTGCAACTCCATAAACAACATTTTCCCGTGGTGCCCCGACTTCCTAGTTAATTACTACTAATTAAACCTACAGAATTGATTTGATCATATAACAACAGATATAGAAGCATACCTTTAGAAAAAGGGTACCACCACAGTGACAGTTTGTTCCCTTTTAAGTGGCAAACATGTATTTATAAAATGTTGTTTTAATACTGTGGGTGTAAAACCTTTCTCAGTTTGCCTTTCGAGTGAATTTTAAAGTTACCATTACCATTACCACTCACTCCTGTAACCTTCACCAAGTGGGTGCCTAAGTGAATATTTTAGCATTGAATTTAAACTCTTTATTACGTGACATATATCATAAGTAGGGTCCTGTGTTTTTGTTAAATATATCACAGGGCCTGGATTTTAACCTTTCTTTAAAGCTTTTTCATCAAACTGTGTCCTTTTTTTTATTTCGTCAGACAATATCTTTCATTTTTGGTTTAATTCTCATTTCTGGAAAAGTCATAAAATAAAGGTTAAAATCCAGGTTGTGACAAATTCACAAGGGCATTCTTTGACAACCTAGTTTTCCTCGAACACAGTGGTCTGAAACTCCTGGTTTGCAGGAAACATCGGGCAAGTCACATTATGCTGGCGTACATATTGATATGTAATTCCTATTGGAATCCAGCCAGAGTTAGGATACATGATGGGACTTTGATAAATGGAGGAAATCACTAATAAAAATAAACATTCTATCAAAACGACCATAGTATTTTTGGGGAGGCTAATTTAATTCTGAGTTCAGACATATGAAGTTTGTATGTGCAAATTATAAGATGCACACTTAAACATTTTCCGAACTCATTTCACTCTCTCAAAAGAGAGAAGCTGCTCATGCACAGATCAAAAACACAGCTGGAATTTCGATTAAGGTATTTACATGTCCTAATAATTCTAAAGATTACTCAATAATCTAGTTTTTTAAAGCAGTGTATGCTCACTCTGATTATGACCTTACGTCAATTAACATAATCAGAGTAAGTTGTTTACATTACCCATGCCATACTCAGCCTATTCACCATAATCAGTTTAATATTTAATTATAAGTGTGCATTTAAACATACTCACTGTCTACTTTTTATTGACACGTAAGTGTAAGTCTTTCATACTAATCAAGATGTTCTGCAAGCAGTTATGATGAATTGAGAAAGGTAGGCCTAAATACATTAGAAAAGCTTGTGCAACCGAAGCGAGACAAATCCTTCTCTAAAATGACATTCAGCCTGATCTTGGAGGGGATGCTGTAGAAATAGGCTGTGAAATTGATTCCATGAAGTGAATCACAATATTACCTGGCAGACAAGAAGGTAGAACTGTTCCAAGATAAAAAAGATCCATACACAAACAGATAAACACACATTTAAATATATGTCATCCAGTCATTCTTCTAAGTGGTATGCTAGCTTAAATTAGCTATGAGCTGCATATCATCACATAAAAACAGAATAACTGATTTATTTCCCAGGCAGTACTACACTATCCAAAGGCAGCATATGGAGCACTCCATGGTTCTGAAACTACAGCAGCACTATCATCACGCCACCGTCAACGGTTCTGAAAGTAGCATTGCCACTGAACCACTGTCCAAGGTTTTTAAAACAATACACTACTTCTGTAAACAATGTGCTTGCTTACTCCACCTGAAAACTCAAACAGAAAAAGGATGAAGTCGATAGTTGGCAAAAAAAAACACAATTCCATCTGCAACTTTGCACACACATAATGAAGCCTCCCTTTATCATGGAGAAGGGCTCATATTTTTAAGTGGAACATCATAACTCAAATGGTTCCGCATAATTGGCACTGAAAAGTTGTTCAGACCAGTCCAATTCTTCATATTTAATTGTCTAGAACATGATTACTAAGTGAGAGATCCTTTCA
Source organism: Oncorhynchus kisutch (assembly GCF_002021735.2). Taxonomy (NCBI): domain Eukaryota; kingdom Metazoa; phylum Chordata; class Actinopteri; order Salmoniformes; family Salmonidae; genus Oncorhynchus; species Oncorhynchus kisutch. The sequence continues at coordinate 63,648,806 of NC_034184.2, read as the reverse complement.
CTTATCAAATTAACAGCTCAGAAGTGGACCTCCAGGTACTTAAAAGTTATAAAAGCGGAAGGGGTCATGCCAAAGGTAAGCTGTTTATCTCTTCAAAAGGGGAATGGAGCAGAGAACGAAACTGAACACCTCATTAAGAGACAAAAGGTTAAAAAAATATATATTCCTGACATAATCCAACCAGTCATTAAGATATTAGAAATGGGAAATAGAATCCTATTAGAAAATAATACTGGAGTTTGATTCAGTCAGAATTCAAAATTGCATTATGAGAAATACATTTACATTCTGAGAAAACACAATTATCCAGAGCAACATTGCAATACTTTATTGCTCTGCTCCCTTGTAGGAATCAAACCCACAACCCTGGCATTGCAAGTGCAATGCTCTACAAACTGAGCCACACTGGACCAATGACAATGGTGACACATAGACAATGTAGCTCTAAGATAAATAAGAGTGACAGTGTGTGTGAGTGATGCAAATATGCGTATGAGCTTCCATATATCAAACACTCACAATGACAATCTCTGTGAATCTGACGTGACATGGAAATAAATGAACTAGTATATATACAGTTGAAGTCGAAAATGTACATACACCTTAGCCAAATACATTTAAATTCCTGATAATTCCCTATCTTTGGCCAGTTAGGATCACCACTTTATTTTAAGAATGTGAAATGTCAGAATTATAGAAGAGAGAATGATTTATTTCAGCTTTTATTTATTTCATCACATGCCGAAATGGGTCAGAAGGTTACATACACTCAATTAGTATTTGGTAGCATTGCTTTTAAATTGTTTAACTTGGGACAAACGTTTTGGGTAGCCTTCCACAAGCTTCCCACAATAAGTTGGGTGAATTTTGGCCCATTCCTCCTGACAGAGCTGCTGTAACTGAGTCAGGTTTGTAGGCCTCATTGCTCGCACACGCTTTTTCAGTTCTGCCCACACATTTTCTATGGGATTGAGGTCAGGACTTGTGATGGCCACTCTAATACCTTCTGCAGCAAAGCACCCCCATAACATGGTGCTGCCACCGCCGTGCTTCTCCGTTGGGAAAGTGTTCTTCGGCTTGCAAGCCTCCCCCTTTTTCCTCCAAAACACAACAATGGTCCTTATGGCCAAACAGTTCTATTTTTGTTTCATCAGACCAGAGGACATTTCTCCAAAAAGTACGATCTTTGTCCCCATGTGCAGTTGCAAACCGTTGTCTGGCTTTTTTATGGAGGTTTTGGAGCATTGGCTTCTTCCTTGCTGAGCGGCCTTTCAGGTTATGTTAATATAGAACTCATTTTACTGTGGATATTGTACCTGTTTCCTCCAGCATCTTCACAAGGTCCTTTGCTGTTGTTCTGGGATTGATTTGCACTTTTCACACCAAAGTACGTTCATCTCTAGAAGACAGAAAGCGTCTCCTTCCTGAGCGGTATGACGGCTACGTGGTCCCAAGGTGTTTATACTTGCGTACTTTTGTTTGTACAGATGAACGTGGTACCTTCAGGCATTTGGAAATTGCTCCCAAGGATAAACCAGACTTGTGGAGGTCTACACATTTTTCCTGAGGTCTTGGCTGATTTCTTTTGATTTTCACATGATGTCAAGCAAAGAGGCACTGAGTTTGAAGGTAGGCCTTGAAATACATGTACACCTCCAATTGACTCAAATGATGTTAATTAGCCTATCAGAAGCTTCTAAAGCCATGACATAATTTTCTGGAATTTTCCAAGCTGTTTGAAGGCACAGTCAACGTAGTGTATTTAAACTTCTGACCAACTGGAATTGTGATACAGTGAATTATAAGTGAAATAATCTGTCTGTAAACAATTGTTGGAAATATTACTTGTGTCATGCACAAAGTAGATGTCCTAACCGACTTGCCAAAACTATAGTTTATTAACAAGAAATTTGTGGAGTGGTTGAAAAACGGAGTGGTATGTAAACTTCCGACTTCAAATGTAGTAATATAGTCAAATGGAATCTCATAGCCAATCCAAAAGGCAAGCAAAACATTGTGTCAATGACTCCAGTGCACTGAAAATGCCTAAAGTATCAATCTTGCACTCAAACAGTATGTTCATTCTGACATGAAAAAAAGACATGGACTCAGATATTGGTTACTTGTGGCCAATCCTCTAAGAGATCAGACAGTTCTGTTGAAAGACTCTTTGATTCCTGTCCCACACACCCTGCAGCTTTGATGACATGGGGATCTGAGGAAGGAACTTTGTCACAGGTCCACCATACAGTGACGGAATTTGATAAATATATATTTTTATTATGTTGTAATCCAGTGATACAGTGCCTTGCGAAAGTATACGGCCCCCTTGAACTTTGCGACCTTTTGCCACATTTCAGGCTTCAAACATAAAGATATAAAACTGTATTTTTTTGTGAAGAATCAACAACAAGTGGGACACAATCATGAAGTGGAACTGTCTGCAGCATTGAAAGTCCCCAAGAACACAGCGGCCTCCATCATTCTTAAATGGAAGAAGTTTGGAACCACCAAGAGTCTTCCTAGAGTTGGCCACCCAGCCAAACTGAGCAATCGGGGGAGAAGGGCCTTGGTCAGAGAGGTGATCAAGAACCCGATGGTCACTCTAACAGAGCTCAAGAGTTCCTCTGTGGAGATGGGAGAACCTTCCAGAATGACAACCATCTCTGCAGCAATCCACCAATCAGGCCTTCATGGTAGAGTGGCCAGACCGAAACCACTCCTCGGGTAAAAGGCACATGACAGCCTGCTTGGAGTTTGCCAAAAGGCACCATCCCTATGGCACCATCCCTACAGTGAAGCATGGTGGTGGCAGCAGCATCATGCTGTGGGGATGTTTTTCAGCGGCAGGGACTGGGAGACTAGTCAGGATTGAGGTAAAGATGAACGGAGAAAAGTACAGAGAGATTCTTGATGAAAACATACTACAGAGCGCTCAGGACCTCAGACTGGGGCGAAGGTTCACCTTCCAACAGGACAACAACCCTAAGCACATAGCCAAGACAATGCAGGAGTGGCTTTGGGACAAGTCTCTGAATGTCCTTGAGTGGCCCAACCAGACCCCGGACTTTAACCCAATTGAACATCTCTGGAGAGACATGAAAATAGCTGTGTAGCGACGCTCCCCATCCAACCTAACAGAGCTTGGGAGCATATGAGAGAAAAATGAGAGAAACTCCCCAAATATAGGTGTGCCAAGCTTGTAGCGTTATACCCGAGAAGACTCAAGGCTGTTATTGCTGCCAAAGGTCCTTCAAAAAAGTACAGAGTAAAGGGTCTGAATAATCATGTAAATGTGATATTTCAGTTTTGTATTTTTTATACATTTGTTAAAATTTTTAAAAAACGTTTTCGATTTGTCATTATGGGGTATAATGTGTGTAGAAATATGAGGACATTTTTATAATGAATCCATTTTAGTATAATGTTGTAACGTAACAAAATGTCGAAGGGAAGGCGTCTGAATACTTTCCGAATGCACTGTAACGTATATAATAAACAAGACAGTGTGTTCAAACACATACGCTCACAGTCACATACACACACGCACAATTGCACAGAGGCACAGACTCTTAGAAAGGCCAACACATGCATTCTAAGTGTGAACAGAGTCTACCAGCTGCTGATGTTTTATTCATGTCATGAGAGCCAAGGTATCTTCACACATGAGCTATCATATTTCTGTGTTCATTTATAGCTCTCCTGTGTGAGGCTGGCTGGGCCCAGATAATAGGGGATCTGCCTAGAGGGCAGACACAACACCACAGGAAGTAATGCAGCCTATCATAACGCCCAGCAGGAGACGTGTCCGATAGGTAGACTACTTCTATAAACAAAGTGCTCAGGAACACCATTCTACACAGAGACACCAGATACATGGTTTTGTTTTGAGATAAAATTAAATTGTCTTCAGAGCTATAGTGCCACCTTGAAGAACTTCTAGTATCAACCAAATTTAATACATTCCCTATTTGTAACGTCTTTCTTCCTGGGAAGGAGAGGCGGACCAAAACGCAGCGTGGTTAGAGTTCATGTTAATTTAATAAGGTAACTCGAACAGGATACAAAACAATAAACTTGAAAACCGGATCAGTCCTAACTGGTGCATAAAACACAAAGACAGGAAACAACCACCCACAAAACCAAACACAAAACAGGCTACCTAAATATGGTTCCCAATCAGAGACAATGACTAACACCTGCCTCTGATTGAGAACCATATCAGGCCAAACATAGAAATAGACAAACTTAGACACACAACAGAATGCCCACCCAGCTCACGTCCTGACCAACACTAAAACAAGGAATACACACAAGAACTATGGTCAGAACGTGACACTATTATCCTAAACACATTTGTAAACATAAACAAATGTGGTTCTACCAATAGTTTTATTGGGCCACGTTTTTGGACCTGGGTCTTCTTTATTATACCCTATAAATCCTTATAGTCACATAGAATAGAATGCGTACTATTGCCAATGCTACAGTATAGAACATTTGCATATGCTGTCCATGGGCCTGAACAACATATCCTTCCCATGCTGGCACACACCAACTGTCATCAATACATTTTGAGGCAAACAACTTATATCCCCTGAGCGGTGGCCAGCTTTGCCAAGAAAACCCACACTCATGGTGTGTTGATTAATAAACAATATGGACTGAATTCATTTTCGGCCAGTGTTACAGCAATTTCCATTCTGTAAATCACCATTGTATGGTGGACACATCAGAAATGTGTAAATATATATATGGACATTTCACTAATTTAGAAGCATATGGTCTGTAGGACATTATGATTTATGACCCATTACTGGAAATGAATGTAGTGTTTGTTAGGAGAAAGGGAAATTCATTCCCCTCTTCACTTCACTCACTTCTCTCTTCACTCACATTTGTGTAATTTTTTTAGTAAGGTACCCGAATATTAAATAATTTATCACAAAAACTCAAACAGCATCTGTGCCATCCTGCCCACCTATGTCAAACCGTTAAAGCTATTGTGCACTGCTCTCACAAACAACATGGCATTGTGTGAATAACCCCAGGCGTGTCCCTGGATACTGCACACACTCAAAGCAGGAGTTGGCTAAGCTTCTGTTTATCCACACAGGACCATGCCAGAGACAGATGTAGGCAAACGGAGAGACAGGTTTGGGTAGGAGTCAGATAGAGAGAACCAACTGACATGGATGCGGTGTCGCGGGAATACCGTACCCCCTTTAACATGAACACTCTATCCTCTGAGCCATCTGTGGAGCTCACTAATCTATATTAAACACACGTCATGTTGGATCTTCACTGCAGCTGAACACACAGGAGAGATGTGCGTCAAGATGGAAACAGTGTGTCCAGCCATGCCTGCCTGGCCAAATGGGTTTATCTATGAAATATGAATATGATGCTAGGGTATTCAGGCTAGAATGTCAGACTAGAATAGGCATGCATGTTTTTGGAGATCACTGAAGACAGCATGGCCCCTCTCTAGTAGTAAGTCACTCCTGTGAATGGATGTAGTACTGTCTGCTGTCATGCTCCAATTTCACAGACCAAGCAACAAATGTTGAGTGTTTAATGAAGGTTTTACGGTAGGCCAACCTGTGTTGGTTGGATTCAACTTCCTTCAACAGGTTCCAGACTATCCCCTTGTAATATGCGTTACTACGAAAGCAATAATAACGTTGCCTCAAAAAGAAGAAATTAAGAATCTATAAAAAATTATGTGTTAATATATGTACTTGGCCAAGACTATGTCAACATACTGTATTGTGATAATAATGGCCTATTGAGCGGTAGACCTTTAAGGCTTCAGGTGTGGGTGTGGTTGAATGCGTATCCAACCCACACATTATATTTTGAAAAAGGGGAATCAGGCTGAAGGCGGGAGAGCCTATGGACACTCCTGGTCAACAAATCGATGACATATGTCGCCCAGCTGAGAGCCGAGTGAACGGAATCACACAGACGAACTCTCCAACAATAATATAAAGCCTTGCGCTCCTTTTTTAAATTTGTTTTGGGCTTTTTGCGGTAGGTGCACTTGATTCAGCAGTCCTAGCACCAAGAATGCAAAATGTACCAATTTTAATCCCCTTCATGTGTCTGAAAGTAGAACTCCGCCTATCTGGCAGGCCCAGAGAGCAAATCAAGTGCACCTATAGGCCTACCGCTGGCCAATCAGATAACTCAGATCACCGTGTCTGCACAATTTCCTTCCGCGGTAGACTGTAAAAAGAAACCTAGAGTGCACAGCAAAGTTGATACTGTGAGATTTAAAAACTTTTAAAATCATGACTAGAGAGACTCAAGAATACAAAGAGCTGCTATTTTTACGAGTACGCTCATGTTTAAGTTGTTATTCTGTCAACAATTTGTTCAACACTTTTATAAGCCATAAAACATGCGTTCTCCCTACTTCAACTCATGCTACAACCAGCACTGCTGCTGCATTATGAGTAAAAATGTGTTTAAATTATTGTATCTATAATTTTGTGTAACCGATGTGAAATGGCTAGGGACCTTGAAGTAGTGGTTCCCCTTGCTCTGCAAGGGCCGCAGCTTTTGTGGAGCGATTGGTAACGATGCTTCGTGGGTGTCAGTTGTTGATGTGTGCAGAGGGTCCCTGGTTCGAGCCCGGGTATGGGCGAGGGGATGGACAAAAGTTATACTGTTACACTTGCATTGTTATGAATAGCAGTTTGTGTCTTTTTTAATATCTAGTAATATTTCACTTTATCTGGTCATAGGAGTAACAACATGAATTGGTATATGATAAGTAATGCAGTGTAACTTGAGTTTTGCCATCAGCTGGAAGACTGCTTTCCCTTTTCTCGGCGGAGGGAAGGAGGGCGGATGGACGGTGAGTCGGGTGAGAGGCAGACTCACCGCTAGCTTTGATGCAACCAAAGAGTTTTTACACAGCATGTAAAAACTCTGTAAAAACTCTTGGTTGCATCGAAACTACTCCACCGCTGCTCCCTCCCTCCCTCAGACTGACCATCAGATGCAGGCCATCAGTTCAGTACATTAAAAAGCATATTATGGATAAATTACTTATTACCAGTGTGATCATTTACCTTACATCTTCAAATATCATTTCTAAATGGTCTGAGAAGACCAACATTGGCAGGCCAATTCAAGCATAGCCAATATGCAGTGCTAAAGCATTGGGCCTATAGCCTACTGCACAAACATCATTGCTACAGAATGTTTTTTATGAAGTTAACCTTTCTAGGACTGGGGTTCCGCTTTTAACAGAAATCTCATGAATCAAATTTCTCAAAAATACAAGTATTAGGCACCATTTTAAAAATAAAATTCTCGTTAATCCAGCCACAGTGTCTGTTTAAAAAAATGCTTTACAGCGAAAGCTCCACAAGCGATTATGTTAGGTCACCACCAAGCCACAGAAAAACCCAGCCATTTTTCCAGCCAAAGAGAGGAGTCACAAAAAGTGCAAATAGAGATAAAATTAATCACTAACCTTAGCCCAAACCAGCCACAAGAAATATATGCCATGTAGCATTAGAAATATTCACTTACCTTTGATGATCTTCATGCACTCCCAGGAATCGCAGTTCCACAATAAATGTTTTTTTTTCCCGATAATGTCCATCATTTATGTCCAAATAGCTTCTTTTGTTAGGGTGTTTGGTAAACAAATCCAAACGCATGTTCAGGTCCAGCCGAACGTTGGACTTGTCAAACTAAGTATAGTGCTTCTACACCTGCATTGCTTGCTGTTTGGGGTTTTAGGCTGGGTTTCTGTACAGCACTTTGAGATATCAGCTGATGTACGAAGGGCTATATAAATAAATTGGATTTGATTTGATTTATAGAATCAATCTTTAGGATGTTTTTATCATAAATGTTCAATAATGTTCCAACCGGAGAATTCCATTGTCTGTAGAAATGCAAAGGAACGAGAGATACCTCTCATGTGAATGCGCGTGACTGAGAACGAGGCTGCTGCCAGACCCCTTAATCAAACAGCTCTCATTCGCTCCCGCTATTCATCCAAAAGTGAAAATGCTGGCCCCTATCCCAAAGTAATGTTGCGTATCCTTAAGTTTTATAAGTCATGTTTGGAAAAAATCTTGGTGGTAGATCTTGGCTTGTAATTTGACTCAGAAAATGATCTTGACCCAGAAAAGGTTGGTGACCACTAATCTAGAAGGAGGAGACAGTACAGGTTCCTCAAAGCTGGGACCGAGAGTCTGATAAACAACTGGAAAGTTTACTGACAAATTTGCACTTTCCATCAGGCCTGACGTGGAATTTTTTATCTGACATGTACTGAACTTGCATAAAAAGGTTAGATGAAAACCTGGTTAGAGACATATCGCCATTCATATTCATTTCATAAGAATTGACTAATACCTAGGGTCCTGTGGTGAAACGACTGCTGTGCAAGGTATTGGGCAACAGCTTTTGTCCAGAACGGGTCAGCAGCATGTTACTTTCTGTAATCCAACTCCATCTCCACCTGAAATGCAACAACAATAAAAACATAAATATGAATTACGCTAGTCACTCAGTAAGTTAGCTAACTAATGAAACACTCAGGTAAATGTACACAAGCCTAATCGGCCAAATTATATCAAAACAACACAGCCTATTTGCAGTGAAATCTCGAGGGGCATTTATACGCAGAATTTAGAACATGTGCATGAAAATCTGCTCACCAATTGGATGGAAACCCAGCCAATGACACTAAAAAAGGGTTGGATTTTCAGCAACATGTGCAGTAAATTCAAACACAGCTTTAGTGATGAAAGGAACATAATGTATTTAATATCATCTCTCTATCAGGCCACTGCATGGTCCTGGATTGTGACACACATATTCTTCAAGCTTCCTGAGTGAATACTAGTGCTTTCAGTGCTACCGGAAGCAAGGGACTTAGCGAAGGAGGTTTACAGTACATAGTGCATCAAGTACTGTATACTACTATGAGTGGAGCTTACTTTTCTGTGCTCTGGAGAGATTACAGGTAGATGGTCAGAAGGCTCTGGGAGTCATTGGACTATTCTGTCTCTGTAGCACTTGGACAGAGATGGATAGGGGAAGAATGGCGCTGGAGGGGATGGCTGCCGTTTTACGGGCCCCTAACCAACTGTGCTATGTTGTTAGTTTTTTTTCTTTTTAACTTATTTTGTACATAATTTTGCTGCTATCATCTCTTATGACTGAAAATAGCTTCTGGGCATCAGAACAGCTATGACTCACCTCAAACTGGACAAAGCTTTTTCTTTAACAAGTCCGACGCGAAGGATATACTGCTATCTCGAGAACAAGCCCAAATCCCGGTCATTTGCGTGAAGCCTTCTAAGAATTTGTAGGCGAGTGAGTAAACCGCCACTGCAATCCGTTTAATTGGCCAACGTGCAATCATTGGAAAATAAAATGGATGATCAACGATTAAGACTATGCTACCAATGGGATTTAAAAATTTTTAATATATTATGTTTCACAGAGTCATTGCTGAACAACAACACAGATCATATAGAGTTGGCTGGGTTTACTGTGCATCGGCAGGACAGAGAAGCTACGTCTGGTAAGACGAAGGGCGGGGTTGTGTGTCTATTTGTCAATAACTGGTGCACAAATGTCTAATATTAAAGAAGTCTCAAGGTATTGCCCGCCTGGGGTAGAGTAACTCATTATATGCTGTAGACCACAATATATACCAAGAGAGTTGTAATCTATATTATTTGTAGCTGTCTATACATCACCACAAGCAGATGCTGGCGCTAAGACCGCACTCAACGAGCTGTATAAGGCCGTAAGCAAACAGGAAAATGCTCATGTGCCACCAGAGGGGGAAAAAAATCCAGACCACCTTTACATATACAGATACAGATCCACATACAGAGACGCATACAATGCACTCCCTCACACTCCATTTGGCAAATCTGACCATAATTCCAGCTTACAAGCAAAAACTAAAGCAGGGAGTACCAGTGACTCGCTCAATACAGCAGTGGTCAGATGACGTGGATGCTACGGTACAGAACCGTTTTGCTAGCACAGACTGGAACATGTTCAGGGATTCATCCAATGGCATTGAGGAGTACACCACCTCAGTCACAGGCTTCATCAAATCAAATCAAATCAAATTTATTTGTCACATACACATGGTTAGCAGATGTTAATGCGAGTGTAGCGAAATGCTTGTGCTTCTAGTTCCGACAATGCAGTAATAACGAACAAGTAATCTAACTAACAATTCCAAAAAAAACGACTGTCTTATACACAGTGTAAGGGGATAAAGAATATGTACATAAGGATATATGAATGAGTGATGGTACAGAGCAGCATAGGCAAGATACAGTAGATGATATCGAGTACAGTATATACATATGAGATGAGTATGTAAACCAAGTGGCATAGTTAAAGTGGCTAGTGATACATGTATTACATAAGGATGCAGTCGATGATATAGAGTACAGTATCTACGTATGCATATGAGATGAATAATGTAGGGTAAGTAACATTATATAAGGTAGCATTGTTTAAAGTGGCTAGTGATATATTTACATCATTTCCCATCAATTCCCATGATTAAAGTGGCTGGAGTAGAGTCAGTGGCATTGACAGTGTGTTGGCAGTAGCCACTCAATGTTAGTGGTGGCTGTTTAACAGTCTGATGGCCTTGAGATAGAAGCTGTTTTTCAGTCTCTCGGTCCCAGCTTTGATGCACCTGTACTGACCTCGCCTTCTGGATGACAGCGGGGTGAACAGGCAGTGGCTCGGGTGGTTGATGTCCTTGATGATCTTTATGGCCTTCCTGTAGCATCGGGTGGTGTAGGTGTCCTGGAGGGCAGGTAGTTTGCCCCCGGTGATGCGTTGTGCAGACCTCACTACCCTCTGGAGAGCCTTACGGTTGAGGGCGGTGCAGTTGCCATACCAGGCGGTGATACAGCCCGCCAGGATGCTCTCGATTGTGCATCTGTAGAAGTTTGTGAGTGCTTTTGGTGACAAGCCGAATTTCTTCAGCCTCCTGAGGTTGAAGAGGCGCTGCTGCGCCTTCTTCACGATGCTGTCTGTGTGAGTGGACCAATTCAGTTTGTCTGTGATGTGTATGCCGAGGAACTTAAAACTTGCTACCCTCTCCACTACTGTTCCATCGATGTGGATGGGGGGGTGTTCCCTCTGCTGTTTCCTGAAGTCCACAATCATCTCCTTAGTTTTGTTGACGTTGAGTGTGAGGTTATTTTCCTGACACCACACTCCGAGGGCCCTCACCTCCTCCCTGTAGGCCGTCTCGTCGTTGTTGGTAATCAAGCCTACCACTGTTGTGTCGTCCGCAAACTTGATGATTGAGTTGGAGGCGTGCGTGGCCACGCAGTCGTGGGTGAACAGGGAGTACAGGAGAGGGCTCAGAACGCACCCTTGTGGGGCCCCAGTGTTGAGGATCAGCGGGGAGGAGATGTTGTTGCCTACCCTCACCACCTGGGGGCGGCCCGTCAGGAAGTCCAGTACCCAGTTGCACAGGGCGGGGTCGAGACCCAGGGTCTCGAGCTTGATGACGAGCTTGGAGGGTACTATGGTGTTGAATGCCGAGCTGTAGTCGATGAACAGCATTCTCACATAGGTATTCCTCTTGTCCAGATGGGTTAGGGCAGTGTGCAGTGTGGTTGAGATTGCATCGTCTGTGGACCTATTTGGGCGGTAAGCAAATTGGAGTGGGTCAAGGGTGTCAGGTAGGGTGGAGGTGATATGGTCCTTGACTAGTCTCTCAAAGCACTTCATGATGACGGATGTGAGTGCTACGGGGCGGTAGTCGTTTAGCTCAGTTACCTTAGCTTTCTTGGGAACAGGAACAATGGTGGCCCTCTTGAAGCATGTGGGAACAGCAGACTGGTATAGGGATTGGTTGAATATGTCCGTAAACACACCGGCCAGCTGGTCTGCGCATGCTCTGAGGGCGCGGCTGGGGATGCCGTCTGGGCCTGCAGCCTTGCGAGGGTTAACACGTTTAAATGTCTTACTCACTTCGGCTGCAGTGAAGGAGAGACCGCATGTTTTCGTTGCAGGCCGTGTCAGTGGCACTGTATTGTCCTCAAAGCGGGCAAAAAAGTTGTTTAGTCTGCCTGGGAGCAAGACATCCTGGTCCGTGACTGGGCTGGGTTTCTTCCTGTAGTGCGTGATTGACTGTAGACCCTGCCACATGCCTCTTGTGTCTGAGCCGTTGAATTGAGATTCTACTTTGTCTCTGTACTGGCGCTTAGCTTGTTTGATAGCCTTGCGGAGGGAATAGCTGCACTGTTTGTATTCAGTCATGTTACCAGACACCTTGCCCTGATTAAAAGCAGTGGTTCGCGCCTTCAGTTCCACACGAATGCTGCCATCAATCCACGGTTTCTGGTTGGGGAATGTTTTAATCGTTGCTATGGGAACGACATCTTCAACGCACGTTCTAATGAACTCGCACACCGAATCAGCGTATTCGTCAATGTTGTTGGTTGACGCAATACGAAACATCTCCCAGTCCACGTGATGGAAGCAGTCTTGGAGTGTGGAGTCAGCTTGGTCGGACCAGCGTTGGAAAGACCTCAGCGTGGGAGCTTCTTGTTTTAGTTTCTGTCTGTAGGCAGGGATCAACAAAATGGAGTCGTGGTCAGCTTTTCCGAAAGGGGGGCGGGGCAGGGCCTTATATGCGTCGCGGAAGTTAGAGTAACAATGATCCAGAGTCTTTCCACCCCTGGTTGCGCAATCGATATGCTGATAAAATTTAGGGAGTCTTGTTTTCAGATTAGCCTTGTTAAAATCCCCAGCTACAATGAATGCAGCCTCCGGATAAATCGTTTCCAGTTTGCAGAGAGTTAAATAAAGTTCGTTCAGAGCCATCGATGTGTCTGCTTGGGGGGGGATATATACGGCTGTGATTATAATCGAAGAGAATTCTCTTGGTAGATAATGCGGTCTACATTTGATTGTGAGGAATTCTAAATCAGGTGAACAGAAGGATTTGAGTTCCTGTATGTTTCTTTCATCACACCATGTCACGTTGGCCATAAGGCATACGCCCCCGCCCCTCTTCTTACCAGAAAGATGTTCGTTTCTGTCCGCGCGATGCGTGGAGAAACCCGCTGGCTGCACCGCTTCGGATTGCGTCTCTCCAGTGAGCCACGTTTCCGTGAAACAGAGAACGTTACAGTCTCTGATGTCCCTCTGGAATGCTACCCTTGCTCGGATTTCATCAACCTTGTTGTCAAGAGACTGGACATTGGCAAGAAGAATGCTAGGGAGTGGTGCACGATGTGCCCGTCTCCGGAGTCTGACCAGAAGACCGCTTCGTTTCCCTCTTTTTCTGAGTCGTTTTTTTGGGTCGCTGCATGGGAACCATCCCGTGGCGCTGGTTGTAAGGCAGAACACAGGATCCGCATCGCGAAAAACATATTCTTGGTCGTACTGGTGGTGAGTTGACGCTGATCTTATATTCAGTAGTTCTTCTCGGCTGTATGTGATGAAACCTAAGATGACCTGGGGTACTAGTGTAAGAAATAACACGTAAAAAAACAAAAAACTGCATAGTTTCCTAGGAACGCGAAGCGAGGCGGCCATCTCTGTCGGCGCCGGAAGTTCATCCGTGCATTGGATAATGTCATTGTCCCAACAGTGACCGTACGTACACATCCCAACCAGAAACCATGGATTACAGGCAACATCCGCATCGAGCTAAAGGCTAGAGCTGCCACTTTCATCGAGCGGGACACTAATCCGGACACTTACAAGAAATACCGCGACGCCCTCAAACGAACATGCCTGTGACTGGAACGAATTGCAAAAATCGCTGAAGTTGGAGACTTTTATCTCCCTCACCAACTTCAAACATCAGCTATCTGAGCAGCTAACCGATCGCTGCAGCTGTACATAGTCTATTGGTAAATAGCCCACCCTTTTTCACCTACCTCATCCCCATACTGTTTTTATTTATTTACTTTTCTGCTCTTTTGCACACCAATATCTCTACCTGTACATGACCATCTGATCATTCATCACTCCAGTGTTAATCTGCAAAATTGTAATTATTTGCCTACCTCCTCATGCCTTTTGCACACATTGTTTATAGACTCCCCCTTTGTTTTCTACTGTGTTATTGACTTGTTAATTGTTTACTCCATGTGTAACTCTTTGTTGTCTGCTCACACTGCTATGCTTTATCTTGGCCAGGTCGCAGTTGCAAATGAGAACTTGTTCTCAACTAGCCTACCTGGTTAAATAAAGGTGAAATAAAAAAAATGAAATAAAAAATAAAACAGGCAAATTGTCTATACAGAATTCAAATGTAATCCTACTACACTGGCTCTGGCGCTCATCAGATGTGGCAGGACTTGAAAACTATTACAGACTACAAAGGGAAACCCAGCTGCGAGCTGCCCAGTGGCGCGAGCCTACCAGACAAGCTAAATGCCTTTTATGCTCACTTTGAGGCAAGCAACACTGAGGCAAGCAACACTGAAGCATGCATGAGAGCACCAGCTGGACCGGACAAATGTGTGATCAAGCTCTCTGTAGCTGATGTGAGCAAGACCTTTAAGCAGGTCAACATTCACAAGGCAACGGGGCCAGATGGATTGCCAGGACATGTACAAAAGGCATGCGCATGCGCATTTTCAACCTCTCCCTCACACAGTCTGTAATACCTTAATGTTTCAAGCAGACCACAATAGTCCCTGTGCCCAAGGAAGCGAAGGTAACCTGCTTAAATGATTACTGCCCCGTAGCACTCACTTCGGTAGCCATGATGTACTTTGAAAGGCTGGTCATGGCTCACATGAACACAATCATCCTGGAAACCCTAGAACCACTCCAATTCACATAACAGGTAACAACACATCTGCCATGCTGGGGCCCATCAGGGGTGCGTGCTCAGTCCCCTACTGTATTCCCTGTTCACTCATGACTGCCTGGCTAAACATGACTCCAACACCATCATTAAGTCTACTGACGACACAACAGTGGTAGGCCTGATCACTGTCAACGATGAGACAGCCTATAGGGAGGTCAGAGACCTGGCATTGTAGTGCTAGGACAACAACCACTCCCTCAATGTGAGCAAGACAAAGGAGCTGATTGTGGACTACAGGAAAAGGCGGGCCGAACAGGCTACCTTAACATCGACAGGGCTGTAGTGGAGCGGTTCGAGAGTTTCAAGTTCCTTGGTGTCGACATCACCAAGAAACTATCATGGTCCAAACACACCAGGACAGTCGTGAAAATGGCAGGACAACACCTTTTCCCTCTCAGGAGACTGAAAAGATTTGGCATGGGTCCCCAGATCCTCAAAAAGTTCTACAGCTGCACCATCGGTTGCATTGTTGCCTGGTATGGCAACTGCTCAGCATCTGACCTTAAGGCATCACTAGGGCCAAGCTTCCTGCCATCCAGGACCTATATACTAGGAGGTGTCAGAGGAAGGCCCAAAAAATTGTCACAGACTCCAGTCACCCAAGTCATAGACTGTTCTCTCTGCTACCGCACAGCAAGCAGCAGCAGAGCGCCAGGTCTAGGACCAAAAGGCTCCTTAACATCTTCTACCCCCAAGCCATAAGACTGCTGAGCAATTAATAAAATGGCCACTCTGACTATTTACATTGACCCCCCTCCACTCCATTTGTTTTTTAACTGCTGCTCTGCGATGTCTATTATCTATGCATAGTCACTTTACCCATACCTACAAATTACCTTGACTAACCTGTACCACCGCACATTGACTCGGTACCGGTACCGCCTGCACATAGTCTCGTTATTGTTATTTTGTGTTACTTCTTGAATCAAATGTTTTACTTTAGTTCAGTTAGTAAATATTTTCTTAACTCTATTTTCTTAAAACTGCATTGTTGGTTATTGTTGTAAATAAGCATTTCACGGTAAGGTCTATCCCAAGTGAGGTGAATCCCAAGTAATCCGAATTTTGCTGGTCTGCAAAACCATGCTCATCATTATCATTCTCATCCCAGCATACTCTATTGCAGTTAGATTTTTAGAATAGCTTGTTTCAATATTTGTTTTTGCATGTACAGTGCCTTTAGAAATGGACTTATTCCACAATTTGTTGTGTTACAGCCAGAATTCAAAATGGAGTACAGCTCAGCTTTCAACACTGCTCTGACTGTATCGAGTGAAGCTGTATTTCTTAATTAATTTGCTCCATAATTTCACCAGATCATTTTCCCTCTCATATTTTCAGTCTGATCCTTTAAATGGCTTCTGCCTGTTACTATGATACATCACATGGTGAGGATGTTTGATTTCAAGCTATCAATGTGCATAATATCAAACAAGCTGCTCAAGTGTAGGGAAAAAATAAGAAACGTTGATGCGCATTTTGACTGAGTGATAGCAAACTTGGCTGCCCGCTGCAACTTGAGGACACAGACACACACACACCTTGCCGTGCTCTGCTTCTAATCTGCAGGGTTTTTTTTGCAGTGAGAACTTGCAAGGAGGTATTTTGGCAACATGTACTTAGGCATATTAAAACACTTCAGTGTTTTCTGATCACAAGTATCATCCGATCCGACTCTCAATTTACAGATAGGATTACGAATATGAATGTGGCCATGGCGGCACACCCCTAATATACAGGTGTATGGTGTATAGGGCCTCTCCACTCCTTATATGAGTGGTATGTAAGTACTCTTAATACTTTTGAAATAGTATCATGCAATATAAAGGAAAACAATAATGTCATGACTTACTGACACAGAGTGATCCATGTTTCTGCTTGGTAGGAAGCCTCAACCTGGATGCAGAGAAATGTCCTGCCTTGTAGTAAGTCATCTCCACCAGGCTCAAAGAAATCAGATGACAAACCCGTAGAGTTTAACAAAAGATGTTTCCTGGATTTAGGATTCCTGTATCAGTTGACCTATTTCATGATTAATGTCTGTAAATGACAACAATAGAGCTGATTAAAATTATGAAATGCAATCCAATTGAATGAAATTATGGCAATTATTCCATTATTCCACCATGCTCCTCCTTATTTGACTGTAGATGTGTTTTAATTGCTATATTGTATTTACTTCGCCACCATGGCCTAATTATTGCCTTTACCTCCCTCATCTCACCTCATTTGCTCACATTGTATATAGACTTATTTTCCTACTGTATTATTGACTGCATGTTTGTTTTACTCCATGTGTAACTCTGTGTTGTTATGTGTCGAACTGCTTTCCTTTATCTTGGCCAGGTCGCAGTTGTAAATGAGAACATGTTCTCAACTTGCCTACCTGGTTAAATGAATGTGAAATAAAAAAATAAAAAATGAAAAATAAATAGTTGCTAGCTTAGTTAGATGCCTGTGATTGTTGAGAACTAATGTTAAAGCCAAAATGCTTCAAAGATGGTGATGTCTAAAATTTTGCCTAGGCTGCTAGATAAATGACAATCCTCTTAATTCTAGAAGTATCGACTATATTGCTTAAGTAGGCTACACCTCTGAGTTAAATCGGTAAGCTATAAATGAGATAGTTTGCTAATGTGATCTAGTTAACTTGAGGTAGCTAGTCAACATCACATGCGCCGAATACAACAAGTGTAGACCTTACCGTGAAATGCTTACTTACAAGCCCTTAACCAACAGTGCAGTTCAAGAAGAGTTTAGAAAATATTTACCAAATAAACTAAAGTAAAAAATAATCAAAAGTAACACAACAGCAAGTAGCAGCAGTGTACAAAACCAATGTCGTGTTTGGCCACGCAGTCGTGGATGAACAGGGAGTACAGGTGGGGACTACGTACACACCCCTGAGGGGCCCCAGTGTTGAGGATCACTGTGGCAGATGTGTTGTTGCCTACCCTTACCACCTGGGGGTGGCCCATCAGGAAGGCCAGGATCCAGTTGCAGAGGGAGGTGTTTAGTCCCAGTGTCCTTAGCTTAGTGATAAGCTTTGTGAGCACTATGGTGTTGAAAGCTGAGCTGTACTCCATTTTGAATTCTGTCTGTAACATAAAATTGTGGAATAAGTCCATTTCTAAAGGCACTGTACATGCAAAAACAAATATTGAAACAAGCTATTCTAAAAATCAAACTGCAATATAGTATGCTGGGATGAGAATGATAATGATGAGCATGGTTTTGCAGACCAGCAAAATTCTGATTACTTGGGAGTCCCCTCACTTGGGATTTGATCTCACAACCTCTATGTTGCCAGAATCCTGAATTTCCTGCTACACCACTGAATCTGTGGGTATCATTATGATTGTTAAAAGATTAGAACCAATAGACATTCTGTCATTTGTCCCTATAGGGGAACTATTTTGGGCGCCACGTAGAACCCTTTGATTTGTCCCTGTAGGGCTGTCAGTTGCCCATCCCCGAGTTAGACCATACTGGTCAGATCAGCTTGACCAACTAGATCAGTGTTCCCCAACCGGCCGGCCCGAATCTGGCCCGCAGGTGATTTTATTTTGCCCACCATGTTCTTTATTTTATTGTTGGACATAAAAGACTGTAAAAACACCAGAAAATCAGGTTGAAGTGAGTTTAATTTTGGAAATCTGTTCAAAATTATTTCCATGCATAATAGAGATATAAATGTGATTGTATAAAAATGTAAGCAAGGTTGGAATTTATTGTGTTTTAGTCAAATATTTGTTTTGTCTTCTTGTGGTCAATTTCCAGTCTACAAATGGTTTGTAATTATGTTCAGGCCCCCTGACCATCCGCTCAAGAAAAGAATCAGCCAGCGGCTGAATCTAGTTCATGATCCCTGTGCTAGACCCAGCTGGTCAGACCATCTTGACCAGCATCCGACCAGCATAGACCATCATGGAGTAGCATAGACCAGCTTGAAATGTATGCTGTTTTTTACAGCAGGGTAAGGTTTTCATTTACATTGCAGATTTGCCCTTTGGTTTGTTGGCTCTGACAGGGCTATTAATTTGTTGACGTTTGAATCAATCCTTTGTTGTTTATGTTGAACCACTATGATTTCCCTATCAACAGGGTTGGGTAGGTTACTTTTAGATTACTTTCCCCTTAAGACGCATTAAAAGACAAAAATGTATTTTACCAATTCAACAACATCTATTGCAGGATAAATCAATGTTAAGGTTTACATACTGTAGCTGGTCATATATGGATGTTAAATTTTACTTTATGTGTTGGTTATGTAGGCTACATCTAACCCATCAATTTCTACTACAAATAACAATATGATTAAATTATATCTTTACGTTAAGATATATCATTTATCATCAAGTCCAAAAATAGATGTAGCAACTACAGATTACCCCTTTAAGTCTATCAAATGAGGAGAGTTTAAACATGTGTCAGTTAGGCCTATCGATTTTTTTTTTATCGTAATAAATTAGCACCACTTTTATTCCATAGGCTATGATCCGCACTATGCAGCTGTTGCAAGAGCGCATTTTTCATTTTTCATTTTTGGCTGTGAACTGGTTTCAAAAACAATGATTTCCTATATAGGCAGTTTTAACTTCTTGAATTCAACCATTTTTGGGTTCATTTCGATTTGTGAACAGCCATCCACAACAACCACAATCCGCAAAGCGCAAATAGCCAAATGAGAGAGCAGTAGTTTGATTTAGAACAATGCACTAGGTAGATATCAATAATAAGTGATATCCGTATCGCCGTAGACTACACCACTGCTGTCATCCTTACCTCCACACTTTCAAGTTGGATAATCTTTGTATGCCGAAAGCAGTCGCACCATTGGAAGACATAGCTTGGACTGTAGCCTACAAAAGCATATTCCTGCTCTTTTCCTGCTATCGATCAAACACATTTGGTGTGTCATCATAGTGGTCTCTGACTTGTGGTCAGACCTGCTCAGGTGGAACAAACTTAAACCTTTTTTCAATGCTGATTTTAATGTCATTGAGAAAACAGAGAAGTGTCAAATACTTTTTTTGTTGCAAAAATCCTTTCTGAACTTACAAGTAATCCTCAAGTAATCATCTAGTTTTTAAAAGTATCTGTAATGAGATTACAATATTTTTGCTGGTACCGTAACAGATTACAGTTCCTGTTTTTTGCAATTACATGTAATCCGTTACTCCCCATCCCTGCCTATCAGTACACTATTATTGCACGGACAAAGTTCTCCAATGTTTTATTTCTGAAAAGTGTGTGGTTCATGCAATTTTCTAACACCTTTTATGTTAGAAATTTGAAACCATTGCTACATTTACATTGAGAACATGTAAGTATTTTTGTACCATACATTTTTTGAGCTGGGTTACATTGCCAGGTATGGATAGGCTGAACTTTAGATAGGGTAAAGCCCTGCAGAGATAGGATGACACAGGAGTGAGATATGAATAAGACAAAGGGGAGAGGTGGCGCGATTATCCAATCAGCAGCTTGGGAGTTCAGAAAATCTATTATCTGGGCAGACAGGGAAATGGACCCACACCAGTTTCTCTCTTTTTCTTCTCTCTCGCTGTTCAGGGTTGTGTATGGTCGGCTGATTCGGTAGTTATTCCTCTGCACTTTGTCAAACCGACGGCGCAAGGAAGCACGTTGTTAATTGAGTGAGTTGACGGCATATTGAGGAGAATAATTTGGCGGAATTAATCTTTCATGCTTCTGACCCGAGCTGAGTGAATGGCTGGATCCCAAATGGCACCCTATTCCCTATATAGTGCACTATTTTTGACTGGAGCTCTCTGGGTACTATTAGTGTATTATGAAGGGAATA
The DNA here is from genome assembly GCF_002021735.2 of Oncorhynchus kisutch. NCBI lineage: Eukaryota > Metazoa > Chordata > Actinopteri > Salmoniformes > Salmonidae > Oncorhynchus > Oncorhynchus kisutch. The sequence goes on along the minus strand of NC_034184.2, from coordinate 63,628,122 downwards.
GGGTGACATTTGGCATGCAGGCATTGTGTGTGTGGAAGGTCTTACTCAGCAAGCCGGTCCTATCACACAGAGAGATAAACACACTGCAGTGCCAAAGATTAGTCTGACTTACATCTGTTTATATGAACAAGACATATATTGTAAGAAGGTATTTGACCTGATTCAGGGACGGTGAGAATAAAAGAGATTACAAGTCGTTTATTTGCGAGTAGTATCACTATTTCCACTACAGCTACTACATGGTTTATATGTGCAGTATATCTATTAATACAGGCCTTTTATGGATTGTAGGAAAGTTATGTAAAGAGTGTACTGTGTGTGTGTTTGTTTATTGCTTAAATAGAAAGGTCACAAGAAGCCACTTTTGTACATTCACTGTAAAGCACATGGGCATGTCCATGTAAAAGGACCCATGGTCACTAACACGTGAAGTTCATAGCAGCATGTGAATCTGGTGTCAAATGAAAGCTAAGAGTCTGGTTTTAAAAAATGTATTAAGGCATATATGCATTTTTAACCATTTTCTATCCTATTAAGAATGGGCAAAGGCTTTAATTTCTGGTCAAACAGATAGGAAAATGGTCTTAAAAAACATCTAACCAAAAAAGGTCACAATAATTAAAGGCCCCGTCATCCTATTTCACAAGTCAACATGCATTTAAATGACCAAAACATGACCAATAATATTTTTGTGCTAACTATCAGCAAGCCTGAAGGAACAGGCTGGGTGGCTCGCCTTGACTGACAGCTCTTTGAAACGCCCTTGCGGTTGTTGCCAGGTAACAAGGTAAACAATGGGCCACTTCATTCCGAGCCTAAATATTATCCCTCAACCAATTTTCTCTGCAAAATGCTGTCATGGTCAACAGAGCTGAACATGGACTGTTGCACTTCTAATGTTTTGTAAATAATTGCAGAATACAGTTCACTCATACACTTCTCCACAATAATTAGTAAAGCCTGAGTCACCTTAGCAGCTTAGACAATAGGAAATGTACAGCACACAGAATTGTCATTTATTTCATCATTTACAATAGGCCAGCATAGACGAAATATTGATCAACATGAACACTCAAGAGAAATAAAGGTGAAAAATAATGGTGAGACATAATTTGACATAAAAACATAATTACCCCCTAATAGTATAATATAGGAACCCGGTTGCCCTACAGTGTGCTGGACCCATTAATTGGTACAATTTGTAACACTCATCTCCCGTCCGAAGGCTTCAAAAATACAACACAAAGTAATAAAATCTGATATTATATCACGTAAAAGTGAATTACTTGCAACCAACTACAGAGATGTATGTGTAGGGAAGTGGGAGAGGAGGGGGACCCATGTACCCCGCTTCAATCAAGCAGGCTTCAATCACCCACTTGGCTTCAGTCACCCCCAAGATTGACGCAGGAGACAAATCCAATCAAATCAAATCAAATGTATTTATATAGCCCTTCGTACATCAGCTGATATCTCAAAGTGCTGTACAGAAACCCAGACTAAAACCCCAAACAGCAAGCAATGCAAGTGTAGAAGCACGGTGGCTAGGAAAAACTCCCTAGAAAGGCCAAAACCTAGGAAGAAACCTAGAGAGGAACCAGGCTATGTGGGGTGGCCAGTCCTCTTCTGGCTGTGCTGGGTGGAGATTATAACAGAACATGGCCAAGATGTTCAAATGTTCATAAATGACCAGCATGGTTGAATAATAATAAGGCAGAACAGTTGAAACTGGAGCAGCAGCACGGTCAGGTGGACTGGGGACAGCAAGGAGTCATCATGTCAGGTAGTCCTGGGGCATGGTCCTAGGGCTCAGGTCCTCCGAGGGAGAGAATTAGAGAGAGCATATGTGGGGTGGCCAGTCCTCTTCTGGCTGTGCCGGGTGGAGATTATAACAGAACATGGCCAAGATGTTCAAATGTTCATAAATGACCAGTAGGGTCGAATAATAATAAGGCAGAACAGTTGAAACTGGAGCAGCAGCACGGCCAGGTGGACTGGGGACAGCAAGGAGTCATCATGTCAGATAGTCCTGGGGCATGGTCCTAGGGCTCAGGTCCTCCGAGAGAGAGAAAGAAAGAGAGAGAGAAGGAGAGAATTAGAGAACGCACACTTAGATTCACACAGGACACCAAATAGGACAGGAGAAGTACTCCAGATATAACAAACTGACCCTAGCCCACGGACACATAAACTACTGCAGCATAAATACTGGAGGCTGAGACAGGAGGGGTCAGGAGACACTGTGGCCCCATCCGAGGACACCCCCGGACAGGGCCAAACAGGAAGGATATAACCCCACCCACTTTGCCAAAGCACAGCTCCCACACCACTAGAGGGATATCTTCAACCACCAACTTACCATCCTGAGACAAGGCTGAGTATAGCCCACAAAGATCTCCGCCATGGCACAACCCAAGGGGGGGGCGCCAACCAAGACAGGATGACCACATCAGTGAATCAACCCACTCAGGTGACGCACCCCTTCCAGGGACGGCATGAGAGAGCCCCAGTAAGCCAGTGACTCAGTCCCTGTAATAGGGTTAGAGGCAGAGAATCCCAGTGGAAAGAGGGGAACCGGCCAGGCAGAGACAGCAAGGGTGGTTCGTTGCTCCAGAGCCTTTCCGTTCACCTTCCCACTCCTAGGCCAATCATATATGACCCACTGAAGAGATGAGTCTTCAGTAAAGACTTAAAGGTTGAGACCGAGTTTGCGTCTATGGCCTCCCTTGTCAGGCCTCTTACACTGGGCACACAGGAGTCCTGGGATGGACAGCTCGCACAGCTTCCCCACATATGGCACTGGATCAATGGTGACCTCATTGAAGAGGAGATCCAGGAGCTTTTCTACATGTATTTTTTTTTTGAACAAACATTTGTTTGTTAAATGGGTAGTAATTGTGATTTCATTTTATTTACTGTTCTGAGTTATGATGCTATCAATTTGTTAATGTGATGATCTACTCATTCTACCATGTGTTTTCTGGTGCTTTTTGAAGTACTCAATTTGAAATATGCAATATTTGGTTGTGTGCCTGAAATGCTCAATTGATGCAGATTTGAAATGAATAACTATTACTTACAATATGTTGGGTCTGTCTTCACAGGCGTTCCAGCATATTCCCCCCTTATTTGCCTTGAGAAATTGGGAAAATTCCTGCTGCGGTGTTTGCCTGGGAAGATATGCAAACCGAGTAGATGCCTGCCCACGTGTGACATGATCATACGTTTTGGTGAAGCCTGTCCACCCGAAATGAAAATAGTGTCATGTTAAATTTACGCTATGGCATCCATTCACAACACAGTATACTTTTGCCGGCATGCTGGTAAGTAGCTTGCTAGCTAACAATCACAACACAGATGGAAGGTTACTGGTGTCTTTGGTCGCATCTTTGGTTGTACGCCATACTAGTAGCTAGCTCACAGTTTGTAAACCAAGACAATGCAATGCGTAGGCGCACCTGTGATGACGGTTTTAAGGCAGTACATATTTAAATTAGATAAGACGCTAACCTTGGTGTATTACATTTCCAACTTTATGTGAGGTTGCATAAAGCCGGAAGTAAATCCTTGGTAATGCCTGCCTCCTAAATCCAGGTGTTTGATAACGGGGGAAAGGAACAAGTAACTTTATGATCAAGTTTAATCAATGTACCAGCTAAATTCATTTTTCATAATTGTGTCACACTACTTCCAATTTGTTGAAAAACATTATTTTCACCGTTCGGGACCTTTAAGAGAAATCTGTTAAGATAGTTACGATGGTGGCGCTGAGGAGGGCACACGTCAGTTCCTGGTCGACTTTTGTGTTGCTTTTTTTGCATGAATTATTATATTTGTTTGCTCAGAATGTTCGTGCAATAATGTCCTATGACCGTCAAACACTTCTGGATCATGAATCGGAGGCTACACACTTCTCTCGGCCTCCCAGATCTGAAATAATACATTCACTCCTTTATTCCCCGAATAGCAGGCTGACCTGTTGCAATGCCAGTGACAAAGAAGAGGAAGGAGAGGGGGAATCCAAGCTAGACTGGCTACACTGCCTCCTCTTTCTAGTATCCTGATGGCTAATGTCCAATCACTGGAAAATAAACTTTGTGAACTGAGAGCAAGGTTACAATTGCAGAGGGACATCAGGGAATGCTGCGACTTTGTTTTTACAGAGACATGGTTTATGGACAATTCACTTGACTCTGCTATTCAACCAGACAGCTCAATTTTCCATCTGGATCATACGGTTGCGTCTGGTAAGAGTAGGGTGAAGGTGTATGCTTTCTCCTCAACATTTCCTAGTCTACCGTAGATGAAAGCACCTCAAGCTCCTATTCACCGGACGTGGAGTTTCTGATGCTAAAATGCCAACCTCACTATATGCCGAGGGAATTCACGTGTGTTATTATCACAGCTGTGTACATACAAAGCAAACACAAGCAAACATCAAGGTTGATATATACAAACATCAATATCTATGTTTTTGCATCTACATTAATTGATTAATCTTATGCTACTCAAATATAAATAGCTTAAATTTTTTTAAATGAATCCAATCTGTTACTTTTACTTATTGCACCTATTACTGAAATGGTTGTTCCAGTTTGGATGGTTTAGGTAGTCTCCAATCTTTGTCTTCCCAACCTGACAGTCATTCTGAATGTAGGTTGCGGGTGAATAAAAATGATGAGTGTTGGATATCCACACTCTGGCTTTACAAGCCATCTTAATGTGACTTGCTAGCCTGTTGTGGCCACTGTATTAGGTTTAAACTAGGCCCTCAAAATAAGGCCTTATAACATTTTGTTTTGTATTAAACCATTTAATGACAACATATTTTCTCAGGATCTCACTTGGTGAAGGTGAAATGGATGAATGCAACAACCATGTCTCTGTCACTAACAAATACGGTCATGGGTGGTAACTCAACAAGGCAAATAAGGTTTTAAGTAGTGTGTTAATTTAACACTGAAAAGTGTGGACCTGTATAGACAATGGACCAGTGTTAAATGTAACACTCTGAGAGTTGATTTAACACTGGAGAAATGTATGTGTACTAATTAGCAATAGTGTTTTACTGATATCTATTTGGTTTATGAAGTACTAAGTGATTAAAACAAAAAATGATGTTACCAAATTGGTAACAGAATTTCAGACATCAGTAAAGGAATTACTGCAATTTAGTTGGCTACAATGGGAAATCATAGTAGTCACCAGCTAAAGTCCTCCCTTCCACTAGTTTACTCTTTCCGTCGTCTGGTGGTCAAAGCAAGTGTGAAAACAGTATGGCCAATCCATCCCCTTCTCTCTCATTCTCCATCTCTCGTTCTTCCTCTCTCTCGTTCTCCCGGCTCTTCCTGACACCTACCCATGAGCCTCCTCACTTACCATTTACTGTAACCAGCATCCTTACTCACTGAGCACCGACCTACACCAGACGTCCATGGATGAAAAGTAGGTCAGATCTGGTCAGTAGGTCAGTCCACCCTTGTCTTGATTTCAGTTTCTACAGATGTTGTTTCTTGGTCCCGTCTGGACCCGGTTTAATTTCAGTGTTCACAGATGACCGGCCTTGATTTGGCCGAAACACAGACATCCATGACTAGATTGTGTTCTTAACTAGTTTGCCTAGTCTGGTCCCACTTGCTTTCTGGTCCCAACTTGCAGACTTGTTTACGTGTTGGTGTGCGTTTTGTGTGTTTTGCTGCCTATCCTTACTTTGCTACCTGACAACTTACTTTTTAATTACCGTTTATATTTTAGCTTTTTCCCTCACTCAACTTTCACTCCGGACGCTTTATCTGGACGTGGTTCGTCAGGACCTCCAACAGCCGAAGCTAAGTAGTAACATTAACATGATGCCTTCTAATTGCAGTCGCTGTACTCATAATATACAGGAGAACGATCACCTTACGGCGAAGATAGCTGTGTTGCAAGCTCAGCTTCAGACGCAATCGTTAGGCAAGGGTAATTTCAGTGTAGGAAAGGATGAAACAGCGTCTGTGCCACCAGTAAGTACAGATAGTAACGTTAGTATAAATCCCCTCGCACAGTCCCCGCAGCCGGACAACTTTCTCATTTCTGGAGGGAAATGCTGTAGGAATGCTCAACCGGTGTCGCTCATTCAGCCGACAGAAACATTCAACTGGTTTTCCCCATTAAGCAGCGAGTCGGAGTCTGAGGCTAAGCCTTCTCTTGTCTCTACTCCTCCCGTTACGGGGTCTGAGACGCCGAAGCTTCCCACCATTAGCTCTGACAAACTGAAAACCCTAGTCATTGGCGACTCCATTACCCACAGTATTAGACTTAAAACAAATCATCCAGCGATTATACACTGTTTACCAGGGGGCAGGGCTACCGACGTTAAGGCTAATCTGAAGATGGTGCTGGCTAAAGCTAAAACTGGTGAGTGTAGAGAGTATAGAGATATTGTTATCCACGTCAGCACCAACGATGTTAGGATGAAACAGTCAAGAGGTCACCAAGTGCAACATAGCTTCAGTGTGTAAATCAGCTAGAAAGATGTGTCGGCATCGAGTCATTGTCTCTGGCCCCCTCCTAGATAAGGGGAGTGATGAGCTCCTAGTGACCATATCCCACGTGCATCCCGCAAAGGCGGAGGTGTTGCTAACATTTACAATAGCAAATTTACATTTACAAAGAAAAAAAAGTATTTTGAGCTTCTAGTCATGAAATCTATACAGCCTACTCAATCACTTTTTATAGCTACTGTTTACAGGCCTCCTGGGCCATATACAGTGTTCCTCATTGAGTTCCCTGAATTCCTATCACATTAAATTTTTGGTGACTTTAATATTCACATGGAAAAGTCCATAGACCCACTCCAAAAAGCTTTCGAAGCCATCATCGACTCAGTGGGTTTTCTCCAACATGTCTCTGGACCTACTCACTGTCACAGTCATACTCTGGACCTAGTTTTGTCCCATGGAATAAATGTTGTGGATCTTAATGTTTTTCCTCATAATCCTGGACTATCGGACCACCATTTTATTATGTTTGCAATTGCAACAAATAATCCGCTCAGACCCCAACCAAGGAGCATCAAAAGTCGTGCTATAAATTCACAGACAACACAAAGATTCCTTGGTGCCCTTCCAGACTCCTTCTGCCTACCCAAGGACGTCAGAGGACAAAAATCAGTTAGCCACCTAACTGAGGAACTCAATTTAACCATGCGCAATACCCTTGATGCAGTTGCACCCCTAAAAACTAAAAACATTTCTCATCAGAAACTAGCTCCCTGGTATACAGAAAATACCCGAGCTCTGAAGCAAGCTTCCAGAAAATTGGAACGGACATGGCGCCACACCAAACTGGAAGTCTTTCGACTTGGAAAGACAGTACCGTGCAGTTCCGAAGAGCCCTTACTGCTGCTCAATCATCCTATTTTTCCAACTTAATTGAGGAAAATAAGAACAATCCGAAATGTCTTTTTGATACTGTCGCAAAGCTAACTAAAAATCAGCATTCCCCAAGTGAGGATGGCTTTCACTTCAGCAGTAATAAATTCATGAACTTCTTTGAGGAAAAGATCATGATTGTTAGAAAGCAAATTACGGACTCCTCTTTAAATCTGCATATTCCTTCAAAGCTCAGGTGTCCTGAGTCTGCACAACTCTGCCAGGACCTAGGATCAAGAGAGACACTCAAGTGTTTTAGTACTATATTTCTTGACACAATGATGAAAATAATCATGGCCACTAAACCTTCAAGCTGCATACTGGACCCTATTCCAACTAAACTACTGAAAAAGCTGCTTCCTGTGCTTGGCCCTCCTATGTTGAACATAATAAACGGCTCTCTATCCACCAGGATGTGTACCAAACTCACTAAAAGTGGCAGTAATAAAGCCTCTCTTGAAAAAGCCAAACCATGACCCAGAAAATATAAAAACTATCGGCCTATATCGAATCTTCCATTCCTCTCAAAATGTTTTGAAAAGGTTGTTGCAAAAGCAACTCACTGCCTTCCTGAACACAAACAATGTATACGAAATGCTTCAGTCTGGTTTTAGACCCCATCATAGCACTGAGCCTGCACTTGTGAATGTGGTAAATGACCTTTTAACCGTTTGCGTGTAGGGGGCAGTATTTTCGGGTTTTTGCTAAAAAACGTACCCATTTGAAACGGACTATTTCTCAGCCCCAGAAACTAGAATATGCATATAATTGTCAGATTAGGATAGAGAACACTCTAAAGTTTCCAAAACTGTACAAATATTGTCTGTGGGTATAACAGAACTGATATTGCAGGCGAAAGCCTGAGGAAAAACCAATCAGGAAGTGCCTCTTATTTTGAAACCTCTCTGTTCCTATGCATGCCTATCCTCCATTTAAAGGGATATCAACCAGATTCCTTTTTCTATGGCTTCCCTAAGGTGTCACCAGTTTTTAGACATAGTTTCAGGCTTTTATTTTGAAAAATTAGCGTGAAGGATCACATTGCGTGAGTGGATAGGTGGGGGCTCTCAGAGTTGGTTTTGCGCAACTGAGTAAAGCCGCCATTGTTCCTGCCGCTGTTATTGAAAAACCTCCACACTCGGTTGATATATTATCAAATATATATTTTAAAAACAACATGAGGATTGATTATAAAAATCGTTTGACATGTTTCTGCGGACATTAAGGATATTATTTGGAATATACATCTGCATTGTCGTGACCTCTCTTTCCTGTGGATTTCTGAACATAACGCTACAAACAAACATCGGTATTTTGGGTATAAAAATAATCTTTATGGAACACAAGGAAAATTTGTTGTGTAACTGGGAGTCTCGTGAGTGAAAAAATCCGAAGATCATCAAAGGTAAACCTTTTTTTTTATTGCTTTTCTGATTTTCATGACCTAGCTACTTAATGCTTAGTGTACATAATGTTATGTTATGCTATCGATAATCTTACACAAATGCTTGGATTGCTTTCGCTGTAAAAGGCTAAACTGTGTTTACCTATATTGCACTTGTGATTTCATGAATATGAATATTTTTTTGTAATATTATTTGACTGTTGCGCTATGCTATTCAGCGGTTGCTGATGACAATTATCCCGCTACCGGGATGGGTAGCGTCAACAGGTTAATGGCATCAGAGTGAGGCTCTGCATCTGACCTCGTGCTCCTAGACCTTAGTGCTGCTGTCGGAAAGATATCAGTTTGTCTCTGTGAATGGTTTGTCTTCTGACAAATCAACTGTAAATTTCTGTGTTCCTCAAGGTTCCGTTTTAGGACCACTATTGTTTTCACTATATATTTTACCTCTTGGGGATGTCATTTGTTCTAGGTCCCAAGAAACAAAGAGATCTTCTGTTGGATCTGACAATTAATCTTAATTGTTGTACAGTCATCTCAAATAAACTGTGAAGGACCTCGGCATTACTCTGGACCCTGATCTCTCTTTTGATGAACATATCAAGACTGTTTCAAGGACAGCTTTTTTCCTTCTACGTAACATTGCAAAAAATCATTAACTTTCTGTCCAAAAATGATGCAGAAAAATGTATCTATGCTTTTGTTACTTCTAGGTTAGACTACTGCAATGCTCTACTTTCCGCCTACCCGGATAAAGCACTAAATAAACTTCAGTTAGTGCTAAATACGGCTGCTAGAATCCTGACTAGAACCCAAAAATTCGATCATATTACTCCAGTGCTAGCCTCCCTACACTGGCTTCCTGTCAAGGCAAGGGCTGATTTCAAGGCTTTACTGCTAACCTACAAAGCATTACATGGGCTTGCTTCTACCTATCTCTCTGATTTGGTCCTGCCGTGCATACCTACACGTACGCTATGGCCACAAGACGCAGGCCTCCTAATTGTCCCTAGAATTTCTAAGCAAACAGCTGGAGGCAGGGCTTTCTCCTATAGAGCTTCATTTTTATGGAATGGTCTGCCTACCCATGTGAGAGACGCAAACTCGGTCTCAACCTTTAAGTCTTTACTGAAGACTCATCTCTTCATTGGGTCATGTGATTGGGTGTAGTCTGGCCCAGGAGTGTGAAGGTGAACGGAGAAGCACTGGAGCAACGAACCGCCCTTGCTGTCTCTGCCTGGCCAGTTCCCTTCTTTCCACTGGGATTCTCTTTCTCTAACCCTATTACAGGGGCTGAGTCACTGGCTTACTGGTGCTCTTTCATGCCGTCCCTAGGAGGGGTGCGTCACTTGCTTACTTACTGATGTGATCTTCCTGTCTGGGTTGGCGCCCCCATAATCTCCACCCGGCACAGCCAGAAGAGGACTGGCCACCCCTAATAGCCTGGTTCCTCTCTAGGTTTCTTCCTAGGTTTTGGCCCTTCTAGGGAGTTTTTCCTAGCCAACCTGCTTCAATGCCTGCATTGCTTGCTGTTTAGGGTTTTAGGCTGGGTTTCTGTACAGCACTTTGAGACATCAGCTGATGTACGAAGGGCTATATAAATACATTTGATTTGATTTGATTTGTTCTTGTTTTTTTGTTTTTGTTATTATTTTTTGTTATTTGTTATTGTTTTCCACTACTCTACTGCACTTAACCCTTGTGTAGTCTTAACATTCTATATACTCCCCTTGTCCTAAGGGTAAAAAATGACTCGCCTTCACTAAACCCCTAAAATAAAACAGCTTAATTTAATTTTAAACCCCAAACATATTTTGCATAAAGAAACAACCTGCCATTCATCACAAACTTTGTGAATATCTGGATTTTCCCTCTTCACAATGCAGAAAGACTGCATTTAACAAATGGACCCAACGCCTTTTTATTACAACACAGCTGTCATAACTATTTTCTTTACTAAAGTAGTGGTTTATTATTATTAGTAGTAGTCGTAGTATTGCTAAAGGTACTGCATAAGTGTAAACATACATTTTTTAGCAAGAAATAGTACTTGTAAAGCCTAAGAAAGTAGCAGAAATTAGCATTTTATTTTTGAATCCATTTTATTGAAAGGAAACAATAAGTCTTGAACTTTTTTGGCAACATAGTGATATATTCTTATATACTGTACAATGGCAAATTCAACTGCAAAATACTAGTCTTCTCCCATTTTTAACCATTGCCCGTCCCACAAGGTGTCTAAACAACAACAATAGATAAGATTAGAATAAGATAATAGATACAAAACAAAAACGTGAAGAACATAAATCAATCAACTGTAATTAGCACATGTAGGATTATATGCAGGTGTGTGTGCATGGTCTTTGTAGATGTATTTCTCACATGTGCAGTACATAGTATTTCCTGCCCCAGCTGCAGCCTCTGGTGGATCAGGACAAGATTCAGCCCCCTGAACAGCTCTCACAAGCGCTGCAGAGGCTGCTGTGCGGGGGAGATGCTTCCGGGGCGGCAGCGTAGCCTAGTGGTTAGAGCGTTGGACTAGTAACCGGAAGGTTGCGAGTTCAAACCCCCGAGCTGACAAGGTACAAATCTGTCGTTCTGCCCCTGAACAGGCAGTTAACCCACTGTTCCCAGGCCGTCATTGAAAATAAGAATGTGTTCTTAACTGACTTGCCTGGTTAAATAAAGGTAAAAAAAAAAATAAAAATCTTTGAATGTGTGGGGTTACACGTGCCTTTCCCAGCTGCTCCAGGAACACCCTCCTCTTGTTCCGCTTCTCAGGCATCCAGGTAGGGCTGATGTTGTTCCATATCATGAAGGCATTGTATGAGGACACATCAATGATATTATGGAAGATGACCAGGGGTCAGCGGGCAGTCATCCTCCTCCAGCTGTAAGTTCCAATCACCTTGTCCAGGTTGTCCACACCTCCTTTGTTGTGGTTTTAGTTCAGGATGATGACTGGTTTCCTGTCCTCACAATCATTGGTCGCAGTCGTTTTGTGCAGTGTGCTCAGGAGGACCACATTCTTGTTCCTCTTTGGGAGGTAAGAAACTAGAGTGGTGGTGGGGTGAAGGCAAACTTTGATGAGAAGACCTCTCTCCCCCTTGTTGTGAGGAGTGCAGGGGGGAGTTCAGGCTTGTTCTTCCTAACTGTGCCAACTATGGTGATCTTTCTCTTCAGGAGCAGTTGGCTGAGTTCAATCAGTAGTACACATAATCTCAATTTCTCATTTTGTGTGTGTGTCTTTCGGTGTTTTTTTGTGATGTGTAAATGATTTTATAACTGCCGGGTCAAAAATGACCCTAAGACAATGTTTGTACCCTGGGGGGTACAGCTTTCATGGAAATATGAACAAAGGATTTGTTTAACTTTTTCTAATGTTGGGGTCACTCTAGGAAAAGTCATCAAATTTGGCTAAGGTGTACAGTATGTAAACTTCCGACTTCAACTGTATCACTTACCTACTGATAGAGTTAATTCAAGGGTCTCTATAATCAAACCCTTAAAAACATCTTCAGGCTAGGGTCTATTTTTCTCAATTTCCACATGACTGATGTGCCCAAAGTAAACTTCCTGTTGCTCAGTCCCTGAAGCCAGGATATGCTTATAATTGGTACCATTAGAAAGAAAACACTTTGAAGTTTGTAGAACTGTTAAAGTAATGTAGGAGACTATAACACAATAGATATGGTAGATGAAAATCCAACGAAAAACCAACCAGAATATATATTTTTTTGAGCACGTTCCATGCTCTTCCAATGGAACGTATAGGGAAACAATTAAATCTAGCTGTCACGGCCGTCGAAAGAAGTGGACCAAAGTGCAGCGTTGTGAGCATATATTACTTTATTTCCAATGTCACCAACAAAACAACAAACAATACAAACCAACCGTGAAGCTTAACCTCTTTGGGGCACCTCCTTCTTCTCAATTTCTGCCTAAAGACATACCCTAATCTAACTGCCTGTAGCTCAGGCCCATAGGTAGGGATATGCATATTCTTGATATCATTTGAAAGGAAACAATTTTGTGGAAATGTGAATTGAATGTAGGAGAATATAACATGCTTGACTGTAAGCAAGACACACTTGTCTTTGTACTCCTCACCTGGTTGCCGCCACACACGCTTGACACCATCTGAACCAAATAACTTTATCTTGGTCTCATCAGACCACAGGACATGGTTCCAGTAATCCATGTCCTTAGTCTGCTTGTCTTCAGCAAACTGTTTGCGGGCTTTCTTGTGCATCATCTTTAGAAGAGGCTTCCTTCTGGGACGACAGCCATGCAGACCAATTTGATGCAGTGTACGGCATATGGTCTGAGCACTGACAGGCTGACCCCCCACCCCTTCAACCTCTGCAGCAATGCTGGCAGCACTCATACGTCTATTTCCCAAATGACGCTGAGCACGTGCACTCAACTTCTTTGGTCGACCATGGCGAGGCCTGTTCTGAGTGGAACCTGTCCAGTTAAACCGCTGTATGGTCTTGGCCACCGTGCTGCAGCTCAGTTTCAGGGTCTTGGCAATCTTCTTTTATCCCAGGCCATCATTATGTAGAGCAACAATTATTTTGTTCAGATCCTCAGAGAGTTCTTTGCAATGAGTTGCCATGTTGAACTTCCAGTCACCAGTCAGTATGAGGGAGTGTGAGAGCGATGACACCAAATTTAACACACCTGCTCCCCATTCACACCTGAGACCTTGTGACACTAACAAGTCACATGACACCAGGGAGGGAAAATGGCTAATTGGGCCCAATTTGGACATTTACACTCGGGGTGTACTCACTTTTGTTGCCAGCGGTTTAGACATTAATGGCTGTGTGTTGAGTTATTTTGAGGGGACAGCAAATTTACACTGTTATACAAGCTGTACACTCACTACTTTACATTGTTGCAAAGTGTCATTTCTTCAGTGTTGACACATGAAAAGATATGCATTCTGGGTGTCACGTAAACATCTGTCAGACCAAAGATGAGGTGAAGGTATGATTCACTCATCTTTTGGGTAAACTTCCAGAAGTGAATTAAGGGAAGTGAATGATCCTAGACGACACACACCCCCTTCAACATGCATACTATACAGACCAAACTCATGTTGTCTCCTTTTATTATCTTTGGTTGATGAAAAAAAAACATGGCGGAACCGACAAACTACCCACCGTCAGATTACTTTCCTGCAGTCAGCATGCCAAAACTTGAGATATCTGTGGCGTTGTGTTGTGTGACAAAGAGTAGAGTATGAGTATGTGAGCGGAGCGCGTGAGGTTCCCAAAGGCTGGAGTGTTGGCCTTCTCACCTGCTCCAATTTTGGCTCCAGTAACTCTCAAGTGCTCATTTCATGAGCTCACGGCGTGCCCGGTCCAGCATGAATTTGTAGTACACTTGTGTGTTGCTATAGCTCCTTGCTCTAGCTACTGTCATGGAGTTCGCTAAATATTTTCATAAAGTAACTGATAAAACACACAGGTGCAAAATCAAGGTGACTTACAAAGATGGACCAATAGCAAGAGAGGGAGTGCCGTGATGTAGTGTCCATAATCAAATAAAAACAATCTGATCAAATCAAACTTTATTTGACACATGCACCGAGTACAACAAGCGTAGATCTTACTGTGAAATGCTAACTTACTCAATCATTGTGGAATCTGAAAGATACTTATCCCGGAAGCATGATTGTGTACTTACTGCATGCACATGCTAAAAGAAAGGAAGGAGATGGGTAGATAACTAAGTGTGTCATTGTAGCAAAGTATTTATAAACAAAAAATCTGATCTCTTAAACATTTCCTTAATTTTTGTTATATTATCTATACAATAGGCCATCACTTATTTTGGCACAATAGGCCTGGCATATTACCATGTTCAAGAAGCTTTCTTTAGGCCTGAAATAATAGAAATAATATAGCCTAAATCATTTCTTTTCGTTCCTTCTTAGGTCTGGCTCCTGACCTATTTAGAGTGTTTATATGCTGTTTAACATGACATGTAGCCTATCTGCAATGATATGTGTTTCTTACATTCACTTTTTCATGTTAAAACTTTTCATTTGAATTATATGGTTTGGTTTCAATAATTCAAAGTCAAATGTTAGGTCCAGGTAGTCACTAAAAATAGATGGGGGTTGTTTAAATTGTGATTTTAATGAATGGAGTGAATTTTGAGCGGCAGTTATTTTTCCTGTGAGCACTGGGTGGTTTTTGGAGGGGTGCGCAAGCACCACTCCATGAGTGATGAGCGAGATTTCTAAACACTCAGCTCTTCTCACATACTCAGTCTCTAGCACAAGGTGCACCTGTGTAATGATCACACTGTTTAATCAGCTTCTTGATATGCCACACCTGTCTGGTGGCTGGATTATCTTAGCAAAGGAGAAATGTTCACTAACGGTTATATAAACAAATTTGTTCACAAAATTTGAGGTATAAGCTTTTTGTGCATATGGAACATTTGTAATTTTTTTATTTCAGCTCATGAAACATGGGACCAACACTTTACATGTTGCATTTATATTTTTGTTCAGTGTAGGTAGCTTGCCACACACACTCATGCATCTCAGGGCATGTATGTTTGGATACTCTACTCGCGCAATCTCCATGGGCAGAATACGGGAAACAGGCTCAACTGATCATGTGCGAGCTCCAGGGTAGACCAACAGGCGCAACCTGACGAACTTAACGACGACTAGCGGGCAGTGAGTTCAGAACAACAAAATCTGTTTACAAAAATATATATTTTAACACCACACTTGGAAAGTGGAAGGGCAAAGGGGCCGTTGCTCAGGCACAGGTAGACCTCTATCTGTACACGTGTACAGCCCGGTTCTAAAACTAATGCAATCAACTCTAACTTTCCTCACCCAGGGGCATGCCCCGGGCCTTAATAGAACTGCCTCATACATTTAGATTTGGTCCAGTCCGCCCAAAATTGGTCTTGTTTGGGGGTGGAATTTATGAAAATAATAGTCAGTGTGTAGAATAATACCGAAGGAGGATATTGCATATTTCTACCATTGTGAACCTATTTAGAATACATCACCATGAAAAGAATGACATTCCTATCCATAATCATGCATTTCTGTGCAGTACAGGGTTTAAATACACTACTTGCTGTAGTACAATAACCAAAATAGATTTTTATTCAGTCATGGTGTCATGTCATAGCTGACATCGCATTCTTTCTGCAGACATATTTTAATCTTAATTCAGAGCAGACATTTAACAGAGTTCTTGGAAATTCTTTTAACAGACTTTGCCTCTGCACAATTTTCTGTGTGAATTGTTAAAAGTAGTCATTGTGCATAGAGTTGTATGGATTGTTAACCTTTGAAATCACTGCCATACATTGCCATACAAATGGCTGCTATTCCATTACTGTGGAGTTACATACAGTACATGTCATGCCATAAGACTGCTGAACAATTAATCAAATGGCCACCGGACAATTTACATTGACACTTCCACCCACCATTTGTTTTGTACACTGCTGATACTTGCTGTTTATTATCTACGAATAGTCACTTCACCTCTACCTAAATGTACAAATTACCTTGACTAACCTGTACCCCCACACATTGACTCGGTACCGGTACCCCCTGTAAATATAGCTTCGTTATTGTTATTTTATTGTGTTATGTTTTATTGTTCTTTACTTGAGTTTATTTGGTAAATATTTTCTTAACTCTTCTTGAACTGCACTGTTGGATAAGGGCTTGTAAGTAGGCATTTCATGGTAAGCTCTACACTTGTTGTAACGTTTAATGAGTGAATAGGTGTGGAGTCAGGCGCAGAGAGCAAAAGGATGAGGGAAAAAACACGCTTTAATGTCCAGGAAAAATAACATGAACAAAAAATGGTAACAAATTAGGAAAAATAAAGGACAGCGAGAAACCCGAAATACAAACACAAATCACTCTAACACATACAGACGAACAAGCCCGCACAAACAGAAGCGGGCTGAACGAACTTAAATAACCCCACCCTAACAACCAAACAAGAAACAGGTGATACCAATTAGACAAAACCAAACGAACACAGAACAAAGGATCGGTGGCAGCTAGTAGACCGGCGACGACGACTGCCGAGCGCCACCCGAACAAGAAGGGCAGCCACCTTCGGTAATATTCGTGACACTTGTTGTATTCGGCGCATGTGACAAATAAAGTTTGATTTAATTTAAAAGGCAATTATCATTCACATATTTGTAAGGGTGTTTTTACCTGCGTCAAAGGCTTCTTCTCAAGTTTAGAGAAAGAAAAGGCTTAGCTGTGAAGATTTCTCAAAGCACATCGCTCACAATTTCTGCAGTTTCGTAACTGTCTTACATCATCTGTTATGTAAACGATACATACAGACAGACTATGACCTTTTCCTATATTCTCCTGACTTCACTAGAATGTTTAAAACTGCAATCATGGGTCATAACTCTCCTGTGACAATCTGAAGGATCAGGTTACAGTGGGTCCGCTCTAGAGCGTGCTTTCTCTGGTAGAGGGGGAGAGCGGGAAGTCGGCTGTTTTATGGTCGGTCATAAAATACGCTGCCCCTATGCTCTGTAGTGTTCAAGATTGGAATGTAAACTGTGGAACACAGAGAGACACTTGAACATCAAAAGTTTAAATAGTTAAACAATGTTTCTATCTTTTTTAATGTGGGAGTGGTCTGTGGACACTTAAGGGACAGTCGTGACGAGTGTGTTTCATTTGGTGATATTATGAAGGACATGAACACACATAGCTGTATCTCTTAAAGTGTACAATTTCCAGCTGTCAGGAAACGTATGTGATTAAACATGAAATTATTTGTAAAAAGATGTAATGTGATGTTAACCTTCTAAATGAGAAAATATGGGTTTTCATCTAAAGTTAACCAAATCAATGGCCATGCCCACGTGAGCATAGACATTACGTTGGCGTCATGGACCGCCCTTTCCTCAGAAGTGTATAAAACCCACTCCTGATGAAAATTACATTAGACCAGAAAATATGGAGCTGACGCTACATGTTGAAATGGTTAAGAACTACAACTCTATAGGCCACAGAAACCATACAGCTGTAGTTTTGGCTACATAGCTGGAAATGGTTCAACTCTGAGACTATTGATCACAACAGAATAAGAGCAAATCCTAGACGTATAATTACTAGTCTACAGCTGGAAATTACGTAAGTCTACTACAAGAATACCAACAACCGCGGAAGCATCTATTCTATGCAATGACCATCTGTAGGCCTGACGTATCCATTACAACAGACATTATCCAGAGCCGCGGAGAAAGCTACAACCACGAAGGACATTGTGAGTTCTGGGGAAGTTAACCAGAGACTCTCTGATGAACTGACTCTCCAGCAAACGGACCGGCGATTCCAACAGAGAAGACAACAATGACATACGGCGTAAATATATGCATTGCAATTATTCTCGAATGGCCGGCCGTTCATGTGCAAAGGATTATAATTTCACTGAATATAATTATCAACTGTGTGTGGTGAATCCATTTTGTCTTTCCTGTTCTTTCTCAGTCCCCGCCCCATTCCTTTGTCTACCGAGCCGTCATATCGGCCTCATCCGCTACAGACCTTTTCTTTGTATTATGTCGTAACCCAAATGTCTACTGATTGTTTGTTATGTATTTCTGTGATTATTTAGTTATATAATTTAGCCAATTTGTATATTGCTGATTCATGATTTAGGCTAGGGTTTGTGCAGATATCCAAGGGTTTGCGACGTTCAGTAATGAGAACTAATGACGTAATAATAACTCATTAATAAGCGGCTGTTTGGATAAGATATGAAAATATCTTATCAATTTGGGAAATAGAGACTCAAAGATTTTCCTGTGGTGCCCCATCTTCCTAGTTAATTAAAGTTTACAGGATTAGTTTAATTACATAATAATAATCACACATAGAGAATTGATTTGATAAAATAAGTCTTCACATTTAATGATAGTCCAGACACGACACATGCAACCAATCTATAGTATGTTCCAACACAACAGCTTCATGCTATCTCATCCAAAGTGAACAATAATGATGTTGTGAGATGTTGCATTACAGTAGGTACAGGGCCTGGGAAAACTAAGATGTACAGGAAATGACAGTAATTGAGTGTGTTTATTGCTATGGAGAGGAAGTCCACAGTAACCTCTAGCGAGATATTGGTCTTTAATACGTTCCAATGTACTCATCTATTTCAACGCCAGTAATTACTTGAGCACTACTCACGGTCTCTCCTCTGCCCCTCTGACTGTGAGAAAGTAATGAGAACTGGGTATTTTTCTGGTGCGTACTATTTACTCTAGTTTCAGTAAGATGAATATGTTTCCTTTAGTAGTGGACTTCTCCCGTTATCACCAGGCTGAGTCCGTCCCCTCACTGAGCAGGTTGTCTGACCTCACGGATGCCCCGGTGCTCCATCATGTGAACTGCACTGAAGGGAAAGAGGAGTTTGGAAATTGAGCCTTGGGGATGGATAGGTGGGTGGGGAGACCAGAATTTGAGAGACAACCATTTTTGGGAGACGTTGTATGTGGAGACAAGGAGCCTGTCATAAAGTCTGAGGGTTTATTAACCCTTTCACTTCTGTACCGTACCCTCTGAAAGTGACAATTCATTGTCTTGTCAGCAATATGTTCTATCTAATATTACGAGAATGGGGAAATCTAAACCCTATGATAGCGTACATGCTCAGCACAGTTTATTTGTCATTTAGAAATATATACTGAAGCCTTTTCAATCGACTTTCAGCATACATTCATTCGTATGTGGTAATTGGCTACATAGCTCTCATCCCTAACCATATAGAGTAGGCTCTTTTTATAGATAGTCGTGGTTCTGAATAGAACATCTGGAACGTCTGTATTAGTGTCCTTTAATCTCCTCCCGACTGGCTCTGCTGGAAGCTGCAGCAAATAGGAGGACATGTCATTCTGCAGGAACCACTCTTCCCTTCAGAGGACAGACAGGTGAAAACACAAAACATGACAGCCAGTCATATGCTGCTGACAGGTCTAAATGAAGCTCTCCTGATGCTCTTCCCTAATGCTCATATTAATAACTGCTGTTGACCTATTAAATGAGAGAACTTTGAATCAGTCTTGGCAGTTTTGAGATGGCATAATCAGAGTCAGTTTACTTTTACTTTTCAAATGTCAGGGTTTTGAGTTAGTTCACCGTACCAGCAAAGTTATAGATCAACTCAGATGACTCTAAAGCCTTTTTCACATTGCAAGCCTTAATACTCAAATCAGTTTGTTATAACCATGTTTTAATATGTCATAACAGCTGATATAACTGGTGATAACCTGTCAACACTGTCATGACCAATATATTTACACCTGTTGAGACATATTTTGTTTTTGTTTTTATTTCACCTTTATTTAACCAGGTAGGCCAGTTGAGAACAAGTTCTCATTTACAACTGCGACCTGGCCAAGATAAAGCAAAGCAGTGCGACAAAAACAACAACACAGAGTTACACATGGGATAAACAAAAGTACAGTCAATAACACAATAGAAAAATATATGTACAGTGTATGCAAATGTAGTAAGATTAGGGATGTAAATAGGCCATAGTGGCGAAATAATTACAATTTAGCATTAACACTGGAGTGATAGATGTGGAGATGATGATGTGCAAGTAGAGATACCTCATCCCCATATATAACAATATGGGGATGAGGTAGTTGGGTGTGCTATTTACAGATGGGCTGTGTACAGGTACAGTGATTGGTAAGCTGCTCTGACAGCTGATGCTTAAAGTTAGAGAGGGAGATATAAGTCTCCAGCTTCAGTGATTTTTATAATTCTTTCCAGTCATTGGCAGCAGAGAACTGGAAGGAAAGGCAGCCAAAGGGGGTGTTGGCTTTGGGGGTGACCAGTGAAATATATCTGCTGGAGTGGTGCTACGGGTGGGTGTTGTTATGGTGACCAGTGAGCTGGGATGAGCTTTACCTCTAGTGTTTAGAGGCTTTTGATGGCTTTACCTATCAAAGACTTATAGATGACCTGGAGCCAGTGGGTTTGGCGACGAATATGTAGCAAGGGCCAGCCAACAAGAGCATACAGGTCGCAGTGGTGGGTAGTATATGGGGCTTTGGTGACAAAATTGATGGCACTGTGATACACTACATCAAATTTGCTGTGTAGAGTCTTGGAGGCTATTATGTAAATTACATCGCCGAAGTCGAGGATCGGTAGAATTGTCAGTTTTACGAGGTTATGTTTGGCAGCATGAGTGAAGGAGGCTTGATGCGAAATAGGAAGACGATTCTAGATTTACGCTTAATGTAAGTCAGACCCGTCCAGAGTAGTAATGCTAGTTGGGTGGGCAGGTGCGGGCAGTAATTGGTTGAAGAGGATGCATTTAGTTTTACTAGCGTTTAAAGACAGTTGGAGGCCACAGAAGGAGTGTTGTATGGCATTGAAGCTTGTTTGGAGGATTTTTATAAAAAGAGCCAGATGTATCCAGAATGGTGTCGTCTGCGTAGAGGGAGTCACCAGCAGCAAGAGCAATATTTGATATATACAGAGAAAATAGTCAAAAAATGTAACCCTGTGGCACCCCCGCAGAGACTGCCAGAAGTACGGATAACAGGCCCTCCGATTTGACACACTGAACTCTATCTGAGAAGTAGTTGGTATACCAGTCGAGGCAGTCATTTGAGAAACCAAGGCTATTAAGTCTGCCGATAAGAATGCGGTGATTGACAGAGTCGAAAGCCTTGGCCAGGTCGATGAAAACGGTTGCACAGTACTGTCTTTTATCGATGGTGGTTATGATATCGTTTAGGACCTTGAGCTTGGCTGAGGTGCACCCATGACCAGCTCGGAAACCAGATTGCATAGTGAAGAAGGTATGATGGGATTCGAAATGGTCGGTGATCTGTTTGTTAACTTAGCTTTCAAAGATTTTACAAAGGCAGGGCAGGATGAATATAGGTCTACAACAGTTTGGGTTTAGTGTGTCTCCCACTTTGAAGAGGGGGATGACCGCGGCAGCTTTCCAATCTTTGGGGATCTCAGCCAATACGAAAGAGAGGTTGAACAGCCTAGTAATAGGAGTTGCAACAACTAGAAAGAGAGGGTCCAGATTGTCTAGTCCAGCTGATTTGTAGGGATCCAGATTTTGTAGCTCTTTCAGAACATCAGCTGTCTGTATTTGGGTGTAGGAGAAGCGGAGGGGACATGGGCAAGTTTCTACGTGTGGTGCAGACCTGTTGGTCGGTGTAGGGTTAGCCAGGTGGAAAGCATGGCCAGTGGGCAAAAAATGCTTATTGAAATTATCGATTATCGTAGATTTATAGATGGTGACAGTGTTTCCTATCCTCAGTGCAGTGGGCAGCTGGGAGGAGGTACTCTTATTATTCAAGGACTTTACATTGTTCCAAAACTTTTTGGAATTAGTGCTACAGGATGCAAATTTCTGTTTGAAAAAGCTAGCCTTAGCTTTCCTAACTGACTGTGAATATTGGTTCCTGACTTCCCTGAAAAGTTTCATATCGCGGGGGCTATTCAATGCTAATGCAGTATGCCACAGGATGTTTTTGTGCTGGTCAAGCAGTCAAGTCTGGGGTGAACCAAGGGCTATATCTGTCCTTAGTTCTACATTTTTTGAACAGGGGATGCATTATAAAGATGGTGAGGAAAGCCCTTTTTAAAAAAGCAACCAGGCATCCTCTACTGACAGGATGAGGTCAATATCCTTCCAGGATTCCCAGGCCAGGTCGATTAGAAAGGCCTGAAGTGTTTTAGGGAGCGTTTGACAGTGATGAGGATTGGTCGTTTGACCTCGGAGCCATTGTGGATGCAGGTAATGAGGCAGTGATCGCTGAGATCCTGGTTGAAGACAGCAAAGGTGTATTTAGATGGCAAGTTGGTCAGGATGATATCTATGAGGGTGCCCATGGTTAAGGAAAAGGCTGTAACTGATAGGTTTGTTGATAATTTGCTTGAGATTGAGGGCATCTAGCTTAAATTGTAGGATGGCCGGGGTGTTAACCCAAGAATTAGCTTGTAGACCTCTTCGGCTAGCCGGAAGATGGGCTTAGCTCGAGGCTAACTGGTGCTTTCTTCGGGACAGAGGCGTTAGCCAGCAGTAGCCACTCAGGTTGCAGCCAGCTAGCCGGTGTAATGGTCCAGAGCTTGCGGTAGGAATCTGTTTATGTAGTAGAGAAAAAGCATTGTGATATGCTCTGGGTTAATATCACGCTGTGACAGACTGAATATACTTTCCTGCAACCCGCCTTAACCCAATGTGGTATGGATCTGCTGTTGGGACAAGACAAACACACGTCCGACTGCTACGCCATCTTGGTTCAAGATTTTGCATTATTTTATGGCTGGTTATGACACATGCATAAGAGTGTCAAAACCCCCAGAGCATATCACAATGCTTTTTCTCTACTACATAAACAGATTCCTACCGCAAGCTCTGGACCATTACACCGGCAGGTATTGACCGAGCTGAAGCTGGCTGGTGTCCGAGTTAACGATGAAGACCGCTATCAGTTTCTAACTGACTACTAGCTAGTAGCTAGTTAGCTGGCTGGCTAGCCTCTGATTGGGGTTCTGGTTCTAAAGTATAAAAACAGCAGATCCATACCACATTGGGTTAAGGCGGGTTGCAGGAAAGTATATTCAGTCTGTAGATGGAAAGTGAGATTAAAATATATACGAAATATATACGAAAAAAACGAGGAAAACAACTATTTACACGGGACAAGATGGGACAAGACAAACACACGTCCGACTGCTACGCCATCTTGGTTCAAGATTTTGCATTATTTTATGGCTGGTTACGACACATGCATAAGAGTGTCAAAAACCCCATTTATAAAAATAAAAAAATCTCTGTCAAGAAGTTGACTTTCATTTGAAAGTGTTTCTTTTATCTTCTTTATTTTTGTTGTAATGAATTCATTACAGTCATGTTTTTTTCATGTTTTTGTAGAAAATACACTTTATGACACTGTCATGAAGCATTATGACCATCCTGTGTCACTTTACTTGGACTAAGAAAAAACCCTTTACGACACTCTCAAATAAGACAAATAGACATATCACGTACATGCCCTTTATATTAGTCATCCTGAAATCTGCTCCTGCATTCATCCCAGTAATCAACAACAGAGCATTGGGGTAGGTGCATGTCTGACATCAATTTGTGTGCAATTTGAATGATAATTTAACATGGTAAATTTCCCCAAAAATTATATATCAGAAACATACTGTTGACACGTAATGGAATGTTTTGCCTTGTGTGGTAGGTTTTGTGGGTTTTGACACTCGTATGTAGGTGTCATAACCATCCATACAATATCTAAATATACACAACCGTTCAAAAGTTTGGAGTCACTTAAAAATGTCCTTGTTTTTTAAAGAAAAGCAAATCTTTTGTCTGTTAAAATAACATCAAATTGATCAGAAATACAGTGTAGACAATGTTAAAGTTGTAAATGACCATTGTAGCTGGAAACGTCAGATTTCTTTGATGGAATATCTACATAGGCTTACAGAGGCCCATTATCAGCAACCATCACTCCTGTGTTCCAATGGCACGTTGTGTTAACTAATCCAAGTTAGCTGATCCAAATCATCAGAAGGTTAATTGATCATTACAAAACCCTTTTGCAATTATGTTAACACAGCTGAAAACTGTTGTGCTGATTAAAGACGCAATAAAACTGGCCTTCTTTAGACTAGTTGAGTATCTGGAACATCAGCATTTGTGGGTTCGATTACAGGCTCAAAATGTCCAGAAACAAATAACTTCTGAAACTCATCAGTATATTATTGTTCTGAGAAATGAAGGCTATTCCATGCGAGAAATTGCCAAGAAACTGAAGATCTCGTAACACGCTGTGCACTACTCCCTTCACAGAACAGCGCAAACTGGCTCTAACCAGAATATAAAGAGGACTGAGAGGCCCCGGTGCACAACTGAGCAAGAGGACAAGTACATTAGAGTGTTTAGTTTGAGAAACAGCCTAAACAGTCTCACAAGTCCTGAACTGGCAGCTTCATTAAGGATCCACCCCTTTTTTTCAATTTTCGCCTAAAATAACATACCCAAATCTAACTGCCTGTAGCTCAGGCCCTGAAGCAAGGATATGCATATTATTGGTACCATTTGAAAGGAAACCCTTTGAAGTTTGTTGAAATGTGAAATGAATATAGGAGAATACAACAAAAGATCTGGTAAAAGATCATATCTTTGAAATGCAAGAGAAAGGCCATAATGTATTTTTCCACCCCACATGCAATTTAGATTTTGTCCACTAGATGGCAGCAGTGTAGCTTTAGACTGATCCAGTGAACCATTGCATTTATGTTCAGAATTTTGTATCAAGACTGCCCAATCTGCCTAATTTGTTTATAAATATCTTTTCATGTTCAAAATTGTGCACTCTCCTCAAACAATAGCATGGTATTCTTTCACTGTTATAGCTACTGTACATTGGAAAGTGCAGTTAGATTAACAAGAGCTATTAAGCTTTCTGCCAATACGTCCTGGGAAATTTTCTTCTTAATTACAACCTCATGCTAATCGAATTAGCCTATGTTAGCTCAACTGTCCAGTCGAACGGACACCGATTCCGAAGAAATTAGATAGTACCCGCAAAACCCCAGTCTCAACATCAGCAGTGAAGAGGTGACTCTCTGATGCTGGTCTTCTAGGCAGAGTTGCAAAGAAAAAGCCATATCTCAGACTGGCCAATAAAAAGAAAGGACTAAGATGGGCAAAATAACATAGATACTGGACAGAGGAAGATTGGAATAAAGTGTTATGGACAGACAAATCTAAGTTTGAGGTGTTCGGATCACAAAGAAGAACATTTGTGAGACGCAGAAAAAATGAAAATATGCTGGAGGAGTGCTTGATGCAATCTGTCAAGCATGGTGGAGGCAATGTGATGGTGTGGGGGTGCTTTGGTGTTGGTAAAGTGGGAGATTTGTACAGAGTAAAAGGGATCTTGAAGAAGGAAGGCTATCACTCCATTTTGCAACGCCATGCCAGTGCTTAATTGGAGCCAATTGCCTCCTACAACAGGACAATGACCCAAAGCACAGCCCCAAACTATGCAAGGAGCTATTCAGGGAAGAAGCAGTCAGCTGGTATTCTGTCTATAATGGAGTGACCAGCACATTCACCTGTTTTGGGTATGGTACGTACAAAGTGCCCATCAAGCCAAACCAACTTGTGGGAGGTGCTTCAGTGCTTCAAATTTCCTCTACAAATTGAAAACTAGAATGCCAAAGGTCTGCAAGGCTGTAATTGCTGCAAATTGAGGATTTTTTTGACAAAAACAAAGTTTGAAGGACACAATTATTATTTAAATTAAAAATCATTATTTATAACCTTGTCAACGTCTTGAGTATATTTCCTACTCATTTCCTGTATGGAAAACAAGGACATTTCTAAGTACCCCCAAACTTTCGAACGGTTATGTATGTCACAACAGGTCTAAATATGTCTCATGACAGTTATGTCAGCTGTTATGACATGGGCGTTCCCCAGTTGCTTTGAATGTTCAAAATCATAATGTAAAAACACTTTTAAAGCCTCAAAGGATAAGATGATCCAACTTTCAAACAAATAATTTTTGTCTAGCGACAGTAGTCAACTAGCTAGCTAGGTAGCTGATTAGCGTTCTAGCACATTCACAAGCAAGTTAGCTATCACATGTTCTTGTCAAACTGTCAACAGAGTAGTTGGCAGGCAACAAGATATGCCAAATAACAGTCTAAAACCATTGAGGGCAAATAAATCAGATTTAACTGTTCAGGTGTTTTAAAATGAGGTTTGAAACATCTGATTCCATGTGATTTTTGACTGTTCAGACCGCATGAAAAAATAACGAATCGGATTCGAATCGGATATGCAAAAACATAGGATTTCAGTCACCTCAAACTGCCAATTTGAACTAGGGTAAAGGGCATTGAAAAGTTAAAAAAAATCTTGGATGTCTTGAAGTTGTAAGACCAAGTCAATTCGGTCTCTAAATTGAAAATTGTGTTTTTTACATTGGATAAAAGGAGAGACTCAGAGCTATAAGATTGTATGGTAAACTGCAGTTGAGGAACAATGGGAAAGTTATTCTTCTTTGAAAGTTGATAAACTTTTGAGACAATGGACCTTTAATGTTTTGGTACACCTCCTGGAGAGCTCTTCTTTGTCTACACCCATTCAGCATCGTTCACACCCTCTTAAGCCTTAGCCCCACCCATCTCTTTAAGGATTCACATGTGAGGCCACGTGGTAAAAACACACTATATCAAATTAAATCTAAGTTTATCTGTCACATGCACAGGATACAGAAGGTGTAAACGCTACAGTGAAGAGTTTACTTGCATAGTAGCAATATCAAAAACAGAAAACGTCCAGATAAAAATATTTGATCAAAATTGGATCATTATTTTGATTACGCTTACCCGACACACTTTTCTAAATTGATGGGTAATGTGAAGGAAATGCTATAACCACACCGCAGCCACATCTAGCTAAGCGGAATGGTCACCATTGTCTAGACATGTTCTTGAAATACAATAGATGGCTGTAATCACCCCCAGACATACCTGGCTAATGTGATGGGTCATTGATATAATCCAGCCAAAGTGGAGTCATTTGTTTAGACATGTAGCTAGCTAGATACCTTTCTAGATAGCTAAACAATGAACCGGGATAATCCGAACTCATACTACCACCAATACAACATTTTCATAGCTGTAATATGAATCTGCAGGTAGCTAAAGCTAACAAACTAGGTGCAATGTTAGCTAGCTAACATTAGGCTATAACTGGCAATGCAAATGGATTTCTGATTCAAATAATATTACTACACAGATCATACACATAATGTTTGCTAGCTAACTAACAATACGCTTTAAAACTTCTTTGGGATAGGGGGCAGCATTTTCGCTTTTGGATGAATAGCGTGCCCAGAATGAACTGCCTCCTACTCAGTCCCAGATGCTAATATATGCATATTATTATTGGTATTGGATAGGAAACACTCTGAAGTATCTAAAACTGTTTGAATGATGTCTGTGAGTATAACAGAACTCAAATGGCAGGTAAAATCCAAACAGGAAGTGGGAAATCTGAGGTTTGTAGTTTTTGAATTAAGTCCCTATCAAATTCACAATGGGATATGGGTTATTTTGCACTTCCTAAGGCTTCCACTAGATGGCAACCGTCTTTAGAACATTGTTTCAGGCTTCTCGTGTGAATGGGGCCGGATGGGAGCTGTTTGACTGAGGGGTCTGCCAGCAGCCTCGTTCTCAGTCATTCGCATTTCACGTGAGAGGTATCTCTCGTTCTATTTCTTTTCTACAGACGATGGAATTCTCCGGTCGGAACATTATTGAACATTTATGATAAAAACAGCCTAAAGATTGATTCTATACTTAGGTTGACAAGTTTCTTCGACCTGTAATTTAACTTTTTGAACTTTCCGTCCGACTGGACCTGAACGCGATTTTGGATTTGTTCACCAAACGCCCTAACAAAATAAGCTATTTGGACATAAATGATGGACATTATCGAACAAAACAGGGATTTATTGTTGAACTGCGATTCCTGGGAGTGCATTCTGACGAAGATCATCATATGTAAGTGAATATTTATAATGCTATTTATGACTAATGTTGACTGCACAACATGGCGGATATTTGTTTTGGCTGGTTTGAGCTCTGAGCGCAGTTCTCAGATTTTGTTTTTTCCGTAGAGTTTTTTTGAAATCTGACACAGAGGTTGTATTAAGGAGAGGTGTATCTCTCCTTATAATTATAATTATAATGATTATTTCTGTGAATTCATGTGGCTCTCTGCAATATCACTGCATGTTTTGGAACTACTGAACATAACACGGCAATGTAAAATAAGATTTTTGGATATAAATATGAACTTTACCGAACAAAACATACATGGATTGTGTAACATGAAGTCCTATGAGTGTCATCTGATGAAGATCATCAAAGGTTAGTGATTCATTCTATCTCTATTTGTGCTTTTTGTGACTCCTCTCTTTGGCTGGAAAAATGGCTGCGTTTTTCTGTGAGTTGGTGGTGACCTAACATAATCATTTGTGGAGCTTTTGCTGTAAATCCTTTTTGAAATCAGACACTGTGGCTGGATTAACGAGTTTGTGCCTAATACTTGTA
The DNA here is from genome assembly GCF_002021735.2 of Oncorhynchus kisutch. Classification (NCBI taxonomy): domain Eukaryota; kingdom Metazoa; phylum Chordata; class Actinopteri; order Salmoniformes; family Salmonidae; genus Oncorhynchus; species Oncorhynchus kisutch. Next base: position 63,599,138 of record NC_034184.2, on the reverse strand, counting down.
TGTTTGAGAAATTTGATTTGTGAGATTTTTGTTGATTTGTATTTGGCGCCCTGCAATTTCATTGGCTGTTGGCGAGGTGTTCCTAGACAGGTTAACTAGCAACAACATTTACTTTCTGACTAAATTTGAAAATTATATCTGCAAGTGTAGCTACACTCTTACCCGTAAACATGGACGAACGCTTCACGGCAGATTGGAACTATTTAACTCTGTTTTGTTTGTAGTTACATCTTGTTTGGCCAGTGTTGTGTCAAGTCACTCTGGTTCACCCTGACTGTGGCATGTGCAGAAAGAAGCCCATCACTTTTTCCAGCTGATCTGTTGATTGCGCCTGCTACATTCATGGCTTCAATGTTTTGAGAAAAGTAGCAAAACTTTTGTTGTTCTCGATGGCTAATGTTATATATATCAAAAACGGCGAGGTAGAAATAAATGTCAACACATACTGAACAGCTCACGTTATAGAGAGAAGCATGCTACATGGCAGACCAATCCAAACTTATCTCCTGGTATGTCCAGCCCAGCCATTATCTCAGCCAATCATGGCTAGTGGTATGGTTCCTTTCTTTTTCTATGGCTAAACCAACTAAGCTCATAATTTAACCATTTTATTCTCATTTATTAATGGAATACAAGTTTGTTATTAAGGCATATGAAAGTTCACATGTTGATAAAAAAAATACATGTTTACGTTCAAATGTGAAGTGGTGACATGCGACATAAGGCTAGTTTCCTGAAACGAGTCACATATATTTTAAAATGCTTATACAAGCAGTAAAACTGATTGCTACATATGACTGATGCATTGGGTAATAAATGTTGAATTGTTTTGCCACTAGAAAAGGTCAAGCTATTACAGGTATTCTTATGTGATGAAAACCACTATGTTTTCAAGCTTGCGCTGTCATAAAACATGAAGTGAGTATTCAATCCCCAGGTTTCTCTCCTTTCTATCTGTTGGCTTGATGAATACACACACCACGCTGATTCCCACGCTCTAAGACGTTGAATTATTAGAGAAGGTGAATACACTCTAGGTCCTGTTGATTGGAATACATTCATACTAAATGTAAACAAAGTAAATCATAGGAGATACTGTTGAATATGTTATCATTGACTAAATCAGCTACACAGGTATAACATGCTGCCTAAATCCATACATTTTTCTACTTACTTCTGGGGATGAGGAGCTTGATGGTCGAAATAAACTGTTAGCTCTGATGTTAAAATGTTTAATTCCCTTAGCAGTTACCAAGTAAACTGTGATGAAGGATGATGGGGTCCTTGTGTCTTGATCTTGATTTGAGTTTTATCATTATCTGGAGACAGCAGCGTTTTTAACAGAAAACAAAATAAATCGTAGTTAGGGTTAAGGGTCTTCCATGTAAACTCATGAAACTCATGTACTCACTGAAAAAATCTTAAACAGCCATAATGTGGAGGCCCAAAGAGTAATCTAACAAACCTCCCAGCATCTGTATCCTCAAAAGCAAACCAAAGAGCCCACAAATAATTTATTTGTCACAGCTGCAAATTATTCTCCTTTCATATCAGGCACTCAACACCTGGTAGGGGTGGGTGTGTATAAACCCAGCCACTTAATCTGTGAAGACAGAGAGTGAGGAAATGAATAACGTATGGCAAAGTTGCTAAGGAACCATAGCATGCATTGAATCCAGGGTAATTAACACTGATTAACAATGCTGGATATTGATTAATATTTTAACGAAGAGCTGGGTTTAGAACAGGAAAGCCAAGATATTGTCTGACTAGGCTCTTCATCTTATTGACAACACCCTTCATGTTATTTATTTTAGAATACTGAGAAGCCGGAGTTTGGAGGATACATTGGTACGGGTGTTTTTAGGCCCGAGATGATGTCGAGGATCCGGCAAACAGCACCAATATATCCTCCAAACACTGTTTTTGAGGGAATTATCACATACAACAGTTTACCAACATATTCAAATAGTGATTGACACATTTTCATTTTTATTTTGAGAAATGTATCCATACTATTTCATCCTTCCACGAGATATAGTCCCGACACAAATCTAGGGTTGCTACCCAAGCCGGCTGGTCATTTGTTCTATTGGTTCTGTTGCCAAAGACCCTGTTGTTACGTTGTTTTGTTTTAAATCTATGTTCTAAATGTTCCATTGCCATGATGGCTGGCAACTTTCTTATCCCTTGCTTGCTAGCTAGCCAACTTTGGCTAACACTGTCACATCAAACAATGCAGTCAGAATAACAGTAAAGTAGCTGTATTTGCATATGTTCAAGCTGTTTTCTAGTCATTTTTGGGGGGATACATCCAGAACAATGAGCTAATGATGTGCGATTTCGCCTAGCATAGAACATTTGCTCTCTCGCCAGGCCACTGTTCAGAAGAGATAGCCAACTACACAGCTAACACAATCACTTCAAACTGAGGCTGGAATGACAGCAAACTAGCTGCATTTCGTTTTTCTATTGACATTTCTTTGTAGATATCCATAAGAAATGCTGATTCATGATTTCGACTGGCTGAGAAAAGCTGCCAGCCTGTCTGTCTTGTCCCGAGTCGTTCATACAAGGTTATGACATATCTCCGCTGTACAATTTCTGTGGAATTTCCAAAACATAAAAACAAGAAGTGATGCAGTTAGTGTTTCGTCAACTCTTAGCCAGGAGAGACTGGCATCCATAGTATTAACATTAGCACATCTATTACAATGCAGAGCAGGACGTGCCACTCTTTTCTGGGCCAGTTGCATCTTAACTAGGTCTCTCTTTGCAGCCCTTGACCATATGACTGGACAATAATCAAGATAAGGTCAAACTATAGCCTTCAGGTCTTGCTTTGTGGAGTCTGGTGTCAAAAAAAGCAGAGCACCTCTTTATTACGGACAGACCTCTCCCCAGCTTTACATTTATTGAATCTGTATGTTTACAACCAAATAAAATTGTATTTGTCACATACACATGTTTAGCAGATATTATTGCTTGTGTTTCTAGCTCCAACAGTGAAATAATATCTAACAATTCACAACAATATGCACAATACACACAACCAACAAGTAAAATAATAATTAAGGAATATATAAATATTAGAATGTGCAATGTCGGAGTGGCATAGACTAAAATACAGTAGAATAGAATACAGTAATAACATATAAGATGAGTAAAGCTAAAATATGTTGTCACGACTTCTGCCGAAGTCGTTGCCTCTCCTTGTTCGGGCGGTGCTCGGCGTTCGACGTCACCGGTCTTCTAGCCATCATTGATCCTTTTTTCATTTTCCATTGGTTTTGTCTTGTCTTCCCACACACCTGTTTTCAATCCCATTCATTACCTGTTGTGTATTTAACCCTCTGTTTCCCCTCATGTCTTTGTCAGAGATTGTTTTATTGTCAGTGTAGTGTGATTATTGTATAGGTGCGCGTCGGGTCCTCATACCCATGTTAGTGTATTTATGAACATTTAGTGTTATGGAGCATACTCTGTGGACTTTATTAAAAGACTCCATTTTACACTCCATTTGAATCTCCTGCGCCTGACTTCCCTGCCACCTATTACACCTATGCATGACATATGTAAACAATATTAAAGTGACTAGTTTTCCATTATTAGTGGGCAGTGATTTCAAGTCCACAGTATGTGTACAGGGCAGCAGCCTCTAAGGTGCAGGGTTATGTAACCGGGTGGAATCACCTAGTAATGGCTATTTAATAGTCTGATGGCCTTGAGATAGAAGCTTTTTTTCAGTCTCTCTGTCCCAGCTTTAATACTTTGTAGCGCCACCTTTTGCTGCGATTACAGCTGTAAGTCGCTTGGGGTATGTCTCTATCAGTTTTGCACATCGAGAGACTGACATTTTTATCCCATTCCTCCTTGCAAAACAGCTCGAGCTCAGTGAGGTTGGATGGAGAGCATTTGTGAACAGCAGTTTTCAGTTTTTTCCACAGATTCTCGATTGGATTCAGGTCTGGACTTTGACTTGGCCATTCTAACACCTGGATATGTTTATTTTTGAACCATTACATTGTAGATTTAGCTTTATGTTTTGGATCATTGTCTTGTTGGAAGACAAATCTCCGTCCCAGTCTCAGGTCTTTTGCAGACTCCATCAGGTTTTCTTCCAGAATGGTCCTGTATTTGGCTCCATCCATCTTCCCATCAATTTTAACCATCTGATGCTGCCACCACCATGTTTGACAGTGGGGATGGTGTGTTCCGGGTGATGAGCTGTGTTGCTTTTACGCCAAACATAACATTTTGCATTGTTGCCAAAAAGTTCAATTTTGGTTTCATCTGACCAGAGCACCTTCTTCCACATGTTTGGTGTGTCTCCCAGGTGGCTTGCGGCAAACTTTAAACAACACTTTTTTATGGATATCTTTAAGAAATGGCTTTCTTCTTGCCACTCTTCCATAAAGTCCAGATTTGTGCAATATACGACTGATTGTTGTCCTATGGACAGAGTCTCCCACCTCAGCTGTAGATCTCTGCAGTTCATCCAGAGTGATCATGGGCCTCTTGGCTGCATCTCTGATCAGTCTTCTCCTTGTATGAGCTGAAAGTGGGACGGTCAGGTCTTGGTAGATTTGCAGTGGTCTGATACTCCTTCCATTTCAATATTATCGCTTGCACAGTGCTCCTTGGGATGTTTAAAGCTTGGGACATCTTTTTGTATCCAAATCCGGCTTTAAACTTCTTCACAACAGTATCTCGGACCTGCCTGGTGTGTTCCTTGTTCTTCATGATGCTCTCTGCGCTTTTAACGGACCTCTGAGACTATCACAGTGCAGGTGCATTTATACGGAGACTTGATTACACACAGGTGGATTGTATTTATCATCATTAGTCATTTAGGTCAACATTGGATCATTCAGAGATCCTCACTGAACTTCTGGAGAGAGTTTGCTGCACTGAAAGTAAAGGGGCTGAATAATTTTGCACGCCCAATTTTTCAGTTTTTGATTTGTTAAAAAAGTTTGAAATATCCAATAAATGTCGTTCCACTTCATGATTGTGTCCCACTTGTTATTGATTCTTTACAAAAAAATACAGTTTTATATCTTTATGTTTGAAGCCTGAAATGTGGCAAAAGGTCGCAAAGTTCAAGGGGGCCGAATACTTTCGCAAGGCACTGTATGGAGACATTGGAACACAGCGCCTTCAGAATCTGGGGCATTTCCTGTATGAAATGTAATCTTGGTTTCGCCTGTAGCATTAGTTCTGGGGCAGTCACAGATAATATCTTTGCAGTTTTGGAAACGTCAGAGTTTTTTCTTTCCAAAGCTGTCAATTACATGCATAGTCGAGCATCTTTTCGTGACAAAATATCTTGTTTAAAACGGGAACGTTTTTTATCCAAAAATTAAAAGAGCGCCCCCTATCTCGAAGACGTTAATGCACCTGTACTGACCTCGCCTTCTGGATGATAGCGGGGTGAACAGGCAGTTGCTCGGGTGGTTGTTGTCCTTGATTATCTTTTTGGCCTTCCTGTGACATCGGGTGCTGTAGGTGTCCTGGAGGCCGGGTAGTTTGCCCCCGGTGATGCATTGGGCAGACCACACCACCCTCTGGAGAGCCCTACGGTTGCGGGAGGTGCAGTAGCCGTACCAGGCGGTGATACAGCATGAAAGGATGCTCTCAATTGTGCATCTGTAAAAGTTTGTGAGGGTTTTAAGTACCAAGCAGCATTTCTTCAGCCTCCTGAGGTTGAAGAAGCGCTGTTGTGCCTTCTTCACCACACTGTTTGTGTGGGTGGACCATTTCAGATTGTCAATGATGTGTACCCCAAGGAACTTGAAGCTTTCCACCTGTTCCACTGTGGTCCTGTCAATCTGGAAAGGGGCATGTTCCCTCTGCTGTTTTCTAAAGTGAACAGAGAGTACAAGTGGGGGCTGAGCACCCATCCTTGTGGAGACCTTGTGTTGAGGATCGGTGAAGTGGAGGTGTTGTTTCCTACCTATATGTAATAACAAACAAAAAAATATCCTGGCCTAATAATGTAATAAATAACACTCTAAAAAAACGAAATATTGCAAAGTTGTTTAGTAGCTAGAAGCAGAGCTGCCCTATCTGCCGGCCCCAATCATTTAGAATCCCTAACTTCTTCAAAGCCACTCTATTTATTACCAGATTCAGCTTAGGTATACAACTTAGGGAATGATTTGTACCAAATAAAATGCTCTCAGTTTTAGAGATGTTCAGGACCAGTTTATTACTGGCCACCAATTCCAAATTTGACTGCAACTTAAGGTTTTAGTGACTTCATTAGCTGTGGTTGCTGACACGTATATGGTTGAATCATCAGCATACATGGACACTAATTCTTTGTTTAATGCCACTGGCAGGTCATTTGAAAGAGTAGAGGGCTTAGAGAGCTGCCCTGCGGTACACCACACGTTTCATGTTCGACATTAGAGAAGCTTCCATCAAAGAAAACACGCTGAGCTCTATTAGATAGAGAGCTCTTAATTCACCATATGGGAGAGGTTGAAAAGCCATAACAGATGCAGTACCAGTCAAAAGTTTGGACAACCCTAGGATCTTTCTTTATTTTTACAATTTCTACATTTCCAAAACAATGAAATAACACAAATGGAACTGTGAAGTAAGAAAAAAAGGGTTAAACATATCAAAAAAATATTTGACATTTTAGATTCTCCACCCTTTGCCTTGATGACAGCTTTGCACAATCTTGGCATTCTCTCAAACAGCTTCATGAGGAAAGCCTTTCCAACAGTCTTGAAGGAGTTCCCACATATGCTGAGCATGTGTTGGCTGCTTTTCCTTCAATCTGCAGTCCAACTCATCCCAAACCATCTCAATTAGGTTGAGGTTGGGTGATTGTGGTGGCCAGGTGATCTGACGCAGTACTCCATGAGTCTCCTTGGTCAAATAGCCCTTACACAGCCTGGAGGTGTGTTTTGGGTCATTGTTCGGTTGAAAAACAAATTTTTGTCCCACTAAGCACTAACCAGATGGGATGGAGTATCACTGCAGAATGCTGTGGTAGCCATGCTGGTTCAGTGTGCCTTGAATTTAAATAAATCACCAGAAAAGCACCCCCATACCATCACACCTCCATGCTTCACAGTGGGAACCTCACATGCGGAGATCATCGGTTCACCTGTTCACCGTCTCAAAAGACACAGCAGTTGGAAACAAAAAATCAGATTTGGACAGATTTCTACCAGTCTAATGTCCATTGCTCATGTTTCTTGACCCAAGAAAGTCTTTCCTTCTTATTGGTGTCTTTTAGTAGTGGTTTCTTTGCAGCAATTCGCCCATGAAGGCCTGATTCAAGCAGTCTCCTCTGAACAGTTTATGTTGAGATGTGTCTGTTACTTCAACTCTGTGAGGCATTTATTTGGACTGCAATCTGAGGTGTAATGAACTCATCCTCTGCAGCAGAGGTGACTCTGGGTCTTCCTTGCTTGTGGCCATCCTCATTAGAGCCAGTTTCATCAAGGCGCTTGATGGTGTTTGCGATTGCACTTTAAGAAACTTTAAAAGTTCTTGACATTTTCCTTATTGTCTTAAATTAATGATGGACTGTCACTTCTCTTTTCTTATTTGAGCTGTTCTTGCCATAATATGGACTTGGTCTTTTACCAAATAGGGCCATCTTCTGTATACCACCCCTGCCTTGTCACAACACAACTGATTGGCTCAAATGCATTAAGAAGGAAAGAAATTCCACAAATGAACTTTTAACAAGGCACACGTGTTAATTGAAATGCATTCCAGGTGACTGCCTTATGAAGCGGGTTGAGGGAATGCCAAGAGTGTGTAAAGCTGTCATCAAGGCAAAGGGTGGCTACTTTGAAGAATCTCAAATATAACACACATTTTGATTTGTTTAATACATTTTTTTGGTTACTACATGATTCCATATGTGTTTTTTCATAGTTATGTCCTCACTATTATTCTACAATGTAGAAAATAGTACAAATAAAGAAAAATCCTGGAATGAGTAGGAGTGTCTAAACTTTTGACTGGTACTGTACATTTTCTCAACAACAGATCATGGTTAATAATATCAAAGGCTGCACTGTACTAACAGTACATCTCCCACAATCTTCTTATTATAAATTTCTTTCAACCAATCATCAGACATTTGTCTCAGTGCAGTACATGTTGAGTTCCCTTCTCTATAAGCATGCTGGAAGTTTGTTGTTAATTTGTTTACTGAGAAATAGCATTGTATTTGGTCAAACACCATTTTTTTCAACAGTTTCCTAAGAGCTGGCAGCAAGCTGATAGGTCTGCTGTTAGAATCCGTAAAGACCACTTTACCACTCTAGCGAAATGACTTTGGCTCCAATCCAGCGTTGACAAATACTTTCCTCTAGGCTCAGATTAAAGATATGACAGATAGGAGTGGCTGTAGAGTCAGATACCATCATCAGTAGCTTTCCATCTAAGTTGTCAATGCCAGGAGGTTTGTCAAATTTTTTCCACCTCTCCCACACTAACTTCAAAATTTGAATTTACAATGCTTTTCTTTCATTATTTTCTTTTGTATGCATGAATATGATGGCTTACTGTTTGTTGTCGGCATTTCTTGCCTAGGTTTGCCTAAATGATAACATCAAATGGTTTTGTGATGAATAATCCATCTGATTCGATGAAAGATCAAGTTGAATTGGTCTTTCTGCTCATAAAAAAAGTACTCAAGTCTTTGGACTGCTTAAGCTCAATGATGAGAGCACACTGAGCGAGAAATGCACGACAAGTGCCCGGTTCTCTATCGAAGCGTTCCGGGGGAGGTAAGCGGGGTTCTCTTGAAACTGGGATGACCGGTGAGGCAGCGCCGCTAACAGCTGGGCTACTGAAGGGCTGTGAGATTACCGTCGTGGTAGGCTGCCTCCTAGACAACCTGCGGAATTGCTCCAGGAATGAGTTCAACGCTTGATCGTGGTGTTCGGCCAAGGTCTGGACCCCTTCCACAAGGCCACGAAGCAACTCCTCATGCCTACCAATGGTGGCTCCTTGGGAAGAGATGGCGTTGCGAAGCTGGTCCGAATCTGCGGGGTCAGTCATGGTCAGTTCGTACTATTACGTTTAAGGTAAGACCCAGGTAAAGACAGTGTCAAAATAACAAAAGTTTATTATTCGAACAGGGGCAGTCAAAAGGACAGGTCAAGGGCAGGCAGAGGTCAGTAATCCAGATAGGTTGGGCAAAGGTACAGGATGGTAGGAAGGCTCAGGGTCAGGTCAGGCAGAGGTCAGTAATCCAGATAGGTAGGGCAAAGGTATAGGACGGCAGGCAGGTTCAGGGTCAGGGCAGGCAGGAATAGTCATAAAGGTGAGTTAAAATAGGATTTTATTTGCTTTACAAACTTATATTATTAGAAGCTGTGCTATTTCAATTGGATCTACTTACACTACACTCTGAGAAAAAAAGGGTTACAAAGGGTTCTTCGGATGTCCCCATAGGAGAACCCTTTTTGGTTCCATGTAGAACCCTCTCTGGAAAGGGTTCTACATGAAACCCAAAATAGTTCTACCTGGACCCAAAAAGGGTTCTTCAAAGGGTTCTCTTATGCTCCTATGGGGACAGCCGATTAACCCTTTTAGGTATTAGTAGAACCCACTTTTGTTTTTAAGAGTGTAAGATCAGACAATCATGGGCAGCTGATTAGCATGTCTCTTGAGGAATCCAGTCTCAGTGAGACCTGATGCAGAGAAAAAAACATGAATGATCATCAGCAAAGCTAGTACAAACCTAGCTCTTACAAAACCGATTAGTAGGAATCAATACACATTGAAGATCAGAGTATCAAAAAAATAATAATAATACATTTTGCACACAACTTACTGTCAATGACTATGGATTCAAGGAGGGGTGGTTCTGCTCCCTCCTTTCCCTGGAATGGCAGAATAGATCACTGGTAACTAAGTGGGTGGCCAAGCACCCGATGTCACAGGAAGGCCAAAAAGATCATCAAGGTCAACAACCACAAGAGCCACTGCCTGTTCACCCTGTTATTATCCAGAAGGTGAGGTCAGTACAGGTGCATCAAAGGCCATCAGACTGTTAAACAGCCATCACTAACATAGCGAGGCTGCTGCCAGCATACAGACGTAAATCACTGGCCACTTTAATAAATGGATTTAATAAAAGGTATCAATAGTCACTTTAAATAATGCCACTTTAATAATGTTTACATATCCTACATTACTCATCTCATATCTATATACTGTATTTTATAACATCTATTGCATCTTGCCTATGCCGCACGGCCATGGCGCATCCATATATTTATATGTACAGTGCCTTGCGAAAGTATTCGGCCCCCTTGAACTTTGCGACCTTTTGCCACATTTCAGGCTTCAAACATAAAGATATAAAACTGTATTTTTTTGTGAAGAATCAACAACAAGTGGGACACAATCATGAAGTGGAACGACATTTATTGGATATTTCAAACTTTATATTTCAAAAATTATTCAGCCCCTTTACTTTCAGTGCAGCAAACTCTCTCCAGAAGTTCAGTGAGGATCTCTGAATGATCCAATGTTGACCTAAATGACTAATGATGATAAATACAATCCACCTGTGTGTAATCAAGTCTCCGTATAAATGCACCTGCACTGTGATAGTCTCAGAGGTCTGTTAAAAGCGCAGAGAGCATCATGAAGAACAAGGAACACACCAGGCAGGTCTGAGATACTGTTGTGAAGAAGTTTAAAGCCGTATTTGGATACAAAAAGATTTCCCAAGCTTTAAACATCCCAAGGAGCACTGTGCAAGCGATAATATTGAAATGGAAGGAGTATCAGACCACTGCAAATCTACCAAGACCTGGCCGTCCCTCTAAACTTTCAGCTCATACAAGGAGAAGACTGATCAGAGATGCAGCCAAGAGGCCCATGATCACTCTGGATGAACTGCAGAGATCTACAGCTGAGGTGGGAGACTCTGTCCATAGGACAACAATCAGGACAACAATCAGTCGTATATTGCACAAATCTGGCCTTTATGGAAGAGTGGCAAGAAGAAAGCCATTTCTTAAAGATATCCATAAAAAGTGTCATTTAAAGTTTGCCACAAGCCACCTGGGAGACACACCAAACATGTGGAAGAAGGTGCTCTGGTCAGATGAAACCAAAATTGAACTTTTTGGCAACAATGCAAAACGTTATGTTTGGCGTAAAAGCAACACAGCTCATCACCCTGAACACACCATCCCCACTGTCAAACATGGTGGTGGCAGCATCATGGTTTGGGCCTGCTTTTCTTCAGCAGTGACAGGGAAGATGGTTAAAATTGATGGGAAGATGGATGGAGCCAAATACAGGACCATTCTGGAAGAAAACCTGATGGAGTCTGCAAAAGACCTGAGACTGGGACGGAGATTTGTCTTCCAACAATGATCCAAAACATAAAGCAAAATCTACAATGGAATGGTTCAAAAATAAACATATCCAGGTGTTAGAATGGCCAAGGCAAATCCAGATCTGAATCCAATCGAGAATCTGTGGAAAGAACTGAAAACTGCTGTTCACAAATGCTCTCCATCCAACCTCACTGAGCTCGAGCTGTTTTGCAAGGAGGAATGGGAAAAAATGTTGGTCTCTCGATGTGCAAAACTGATAGAGACATACCCCAAGCGACTTACAGCTGTAATCGCAGCAAAAGGTGGCGCTACAAAGTATTAACTTAAGGGGGCTGAATAATTTTGCACGCCCAATTTTTAAGTTTTTGATTTGTTAAAAAAGTTTGAAATATCCAATAAATGTCGTTCCACTTCATGATTGTGTCCCACTTGTTGTTGATTCTTCACAAAAAAATACAGTTTTATATCTTTATGTTTGAAGCCTGAAATGTGACAAAAGGTCGCAAAGTTCAAGGGGGCCGAATACTTTCGCAAGGCACTGTACATATTCTTATTCCATCCCCTTACATTGTGTGTATAAGGTAGTCGTCGTGAATTTGCTAGATTACAGTGGCTTGCATTGTATTCACCCCCTTTGGCATTTTTCCTATTTTGTTGCCTTACAACCTGAAATCAAAAATGATTTTTTTTTTGTGGGTTTGTATCATTTGATTTACACAACATGCCTACCACTTTGAAGATGCAACATATTTTGTATTGTGAAACAAGCAAAGTCAATACTTTGTAGAGTCACCTTTTGCATCAATTACAGCTGCAAGTCTCTTGGGGTACAGGCTCAAACACAGTCACAACAGGCAGACAAAAAATCCAAATTGTATCCGTAAAGTTCATAGAAACATGTCAAACAATGTTTATATTCAATCCTCAGGTTGTTTTTAGCCTAAATAATCGATAATATTTCAACCGGTCAATAACGTTGTCAATATAAAAGGTAAACAAGAAAGCCACTCTCTCTGGTCGCGCGCATGAAAAAGCTCTGTGACACGGCAGGGTCCACTCATTCAGACTGCTCTTACTCCCTCATTTTTCAGAATACAAGCCTGTAACATTTTCTAAAGACTGTTGACATCTAATGGAAGGCATAGGAACTGCAAATTGAGTCCTAAGTCAATGGATACTGTAATGGCATTGAATAGAAAACTACAACAACAACAAAAATCCTACTTCCTGACTGATTTTTCTCAGGTTTTTTTATGGCTGCAGGGGCAGTATTGAGTAGCTTGGATGAAAAGATGCCCATTATAAAAGGCCAGCTCCTCAGTCTCAGTTGCTAGTATATGCATATTATTATTAGTATTGGATAGAAAACACTCTAAAGTTTCCAAAACTGTCAAAATATTGTCTCTGAGTATAACAGAACTGATATTGCAGGCGAAACCCTGAGGAAAATCCAAACAGGAAGTGGCTTCTATTTTGAAAACTCCATGTTCCATAGCCTCCCTTTGCTCCATTTAAAGGGATATGAACCAGATTCCTTTTCCTATCGCTTCCTCAAGGTGTCAACCGTCTTCAGACATGGTTTCAGGCTTTTATTTAGAAAAATTAGCCAGAACGATAACATCACGTCAAGTGGTCACATGAGTTTTGCTTGCGCAACAGTTTGGATAGGTATTGCTTTTCCCTCTCCTACTGTGAAAGACATTTGAGGTTGATATATTATCGATTATCTATTTTAAAAACAACCTGAGGATTGATTATGTCACGACTTCTGCCGAAGTCATTGCCTCTCCTTGTTCGGGCGGTGCTCGGCGTTCGACGTCACCGGTCTTCTAGCCATCATTGATCCTTTTTTCATTTTCCATTGGTTTTGTCTTGTCTTCTCACACACCTGTTTTCAATCCCATTCATTACCTGTTGTGTATTTAACCCTCTGTTTCCCCTCATGTCTTTGTCAGAGATTGTTTTATTGTCAGTGTAGTGTGATTGTTGTATAGGTGTGCATCGGGTCCTCGTACCCATGTTTGTTTGTTTATGTACATTTAATGTTATGGAGCATACTCTGTGGACTTTATTAAAAGACTCCATTTTTCACTCCATTTGACTCTCCTGCGCCTGACTTCCCTGCCACCTATTACACCTATGCATGACAGATTATAAAAAACGTTAGACATGTTTCTGTGGACATTATGGAAACTATTTGGAATTTTCGTCTGCGTTGTCGTGACCGCTCTTTCCTGTGGATTTCTGAACATAACGCGACAAACAAACAGAGGTATTTTGGATCTAAAACATAATCCTTATGAAACAAAAGGAACATTTGTTGTGTAACTGGGAGTCTCGTGGGTGAAAACATCCGAAGATCATCAAAGGTAAATGATTAATTTGATTGCTTTTCTGATTTTCATGACCGAGCTACCTGATGCTAAGTGTACTTAATGTTTTATTGTGCGATCGATAAACTTACACAAATGCTTGGATTGCTTTCACTGTAAAGCATCATTTCAAAATCTGACACGACAGGTGGATTAACAAAAGGCTAAACTGTGTTTTCCTATATTGCACTTGTGATTTCATGAATATAAATATTTATAGTAATATTTATTGTATGTAGCGCTATGCTATTCAGTGGTGGTTGATGACACTTATCCCGATATCGGGATAGCAGCCATAACAAGTTATACTCACAGACATTATTTTAACAGTTTTGGAAACTTTAGAGTGTTTTCTTACTAATTATATGCATATCCTATCTTCTGGGCCTAAGTAGAAGGCAGTTTAATTTGGGCATGCTTTTCATCCAAAATTCCAAATGCTGCCCCATACCCTAGAGAAGTTAACACAAGGGTATGGTTAGGGTGCAGTGTTGTTCCCTGGGGTACAATAAGATCAAATGTACACTTCACAGCTGCACATATAAACTCACATGGTACACCTCGGTACCTTGTAGGTATGGGAGATTTTTCTATCCAGTATTTTGAAAATAAGGTATGATCATCACTGCACTTTAAAATATAGGTGGGGCAATGTAGTGGTTGAAGCTCATTAGCATATTTGGGTGTGAGGTAAGAAATGTGTATTTGTGCCAACCGTCAGTGGAAGTGTTGGAGCAGTTTAAGCATTTTAATGGTAATGGTAACTCCCTTGACATTGTTCTGCAACATCTGCAATAGAATGTGCTAGTAACGAGTTATACTTTAAGGAGGTTATTGTACATTTTCCAGAAACTTAATTACAACTTGTTGCCAGACGTTGCTGTGAATTTGTCATTTCTTACTAGAAAGTACTTGACAGTTGTTATGTTTGATACTGGATCTCTGAGGCATAAATTGAAATCAGGGAACAGCTAACTTTGAAGCAGTGTGCCGATGCGTGTATCACTTTATCAGAAGTATGTCATCAATGACGTCCAAAGCTTTGTTTGGTCACGTGCTTTTTCAAACTGTGTGTTGCAAAATGCGAGATCCCACTGATTTTGCTGTGGTTCCAGTGCTTTCTTCAATTAACCTCTCTGTGATATGTGGGATTGTAGCGTCCCACCTCGCCAACAGCCAGTGAAATTGCAGGGTGCCAAATTCAAAACAACAGAAATCCCATCATAAAAATTCCTCAAACATACAAGTATTTTACAACATTTTAAAGATGAACTTGTTGTAAATCCAGCCACAGTGTCCGATATCAAAAAGGCTTTACAACGAAAGAACACCAAACTATTATGTTAGGTCAGTACCTAGTCACAGAAAAACACAGCCATTTTTCCAGCCAAAGAGAGGAGTCACAAAAAGCAGAAATAGAGATACAATTAATCACTAACCTTTGATGATTTTCATCAGATGACACTCATAGGACTTCATGTTACACAATACATGTACAGTATGTTTTGTTCGATAAAGTTCATATTTATATCCAAAAATCTCAGTTTACATTGGCGCGTTATGTTCAGTAGTTCCAAAACATCCGGTGATTTTGCAGAGAGCCACATCAATATACAGAAATACTCATAATAAACATTGATAAAAGATACAACTGTTACGCATAGAATTTTAGATCCACTTCTCCTTAATGCAACCGCTGTGTCAGATTTCATAAAAACTTTATGGAAAAAGCACACCCTGCAATAATCTGATGGAACGCAGCTAACTCTTACATGAGCGTGCGTGATCAGCTCATGCCACTCTGTCAGAGCCCTGACTCATTCAGCTCTCATTAGCCCCCACTTCACAGTAGAAGCCTCAAACAACGTTCTAAAGACTGTTGACATCTAGTGGAAGCCTTAGGAAGTGCAATATGACCCCATAGATACTGTATATTCGATAGGCAAAGAGTTGAAAAACTACAAACCTCAGATTTCCCACTTCCAGGTTGGATTTTCTCTCAGGTTTTAGCCTGCCATATGAGTTCCGTTATACTCACAGACATCATTCAAACCGTTTTAGAAACTTCAGAGTGTTTTCTATCCAAATATACTAATGATATGCATATATTAGCAACTGGGCCTGAGTAGCAGAAAGTTTACTCTGGGCACCTTATTCATCCAAGCTACTCAATACTGCCTCCAGCCATAACAAGTTTTAAGGGGACAAGGTGGCAACTCTCATTTTAATACACCAATTGTAACATGATATTCTCTTACCTCATTTAAATAAGTACTGCCTTGTAACCAACATCCAAGAAGGCGTGGTTTATTTAGCTACTCTACTGATGCCAAAATTGGACTGTAGGGTGTCAGCAAATATAATAAAAAGTTAAGCCAATGCATATATGTCAAAGATTATTATACAGTATGTTTCCCATTTCACCTGTGTCTGGTTACTGGCATGCCAGGTCTTCAGCCAGCATGGAACAAAAGGGGGAGGGTTGTCTGTCACTGCTGCTGTGCACTGTATCAAAAGAGATATGCCAAACAGGTGATGTATAAAAAAAATAGAAATGCATATCACTGATGCAATTTTAGTGTTTGAGTTGCTTTGTGTATCACCAAATTTGTTAGCAGGTAGTTTATTCTGGGCACCTTATTCATCCAAGCTAGTCAATACTGCCCCCCAGTCCCAAATAAGTTAAGCTGCTTTCAGAAATTGACCTCTACTGGATATCGTACTTATACATCTAGTTAGGATTTTGTACATGTGATTACACCTGAAAACTAGCTTAGAAGGTAGAGAAGGGAACTTTGGAACATTCAGAGACATGAGGTTGAAGGCACGCTGTCTTGAAAATAGTTTTACGTGAAACCACATTTTTGCACTGTTGTTACGATAATTTGTTGTATTTAGTATTTTGTATATTTTGTATATTATAAGCTTCGGTCTTCAGCTTCGGTATTTGAAAACAGTGCAGAAAATGTGGTTTCACATCAAACTATTTTCTATTTTCTAGCTTTTGGAAGAAACACAGTAACCTTCTAACAGTGCAGCTCTTGATTGTCACAAGTTCTTACAAAGATTTCAGAACTGACAATCCTCTTCTTCTTTGGGATTTGGTTGGTGGATCGCATCCAACTTTTAGGTGCACACACCACCACCTACTTTACTGGAATGTGAGGCCAGTCACAACCTACCAACATTAAATTATCTTAATTAGTCCTGTTCCTCTAAACAAGTGAAATATAGTCCTAGACATCACCACCTACACTCATTAAAAACCCACTAACCCTTTCCACTACTTTGACCCCATCTGCTCCTGCACCCTGTCAACGGCCTTGGAGGTCAGGACACCACCCCTCAACACACTCTGTAACTCTTCTGAAGTCAAATCTCACAAACCCAAATACATCTCTGCAGCTGCCACCACTACATCTATTTTCTGTGATTTTGCATTCCATTTCGGCGGTACAGTTGATAACCATTGCTATAAACGTTAAGAAGCCAACGTTACTGAAACATAAATAATTTGTTGCCCTATCCCTCTGTGTTGGCACTAATCTACTCCTCACTCCTCTACCTTCTTTACTGTCTCAGGATGACACCTTCTGCACTACTCTGACTCTGGCCACTTCAACCTGCCAATCTCACACCGGATACTTCCGCTCACCAGCAACATGGGCACCCCTACAATTACCACACACAACTTTATCCACCAAAACTACACGATCATCTGTCCCATGCCCTCCTGCACACATCTTGGAATCTCCTTCCTACACACTCCTGCGACATGAACATAAACATTGCACCTGAAACACTGCAGTGGATTCGGCACAAAAGCTCTAACAGGATAACTGACATATCATGACATGACTTTGTTGGGTAGAGACTCAAAAGGACTGGGAGTGATTCCTCTGTTTCCCAATGCTCCCCAGCGGGTCTGCGATGCACCAAATGACGGGGTCACAAATACCAGGAATCTTCAACTTCAATTTCTCCATCTCCACACTTATCGCTACCCCAGAAATCACTTCTTTCAATGGTTCCCTGTTTCTAAGAGCAAAGCAAGAAATAGATCTTGACCCAAATTGGGTGACATGGAGCACCTGCCCCCTTTGATCAGAAGAGACACAAACAAAGATCACAAGTCCACTACAGGTTACCTTCACTGATTCAACTGCACCAAACTCCTTCCTTTCTCACCTACCCTGAAACTACAAATGGATCCCCCCAAAATCAAGGGTCTTCTTTCTCCAAAAATGTGTCTCCTACTGGACCAGATTCTTCTTTATCATGTCCAAACTTGGCGGGCCTCATCGCACGTACTTCCTCCTCACTTGCAGGTTCCATCTCTGAGCATGTATCCCTCTTTTTGCACTTGACGCCAACCTTCCCTACCACACCACTTCCCCCTACACTCAGCTCCTTCTCAACGGTCATCACTGCACCTGCCACCGCAGTTAATTCACCCTCACACTCTTTACGTTCAACTTCCTTCTGTAGCTCTTCCGAAAGTTCTGTGTTGTCCTTCATTCCATATTCACTCAAAATATATTCCACCTTGTTTGTTGTTGTCTGCCATCAGATATTCCAGAAGGCTTGTGCAATCCCGCACTCCATATTTTCACATAATATCTTCCACTGTCGTCCTGTCCTGTCCACCATCTTACCATCTGATAATACTCTTGGCAAAAGTTCCTTAGACCTTCATCAGTATAATGATAAACCACTTAATCTGGTACAACATTTCGACTGCCAGTTGGCACAAATACAACATATTTTAGACCATGCCCCTAAATGTGCAAATGAAAATGCGATGGAAGCCCGATTAACTCGGTACATGGGAATTAAACGGCAAAAGTACGTTTTATGTGCACTACGTCATCATGCACAGCCTTTTATGCGCAAAAAGTTAGTTTGATAAAAACATTGCTAGTGGGAAAATGTGCATATAGTTTTATGCAGATCTTAGAATATTCACATAAAAATATGTTGCAAATTTAAAGAGTCATGGCCCCTGCAGGTATTGTATAGTTCCAAGTTAATTTCAGGGAATTCCCCAACAAAAATGTTAGAACATTGTGTCATGGTCCCCTGGATTACTTAAAACTCAACCTCACTTGTGAATTGAACTCACAACCTCTTGGTTGCTAGGTACCTGAATGTATTGCTGCACCACCAGGTCTGTGGCCATAAGAGATTGGCTGTACATATAATACCAATAATACATTATTGCACTTTGCCTACACCAAAACAATAAAGTTTCTCAAATGGTTATACCTAAACTGTAAAGGTTCCTTAACTCTTGCCCAATAAACAATCTTTGAGTTAAGTGTGGGGTTCTTGACATGGCATCTACGGTTCTACAGAATTCTAAACGTTTCTTGAAATGTATGGAAGCCAGCAGATGTGTCCCTTTCATAGCACACAGCAAATTGGCCAGTTTTAGTGTAGATCTTTCAGTGCAACATTTTAGTGTTGATTCAATAGTTAAATTAGCACTGTAAAGAGTTAAATTAATACTCTGGTGTAAAGGAACCACTGTGTTGGTCAACACCAGAGTTGAACCAAAATAACACACATCATTATCATATTTACCAGCATGCTCTTTAGCAGGTAGATTTTTAAAAATTGTTTGTTTCAATATCAATGTTTTTGAATTGATTCATTAATCTCATACTACTCAAATATAAATAAAATAAATGTTTCTAAACTATTCCAATCTGTTACTTGGATTTATTTCACCCATTACTGAAATGGTTGTTCTAGTTTAGATGTTTAAGGTAGTCTCATATCTTTTGTATGCCTAACTCTGGTGTCCTTTTCAATGCAGGTTGTGGATGTATAAAAATTCCATATGTTGCATATTCACACTCCAACAGGGATTATGCATCACTTTGCAAACCAGCATAATGTGACTTAAAGGCCTGATGTGGCCTGTAAATTATAAATTTCAGGCCACGGTATTCAGGTAAAACTAGACCCTCAATAGAAGGCTTTATGAAATATGTATTATATTGCCTTGCAAAATAAAAAATGTATGGCAACATATTCAACATATTCACTTAGGAGCTCACTGAAGAAAATGAATGAGTGAAACAACCATTTCTATGTCACGTGCAAACAGTCATTGGTATTGGTAACTGTACAATTCACTCGCTAAGGCACCCTGAGAAATATGCAAATAAGGGTAAAAACCCCACAGCAGGGCTATTCAATTCCCGTCCTGGAGGGCCAAAACATGTCTGGTTTTGGATTTTTGTATGGTTCTTCAAAGAACCATCCCATTTATGGTTCTTTAGAGACCCTAAAATGGTTCAGTCTCAAGAACCTTATTTGGTTCCAACTTGCAGTTGTATTTTTAGGAGTGTATAAACAACACATTGAAGGTCTTAGTTCTATAAAAGGACAGTATGCTGCTGTATTCTGATTGCAATGAGTAAAAAATAAAAACGTACTGTGACCACACTTGGGACTGAGCCTTAGCTAGGTTTAGAACTTAAAACAACCTGACATTTCCTGCTTAGGGCTGTTATGGTGACCATATTACCGCCACACCGGTGGTCACAAGTCATGACTGCAGTCAAATTCCAAAAATTCAAGGCCTATCTACGCTCTGATACTGCTGATGGTCATTAGTAGTCTACCAAACTTTCTAACTGCCTGGTACTCATCACTCAACTGTCCCTTTAATCATTTTGACATCACTGCAAAAATCTAATCAAACACTTCATGAGAGCCCATGAGCTCATGTTGTATAACATTTTTATAGGCTATGCAATTTCGTGAGAAAACAGAGTTTATCTGTTAAAAATAGGAGGATCCCATCAGCTTTCTATAGGCCTAGTATATTTATCAACTTTCCTAATAAGCACATTGCTTTGCTTTACAACAGGAGTATAGCCTATCTGGCTTGCATGAAAATTAACCCACGGGAAAGTGTCCTGCATTCGCTATTTAAGTGCATAGATTACAAAAAAATTCCACACGTCCCTGTTCTAAGACAGTTGCATGATAATAGTCCATTCTAAATCAAAACTAATTTCATACATATATTATTTAGTACACAATGCATTTGGAAAGTATTCAAACCCCTTCACTTTTCAAAATGTTGTTACGTTACAGCCTTATTCTGAAATTGATTAAATAAATACAAATTCTCATCAATCTATACATAATACCCCATAATGACAAATGGAAAACATTTTTTTTTGTGCAAATGTACAAAAACATAAGACTTGCTATGAGACTTCAAATTTAGCCTAGGCGCATCCTTTTTCCATTGATCCTCCTTGAGATGTTTCTACAGCGTGATTAGAGTCCACCTGTGGTAAATTCAATTGATTGGACATTATTTGGAAAGGCACACACCTGTCTCTATAAGGTCCAACAGTTGACAGTACATGCCAGAGAAAAAACCAAGCAATGATGACGAAGGAATTGTCCGTAGAGCTTTGAGACAGGATTGTGTCGAGGCACAGATCTGGGGAAGGGTACCACAAAACGGCCACCCGGCCAAACTGAGCAATCGGGGGAGAAGGGCATTGGTCGGAGAGGTGACCAAGACCCAGACGGTCACTCTGACTGAGCTCCAGAGTTCCTCTGTGGAGATGGGAGAACCATCCCGAAGGAAAACCATCTCTGCAGCACTCCACCAATCAGGCCTTTATGGTAGAGTGGCCAGACGGAAGTCAATCCTCAGTAAAAGGCACATGACAGCCCACTTGGAGATGGCCAAAAGACACCTAGAGGACTCTCTGACAATGAGAAACAAGATTCTCTGGTCTAAATGACAAGTGTCACGTCTGGAAGAAACCTGGCACCATCCCTACAGTGAAGTATGGTGGTGGCAGCATCATACTGTGGGAATGATGAATGAGGGAAAGATGAACGGGGCAAAGTACAGAGTGGTTCTTGATGAAAACCTGGTACAGCGCTCAGGACCTCAGACTGGGGCGAAGGTTCACCTTCCAACAGGACATCGACCTTAAGCACACAGCCAAGACAATGCAGGAGTGGCTTCTGGACATGTCTCTGAATGTCCTTGAGTGGCCCAGACAAGAGCCCGGACTTGAACCCGATCTGACATCTTTGGAGAGACCTGAAAATAGCTGTGCCGCAATGTTCCCCATCCAACCTGAAAGAGCTTGAGAGGATCTGCAGAGAAGAATGTGAGAAACACCCCAAATACAGGTGTGCCAAGTTTGTAGCGTCACACCCGAGAAGACTTGAGGCTGTAATCGATGCCAAAGTTGCTTGAACAAAGTACTGAGTAAAGGGTATAAATATTTATCTAAATGTGATATTTCAGTTTTTTATATTTAAGACATTTTCAAAAATGTCTAAAAACATGTTTTTGCTTTGTCATTATGGGTTATTGTGTCTAGATTTTTGACGTAAAAAAGCTATTTAATACATTTTAGAATAAGGCTGCAATGTAACAAAATCTTTCCGAATGCACTGTACATACCCCATCAGACTTGCCACCAGGGAACACTTCACAGACCCCAAGTCCAAAGCAAATTTAAGGCAACACACTGTATTGTATGGAGACATAGTCACATTGAACACTCTTCAATCTCAAATTACCCAAGCAAACTGTAAAACCAGCTTTAAAAAAAAACCCGAATAAAACACTACTTCACTGCACATCGCCTCTCCCATAGCTGACCTAAATAACGGTATATGTCTATGTAAAGTAATATGTTTCTCCTAAGTATTTTGTCAGCACAGGGACTATTGTACTTCGATACATATTTTAAATGTATGTAGTGTCCTTGAGCTGTTCTTTTCTATTATTGTTCTGTATTATTTTGACCCCAGCAAGAGTAACTTCTCCTTTTGCAACAGCTAATGGGGATCCAAATAAGATCCTATGAAAGGGACACATCTGCAGGCTTCCATACATTTCAAGAACCTTTAAGAATTCTGAAGAACCGTAGATGCCACGTCAAGAACCCCACACTTAATTCAAAGGTCCTTTATCGGGCAAGAATTCTCTAAGGAAGCTTAAGAGCTGTGGAATAACCGTTTAGAACCTTCATATCTATATACCTTCAGTATATAGAGAAGATGCTGCACTGAATCAAATGAGAAGATGAGCTGGCTGGCCTGAATTCCTGGTTCCAGCACACAGTATACTCTGGGCACATTGTGTCAGTCTGTTAGGGAGCAGTGGTACCCCCCTGCCACCATCACCAGGTGTGTGGCACACCATTTTCTAAAGCAACATGCCATGCACTGTCACGAGTTACTGAGGTGGGTAGAATCAGGCGCAGAGAGCAGGTTTCAATTATTAGACAGTTTATTCTCCGGCGCACAAAACAACGGTCAACCCAACACACAGGGTGAATAATCCAAAGCAGGACCAGAATAGTCCGGAGAATAAAACTCATGAACACCACCAAATAACTGGAATACAAAAACAATCCCGCACAAAACAAGGGCTGGACAACCTACTAAATATAAGGAGGCTAATTAAACTAAAATACACACAGGTGAAACTAATAAGACAAAACCAACAGACAAACGAAAAAGGGATCGGTAGTGGCTAGTAGGACGGTGACGACGACCGCCGAGCACCGCCCGAACAGACAGGGGAGCCAACTTCGGCGGAAGTCGTGACATGTACATCATATTATATTGCATCACAAGGCACTAGACCGCTAAACCTTAAAATATGTCATTTTTCACAAAAATATTTAACAAGGGTTGCCGTGTCATTGAAAAAGTAGATTGCAATCTTTTGATTTGGAATGGACATCTCGCCTGGTGAAATTCGTATTTGTCCTTTTGAGCAAGGAGTGTCTGTCATCACCAATTTCAATCATTCCAAGAGAATGCATTTGACAGAGGGAGCAGGGTTGGAGAAATAGACTTAACGTTGACCTCTATGTCTGAGTGAAAATAACAAGGATATAGAACTTGTCTTGATTGACAGGGCTAGTGTTGAACAAAGAAATTATTATATACAAAGGTCATGTTGGTTCAATTCAGATTTCAAATGACTGTCGCTATGTGTTTGGTGTTTTAAAGAGCTTTCATGGCTCAATACTGTCTGGTATAATATCTCACACTGGGTTGTCATGGTGCACTAGCTAGTTTCTCAGAAAATATCTCCTGTTTGCAATCTTGCTCAGTGGGCAATATTACATTGGCTGTCACATTGACTATACCTGATAAACAGACATACAAAACACAATCTGAAGGGTTAGAGCAATTGTTCGTAACCATGGGTTACAATTTCATCAAAGCTGCAAGAATACAATTGAGAATACTATTTGTCTGCTGTTACCGTTTTCTGATAAAGTTTTTTTTTGAGTAAGTTGACGATTCAGTCATAACCATCTCTCACACAAATATGTGTGTATGACAAAGTCAGAAAATCAACATATACCAATTGTCTCTCTTACATGAACTCTAACCCAAATCTGGTCTCTCAACGGTCATAGACTGCCATAAGAGGTTAAGACATGTCATGTCTTGTTCAAGCAGCATTATGTAGACTGTTTGACACATAGTTCCAGAGCTTAATTCCCCTCCCCCTTATGCTATGCTGTTGAACGATTCCTTCCCTTAGGCTCACAAATGACTGTGGAAGCTTCCCTGCTGGTGCCATAACGACAGCTGGCACCCGTGCACTCTGCCACAGCAACAGAGGTCATCTGAGCAGACAGTTCCCTTACCTCACACTTCATTGGGCTGCCATAGTTACATAAGGACGACGGCAGAGATGTTTGAGCAGATCACTTTTGTCAGCATTTCAAAGTGTGTTGCATTAGGGTTATTGTCCCACTTGTGACTACATGTCAACTGCATGAACTTTACACAAATCACGTGATCAAAGGTCATGCAGTTTTGATGCTTCTTACCAACTGCACCATGCTGGCATCACCTGCATTGTGGGAGGCACAATTTGTCAACCAATCATTAGGGTGTTTTTTTTTTTAGCAAAGTGAATGTGGCCAAAGACATGACTGAAACAGGAAACAACGTTGCTGCATCTCTAAAGCTCTACAGGGGATACAAATTAAAATTATATTTGAGACCTCTTTCTAACCAATTATTGTCCACATTCCATTTTCAGTGTGTGATATGGGGTATAGAATAGTTTATTTCAACATTTATATTGAAAAACGTTTATAAACAATAGAAGATGTGTTGGCACTGCCATGTTGATCTGAGCCTTGCTACAGTGTTTGACTTTCGGCTGTTGCAGATGCACCTCCCCGACTTCACACGCCGACTTTGGTTTACAATCGGCTTCTTTAGGCTTACTGCTCGAACTCACCCAGACTCTCATCCCTGAGCTGTCCCAGCATACACTGCACATCTCCGTGTGTTGGCCCAGCGCAGTGTTCAATGCACAACGAGAGGAACTCCAGGAGTCTCCTGGGGAGGAGCACAGCACACTATGTTTCACCTATCCAAGTCATCCAACCCCAATCTAGAAATTCTAATGCATTGACATACTAAGGACTCATTCTCATTCTAACAGAATGAAAAAAAATTGAGGAAGCGTACACATGTCTTATTCATCAAACCTTGATCAAAGCCCTCATTTTGTATATCTATGGAGTTTGCATAATTTGCAAGTTGTTGCAATATATGAGTATTTTTGGTCTTGTGTTTTTCTTTCTCCATAAATACTTCCATGAATCGACCAGTAGGATTCTCTGCTTATTATCTGAGTTTGTTTACCTAGTGTTGTTTTCTGAGCCACAGCCACTGTTGGATTAGCTCAGACCTCCAAATGGGTGTGTGTACTGTATTCCCTATGCTGGTCCAATGCAAAATGCATCGTAATAAACACATTGTCAGGCGAATGTGAAATGAGAACTGTGTGAGTCTGTTTAATTTTGCATGATATTGCTCCGGTTGCTGACTAGGTGAATTTGGCTGGTGTTTCCCTCTGGACTACAACACACACACTGCATAACCAAACGTGTGTGGACACCTGCTCGTCGAAGATCTCATTCCAAAATCATGGGCATTAATATGGTGTTGGTCCCCCCCTTTGCTGCTATAACAGCCTCCACTCTTCTGGGAAGGCTTTCCACTAGACGTTCGAACATTGCTGCCGGGACTTGCTTCGATTCAGCCACAAGAACATTAGTGAGGACGGGCGCTGATGTTGGACGATTAGGCCTGGCTCGCAGTTCGCGTTCCAATTCATCCCAAAGGTGTTTGATGGGGTTGAGGTCAGGGCTATGTGCAGGCCAGTCAAGTTATTCCACACCAATCTCAACAAACCATTTCTTTATGGACCTCGCTTTGTGCATGAGGGAATTGTCATGCTGAATCAGGAAAGGGCCTTCCCCAAACTGTTGCCACAAAGTTGAAAGCACCGAATCATTTAAAATGTAATTGTATGCTGTAGCGTTAAGATTTCCCTTCACTAGAACTAAGGGGCCTAGCCAAAACCATGAAAAACAGCCCCAGACCTTTATTCCTCCTCCACCAAACTTTACAGTTGGCACTATGCATTGTGGCAAGTGGAGTTACCCTGGCTTCCGCCAAACCCAGATTTGTCCGTCGGACTGCCAGATGGTGAAGTATTATTCATTGCTCGAGAGAATGTGTTTCCACTGCTCCAGAGTACAATGGTGGCGAGCTTTACACAACTCCAGCCAATACTTGGCTTGTGTATGGTGATGTTAAGCCTGTGTTCGGCTGCTCGGTCATGGAAATCAATTTCATGAAACTCCCGACGAACAGTTATTGTGCTGACATTGCTTACAGAGGCAGTGAAAAGGGTTCTACATGGAACCAAAAAGCATTCTTCAATGGGTTCTCTTTCTTCAATGGGAAACTTTTAGGTTCTAGATAGCAAAAAATGCCTAAGATTGTATAACTCAAAGTCAAAGAGAACACACAGGAAACTTGAGGTCATTCCACCTGGACTCTGTAATATAAAGTACTTCCAAAACATTACATATATTAATGACCAATGTGAAGGATGAGAGATGGATCACTTATCACTGTGTCTCATAATGGCAGTCGGGGGAATAACAAAGTAATTTAGATGATCCTAAGCGGATTACAGTGGCAGCGACTGTGCAATTAATCGTAATTTTGGGACAACATATGGCATAGAAAGTACAAACAGAAAAGAACCAATGAGAATAGAGGGCGGGAGGAAGCAAGAAAAAATTCTCTCTCTGTCTTTCCTTCTTTTCTTTCTCATATCTCTCCCTCCCATTTATTTTTCTTACTGACAATCCCTCCCTTATGATCTCCGTCCCGCTCTCCCACCAGCCTGTGCAACATTATTACTTTAAAGCACAAAGGAAAGGTCACAGCATTAATGCACAAAATGGCAGGGAATCCATCTCCTCAATTTCACTAGGGCCAGGACAATACTAGTATCACGATACTCGTTGGTATCGTAGCAAGGAAATCAAACATGAAGCGGATTTAACTTCTTTAGGAAAACAGCTGTAATGTCGGAAACAAACATCATTATGTTGTCATCCTGTCACATGTCTTTATTTTCCAATCTATAGCACAATATTTTACATACAGCAGGTTTATAAAGGACCAAAGAGTTTGGTCTGCTTCGTGTTTTCATTTATATATTGTGATTACATTGCATCGTCACAGCCCTAAATTTCACTATTACAACTTTGGGAAAGTCTCACATGTTCTAAACATGACAACTATTCTGCTGAAGAAGAAAAAACACGAGGCTTTTGAATGATTTGATATTAATCAGGATTTACAACCCTTTCCCTCACTCACACACTCACACACTCGCGCACACGCACACAAACACCAGCAAATAAGTAGGCTGTAGCCTGAATATGTCCTCATCAGAAGACTACCTATTTATAAAGTTGGTAATAATTTGAAATGCAGAACAATGTCTTTTCAGATGTTTTCTTGCTCCATTGCAGGCTCATTAATAAAATATGTCTCTCCAGGCAATGTGTGCAAGCTTTACTTTGATCAGTTGTAAATACACAGTCACGCACAAACACCTCAAAACAAACACATGCACACGCATATTTCATTGCAGGATTTACTTTGTTGACCAATTTGAATCCAGGCAATACCTCAAACGAGACATATTTGTGCCCAGCAGATGTTGTTTGGAAAGAGCACAGAGAGACAACACAACACCTCGCTGACTAGAAGAGCACCACATTAGTGTGGCATAACTTTGGTGATTTATGACAGGCAGAAGTGCTGACCACAGACTCTAAAGGGGATGATAAAGCTAGAGCACAAGGTATGGATCATAAACAAGGTGTCTTATTGACTTATTGACCTTCTGACACCTTTGAGTTATTTTGTCCCTGGACCTCAGATAAATGTTGATCATTGACCTGAAGTGAATTTGTATGGGGAAGCCCTTTTTAGATCAGAGGACAATTAGTATATCTCGAAAGCAGTACCTTTATCTGGATGATGCGATGACCTGACACCCAACGCAAATGAACATAACATTGGAGCATAGTATGTTTGGGTGTGATAACACAATTTCTCAGAAATCTAAGTATTCCCTTAAGGAAAAACCACATGCATTTCACGTGATTTAATGTTAAGTTAATGTGATGATGTGAAAACATGTGAAGCAACATGTGATAATATAAAACTACATGTGAGAACATGATCTCATGTTCAATTAATGTGAAAACATGAGGATGCTCAATTTAAACGCGATAACATGAAACTACATGTGACATGAGCACGTGAAAACACAATCTCATGTGAAATAAATGTGACAACATAGGTATTGAAAATTTCAACATGAGATACCATGACACTACACGTGGCAACATTTGAGCATATGTGCAAATACAGGTTTCAAATGTCATTTAGAATATTTTACTTTGAAAGGCATTATTGGCATTAATTAAAATGTAACAGTAATGGTCCACTGCAGGTTTTTTCTCGTTCCCGGTTTGTTCCAGGGACATCCCTAAGGATGTTTTTCCGACATTCTGTTTCATGGACCCCTGGAGGTTTTTGTCTAGATGCTGTGAAAATACAATAAATCTACAACTAGTTACAATATATTTACAGCTACATGCAGGTGTTAACGTTAAAGGACAGTATTCTGATTATTCGGACTCAACCTCACTACCTCAGTTGCTAGCTACCTGAAGTTCCTGCTGCGCCACTAGGTCTGTGGACATATCCAAATGGATATTCGCAAGAAAACATTTATGCACTTAGCCTAAAGTTACAGTAATAATAAAGTAAATATACAGTTGAAGTCAGAAGTTTACATAAAGTCGTTTTTCAACCACTCCACAAATTTCTTGTTCACAAACTATAGTTTTGGAAAGTCGGTTAGGACATCTACTTTGTGCATGACACAAGTAATTTTTCCAACAATTGTTCACAGACAGATTATTTCACTCACAATTCACTGTATCACAATTCCAGTGTGTCAGAAGTTTACATACACTAAGTTGACTGTGCCTTCAAGCAACTTGGAAAATTCCAGAACATGATGTCATGGCTTTAGAAGCTTCTGATATGCCAATTGACATCATTTGAGTCAATTGGAGGTGTACCTGTAGATGTATTTCAAGGCCTACCTTCAAACTCAGTTCCTTTCGCTTGACATCATGAAAAAATCTAAAGAAATCAGCCAAGACCTCTGAAAAAAATGGGATATCTCCACAAGTCTGGTTCATCATTGGGAGCAATTTCCAAACACCTGAAGGTACCACGTTCATCTGTACAAACAATAATACGTAAGTATAAACACCATGGGACCATACTGCCGTCATACCACTCAGGAAGGAGATGTGTTCTGTCTCCTAGAGATGAACATACTTTGGTGCGAAAAGTGCAAATCAATCTCAGAACAGCAGCAAAGGACCTTGTGAAGATGCTGGAGGAAACAGGTACAAAAGTATCTATATCCACAGTGAAACGAGTCCTATATCAACATAACGTGAAAGGCCGATCAGCAAAGATGAAGCTACTACTCCAAAACGACCATTAAAAAAAAGCCAGACTACGGTTTGCAACTGCACATGGGGACAAAGTCCATACTTTTTGGAGAAATGTCCTCTGGTATGATGAAACAAAATGATACATTTTTGGCCAGAATGACCATTTTTATGTTTGGAGGAAAAGGGGGGAAGCTTGCAAGCCGAAGAACACCATCCCAACCGTGAAGCACAGGGGTGGCAGCATCATGTTGTAGGGTGCTTTGCTGCAGGAGGGACAGTTGCACTTCACAAAATTGATGGCGTCATAAGGGAGGAAAATTATGTGGATATATTAAAGCAATGTCTCAAGACATCAGTCAGGAAGTTAAAGCTTGGCCGCAAATGGGTCTTCCAAATGGACAATGACCCCAAGCATATTTCCAAAGTTGTGGCAAAATAGCTTAAGGACAACAAAGTCAAGGTATTGAAGTGGCCATCACAAAGCCCTGACCTCAAACCCATAGAAGATTTGTGGGCAGAACTGAAAAAGCGTGTGCGAGCAAGGAGGCCTACAATCCTGACTCAGTTACACCAGCTCTGTCAGGAGGAATGGGACAAAATTCACTCAACTTATTGTGGGAAGTTTGTGGAAGGCTACCCGAAACGTTTGACCCAAGTAAGACAAGGCAAAGCTACCAAATACTAATTGAGTGTATGTAAACTTCTGACCCACTGGGAATTTGATTAAATAGATTCAAGCTGAAATAAATCGTTCTCTCTGCTATTATTCTGACATTTCACATTCTTAAAATAAAGTGGTGATCCTAATTGACCTAAAACAGGGAGTTTTTAACTAGGATTAAATGTCAGGAATTGTGATAAACTGAGTTTGAATGTATTTGGCTAAGTTGTGTGTAAATTCCGACTTCAACTGTATACATCAACTTAAAGGTGTTATTTCTATAAAATGACAGTATGCTACGGTATTCTGGTTTTAATTCCTGTATAATCTTGCACTGTGGCCACAATTGTGACTTAGCCTGAAAAGGGATTTAAACTCATAACCTCTTTACAGCTAGCAACCTGAAATGTCCTGCTACAGTGCAGCTACACCACCAGATCGGCAAGTGTGAAAGAGATATGGCCACAATCTTATTGGCAAGAATGCATTTCTGTACTTTGCTAAAAAGCTGCCCAGAATCAAAGTACATCATTGTCCAATTATCACCACCAAAGTAACATCAACGTAAAACTAGAAGTGCTCAAGGACGCTTGACGTATAGTAGGGCTCTCCAACACTGTTCCTTGAGAGCTACCGTCCTTTAGGTTTTCAGTTCAACCCTAATCTAGCGCATTCTAATAAATAGCTGGTTGATGAACTGAATCAGGTTAGTTATAACTAGTGATGTTAAATTTGATACTGGAGCTCTGAG
Organism: Oncorhynchus kisutch; assembly: GCF_002021735.2. Classification (NCBI taxonomy): domain Eukaryota; kingdom Metazoa; phylum Chordata; class Actinopteri; order Salmoniformes; family Salmonidae; genus Oncorhynchus; species Oncorhynchus kisutch. Next base: position 63,568,119 of record NC_034184.2, on the reverse strand, counting down.
GCATGCGTCGGAATCGCTAATCAGTTGACTTCGAAGCAGTGTGCCGATGCCTGTGTCATTTTATCAGAAGCACATGATCACCGACTTCCAAAGCTTTGTTTCATCGAACAACCACCTGACTAGTTTGCTATTGGTTTCAGTAAAAGACAAAAAGGCTACTCTGTGCACGCGCTACAGCATGTGGGACATTATTCTTCTGGGCTCTAAATTCTTTTGACCAGCAGGTTCCACTAGTGTACATTGTGTTGATCGAAGCCTCGAGTAATTAACCTATTGTCAACACAATTGGTAGGAAAGCATCAATGCTTCACAAAGCTTTGTTTCCCCATCACTAGTTATAACTGGGGTTGGAGTGAAAACCTACAGGAGGGTAGCTCCGCAGGAACTGGGTTGAAAAGCCCTAAAGTAGAGTATTCATGAATTCTTTGTGGATTTGAACTTGCAATTATTTGGTTGATGTTTCTGAAGTTCCACCAGGTTCACACTAATTGCTTGGAACATATATTAACACACTCTCAAAAAACAAGGGTATGGTTAGGGTACAGTGTTTTTATCTGGGGTACAACAACAAGGTCAAAGGTACATTTCACAGGTACACATATGAACTCACATGGTACCATTTGGTACAATGGGACATTTTTCTACCCAATATTTGGAATATAAAGTATGATCATGACTGCTCGTTGTGGCTCATTAGCATATGGGGGCGTGTTCAGATATATGTGTATTTGTGCCAACCGTCAGTTGAAGTGTTGTAGCTGTTTAAGTGTTTGATGGTTATGCATGCATAGGTAGAGCACCTCCTTTGACACAGCCTATTTTGTAGAGAAATTGCATGAGAATGTGTCAGTAATGTGTTCACTGGGAAGAGATTATTGTTAATTTCCTGTAACATAATGACAAGTTGTTGCTGTGAATTTCTTATTTCTTAACTGGAAACTAATTATCAGTAAGCTATACTAAGCTACATGGAATGGTTTTAAGAAGGTCATACTAAGAATAATTTTGTTATTTTAATTTTGACCACTTGAAGAATATAAAACAAATACATAAAAAAATGATTTGATTTAAAAAATGTTTTGGCGTAATGCTATTAGCCCAAACAAAGGCATTAAATAACAGATTCACACTACATGGAACAGATAGTCCCCCCAAAAAATCTGAAGTGTCTGTTCTATATCTGAGAGATACAAGAAATATATATATTTTTTACATGTATTTAATCCCTTATTTTTGGCACTAAACTGACTCCATATATACTTTCCATTAATTACCAGTTGGAAATGTTTCTGTTATCCCTGAGCTCTGACCTCTCGCACATGCTGACCTCTGACATCACCTACTAAGGAAATTACCTCTCTAACAGCATTTTTCGACAGTTAAATGTAACATCAAAACATTTATTCATAAAAAGCAACCTATTAATATGTTTTTTTAAGCTCTATAATTAGTTTACAAGCATGATAGCTGTACGTTTAGTTTATGGTTGAAGCAGCTTGTTGGGCATTAGTCAATTGGCATTATTCCCAACAATTTCAAACCACGTGAATACATCCAACTGGTATTTACGAATCCACAACTGGTAAACTCCCACCTCATACATGGTTACGAATGTAGCTTTATATTTAATATATTGGGTAGAAAATTGTACCATTATACTAGATTATCTGCACATGTACCCTAACCGACCAGTACCATGTGAGGACCTATGTGTACCTCTGAAGGTACCTTATGTTGACCTTTTTGTACACCAGGGAATAATACTGTAATGTAACTGCAACTGACAGTGTGTGGCTATATGTTCTTGGTAACAAACGACCATCTGGTGGCACTACTGAGACATTAATGCACACCAGACCAAAAGGTTGCAAGTAAAAATCCCAAGATAATTTACGCACACTTAGGGCTAGATTCAAGTCCTTAGGAAACTGTCCAGTTTTTTGTATGTATTATTTCATACATTGTTAGCCCAGAAAACCTTCAATGTTATTACATACAGCCGGGATGAACTATTGGATATCATAGAGATGTCAACTTACCAGCGCAACCAGCACTGCGACCAGGAATACAACTTTTCCAAAGCGGGTCCTTTGTCTGCACCTCCCAGGGCATTTGATCTGATTCCAGAGGCCGACCCTAAACAACACTGTCTGAGGAGAGGGTGCCGGAGCGGTCTTCTAGTGAGGCTTCAGATGCGCACACACCACCCACCGCATCCGAATATATTACTCGCTAATGTCCAGTCCCTAGTTAACAAAGTCGATGAATTTAGGGCAAGAGTTGCTTTCCAAAAGATATATCTGGGATTGTAACATACTCTGTTTCATAGAGACATGGCTAGCTGGGGACATGCTGTTGGAGTCCATACAGCCAATGGGATTTTCAATGCATCGTGCCGACAGGAAGAAACATCTCTCTGGTAAGAAGAAGGGCGGGGTGTATGTTTCATGATTAACGACTCATGGTGTAATTGTAACAACATACAAGAACTCAAGTCCTTTTGTTCACCTGACCTAGAATTCCTCACAATCAAATGCCGACCGTATTATCACCCAAGAGAACTCTCCTTATCGTCACAGCCATGTATATCCCCCCGCAAGCGGATACCAAGACAGACATCAAGGAACTTCACTGGAATTATGCAAACTGGAAACCATATATCCTGAGGCTGCATTTATTGTAGCTGGGGATTTTAATAAAGCCAATCTGAGAAAAAGGCTACCTAAATTCTAGCAGCATATCGATTGCAGTACACAAGCGATTAACACACTCGACTACTGTTACTTCCGCAATGCATACAAGGCCCTCCCCCGCCCTCCTTTTGACAAATCTGACCATGACTCCATCTTGTTGCTCCCTTCCTATAGGCAGAAACTAAAACAGGAATTGCCCATGCTTAGGTCTATCCAATGCTGGTCTGACCAATCGGATTCCACGCTTCAAGATTGCTTCAGTCACGGGGACTGGGATATGTTCCGGGCCTCAGACAATAACATTGCCGTATACACTGACTCGGTGAGCGAGATTATAAGAAAGTGCATAGGAGATTTTATACCCACTGTGACTATTAAAACCTTCCCTAACCAGAACCGTGGACTGATGGCAGCATTCGCGCAAAACTGAAAGCACGTATCACCGCATTTAATCATGGCAAGGCTACTGGAAACGTGATCGAATACAAACAGTGTAGTTATTCCCTCCGTAAGGCAATCTAACAAGCAAAGCGTCAGTATAGAGACAAAGTGGAGATGTAATTCAACGGCTCAAACACGAGACGTATGTGGCAGGGTCTACAGACAATCACGGATGACAAAAATAAAACCATCCCCGTCGCGGACATCGACGTCTTGCTCCCAGACAAATGTAAAAACGAATTTGCACGTTTGAGGACAATACAGTGCCACCGACACAGCACGCTACCAAAGATTGTGGGCTCTCCTTCTCTGTGGCAATCTCCATCACACTGCACACTGCCCTATCCCATCTGGACAAGAGGAATACCTATGTTAGAATGCTGTTCATCGACTACAGCTCAGCACTCAACACCATAGTACCAAACCATCATTAAGCTTGAGACCCTGGGTCTCGACCCCACACTGTGCAACTGGGTCCTGGACTTCCTGAAGGGCAGCCCCCAGGTGGTGAAGGTAGGAAACAACATCTCCACTCCGCTGATCCTCAACACTAGGGCCCCATAAGGGTGCGTTCTCAGCCTCCCCTGTACTCCCTGTTCACCCACGACTGCGTGGCCTTGCACGCCTCCAACTCAATCATCAAGTTTGCAGACGACACTACAGTGGTAGGCTTGATTACCAACAACGACAAGACAGCCTACAGAGAGGAGGTGAGGGCCCTCGGGGTGTGGTGTCAACAATTGAGAGCATCCTGTTGGGCTGTATCACCGCCTGGTACGACAACTGCTCCGCCCACAACCGCAGGGCTCTCCAGAGGGTGGAGAGCCCTATAATAACCACCCGAACCACTACCTGCTCACCCCGCTTCCAACCAGAAGGCGAGATCAGTACAGGTGCATCAGAGAGATTGAAAAACAGCTTATATCTCAAGGCTATCAGATTGTTAAACAGCCACCACTAGCACAGACAGGTGGGTGCCTACCTACAGACTTGATATCATTAGCCACTTTAATAAATAGAACTCTATTCACTTTAATAATGGCAATTTAAGAATGTTTACATATCTCGCATTACTCATCTCATATGTATATACTGTATACTTGTGGCGGCAGGGTAGCCTAGTGGTTAGAGTGTTGGACTAGTAACCGAAAGGTTGCAAGTTCAAATCCCCGAGCCGACAAGGTACAAATCTGTCGTTCCACCCACTGTTCCTAGGCTGTCATTGAAAATAAGAATTTGTTCTTAACTGACTTGCCTAGTTAAATAAAGATAAAATACTGTATCCTTCACTATCTGATCTTTTGCATCTTAGCCGCTCTGTCACTGCTCATCCATATATTTTATACTTATATATTCTCATCCAATTCCTTTACTAGATTGTGTGTATTAGGTTTTGTTGGAGAATTTGTTAGATATTAGGTTTTGTTGTGGAATTGTTAGATATTACATGTTAGATACTGCTACACTGTCGTATCTAGAAGCATTTCGCTACACTCGCAACAACATGTGTATGTGGCCAATACAATTTGATTTGATTTTTATCTAAATTATCCTATAAATATCCTAGAAAAAATATCCTATAAATTTAAATGCAATTGCAAGTGAGGCAAGCCAAGTTAATTTGCAGGACGTGCCAAAATGTACCTAAGTGCATTCGGACTGACAGTAAATACAAAGCAAAACACTATTTTATTGTATTTTATTTAACCCTTATTTGACCAGGTAAGTTGACTGAGAACACATTCTCATTAATGTAGAATGTACCAAAAAATGACTAACATTTATCAGCAATGACTAACAGTGTAGTTTCATATCATCACATGTTTTCACATGGAAAATCCCATTATCTCACATGTGAAACAGGTTTTTGGAACACTTCACATGATCATGTTTTCAAATGTGCAATTCCATGTATAAATCACTGTTCAGCTCAAATATGAGCTCACATGGGATTGGAAGTCGCAATCGCTGAATTTGAGGTACGCTAATGTTTCTGCTGCACCACAAAGTCTGTAGCATTTTTTTTACATTCATTACCTATAATACATCTCTGCACTTAGCAAAAGAGTGCCATCTGCACTGCTATTTTAGTCATCAGTTATTCTGACTATTCTTTCATCATTGATTTAATTGACTTATTTCAGCAATTTGAGGGTTTTCTGTATAGATGTCTGTTGGTGTGCCATATTAAGCTGTTTTAATGTTACTCCTGAATCACTATGATATATATAATTGTATTTTTAACAGGGCTGAGATTTACCTTGAAGTCCAAAGTATAGAAATATAGGTCAAATCAATTACTGACGCAGACATGGTGGGATTGCAGAATGATCGGAATGCTGTGAGCCAAGAGGTTGAGTTGAAAACACTATGTTAAAAGCACTGTGTGTGTGTGTATCATAACAAAACATTTTTGTTTGCAGGTCATTATCTTAAATCCACATATGAAAGGTTATGTGATCACAAGTGAAAGTCCACATGTGAAACTTCATGAAAATCAAATCAAATCAAATCAAATGTAAAATAAAATCAAATGTAATTTATCACATACACGTTTAGCAGATGCGAAATGCTTGTGTTTCTAGCTCCAACAGTGCAGTAATATCTAACAATTCACAACAATACACACAACGTAAAAGTAAAAGAATGGAGTTAAGGAATATATAAGTATTAGGATGAGCAATGTCAGAGAGGCATAGTCTAAATATAAAGTAGAATAGGCGACAGTATATACATATAAGATGAGTAAAGCAAAAATATGTAAACATTACTAAAGTGACTAGTGTTCCATTATTAAAGTGGCCAGTGATTTCAAGTCTATGTATTTGGGATAGCAGCCTCTAAGGTGCAGGGTATCGTAGCCGGGTGGAAGCCAACTAGTGATAGCTATTTAACATTCTGATGGACCATTTCAGATCGTCAGTGATGTGTATGCCGAGGAACTTGAAGCTTTCCACCTGCTCCACTGCAGTCCTGTCGATGTGGATAGGGGTGTGCTCCCTCTGCTTTCCTGTTTCCTGAAGTCCACAATCAGCTCCTTTGTTTTGTCGACATTGAGTGAGAGGTTATTTTCCTGACACCACACTCCCAGGGCCCTCACCTCCTCTCTGTAGGCTGTCTCGACCTTGTTGGTAATCAGGCCTACTAATGTTGTGTCGTCTACAAACTTTGATTGAGTTGGAGGGGTGACTGGCCACGCAGTTATGGGTGAACAGGGAGAACAGGAGGAAGCGGAGCATGCACCCTTTTGGGGCTCCAGTGTTGACGATCAGCGAAGTGGAGGTCTTGTTTCCTACCTTCACCACCTGTGGGCGGCCCGTCAAGAAGTCCAGGACCCAGTTACACAGGGCGGGGTTCAGCCCCAAGCTTAATGATGAACTTGTAGGATACTATGGTGTTGAATGCTGAGCTATAGTCAATGAACAGCTTTCTTACATAGGTAATCCTCTTGTCCAGATGGGATAGGGCAGTGTGCAGTATGATGGCGATTGCATCGTCTATGGATTTATTGGGGAGGTAAGCAAATTGAAGTGGGTCTAGGGTGCCAGGTAAGGTAGAGGTGATATGATCCTTAACTAGCCTCTCGAACCACTTCACAATGACAGAAGTGAGTGCTACGGGGCGATAGTAATTTAGTTCAGTTACCTTTGCTTTCTTGGGTACAGGTAGCTATCTTGAAGCATGTGGGGACAGCAGACTGGGATAGGGAGAGATTGAATATGTCTGTATACCCTCCAGCCAGCTGGTCGGTGCATACTCTGAGGACGCGGCTACTCACGTTGGCCACGGAGAAGGAAAGCCCACAGTCCTTGGTAGCAGTCTGCATCAGTAGTACTGTGTTATCCTCAAAGCAAGCAAAGAAGTTGTTTAGCTTGTCCGGAAGCAAGACACGATGTCCGCGACGTGGCTGGTTTTCCCTTAGGTCTATAGACCGTGATTGTCTATAGACCCTGCCACATACGTCTCGTGTCTGAGCTGTTGAATTGCGACTCCACTTTGCCTGTTTGATTGCCTTACTGAGGGAATAACAAGACTGTTTGTATTTGGCCATATTCCCAGTCACTGTGCCATGGTTAAATGCAGTGGTTTGCGCTTTCTGATTTTTGCGCGAATGCTGCCATCTATCCACGGTTTCTGGTTAGGGTAGGTTTTAATAGTCACAGTGGGTAAAACATCTCCTATACACTTCCTAATAAACTCAGTCAGCGTATCCGTGAATCTGTCTATGTTATTCTCTGAGGCTACCCGGAACATATCCCAGTCCACATGATCAAAACAATCTTGAAGCGTGGATTCCGATTGGTCAGACCAGCATTTAATCATCCTTAGGTACTTCATGTTTGAGTTTCTGCCTATAGAAAGGGAGGAGCAAAATGGAGTCATGATCAGATTTGTAGAAGTGAGGGCGGAGGGGGGGGGGCTTGTAGGAGTAGAGCAGTGTAGCAGTGGATGAGTGTTTTAGCAGTGCGAGTACTACAGTACATTCAATGTGTTGATATAACTTCGGTAGCGTTTTCCTCAAATTTGCTTTGTTAAAATCCCCAGCTACAATAAATGCAGTCTCAGGATGTGTGGTTTCCAGTTTGCATAAAGTCCAGTGAAGTTCTTTGAGGGCTGTTGTGATATCGACTTGAGGGGGAATATACACGGCTGTGACTATACATGTGAAAATTCACATCATCACATTTAAAGTGTTCCAAAAACACATGGTGCATAACATGTGGAAATGTTACATGAAATCATTTGGGTTTTCCATAAGGGTTGTGTACCATTACTGTAAATATAATACACAAAGTGTAATATAGAATTAAGAGCACAAGTGGAATGTGAGAGTTTAAATTTCACAAACATTCAGAGCTTTCATTTCATTTAAATTAAAATAATTTTGAACAGACACAAAAGGTCTGGTTATCTGTCAACAACAGGTGTTGCCTTTTAAGGAGACAGATGTGTGGGTTTTCTCAGTAAATATAGATACAATAACACACACACATACACACACACAATGTAGATCTACACAGCAATCTGCTTCCTTTTCCCCCATATCATTATACAGTATTTCGCAGTGAGTCTCTTGAATGCAATTCGTACATTTCATGGTTGATTTCATATTTCTATCTACATTTATAGATACGCTTTTGTTTTTTTGTTGTTTCTGTTTTTTTTCGCAATCAACTTTAATGGCCCTGAAGATTGTTTTGTTATGGCTTAAAACAGTTACAATGTGTGGTTAGACACAATATATTTGTATTAAAACACCATTGTGTAAGTTGTTATTGGTCTTGGGGCACATCCAACTATTCTTTCAACTTGAGTGTAATTTTTATGCATTGTCTAATAAAACAGAGGCCTACAACCCACACCATATACTCAATTTGACATATTAATTGCAATTAGTAACTAAGGTCACACTAAAGCTGTCAACAGTATCCATATCACAACATAATCATACTCCAATAGCTGCTCTTGTTTTGCAAAACCCTTCAAGCTTATTTCCTCATTTTTTCAGCTTTTTGTTTTTACAGTATTTTTTATATCTACTTTTCACAACATGTTCTTAACATGTTCTCTTGTGGTGTATCTTTCAACTGACTGGTCTTTACAAGCCACCCAGGACGGCTGAGGTTAAAGTTATTCCCATTAGGGCTCTATTTTAACAAACCTAACGCAATAGTAAATCTTAGCGCTGGTGGTAGTGCTATAATTCCAGGATGTGTCAGAAATATTTCTGCTATTTTCACAGCAAGAACTATGGGCGCAAAAGCTAGCGGTGGCGTGAAAGGGCTGGGTTTTGATGAATAACTAAGTTGTAGGTGTGACGAGGGCTTGTCCACTTACTGGCCAATCAACCTTTGGAGCGTTGGCAGTCAACATTGTTTTTATTGTCTTCAACGAATATAGGCATATGTATATCTTAAAGGTCCAATGCAGCCATTTTTATCTCAATATCAGATCATTTCTGGGTAACAATTTAGTATCTTACAGTGATAGTTTAATTCAAATATTTAAAAAAAAAAAACAAAAATAGCTTCTTAGTAAAGAGCAATTTCTCAAGCAAGAATGTTGCTAGGACTGTTTGGGAGTTGTCTGAGTGGCAAGGGGAAAACTAGCTGTTATGGGCTATTAACTAATTTACCGCCTGGTTATGTCAACAGGCAGGCCAAAACTCCATCTCACCACAACAGGCTGAAATTTCAGGCAGTCTTTTCAAACAGGTCTTACACTAAAAGGGCATTATCATAATTTTCACAATTTCACAGTATTATTCCAACCTCATAGTGTGGAAATATATATAAAATACAGGAAATCACAGTTTTGACTGCACTGGGCCTTTAAAGCATCCCACTTCCCACTGAAATAAAAAATACTAGGCTCGAGTAAAATGTATTGTATTGTATTGTAGGCCTATCCACTGTTGATATGGCATTATAGGACTGAATAATTTAAAGGCCCAATAACAGCTAGTTTTCAGTTTCCCCTCCCCACTCAGACCACTCCCATACAGTCCTAGAAAAATCCTTCCTTGAGAAATAGTTTTTTGCTATTTTTGTTCATTTTTGACCATTTTAATTGAAAACAATCACAATAAGGTACTTAAGGTACTTAAAAATGACGGTATTGGAACTTGAAATAAGTTTGGAGGAGCTTCTCTTTGGTAACCGGGTGAGAGACACTCTTTGGAAATGGGGATGCATACAAGCGAAAGTCATATGCAGGAAGGCCGATGTGAATTGTGAATCATGAAAAAGCATGACGGCAAAGTCATGATAAGGGCAAGGGTAAGGGTAGCCTATTGAGGGCTTGGTTTTTAATAGATTGAAATGGAAAACAAACAATTGTTACAGAAAAATAACTTAATGATGGGCATATGGACACATGTACATGGAGGGGGTTCTGTGCACATCCAAAATAATAACGGGAGCTGGATAAAATAATGTAGCCTACAATACATACATACATACATAAAAAGGGGATGTCCGCTCACTGTTTTGCTGCTCCCAAACTTGATATTTTAATAAAGCTTTGATGACTAAGATTTATTTCAAACGGTCTCACAAGCCAAACCATATATTTATAGGGTGGAAAATGTCAGCGCACCAGTTTTTACATGCCGACTAACGTGTGTTTGACACTTCCGACCGCCTTAGCGCCAGCCGAGAATAGAGCCCTTAGCGTTACATTATGCAGTAAACAGCACACAGAATATCTGTCCACTCTAAAACTGACTGGGAGAGTGTGACACGAAGGATCAGCTGATAGCCCAACAAGCAAAGCTCTCTTCCAGGGACACTCATTACAATTCTCCCCGGGCTGCATTGTAGAACACAAACAGCTCTGCTCTCCAATGCCAACATTGGCACAATGGAGTGGGTGCTGTGTGAAGACTGCAGACGTGCTGAGTGGGAGTTTTATCAGGTCAAATAAGGTCAGCAGTGCAGTTTTTTGGGGCGGTGTAAGTTTGATCAAAATGTGCCCTAGTTCAAAAGGCCAGGAGTTTTTTTTAAATTGTTGAATTCCAGTAGCTTTCCCAAAATTCCCAGGTTTTCCAGGAATACTGGTTGGAATATTCTGTATGTCTTGCTTATTCGATCCTGATTCCAGAAATCTTCCAACCTGGATTCCTAGAGAATCTGGGAATTTTAGGAAAGTTACCAGAATTTTACAACCGTAGTTTACCACATCTACAGTACAAGGCTTGAAGACAGGGTTGATGCTCACAGAGGCTCTAGATCAAGACGTGTGTTTTCACAAAGTTGTTTGAGAACATACTAGAGACTCTAGGAACTCCAGGAACAGGTCCAGGAACTCCAGGAACAGGTCCAGGAACTCCAGGAACAGGTCCAGGACTCCAGGAACAGGTCCAGGAACTCCAGGAACAGGTCTAGGAACTCCAGGAACAGGTCCAGGACTCCAGGAACAGGTCCAGGACTCCAGGAACAGGTCCAGGAACTCCAGGAACAGGTCCAGGACTCCAGGAACAGGTCCCTGGACACTGCATTTGATCAAGACTTCTAAGAGTACATTATGTAATAGATTGGATGACCATGGTCAGTCTTCATGGTTAAGGCTAGTAGAGGTGTGTGTGTGTGTGTGTGTGTGTGTGTGTGTGTGTGTGTGTGTGTGTGTGTGTGTGTGTGTGTGTGTGTGTGTGTGTGTGTGTGTGTGTGTGTGTGTGTGTGTGTGTGTGTGTGTGTGTGTGTGTGTGTGTGTGTGTATTACAACTGGGGGGCAGACACCAGCGCTGCATGACCTTTAAACAGAGTGGCCCTTTATAGCAGAACAGACAGACCTTTAAGGGCCTGACATGGACACCTGAAATGAAAAAGTTGCCCCATCAGGATTGATAGGTATGCCATGCCCTGCTCCTTATTCATGCCTTAATCATTGACAGGTTGTACCTGAGAGCTCATTAAACTGAGATTCTGACCTGTTCAGTTGTTAGTCTGTGTAATAATCCAAAGGAAAGTAGTTCACAGAAGAAAATCCCCAAATATATAAGTAGGCCTTAGGTTGTTAGAAGCAATCATCCTCCCTTTCGTATGATGTTACATCCTGAAAGAATCAAATAGAAATATAAAAAATCCTGCATTTCAAAATTGTACACGATGTTACAAATTTGTAAGTGCCCAAGATCCTGTTCAATCTCTATAAAAGCATTGGATTGGTGTTGGCATGGGCTAGAGGGAGTTTGCATATATGAGTCATGTCCTTTCAAATTCATAAAGGGAAGTGAACAAGTGCACACTTAGGGAGAAAGGAAAAGTAATTGGGACATACAGTGCATTCAGATAGTATTCAGACCCCTTTACTTTTTCCACATTTTGTTACGTTACAGCCTTATTCTAAAATGGATTCAATTGGATTTTTTGCCTGTACCCCCGCACACTGAATCGGTACCGGTGCCCCCTGTATATAGCCTCCTTATTGTTATTCTTATGTTACTTTTATTCATCGTTTTTATTTTAGTCTACTTGGTAAATATTTTCTTCTTCTTGAACTGCTCTGTTGGTTAATGGCTTGTAAGTAAGCATTTTACGGTAAAGTCTACACTTATTGTATTCGGAGCATGTGACAAATAACATTTTATTTTATTTGACCCCTTGAAAAGGTCAAGGTCTGAATACTTTCCAAATGCACTTGACCATGAGTGTGGCTAGTGCAGGGCTCTCCAACCCTGTTCCTGGACAGCTACCCTCTCATAGGTTTTCAATCCAACCCGTTGTAACTAATCTGATTCAGGTTATCCACCAGCTAATTACCTACAGGACGGTAGCTCTCCAGGAACAGGGTTGGAGAGCCATGGGCTAGGGAGTGACCGGGATAGAGCCCACAGCCTATACACATCTCAAAGAACCATGGAACCTTTTGGGTTACAAAGCTAATGACTCATGTTTTCTACTATTACCATGACTATGTGTAGTAGATGGCGATCTGTGAAACTCTCCCTTCAGCCTGAAGTGTCGCCCAATGCACCATTAAAGAATGGTAGTGCAATGGGTTGAAACGCTTCAGGAGGGCGATCAAATGTGTTTGATAGGCAGAGATCCTGAGTTTGAGCCTTGGTATGAGCTGGATCATGGGAAAGCAGTACTTGCTAAGCAAACAGTCTGATGTAATTTACATATGTGGTGTATTGATGTGGGGCTTTGTGTTAAATTATCAAATAGTCAATCAACCCATGTAGGTATTATTTCTGCTTATATACTGTGGAATTGCTGTACACTACCTATTTTAACAGAATCTCATGAGAAAAGTGCTGTGAAAGAAAAAAAATACTAAACAAAAGATCATCCAAAAATTGTCACCTAAAGCACCCCTCGAAGCACAAGTAGGTGAGCATGAGCACACAACCAAACAATTTGTGGCTAAGCCATTAGTTGTTGCTGAGTCACTGGCCTTGAATGCTGACTCACATATTGAAGTAACACCGCAGATCCACAAAAGGTCACATCAAGCATACTTCACTTAACACTCCATCTCAAACACTTAATATCACCACTCGCATGTTTCCTTTTTACCGTAAAGTTTATCAGTGGACACATTTTTTGGGTGAACAGAGCTGTCTTTGAATATCATTCCTTGAGCACTACAAGCTATTTTTTTTGCATGTGATAATGTCATGAGATGTTCTTGTTTATGTCTGTAACTTTGATGGTATTCACATCTTACAGAGTGTGGCTTTAAAGAGAGAGCACACACCTAGAACAGACACAGTCCCGTGACACAGTCCCGCCCACTGAGTGTACTGCATGTGAGTTCTCTAAAGTCCTCTTAAGTGTGTCATCTCTCCTGGGCCTACCTGTGTGACAGCATGATTCATGGCCTGTAAGGGAGAGTGGGGTAAATTGAGCCACTCTTGTTTCTAGGAAAACATACACAAAATGTATAATTTCACCAAATATTTAGAAAGAGGCCATCATTTCATGGAGTCTGTGAAGGAAGTAACCACATGGAAAAAAGTGGTAAGCAAATGTATGTCCCAAAACAGATTTTCACCAAGTCAAATGAATCTATTGAGTTAGAGGTTTGATGATGCTTGTATCTAAACCAAAGTAGATGATCTAAAGATTGTTCTATGCATCAGTTGGGGTCTCTATAACCTTCAATATGAGGTCCTAAACCTAGCATGAAAGTGCATACTTGTAGCTGTGTGGGCTAATATAATCCAAATGTTTGCCTCGGGGTAAGATGAGCCAATGGTTGAGCCAATGGTTGAACCAATGGCAAGTTTCCAGATGTAATGCAAGGCATTAAAATTAAACAAAAAAAGTGATTGTGAAAGTGTTGAATTGTGAGTGGGAAATCAAGATAGATTCTCAATTGGATTGAGGTCTGGGTGTTGATTGGGCCATTCCAAGACATTTGAATGTTTCCGCCTAAACCACTCGAGTGTTGCTTTAGCAGTATGCTTAGGGTCATTGTCCTGCTAGAAGGTGAACCTCCGTCCCAGTCTCAAATCTCTGGAAGACAAACAGGTTTCCCTCAAGAATTTCCCTGTATTTAGCGCCATTCATCATCCCTTAAATTCTGACCAGTTTCCCAGTCCCTGCCGATGAAAAACATCCCCACAGCATGATGCTGCCACCACCATGTTTCACTGTGGGGATGATGTCTCGGGGTGATGAGCGGTGTTGGGTTTGTGCCAGACATAGCATTTTCCTTGATGGCCAAAAAGCTACATTTTAGTCTCATCTGACCAGAGTACCTTCTTCCATATGTTTGGGGAGTCTCCCACATGCCTTTTGGCGAACACCAAACGTGTTTGCTTATTTGTTTCTTTAAGCAATGGCTTTTTTCTGGCCACTCTTCCATAAAGCCCAGCTCTGTGGCATGTACAGCTTAAAGTGGTCCTATGGACAGCTACTCCAATCTCAGCTGTGGAGCTTTGCAGCTCCTTCAGGGTTATCGTTGATCTCTTTGTTGCCTCGTCTCTTGGCAGGTTTGTTGTGGTGCCATATTCTTTCCATTTTTTAATAATGGATTTAATGGTGCTCCGTGGGATGTTCAAAGTTTCTGATATTTTTTTATAACCAACACTGATCTGTACTTCTTCACAACTTTATCCCTGATCTGTTTGGAGAGCTCCTTGGTATTCATGGTGCTGCTTGCTTGGTGTTGCCCCTTGCTTACTGGTGTTGCAGACTCTGGGGCCATTCAGAACAGGTGTATAAATACTGAGATCATGTGGCAGATCATGTGACACTTAGATTGCACACAGGTGGACTTTATTTAACTAATTATGTTACTTCTGAAGGTAATTGGTTGCACCAGATCTTATTTAGGGGCTTTATAGCAAAGGAGGTGAATACAGTGCCTTGCGAAAGTATTCGGCCCTGTCACGCCTTGGTCTTAGTGTTTTGTGTTTTCGTTATATATTTGGTCAGGCCAGGGTGTGACAGGGGTTTACGTGTTGTATTTCGTATTGGGGTTTGTAGTATTTGGGATCGCGGCTGATTAGGGGTGTTGTATAGGCTTGGCTGCCTGAGGCGGTTCTCAATCAGCTGTCAGGTGATTCTCGTTGCCTCTGATTGGGAACCGTATTTAGGTAGCTTGAGTTTCGCTTTGTCTTTCGTGGGTGATTGTTCCTGTCTCTGTGTAGTGTTCACCAGATAGGCTGTATTAGGTTTCACGTTCCGTTTGTTGTTTTTGTAGTTATTTAAGTTATTTCATGTATCGTCACTTTTTTTCATTAAAGACATGAGTAACCACCACGCTGCATTTCGGTCCGACTCTCTTTCTACAAACGAAGAACGCCGTTACAGACCCCCTTGAACTTTGCGACCTTTTGCCACATTTCAGGCTTCATAAAGATATAAAACTGTATTTTTTTGTGAAGAATCAACAACAAGTGGGACACAATCATGAAGTGGAACGACATTTATTGGATATTTCAAACTTTTTTAACAAATCAAAAACTGAAATATTGGGCGTGCAAAATTATTCAGCCCCTTTACTTTCAGTGCAGCAAACTCTCTCCAGAAGTTCAGTGAGGATCTCTGAATGATCCAATGTTGACCTAAATGACTAATGATGATAAATACAATCCACCTGTGTGTAATCAAGTCTCCGTATAAATGCACCTGCACTGTGATAGTCTCAGAGAGACATCATGAGAGAGCATCATAATGAGCATCATGAAGAACAAAGAACACACCAGGCAGGTCCGAGATACTGTTACGAAGAAGTTTAAAGCCAGATTTGGATACAAAAAGATTTCCCAAGCTTTAAACATCCCAAGGAGCACTGTGCAAGCGATAATATTGAAATGGAAGGAGTATCAGACCACTGCAAATCTACCAAGACCTGGCCGCCCCTCTAAACTTTCAGCTTATACAAGGAGAAGACTGATCAGAGATGCAGCCAAGAGGCCCATGATCACTCTGGATGAACTGCAGAGATCTACAGCTGAGGTGGGAGACTCTGTCCATAGGACAACAATCAGTCGTATATTGCACAAATCTGGCCTTTATGGAAGAGTGGCAAGAAGAAAGCCATTTCTTAAAGATATCCATAAAAAGTGTTGTTTAAAGTTTGCCACAAGCCACCTGGGAGACACACCAAACATGTGGAAGAAGGTGCTCTGGTCAGATGAAACCAAAATTGAACTTTTTGGCAACAATGCAAAACGTTATGTTTGGCGTAAAAGCAACACAGCTCATCACCCTGAACACACCATCCCCACTGTCAAACATGGTGGTGGCAGCATCATGGTTTGGGCCTGCTTTTCTTCAGCAGGGACAGGGAAGATGGTTAAAATTGATGGGAAGATGGATGGAGCCAAATACAGGACCATTCTGGAAGAAAACCTGATGGAGTCTGCAAAAGACCTGAGACTGGGACGGAGATTTGTCTTCCAACAAGACAATGATCCAAAACATAAAGCAAAATCTACAATGGAATGGTTCAAAAATAAACATATCCAGGTGTTAGAATGGCCAAGTCAAAGTCCAGACCTGAATCCAATCGAGAATCTGTGGAAAGAACTGAAAACTGCTGTTCACAAATGCTCTCCATCCAACCTCACTGAGCTCGAGCTGTTTTGCAAGGAGGAATGGGAAAAAAATTCAGTCTCTCGATGTGCAAAACTGATAGAGACATACCCCAAGCGACTTACAGCTGTAATCGCAGCAAAAGGTGGCGCTACAAAGTATTAACTTAAGGGGGCTGAATAATTTTGCACGCCCAATTTTTCCGTTTTTGATTTGTTAAAAACGTTTGAAATATCCAATAAATGTCGTTCCACTTTATGATTGTGTCCCACTTGTTGTTGATTCTTCACAAAAAAATACAGTTTTATATCTTTATGTTTGAAGTCTGAAATGTGGCAAAAGGTCGCAAAGTTCAAGGGGGCCGAATACTTTCGCAAGGCACTGTACATATGTATGCACCACTTTTCAATTTTTTTATTTTTTAAACAAGTAATATTTTTTATTTCACTTCACCAATTTTTACTATTTTGTGTATGTCCATTACATGAAATCCCCAAAAAAATCAATTTAAATTACAGGTTGTAATTCAACAAAATAGGAAAAATGCCAAGGAATACTTTTGCAAGGCACTGTACCTCATACCTCATAAGTTGTGCCAAGAATTATGTTTTCCATACTGTAATGTTTATATTTATTCTCATTATTTTGAGGGATACACAACATCCTGAAATATATGTAGATATATTTGTTAGAAAGAATTATATATTTCCCTTGATGGAGTGATGTGAATGTTTTAAAAAAAATTGCTTAACTTACCCCACTCTTCCCTACCTGTTTTTATGTACCTCATATTCCTGGTAGAAGATGAGTGGAACTTTAAGAACATGAATTTACTTTTTAATGCATGAACATGGCTGAGTTTCTGTACTGAGAAAGCAGAACAAATTCCAGGCATGTAGTCTAGCCAGATTGATAGGCATGCCTTTGAGTTTGGTAGCAAAGTGATACTATTCCCCCTGCCTTGTTGGTCTTTGGGCGCCACACTGTGGCTGATAATGCTACTACATCAATAAGTGTTGCTTTAACCTTTAGCATGTTTATCACCCTCTTTCTGATAATCCTATTCTTCAACTTCTGAGAGAGAGACAGATAATTCAACAACTTACTGATCACCAGGGTATAATGTGACAAAAGATTCCTCTTGATCACTCTATTCCTTTATGTCTTGAACATCCTAATTCAAGGCATCTTACTTCAGGACCATTTCCCATTCTCCTCCACACACTATTATGTACTCCGTTTGAATCCCATCCAAAGTCCTTTATTGAGAAATATGATGCTGCCAATCCAAGTGAAGCTCTAGCCACCCCCATCCATCATCCATGCTGTATTAATTTGAGACTGGCTGCCATTACGCTGAGCAGCAGCTCTGACCAATAGGAGATAATATCATGTTCATTACTATATTGGGTGATAAATGCATATTCTAGTGGGATGGATAAAATACGAGGGTGCGTGAAGACGATTTATTTCTGCAATACAGTGTGAAATAAGCCTGAAATGTATGCTTTTTTTCTCTCTCTCTCTCAGTCTAAATATAATTCCACGGGTGCTGCGGCTGCCATTTGAAGCTCCATTATTTTGAGGAGACATTATGTTGCGTGGGGCAGGTTTCTCTAACCCCGCTGGCCTGTGTGGTTTGAATTATCTCTGCTGGCTGGATGAGTGACTGTGAGAGTGATAGCGTCTGAGGCATATTAGATTAGTCAGCTTCTAATGCCTGTCTGAATAGCAATCGACAACATTTGAATATTTCTTAATGTGATGTTTTGCACTCTGACGCCCATGACAGGAACCAGAGGAAGGAAGAGAGAGGAGAAGAAGGAAGAAATACAGGCAGGACTGTTTGTTTTGACAGTTCCCTAGTATGTGAATAGGGGTTCAATTGAGAAAGTGACCCGACCGGTCTCAATAATTTGGACATGGTTTTGATTGTTATGTTTGTAGATACCGTACATGCATAACTCTCAGGGTGATGGTTGGCAATGGCAATAACTGCATAAATGGCAGAAATAATAATAGTACGTACAAATCAGTCACTGTAACAAGGTAAAACAATTATGACAGTTTGAGTTCATCAGTAGTATCAGCCCCAAAGAGAGAACATCATTAGAATCTGTTTTTATGATATAATAACTGCCCCAGGGGTAGCAACTTCAATAGAATCTGCCCTTCTACTTTAGTAACCACTCCAGATACAGCAACATCAAAAGCATTTGCCCTGGGGGCCGCAACAGCAATATTATCTGCCCTTAGAACCTTATACTATGGTCAGGTCACTGCCCCAAGGGCAGCAACTACAATAGAATCGACCCTTACACTCTCTGAGAAAAGGGTACGGTTAGGGTGCAGTATTGTTCCCTGAGGTACAAACATGGTACTGTTCATGCAGATAATCTAGAATAATGGTACATTTCTGTACCCAATATTTTGAATAGCAATAATAATTTGGTGGGTGCTTCTATTTTTCCTATTTCACACATGTTCGAGGGTGTATTAATACGCATGTCTATCTAAGGCCTAGATTCAATCAGATCAAGCATTAACAAACGATAGCCGACACCCGCATTGCTGATGTTTTGGCAGTGTCGTAAGTGTAAATGCATTGGATATGTCAAATCGGGTAGAAGATGAGCTTGATTATTGTCATGAAGCCACACCTATCTCACTCCCATGAGAAGTTCAGAATGAGAAAGTGTAGGCTATATAGAAATAATTAGGCTCAAATGTAAATCATTCAAATAAATGAGGATTTCTATCAGTTTAATCGAAGTGTAGATTACATTCCAGTGTTCGAACTTGTAAAAACGGCTGCATGGCATTTCTCTTAATGAGACGCCGTGTAGCCAATGGAAATATCTGCTTTAGGTATAATTCCAGGAGTCGCTTGAGGATTTGACAGCTCTAACGACACCACTAAAAAAACAACTGCTATGCAGATGTAGGTTAAAGCGGATCTGACTGAATAGAGCCCTGAGTACATGGGTACGGCACATCATCCCTGCATGTGTTGCAACTGCAATCCGGGAATTTTCCCAGAGGCGAGTGGCAGGTAGCATAGTGGTTAAGAGCGTTGGGCTACTAATTGAAAGGTTGATGGTTCGAATCCCTGAGCCAACTACATAACAAATCTGTCGAAATGGTCTTGAGCAAGGCACTTAACACTAGTTGCTCTGGATAAGTGTCTGCTAAATGTAGCTACAATGGTTTTTATTGTAGTGTAATTAGCGTTTTACAAATTGATGAATCTGTACATCATGTAGTCCATTGAAACAGCCCTACAAATAATTTTTCTACATTTATGTAGCTATGCAACCTGGACTCAGGGGTAAATGTAACATTGACACTCAAATTAGTATATGTTACGTTTCATATGGTATGTATTAATTTGTGGATGTCCATCATCCCTTTTATATGATATATTACGAACTATGATATGTTACGAATTCTGACATACTGTATTGATATAACGGTACTAGTCAACAGTTAGGACACACCTACTCATTCAAGATTTTTTTTTAATTTATGCAATATTCTACATTGTAGAATTATAGTGAAGACAACAATACTATGAAATAACACAAAGAATCATGTAGTAACCAAAAAAGTGTTAAACAAATGTTTTAAAAAACACTCTTGGCATTCTCTCAACCAGCTTCATGAGGTAGTCAACTGGAATGCATTTCAATTAACAGCTGTGCCTTGCTAAAGGTTAATTTGTTCTTAATGTGTTTGAGCCGGTCAGTTGTGTTGTGACAAGGTAGGTGTGGTATACAAAAGATAGCCCTATTTGGTAAAATACCAAGTCCATATTATGGCAAGAACAGTTCAAATAAGCAAAGAGAAACGTCAGTAAATCATTACTTTAAGACATGAAGGTCAGTCAATATGGAACATTTCAAGATCTTGGAAAGTTTCTTCAAGTGCAGTCGCAAAAACCATCAAGCACTATGATGACACTGGCTCTCATGAGGACCGCCACAGGAAAGGAAGACCCAGAGCCACCTCTGCTGCAGAGGACAAGTTCACTAGAGTTACCAGCCTCAGAAATTACAGCCCAAATAAATGCTTCACAGAGTTCAAGTAACAGACACATCTCAACATCAACTGTTCAGTCGAGACTGCGTGAATCAGGCCTTCATGGTCGAATTTCTGCAAAGAAACCACTACTAAAGGACACCAATAAGAAGAAGAGACTTGTTTGGGCCAAGAATCATGAGCAATGGACATTAGACCGTTGGAAATCTGTCCTTTGGTCTGATGAGTCCAAATTTTAGATTTTTGGTTCCACCCGACATGTCTTTGTGAGACGCAGAGTAGGTGAACGGATGATCTCCGCATGTGTAGTTCCCACCATGAAACATGGAGGAGGAGGTGTGATGGTGTGAGGGTGCTTTGCTGGTGATACAGCCGGTGATTGATTTCGAATTCAAGGCACACTTAACCAGCAAGGCTACCACAGCATTCTGCAGTGAAACACCATCCCATCTGGTTTACGCTTAGTGGGAATATCATTTTTTTCCCAACAGGACAATCAAATCAAATGTATTTATATAGCCCTTCGTACATCAGCTGATATCTCAAAGTGTTGTACAGAAACCCAGCCTAAAACCCCAAACAGCAAGCAATGCAGGTGTAGAAGCACGGTGGCTAGGAAAAACTCCCTAGAAAGGCCAAAGGAAGAGCGCTAGGAAGAAACCTAGAGAGGAACCAGGCTGTGGGGTGGCCAGTCCTCTTCTGGCTGTGCCGGGTGGAGATTATAACAGAACATGGCCAAGATGTTCAAATGTTCATAAATGACCAGCATGGTCAAATAATAATAATCACAGGCAGAACAATGACCCAACACACCAAGAAGGAGAGTTATAAAGTCCTGCATCAGATGACCTGGCCTCCACAATCACCTGACCTCAACCCAATTGAGATGGTTTGGGATAAGTTGGACCGCAGAGTGAAGGAAAAGCAGTCAAAAAGTGCTCAGCATGTGTGGGAACTCCTTCATGACAGTTGGAAAAGCATTCTAGGTGATGCTGGTTGAGAATGTCAAGAGTGTGCAAAGCTGTCATCAAGGCAAAGGGTGGCTACGTTGAAGAATCTATATTTTAAAGTCTATTTTGATTTGTTTAACAACTTTTTGTTTACTTCATGATTCCATGTATTTTTTCATAGTTTTGATATTCTACAATGTAGAAAATAGTTTTAAAAAATTCAGAAAATCCTTAGGTGTGTCAACTTTTGACTGGTACTGTATATAATATACTGTATTACGAATTCTAACTTGTTGTGGCTAATGTTAGCTAGGTGGCTAACACCAGTTGGCAAATGTTAGCTAGGCTATGGGTTAAGGTAAGAGTTTGGTTAAAGGGTTAGGGCGAGGGGAATGGTTAGCTAACATGCTAAGTAGTTGCAAAGTAGCTAAAACATGCTAAGTAGTTGCAAAGTTACTAATTAGCTAAAGTTGTCCATGATGAGAGTCAAACACTTTGGGTTGCTAGATATTCGCGTTATACTCCTACCCATCGAGCCTGACCAGCCACCCTACTTTCATTGTTTCCCTTAATAAGTACCCTTCTGTCTTATGCAACCATATCAAACGTAACATATGACACTAATTTGAGTGTTACAGATTTACGTTCACCATGTTAAAGATGCACTATGCAGAAATTGCTCTGCCATTTCCTGGTTGCTAAAATTCTAATAGTTCGCCTAATTTCTGTTTTTGTGACAAAACAAGCAAACATAGTGTAGAGACTCATTGTACCATCTTAACTTCTGTGAAATATATTTTCCATAACCAAAATATTGCATTTTCAGCTGTTTGTAGCTGTTGTACCAAACCGAAGGTAAATGGTGCAAAAACTTAACTTTTGAACGGGAAGCATAGAAAAGCACACAGAAGTGGCACAGTAGATCTGTTCTTAGACTTGCATTCAATGAGAATGACAGATCTATAAGACACATTTCTATGTGAATTTGGTCAGGTCGCCCAAAATGTTACAGTTTTGTCAGCTTTAAAGACGCACTATGCAAAAATTGCTCCACCCTTTCCTGGTTGTTAAACTGAAATTATGTGAACAATTAGAATTTTATGTGACAAAACAAGCAAGTATAGTGTAGAGAATCATTGTACCATCTAAACCACTGTGAAATATATTTTCCATAACCAAAAATATTGTATTTTCAGATGTTTGAAGCTGGTGTACAAAACTGAAAGTAAAAGACAGAAAAAGCTTCATGTTATGATGCCAGGGATATCATTAATGCAAACAGTAGTGTCACGGATTCCCTGGTACTGCTGCTCATTCCATGCACCAGTTTCAGAGGTCTACGTCACCGGCCTCTAGACTTCACTGAACTCTCATTTCGCACACCTGATTCCAATTCCCTTGATTAGTAATTGTACATATGTGCCCTCTGTTCATCATTTCTTGTTATTGTTCCCATGTCCGTTGGTCTTGTGAGTGCCTGTGCTTTGTTGTGTCGGCTTTCATGCTGTGTGTATTGCGTACTCGTTACTACGGGTCTCGTCCCGTGTATTGTTATTATGGGTTTTGTCCCATGCATGTATTAGAGGTTTAACCTCGCTCTTTAGTTTGGGTTACATCCTTGTGTTTTTGTATACGTGTTTGTTTTGAGCTTTGTCCCCGTGCCTGCATGGCATATTGTAATTTTCGGTGGAGTATTAAAACTCCCTATTACGTATTCCTGCGCCGGTCTCCAATCATTTATAAAACGTGATAAGTAGCAAAATGTTTTCCAACCGGGATATGATTTATAACAAAAAATAATGTTTCTTATTGGACGAGTTAAATAAGAAATGTTCAATAAATCCCCTCCCAGTTTCAGCCCGTTTCCTGCTGTTTTGTTCTAGTGAATACCTCCCAGAGGTACAGGTGTTGTTTACATAACTTGTGGTAAACTAAAGCTAATGCTGACACCTATGGAGACAACGTGTAACAGCATGTTTATGTTGTGCATATCATTACAATAATAACTACAATAATAACTACAAAAGTGCACACAAGCTACTGATAAACAAGTAATTCTGCCCATAAGTATTTTAAACCCCAGTTTGAGAAATGACAGTGATGATACATGCATAGGTTGAGGCCCTGTCTTTATTTGGCATATGAATACACAAGTATGTTGTACATTGTTAAATCTCTGAACACAAATTAGCCCAAGACATACATGTAAATTCACTCACAAGAGACAAAGAAGTAGAAGTGTCATGCTCTCCCTTTGTGCGCACAACCACAGAGCACAAAAATAACACTATGGAGAGGCGGGACAGACATCAGACTGACAAAACAGCAGTTTCCCTGTCATTGCTTGCTTTGTGATTGATTCTCTAGGCACCTGCCCTGTCTATAAATCACTAGAAAGAAGATGCATATCATTCGTTCTAGCGGAAGAAAGCTTTACAGAATTTTCTAATGAGATAATTGAAACTTTTAAATGAAAAGAAGCTTAGTTAATTTATGAAGTGGAATAACACTGATTGCCTTTGGTACAGCTGTATACTATTCCAAACCGGTGTTCCAACCCCCCCCCCCCCCCCCCCCCCCCAATCCTATCTTGGGACTGCAAGGCCTGGCACACTTCTGAATCAATCATTTTTGGTGACCTATCGTGCCCTCTGATGTGTGCCACAGGTAGTATTAGACTCTAGTCACAAAAGGAAGTGGTTATTTCAGCAATAATAGTTTTCAGAGCCCTCTACTGTACTGTTCTCTCTACCCATCCCTCAATCCCCCATCCCATCGTGCTTTTCCCTCATGGCTTTTCCTACATTGTTTTTAGACTTTCTGTTTTAGTTTAAGAACGTAGGTACAGTAGTAATAATAAAATGATAGTAACAATAATTTAAAAAAAAATTGTGCTCTAGGCGAAAAATAAAGTTAACATGAGTGCAGAGGAAAGGGGGCAAACTAGATCCCAACTATCTAGGCCCATATATGATTTGAGGTGTCGAAGGGAAAAGTGCGGACTTGGAAGATGACAAGGGGGTTATCTTCTCTAAAATAAGCATGGATCACCTGAGGCCTCATATAAAGGAGACTCGTCAGATCCCTCATAAAATAAATTCAGCAGCCTCCAGAACCACCACACCAGCAGCAGCAGCTGCTACTGATATAAACAAATGTATGTATGTAATCTTGTCAGGTTGATCCATCTTATATATCTCAGTACACTTGCAGGTACATTTTTCAAGGTGTTGCAGAGGCTTGGGGAGGAAAATATGTATATGTGCTGTTGTCTAAAATCGGTTCATATAAAATCTTTTATCAGGATCTCCACAGAACTGGTCCAAATATGGAACTGGAAAGTGTGGTAAGACTTGTGTTGCACATACAGTATATGTAAACAGTGTATGTGTGTGATTAATCTGCATATTCATAAGGAAAACTTAAATAGTTGTTTTTCCAAGTGCCAGATTTACCTTCACTGTCTTTCTTTTTTTCTGTCAGACCATCATGTTCCATCTGGTGTGGAATTTTAATAGGCAGTCAACCGAGCAAGCTTTCTACATTAACACCTTTGAAATGACCGGCATTTGGAGGGGCAAGAAATCAAAATTTAAGGTTGGTTGGATTATTCTCATAATATCATATCTTATATGTTATGTTTGACAGATGTTAAACTCCAGCAAATGTATCCTTGCTCTTTAAAAAAAAAAAATCTGATAGATCCAATGATGTACAAGTACAATGAACACAACCACTGGACTGTGACGGTGAGAGCCATTAAGGCTGTACTAAGAAATACATACATAACACAGAATATACATGTGAACACATACAGTCGTGGCCAAAGGTTTTGAGAATGACACAAATATAAATTTTCACAAAGTCTGCTGCCTCAGTTTGTATGATGGCAATTTGCATATACTCCGTTATGTTATGAAGAGTGATCAGATGAATTGCAATTAATTGCAAAGTCTCCAAAAAACATTTCCACTTCATTTCAGCCCTGCCACAAAAGCACCAGCTGACATCATGTCAGTGATTCTCTCGTTAACACAGGTGTGAGTGTTGACGAGGACAAGGCTGGAGATCACTCTGTCATGCTGATTGAGTTTGAATAACAGACTGGAAGCTTCAAAAGGAGGGTGGTGCTTGGAATCATTTTTCTTCACTCTGTCAATTATGGTTTCGTGCAAGGAAACACGTGCCGTCATCATTGCTTTGCACAAAAAGGGCTTCACAGGCAAGGATATTGCTGCCAGTAAGATTGCATCTAAGTCAACCATTTATCGGATCATCAAGAACATCAAGGAGAGAGGTTCAATTGTTGTGAAGAAGGATTCAGGGCACCCAAGAAAGTCCAGCAAGCGCCAGGACCGTCTCCTAAAGTTGATTCAGCTGCGGGATCGGGGCACTACCAGTACAGAGCTTGCTCAGGCGATGACTTTTGGAGGATGGCCTGGTGTCAAGAAGGGCAGCAAGGAAGCCACTTCTCTCCAGGAAAAACATCAACCATGATACACCAGCAGGTGTATCTCACTGATCATCCCTAAAGCCAACACCTAATTTGGCCGCCTTTCGTTCCAGTTCTCTGCTGCCTGTGACTGGAACGAATTGCAAAAATCGCTGAAGTTGGAGACTTATCTCCCTCACCAACTTCAAACATCTGCTATCTGAGCAGCTAACCGATCGCTGCAGCTGTACATAGTCTATCGGTAAATAGCCCACCCATTTTTACCTACCTCATCCCCATACTGTTTTTATTTATTTACTTTTCTGCTCTTTTGCACACCAATATCTCTACCTGTACATGACCATCTGATAATTTATCACTCGTGTTAATCTGCAAAATTGTAATTATTCGCCTACCTCCTCATGCCTTTTGCACACAATGTATATAGACTCCCCTTTTTTTCTACTGTGTTATTGACTTGTTAATTGTTTACTCATGTGTAACTCTGTGTTGTCTGTTCACACTGCTATGCTTTATCTTGGCCAGGTCGCAGTTGCAAATGAGAACTTGTTCTCAACTAGCCTACCTGGATAAATAAAGGTGAAATAAAAAAATAAAAAAATAAAAATCAGGAACAGACTGATATTCTGCTAAAGGTTGGACTGCTGAGGACTGGGGTAAAATCATTTTCTCTGATATATCCCCTTCCCGATTGTTAGTGGCATCTGGAAAAAAAGCTTGTCCGGAGAAGACAAGGTGAGCGCTACCATCAGTCCTGTGTCATGCCAACAGTAAAGCATCCTGAGAGCATTCATGTGTGGGGTTGCTTCTCAGCCAAGGAAGTGGGCTCACTCACAATTTTGCCTAAGAACACAACCATGAATAAAGAATAGTTCCAACACATCCTCCGAGAGCAACTTCTCCCAACCACCCAGGAACAGTTTCTTGATGAACAATGCCTTTTCCAGCATGATGGAGCATCTTGCAATAAGGCAAAAGTGATAACTAAGTGGCTCGGGGAACAAAACATCGATATTTTGTGTCCATGGCCAGGAAACTCCCCAGACCTTAATCCCATTGAGAACTTGTGGTCAATCGTCAAGAGGCAGGTGGACAAACAAAAACCCACAAATTCTGACAAACGCCAAGCATTGATTATGCAAGAATGGGCTGCCATCAGTCAGTGGCCCAGAAGTTAATTGACAGCATGCCAGGGCGGATTGCATTGGTCTTGAAAAAGAAGGGTCAACACTGCAAATATTGCCTCTGCATCAACTTCATGTAATTGTCAAAAGCCTTTGACACTTATGAAATGCTTGGAATTGTACTTCAGTATTCCATAGTAACATCTGACAAAAATATCTAGACACTGAAGCAGCAAACTTTGTGAAAATTAATATTTGTGTCATTCTCAAAACCTTTGGCCACGACTGTACACGTGTGTAACGTGTGTGTGCCATATGTGTGTATTTATGTGTGTGTAATATGTGTGAATGTAATACAGTACATCCACAGTAAAAATGAGTCCAATATCGACATAACCTGAAAGGCCGATCAGCAAGGAAGAAGCCACTGCTCCAAAACCGCCATAAAAAAAGCCAGACTACGGTTTGCAACTGCACATGGGGACAAAGATCGTACTTTTTGGAGAAATGTCCTCTGGTCTGAAGAAACAAAAATAGAACTGTTTGGCCATAATGACCATCGTTATGTTTGGAGGAAAAAGGGGAGGCTTGCAAGCCGAAGAACACCATCCCAACCATGAAGCACAGGGGTGGCAGTATCATGTTGTGGGGGTGCTTTGCTGCAGGAGGGACTGGTGCACTTCACAAAATTGATGGCATCATGAGGTAGGAAAATTATGTGGATATATTAAGGACAACAAAGTCAAGGTATTGGAGTGGCCATCACAAAGCCCTAACCTCTATCCTATAGAAAATGTGTGGGCAGAACTGAAAAAGCATGTGCGGAGCAAGGAGGCCTACAAACCTGACTCAGTTACACCAGCTCTGTCAAGAGGAATGGGACAAAATTCACCCAACTTATTGTGGGAAGCTTGTGGAAGGCTACCCGAAACATTTGACCCAAGTTAAACACATTTAAAGGCAATGTATGTAAACCTCTGACCCACTGAGAAGGTGATGAAAGAAATAAAAGCTGAAATAAATCATCCTCTCTACTATTATTCTGACATTTCACATTCTTAAAATAAAGTGGTGATCCTAACTGACCAAAGACAGGGGATTTCGACTAGGGTTAAATGTCAGGAATTGTGAAAAAATGAGTTTAAATGTATTTGGCTACGATGTATGTAAACCTCCGACTTCAACTGTATAGTCTGTTACAAGTCATGTAATGATTTACTGGCTATTGAATCACTAAGACTTCTCATACATAATGTATAATAAATAATTTATACATGCCTCCTCTCAGTCAGCAACAAGCTTCATGGAACATGGTCTCCTCAATTGACTCCACACTGAAATACTGAAATGAAAGTAACAATTAGCTGTCAGGCTGGGTCTGTAGCTCTATTTGGCATATAACACAAAATAATGTTAATTTGAAAGCGTTGGCTGGCTAGCTTATAAAGTGGCAAATTAAAGTACCCTAGCTTTTTCTGTTTTGCTAGCTAGCTTACAAAGGTGCTCAAATTTGTTTCAACTTTAATTATCTAACCTGTAGTTAATCATATGACTTTGGTTTCATATATTTGAATAAAAAAAGATGATGTGCTTACCTTAATACATTGAAAAATAACGTGCTTATTTGTAGGCTACTTGCTAGTTGGTTCAACCACCATCCTCTTGCATCATCATGCTGGAATGGCAGTTTTAAGAGTGCATGCATTTATTAAACACATGATTTCCTCTTGCTAGCATTTAGTTTGCAACAGCACAGGTTTGTATGAACCTTACTGTTTTCCACTCAGACCTAGGCAACAATGTTGCAAAATCTGAATTTGATCTTTGCCCTGCCATAGAGAGCTAACATGTCAGACGTCAACTAGCCATGTTTCTGACCATGTAAAATCATGCAGCAGCATCATTAATATGGATATACATGTCAATACAAAACAGCTGGAACACTTTTGTGTTTGATTTGACTGGGTTAGCGTTTGTTAGCTGTTGCTTTCTGAAATCCCCATTACACCCTGGGGTATGGATAGAACCCTCATGCTTCTTTACCTTCACTGGGTAAATCCACTGAGTGCACAAAACATTAAACACCTTCCTAAAATTTGAGTTGCAACCCCTTTTGCCCTCAACAGCCTCAATTCATCGGGGAATGGACTACGAGGTGACAAACGCGTTCAATAGGGATGATGGCCCATGTTGACTCGTGCTTCCCACAGTTGTGTCAAATTGGCTGAATGTCCTTTGGTGGACCATTCCTGATACACACAGGGAACTGTTGAGCGTGAAAAACCCAGCAGCGGTGCAGTTCTTGACACTCAAACCGGTGCGCCTGGCATCTAATCTCATACCTCGTTCAAAGGTACTAAAATCTTTTCTCTTGCCCATTCACCCTCTGAATGACACACGTACACAATCCATGTCTCAATTGTCTCAAGACTTAAGAATCCATATTTAAACTGTATCCTTCCCTTCATCTACACTGAAGTGGAATTTAACAGGTGACATCAATAAGGGATCATAGCTTTCACTTGGATTCACCTGGTCACTCTATGTTTTGTACATTCATTGTATATAGAACCTTTTTTAGTAAAGGTTTCTTTAATCTCGTCAAAAGAACCAAAATGTTGTATATGGAACCCCAAAGAAGCATTTTGTGTATGGTATCTCACCTTATACTTATACCCCCAAGGGCAGTAACATCAACAGAATCTGCCATTATGATATACCGTTGTGGCCAAATATATTGGCAGCCTTGCACTTTCCTTAAATAATACCCCAGAAAACTTTTGGTCTCCACACATTATTGGATGTTCAACATTGCAGAACCAATTTAGATTTTTGAAACGTAAGTTCAGAATTTTTATTTAGAAAAGAAAAACAAAATACCCAAGAGGTCATATTTGGTTGCGCAGACCTAGTCTCACACACAGAGACCTAGTTTTGGACACTGGGTTGCACATTGGACTCAAACACCTTGATAATCTGCTGATTTCATGATGCCTTGCATCTGCCTATTTTCATGATGCCTTGCTACCAGAGGCAGCAAAACAAACCCACAGCATTATCAAATCTCCCCCGCTGCATGCATATTCGTTTTAACCTTCTGAATTAATAAATTATTATATTGAAGAACGAAGGCAACTCTTATGATTAGGCTATATGTAGACCTCGTGATTAATTTAACCAGTTAAATGTAACTAAATATAATCTATGTAATCCCCAAAAGTCTTAGCCTATTTATCATGAGGGCCATAAACAATAACTATTTTTTGTTGTTGTTGCAGATGGCAAAGTTAAAATATTTTACTCTGGTGGCAAGTCCTGTCTTCCATTGTGGCTGATGGCATTCACCGCCATGCCTCAACTGCATTTACTGTCATGCTCTCATTGAAAACAATGACATCTGTGAAATATTACCTCATTGTCATAAAACAGCCACACATTTGGGCTCTCGTTTCTGCATGACTACATTTTGCACAGTGCAAAAGAGCAGTGTACAGGCACGTTTGCTTCAAATAACTTGTTCAGTGTAGGGTGGTGGGGGATTTAAAAAAAGTTTTTTTAATCACCCATTTTGTAATTTGCGTGAACTATCTCTTTAAAATAGCGATGGAAGAAGACCCTGCTTGCTCCATAGGAGGGTTGGCAAATCCTGATCTATGTTTCCCAAGTGCTGGGTGTTTGAAAATGTCCTTGCTATAACAATTCATTAATCAAAATCACCCAACCTTCAAGAAAAATAAACAGGTGGTATTTATGCCTACTAGTTGAAGATCCTTTTCATCATCTTACTCTGCATAGACAGAATATGATGCGTTTATGACTTTTGAGTCCCCTCTACCATCTCTGCCTAGTATGTGCACAATACTAAAATGTAAAAAATGATATGTGAGGCCTGGAACATTTTAATATCCAATGCTTATTTGTATGACTTATTCAAATTCTGTCCGTGAATGACTGCAAAAATACATGGCCTCATATCATTCATTTTGAAAGACACAAGTAGGCATATCAGATTTCAAATATGTGATTACACTGGCAAAATTGTGAAGAATGCCGAACAATAAAATAAGTGTGGGGAATAATAGTGTTCTTGCTGACAAGTACACTAATTACCCTATAATTGTTAGATTACATGTTAGATATTGCTGCACTGTCGGGACTAGAAGCAAAAGCATTTCGCTACACTCGCAATAACATCTGCTAACCATGTGTACTGTATGTGACCAATAACATTTGATTTGATATGATTTTATCCCAATGTTAAGAATGAGAATTGTTCCAATGATCAGGTAATAGATAGATAATAAAATGTTGTGAAGACACGACGACCCTACACCCTAACCAAATTATTTTTCTATTTATTTCCCCTCTAGAATCAGGTCATCCTACCTTCCCTGCTAAAACATAGTGTAGGTCTGTCTGCTGCCTTCTCCTTGTCACAGCCTAAATGTCAATCACCAAACAAGGGGACTAATGCAAGTGTGGATTAAATCGACTTTAGTACAAGCTGTCAAAAGGGACGGGAGTAACAGCTACATAATCGTGTTGACATTGTACATAAAAGAGCGCTACCTTGCTGCTCTTTTTTACAAGTTTAGAGGAGAACGTTCTCTCTCCATTCAGCTCCACTCTAATCTAGAGGGGCTTTTCTTTAAAATGCCCATCCAATCACCTTGATCCCTTACATAACTAGACCTAACCTTGCATCTAAGGAGCATGAATGAATCCTATGATTTCTGATTAGTTCTTCAATGTGGCAGATGGTGTGGTCCAAAAGGGTTACTTCACTAGAATTCTTTAACATACTGTGAATAGTCAATGTCTACCTCGGAACTGCAGCTCAATTTCTTTCTCTCTCTCACACACACAGTACTGTCGTCACACTGGAGAGACTTGGGTCACTCTGTTTTCATGAATATATAATCTGGGTCTATACGTGTTGAACATCCAAAATATTTTCAGAAAATAAAGCTCAAGCACCAAGGAGATAAGATGCATTTGTGTGTTACATAAATTGCATAGTTTATTTCCAAAAAAACACTGCAATTTGACATACCAGGTATCAAGAAATTGACTTTTTGTCACCCATCGATATTAAACTTACAGTATCATATTTATGCTCAAATATATTATGCTAACTAATAGCAAAGAAAAGTTTTGGAATTGGCCTAATCAAGACCAAATTAAATCTGTGTGACATGATACCCCTTGGATGTATCATTTTAGAATGTCAGTATACTAGCTAGTACACAGTGCAGGTTTTAATCCTGACCAGAGGGACTGCTGCTGTGGATACAGCTCTTTCTGAACTGCAAGCCACTTGAGATGAACGTACAAGCCAGATACAAAGCTAGAACTTTTTTGCTCTCCTGCAGAAGCTTTAACTGCCTCAGGCACTGATTTTACAGCATCCACAAGAACCAAATTCAAACAATGCGCATTACAGTGCACATAAAATGCAAATCTTGCACTGTTTTTAATCCGTGCAGACACACCAGAATACTTTCCGCTCATGATGGATGCACCGTCGTAGCCTTGCCCCACAAGATTATTTCTGTAGTCCAGAACATGTTTTTCAAGCCAATCAATTATCATTTTTGTGAGACCTGCTGCATCTAAGCTTTCAGCTGACTGAAAGTGTAACAAGCTTTTGTGGATGGCCCCATTTGTAATAGTACATCACAACTAAAGACATTTGTTATTTTTTCTTTAAATCTTTGGTTTCATCTGCAATTACACTAAAAACTTCACTTTCTTTTAATTCTCTTATTACTTTGTACCATCTCAGCTAAGCCCTCAAGAACTTTGTTCTGGATTTCGTGGCTTGTGTACTTGGCATTGCCACATGCATTCATCCTTTTCTCTGAGTGTCATGCTTTGCTATTTCTTCTAAGACTGTCAAAAAATGTCCCTTGTTGTGAGTCATTAGACTCTCGATGAACTCTGTGCCATATTTTGAGTGGCAGTTAATAGGAGTACATCTGCAATAGTTTTAATGTAAGTACAGTTTTTCTCCACTTTCTTTTCTGGTCCTCATTTATGACATCTAACATTGATGAGTTGCTGTCAATAGCCCTGTTATGCTGATTCCAAGCATACATAGCATTGATATGATGCTCTGCCTTCGAATGGAGCTTAAATCCAGAATCTTTAAACAGACCCTTTTTTTCCAGTTACAAAAACCTGACTGTGATGTGAAGGCAGATTCAGGTGTATTGAGAAGAGAAAAATGTCTACAGGAGAAACAATAAGTCAAATCTTGATTTACAGAATATTCAAGCCATGAATTGTCCTTATACCAGGAGCTGTTGAAAGGCCTGTTCCTAGTACCAACGCTGAGTTCTGGGAAATCTTTTCAAACACAGCTGTACAGGACCTTCTTCTCTGGATCTTGAAATATCTGAAATACACGTTAAATAATGTGTCATCTTTCTATGGAAATGTATAATTAAGGGATCCACAAGATTAGATACCAACATTTTAAAGTGAGGCTTAATCTAACAAAATCATCCATTACAAGCTGAAGCTAAACTTAAATTCTGAACTGGGCATGTGACTGACTGCCTGGTAGATGCTCTGACCTGGTGGTGGTAGACTGGGTCCTTGTGAAGTCTGACCACACTTACTGGTCTAGCCTCATCAAATTGCTGAACACTGACAGCTGTAGCCTACTAGTTACCCCATATTAGCTAAACATTCGTATATTGTAACTTACGACACTGCACTGTATATGCGTGTATTACTAGCACAGATGTAAACATAATGTTAGGCTAAATTGGGAACCGATCTCTCTTATATGATTAACTGTCTGTTAATGGAACCAAAGGTCTAACGTTAACTTACATAGCAACTCAACTTTCGTAAAAGTTTTCAGGAAATCTAAACCCGATGCTAAAACTTAAAATTTACTTCAAATACCATGCTTTTGCCAACCGCGAAAAGAGCTCGTGGAGCTGTAGAAATATTATCTCTTCTTCTGTATGTTCTTATTCTTCTGTATCTCGCAAACAACCAATATTCTCTCTTCCTCGATGTAAAAAAAATGCGCCGCCGAACGTCAAAATAAATGCTTCTTTCACAACTAGAGGTGAAATGAGATGGCAATCAGCATCAAACTGCCAGTAGCGAATAAAATGTTGGGGTGGCTCCCAGGGTGGCCAATCAAATGTCAGGAGTGTCCAGTGCCACCCCGGACACACCTCTGGCTCCGCCCCTAAGTGCAGATGCTCCGATTTCAAAACGATTTGAACATATGAAAAGTTAAAGCACTGAATATACACTGGATTAGTCAGTCAAATAAAATCAGTGCTTTTAGATGCGTGAGATATAAGAGGTGTGGTGTGTGAGCGTGAGAACTGGATGCGTGTGTCTCACGGACAATGCGTGAGAGTTGGCCGCTGTATCCCACTTAAGGTCTTATCCCGAATAAACTGTTTATATGCACCTTTGATATCCCATTCAGGAGTATCCCTGTATCCGTGAATAAACAGAATATTCCTGATTGAAGTTCATATGGGTTAAATGGAATAGTAACTGAAATATGGACACTCACTGTAGGCCTATAACCTCTCACATGTAATGTAATATTAACTCCTGCAGAATTATACATTTCTTGGAGTAAAATGATACAACAAATGTTCATTTTTGTCTCAGGAACAGGAGTGGAGAAATATGATTTCTTTCTTTCAGCATCTCTTGAGAAACTGCGAAGGCGTGTGTAACGTGTTATCTTTGACACTGTTATGCAAGCGGACTAGCTCAAGCACATAAAATATGCGCCCAAAATGAACTGAAGTCTTAACTGAAGTCTTATACACGTGCTTAATCATTTTCTCAGCTTTTAATTTCCGTAACACTGGTCAAACTGATGACATTGGACATTTTGCACATGACCAATCTTTCCACTGTTTTGGAGCTATTGCATTTTATCCCGGTCTCTAAACGAAACAGACAACTTTACCAGTGTTAACTATCGATGTAAGACATCATTCTGGTGAGCACTACTTTATTTAGTCTAAGGTCAACGATTTATGACAGAAGAGTAGTTGCATCTATTTAACTATAGTTGACAAATGGCCTACCAAATGTGCAAAATTATAATATGGCCTACCAAATGTTGGAAATTATAAGTAGAAACGTGTCTAAATTAGGAGTGAAAGTACCCAATATGTTATGTGGTTCAGTATGGAGTATCAGCAAAATAAATTGTTATTGAATTATTATGGTGGATTGAACTGCGCAGGTAGCCTACTTTTTGAAGTGATTTGTTTGACAACCAGATGAAAACATAATTACAAAACACAACACATATGATATGTGCAACTGAGCGCGTGTAGGTCGCAAAAAAAGAACAGTAAACAAGATAAGATGTTTACATGCCACAATATCCCATCTAAGATATGCATATCCCAGGTATATTATCCTGGTTTCACATACGCAGGATACAAGCTTAATCAGGTTATTGTAAACGGGATATGATCTTTATATGCGTCAACTCAAAAACAGAATACTCGTGTATCCCGAATAATAACGGATATTGGTGTGCATGTACATGTAGTCAATGAAAGGGGGAAGCATTGAGCTAGCCTGCAACTTCACTTCCTGGAGTAGCTCAAACTGCGCATGTTATGTCTCCATGAGATGCCATCTTAACCGACTTAATTTGGCTTCAATGCTCTTCACGTAGGAATGAATGGTGTCACGTGATCGATGGCTTTGTCCATTCATATACAGTCATTGTGGTGAAAGCATGTTTTTCACTGAAAGCAAAGACTATCTATTATATTGAAGAGAATGTTGAGTGACAGCTCTAACAACGGAAATAAATGTCCTCAAAGATGGAAGGCAAGCGAGAGGAGGCAAGACAGGGGGGGGGGGGGGGGGCATTCTAGCCAATGAGAGGGTAGATACGCTTGGAAACAACAGGCACAACTCCGATATAACGTTTTTTTTAAGTTACCGAAATGCCAATGATCATGCTGATGATCATGCTGTTTAATCAGCTTCGTGATATGCCACACCTGTCAGGTGGATGGATTATCTTGGCAAAGGAGAAATGCTCACTAACAAGGATGTAAACAAATTTGTGAACAAAATTTGATACGTTTTTTTGTGCGTATGGAACATTTCTGTGATCTTTTATTTATTTTATTTCAGCTCATGAAACCAACACTTTACATGTTGCGTTTATATATATTTGTTTGTGTTTACTAGTGCATTCGTAACATTTGATCAAATAAGCCTCACATAGCAAATGAGCAATTACATTTTTTGTTGACCAAATTCGACACTCTCATTGACCTCTATCTAAAAACTCCTCACTTCACGGTCTTATTTTCATGTAAAGATTTTGTAGGACCTCTGCTGAAAGCTATTGATGGGTCGTCCGCGAACAAACTGGTCTTTTTGAACGGCTCCTTTTGGTGAACGTTGGGAACCGAATCATATCAGTGAGACGTTCGTTCGTTTGACTCCCTGATTTACACACTGCTAGCCTAGTAGGTTTACTGCCGTTTGAGCTTCAAACAACCATTATCTGCAAATAAGTTACAAAATTATTCTCTGAAGATGGTAAATCCTCACTGCAGATACCATAAATAGTGGGGAGAGCATATCACTGGTCCATGCTCACTTTTAAGTGGTGAATAAAAAAAATTGCAGGCGATCTAATAACTGTGTATTTAAACGTGCATATCACGATCTGACATAAAGGTAGCCTACCC
Source organism: Oncorhynchus kisutch (assembly GCF_002021735.2). Classification (NCBI taxonomy): domain Eukaryota; kingdom Metazoa; phylum Chordata; class Actinopteri; order Salmoniformes; family Salmonidae; genus Oncorhynchus; species Oncorhynchus kisutch. The sequence continues at coordinate 63,531,211 of NC_034184.2, read as the reverse complement.
TTTGGGCTTTACATTAAATATTCGATTTTTTTTATGGTTCTAGGTCGATATTCAAGTTTTTGAATGAAGAGCCGTTTGGGAGCAAAATTATGCTACTCTTACGTGAAGGAGCCAAATAGTGCGGCTCAGGTAAAAGACCCTCAATGTCCATCACCACTAAAAGCACGTTTCTGACATCTGCCCTGCTCGTGCTGGAATCCTACAATCACTGACGTCCCGGGAATATTGAGTGCTGACATAATACTGACTGGCGTGACCTTGACCAATAAGAACGAAAGGAAAGTTCGGGGCTTGTAAATAGAGCCGCGTCTATGTGCTAGTGGCAACTAGGAATCTCTGAAATTTCCGACTGCTAAATCGTTGTAGAAAGATGATTCAGAGTTTCCCACTTGGGAAGTATCATAATTAGCCAATAGGAAACTCTACGCAAATAACTTGCGTTATTTTAAACAGAGGTTCCTAGTTCTGACGAGCACATGAACAAGTATAGGACAAGTATGAGTACATTTAAAATGGTAAGGGTTAGTGATGGTAAGAGTTATGGGCAAGGCTAAGGTTTAGGGTAGGGACTTCCCAAGGATCGCGCATAGCAATCCGTAACTGCATATGTGGTGTGTCTGAAAGTGGGCTTTGCGAAATAAATTGAAAGATCAACATAAGTGGTAGGTTAGGCCCCAAGAACATTCACACATGCCCTACTGGGTGGGTCTCTGTTGAAGGTTGTGATTCTTACAGACGGAAAACGACCCCAAACACATATCAAAAAGTACTCAGGAATTTTCCAAGAAATGCTGGACTGTTCTGGAGTGGCCAGTGTCGAGTCCATATATGAATCCCATTGAAAACCTATGCCGAGACCTGAAAACACCAGGCCAAACTTCCAGTAGAAACGTGCAGCAAACTCATTGACAGCTACAAGAAGCATTTGTCAGCAGATATCTTGGCCAAAGCCTGTGCAACCAAGTATTACTCTTGGGTGTAGGTAGAAACATCAATATAATCTACCCTTATGCTATAGTAACTACCCAGAAATAGATGTAGCAATATCAACAGCATCTGAAGAAATAGATTTCATCATATTCATTTATTCAGTTTGAAATGTGTAGTTGTAGATTACTTTACAGTGGAGTATGGCTGAAGTCAGTTGTGTTTTAATGCCTATTTATCCCTCTCACAGGCCATCAGCCTGGCATTTGTAGACATTTCTACCAGAGTAATGACTTACACAGCTCTTAGATGAGCAAAGGGCCTTAACGGTGCATCTCCAGCAAACTCTTATTCTGGGTGCTTTTCTTGACTTCCTTTCAGGTGGTTCCTGTCTTCGTCATCCATGTGTTCTTTTGGCAGCCAACCTTCCAACCAAAAATAGTATTGCATTGAAAAATAAAAACAAAACATTATGTCCTTCATTAGTTGATCTTCTCTAGTATGCTATCAATTTACAAATGTTTTACATCAGCAAATAGCCAAATAGCAGTTCAGTAGTTTGTTGACTTGCACTGGTTAGTGTGTTCTACATGTTCAGGTATGATTCTTTGATGATCGACAGTCAAAGTAAGACACAAATAAAAACATTGTTGGCATTTCTTTAATAAACATGACACACACCCCCCCCCAGAAAAGAAAAACATTTTAGTACAAAAAGTATTTTTTGAAGTTGGGTTACATGTCTCTTGTTTTACAATGGCTATTGGCAAAGGGCTTGTGGAAATTAAAGTGAACATGGCCTTCCTCCATCAAGTCAATCAGTAGCTATCAGTTTTACTGCAGTCACCCATGTGCCACCAGTCTTTCAGGAGCCAATCCTCTTCAAAAACAAACCACCTTCAAGTCAGGACCCCGATCAACTGAGCCCTCCTGGTTTCAACATATGCTTGGCCCAAAATAAAAAAACATTGGTAATTTCCTAAAAGTTGTGCAGATATAGCACTTAATTTCATACCTAAATTGTTCTCACCTACTTTAGTCAGTAGTGCAAAACTGTTTGCTCGGTAGCAATTAAAAGAAAGGCATGGGTACATATTTAAAAGCAATACCTAGCCTGGTAAATGTACACTCAAAAAAGGTAAAAGCTTAATTTAAAAGACAGAATACAAACAAAAAACAATATGAAACGGTATGAGCAAAAAAAGCTCCCCCTATACAACCCCCCTTCTGCAACATACCCCACATTCCAGATACAGGAGGAATAAAATGCTTTACACAGATTTTTGTATTTATTATTACAAATCAAGTGTGCATTTCCAGATCCCTCTGGTCTAGCCTGAGAGGGTTTGGGCTCAGTTTCTTTTGAGTCCACAAGTCTGAGGCGTCCATCATACCCCACCCATTCACTATGCCACAGCCAATCAGAAGGGGAGGTGTCGTCCTCGCATGGCTGCTGAGTTCACATGTGGGTTGAAGCCAAGGGGCATAGGTGGGGCCACAGCCTGGGAAGGGGAGCTCCAGGACTGGCCCGGAGGAGGGATGGGCGGGGGAGGGGTAGCATGGTTATAGAGGTGGATGCTGGTGGGGTTGGGCTTCCCTTCCACAGGCAAGGAGGGGCTGTGATTGTACTCAAAGCGATGGTCTTTGTCACCACTGAACACCATGCTGCTAACACCTCCACCTCTGCCTGAAGGGAAGGGCTCCTGGAGTGAGGTGGCCAGGGACCCGGTAGCCGAGGACTGCTGAGTGCTGCTGCTGAACACTTCCCTCAGGTTGTGGGGGGGTAGGCCACCCCCCAACATGTGGCCCATGTAGCAGTCGCCAAAACCTACAGGAGGGAAGGGTGGAGGGGGTGGGCGGCTGTAGTCACCGCCATAGCTGGGTCCTTCTGTGCCGGGGTGGGGTGGGTAGTCTGGCTCTGGGAGCCTTCCTCCCTCACCAGCTCCACCTGAGGTTGGCATAGGCAGCAGGTGGCCCGTCTTACGCGCCATCTTCTGCCGGTAGTCCAAGTCCTCGCAGCGGGGAGGGGGCTCGGGTGGTTCAGGGGGTCTCTGGTCGGGGGGGAGGATGGGTCTGGAGGAAACTCCGCTCCCCTCGGACACTAAGGGGGAAAACACAAGACCTGATGTTAGTTCAAAGCAAAGGGATAGTTCTCGTCCTACTTTGCAAGTTCGTATTCTACCATAGGGACATCCAAAATGAAAACCATTGTGTACAGAATTTGAGACAGATAATCCTACTGGATAGTCACAGCAGTGGAATCTATACACATCATTTCTGCTTGCAAAATATGAGGTAACAAATATGTCACAATATTCTCTATGAGTAGTTACCTGGCGAGACAGGGATAGGCTCTGGGGGCTGCTTTGGCTCAGAGGGTGGCAGAGGAGGTCCTCCTGCTGGTGCGTTTGTGCCGTCTGTATCGCCAGCTTCCTGCCTCTGCTGGGCCTGGAGGAGCTGGGCCAGTAGCATGGTGACTGCCGTCTGGGTGGCTGCCGACGCCTCCCCATCAGGCTTACCCTGCGATGCCGACGAGGGATGTGGCGATGGGGGCTTGGGCATGGGGGGCGTGCGGGGTGCTCCACCTGACTGAGGGAGCTTGTGGGGCTTGAGTGGAGGGTGTGGCTCTGGAGGCCGGTCGGAGTCAGAGTGTTCTGGTGGCAGGACCTTGGAGAGCTGCTGTAGAGTCTCGGGGTTGACCTTGGCAATCTGGGCCGGGTTGACAGCGCTCTTGGACTGGCCGAGCAGGTTGAGGAGAACCGCCAGCTGTTCCTGGGTCAGCTGGGAGTTGGGAGCTTTTGAGTCTACGGGAGACAAAAAATATATATTTAAGCAATTTACTAAAAAGTACCTCTTAATTCACTCCAAGTTGTTATTAGTCGTTGCAATATAAGCCATTAAAGTGAGTGTGTAACTGATAAGGTGTGAGGCCAGTAAGGAGGGGTGACTTTGCGGTACTAGACTAAAGGCCCATTCACTCACCCAGTAGGGCTGAGGCAGCCACAGGTTGGCCTTTGAGTCCCCCGGGCGGAGGGAAGCCCTGGGGGGTGTTGCTACGACTGTCGTCTCCCAGCCCCAGTTCCTTACGGGGAGCCTTGGAGGCTGACAGCTCCTCTGGCATCTGCTTCTGCCTCCGCCGCTTCTTACTCCACAACTCATGGCAGTCCTGCCACAGGGGGAGACTGGAGGAGAGAGATGGGAAGAGGACAGGAGACAAAATGGAAATAGGGAGATCAAAGGGTGGTTCATCACAAAAATGATATTCTATAGTAATGAATCACAGACTATGAAGTAAAATGTCTTTGGCCAAACGTACTCTGGTGGGGGCATCTTGGTTGGGTCCACGTCTTTGAGGAACTCACTGCTTAGCGCCGCCTCGGCAGCGCAGCGCTTACTGGGGTCCAGCGCCAGCATGTGGTCAAACAGGTCCAGGGCAGAGGGTGGTATACTGACCAAAGACACAGCCAAAGGATAACAACATTATTTTCATACACCAATGATGAGCCCAGTTACTGAATTCAAACAAGCAGATCGACTCACAAAGCAAACTCTTCTCGCAACCGCCGCCGGTACTGTTTCTTTGGTTTCATGGTGTTGAAGTAGGGCAGCTTGATGACATCTGGCCACACAGCGGGGCAGGGGCTGCCACAGATTCGACTGGAAGGGAGAAAAGCCAAAGGCCAGAGTAAAATATGCCCTAACAAGAAGACTGTCCAATGAGATAGCTGAAGGTCTTTCAGACCGTTAAAAGGGATGCTGATTATAAGAAATTGAGGGAATTTATAGTACCCTTCTCATCGGAACACAACGTACCTGATCAGCTCTAACTGGGCAAGCTCCTGATTGGCTTGGAAAATGGGCTTCTTTGTGAAAAGCTCCCCCAGAATGCACCTGATTTAAGACAAAAACAGGGTGAATGCATGATTCTCTTTATAGAACCATCTGTCCTCGGTTTAAGAATCATGAATATCAGCCAGTGAAACACCAAACCTAATCAACTAAACGTAGGTGTGTCTCTTACCCGCAACTCCACACATCAATGGCAGGTGTGTACCTCTCCTCCCCCAGTAAAAGCTCTGGGGGTCTGTACCACAGGGTGATCACCTTGTTGGTGTACGGTCGGCTACAAGACAGGGACAGAAAAATGCACAAGTATCAATAATATCATCATCATCCACAACAAAACACATTTGAGACCAATATGCTTGATGAAGCAAAACAGTCAACTATTGGCAGCAATCAACTCTAAGCCATATCGGGACACTTACCTCTCCTCAGAGTTATAAAGTCGAGCCAGTCCAAAATCTGCCAGCTTTATTTGACCCCTGGCGTAGAGAACAGAACACAGCATTAACGTGACTTCCGATTTCCTTTCTGTCAGACAATTCTACTGATTCCGCAGCGGATATAAATTGTTTTTCATTTAGACTATCCTGGTCCCAGATCTGCTTGTGCTTTGGTGTGATAATGACCATAGGAGTTGACAAGACAGCACCGACAGACCTGGGACCAGCAGGCTAGCTATCCTGAGCAGCACTCACTTGTTGTTAAGCAAGATGTTGGAGCACTTGATGTCCCTGTGCAGGAAATTCTTCTTGTGGCAGTAGTCAAGGCCCTCCAGCAGCTGCCTCATGAAGGACTTGATGTGGCTCTCGTTGAAGTGGACCAGGCCAGACTCCAGCAGCCCCATCAGGTCGTGGTCCATGTATTCAAAAACCAGGTAGAACGCACCTGTAAAAGGAGAACAAATGCATGGAGAAACAATCTAGATACATGGTCTGTATCCCAAATGGCACCCTATTCCCTATATAGGGCACTACTTTTGATCAGAGGTTCTCAAAGTGGGGTACCGCATCTAAAAATATTAAAACAATTAAAAATTATATATCAATATATATTTTTGTACATTTTGGCCAAGAGATCCATGGGATAAGTTTAGGGGGTGTAATACAATGTAATATTATTAATCTACAATGTGTTCTTAATCCTGGGCAACATGGGCCTAGGAGGCTCACAGGGATATTTTCAATTTTTGTCGACCAAGTATAAAATGTGCAACTCAAATCGGCAAACTTCTATTCCCCCAAAATGTTATTTTAGAACACAAGACACATTGCAATTTAAGCTTTAAAACAGTTAAATGTTCCCTCTGCCTCAATGCAAAATGTGTAGAATTGGAGGATATTAGCTTGAACAACTGCAAAATTCTCTCCCAATGCCAAGAGGCGGGCCTTTAAAAATATTCCTTCCTAGGGCCTGAGACTTTGTTCATTTCCCAGTGCACTGCCAAAGACATAAAACTCCTTGTATGCTATTTTTATCTCACTACCTTCTTGCCCTTTGTGCTGTTGTCTGTGCCCAATAATGTTTGTACCATGTTTTTTGCTGCTACCATGCTATGTTGTTGTCTTAGGTCTCTATGTAGTGTTGTCATCTCTTGTTGTGATGTGTGTTTTGTCCTAGATTATTTTATTTTTAATCCCAGGCCCCCGTCCCCACAGGAGGCCTTTTGCCTTTTAGTAGGCCGTCATTGTAAATAAGAATTTGTTCTTAACTGACTTGCCTAGTTAAATAAAGGTTAAAAAGATGATTCATCTGATTGCTATCACAAAAGGGGTCCCCGGCCCTAAAAAGTTATAGAACCTCTGCCATAGGGCTCTGGTCAAAAGTAGTGCACTATGTAGGGAATGGAGTGCCATTTAGGATGCAGAATGATAATTCAGTGGGTTTGTCATATGGACCTTTGTCGTTCTTGAAGTCCAGGGCGTCCTCCTTGTCAGTGACTATCTCCTTCATGTTGATGATGCTCTTGTGGTTGAGTTGGCGGAGGATTTTGATCTCCCTGATGGCGGTGATAGGGAAGCCCTCCTTCTCATTGTCGAGGCGCACCTTCTTCAAGGCCACCATCTCAGCTACACCACAGGGATAGAGATAAAGTAAAGGGCAGAGGATATTAGAAGATAACTTTTCATACATAATAGTTACCTTGGGCATAGAAAGACTCAAATGTTAATTTAAGAGTTTGACAAACAGATTATTCTGCTTGGTTAAAATGTTGATGGTAAAATAATACATCGTAAGCATTTAGTCGTCCTCACCTGTATCTTTGTCTTTTGCCTTGTACACCTGGCCGTAGGTGCCTTCTCCTGTGATGCCGATGATCTCAAACTTGTCCACGCATCGTTTCCCCCAATCGATCTCAGTCTCCTTGATCTCCCCAAAGCGTGGGCCGCAGATCCTGGGAGAAAGACAAACCAACCAACAAGAGATTAGGTCAAGCAGTGGTTCTCAACCCCAGGCAGGAGAGCTTATTGAGGAGCATAGGCCATTGACGTGGTAGGGTGAGACATGGAAAGTCAAGGGGCCCAGACATACTTGGGCCTGCGGCGAAGCGTGGTCTTCTTCTCGTCATATGGGCTGTGAGGGGAGGAGGCGCCTGTGGGTAGCTCGGGAGGAAGGGGCAGGTCGCTCAGGAGGTGGCGGGCCTTCTGACGCTCTGCTGGATTCTTCCCTGATAGCGATGGTAAGACGTCCTTCAAGCTGCACAGGGGAGGAAAATAAGATGAGAAGTTAGGCTATGGAAAGAGGGGGAGGAATGTATGAGTGTGAAAAAATGTATGAGTTCTCTTAATTATAAAAAAAACTATTTCTTATGTTTGATTACCTGTCTGCTCCAGCTAAGTGCTCGAGGATGTTCGGGGGCAGGTGTAGAGATGTCAGTGTAGAGGCAGTTGGGGCAGTGACTCGTTCCTTCTCTTTGCCCTGTCCAGATGCTGGTACTTTCCTCTTGTCTCGTTGCACCGAGGGGACATCCTTTCCCTTCACATCTCTATCCTTGCTGGGCTTGGGGGGCTCTGTGCTCCTCTTGGAGGTCCTGTCTGTGGGGGACTGAGGCTGGCTCGACACAGGGGTCCTGGGGCCCTTCTTAGTGGCGTGGTTGGTTTTGGGGCTGGGTTGGTGGGAGCCTGCAGAGGGAACCTTGGTGGGAGTTGAGGTGCTACTGGAGCTCTTGGCCCGGGCAGCTGCCTCGGCAGCTTTGGCCTTCTTCTGCTTGCTGAGCTCGGCCGCCAGGCTGCTCTTGAAGGTCAGTGTGCTGGGGGAGAGGCTGGAGGGTCGGCTGCGGGAGCGAGAGTGGCGGTGGCGGCTGCGTGAGCGGGAGTGCCTCGAGGGGGAATACGGACTCCTGCTTCGAGACTTGCCAGATCGCCTGGAGAAAGGAGAGACACATGAATCTCTCATAGGAGAAAAGTTCCCTTTAAAGAGTGACTGCCTTTAAAAAGCAACAAATCCCTTTGAAAGTGTCTGTGTGGCATCGATTAGTCAGAAACAGTTATTCTAGTGTCGAAATTGACTACAAAGTGTAAGTAGGATCATTTTGGTCATAAAGTCAGTATCCTCAACAACAAAAGTTTTTAAAAGTTTGGAATATCCATGCATTATAACAGGTAAATGAAGGCTGGATTTAGATTGAACAATGTCCATTTCTTCTCCGACATGGGGTGAATAGCAGCTGTGATTGCTTTCTATCCAATAGCATAAACAGTGAGACAGACCTGCCCAGCAGCTCTGTCTTTTGTTTACATAAGATAACACGTCACACATTTTCTTTACTTGATAAATACTGCAAACGCCTTAGATGTCAAATTGCACAACAAACATCCTCGGCAAAAACAACAAAATTACAGATTTCTTGAGTTCTTAGATTCATTATGGTTATTTTGAGGAAGTAAAATAGGCTTCCGTGTCTAGTGTCTCATGGTTGACAAATATCATTAACCAAATGCAGAGTTGGTCAGGAAACACACCAAGAATTAAATCAAATTTTTCTAAAAGCAACAGAAAAACATGTACCAATTGGTACGCTGTGGCTCTTTAAATGTTCATACTGTCTAATAAGTGCTGTTTTAGCAGACTACTGGAATGGCAAATAAACACTTTCAGTGGCATTGAAGGCATCATTACAATCTGAATCACAATCTAGTAAAATAGTTGTACTAAATGCGTTTCACAAAGCTTTGCTCACTTGGGTGATCCAGATTCTGCCCTCAAATTTACATCAATGTCTCTCAGTATCACTAAATTCAAAAAAATAAATACATTCATGCCATTATTTTCTCCAAGAGATTTCATAAGGTGGAGGGTAACACCTATTAATAATTCGCTTTCAGCCAGTGCAGTAACCTCTGATCAATTGCTTACCTTACGTCTGGACTTGGGCTCAGTGACTTTCGGTATGGACTTCGTGATCGCCGACGGGTACCGTAGGGACTTGAAGCAAGTTCTCCCTGTTCGAATGGACTATGTCGGCCATAACTTGGAGACCTGCGCCAATTGAATGGGCTCGTTGGAGACCGCTTTCTTTTGTTACTCGAGTATGAACTGGGCGACTTTGAAATGTTGTAGGCACCATAGACCTCAGAATCTCGGCTGTAGTATGTTGAAGTAGGGGACAGCCTTTTGTTCCCATAACTGGGACTTCTTCTAGATATAAACTGGTTATTATAACTACCACTGGGAGACTGATATCCATAGGAATACGATTTCCCATGTGGGCTGTCTGCCTTGAAACCAGGACTTCTTCTGTAGGCCCCGAGTTCTTCACGGTCATCTCGGTATGATTGTGGTGCATCCCTGTATGCAGACGGGGGCTCCTTTTCCGAACGTGTCTTACTTTTGTGCCGTTTAGATTCCTTTTTGTCCAAAGACATGGGGGCCAAGGTTGTAGACGTCTTCTTGCCGTTACTGTCAATGTTTCTCGCACCGTCTCGGTTGTTTTTGGTGGCGCTCAGGCTACTACCACGAGATTTCGAAGTATCTCTCTCACGGCTCTGGCGTTCCTTTCTTTTCGGTTCCTTCTCTTGTCTATTCCTCTCGGACGAACCACTGATTTGTTCATCCTTCCTGAGATGCAATACAGACCTGTCTCTTCGAGACCTTCTCTCTGGGGATGTCGGTCCGTTCATGCCTGTGAACTCAACTTCGCTAAGTCGGTCGACCAAAATAGTAGCATGCGGTTCTGGTTTCGGCGAAGGGCTACCAGAAAAGCGTTCTGATTGGGAACTCACGTCGTCATATTCCACTAAAGTCCGAAGTTCACCTCTTTCAAGAGTGCCTCTCCGTTCACTGTCTGGTTCATCAGGCGTATGCCATTGTGTTTTCCCCCTAGCGTGACTGTGTTTCTTTCGGATAGATGACGACCGCCTCTTCTCCCGGTGTTTCTCTCGGTGCGGAGTAGCACCGCTTCCAGGTTTAACGTTACTGCGCCGCTCCTGTCTGGCACTTCTCTGTGTCGATGGGCTTCTTCCCCGACCCTCGCGAAACACCTCCGGGTTAGGCATTTATCAAAAATGTGATATATACTTTTGGTAATATTAGTTGTCTTTAGTGTTATGTTGCCACACAAAACATTTGCTACAAATTAGCTAGCAAGCTAAAGCTAACTAGCTAGTCACTAACTGGTAGTAAACTATTCCAAGCGATAATCCATCGGATTCATCCAACCAAGTCCATCCAATGTTTACCTCGAGATTAATTTCTGATAATACGAGAAAAATAAATCAAATCATTAGAATCCTGGTCTGCAATTCCAAAGATTTGCTAGCTGGCTAGCCAGAGCTAACTAGCTAGCAACTGTAGCTAGCTAGGCAGTGTCTCGTAATTGCATTCCATTCCATGCTTAGTGTAGCAGGCCCAATGTCTCCTGCTCGAAAGGAAATGTTTCTTGAGGAATATCGCAGCTCACATCGGCTTTAAAAATATATTCCCAAAGTGCTGAAAATAAGGGAAAAACATTCGCTTTTTAGGACAAACTTCTTTACGCTTGCCATCGCACTCCAGTTTGGACTAACAAGGAAGTAGGTAGCTAACTAGCACGCAAACCGTAGCTTTCAAACTGAAGGCCTACTATTCCGCTGTTACGTCCAATGATGTGCAGATCAGTGTTTACGTCACTACCAAAGGAAAACTCCTGACGCATAAGTTTCTCCACATTGGGAATGAAAATAGTCAAACATTAAGTAATTTTTCATTCCAAATATCATACTGCGTTACTTTGTATTACCTATAGCCAGGCCAAAATATACAACCCCTAGGATGCGCCAAGAAGTGGTCACAGGGCGAGAGCCAATAACACTGAATGTGTGATTTTGGTTGGGGGGGGGGGGGGGGGTATAGCCTACATGTCATATGGGACAAACATATCAAACTATACTGAAAATATAAAACGCAAAATGCAACAATTAAATATTTTTCTGAGTTAAAGTTCATAAGGAAATCAGTTAAATGAAATGAAATAATTAGGCCCAGATTTATTGATTTCACATGACTGGGCATGGGTGTAGCCATGTGTGGGCATAGGCTCACCCACTTGGGAGCCAGGCCCAGCCAATCGGAATGAGTTTGGAACATTTCTAGGATTTTTTTTATTTCAGCTCATGAAACCAGCACATTACATGTTGCATTTATATTTTTGTTCAGTATAGGTATATTAATAACTAATCCATTGACGCTTGAATTCCGATTTTCGCCCCGCGTCACCATTTGAGTGGCTACAATTATTATTCCTCACTAGTCAAGATTATGCAACTAAACACTGCATGTGTTGACTTCGTAATTAAGCATTTCACTAGGTCTACACCTGTTGTATTCGGCACATGTGCCTAATACAATTTGATTCTGCCAAAACGAATGTTGGAAAGAGAACATATCCCATTAATGGGTCATTTTAGTTTGCAATGTCTACTATGAATATTACATTTAAACAAAATACTAAAATAGTCAATTTACAGCTGTGTTACATTGCAATAACAGAACAATCAGTGCAAGTCTCAGAATAAAAAGGGGTGGATTTGTTTGTAAAAAATTATAATCACTTTATTTGTCTATCCAATAGCTCACAAAACATGAACTGAAAGGTACACAGCATTTCAATTATCGTACCCAGTAACAGTAAGATATATTAGTGTTTTTGTTAAGGATGTGAGTAAACAGACAACATAATAACTACACAATACAGGTATAACAAACATCCATTTTGAGATTGATCTTCAGTTTGATAAAGCAAATCAAAGATAATTATTACAAATTGAAAGTAAAAGGATATTAAAACATAAGGCAATACATGTGTACAGTAAAAAATAAAATAAATAAAAAACTCACGTTAAAAGTTTCCTGTTGAGAAAATTCACATTACTGCAACAAAATGTAATACAAATTCCTACATAAGTCTCACGAACCAGACCTGGCCTTGCTCAATTTGACCTGGCCCAGTCCATTGTGATTACACCAAACAATGGGAAAATAAGTTAATAAAAACATTTGTCATTTGAGACAGAGTTACCAAGTAGGGGCTTGGACCCACGCACGTGCATACACACAAACAAACAGAACTTGATCTAGGTCAGTCAGAAAGCAAGGTAGCACCATGGAAGTAGATAATGGTATGCTACAGAATTCTACAAGAGCGGGGGGGTTCTAAGATGACATGGAATTGTTTTAAGGTCATACAATGGATCATTTAACTATTTGATTTGAAATTTTAGGAGCCTTTTAGGTATCCCCCCCCAAAAAATAAATAAAGCATGACAAAATATTACACTTGGCCTTTACTACTATAGCCCATATAAACACATAAATGCAGTGAATTATACATTCATAAACGACAAGACAGTACAAAAATAAATCATAAGGAATAAAGTTTTGAAGTGTCTGTCCTATATCAAGGAGATAAGAAAGCTCAGGAATTAAACAACACATTTAACCCCTTATTTTTGTTGGCACAAAACTACCTCCATTCATTTGTATGGGTTACCTTTAGGACTGGTCCAGCGACACTTGTGGACGTCAAAGCAAAACACTGAGAACACCGTCATGTTCGTGAGTCTACGATTTTCTGGATGTCTCCTGGTTTGACAAACAGCTCTGTAGCTCCGCCACTTTCCACTGCAGATGTGGAAGGGCGACATAGGCGATGAAGTGGATTGAGACGTAGCCCATGCTAGATCTCTCTAGCTCAAACTGACAGATTGACTGGATTTTTTAATTATGTTATTTAGATAACACACCGGTGCATCAATAGACTTTAGGGGGTTTTAACATCAAGTTATGTAAGACTGAAAAGTTCAAACCATCATGGGGTGAGTTTCCCAAAAACAAAGTAACTCCAGTATTTCCAGATTTATATTAAAGTAGCATTCCAGTGTTTCCAGATAATTGATTACAAAACGAGTGAAGTTTTTCTACCAATTCTTAAAATATGTTAAAAAACAGCTTTGAGCAGGAATGGAGTGGGCGAAAAAAAAAAAAAAAATCATGAGTAGACAGCTGATTGGCCAGCTCATCATCCTTTATGCAGAAATAACAAGCTTTTTTTTAATTAATTTTTTTAACTGGCAGAAACACAATTGTGGTGGTTTTGAAGTGTTTATTCTCCAATTCATGCTTTGGCCAGTATAGGCCGAGTCACGACATTATTCGGGTATGAGTTATCAGAATTTTGAACTTTTAAAATAGATCCACTGGACAATTACTTTAAGGCTGTGTTTACACAGGCAGCCCAATTACGATCTTTTCCCACTAATTTGACCAATCAGATTAAGCTCTTTTGCCAAATCAGAATTGGACTGCCTGTCTAAGGCTGTCTACACTTGACATTTACATGCGACTTCGCCTATCAGAATATGAACATCGCATTGAAAAAGACCGGTATAGATGCACAAAAGTCGGATCCGGTCGGTCGGATCCGTGGTGGTCAGATCCGTCTCACCACTTCAAGAGGTGGTCAGAGACGCATGTATGTGTGAATTTCTTCTCATTCTGGACCCAATCAGGCTACTGAAGGTGCAAGCAGTGGGCCACATCAGCACTCCGCCCACAAGTTTCCAGAAAACTTGTGTTTTGGGAGAGAAGCACCTTTTTTTTCATTAAATGTTGAAGGAAATACGTTCCTAGAGTGTAAGAAAGTTGTTTGCTAGCTTCAATTAGCTAGTTGGCTAGCATTTATTAGAAGATAAGCTAACCTGTAAGAAATCCCTTTAGCGTTGCTAGCTACAGTACCAGTCAAACGTTTGGACACCTACTCATTCAATGGTTTTTCTTTATTTTTACTATTTTCTACATTGTATAATAATAGTGAAGACATCAAAACTATGAAATAACATGTGGAATCATGTAGTATCTAAAAAAGTGCTAAATCAAAATATATTTTAATATTTGACATTCTTCAAAGTAGCCATTCTTTGGCATTCTCTCAACCAGCTTCACCTGGAATGTTTTTTTCAACAGCCTTGAAGGAGTTCCCACATATGCGGAGCACTTATTGGCTGCTATTCCTTCACTCTGTGGTCCAACTCATCCCAAACCATCTCAATTGGGTTGAGGTCGGGTGATTATGGAGGCCAGGTCAGCACTCCATCACTCTCCAGCCTGGAGGTGTGTTGGGTCAGTGTCCTGTTGAAAAACAAATGATAGTGGGACTAAGTGCAAACCAGATGGGATGGCGTATCTCTGCAGAATACTGTGTTAGCTATGCTGGTTAAGTGTACCTTTAATCCTAAATAAATCACTGACAGTGTCACCAGCAAAGCACCCCCACACCATCACATCTCCTCCTCCGTGCTTCACGGTGGGAACTACACATGCCGAGATCATCCGCTCACCTACTCTGCGTCTCACAAAGACATGGTAGTTGAAACCAAAAACCACAAATTTGGGCTCATCAGACCAAAGGAAAGATTTCTACCTGTAATGTTCATTGCTTGTGTTTCTTGGCCCAAGCAAGTCTCTTCTTATTGGTGTCCTTAAGTAGTGGTTTCTTTGCAGTAATTCGACCATGAAGGTCTGATTCATACAGTCTTCTCTGAACAGTTGATGTTTCATCATAGCGCGTGATGGTTTTTGCAACTGCACTTGAAGAAACGTTCATAGTTCTTCGTTTCTCTTTGCTTATTTGAGCTGTTTTTGCCATAATATGGACTTCTGTATACCACCCCTACCTTGTCACAACAACTGATTGGCTCAAATGCATTAAGGAATGAAATTCCACAAATGAACTTTTAACAAGGCACAACTGTCAATTGAAATGCATTCCAGGTGACTACCTCATTAAGGTGGTTGAGAGAATGCAAAGTGTGCAAAGCTGTCATCAATGCAAATGGTGGCTACTTTGAAGAATCTCAAATATATTTTGATTTGTTTAACACTTTTTTGGTTAGTACATGATTCTATATGTGCTATTTTATAGTTTTGATATCTTCACTATTATTCTACAATGTAGAAAATAGTAAAAATAAAGTAAAAATGAGTAGGTGTGTCCTGTAGCTTGCTGGCTAGTTACAGAGGTTAGCTGGCTAGTAGGCTACAGCCATCAAGTTGTGTCAGATTTATCCTGTTCCACCGTTTGCAGAATGCATACTGGCATTTGAATATAGCATGGGAAAAGGGAAACTGGACATAATGTGGACACATTTAAATGTAGTTTTAGATGCATGACGTGTTCTTAATTGCATGATCAGAACTCCATGATCAAAATACAAAAGCTGAATGAACTGTCAAGTCTAGACATGGCGGGTAAGAGTTAAAGAATTGAAGTAGTCAAACGTAATGTCTGAAATGTAATGTCTATGATGAAATTCCAATAACAAGGAATTCAGTCAAAAGGAAAACACAATTTGAGGCTCAGAAAAAAAAAAAAAAAAGAGGTACTCCAAACATTGCATATAACTGTTAATCTAGGTGTGGGGATAGTCTACTTCAGGGTTTTCCCAAACTCTGTCCTCGGACCCAAAGGGGCACACATTTTGGCTTTTGCCCTAGCACTACACAGCTGATTAAAATAATCAGCTGTGTAGTGTTAATGCAAAAACCAAAACGTACACCCCTTGGGGTACCGCAAAATGAGTTTTGGAAACGCTGGTCTACTTGTTCCCAATCACAATGGACATCAAGGCATCAATGTTAATGACAGTGTGATGACTAGAGAGGAAGAGGTGAAGTGAGAGGGTCCCTTCCCATCAATTTCTCCATGTGGCAATACAGTGATAAGCAGTCTGCCTGCCTTCCCGCTTTTGGAACAACGGCTACCATTGCTAGGGGCGCAGACAAGACCATCTCGTCATTATGTACAGTACCTCGCAACATCACCTTGCCAACCAGGGTAGTAGGTAGAGGAGAAGAGATCGAATCAAATGCTCGCTGTGGTAAACATGAACCTCTGGCGGTTACTGAAGCCAATGTGGCATGTTGAATACATTTTCTCCGCACGAGTTTGGCTCTAACATTTGAACCGCTTTGGCTATAAGCTATTATTATTCCCCTCTATGATGATCACAAGCCAAGTTAGAAGGGAATGTCACAAAAAAACAAAATTTGGCCCCCATAAGAATATAGTTGAATAGCAATGTCATAGGAGTGGAAAGGCTGTCCTTATGGCTATGGAGTGGAAAGGCTATCCTTAGAAGGGCTCTGATAAGCCAGATGGTTCTGCTTCGGTTTGCCACAGTGTCGTGCAGTACGCCTGAATTAAAACCCAGACAGTTATATTGGTGCCATAATCTCCGAGTACGAGGTCTAAAAGGGATAAAATGCAACCGAGGTGGTTTGATGAACCATACTCTTCAAGTAACCTTGCTGGAGACTTGAATACTTGTGTTAGCTTCCTGAATTCATCCCAATGTGCCTTAGCTAAGTGGGCTAACAGTCTTCTGACATGCAGGAGACCTGGTTCGAACTCAGTCAGTCACAAGAGAAAGATTAAATAGGGAGTGGAAAGGCTCGACGGCTATTGAACTACACTGCTCAAAAAAATAAAGGGAACACTAAAATAACACATCCTAGATCTGAATGAAATCTTATTAAATACTCTTTTCTTGACATAGTTGAATGTGCTGACAACAAAATCACACAAAAATGAATCAATGGAAATCAAATGTATCAACTCATGGGAGGTCTGGATTTGGAGTCACACTCAAAATTAAAGTGGAAAACCACACTACAGGCTGATCCAACTTTGATGTAATGTCCTTAAAACAAGTCAAAATGAGGCTCAGTAGTGTGTGTGTGGCCTCCACGTGCCTGTATGACCTCCCTACAACGCCTGGGCATGCTCCTGATGAGGTGGCGCATGGTCTCCTGAGGGATCTCCTCCCAGATCTGGACTAAAGCATCCGCCAACTCCTGGACAGTCTGTGGTGCAACGTGGTGTTGGTGGATGGAGCAAGATGTGCTCAATTGGATTCAGGTCTGGGGAACAGGCAGCCAGTCCATAGCATCAATGCCTTCCTCTTGCAGGAACTGCTGACACACTCCAGCCACATGAGGTCTAGCATGGTCTTGCATTAGGAGGAACCCAGGGCCAACCCGCACCAGCATATGGTCTCACAAGGGGTCTGAGGATCTCATCTCGGTACCTAATGGCAGTCAGGCTACCTCTGGCGAGCACATGGAGGGCTGTGCCCCCCCCCCCCCCAAAGAAATGCCACCCCACACCATGACTGACCCACTGCCAAACCGGTCATGCTGGAGGATGTTGCAGGCAGCAGAACGTTCTCCACGGCGTCTCCAGACTGTCACATGTGCTCAGTGTGAACCTGCTTTCATCTGTGAAGAGCACAGGGCGCCAGTGGCGAATTTGCCAATCTTGGTGTTCTCTCGCAAATGCTAAACTTCCTGCACGGTGTTGGGCTGTAAGCACAACCCCCACCTGTGGACGTCGGGCCCTCATACCACCCTCATGGAGTCTGTTTCTGACCGTTTGAGCAGACACATGCACATTTGTGGCCTGCTGGAGGTCATTTTGCAGGGCTCTGGCAGTGCTCCGCCTGCTCCTCCTTGCACAAAGGCGGAGGTAGCGGTCCTGCTGCTGGGTTGTTGCCCTCCTACGGCCTCCTCCACATCTCCTGATGTACTGGCCTGTCTCCTGGTAGCGCCTCCATGCTCTGGACACTACGCTGACAGACACAGCAAACCTTCTTGCCACAGCTCGCATTGATGTGCCATCCTGGATAAGCTGCACTACCTGAGCCACTTGTGTGGGTTGTAGACTCCGTCTCATGCTACCACTAGAGTGAAAGCACCACCAGCATTCAAAAGTGACCAAAACATCAGCCAGAAAGCATAGGAACTGAGAAGTGGTCTGTGGTCCCCACCTGCAGAACCACTCCTTTATTGGGGATGTCTTGCTAATTGCCTATAATTTCCACCGGTTGTCTATTCCATTTGCACAACAGCATGTGAAATGTATTGTCAGTCAGTGTTGCTTCCTAAGTGGACAGTTTGATTTCACAGAAGTGTGATTGACTTGGAGTTACATTGTGTTGTTTAAGTGTTCCCTTTATTTCTTTGAGCAGTGTATATTCCTAAGGGGGCAAAATAACGTTTTTTTTGTGACCTTCCCTTCTAACATGGGTATGAGCATCAGAGAACAGAAAGCCCATCTGCCAGAACCTTCTGTTTACTACATTCCTGGCTGGGCAAAGTACCAGGATGTTGGCCCCATTTTTGAATCAATTGAGAGAACTGAATCTGAGAAATTGAATACATGAAGCATTGATTAACTACACCCACAAATGGAGCAAATGTACCTCTGTGTTCAAGAATGTTTTTGGGAAACGTGTCGTTCAGTACAAACCGTCATGCAAAGTAGCAAAAGTTGAAACAAATTGAACACACGCCGTCAGTAGAAGATGGGGGTGTGTTCCGTCAGTAAAAGATGCCTGGTTATTCTTTAAAAGTGCATTCCTCGCAATATTAAATAAGCATGCCCCATTCAAAACAAATGTAGAACCAGGAACAGATATAGCCCGTGGTTCACTCCAGACCTGACTGTCCTTGACCAGCACAAAAACATCCTGCGGCGTACGGCATTCGCATCAAATAGCCCCCGCGATACGCAAATATATAGGAACAAATATATACAGGCAGCTAGGAAAGCAAAGGCTAGCTTTTTCAAACAGAAATGTGCATCCTACAGCACAAACTCCCAAAAATTCTGGGACACTAAAGTCCATGGGGAATAAGAGCACCTCCTCCCAGCTGCCCACTGCACTGAGGCTAGGAAACACTGTCACCACCGATATATCAAGAATAATTGAGAATATCAATAAGCATTTTTCTACAGCTGGCCATGCTTTCCACCCGGCCACCCCTACCCTGGTCAATAGCCCTGCACCCCCCACGGCAACTTGTCCAAGCCTCCCCCATTTCTCCTTTACATAAATCCAGATGGCTGATGTTCTGAGAGAGCTGCAAAATTTGGACCCCTACAAATTAGCAGGGCTAGACAGTCTGGACCCTCGCTTTCTAAAATGATCAACCAAAATTGTTGCAACCCTTATTACTAGCCTGTTCAACCTCTTTTGTATCGTCTGAGATCCCCAAAGATTAGAAAGCTGCCACGGTCATCCCCCTCTTCAAAGGGGGAGACACTCGACAAAAACTGCTACAGACCTATATATATCCTACCCTGAATTCCACCGTACCTTCTCCGCTATGCAATCTGGTTTCCGAGCTGGTCATGGGTGCAGCTCAGTCACGCTCAAGGTCCTAAATGATAAGAGACAATACTGTGCAGCTGTATTCATCAACCTGGCCAAGGCTTTCGACTGTCAATCACCGCAGACTCAACAGCCCTGGTTTCTCAAATGACTGCCTCGCCTGGTTCACCAACTACTTCTCAGACAGAGTTCAGCGTGTCAAATCGGAGGGCCTGTTGTCCGGACCTCTGGCAGTCTCTATGGGACTGCCAAAGGGTTCTTTTCTCAGGCTGACTCTTTTCTCTGTATACATCAATGATGTCGCTCTTGCTGCTGGTGACTCGCTGATCGCAGACGACACCATCCTGTATACATTTGGCCCTTCTTTGGACAACCTCCAATGCCATACAACTCTCCTTCCGTGGCCTCCTATTGCTCTTAAATGCAGGTCAAACTAAATGCATGCTCCTCAACCGATCGCTGCCCGCACCTGCACGCCCATCCAGCATCACTAGCCTGGACGGTTCTGACTTAAAATATGTGGACAACTACAAATAGCTAGGTGTCTGGTTAGACTGTAAGCTCTCCTTCCAGACTCACATTAAGCATCTCCAATCCTACCAATCCTTGACTTTGGCGATGTTATTTACTAAATAGCCTCCAACACTCTACTCAGCAAATTGGATGCAGTCTATCACAGTGCCATCCGTTTTGTCACCAAAGCCCCATATACCACCCACCACTGCGACCTGTAGGCTCTCGTTGGCTGGCCCTCGCTTCAAACTCTATGGTGGCAGAGATGGTCATCTTTGGTGCATAGCCACAGGTCACCACCCTGTTGTGACATGAATCAGGGTCATGGTCAGAGAAACCTTTGGAGGTACTAGACAAACTAAATATTCAGGTTTCAAAATGTTCTGTTTCCCTGCCTATTGAACACAACCTAGCTCGCCAAAAAACGTGCACTATTTCAGAAAAAAGTTAATGGAGGACCTTAAAGAGCGACTGACCCTAAAAGCAACTTCTTCTGGGAGTCCCATATGGCTGCGCACAATTGGCCCAGCGTCGTCTGGGTTAGGGGAGGCTTTACTTGGCTCATCGCGCTCTAGCAACTTCTTGTGGCAGGCCAGGCGCCTGCAGGCTGACTTCGGTCGTCAGTTGAACAGTGTTCCTCCGACACATTGGTGCTTCTGGGTTAAGCGGGCAGGTGTTAAGGAGCGTGGTTTGGCGTTCCATGTTTTGGAGGACGCATGACTTGATCTTCGCCTTTCCCTGAGCCTGTTGCAGCGATGAGACAAGATCGCAATTGGATATGACTGATTTGGGGAGAAAATGGGGGGCTAAAAAAAAATAGTAGCATCGATATGAGTCAAACATTTATTCTAGTGTCAAAATGTACTACTAAGTGTATTGGTCCAAAACTGATATTTGCAAGACGATAAAAAAAATGACGTGTTAATCTTCATTCCGTGACAACAGTTTTCCGTGGGTTGGGTTTATTTAATCCTGTCCACAAGCCAGCACCCAAGTAATCATCAATTCGGAGCACAGCTCCACACTACCTGATCATAATGCCTATGGGGCTAGTCAGGGACATTTACATTTATTTAACTAGGCAAGTCAGTTAAGAACAAATTCTTATTTACAATGACGGCCTACCCCGCCAAACCCGGACGACGCTGGGCCAATTGTGCACCGCCCTAAGAGACTCCCAATCACAGCCGTATGCGATACAGGATGTGTACATGGAACAATCTCTAATTTTCAATGATTTAAAAACTTCAAACCAACTATAAATTGTAGAAATTCATATACAAATATTGAAAGCATTTAATGAGAACTAAAATGATGTACATTGTGTAACTTATGGACGGTCCCTACTAGAGGTCGACCGATTTATTAGGGCTGATTTCAAGGTTTCATAACAATCGGATATCGGTATTTTTGGGCGCCGATTTGCCGATAATTTTTATTATCGGCGTTGAAAAATCATAATCGGTCGACATCTAGTCCCTACTATTCCCAGAGATAGGCTAGCCAAAGTCAAACCAACTTTGCCAAGGTAGCACACCAGCCGGCTGAAGCTAATTGGCTAACTCTTCCCATCTGCGAACACACAAGAGACACCTACATCAAACCAGACCGCGAAACCAACTCCCGTTTGAATTCAGTCATGGAAACTTGCATTTAATGAACCAAGTCTAAAACAAGGCAAAATTAGGAAGTGTAATAGCCCTTTAAGACCAAAGATCTATGACATGTTTAGATAGAATCCAGTTGACCCAGTCTGTAACAAGTGGGTCTGAGGCAGCAGTAATGGAAAGGACTTGGTGCTATAGAAACCAAGAGAGAACGTGACAGAGAATATGGTGATTCCTGGTAATGCTCCTTAATTACAGGACCTAACTTTTCCAATGGAAAAAGTAAATGAAGTAAAGGACAGGTAAACTGTCAAGTTTCACACCTTTCTACCATAATGAACGAGAACCCAAAGAATTGGTCTTCTCTCCAAGAATGAATGAAAGGGAGTGTAAATAATGAAACTGATTCCCCTCGCAACAGAGGAGAACAAAGCTTGTTAGTGTGCTTACGTACACGATTTTGAAGTTTTGAAAACTTAAGTGTATGCATCAATAGTACACCTGGATTTTTGGTTTATTTTTTAAATAATTCAGTGCCTAACTAGTCCTGGGCCTAGAAAGAATATACAATAGTGATGAAGGACATGCTCCTACAGAAAGTATGATCAGCTTAGCCTATAATAATACACTAAACCAGATTTGGCACATCTTACAGTAGCCTACAATTAGAAAAATATAACTCAATTGATTAAACAATTTCAATATGACTGAAATATGTATTCTAATATCTATCTTACAATATAGTAATCTCGGTTTTCATTTGAAACCTGTTTTGTCATTGCTTCGCTTGTTTGTAGCATTGCACATTTTGTAGACTATTTTTAGTCAACTATGAAGTTAACCGCAGTCAGAGACAAACACTTTGATTGTGTTTATCTGAGATGGTGTGTAAAGTTATGCGGGAGGGCAAAAGATATGACACTTTAGCTGTTCTACAAGTGGTCTGAAGCAGTAGTTAGATACAAGTGTTTTCAAATGGAAGTTAGTAATGATGGTTTTGTGAAACAGCTGAGATTTAACGACGCTCCTATGAAATTTCTAACAAACTTAGCCTTAAGATGCCTTTGGGAAACCCAACCCTGGAGGCATGCAGGCTTTTTCCCTCTCATTCAATCAGGTTAATTGGTGTCAAATCATTTCAATTGGAAATGGTCCCTCAGAAGTAGGAAAATGGTCTGGGTTTGGGGCTGTCCAAGATCTGTCTTTTTTTTTTATTTTTTATTTTTATTTTTTACCTTTATTTAACCAGGCAAGTCAGTTAAGAACACATTCTTATTTTCAATGACGGCCTGGGAACAGTGGGTTAACTGCCTGTTCAGGTGCAGAACGACAGATTTGTACCTTGTCAGCTCGGGGGTTTGAACTCACAACCTTCCGGTTACTAGTCCAACGCTCTAACCACTAGGCTACCCTGCCGCCCATAACATGACCATGGTCTTGTTGGGTATGCTTACATAAGTTCTATTCACGTTAAAAAAAATCACATTTAAAAAAAAAATCTGCCTACAAAGAGCCATGCCCAATGTTTTCACCACATTGAGTCTGTGCCATCTCTAACATGTGATCCAGAAGAACTAAAGAGGCCGCAGGTTTGAGAAGTGTCAGAGCATAGAGGATCGATTGAGCGACAAGGATTATGGGACTGCCAAATCTGTCCATGAACCACTTGCCACAGTCAGTGCCACTAACCTTTTGTTAAACCAACCAGTCACTTCTGATCCAAGACTAGAATCCCTGGGTACCAGAACCAGGAGTAAGGGGCTTCTATGGGCACAAATAAAATGCAAAAATAGGTGAAATATTTATATACACAAAGCAGTCATCACTGACCCCCTTGTCACTATAAAATGCAGCATCTCTCTCTAATCCGCTTGGCCAAACTTTTCCTTTTCTTCTTGCCGTTTTTCTCTTTACTGTCCTCCATCTTCCTCGCTCGGATCTCTCTCATCAGGTCAAAGAATACCTGCAAAGACGAGAATAAACACAGTCCATCTACAGATATGGCACCATGTCACTATGCAACATCCAAGACAACCTTCTCTGCAGTTTGTGACTGCAGAGGAGCTGAGCCCTGGTTGATAGATGCAACCCATCTGGCTCACCTTGTCGACATTGGCACGGGTTTTGGCAGAGGTCTCCACGTAGCACACGCCCCACTGTTCAGCACGCGCCTTGGCCTCTTCCGCGCTGACCTGCCTCCGGTCCTCCAAGTCAGACTTGTTCCCCACCAGGAGGAAGGGTGCACTCTCATCCTCCTTCACCCGCAAGATCTGCTCCCTGCAGAGCAGAGCCATTAGATGACAGTGGAGCTATGACATGTAACAACTATGGGACTATGATATGTAACTACATGGAGTTGTTATGCTGCTCAACCTGAAGTCTGCTGTAGCTGCAAACGACTCTGCCTCAGTGATGGAAAAGACACAGAGGAAGCCCTCCCCACTGCGGAAGTAGTTGTCCCGGATGGCAGCATAGTCCTCTTGTCCCGCAGTGTCCAGGATGTCTATCTGGACCTCCTCCCCATCCAGAACTACCTTTTTCCTATAGCTGTCCGCTTTGGTTGGTTCATAGTCCTCAACAAACTAAGGGGGTAGCATCAACAGACAATAAATTACTACCAAGTGAGGTCATGCACACAATTGCAAAATTGGGGAAATGAGATCAGCCTAGATCAAGGCCGGCCAAAATGATGTTTGGTTTAGACCACCAGAAGGTTCCAGGAATGTATATATTTTCTTGTCAACTGAATGTGCCGCTTAGTTCATGGAGGTTACCCATGTAACTGGTTCTGATATCCACCAAAGAGGTTCGTACAAAGAGTGGTTCCTGTTCTCTTCATACAAATTTGGCTTTAACTTTTGAATGGTTGAGACGCTCAGGAACATGCATGTTTCTTTTGGGGGGGGGTCTCTACAGCACTCACCGATGGCGTAGCAGACATAAGGAACTTGAGTCCTGAACATCCCAAAACATTTCACTTACCAATGAAAATAGTTACGGCATTACCATATTCAAGTCATTTTCTAATTAGCCTTAAGAACGTAGAAATATGGCTGCAGTTTGTGCTAAAGTAGTTTAAAGGCAATAAAAAGAAAAATGTAATTGTGGGTATATCAGCCTAGAACTTCCACATCGGTGCATCCCTAATGCAAACATCTAAAATCAGAGAATGTAGAAATGATAATGGACCAATTAAGTCAAAAGTTTAGACAACTCTTTTCAGGGTTTTTATTTTTACTATTTTCTACATTGTAGAATAAAGCTCTGACGAAGGCCGAGAGGCCGATACGTCAGCTTATTAAAGATCAGTGATACTATCAAGAGCAGTGTGCGGTTTCCCATTTCCTTCAGAATAATAGTGAAGACATCAACATGAAATAAAGTGTTAAACAAATCTAAATATATACAGTTAAAGTCAGAAGTTTACCTTAGCCAAATACAGTTAAACTCAGTTCCACAATTCCTGACAATAGTAGTAAGAATTCCCTGTCTTAGGATCACCACTTTAATTTAAGAACGTGATGTCAGAATAATTTATTTCAGCTTTTATTTATTTCATCACATTCCCAGTGGGTCAGAAGTTTACATACTAATTGAGTGTATTTGGTAGCATTGCCTTTAAAATTGTTTAACTTGGGTCAAACTTTTCGGGTAGCCTTCCACAAGCTTCCCACAATAAGTTGGGTGAATTTTGGCCCATTCCTCCTGACAGACCTGGTGTAACTGAGTCAGGTTTGTAGGCCTCCTTGCTCGCACACACCTTTTCTGTTCTGCCCACAAATGTTCTATAGGATTGAGGTCAGGGCTTTGTGATGGCCACTCAAATACCTCAACTTTGTTGTCCTTAACTTCTTGGATATAGGGGGCGCTATTTAAATTTTTGGATGAAAAACGTTCCCGTTTTAAACAAGATATGTCACGAAAAGATGCTCGACTA
The DNA here is from genome assembly GCF_002021735.2 of Oncorhynchus kisutch. Lineage (NCBI taxonomy): Eukaryota > Metazoa > Chordata > Actinopteri > Salmoniformes > Salmonidae > Oncorhynchus > Oncorhynchus kisutch. Next base: position 63,505,739 of record NC_034184.2, on the reverse strand, counting down.
CGCATATAATTGACAGCTTTGTAAAGAAAACTGACGTTTCCAAAACTGCAAAGATATTGTCTGAGTGCCACAGAACTGATGTTACAGAAAAAACCCAGATAAAAATCCAATCAGGAAGTGCCGCATTTTTTAAAACCGCCTCATGCCAATGACTCTTTATATGGCTGTGAATGGGCCACGAATGAACTTAGGCTTTCTGTCGCTTCCCCAAGGTGTCGACAGCATTGTGACGTATTTGTAGGCATATCATTGGAAGATTGACCATAAGAGACTACATCTACCAGGTGGTCGCTTGGTGTCCTCCGTCGCAATTATTGCGTAATCTCCAGCTGCAGTATTTTTCCGTTTGCTTCTGATGAGAAGCCAACTGCCACCACTGATAGATTATCGAATAGATATGTGAAAAACACCTTGAGGATTGATTCTAAACAACGTTTGCCATGTTTCTGTCGATATAATGGAGCTCATTTGGAAAAAAGTTCAGCGTTGTAAGTGACTGCATTTTCCGGTCTTTTTCTTAGCCAAACGTGATGAACAAAACTGAGCTATTTCGTCTACACAAATAATCTTTTTGGGAAAAAAATGAACATTTGCTACCTAACTAAGAGTCTCGTCATTGAAAACATCCGAAGTTCTTCAAAGGTAAATGATTTTATTTGAATGCTTTTCTTGTTTTTGTGAAAACGTTGCCTGCTGAATGCTAGGCTTAATGCTATGCTAGGCTATCAATAATCTTACACAAATGCTTGTGTAGCTTTGGTTGAAAAGCATATTTTGAAAATCTGAGATGACAGTGTTGTTAACAAAAGGCTAAGCTTGTGTTTGAATATATTTATTTCATTTCATTTGCGATTTTCATGAATAGGAAACGTTGCGTTATGGTAATGAGCTTGAGGCTATGATTACGCTCCCGGTATACGGGATTGCTCGTCGCTAGAGGTTAAGCCATTGTGCCACAACTTTGGAAGTATGCTTGGGGGTCATTGTCCATTTGGAAGACCCATTTGCAACCAAGCTTTAACTTCCTGACTGATGTCTTGAGATGTTGCTTCAATATATCCACAATTTTCCTACCTCATGCTGCCATCAATTTTGTGAAGTGCACCACTCCCTCCTGCAGCAAAGCACCCCCACAACATGATGCTGCCACCCCCGTGCTTCCCGGTTAGGATGGGGTTCTTCGGCTTGCAAGCATCCCCTTTTTCCTCCAAACATAACGATGGTCATTATGACCAAACAGTTATATTTTTGTTTCATCAGACCAGAGGACATTTCTCCAAAAAGTACGATCTTTGTCCCCATGTGCAGTTGCAAACCGCAGCCTGGCTTTTTTATAATCGTTTTGGAGCAGTGGTTTCTTCCTTACTGAGCGGCCTTTCAGGTTATGTAGATTTACTCTGGATAGAGATACATTTGTACCGGTTCCTCCAGAATCTTCAAAGTCCTTTGCTGCTGTTCTGGGATTGATTTGCACTTTTCGCACCAAAGTACGTTCATCTCTAGGAGACAGAACGTGAATTCTTCCTGAGTGGTATGACGGCTGCGTGGTCCCATGGTGTTTATACTTGCGTACTATTGTTTGTACAGATGAATGTGGTACCTTCAGGCGTTTGCAAATTGCTCCCAAGGATGAACCAGACTTGTAGAAGTCCACTTTTTCCCCCCTGAGGTCTTGGTTGATTTCTTTCGATTTTCCCATGATGGCAAGCAAAGAGGCACTGAGTTTGACAGTAGGCCTTGAAATACATCCACAGGTACACCTCCAATTGACTCAAATGATGTCAATTAGCTGATCAGAAGCTTCTAAAGTCATGACATTTTCAGGGATTTTCCGAGCTGTTTAAAAGGCAGTCAACTTAGTGAAACTTCTGACTCACTTGAATTGTGATAGTGAATTATAAGTTAAATAATCTCTTTACAATTGTTGGAAAATTTACTTGTGTCATGCACAAAGTAGAAGTCCTAACCGACTTGCCAAAACTATAGTTAACAAGAAATTTGTGGAGTAGTTGAAAATTGAATTAATGACTCCAACCTAAGTGTATGTAAACTTCCGACTTCAACTGTGTATTCTTCAAAGTAGCCACCCTTTGCCTTGATGACAGCTTTGCACACTCTTGGTATTCTCTCAACCAGCTTCACCTGAAATGCATTTCAGTTAACAGATATGCCTCGTTAAAAGTTGATGAAACTAGCTCTCATGGGGACCACCACAGGAAAGGAAGAACGAGTTACCTCTAAAGCAGAGTATAACTTCAATAGAGTTACCAGTCTCAGAAAAAGCAGACCAACTCAAATGCTTCATAGGACCGGCCTCCTGGTTAGAATTTCGGAGGTGTGCACACCACCCACCGCTTCAAAGTATATTACTCGCCAATGTCCAGTCTCTAGACAACAAGGTAGACGAAATTAGGGCAAATGTTGCTTTCCAGAGACATCCTGGATTGTAACATACTGTTTCACCGAAACATGGTTCTCTCAGGAAATGTTGTCAGAGTTGGTACATCCACCGGGATACTTTATGCATCACACCAATAGAAATAAACATCTCTGGGACTGAGGGCGGGGGTGTATGCTTCATTATTAATGAATCATGGTGTAATCGTAACATACAGGAACTCGAGTCCTTTTGTTCACATGACTTAGAATTCCTCAAATGCGTACCATATAATCTCCCAAGAGAATTCTCGTCGTTTGTCATAGCCATGTATATCCCCCCCCCCCCCTCAAGCAGATACCACAACGGCCCTCAAGAAACTTCACTGGACTTTATGCAAACTGGAAACCATATCTCCTGAAGCTGCATTTATTGTAGCTGGGTATTTTAACAAAGCAAATTTGAGAACAAGGCTACCTAAATTCTATCAGCACATTGATTGTTGCACTCGTGCAGGCAATAAACTAGATCATTGCTACTGTAACTACCGTGATGCATACAAGGCCCTTCGGCAAATCTGACCACTACTCCATTTTGATCCTCAAGTCCTATAAGCAGAAACTCAAAACAGGATGTGCCCATGACGAGAACTATTCAACACTGGTGTTACGGATACAAGTGTTACGGATACAAGTATCCTGTGTGTGTATCCTGTTTGTGTTTCTTTTCTCAATCATCAATCAGAAGACACACCTCCTCCTATTTCCTACCCTATCACAGTTCCTTCCCCATGGTTTAAAAACCCCATCATTTGTTTGCTCTAGAGCTCAATCTCTCTGTAAATGCCATGTCTGTAGGTCTCTGTGTTTCACTCTCTCTTTGTGTCTTAACCTCTCTTTTGTTTGAGCACCTCCATAGCACTTTGTCATCACCTGTGAGTATTATTTTTGGTTATGGTGTTTGTTTGTTGCAGGTGCAGCTCAGCCCCTTCTCCTGCTCCCCCCATTACCGTGTGTTTATAAATAAACCTAGAGTTTGACGGTAGATTTCAGTTGTCGTGGTTATTTTGTTCACACTTTTACTTTGTCACAATTATAATTTGCATGAGTTATGTTACGGGTCTCATTACCATCCCCCCTAGACTGTCGGGCCAAAAGGGATTCTTAACACTGGTCTGCCCAATAGGAATCCACACTTAAAGACTGTTTTTGATCTCGCGGACTGGGAAATGTTCCGGGCAGCCTCAGAGACTAATATCGATTTATACGCTGATTTGGTGAGTGAGTTTAAGGAAATGCATTGGAGATGTTGTACCCACTGGCACTATTAAAACCTACCATAACCTGAAACTGGATAGATGGCAGAATTCCAGCAAAACTGAAAGCACAAACCAACACATTTAAATCAGGGAAAGATGACTGTGAATATGGTTGAATACAAAGTGTAGTCATCCCCTCTGCAAGGCAATCAAACAAGCGAAACGTCAGTAGAGAGACAACGTGGAGTTGCAATTAAAATGGCTCAAACATGAGACGTATGTGGCGGAGTCTACAGGCAATCACGGCCTACAAAACAAAAAAAAACAGCCAGGTCCTGGACACTGACATCTGGCTTCTAAACTAACACCTTCTTTGAGGATAACAGTGCCACCGACGAGGGCCGCCACCAAGGACTGCGGGCCCTCCCTCTCCATGGCCCGAAGCGAGTAAGACATTAAACGCGTTAACCCTCACAAAGCTGCCGGCCCAGATGGCATCCCTAACCGCGTCCTCAGAGTAAGCGCAGGCCAACTGGCTGATGTGTTTACGGGCATATTCAATCTCCCTATCCCATTGTGCTGTCCCCACATGATTCAACATGGCCACCATTGCCTTCTTGGGTACAGAAACAATGGTAAATTGAACTAAATGACTATTGCCCCATAGCACTCGCTTCGGTCTTAATGAAGTGCTTTGAGAGACTAGTCAAGGATCATATAGCGCCACCTTACCTGCAGCCCACTTCAAATTTCATACCGCCCCAATATGTCCACAGACGATGCAATCGCCATCACACTGCCCTATACCATCTGGACAAGAGGAATACCTATGTAAGAATGCGGTTCAAGCTGATCATTAAGCTTGAAGTCCTGGGTCTCAACCCCGCCCTGTGCAATTGGGTCCTGGACTTTGACGGGCCGCCCCCAGGTGCTGAAGGTAGGAAACAACATCTCCACTTCGCTGATCCTCAACACTGGGGCCACACAAGGGTGCGTGCTCAGCCCCCTATTGTACTCCCTGTTCACCCGACTGCATGGCAATGCACTCCTCCAACTCAATCATCAAGTTTGCAGACGACACTACAGTGGTAATAACGACGAGAGCCTACAGGGAGGAGGTGAGGGCACTCTGAGTTTGGTGTCAGGAAAACAACCTCATCAACAAAACTAAAAAGGAGATGATCGTGGACTTCAGGAAAGAGTAGAGGGAGCACCCCCATTTCCACATCGACGGGACAGCAGTGGAAAAACGTGGAAAGTTAAGTTCCTCGGTGTACACATCAGGGACGAACTGAAATGGTCCACCCACACAGACAGTGTGGTAGAGATGAAACAGTATGAAAATGTAATTACAATTGAGCAAATTAACATTGGAGTGATAGATGTGCAGATGAAGTGCAAGTAGAAATACTGATGTACAAAAGAGCAAAAAAGTTTAAAACAGTATGGGGATGAGGTAGGTAGATTGGATGGGCTTTTTACAGATGGGCTGTATACAGCTGCAGCGATCAGTTAGCTGATGTTTAAGGTTAGTGAGGGAGATAAGTCTCCAACTTCAGTGATTTTTGCAATTCGTTCCTGTACGAGAGCATACAGGTCGCAATGGTGGGTAGTATATGGGGCTGTTAGGAATATTATAAATAAATGACTTAACAATATTCTCATTTTAAATGGAACTGTAACTAAGTAAACTTATACTGTTTTATTATATCTGATTAACAATATGAGTTCATAAGGGATTGTGTGACACGGACAAGGAGTAATTAAATATAACAAACACCATTCCATACTAGTCTGGAGAGGAGTGTGTTAAGTAAGCAGATAGGGTCGTTAACCTATGGTTGAACCGACGAAACTGAGCTCTGGGGTGTTTCAGATAAGGCAGTGAGTGCATTCCTAGGTTCTGTTAATTAGAACTGTCGGCTAAGTGGTGATCGATAAAGGTGAGGGGTCAAGAGTTCATTCAGTTATGTTGTGTAACCTGTGAGTGTGTTAGTGAGTTGGAATTAACTTTTAAACTCACTTAATTCTAGGTCGGGAGGAGGAGATTCATTCTAGAAGCAATGAAATTACGTAATGTTATTGTATATAAACTGTTGCTCGTGGTACCTATTATTGATAAGACTGGTCTCCGTCTATTTTATGCAAACAAGAATCTTACAAATTCTCAAAATATATTAAGGGAATTCAATTAATGAAAACATATTGGAATAATTAAATTACAGTAACAGGGGCTTTGGTGACAAAACAGATGGCACTGATAGACTACATCCAATTTGCTGAGTAGAGTGTTGGAGGCTATTTTGTAAATTACATCGAAGATATGTTTGGCGGCTTGAGTGGAGGCGGCTTTGTTGCGAAATAGGTAGCCGATTCTAGATTTAATTTTGGATGGAGATGTTTAATAGAGTCTGAAAGGAGAGTTTACACTAGCCAGACACCTAGGTATTTGTAGTTGTCCACATATTCTAAGTCAGAACCGTCCAGAGTAGCGATGCTAGTCGGGCGGGCGGGTGCGGGCAGCAATCGGTTGAAAAGCATGAATTTAGTTTTGGTAACGTTTAAGAGCAGCGATGAGGCCACGGAAGGAGTATTGTATGGCATTGAAGCTCGTTTGTTGGTTTGTTACAGTGTCCAAAGAAGGGCCAGATGTATACAGAATGGTGCCGTCTGCGTAGAGGTGGATCAGGGAATCTCCCGCAGCAAGAGCGACATCACTGAGGCTGAAGAAATTTTGCTTGCCATCTAAAACCCACAAACTTTTACAGATTAACAATTGAGAGCATACTGTCGGGCTGTATCACCGCCTGGCACGGCAACTGCACCTCCCACAACCGCCAGGCTCTCCAGAGGCTGGTGCGGTTTGCATAACGCATCACCGGGGGCAAACTACCTGCCCTCCATGACACCTACAGCACCCAATTACAAGGAAGGCCAAAAAGATCAAGGAAAACAACCACCCAAGCCACTGCCTGTTCACCCCACTACCATCCAGAAGGCAAGGTCAGTACAGGAGCATCAAAGCTGGGACTGAGAGACTAACAGCCATCACTAACAGAGAGGCTGCTGCCTACAGACTTGAAATCATGACCACTTTACTAATAGATTTCTAGTCACTTTAATAATGCCACTTTAATAATGTTTACATCTTTTGCATTACTCATATCATATGTAAACTACCATTTTTTTAAAATGGTTCTTTAAAAAACAAGGACATTTAAGTGACCACAAACCTTCACCCATTAAAATAACACCAAATTGTTAATAAATACAGTGTAGACATTGCTACGGTTTAAATGACTACAGTAGCTGGAAATGGCAGATTTATGGAATATCTGGATGGTACCGAGGCCCATTATCAGCAACTTTCACTCCTGTGTCACAATGGCATGTTGTATTAGCTAATCCAAGTTTATCATTTTAAAAAGGCTTATTGATCATTAGAAAGCACTTTTGCAATTATGTTAGCACAGCTGAAAACTGTTGTTCTGATTAAAGAAGCAATAAAACTGGCCTTTAGACTAGTTGAGCATCTGGAGCATCAGCATTTGTGGGTTCGATGACAGGCTCAAAATGGCCAGAAACAAAGTCCTTTCTTCTGAAACTCGTCAGCCTATTCCAAGTGAGAAATTGCCAAGAAACTGAAGATCTCGTACAACGCTGTGTACTACTCCATTTCAGAGAACAGCGCAAACTGTCTCTAACCAGAATAGAAAGAGTGGGAGGCCCCCCGAGCACAACTGAGCAAGAGGACAAGTACATGAGCGTGTCTAGTTTGAGAAACAAACGCATCACAAGTAATCAACTGACAGCTTTATTAAATAGTACCAGCAAAACCCCAGTCTCAAGGTCAACAGTGAAGAGACTACTCTGGGATGGATGTTGGCCTTCTAGGCAGAGTTGCAAAGAAAAAGCCATCTCTCAGACTGGCCAATAAAAAGAAAAGACTAAGATGGGCAAAAGAACAGACACTGGACAGAGGAAGATTGGAAAAAAAGTGTTATGGACAGACTAATCTAAGTTTGAGATGTTCAGGTCAAAGAACATTTGTGAGATACAGAAAAAATAAAGATGCTGAAGTGCTTGATGCCATCTGTCAAGCATGGTGGAGGCAATGTGATGGTCTGGGGGTGCTTTGGTGGTGGTAAAGTGGGAGATTTGTACAGGGTAAAAGGGATCTTAAAGGAGGAAGGCTATCACCCACTTTGCAATGCCATACACTGTGGGACGGCACATAATTGGAGCCAATTTCCTGCTACAACAGGACAATTACCCAACGTACAGCTCCAAACCATGCAATAACTATTTAGGGAAGAAGCAGTCAGCTGGTATTCTGTCTATAATGTAAAGGCCAGCACAGTCACCTGATCTCAATCCTACTGAGCTGTTGTGGGAGCAGCTTGACCATATGGTATGGAAGAAGTGCCCATCAAGCCAATCCAACTTGTGGGAGGCGATTCAGGATGCATGGGGTGAAATCTCTTCAGATTGCCTCATCAAATTGACAACTAGAATGCCAAAGGTCTGCAAGGCTGTATTTGCTGCAAATGGAAGATTCTTTGACAAAAGCAAAGTTTGGAGACAATTATTTAAATTAAAAATCATTATTTATAACCTTGTCAACATCTTGACTATATTTCCTACTCATTTCATCTGTTTTCATGGAAAACCAGGACATTCCTAAGTGACCCCAAACTTTTGAACAGTAGTGTATATACTGTATTTTATACCATCTTAAGATAAAATACAGTATATACACTACCGTTCAAAACACTACCGTAAATATACACACACATACTTATTCAATCCCTTTACTTAGATGTGTGTATTAGGTAGTTGGAATTGTTAGATATTACTGTACTGTCGGAACTAGAAGCACAAGCATTTCACTACACTCGTAATAACATCTGCTAACCATGTGTATGTGACCAATAAAATTTGATTTGAAGTAACAAGCACATCAACTGTTCAGAGGAGACTGCTTGAATCAGGCCTTCACGGAATGCTGTTGTAGCTAGCTGGTTAAGTCTACCTTGAATTTTGAATAAAATCACAGCGTGTCACCAGAAAAGCACCCCCACAGCTCCATGTTTCACAGAGGGAAACACACATGCAGAGATCATCCGTTCACCTACTCTGCGCCTCACAAAGACACAGCGGTTGGAACCAAAAATCACAAATTTGTACTCATCAGACCCAAACAATTTCCACTGGTCTAAATGTCCTTTGCTCGTGTTTCTTGGCCCAAGCAAGTCTCTTCTTATTGGTGTCCTTTAGTAGTGGTTTCTTTGCAGAAATCCAACCATAAAGGCCTGATTCATGCAGTCTCCTCTGAAAAGTTGATGTTGAGATATGTCTGTTACTTGAACTCTGAAGAATTTGAGCTGCAATCTGAGGTGCAGTTAATAAAATTAACTTAACCTCTGCAGCAGAGGTAACTCTGGGTCTTCCTTTCCTGTGGCAGTCCTCATAAGAGCCAGTTTCATCATGGAGCTTGATGGTTTTTGCGACTGCACTTGAAGAAACTTTAAGTGATTGAAATTTACCAGATTGACTGACCTTCATGTCTTAAAGTAATGATGGACTGTCATTTCTCTTTGCTTATTTGAGTTGTTCTTGTCATATTGGTATTTTACCAAATAGGGCTATCTTCTGTATACACCCCCTATCGTGTCACAACAACTAATTGGCTCAAACGCATTAAGGAAAGAAAATCCACAAATGAACTAGGAACACCTGTTAATTGAAATACATTCCAGGTGAATAACTCATGAAGCTGGTTGAGAGAATGCCAAGTGTGTGCAAAGATGTCATCAATGCAAAGGCTGGCTACTTTGAAGAAAAATATATTTTGATTTGTTTAACACGTTTTTGGTTACTACATGAATCCATACATGTTATTTAATAGATGTTATGTCTTCATTAGTATTCTACAATGTAGAAAATAGAAAAATAAAAAACCCTTGAATGAGAAGGTGTGTCCAAACCTTTGACTGGTAGTGTGTATGTATTTTAAAAATTTTTGGCCCTCGAGCCAAAACGTTTAGCCATCTCTGGCCTCAAAAGTTGGATGTAGGCCATAAACATCTGATAACCAGAAGAAAAGTAGGCCTTCCAAAACAGCCAACAAAATATGCTCTTCTGACAAATATTGTTTCTTACCTCGTCATACATGAACTGCAGAGTGAGGGCTGACTTCCCCACTCCACCACTGCCCACCATGATCACTTTGTGGAGGGCCAGAGAGTTCTGCCCTTTGGGCTTTGCTGTTGCCATGGTGGTTCACTCCAAGTAAAGAGGTTTTAAGGAGAGCAAGAGGTTCGGGAAGAAACCAGGAGGGGAAAAGGGAGGATCTGAGGGTAAGCCAGATAGAGAGGACAGCAACCTCCAACGTGAGGCAGATTGAGCTTGTCCCCTAAAATGAAAAAAATAAATAAAAAGACATAACATGATTTGCTGTACATCAAATACATTATTCACACTGCTGCATTGTACACTACCGCCACAAGGGAGTGCTCCCACAAGGAAGTGCTCCCTCACAGCAGTTAAAACAACTTGGCTGGATCAGTGAAACTGAGAATTTAGAAATGACTTAAGAGAAATACAGTGCATTCGATAAGTATTCAGACCGTTTTTCCACACGTTGTTACGTTACAGCCTTTCTAAAATTGCTTACATTTTTCCCCCCTTCAATCTACACACAATACCCCATAATAACAATGCAAAACCAGGTTATTATTTGCCCATTTATAAAAATGAAACAGAAATACCTTATTTACATAAGAATTCAGACCCGTTGCTATGAGACTAGAAATTGAGCAACGGTGCATCCTGTTTCCATTGATCATCCTTGAGATGTTTCTACAACTTCATTGGAGTCCACCTGTGGTAAATTCAATTGATTGGACATGATTTGGAAAGGCACACACCTGTCTATATAAAAAGGTCCCACAGTTGACAGTGCATTGTCAGAGCAAAAACTAAGCCATGGGGTTCGAAGGAATTGTGCATAGAGCTCTGAGACAGGATTTTGTCGAGGCACAGATCTGTGGAAGTGTACCAAAACATTTCTACAGCATTGAAGGTCCCAAACACAGTGGCCGCCATCATTCTTAAACGGAAGTTTGGCACCACCAAGACTCTTCCTAGAGCTGGCTGCCGGGTCAAACTGAGCAATTGAGGGAGAAGGGCCTTGGTCAGGGAGGTGACCAAGAACCTGATGGTCACTGACAGACCTCATGAGTTCCTCTGTGGAGATGAGAGCATTTCAGAAGGACAGACATCTCTGCACCAATCAAGCCTTTATGGTAGAGTGGCCAGAAGTTAGCCACTCCTCAGTAAAAAGGCACATGACAGCCCACTTGGAGTTTGTCAAAAAGGCACCTAAAGGACTCTGACCTTGAGAAACAAGATTCCCTGGTCTGATGAAACCAAGATTGAACTCATTGGCCTCAATGCCAAGCATCACGTCTGGAGGAAACCTGGCACCATCCCTACGGTGAAGCATGGTTGTGGCAGCATCATGCTGTGGGGAAGTTTTTCGAGGGCTGGGAGACTAGTCCGGATTGAGGGAAAGATGAACGGAGCCAAGTAAAGAGTTCCTTGATGAAAACCTGCTCCAGAGCACTCAGGACCTCAGACTGGGGTGAAGGTTCACCTTCCAACTGGACAACGCAGGAGTGACTTCAGGACAAGTCTCTGAATGTCCTTGAGTGGCCCAGCCTGAACCCAATTGAACATCTCTGGGAAGACCTGAAAATAGCTGTGCAGTGACACTCCCCATCCAACCTGAGCTTGAGTGGATCTGCAGAGAATTATGGGAGAAACTCCCCAAATACATGTGTGCCAAGCTGGCAGCATCATACCCAAGACATTTTTGGTGCAAATGTATTAAATTATCTAAAAAAAATGTTTTTGCTTTGTCATTGTGAGGGATTGTGTGTAGATTTGGGGGGTACTATTTAATCAATTGTAGAATAACGCTGTAACGTAACAAAATGTGGTAAGTCAAGAGGTCTGAATACTTCCCGAATTCACTGTATATCCTAATTCCAAACAAGGATTGGTTAGCATTCAGTCCATTAAAAATAAGAAATAGGACGCTGTAAGGGAAGCGAGGGAGATACAATGTGTTAGGGAAATAAGGTTATTAGCTAGGCTACAGTGGAATTGTAAGTGAAATGTCAAGTGCTGTATGGTGTTTTTGACTAGGAAACCATCGTAGCTAGCCAGTTCACGTTAGCTAGTTTGGCTGACGCTAAGCAAGCTAGCGTTACCTAGCTAAGCTAGTTACTGTAGTTAGCTACATAAAACTAGCTAGTTTCACATACTAAAACGAGGTGTGCTGTAGCTAACTAGCTAAAACGACAAACTCAAGCTAGCTACTTAAGCCAGATGACTAACGTCAGTTAACTTGTTCTTCGATGTGCGGTAGAAGGTTGGGCTAGCTAGCATGTATTGGAAATAACCTTACCTTGGGACACTATGGGCGATACAGGCTACAAAAATGACAGCTGCAAGCTGGTTTGAAGAAATCGTTTACTTACCCTCTTCTCGCGATCCTAGCAACAAGAGAAGAGCTTGTCAAGTCTTCTTCTTTGTTATCTACTTCTTCTATGATATCATGGCGGTCCGCAATCAATCGTTTAAGTCATGCCGCCACCTACTGTGCTGGAATGTAAAGATTAATCATGAGCTGCCCAATTCTGTACAACCATGAAAATAAAAATAAAAACCAAATAATTCCTTAACTTCTACCACACCCTCCCCCCTCCCATTAAAACACTCCACCCGTAGGATTGTAATGTCAACAACCATTTCAACAGGAACATCTGTTACCCCCAATATTTATTTTGCTGTGTCTGCAATAACCTTCAACCTGGAATTTCTGCTTTCCACAACCCAAATCGTATTGATAACCTTACCAATGAAGGCTATGAACTCAACTTTATTCATTATCAAAGTGTCCTTTGACACTGCACATTCATGAGCACAAGATTTCTGAACAAGCCTCGAAACCATGCCAGGACCATCAGAAGCACCAGCCCTGACAGTCAGTACACTTACTACAGGTACATCCATGTAAGCGCCATAGTTCTACCAATCTGTTTTACGGCCTCTGCATACGATACCTCATGACTGATCTTATATCTCTGAGCCTCTCTCTGTACCTGGCATCCACCAAATGCTGCACTGTGTTCTCCCCCACAATTATAGCACTGAACCTTCACATTGCTCCCACAGTCACTGTAATCATGTTCCCCTCCACACTTGGCACATCTATTCTTTCCTTTACATTGAGCAGCTACATGTCCCATTCTTTGGCATTTAAAACACTGCAGTGCATATGGGACAAATTCTCTAACATTGAAACCAAGGAGTCCTATCTGTACTTTTCTCAGCAAGACGTTCTCAAACCTCAGCATCACTGATAAGCTTTCACATCTTTGACCCTCTTTCCTACTGATCAACCTTTTGGCCTCAATCACTCTGCCGCAGTGATGACTCCCCTCAATCTAGCATAAGCACCAGGGACATGGCTTTTAAATGTCGTCCCATTAAGTGTTTCCATTTCTAAAATCTTCTCTTGCTGAGCTTGGCTACCAATGAACCAAGCTAATTTCACTTCACCTACCTCTTTCTCTATGGCATTAGTTAAATGGACAGAGTGTGAGGCCCTGTGGTCTCATCAAACACCATGACAACTTTCCACTCCGACACATCATTAATCTTGCTTCCTACCTTGGCCCTCTTTATGCTTTGTTAACTAGACGCTCAACTGCTTTCTGTATCTTGATCCCTCTTCTTCCTGGCTTTCCACTATCGACCATTCCCGTCCTTGACCCTCATCCTCCAGCTCCATACCATCCGTACTGACACCCATATTGTTCGCATTCCAGCACAGCTGTTGCTTCACCAACTTTTCCTCCATTCCATCCGAGCTACTCGCAACCATTTCCCATTCCCCGAACTATGGTTCACCAATCCGACCACCTCTTCTTTGGTATAATAGTGTACGCCACAATTATAGGTGCATTCCGCCACCTACTGTACAAGTGGATAATAAAGATCCCAAAAAGGAAACAATGCAGGGTAAAGATCAAATAAATATATAACAATTCCATACAATATGAATCTGCTTGCTTTTCTGTTTTAATCAAGTCCATATACAGGCTCAGAAGGATCCTGTGAGGGCGGGACATTTTCTGGCGACAGTAGTCCTTGCAGTGCTTCTGCCAGGAAGTCTTGGAGGCCCAAAAACTTCTTAGCTGCAGCTATAATGATGTCCAGCTGCTTGGGCTTCTTGGACATTTGTGCAGTACGATTAATAACTGAGGCTATAAATGCTACAAAATCCACCTTCTTCACACTAAATGTATCCAGATAACTTGACTGAGGTATACCATTTGCAACTGGTTGCGGTGCATCCACTGCCATATCTTCTTCAGAACTGTGGCCTCTTACCCCTTCGACTCTCTTCACCGCCTCCACATAGGAGATGTGCTTTACAGCCACGATCCTTGACATACCAACGTCTTTCACAGCACTCAGGGAATTCAGGAATATGATCCCCACCACAGTTGCAACATTTTACATTCACAGGCCGTTCAATAACATATTGCTTCCTGCCTGCAAACATTTGACACGTGGCCAAACTTTGTACATTTCTTGTACTGCACAAACGCTCTTACGGCATATCTTAAATATCCCAGCTTTACATAGGATGTTGGATACTCTTCATCAAACATCAATAATAGAGATACACTTTGCTCCTTTTTAGTATTATCCATACGGCTCAATCAACGTGCATTAACTACTCCTGTTATTCTTTGCCTAAGATATCGATTATCAATATCCAACGGGACGCCAGAGATAACACCTTTTACCTGTGCCCTGCTCCGAAAATCAAAGCTGTACACTTCATGCACCGATAACGCTGCGAGCCATAATGCACGTTCCTTTTGCTCTTTAGATATACACACACAACATCAACACCACACCACTCCTGGTTACTTTGACTGCGTCCACGTTCCCCAACACCTTCTTCACCATCCTTGTGTCTTCAAAAGGGTTTCCTCAAATGAACAGCCTTATCCAAAATACATACTCCAACAAGCAACGATTCATCAGACGTCGTGCTTCATCGTGCTTCTACACCTGCATTGCTTGCTGTTTGGGGTTTTAGGCTGGGTTTCTGTACAGCACTTTGAGATATCAGCTGATGTACGAAGGGCTATATAAATAAATTTGATTTGATTTGATCAGACTCATTTTCCACGACAGTTTTATCCCTTTTTGTTCCATTCTGGGACTTCACTGTTGTCCACTCATCGTTCTCACTAACTGTTCTCAACTAATTAAATCTTCAAAAAACACTTCTGCTTCCACCATCTCAACTCCAAACTCACTACACCAGTTTGAGCTTGGGACATTTTCGAATTGACTCTACACACTAGACGCGTGGATATATTTGAACGTTGAGGAGGAACACTGCCAAAATAACAAATAGATTATCTAAATAGCCTATTCACTACACGCCTATAAGGACACTGTCAATAATTCCTAACACAACTCAGTTTAGAGAGCCTTGGCACAACATGTCACTCCAGCCTAATCTCTCCTGAAAATGAGCGACCAGGGCCACGTTCAGTAGTCAAACGTTGTCGAACATTACAGATAGAAATTACATGAATAGAGCCAACATTGGGGTCGGCTCCAGGAATAAGTGACAAAGCAGTTACTTATGTCCCCAGGCCGCTAGGAACTCATTCCGGGTTTCAATTTACTGTTGCGAGTTAGAGTAGTAGAATACACAAGGTGCACCTTCGACATTTGGTTGTGCATCAGCAATTTTTATATTGGTATGTCGGTCACTGACAGTCACTCAATTAGCAATGTCAGCAAACAATTTCAAGATTGGTAAATTAGTCTAGCGGTACTGACCGGGCATAGAGGTCACGCCCACTCATATAGGTCATGCTCACTCATCAATCTTGAACATGGCATAAATCCTGGCAAAATGTGTAGAATTGCAGGAAATTAGATTTAAAATGGTTAAAATGATCTCTGCCCCATGGCAAAATGTCTAGAATTACAGGAAATTAACTTTAAAACCTAAATGTCTCTCCAGCATCAAGAGGGAGGCCACTAAAAGACCAATTAGCTAAAAAAATAAATCATATTTGGGCTGTCTGTGTCAACACAGCCTAAATGGTCTGTGAGGCATGTTTGTTCTAGCTTACATAACATATTTATATCTGGAAGTTACAAACCGTTGTTTCCTGCTGAACGCACCCCAAGTATCGACCAGAACAGGCTAGAGGGATACTTCGGGATTTTGGCATTGAGGCCCTTTCTCTACCTCCCCAGAGTCAGACGAACTAGTGGATGACATTTTTATGTCTCTGTGTCCAGCATGAGGGAAGCTAGAGGTAGATTTGCGAGCAAACGCTAACATACTGGACACAGAGACATAAAAATGGTATCCATGAGTTCGTCTGACTCTGGGGAAGTAGATAAAGGACATCTTTACCAAAATTCCAAAGTATTAAAGCCTAACACTGTGATAATCCAAAATGCACATAAACTGTAATTTCATCATTTAACATTAATATCTCACTAATTAATCAATACTTCTCAATAGTTATTGTATCAATGGTCAATGCAAAGGCTATTACATTTCACAATATCAGGACATAATATCACATAAACATTTAATGCTGCAATATGTAACTTTCTGGGCAACCGACTAAATTCACATAGAAATCTGTGTTGTAGATCTGTCATTCACATTGAAAGCAAGTTTAAGAAGTGGTAGAACTGTTAAATTAAATTAAATCTGCATGTTTTACTTTCAGTTTTGTACAACAGCTTCAAACAGCTGAAAATACAATATTTTTGGTTATGGAAAATATTTTTCACAGCGGTTTAGATGGTACAATGATTTTGTAAACTATACTTGCTTGTTTTGTCACATAAATTGAAATTAGGGAAACTATTACAATTTTAGCAACCAGGAAAAGGTGGAGCGATTTCTACCTAGCACATCTTTACGGGATATAGATATTAGGAAACACACCGCTCAACATAGAACAGGCCTAATGAAGATAACTTAATGTGGGTAGGCCGTGACTGACTTCACCTAAAAGTTGGATGCAATCCGCCAATCAAATTCCAAAGAAAAACATAGAACATTATGAAGTGCCTGCACCTGCTGGATAACTATGTGGGTGTGACCAGTATGTGAGCAATCTGCAGCAAATCAGTCCAATCTACAAACAATCCACAGTGAGTGAGCTACAGTTTGGCGATATGCAATGTATACTCTAATTTAGAGTATACTTAATAATGACTAATAATTTAATTTAGAGTCTCTAAATAGTGTTACAATTGGAATGTGCTTGAAATCGTTAGACAAATGAACAAACAGTCTGTTTGGCGCTAAAAGAAGGAATGGGGTGATGCAATAATGTATATAAACCCTGGATGTGAATAATATGTATTGGCCAATGAGAGTCTGAAGCCACTGGTAGGCCATATTGGCACTCCCCAGATGAGGAAGTTCTCCACAGGTTTGAATGAATTATTTAAATGTTTCAAGGACAAAATTACATATACCGGGTATTTCATTTTTGTTACTGGGGACAGTAACATTAAATATTTTTAAATGTACTTGTTTTAGATTTTTTTCCCCATTTTGGTTAAGCTCAAATTAAATATAATTGAAACATTAAGGTGTCTGTAAAATAATTACTGAACTTTTCTTCTTTTTTTACATGAATGCATTTCTATTTATCCAGTAGCATACCACCCTGCATACCACTGCTGGCTTGCTTCTGAAGCTAAGCAGGTTTGGTCCTGGTCAGTTCCTGGATGGGAGACCAGGGCAGTGACACTGCCCTGTGTAGGGTGCCGTCTTTCAGATGGGACGTTAAACGTGTGTCCTGACTCTCTGAGGTCATTAAAGATCAAATCAAATCAAATTTATTTATATAGCCCTTCGTACATCAGCTGATATCTCAAAGTGCTGTACAGAAACCCAGCCTAAAACCCCAAACAGCAAGCAATGCAGGTGTAGAGGCACGGTGGCTAGGAAAAACTCCCTAGAAAGGCCAAAACCTAGGAGGAAACCTAGAGAGGAACCAGGCTGTGGGGTGGCCAGTCCTCTTCTGGCTGTGCCGGGTGGAGATTATAACAGAACATGGCCAAGATGTTCAAAATGTTCATAAATGACCAGCATGGTCAAATAATAATAATCACAGGCAGAACAGTTGAAACTGGAGCAGCAGCACGGCCAGGTGGACTGGGGACAGCAAGGAGTCATCATGACAGGTAGTCCTGAGGCATGGTCCTAGGGCTCAGGTCCTCCGAGAGAGAGAAAGAAAGAGAGAATTAGAGAGAGCATACTTAAATTCACACAGGACACCGGATAGGACAGGAGAAGTACTCCAGATATAACAAACTGACCCTGGCCCCCCGACACATAAACTACTGCAGCATAAATACTGGAGGCTGAGACAGGAGGGGTCAGGAGACACTGTGGCCAAACAGGAAGGATATAACCCCACCCACTTTGCCAAAGCACAGCCCCCACACCACTAGAGGGATATCTTCAACCACCAACTTACCATCCTGAGACAAGGCCGAGTATAGCCCACAAAGATCTCCACCACGGCACAACCCAAGGGGGGGCGCCAACCCAGATCCCATGGCACTTATCGTAAGAGTAGGGGTGTTAACCCCAGTGTCCTGGCTAAATACCCAATCTGGCCCTCAAACCATCACGGTCACCAAATAATCCCCAGTTTACAATTGGCTCATTAATCCCCCTCCTCTCCCCTGTAACTATTCCCCAGGTCGGTTGCTGCAAATGAGAACGTGTTCTCAGTCAACTTACCTGATAAAATAACGGATAAATAAATAAAAATATAGTTTCCAAAATATATTTCACAACGTGGGGAAGTGCCAAGATGGAGGATCAGTGGCTTCAAAACAGCTCCCCCTGATCGTCACCTACTGTGGGTATTTAAATCATTAGTGTCATGTCCCACTTGGTGGAGCTCTTCCTGTGCGTATCATCACATACACTTTTTTTGTTTGTTGTTGACCTGTTTCAGAGTAGGCCTATTTTAGAGGAAACACAACAGTTTATTTCATTCTGAAACCGCATGGGCACCAACTTCTGGTTCAAGATATAATTGAAGATGGCAGGTGAGAGATGTGCTTGGATATTCTGATAAATTAATTGATACAGACTGAAACTAATGACTGCAACATCGTGTGAACGTTCATCACGAGCCAGTGTTTAATTAAATTAAATTTGAACTTTTTCTACTGGTTGTCCGTGGTGGTGGACCTTCAGATGATCGAAATATCCACGGTAAACAATTGTTTACCCAAGTTTTTAGAGCGCTGGTACTGAAGTAGAAATGTCTACGATCATCTGGCACATGCGTAAAAACCATGTAAACACCTGCAGACTTCAGTTAGTATGCGTGCATGTAGGCTACTTCCATCTTTTGCACCTGCCTTTGGTCATGAGCAAACACGTGTGTACGTGTTGCATGCATACTAACGGAAATCGGCAGTTAATTACATGGTTTTACGCATGTGCCAAGTGATAGAAATGTGAACTTCAGCACTGTGCACACAAATGTGTAATCCATACTTTCCTGCGGATATGTCTCAAATTGGGAGCGGCTGAAGGACAAATTGTACAGCCAACTGCTAGAGTAAGCTCAAATATAATTTTATTCAACATTCTGGCTTTTAAAGAACAGTTTTTCAGTCATTAGTTTTGGGTGTATACCAACTAATTGTACATTACAGCCTGATTTAGTCAGACTAGTGCTTGGCGAACTAATGTAATTCAGAGAGGGCAATACCGAGGTAAATATTCAAAATATTGTAATTGAGGGAAGCAATTGAACGCAGATATATAGCCAATAAGAGGCTCAGCCTTGTTTTTGACCCCATTCACACAATGGCAATTGTTATTTCCAGTCTGCTGTCTTGTTTGATGTCGCCATCCAATGTATTTGTATCTTAAGTACTTAATCTTCTGCCCATCAGTGGTTGGGAGTAAGTCCTTCATTTCTGACCTGCACTCAAAATATGCAGAAAAGACATGGAATGAGACCTTTAAACTGGTTCGTAGGTGTATGGTAAGTATTAGTGAAATATTTCTGAAACGTTCCTCCAATGTCAGATGTTTCCCCTAGCCCAGGTTCAAGACTGAGTTTCTCAGTCTAGCAGTATAACACTAACCCACCATGCAACTTATTTACCAATCTGTTTCTGTGCCTGTTTGGCAACACTTTTTCCCACGTCAGAGGAATTGGTAATGCATCATTTGCTGAGCAGTGCCCGTGTAGAAAATAATTGAATCCAATTGTTAGACGTCTTTGCCTGACACGGTCAAGTTAGGATGTGTCAGTTATCCTGTTAGAGCTTTTGTTCTGAAAATATTTGTTTTGTTTTAGGTGCCAAGCTTAAGTTATGTTGCAGCCATTGTGTAGGAGGGAGATCCCTAGATGTTTGCAGGAGGGCATGAAACAAAGGGATGCGTAGTATCGGTGGAGGAAGCTGTGGGGGTGCCCATGGGGCTGGAGATCTGAGGTGTCCGGTGAGAGAAAGGCAGGTTGCGGGCTCCAGGGTCAGAGTAGCACAGAAAGTGTTGTAATGCTGAAGCAGTGTAGTGCGTGTTAGAGGAAGATGGGTACAGAGTGAGGGATCCTGAGAGGGTTCCTCTTGAGTACGCAGAGAGGAATGGGAATAATGTGGGTTTCTTAGCATTCATTGCCGTTGTTGTCAACTGTACTGCAGAAATGGGACTGTAAGTCACAGAAAATGGAGGTTGTGGTGGCAGCTGCAAAGAAGTACTTGTTATTGTTAGGTTTTACTGCAAAATAGTTGCAAGGGGGGGTTGAGTGGTAAAGTTCTGTCCTCCCAGACCATTGGCCTGGAGTAGGATTAAATTGTGGAATGGGGTGTTTTTTGGGCTAGTAGTTGGCAGGGAAATTATCCTTTCCCCCAATTTTGTATTACCGGAATTGAATGTAGGTAGGCCATGGCTGACCTCACACTCCAGTACAGTAGGTGGCAGTGTGTGCACCTAAAAG
The DNA here is from genome assembly GCF_002021735.2 of Oncorhynchus kisutch. Lineage (NCBI taxonomy): Eukaryota > Metazoa > Chordata > Actinopteri > Salmoniformes > Salmonidae > Oncorhynchus > Oncorhynchus kisutch. The sequence continues at coordinate 63,484,984 of NC_034184.2, read as the reverse complement.
TTGGATGTGAGCCACCAACCCAATCCTGAAGAAGGTGTGCTCCCAAGGCAATAACACAACATGGAATCCATGTTTGGTTTTGATTTGGCGGTGGGGTGTTAGCCTCTAACAATTGGATTGAATTATTTCCTGGGCACAGCTCGTCGACGCATTCCCTACCGTCCACTGACCACAGATATACCCTCCGGCATGGGAAAAGCGTCGCCAAACAGGCAGACGCAGGTAGATAAGTTCAACATTGGTTTAGTGTTTTGCTGCTAGACCGAGATACAAACTCGATCCAGAACATGGACTAATCTTGGTTCTCAGTTGAAGCTCTTCTAACGGCACTGCCAATGTGTGTAACAGTCCTCACGCTCTGTCTACACGTTAATCAGTGTGAACAGAAGCTTCGGCATTGCTTGCTGTTTGGGGTTTTAGTCTGGGTTTCTGTATAGCACTTTGTGATATCAGCTGATGTAAAAAAAATAAAATAAATGCTTTATAAATAAATGTGATTGTTTACCATATAGTCATTTAAATTTACACCACTCTCAAAAGTATGGTAAATAAATGAATATGCACTACCGTTCAAAAGTTCGGGGTCACTTAGAAATGTCCTTGTTTTTGAAAGAAAAGCAATGTTTGTCCATTTAAAATAACATTGATCAGAAATACAGTGTAGACCTTGTTAAAGTTGTAAATGACTATTGTAGCTGGAAATGTTCTTTTATTTAATTTTTTTATTTAATGGAATATCTACATAGGCATACAGCAACCATCACTCGTGTTCCAATGGCACATTGTGTGTGCTAATCCAAGTTCTATCATTTTAAAAGGCTAATTTATCATTATAAAAACCTTTTGCTATTATGTTAAACTGTTGTGCTGATTTTAAAGAAGCAATACAACTGGCCTTTAGACTAGTTCAGTATTTGGAGCATCAAAATTTGTGCATTTGATTACAGGCTGAACATGTCAAGGAACTTTCTTCTGAAACTCGTCATTCTTGTTCTGATAAATTAAGGCTATTCCATGCGAGAAATTTCCAAGAAACTGAAGATCTCATACAACGATATGTACTACTCCATTTCACAGAACAGCACAAACTGGCCTTAACCAGAATAGAAAGAGGAGTTGGAGGCCCTGGTGCACAACTCAGCAAGAGGACAAGTTCTTTAGTGTCTAGTTTAAGAAACGGACGCCTCACAAGTCCTCAACTGGCAGCTTCATTAAATAGTACCCGCAAAACACCAGTCTCAACATTTACAGTGAAGAGGTGACTCCGGGATGCTGACTATCTTGGCGGAGTTCCTCTCTGTGTTCTTTTGGCCATCTTAATCTTTTCTTTTTATTGGCCAGTCTGAGATATGGCTTTTTCTTTGCAACTGCTTAGAAGGCCAACATCCCAGAGTAGTCTCTTCATTGTTGACGTTGAGACTAGTGTTTTGCGGGTACTATTTAATGAAGCTGCCAGTTGAGGACTTGCTCCAGATACTCAACTAGTCTAAAGAATGACAGTTTTATTGCTTCTTTAATCAGAACAGTTTTTGTCTGTGCTAACATAATTGCAAAAGAGTTTTCTAATGATCAATTAGCATTTTTAAAATAGTAAACATGGATTAGCTAACACAACGTGCCTTTGGAACACAGGAGTGATGGTTGATGATAATGGGCCTATGTAGATATTCCATAAATCAGCCGTTTCAAGCTACAATAGTAATTTACAACATTAACAGTGTCTACACTGTATGCCTGCTCAATTGTTATTTTAATGGGGGGGAAAAAATGATTTTCTTTCAAAAACCAGGACATTTCTAAGTGACCCCAAACTTTTGAACGTTATATAAACTCAGCAAAACAAAAAATGTCCTCTCACTGTCAACTGCATTTATTTTCAGCAAACTTATCATGTGTATATATTTGTATGTACATAACAAGATTCAACAACTGAGACGAACTGAACACGTTTCACAGACATGTGATTAACATAAATGGAATAATGTGTCCCTGAACAAAAGGATACACCATGCAGCTGGTGTATCTGGCCACCAGCTGCATGAAGTACTGCTGTGCATCTCCTCCTCATGGACTGCACCAGCTTTGCCAGTTCTTGCTGTGAGATGTTACCCCACTCTTCCACCAAGGCACCTGCAAGTTCCTGGACATTTCTGGGGGGAATGGCCCTAGCCCTCACCCTCTGATCCAACAGGTCCCAGATGTGCTAAATGGGATTGATATCCGGGCTCTTCACTGGCCATGGCATAACACTGACATTCCTGTCTTGCAGGAAGTCACGCACAGAATGAGCAGTATGGCTGGAGGGTCATGTCAGGATGAGCCTGCAGAAAGGGTACCACATGAGGGAGGGTGTCTTCCCTGTAACGCACAGCATTGAGATTGCCTGCAATTACAACAAGCTCAGTCCGATGATGCTGTTACACACCGTCCCAGACCATGACGGACCCTCCTCCAAATTGATCCCCTTCCAGAGTACAGACCTCGGTGTAACGCTCATTACTTTGACGATAAACGCGAATCCGACCATTACCCCTGGTGAGACAAAACCGCAAATCGTCAGAGAAGAGCACTTTTTGCCAGTCCTGTATGGTCTAGCAACTGTGGGTTTGTGCCCATAGGCGACGTTGTTGCCGGTGGTGTCTGTTGAGGACCTGCCTTACAACAGCCCTACAAGCCCTCAGTCCAGCCTCTCTCAGCCGATTGCGGAAAGTCTGAGCACTGATGGCGGGATTTTGCGTTCCTGGTGTAACTTGGGAAGTTGTTGTTGCCATTCTGTACCTGTCCTGCAGGTGTGGCGTTCGGATGTACCGATCCTGTGCAGGTGTTACACGTGGTCTGCCACTGTGAGGACGATCCTGTAGCGCTGTCTTAGGCGTCTCACAGTATGGCCATTGCAATTTATTTGTCAGACAGGGTCCTGAAAAAGGGCAGTTTATTTTTTAGGCTGAGTTTTGTATATCTCTCTGCAGAGGCACTTATAAAGGGATAGTGCGAGACTTCAGCAATTATGCCTTTCTCTACTTACCCTGAGTCAGATTAACTCATGGATACCATTATTGTCTCTGCGCGCAGTTTGAAGGAAGTTACTACCTAGCGTTGGCGCAATGACTGGAAGTCTATGGGAACAGCTAGCATGCTAGCTCTTCCTGTAGAAATGCTTGTTAGAAATGGCTCGCAAAACTACCTTCAACTTCCTTCCAACTGCACGCATAGACAAATGGTATCTGGGCTTAATTGCCAAAAAACACATACTATCCATTTTAAGATCAATGACAAGTTACAATGTGTAGGCTATTTGTAGCAAACAGAATGAGCAGTGGTGCGAATGAGAGCCACGATCACACAGGCACCACCTGCTCCTCATCTCCCTGCAGTGGCTCTCATCAGTTATATCTTTGATATTGTCAACATAATAAAATTTTCATACATTTTGGAGTAGAATGTCTGACCTCAGACATTCTACCCAAAAAATATCCTGGGGGTTATGCCCCGGACGCATTTTGCTGCGGGGGTTAAAGCGACCATTTATTGGAGTTCTTTTTCATTTGAAAGTAGAGGGCCTTATGTTTTCAGAACCGTATTGCGATTAAGAATCGATTCACGTTTAGATGGCGTAGTTGGCTGCCAGAACCAGTTTACCTCTGAACATTACATATAAGGAAGGGTCTTGGATGTTAATGGAGTAGGCTAGCCTTCACTCCTTAACAGTACATCTTGGACTAATGTTTCACCAAACTTGTCTTGAGGACAAACATCCGTGACCGTTCAGCCACAAGACTTGAAATGCCTTCCAGATGTTGGCATTCCAAGATGATTTTTAGCCAGATTAGTATAACTCTACATCAACGACTGGTCCCTTATTTGACTGAGTAACTGGTATGATCTGTCACCAAAAGGAATAATTTCCAGTATTAAGTGCCACCCCCTTCCCAACACATTACCCAGATCTATCATTGTTTAGATTCAACGTCAGTGGGGGTACAATTTAAAAGCTCTTGTTTGTCGTTTTAGAATGGGCTGAAAGGTTTTTGGAATTGTGTCAGTTGGACACTGCTTTCTGGACTCTGACGAATCTATCTTGATCCATCCATGGCCATTGTCCAGTTGCACTCCATGACTGGGGATGGTTGTGTGGCCTCGGAAAGAAGTTCAGCTTGGCAGCAGTCAGTCTCCAGGGCCTGTTGGGGGTGGGGTTGTTGAGTGGTTGTTGGGCGGACAGGGATGTGTGGTCCGAGGGGATAAGGCAGCTGGAGTTGGGCCTGGGCCATCTAGATGTCTCCCCTCAACAATGCTGCTCAGTCTTAAGCCCTAAGTTCATTGAGTTCCTAAAGACTCTCAAGAGATGCGCTTTCTCAAACTCTGTCATAGTATGTAGTAAGTGTTTTCTATCAGGATACTTGAGCTGCTCAAAAAATGTCTTAATCTGTATTTTATAGGACAAATCGAGAGGTGACACCAAACCCTGTGAACCACTGATTAGGTGTCTGAAAATACTCCATGAAGCACTGAATGGTAAACAAAACATAAGCTATTTGTATTCACAACATCAGCTAAATTCAATCTTCTGCATAGACTAGTGTCAGATGTAATGCACTCCATTCCAGTTGAAGGTCATCATGCAGAATTATGATTATGGTGTCTGCCATTTGTTGTATTGTCACTTCACTCAAATTATAACTTTTTATGAAACATTTCCCAAACTGTTTTCTGTTCCAGTGTCGTCTTTGAGCGCCATGGTATCACGGTTGGAGATAATGGCCAAACAGAGAGGGTAATATGATAATTTTGTAATCTGTTTTCATTCGGTAATATAATGCCTAGACTTTGTGTCCCTCTACTGGATAATCCAGGGACCTCTACCCATTTTGAATGCTCCAAGTCAGTGCAGCATCTTTTGAGTTTCCTGATTTTTGGATCAAAAGATTCTTAGGCCTGTACAGTATGTAATTAATTTGATGCTATACACTAAATAACCTCCATCGCACTCTTGGTGTTTTGCAATGGCATTTCTCATTATTGAGCCTTGACCTCTGTTTTGTACAGGATGGGGTCCCACCTGAGCCCCACTGAGACAACCTGTTACCTCACAGCTGACATGTTCTACCTAGAGGTCCTACTACTGCCTGGCGGAGAGGTGGAGGATGTGAAATTGGCCCAACATGGAGAAGCCCCTGTGGTATTAGACTGATATTGTTTCATTCCTATATAGGAAAACATTTTGTAATGTTTCAAATTACTCATGTCACTCAAGCCAATGTTTTTTGTGTGTTACAGTCAAGCGAGTCACTTCTTCAACTGCTAAAGTAAGATGTAATACATATGGTCTGACTAATACAATTTGTCAACTGAGGTCACCTGACATTTATTTTACCAAGTTCTAACAAAGTATACATTGTTGGCACTTCAGATTACCCCCATCTGTTTATTACTGTACAGGTCAAAGAAGTTTGAAGAATTCTCAGTGAAACTGAAAGGCCTTTCCTCCCTGTACAACATCCCTGGAGACAAGTACTGCCTTTTTACCACTAGTTGATATTCAATGTCATTGGTTAAGCGGCATGATAACAGGACAGTCTAATATATTTTAGTGAGACCAAGATCAAGGTCTACACAGCCCTGCAGTTCTTGGGGAAAGATCTACAGAAGATATCCCATTTGCCAAGGTTAGTGAAATGTAATACGAATGGCCGAAGTTGAATAGAGGGAATTGTGACTCCTGCATTTTGCTGTGAGAATTAAATAACCTAACCTGTCTTGAATGAAATCCAATATCATTGTGTTGAAATATTCACATGTTTTTTTCTCCTTTCAGAGCATTAAGGGAGTGCAATCTTCAAGTGGACATGATTCTCAATGGCAGGATTGGCTATCTTACGGCAGGGAGCGAAGGTAGGTTACTAATAAAGGGAGCAAGACCATTAGCCAGAAAGCCCCTAGTCGTTTCTTTAGCTGCTCGATCACCCTCAATGACTAACAGAAATATGCTTTTTTTTGTGTGTGTCTGTCCTATTCAGGTATCCCAATGACTATCCAATACTACATCAGCCCTTCTGACATTCTGTTGGAGATGTCCGATTCAGGTATGTTTTGGAACATTCGCAACTGCATTTGAATGCTGTTTCTTCAAATATATATAATTAAGTACTGTTGTATTCTGCTATGGGGTTGCAGAAAGGGGCAGTATTGGCCAGTTGGCCTTGGTGACAGTGGGGCCAAGTGACTCTACACACAGGCTCCAGATGGCATCTGTCATCCCACAGCCACCTCAGCTTGATGCCCAGGGGTAACTATCTCAATGTCATTATATTACTATTTTCAAATGATGCATTGATATCTGAGGTTTTCTAAGTGCAGACATGGAATTCCCCATATTAGGATGAAATCCCACATTAAGACAGCTATGCTAATAAAGAGCTTGAGTTTGTGTTTTTTGTTGTTGCAGTCTACCATTGTTCAGTCCTCTCTGTGAGGTGCTCTCTGAAATGATGCCAGCCTGCTTCCAGCTCAAACTGCAGCCACCCCTACCAATGCTCTCTTCCTTTGTTGAGAAGCTCAGCCAAATTACAGGTTTGTATGCTTTGATACTCCTTTTTTAGCAAGATTCAATTGTGCTTATAGTCTTATCTGTGAATAAATGGGTCTTCTTACACTGTAATTCACATTGGGATGATACCAGACACATTTCAATTGAACGCATTGTTGTACAACTCCCTTGTGTTCAAACTGCTACTGTTTCCTAGATGTTGCCATAGCTGATGCTGACCTGCAGTGGGCACCTTTTCCCCAGTTGATGATGACCTTATTAGGGGAGAATGGTGGCAAGAAAACATGGGATGGCCAAGATGCCCACTTTCTAGTGGTTTGTGTGTATATATGCTTAAACCAAAACAGATTTTGAATGCTTACGGACTTATAATTTTGCTCTACAACGTATATACCGGTAGTGCCAGTATGATATCATTGACAGCTGTGCACAGTAATACCTACACCACTTTCTTCTCCTCAGCATTCCATCATTTTGACACACCGGTCTTCTCCATCCAGCCCCTCCCAGGTAAAGAGATACATAGCTATGTGCTGCCGGGGGCTGCATGGGAAGAAGCTGCTCTGAGGGGGACGCTGATGAGTACCATTCCCTTTACCCACCCCGCCCATGTCCCTGCCCTACTGGAGCTGCTCCGCCACCAGTGTGCAATTAACACTCTACTGGCCAGCTGCATTACCTCTCTCAGGCCTAGCCCAGGTAAGTGAGCAACTGAGCATACATCAGGGTTCTAATCCTGCAATCCCCAAATGTCACAGAATACTATTTAGTTATTACATGGATGGTATCGAATGTGTCATAAGGATGCAACCATTCATCAGATTACTTATGTCAAACTGTTCATACGAGTGAACATTGTTGACTTGGCTATAACCAAACCCCCTTTTCTAGGTCCAGTGTGTGACCTATACTGCGAAGTCCTCCCTGAGTCAGGTTCTAGCCTCTCTGTGACCTTTCACCTATCTGACAGTGACTCTCTATCTGTTTGTGAGTATTTGTTATCTCTACTCTGCAGGGGTCAGTTTAGCAGAATCACAATACAGTATGTTACACTCCATGTTCTCTACTCAGGGTTTAGTGTGGTGTATTGTTGTCTTGCAGTGCTGGTGAATGTGGCAGACTCCCGGAAGCTCACCTGCAGTCTGTTTGCAGTGGGGTCAGAATCCATGGATGAATATGTCTCCAGAGTCCTAAAGAGGTTTGAGTTTGTATTCTCCCACTAGGTCCATCATTTCTCAGTCATACTGCTTAATTTTGTCTCTAGGCAGAGACCACATTCTTACACTGAGTATTTACTTCATGAGTTGTTGGTTACATGTCTTCGATATTCATCGTCTTGCTCTTCTAATTCAGATGTATGTCTATTCCTGTGACCATGCGTGCCTTGAATCGGAGGCTGTCCAAGAGGACCTGTGGAGAACCTCTACCTGCATGCTCTGCCACCATATCCACTGCAGATGTCAGCCCTGCTTCTCCTCTCCCCATGTCCTGTGAGGCTGACGGCAGTCTCTCTTCTGGCTCTGGCCTGGAGTCCATTGGCATCCCTACTACCTCCTCTACCGCTGCCGTATTCTCCCAGGATGCAATGGGGACGGATACCACCGCAACGGCGGCGGAGTCTGCCTTCTGTCTGTCTGTTGCTGAAGTCAATACAAACCCTACTGCCAACCCTTACCCCTGTGCCTCGGTGTGTGTGTATTCACAATGGATGCACAACAACCATCTCCCAGAACTTATCTAGTCAGTTCAATGCGTGACCCTCAAAGGGGTTAAAATGTTTACGTGATATTTTTATTGAATGGTTCTAAAAAATAAAGTCTTTTGACCTATTAGTTGTTTTGAGGTAGCCTTCACATCAGCATAATAGGCTTTTAAACTATAATTACTTTATATTAAAGTAATTGTACTGCTTATAACTGTCCCTGGCAAAAACATATTTTAGAAAATAAGCAAGCCCTTAGCACTGTTTTACTTTGTTAGTGGGCTTCAGACGTCAGCGTGTTAAACTTCACATATTACTCTAATTTATGACATGTAAACCTTAGACCATAGCATGCACTGTGCATGCATTTGTAATTGCTTTAAACCACAATATGAATAGTGTGTATTTCTAAACTCCTCTCTCTATCATTGTGTGCGGCAGTATCAATTCTCAGACCAGAGGTCCGATTAGTTACAACTGTTTTTATGGTATTGGCTGCAGTTTCCTTTCATTTGTTTTATTTACCTCTCACGCTCGCCTGCACGTGTGTCAGTAAAACTCTTAAATGAAGGATGTAGAACACATTCTTGGTGTGCATTCCAGTGTGGCAGCAATGGTTTGCTGTAAAAGGTTTGGGGGCTTGGCTTTTGATCCCTTCAGAGACAGACAAAAATCAAATCGCCATTAGCAAATGGCAACAGCTAATCTTCCTGTGGTCCGACACAAAACATTAGACAAACAATTTAGTAACTTAGACATTACAGACTTGAATGCATACATTACTATACACACAAACATACTAGACAGTTCATTAGGTACACCACCCCGTTCATGAAAATAGATCACGCCTACAGACGTGAGTCATGTGGCGGTGGCTTTCTATATAAAATAGGCATCGAGGCATTCAGTTACTGCTCGATTGAATGTAAGAATGGGCTAAAATTAGTGACCTAAGCGACTGTGAGCTTGGCATGATCGTTGTTGCCAGGCGTGCCGGATCCAGTAAATCAGAAACGGCCGCCATCCTGGGCTTTTCATGCACAATAGTGTCTAGAGTTTACGGAGAATGGTGTGACAAATAGAAAACATCCCATCAGCGGCAGTCCTGTGGGTGAAAAGAGCAAGAATCGGGAAAGCTAACAGGCGGACCACAAACAGTGCAGTACAACACTAGTGTGCCGAAAGGAATCTTGGAACCTACAACTGGATGGACTATTGCAACAGATGAGCGCACTCCTCAGATGAGTTCCACTCCTCTCAGGCAAAAACAAGAAGCAGCTCCAGTGAGCGAGCACTATCGTGCATACATTTATTTTGTCCCAACATCTTACCGCTACACCTGGATATCAGCGGAGCCTTGTCTGGCAGCGAAACAGTTTACTGCATTTTTAAAAAACGCTGATATGGCTGACTTGCTTAATAATCAAATTTGGTTTCTACTTACGATTGAAATGTACAAACTATGGAATAATCGGATGATGAGTGGTTGAGGCAATCCGTAATTTTGATTATTTTTTAAATTTTTTTATTTAACCTTTATTTAACCAGGTAGGCTAGTTGAGAACAAGTTCTCATTTGCAACTGCGACCTGGCCAAGATAAAGCATAGCAGTGTGAGCAGACAACAAAGAGTTACACATGGAGTAAACAATTAACAAGTCAATAACACAGTAGAAAACAAAGGGGGAGTCTATATACAATGTGTGCAGAAGGCATGAGGAGGTAGGCAAATAATGACAATTTTGCAGATTAACACTGGGGTGATGAATGATCAGATGGTCATGTACAGGTAGAGATATTGGTGTGCAAAAGAGCAGAAAAGTAAATAAATAAAAACAGTATGGGGATGAGGTAGGTGAAAAGGGTGGGCTATTTACCAATAGACTATGTACAGCTGCAGCGATCGGTTAGCTGCTCAGATAGCTGATGTTTGAAGTTGGTGAGGGAGATAAAAGTCCAACTTCAGCGATTTTTGCAATTCGTTCCAGTCACAGGCAGCAGAGTACTGGAACGAAAGGCGGCCAAATGAGGTGTTGGCTTTAGGGATGATCAGTGAGATACACCTGCTGGAGCGCGTGCTACGGATGGGTGTTGCCATCGTGACCAGTGAGCTGAGATAAGGCGGAGCTTTACCTAGCATGGACTTGTAGATGACCTGGAGCCAGTGGGTCTGGCGACGAATATGTAGCGAGGGCCAGCCGACTAGAGCATACAAGTCGCAGTGGTGGGTGGTATAAGGTGCTTTAGTGACAAAACGGATGGCACTGTGATAAACTGCATCCAGTTTGCTGAGTAGAGTGTTGGAAGCCATTTTGTAGATGACATCGCCGAAGTCGAGGATCGGTAGGATAGTCAGTTTTACTAGGGTAAGCTTGGCGGCGTGAGTGAAGGAGGCTTTGTTGCGGAATAGAAAGCCGACTCTTGATTTGATTTTCGATTGGAGATGTTTGATATGAGTCTGGAAGGAGAGTTTGCAGTCTAGCCAGACACCTAGGTACTTATAGACGTCCACATATTCTAGGTCGGAACCATCCAGGGTGGTGATGCTAGTCGGGCATGCGGGTGCAGGCAGCGACCGGTTGAAAAGCATGCATTTGGTTTTACTAGCGTTTAAGAGCAGTTGGAGGCCACGGAAGGAGTGTTGTATGGCATTGAAGCTTGTTTGGAGGTTAGATAGCACAGTGTCCAAAGACGGGCCGAAAGTATATAGAATGGTGTCGTCTGCGTAGAGGTGGATCAGGGAATCGCCCGCAGCAAGAGCAACATCATTGATATACACAGAGAAAAGAGTCGGCCCGAGAATTGAACCCTGTGGCACCCCCATAGAGACTGCCAGAGGACCAGACAGCATGCCCTCCGATTTGACGCACTGAACTCTGTCTGCAAAGTAATTGGTGAACCAGGCAAGGCAGTCATCCGAAAAACCGAGGCTCCTGAGTCTGCCGATAAGAATATGGTGATTGACAGAGTCGAAAGCCTTGGCAAGGTCGATAAAGACGGCTGCACAGTACTGTCTGTCTAAGACAATGAGCGAGCTAGGACGAATGTAGTCAATATAACTATTTGTTCAGCACCTTTGAAATGTACAGCGACAGAATTCAGAACATGGGCCGTTCTTACAGTATTCTACCTGTACACCAAGTCAGATTCGTAGGATAAATAAGGGGGACATATAAGCAGACAATTAAAGCTCTTACAATATTTGATGATGACATTTCTCTAAAACAGGCTATATGCTACAGGTGCACCACCAAGTCAGAACAGTAGGCTAAGTTATAAGGGGAAAGGCACATAAAAAGCTATCGTTCTGCACCTGAACAAGGCAGTTAACCTACTGTTCCTAGGCCATCATTGAAAATAAGAATTTGTTCTTAACTAACATGCCTAGTTAAATAAAGGTAAAATATATACACTGCTCAAAAAAATAAAGGGAACACTTAAACAACACAATCTAACTCCAAGTCAATCACACTTCTGTGAAATCAAACTGTCCACTTAGGAAGCAACACTGATTGACAATACATTTCACATGCTGAAGTGCAAATGGAATAGACAACAGGTGGAAATTATAGGCATTTAGCAAGACACCCCCAATAAAGCAGTGGTTCTGCAGGTGGGACCACAGACCACTTCTCAGTTCCTATGCTTCCTGTTTTTTTTGGTCACTTTTGAATGCTGGCGGTGCTTTCACTCTAGTGGTAGCATGAGACGGAGTCTAAAACCCCCACAACTGGCTCAGGTAGTGCAGCTCATCCAGGATGGCACATCAATGCGAGATGTGGCAAGAAGGTTTGCTGTGTCTGTCAGTGTAGTGTCCAGAGCATGGAGGCTCTACCAGGAGACAGGCCAGTACATCAGGAGATGTGGAGGAGGCCGTAGGAGGGCAACAACCCAGCAGCAGGACCACTACCTCCGCCTTTGTGCAAGGAGGAGCAGGAGGAGCACTGCCAGAGCCCTGCAAAATGACCTCCAGCAGGCCACAAATGTGCATGTGTCTGCTCAAATGGTCAGAAACAGACTCCATGAGGGTGGTATGAGGTGGGGGTTGTGCTTACAGCCCAACACCGTGCAGGACGTTTAGCATTTGCGAGAGAACACCAAGATTGGCAAATTCGCCACTGGCGCCCTGTGCTCTTCACAGATGAAAGCAGGTTCACACTGAGCATATGTGACAGACGTGACAGTCTGGAGACGCCGTGGAGAACGTTCTGCTGCCTGCAACATCCTCCAGCATGACCGGTTTGGCGGTGGGTCAGTCATGGTGTGGGGTGGCATTTCTTAGGGGTTCTCATGTGCTCACCAGAGGTAGCCTGACTGCCATTATGTCCCGAGATGAGATCCTCAGACCCCTTGTGAGACCACAATGCTGGTGTGGTTGGCCCTGGGTTCCTCCTAATGCAAGACAATGCTAGACCTTATGTGGCTGGAGTGTGTCAGCAGTTCCGGCAAGAGGAAGGCATTGATGCTATGGACTGGCCCGCCCGTTCCCCAGACCTGAATCCAATTCAGCACATCTGGGACATCATGTCTTGCTCCATCCATCAACGCCACGTTGCACCACAGACTGTCCAGGAGTTGGCGGATGCTTTAGTCCAGGTCTGGGAGGACATCCCTCAGGAGATCATCTGCCACCTCATCAGGAGCATGCCCAGGCGTTGTAGGGAGGTCATACAGGCACGTGGAGGCCACACAGACTACTGAGCCTCATTTGGATTTGTTTTAAGGACATTACATCAAAGTTGGATCAGCCTGTAGTGTGGTTTTCCACTTTCATTTTGAGTGTGACTCCAAATCCAGACCTCCATGGGTTGATAAATTTGATTTCCATTGATCATTTTTGTGTGATTTTGTTGTCAGCACATTCAACCATGTAAAGAAAAAAGTTTTTAATAAGAATATTTCATTCATTCAGATCTAGGATGTGTTATTTTAGTGTTCCCTTTATTTTTTTGAGCAGTGTATATATGTTTATGTTCAATGGCCCATGAGCACCGATGCGTTTTATCCATTATTTCTCTTCACATGACAAGGAGTGAAAAAGATTTGCCAGTAGATTGTCGACTTGATTCATGATGATGACTACTAGCTTGCTAGCTAAGATTTTGAAAGTGTAGTGTTGACATGATCAGTCCAATCAAAGCTAAGGTAATGACCTTGAGCCTTCTTGGATGGGCACTTCTAATGTGACTATTGCAGATTCGCAAGGGGCTTGAATTTTCAAGCTCTACCTGTACATTTTGCGGCGATGTAGTGTCCCTATGAGTGACAGAACACTGAGCCAATCACAGCGCAACTAGAGAACTTTACCAACCCTTACGCTCCGTATTTTCCCGCTGGCTGCCTCACCACCACAGCAAGCACCGAGCTAGGCTGAAACCATGTTCAGGTTTTATTCTAATGCAGGTGTCATAACCAGCCATACAATTACGCAATATATGTCACAACAGCTGTAAAAATGTGGGTCATGACAGTGTTATGACCATATTATAACAGGTTATGTCAGCTGTTAAGACATATTATGGCATGGTTATGACCGTGTCATAACGTGTAATGACGCTGGGTATCAAGTAAAGTGTTACCAATTATTTTCCTTATTTCTTTTAAATTATGTCTTGGGAACAATAGAACAGACACACACTTCAGTATTTCCATGATAAGTGTATAAACATGGATTGTGCAATTCAGCAAACTTTTTCCCATGGTCAGTACAACACAAAGGCCACAGGGTGTGATACCTAAAGGAAGTTGAATGAACGTTTTGGATGATAGAAATATCATAGATATTTATATATCATTGATATTTCCTATTCCTGTTTAAACTTATTAACAATGGAACGTTTCCAATAATAGATTTTTATCACTTGTTATCTGCTCAGGAAAGTCAGTCCCATTAAATACTGACACTTGAATAGTGTCCATGTCCACGTATAGTAAAAGAGCCTGGTCATGGAAGTTTCATGCGGGAAATTGGTGGTAGTACTACTAGAGTAGTGAATTGTCACAAACGTAGACAGAGGTCGTGTCTGAATAGCCATACTAGCATACTACATACTTAAACTGCATACTAATTTCAGGGTTTGATCTACTAAAATTCACAAATCTTTTCCGACTCACGTGTTTGACAACAGCTGATAATAAGATAAATTGACCGGCTGTACAAAAATGAACGAATGGCAGGAATCAACGTAATTGCCCATTTAGATAACGCATTCAGAGTACTATTTTCGAAATGTCACATACTATAAATGTTTATTTTTTGCAAACTATTTAGAAGCTAGTATGAGTATTCAAACACAACCAGTTATAGATATGTACATATATAGCACGTCCTTCAAATCACATAGTGCATGTCCAAAAGCTCATATGTGCTCATCATAGCCTATCATGCTGTGCAATGCCAATGTTGTATCATTTGCTTAATGTAAAATTTTGCCTAGGTTATTGTATACTGAAGGGGTTCCCTCTGATTTATTTCATCATCTCCCTTGAAATAAGGTGCACTGTCTCTTTAAATCTAGACTAGCGGAGTGCGTTTTCCCTTCATTGCCAAAAGTTATTGGGTATGGTTCTGGACGCCTCCATGACTGCACGCAACCCGCAACAGCTGGTTGCATTTAGGGGGTTTCATTTAAAACGTATATTTGATATTATTCGGATGCTGGATTTATTCGAACAATGCAGACCCAAAGTTATAGAGTTAAACAAACTATTTTGATAGAGAAGTTACGCTTCCCGTACCGTCTTGGAAACTCTAGTCTGGATTGGTTTGCGTAAAAATCGAAATGTCTTCTATCCCCGTTATTCTGTCAACATCTGGATTAACCATTCGATGACAAATATTATTTTAGAATTTCCTTAGTTCTGTGTGATCATTTCCTTTTTCATATTTGATAGTGTGTGGACGCTTATCCTGGATTTGTGCTTTTTTTGGATACCAATGAGTTCTGCATGTAGATTATGCATTCTTTAGGATGGGTGCGAACAATGGGAAACAGTATGGAAGTGAGGGTGAGTATTTGGAATGCCCAAACTTTGAAGGAAACATTCGCCAGATTAACCAACTACTGAGAACGAATTTATCTTTTATGAATTCAACATTGATGGGTTTGTATTAGAATATAATGGAATCTTCTCTTCTGTGCTGTTCCACAACTGAATTAATTAGTCTAATTTCAGAAGGCCTTTATCCATCCTTGCTTATTTAATAGCAAATATTTTGTTGCATACAAAAATAGAGTTTTCCTGTACCAAAAAGGCATGTCATGGTGTTTACTCTTAAAGTGAAGTAGGCTATAACTAGTTATATGGCAGACATATTTTATGCACATGATCATTCCATCTAGTCTATAGCCCAATAGGCCTTCTGTACCCGGTGAGGGGACTTTACTGTATGGGAAGTAAACATCAGACCTCATTGCATAATAATGACAACCTATATCATGGGACATAAAAAAGATGAGATAGAAGGACTGTTAATTGTGATAATAGCCTATGTTGTCTTGCAAAGTTACAAGATACCAATTTCGTGGAAGGACCTATGGGCTCCTGAGTGGCACAGTGGTTTAAGGCACTGCATCTCAGTGCAAGCTAGAGGTGTCACTACAGACATCCTGGTTCAAATCCAGGCTGTATCCCATAGGGTGGCGCACAATTGGCCGAGCATCGTCTGGGTTTGGCCAATGAAGGCCGTCATTGTAAATAAGAATTTGTTTTTGGGGTATCTGTACTTCACTATTTATATTTTTGACAACTTTTACTTCATTACATTCCTCGAGAAAATAATGTACTTTTTATTCCATACATTTTCCCTAATACCCAAAAGTACTCATTACATTTGGAATGTTTAGTAGAACAAGGAAAATGGTCCAATTCACGCAGTCATCAAGAGAACATCCCTGGTCATTCATACTGCCTCTGATCTGGCGGACTCACTAAAGAAATGCTTTGTTTGTAAATTATGTCTGAGTGTTGCAGTGTGCCCCTGGCTATCTGTAAATTTAAAAAAAATAAAAGAACATTGTACCAACTGGTTTGCTAAATATAAGGAATTTGAATTTATTTAGACTTTTACTTTTGATACATAATTATATTTAAAACACAATAGTTTAGACTTTTACTCAAGTAGTATTTTACTGGGTGACCTCATTTTCTATTAAGGTATCATTACTTTCACTCAAGTATGACAATTGGGTACTTTTTCCATCACTGACCATACACATACCATAATTTCTCTACCAAGGTCAAAATATAGAAATCTACAAAGTATGACTATTTGGGAAATTCATCTACAGTACTTAATTATGTGTCCAATTGTTACTGTGTTCTAGATTGGCATATCTCATCAACTCTTGAGGAGTTCAGCACCTCAGACCTCAAGTCTTCTCCCTCAGATTTTAACAGACCAGTTTATTAGACCATTTGTGGTTCACTCCTTATGTAAATACATATTTTTGTGTTACAACAGAAATAATTTGGGAGAGAGAATCATCTTAAACACTACTTGGGTGGCTTAGGATTCATACCTGTTCATTTTGCTCCACAGGAGATGACTGAACTAGCCTATGTTTACCGAAGGGATGTAGCCTGTTACACAATAAATTGCATGCAGCTCCGCTGAAAACCTTCAAACAAGTTATGCAGTAAAGCATTAATATTAACATTAATATTAAGGCTGTCAAACAGAATTGTATTAATGTGTTTTATAGAGTGTATTTCGGTCCATTTACACATCTGTTTCCAAGTGTCCCCCACAATAAATCACACTTCAGTAACTAAAACTGAGCAATGCTCTCCCAACTCATTATATAAGCACAAGACAGGAAAGGACGTTTTTTTCCCCAGAAATGTCAACAAGCATTTCTCAGGTGCCTTTCACAGGTCCACTTCCTCTGAATGTGTCAACTACATACTGATATTTCCCTCCAAGGACAGGAATCACGAGGTCGGCACAATTTGTAAAGCTCTTATATGATTCTTGTCTTGTTAAACTAATGTTTTCTCCAGTAATATCTCAGTAAAGACGGGGGGGGGGGGGGGGGGGGGGGCTTTTATCAATTAGATTTGCTCACCTTCTGCGTCCTCTCTCCTCCGACCTCTCTTGCCTCCTTTTGAAAAAGGTCAAAGTTAATCGAGGAGAGTCGACGAAGAGAGTGAACATGGATGGAAATGTGCTTGCTTGAAATGAGACGTTCCTTCTCCACTCACGCGCCATTAGGCCAATTACGTTTACAGGGGTGGATCCCAAAACAAATGTGTAAAGTGATCAAAACTATTTAAGTTAGTTTTATAGATAAAACAATCCATAGAATATTGTTTTTAAACATCTGCATGTTTTTCTCCTTTGACAAAACAAAAGCTCATTCAAAGGGGGTGTGGCAGATTTCAAAACTCTTAAGCATTAGGATAAAATAAAAAAAACTCAAACTTGTATCTCAAACATGGTTGCTACATTACAGAACATGATGTTATGTTGGCTCATTGGTTGAGCTGACCAATCAGCTGTCTACTTAAATTAATATTTTTTTAATGATTGGTGTATGCCGTCACCAACACAGAAAATATGATTTTAACATACTTTATTCAATAAAAAATTGGAAGGAAAACTATTTCACTCGTATTGTAATTAATTCTAGGTCATAGTTCATATAAATCTGGAAACACTGGAGAGTTACTTTAACATCTATATGGTTCTCTATCATGATGATGTGACTCAATTTGGTGGAAACCATAGCAGATGTGCTGTCTCTATGATGTCACCACAATATGTTGCCTGCGTGTGCGTGTGCGTGTGCGTGTGTGCGTGTGTGCGTGCGTGCGTGTGTGTGTGCGTGCGTGGGTGCGTGCGTGTGTGTAGACTTTATGTGGGAGGGGGAAGTTGCACTTGAAAATTACTAGTCTGGTGAGGTAGGTTTTAGTATAGTCATTACAGATGAGGTGTTAAGACATCTTTGCCTTTTTCAACGGCTAAGCTGAACTGTGTCCTGGGGGCAGCTTTTTTTTTTGCACTTGCCATCTTCCAGCGCTCTTACTTTCCTCTCACAGCGTTCATGCATGTTAACCACATTTCTCTGGCGTTGTCTAGTCCATGTCCATGAGTGGCCTTGATGTGCGCATAAGTATGTGTACATAGGCCTGTGTTGTGTGGGTGTAACTGTTTGGGAAGACCTAGGAGGCTCTCACGCTGGGTGAAGGCACAAGGCTGCATTTATGATCTGACGGAGGAATGAGGTGCAGTAAAAAAAATAATGTCCACTAACAGCCTGTTGGCCCTCAGAGAGGAGTGAGAGGAGATCATGTCATCAGCAGCTTTTCATGGAGAAGAAAACAGCTAGAAACCAACCATCTAGACTAAACTCACAGCATATAGTTAAGCTGTGTACTACTGAGTACGGACCATACATCTAGTTATTCTACATACAGAATACTGCTTACAGCTGGGACCACTACGCTGCATGCCCCAAGAGGACCCATGAAGCTGCAATCGCAGATCGTATGTGATTACTCATTTCCCTCTCTGACAGGACAGCCTTTCCCTTCTGTCTTTTCCGTTTTCTTGGAAGCAGGGGTTAAAGGAGAAACGTGATTCCTATTCCAAATGGAAGAGGGGACACACTATCATAGGAAGCAACCAACAAAAATGTTGAACACATGCCAAGGTGAAATGTCCAACTGAAACTGAGGGAGGCAGAAGTCTTAAAGGACAGTAGAGATGGCTCTCCATGTTTCCATAGTATGCTATTCTTCTGTTGGTTAAACCCTTTCAGATATCTCACCCTATCAATATCAATCAATCTTTCATGAGTGTAACATCTATGTATGTTTTCTTTGTCCACAGGTAAAGGTAGCTCCAGCATCTCCTCTGACATTAGTTCGAGTACAGATCACACACCGACCAAAGCTCCAAAGAATGTGGCTACCACCGAAGGTAAGGCATCTGGTGCTCATTATTCACCCCCCCCTCCCCCATCCCCTTTCTGTAATACTGCCTATTTTTGGAGAAACTTGTGTGTTCCTGGGATAACCCTAAATTGAAAACAAACTCACGGCTCTCATCAGAGCTAAGGAGCCGGAGGCTTTTCTATTGCTTTGTTTCAAAACTCCTGCCCCCTCGAAGAGGAAGAATGCTTGTCCAAACTGGTAATATCAGGGTTGAGTTTTGTCAGTGAGCATGCTCTTTATCTCTCTCTGTGTGTGTGTGTGTGTATGTGTGTATGTGTGTGTGTGTCTGTCTGCCGGTGCGAGAGAGAAAAGGAGAGAGAGAGGAAGAGAGAAAGAAGACCAATGGGAAATGCTGAAGAGAACATATAATACTGTGATGTATTACATTGTCTAGCAATAGCAGGACTAGCTAAACGATGCCAATTTTCTGCTCTTTGTTTGGTCTGGAATGCATGGCCATCTAGCTGATCCATTAGGTTGTATCATTGGTGTAGT
Source organism: Oncorhynchus kisutch (assembly GCF_002021735.2). NCBI lineage: Eukaryota > Metazoa > Chordata > Actinopteri > Salmoniformes > Salmonidae > Oncorhynchus > Oncorhynchus kisutch. The sequence goes on along the minus strand of NC_034184.2, from coordinate 63,465,306 downwards.
GGTTAGCTCTGTGCCTCTCACAAATAGACCCTCTCCTTCCAAGCAGACATTGTTCTATGGTGGCTCTCCTTCTCCTTCCTCCAACCCCAGTTCCCAGTGAGTATGCCCAGGCAATGTGCCAACCTGGCTACATCAGGGACCTGCTCTTCATTGTGCTAATGTGTTTGTAACTCCTGTCGATTTTGTGGTTGTCAAACATCAAATAAAATCTCCAAGATATTAAGACAGTTGCATATATCCAAGCAACGCTCTGGCTTTGGTAGAAAAGTACTCTCCAATATGTGTAACATATGTCTTTCTTGAGGGTATGTCAATCTGTTTGACAGTTCGTCAATCAAAGGAGCTGACTGACTGCTTGCATTTATGGAATGAAACCCTAAATGTCTCCTTTTCTATCAGCTGTTTAGAATGTGTTTCATATAACTCTACTTAGCGTCTGCTGAGCTTCAATCTCCTCAAACCCATCATAGGCAAAGTTCAGGCAATTTTCCTTTTAAGAGAAAAAATGGCATAGGCTTCTTAACCATCTTTAGACAAACACACACACGCACGCACGCACACACACACACACACACACACACACACACACACACACACACACACACACACACACACACACACACACACACACACACACACACACACACACACACACACACACACACACACACACACACACACACACACACACACACACACACACACACACACACACACACACACACACACACTCCATTGTATGGACACCAATCTTTTTATATTTGCTTTGAAAGAGAGGAATGAGGTATTCTTGTGGAGCCTCCCACAAGAAAACAAACACATAGGCTACCCAGTACTTCTAGCTGTCACTCAGTCATACATTTCAAGGTGTTGCTGAGAGAAGAGAATACAGTGCCTTGCGAAAGTATTCGGCCCTCTTGAACTTTGCGACCTTTTGCCACATTTCAGGCTTCAAACATAAAGATATAAAACTGTATTTGTTTGTGAAGAATCAACAACAAGTGGGACACAATCATGAAGTGGAACGACATTTATTGGATATTTCAAAATTATTCAGCCCCCTTAAGTTAATACATTGTAGCGCCACCTTTTGCTGCGATTACAGCTGTAAGTCGCTTGGGGTATGTCTCTATCAGTTTTGCACATCGAGAGACTGACATTTTTTCCCATTCCTCCTTGCAAAACAGCTCGAGCTCAGTGAGGTTGGATGGAGAGCATTTGTGAACAGCAGTTTTCAGTTCTTTCCACAGATTCTCGATTGGATTCAGGTCTGGACTTTGACTTGGCCATTCTAACACCTGGATATGTTTATTTTTGAACCATTCCATTGTAGATTTTGCTTTATGTTTTGGATCATTGTCTTGTTGGAAGACAAATCTCCGTCCCAGTCTCAGGTCTTTGGCAGACTCCATTCAGGTTTTCTTCCAGAATGGTTCTGTATTTGGCTCCATCCATCTTCCCATCAATTTTAACCATCTTCCCTGTCCCTGCTGAAGAAAAGCAGGCCCAAACCATGATGCTGCCACCACCATGTTTGACAGTGGGGATGGTGTGTTCAGGGTGATGAGCTGTGTTGCTTTTACGCCAAACATAACGTTTTGCATTGTTGCCAAAAAGTTCAATTTTGGTTTCATCTGACCAGAGCACCTTCTTCCACATGTTTGGTGTGTCTCCCAGGTGGCTTGTGGCAAACTTTAAACGACACTTTTTATGGATATCTTTAAGAAATGGCTTTCTTCTTGCCACTCTTCCATAAAGTCCAGATTTGTGCAATATACGACTGATTGTTGTCCTATGGACAGAGTCTCCCACCTCAGCTGTAGATTCATCCAGAGTGATCATGGGCCTCTTGGCTGCATCTCTGATCAGTCTTCTCCTTGTATGAGCTGAAAGTTTAGAGGGACGGCCAGGTCTTGGTAGATTTGCAGTGGTCTGATACTCCTTCCATTTCAATATTATCGCTTGCACAGTGCTCCTTGGGATGTTTAAAGCTTGGGAAATCTTTTTGTATCCAAATCCAGCTTTAAACTTCTTCACAACAGTATCTCGGACCTGCCTGGTGTGTTCCTTGTTCTTCATGATGCTCTCTGCGCTTTTAACGGACCTCTGAGACTATCACAGTGCAGGTGCATTTATACGGAGACTTGATTACACACAGGTGGATTGTATTTATCATCATTAGTCATTTAGGTCAACATTGGATCATTCAGAGATCCTCACTGAACTTCTGGAGAGAGTTTGCTGCACTGAAAGTAAAGGGGCTGAATAATTTTGCACGCCCAATTTTTCAGTTTTTGATTTGTTAAAAAAGTTTGAAATATCCAATAAATGTCGTTCCACTTCATGATTGTGTCCCACTTGTTGTTGATTCTTCACAAAAAAATACAGTTTTATATCTTTATGTTTGAAGCCTGAAATGTGGCAAAAGGTCGCAAAGTTCAAGGGGGCCGAATACTTTCGCAAGGCACTGTATAAATAAGACTCTTTTGCTGTGAAACTTCATATTATATCAGATGCAATTTTTGTTTCGTACAAAAATGTGCATGTATGTGCGTATTAGTGATGCATGGGTCAGCTGTTTGTCGCCCGCCTGCAATTGCTAATAACACATCCTGCATTTCCTTGACTATATGTGATAAAGTGGAAATCTGATGCCCGCACTAACCGCAAATACAGAGAAAATGCGCTGTACAGTCAGAGACTGCTAAATATTTTTTTAGATAGGCTTATGTTTCTGCTTATATTTTCCAACAATTTGGTAGGCTATTTGTCAACTTGTCTATAATTAGATACATTCAGCTTCCCTTCTGTCATTACTTGTTGCCCTAGAAGACTACAGTAAATAAACCCTTGCTCACCAGAATAATGTCATAAATCGATAGAATGAATGCTTCAATGCAGTTGACATTGGTAAAGTTTGTTTTTGCTTTCCTCTTCCATCTCCACTTCTCTCTTGCAGCAAAGACATTCAGGGACCGGGTAGAAAATAAAATAATTCTAAAAATACAGGAAAGATTTTCCATGCAAAATTTCCAAATGAGATCAGTTTGGCCGGTTTTAAGGAAATTAAAAGCTGTTAAAACGACCCAACAGGTTTTTATACGTTTTCAGACAGCTTGAATTAATATTTTATGTGGTTGAAATACTATCAGCTTTTATGATGTTGATAAAGATAGCACCTTTACAGACATTCCCTAACTGCATCAACTGTTCCAGCAAGATGAAAGGGGTTGGAATGAAGACATTGAAAAGACGGACAGTTGTCTTTACTCTACTGCAGGAACTGATTCACATATCATTTAAATATATGAAGAAATCCAGAGATTAAACTGTTAATGCATGGCCATGCATGGCCAAATTCTCTCAAGATGCTAAAATAAATAAATAATATTTCAAAAAGAGTCCAAATGTATATTTGGTATATCATTTTACTGCAATAACTGCTTAATTCTGCAGGAGTAAATATTATATTAGGCTATGTGAGAGGTTATGGGCCTACAGTCAGTGTCCATATTTCATTTAGGGTACTATTCCATTGAACCCATCTGAACAGCACAATTCTCTTGAAGTCCGAATTTGTATACCGCCTCACAATCATCACACATAACATAGCCATATAGCCGTCACTACTATCATCCTCTTTTAACACTTCACCAAATCTTTCCCAAACATTAGACTGCTGTTCTGGCCCTCCCTTCAATTTATTTTCAACTCTCCATTTCGCAGATTTTATGTTATTGAGTTATTCTTTTTGCCTCAGTGGATCGACGTTTCCAAAAGCATTTGGCATGTATTTGGCGCACTACAGTTAGACTCTAAAGCTAAGGCCTAGGTTGCGCATTAACGCCAGATACAAATAATGAAAGCAAAACCTCAATGTAGCCTATAGAAATGAATTGCACAAAAATTATACATTTCTGGACTTTTAATGGATAGTTTTCTCTTTTTTCATGACCCTAAACCTGCCAACCCCGTGGATATAATCGCGGGGACTGTGGGTCATGAGTCAACCCACGCATCACTAGTGCATATGTATTGGTCTTAAGGTCTTTCAATGACTGGTTCCATAATGGACCACTCAGTGGCTAATGTAATTAACATTAATGATCATTAATGTTAATGAATAATCCAATTAACCATTTGTGAACTGTAACAAGTCAATTCAGGAGGTTTGGTCTACTACTCCCAGCTTGGGTTGAAAACAAGGCAGAGTATTGTTCCTCTCCAGACTACATTAGGCTCAGAGGGAAACGTTGACTCACCAGTATCTCTCCATCGAGGAGCTGCTGGAACCTTCATTGGGGTATTATGGGAAATTACTAATTGTGCCCTGTGTGTCTGCTAGCTAGGAGAACAACCTGTACGGGAGAGTGGGCCGTGGTCGGTGGCTGCACAACCATAATTCCGCTCCTGTGTTATGACAGAAATTGTTGTTTTTTTCTTCCTGCTAAGTGGGAGTAATTACATGGTCTGGAACCACCACAACCACAGCCCGTTTGCTTTCGTGACTCCAAAGCCCCCCCCCCCACACACACACACGCACACACACACACACACACACACTCCACCCAGCCCCACGGCCCTCTAAACTAATCAGGATGCAGGCTGCTCCTGCACAAAATCACACATTGGCTCAGAGCTCAGATCTGGAGGCATGGTCCATCACATTTCCTGGCCTTGTGAGCTTGGGAGTCACGAAAGCAAACTGGCTTTGCCAAACTTGCTGATTGGGAGAGGATCCTCTCTCTAGGCTATTTGAACTAGCTAAGGTTTGCATTCAGTAGCAGCACGGGTAATTTCATGATGACGCATCACTTGGATTATGTGAAGTCATCTGGGTGGCCTTATTTAATTGTGTACCTTCATAAGAAGAACAATAATATTGCATCAGTCTTGGCTTGGAAAGTTGTCAACCCTCACTGCACATATGGATGTGAAATCATGATTAAAGTGTTTGATGAAACCAGACTTTACACAATACAACTGGGCCACATTGGGGCACAGAAGTTAAAGATAGGACCTTGTTTTTGCTTCATTGTAGGACATATATTGCCATCATGCAGTAGACTATTGCAGAGCTTATTTGAGGGTTTGGGAATTTGTTCATTCCATTGGCTTGCCGTGCACCTGCATCAAGTCACTCTTTGGGATTTAGCTCCCTCGTGTTTTCCCAGAACCTTCTTGTGGTTCAGCAATACTTCTTCATGCCTTTTTTCCACATGAAGAAGATGAAGAGTTATACCCCTCGTCTCCATCACAGCGGATCTAAGCAAGTGGAAAATACCTTTTGATGAAGTCATCCAATATCATTCTGTGATATGTGTTTTTTATGGCTATTTAGGAGAGCTTGTGGGCTCAAACAGCTGACCTGCTTATTAGCTTCAGACGGTACATTCCTCCCCTGGGATGGATGAGGTTGAAGACTCCCAGCATGGCCCTGCAGTCTGGGCCTGCCTGGAGGGTTTTCTTTGGCACGGTTCTACTCTGGGGTGGAATGTGGTTCAGCCATAGAAATAGGATGTGTAGAACTCCTATAGTGTTTAGTCATCTCAGCACCCAGAACCTATAGTATGTAGCAACAGTGGCTTTTTTAGATACCGCATATGTAGTTGAGAGTGAGAAATGATAATATGAAAAATCCCACTTGGCCTAGTAGTATCAGGCTTCTTCAGTCACAGATAAGAGAGTGATTCATTGGAAAGATCACCATGTCAAAGCCATGCACCTTCTGTGTTGTCATCCCCCCCCACCCCCCCCCCAAACCAACCAGCAATTTGTTCTGGCACCAGGAAGGCAACTTAGAAACAGTGAATGGTGGGGAAAATACACATGACCGCTTCCTTCCTGTCTGACCAGGAACAAAAGAAAAGTGAAACAGTGTGTAGGGAAAAGTAGCCATTAGTCTTCTACTCGTGAACATGATAAAATAATATGAGGTGGAATTTAGCCATTTTAATGTAAACGTGTGATAAGGAATCAGGCTCTGTGGCCATTGGAATCAAACTAATTATTCTTCCAGTTAATTTCATACCCAATATCAAATCCAATTTCCCCAGCCTAATACATTTCTTATTGGATTATCGCAAGATCGATAGTAGCCTCTCAATTAGCAATGGCATTGTCATTCATCAACCCACACAGGATATGGAGCCATATATTCAAATCCAATAATCCACATTTATTGTCCTCTGTACAATAATCAGCCTCTGGCCAGTCTGAAGTGTGTTTCCACTTGGCTACTCTGAAGTCAGTGAGGGTCAGCAGTGCAGTCTAAACAGTGCAAAGTAGAAAACTCTGCTGTCTCCAAAATGTTAACATTTTGATCCTCCAAAGGACGATAAATCCCTTGAATTCCAGCTGTTTGTAAACTACTCGCCCCATAGACCCATGATCCATTTATTTTGTATGCTCAAGTAAATACACTACATGGTCAAAAGTATGTGGACACCTGCTCATTGAACATCTCATTCCAAAATCATGGGCATTAACATGGAGTTTGCACTCTTCTGGGATGGCTTTCCACTAGCTGTTGGAACTTTGCTGCGGGGACTTGAACCACAAGAGCATTAGTGAGGTCGGGAGATTAGGCCTGGCTTGCAGTCGGTGTTCCAATTCATGCCAAAGGTGTTCGATGGGGTTGAGGTCAGGGCTCTGTGCAGGCCAGTCAAGTTCTTCCACATCGATCTCGACAAACCATTTCTGTATGGACCTCGCTTTGTGCACAGTTGCATCACTCCAAAGAACACGTTTTCACTGCTCCAGAGTCCAATGGCAGGGAACTTTACACCACTGCAGTCAACGCTTGGCATCATGCGGCCGCTCAGCCATGGAAACCCATTTCATGGAAGTTCTCGACAAACAGTTCTGGTGCCTACATTTACATTTTAGTAATTTAGCAGACACTCTTATCCAGAGTGACTTATAGTGGTGAGTGCTTACATTTTTATACTTTATTTCATACTGGTCCCCCATGGGACTCAAACCCACAGCACCATTCTCTACCAACTGAACTACACAGGACTGTGCAGATGTTGATTCTCGGCGGTCCCATTCTGTGAGCTTGTGTGGCCTATCACTTCGTTGCTGAGCCGTTGTTGCTTCTAGATGTTTCCACGTGACAATAACAGCACTTACAGTTGACTAGGGCAGCTCTAGCGGGGCAGAAATTTGATGAACTGAATTGTTGGAAAGATGGCATCCTGTAACGGTGCCACAGTGAAAGTCCCTGAACTCTTCAGTAAGGCTGTTCTACTGCCAATGTTTGTCTATGGAGATTACATGGCTGTGTGCTCGATTTTATACACCTGTCAGCAACGGGTGTGGCTAAAATAGCTGAATCCACTAATTTGAAGGGGTGCCCACATACTTTTGTATATACAGTATAGTGCATATATGATGTATGTTCATGTAGATTTTTCATTGTCAGATATGAAATGGTCTGAGGAGATGTTGGTCTGTTATGATGAACAGCACAACACAGGATATTCCATAGTGTTACTATAAGCTACAAAACCTTACCAGTGGGTACTAGTAAGATTCCTCAAGACAGTATTTTTTATTTTTTATAAACAGCTATCATCAAAACCTTCTGTGTTTTCAGTGCACTGATCATAAATAACACAGTTAATTTATTAGTGATTGAGCGGGTTGTTCCCTAACCAAACAATAACACAGGCCCCTGGCAAACGTCACACTTTTGCGGCAGCGCTGTGTTTTCCGAGCATTAGCAGAACGTTTTTGCTACACCGAGAGAGGCGGTCTACCCATCATTTGTCCTCCAGCCTGACAGCTGTGTTGAAAGGTGCTCAAACAGGCATGGCGGTTTGTTTAGAGGAGGAAGCTGTTTCTATATGGAAATGTCTTGCAGGTGCTAGACTGCCAGCGTTGTAGACCCTGACCCCATGTTTGACTTCTAGTGGCAGACCAAGCAGAGCTGTGTTTGAGGTCTGCTTGAAAGAAGTTACATGTAGGTCTACACTATGACAACTCCTCTACAAGGGATAATATACATAATACCCCACCTTGCAGTAAAGAAATAGCAAGGATCTGTCAATGTAGGCCACACAGTGTTCCAATGTTAAATCATTGCAATATGGAGGGTAGATGGATTATTAAACTATAGTTGCCCTATTTTAGTTTGATTTAGATACTTTACTCCCTCCAACATGCTATTTACCGCAAATCAAGCTCATGTTTCACAAAGAAAACATTTTTTAAAAATAGCTGTCTTGTGGTGGTTTGTATGTGAGTTTGAGATATATTTGTTGTAATTGCACCTCCTTTCTGTCTACTATCTCAGCTCCTCCCCCATTCTCTCCCTCACTTCCAGAGTGAGGAAATGTGAGCGTCAGGCACAGAAAATGACTGTTGAGATTGCAAGAGAAAAATAAAAACAACAAGTAAAAGTCATTTCCTCAAGGAGGAGGGGAAGGGAGCACAGTTTGCCTCAGTCTTTCATCTTATAATTCTTCTCTGATTTACTGCTTAGTCTTTTCATGATCTATCTCTGGAAGGCAGGACATAGACCCACTTGTTTGAATGCAGTTGCAGTGTTGGTTTCTTTCACTCTGAATCCCACTTTTCAGTATTATAACTGGAGCATGTTCGACAGGAGTTGGGAAAGACGCCATGTGGTCCCGCTAGTCAGGTTTTGGCTATACAACACCTGGATCTGTGTGAGTCTGTGTGCCAATATGACATCAGATGTGGATATAGGGCTTTACCTTGCTCTGGTTTATCTCTTCCTTTCGCTCTGAGGGTTGTGTCACTACTCAGTAGAGAAAGTGACAGCTGTGGTGGAAGCAACCATGCCATATGGATGAAAATTACAGCCCTATTTCCAGGGGTTTTAAAGCCAGAGCAGAAGACATGTAGCAAAGCATCTGGGATGTTCTCTACATTTCCTCCAATCATAACACAATGATTTGGGGAATTCTTTCCTCACTGGCTGCGATCTACTGTGCATCTGTTGCAAATGGCTAAGGAACAGATCAACATTTACTGGGGGGAGGGATGGCCCAAAATAGGGGAGGATGCCAAACATACATTTTTTGCTTTGGGGAGGGTGCTGTTTTTTTTATCCAGCACCGGGGAAAGTTGTGTGTTTTTTCCCTGGTTTACATTCTCTATTCTAATCATATTTTCCCTATAAACAATAGCTTGGCTTACTTTTGATATTACCTTAATACAGTTTAGAAATGTTTGTGAAGGTTTGGTGTGGCTATTATTAAGATTTAGCTACTGGAGGCCTATGATATGAAGGCAGTGTGCCCCGGCGCTCCAATTTACTCCGACAGTTTAACTTGAGTTGAGGAAGACTGTTTCAGGTACTCTTATAATCTAACAATATCATGCTTATCTTTATACAAAAAAATGTCTATATTTGTATGAAAATGTATGAATTACCCTCCTCCTGTACGTCTATATCTATCTGTACAGCAGACGCAGTAGCCATCTGACATAAAGAAATGTATATATCTATGGGGTTTGGCCTAAGCTTCTCTTCCATTATGCAGACGAATATATACAGTTGAAGTCGGAAGTTTACATACACCTTAGCCAAATACATTTAAACTCAATTTTTCACAATTCCTGACAACTAATCCTAGTAAAAATGACGTGTCTTAGGTCAGTTTGGATCACCACTTTATTTTAAGAATGTGAAATGTCAGAATAATAGTAGAGAGAATGATTTATTTCAGCTTTTATTTCTTTCATATTCCAAGTGGGTCAGAAGTTTACGTACACTCAATTAGTATTTGGTAGCATTGCCTTTAAAATTGTTTAACTTGGGCCAAACGTTTCGGGTAGCCTTCCAAAAGCTTCCCACAATAAATTGGGTGAATGTTGGCCCATTCCTTCTGACAAAGCTGGAGTAACTGAGTCAGGTTTGTAGGCCTCCTTGCTCGCATACGCTTTTTCAGTTCTGCCCACAAATTTTCTATGGGATTGAGGTCAGGGCTTTGTGATGGCCACTCCAATACCTTGACTTTGTTGTCCTCAAGCCATTTTGCCACAACTTTGGAAGTATGCTTGGGGTCATTGTCCATTTGGAAGACCCATTTGCGACCAAGCTTTAACTTCCTGACTGATGTCTTGAGATGTTGCTTCAATATATCCACATAATTTTCCTGCCTCATGATGCCATCAATTTTGTGAAGTGCATCAGTCCTTCCTGCAGCAAAGCACCCAACAACATGATGCTGCCACCCCTGTGTGTCACGCCTTGGTCATTGTATTTTGTGTTTTCGTTATATATTTGGTCAGGCCAGGGTGTGACAGGGGTTTATGTTATTGTATTTCGTATTGGGGTTTGTGTATTTGGGATCGCGGCTGATTAGGGGTGTTGTATAGGCTTGGCTGAGGCGGTTCTCAATCAGGAGTCAGGTGATTCTCGTTGCCTCTGATTGGGAACCGTATTTAGGTAGCCTGAGTTCGCTTTGTATTTCGTGGATGATTGTTCCTGTCTCTGTGTAGTGTTCACCAGATAGGCTGTATTAGGTTTCACGTTCCGTTTGTTGTTTTTGTATTTATTAGTTATTTCATGTATCGTCATTTTTTCCTTCATTAAAGACATGAGTAACCACCACGCTGCATTTCGGTCCGACTCTCTTTCGACAAACGAAGAACGCCGTTACACTGTGATTCATGGTTGGGAACTTGGGAGGGTGTTCTTCGGCTTGCAAGCCTCCCCCTTTTTCGATGGTCATTATATGGCCAGACAGTTATATTTCTGTTTCATCAGACCAGAAGACGTTTGTTCAAAAAGTATGATCTTTGTCCCCATGTGTGGTTGCAAACCGTAGTCTGGCTTTTTATGACGGTTTGGAGCAGTGGCTTCTTCCTTGCTGAGCGGCCTTTCAGGTTATGTCGATATAGGACTCGTTTTACTGTGGATATATAGATACTTTTGTACCTGTTTCCTCTAGCATCTTCACAAGGTCCTTTGCTGTTGTTCTGGGATTGATTTGCACTTTTCGCACCAAAGTACATTCATCTCTAGGAGACAGAAGGTGGCTCCTTCCTAAGTGGTATGACGGCTGCGTGGTCCCATGGTGTTTATACTTGCGTACTACTGTTTGTACAGATGAACGTGCTACCTTCAGGATGAACCAGACTTGTGGAGGTCTTTTTTCTGAGGTCTTGGCTGATTTCTTTAGATTTTCCCATGATGGCAAGCAAATAGGCCCTGAGATTGAAGGTAGGCCTTGAAATACATCCACAGGTACACCTCCAATTGACTCAAATTATGTAAATTAGCCTATCAGAGGCTTCTAAAGCCATGACATCATTTGCTGGAATTTTCGAAGTTGTTTAAAGGCACAGTCAACTTGGTGTCTGAATACTTAGATCTGAATTATATATCTGTTAAATTCAAATCTTTCCTGTCATGGCGCAAAACATTTTGTAAAGGAAAATGGCATATTGAAGATTTTTGAATATCCACATGAAATACTGTCAGCAATTGAATGGAAAATAGCTATAGACACCCTAAAGACTCTGGCAAGTGCACTAGTCCAGTGTCACTTTGATTATGCCTGCACATCATGGGTCACCAGCAACCCCAAACAATAAAGAATATGCTACCAGCAAAACAAGCTTGTAAGAAGTGTACTTAACTCCCCTCTCATACTCATCTGGAGGTTGAGCAATTCTTCTTCTCTATCTCTGTAATGTGTCTGTATCTATGTAATTGTATATGTATTTACATAAAATCTCGGGACCACAATGGAATAAGTTTATTGTGCAATCCCCGTCACTTTAAAAAAAAAATTGTGTATATGTGTATTTTTTTTTTTACTGACGAATAAAATCAATCAATCAATCCAAACTGGTGAATGGAAAAAGACATCTGTTACAATACACCAAAAAGTTTAATGTCAAGACAAGCGTTTGATACTGGGTAAGCCTACAAGGTAGGGAGAGTTGTATTTTCTGTTTTTTGGTTGATATTGACATAGTCTATTTATTGGTGTTGAAAACACAAACCATGATATTGAAGTGCCTGAAATCGGTATGCTTTGTTTATTGGTTGTGTGGTGCATATTCGTTGCATATAATTATATATATATAATTTCTCCCTAGCTGATCATTGCCTGCAGCCGGCTTTGATTGCAATGTACAGGCAGGGAGAGTGGTCAGTGCACTGTCAATCATCTGGCCAGGAGCCCTGCGTGGCATTAACTGTGCCACAAAAGCATGCTGAAGTGACAAAGACGATTTCCACGTTTATAAACACATGGTCGTTAACATTATTTTGAGTTAATTATATGAAGGGGGAGGGTGTTCCGTTTATTTTACAGTACAAGGGAAGGGTCATGTGAAAATATGTTTTACATTGGGAGGGCTGTCATTTTTTGAGTTGGACCAGCCCCTAGCTCTAGCTATGTATCATGGCCATCATTCCACACCTGCTGTCCACACTGTCACTAAACTAAACATTGCTAAATCTACATGTATAGTACACTACCTCAAGCACGCTCTATGTCCAGGAGCAGCAGTTGGTTAGAAGACATTAAGCACTTCCTGCTTTTCCCTCTTGATATCCTGCTTTAGCAACCTGTAAATGTTGCATCAGCTTCTAATGTTTCTACAGTCAGCGCTTTGCAAGAGGCTGGATCAGTTCTACCCTGACGCCAAATTGCTTTTGGAGCCTCAGAATGTCATCTCCGTTCAGGGAAATTAGTGCTGTGATACATAGACACACAATGGCCTCTCTCTGAGCTGAGAAATTTGGAGCAGATCAGGCCTGGGTTTGGCTGTCGTATATCTGAGGGTCTGCAGTCCTCCTCAGCGAAGATTTACGAAGTGAGGAGAGGCGAGGGGGAGGGATTGTGTGTCCTTGGAGCAGACACTGAGGCCTTTTTTTTTAGAGGCCCTGAGGATATTAGTGTTGTTTTGGGGGTATGTGTCAGAGGGGCCAGAGGACACGTGGTGCTGCTCATGCTCAGTGAGGAGCAGGCTGTTTGGGAGAGAAAAGTCATGCTGGTCGTTCTAAAACTCCCACAGTTTCCTGCCCTAGTATGCACATTGTAAGCGAAGCGCCAGGCTCCATTGTACTCGGGCTTGTCTGGTGATGTAGCTGCTTCCTGTAGTGAAGGCCTTGGTGACAGGCAAGCTGCTGCACTGCACTACAATCTCAGCATCCATTTATTCAACTCAAGGTGGGAGAGACTTAGTATTCTCCCACAAATCCCATTAAACTTTCTCTGCCCTTATTAGGACTCAGTCTTCAAAAATGAGATATAAAGGCCATATGGTTTTATAGAGCAATTGTAACCCAATACTGGCCTAGATGCTGACAGCAGGTTCTCTCTATTTTGGATCGTTTTGCTGTCCTTATCAATTACGTTAGAGCCCCTACAGGCAGTACACAAAAGCCTGGCCACTGGTTTCGACATCTGAAACCATGGAGCATTTCTTATTACAGTGCCTTCAGAAAGTATTCATATACCCTTGTCTTATTCCGCATTTTGTTTTGTTACAGCTTGAATTCACCCATTTATACGCAATACCCAGTAATGACAAAGTGAAAACATGTTTTTAGAAATGTTTGCAAATTTATTGAAAATGAAATACAGTAATATCAAATTGACGTTATTATTCACACCCCTGAGTCAATACATGTTAGAATCACCTTTGACAGCGATTACAGCTGTGAGTCTCTAAGTGCTTTGCACACTTGGATTGTACAATATTTGCACATTATTAATTTTTGAATTCTTCAAGCTCTGTCAAGCTGGTTCTTGATTCCATAGATTTTCAAGACGATTTAATTCAAAACTGTAACTAGTCCACTCAGGAACATTCAATGTCATCTTGGTAATAGTGCTGAGCGGTACAGCGAAAGTCTGGTTATTTTTTTTTTTTTTTAAACAACTAATTGACCGATCTCCGTTCAATTATTTTAATTCCATGTTATTACATTTATTTTCTGTGAGCTCAATGAGCAGTTTCTGTAGAGGTAAATCAGATCCAGCCTGAACTGTGCAATGTAGTAGGGACTTGTAGTTTCCAACAGGCCAATATTATACATAGTTTAGCACAGAAAACGTAGTACAGTAATTAACTTTAATTCCCATAATCCATTGCGCTGGCCTGCTTGTCCAGTATGTGTGGAGCACTGAGCTATAATAAGAATGTTGTGGAATGGAGACAGAGAAGAGAGAAAGAGGGCTCGAAAGAGGGATCGATAGCAGTTGCTACACGAGGTATCTCTACCTGAAAATACATGATCTAAGTGATTGATAGTTGGTATTCAGCAATAATAAAAGTTTGTCTTATTTACTTTGAAGAACTACTAAAATAATGACAGCATTTTAACACACCGAAAACAAACTTAAAGATTCCCAAAATAATTTAGCCAAATCAATGTTTGTAAATATCATGTGGCTTACCATGGTACTGATGTGTGTGTGTGTGTGTGTGTGTGTGTACGTGCATGCGTAAGAAAACTTCTTTTTTTTACTCACCCTACGTGTAGACTAGTTGAATGCCAATGCCATCCTCCTCTCTTTCATGTTGGCAAAACATTCTACAGTACACTTTTAGCTGTTGTCATAAGCTACCTAGCTAAAAATGCTTTCTAGCCAAACTTCCTCGCATGGGCAACAATGAACAACAGAACCAACTGTTAGCTAGCTAGTTAACGTGAGCCTACTTGGCTACATATTGGCCTCAGGCCAGTGGCACAACATATTCATTTATGGTTAGACCATAATCATTGGCCTGTACAGAGTCCAAATCCCCATCTCCATCCATTGGAAATGGCCGATTTACTGAAGGACATCAACACAGACCAGAAACAGACACATTTATCCTGAAAGTTACATTTTGCTTGATTTGATTGGTCTGAAGCCAAATCCAAACTGGCCTCCCTTGAGGGGTTTGTTTTGCTGCACCAGGACAACTCACAGTTGAGCTCAGCTCAACACTGATTGGCTAATGATTTTTTAAATTGTTTTATGAAGGGAGGCCAAATGCTTGCTGGCATCAATCAGTCAAATGCTACAGCGGAAACAGGTTATACAATAAAAAATATAATAATACTTGTAGGAAAGGTTTTCATCTTTACCTCACAACCTGTGGATACTATACGATCAGAAAGGTTTGAAATGTATGCAAAACGTCACAGCACAATTGAAAAATATATGGCACATGGAAACCAAACGAGGGTGGTCTATGGTGATAGGTGGGATGGGCTGAGAGTGGCTGAGGCGTGGGATTAAAGAGCTTATGTTTGGTAATGTATTATTGTTATGTGACTGCTATACCATATATGTCAAATGTATATACTAAATGTTTATGTAAAATGTATGTGTAAAAAGTATATGTAGCAGAAAAACTGTAAAAAACTAAAAATATATGTGTCCTCGGAAGAGGGGGGAGTGGTGGATGGGCTAATAAATTCTCTTTTGGTCCAGACAGCATCAGATACATGGGCTACACATACTGAGACAGAGGGGACACTGTTTCCCTCATTCTGATGATTTCTCTGGTGAGATTCAGTCACTTGCAAATTGATGGGATATTTTGAAAACACAAAGACAGATGAAAGATACATTCAAATATTTGGGGAAGCCTGGTTCCCTTGGCATCCATGGATACATGCCACTACTCAGCATTACTTGCTAAGCAACTCCCGTGTATATTTGGCCTTGTGTTTTAGGTTATTGTCCTTCTGGAAGGTGAATTTATCTTCCAGTGTCTGTTGGAAAGCACACAACCAGGTTTAAGATTGTGCCTGTGCTTAGCTCTATTCTTTTTCTTTTTATCCTAAAAAAAACACTCCCTTATACTTGCAGATGACAACCATACCCATAACATGATGCAGCCATGCTTGAAAATATGAAAGGTGGTACTCATTGGTGTATTGTGTTGGATTCGCCCCAAACATAACACATTATATTCAGGATATAAAGTCAATTTCTTTGCCACATTTTTTGCAGTTTTAATTTAGTGCCAAATTGCAAACAGGACGCATGTTTTGTAATATGTTTTATTCTGTACAGGTTTCCTTCTTTTCACTCTGTCATTTAGTTTAGTATTATGAAGTCACTGCAATGTTGTTGATCCATCCTCAGTTTTCGCTTATCAAAGCCTTTAAACTCTGTAACTGTTTTAAAGTCACCATTGGCCTCATGGTGAAATCCCTGAGCGGTTTCCTTACTCTCCGGCAACTGAGTTAGACAGGACACCTGCATCTTTGTAGTGACTACAGTAGGTGTATTGATATGCCATCCTAAGTGTAATTAATAACCTTACCATGCTCAAAGGGATATTCCATGTCTGCTTTTTAGTTTTTACCCATGTATCAATAGGGGAAAATTCCCTGGTCTTTGTGTTTGAATCTGTGTTTGAATTCACTGCACGACCGAGGGACTTTACAGATAGTTGTATGTACAGAGATGGGGTAGTCATTCAAAAATCATGTTAAACACTATTATTGCACACAGAGGGAGTCCAAGCAACTTATTATGTGACTTGTTAAGCACAATGTTACTCCTGAACTTATTTAGGCTTGCCATAACAAAGGGGTTGAATACTTTTTGGTTCAAGACATTTCCGTTTTTCATACAAACGTCTAAAAACGTCATTCCACTTTGTCATTATGGTGTATTGTATTTAGGCCAGTGACACAACATCTCAATTCAATAAATGTTTTACTCAGGCTGTAACACAACAAAATGTGGAAAAGGATAGGGTGTGAATTCTTTCTGAAGGCACTGTATGTGCTGGTTTCTTTGTGATGCGGTTTTTCCTAGGTTGATTTGGAAAAGGGACTTGACGATGTCCTATTCACTGTCAGTTGGGATTTAGAAATGAGTGTCACTGACTTTCTCACATACCCCACCCCCTTTTCTTGGCAAAACAACCACAGTGGAAAAGACCGATGGGAAAGAACTTGTCACAGGAGTAATGGCACTGAGGTAATGAATTGGACTGTCTTGCCAGACACTGTAGCATTAGCCCACTGGCAAGAGCTAGAGTCATGGAAGCCCTTTGTAGTGTTCTTGAAAGGAGCTCTTTGGTGTACTACTGGACTGCGTTGAGGTCTGGATTGAGCCAGCCTGAACACTTCTCTCAGGCTTCGGTTAAGTCTGTGACATCTTTTGCCGATTTATCTTTCCCCCTCTCTCTCTTTTTTCTTCCCGTATCTCTGCTCTGACGTTTATTAGGATGAATCTTGACCGAAAGACAGAGCTGAGGGATTTCCACTAGATGGGCCAGCTGCAAAGTCAAAATTGGCTATATATCATATAAATGCAAGAAAACAAATATGTGCTTTTCGGTCTTAATTTAAGATTAGAGTTAGGCATAAGAACAGCAGTGGGGTTAAGGTTAGGGTTAGGTTTAAAATCAGATTGTATTTCTTTGTGGCTGTCCCAGCTAGTGACTACCCCGCAGAGCTGCCTCCAGTACATGAGTCATTCCAATAAATTCCCACCTGCTTCTCCTTGTTGTTGTCCTCGTAGTTGTCTTCTCTCCTCTCCCTCTCATTCTTAACTATACCTTTTTTCAACATCTGTTGAGTTTATAATGCACAAAACGACTATGTGATCATCTTTATTATTATGGCTGAGGACTTGTGTATGGATTATTTTATATGGATCATCATTGGTTTGGGTATCAGTGGGGAATTATTTTAGCCCAAAATGCCTTGCTGTGGTTGCACACTTAAAATACATGAGTTTCTCTTTCATTCCCCCCCCCGTCTGAAATAGTTTGTGCATGTTAGATACCAGATGTTTGACTACTTTCTCTCTGATGTCTCAAACTAAAGGAGTCTTGCACCATCTGTACCCCTTGTAAATTCATGTCTAGCGTAATCAGCTGGGTGAGATATGTCCTTTTAATGACAGGTTTGCAAGTAATACAGAGACAACAAATGTGATTACACTGTCGTGTTGAACTACCATGATTGATGAAACATATGGTAGGAAGGAGTTCATTCAAAAGGGGACAAAGGATAGTTCTTTCGACCAATAGCACTTTCACACACATCACACAAAAGAGTAATCAATACTTTTCCAGTTTGTTTATTTCTTTTACATTTTTTTTACCCGATGAACTTGGGTGTTTTATATTTCAGGTCATTTGTTTTGGCTGGGTCTTTGTGTTATGCCTGTCTGTTGTTTGTCTGCATATTTGTGTATGTCTAAAATCTAACTTGTTTTATTAGCCCTAGCATGCTGGTTTCCATTAGAATGATACAGAACTTGGACTGGCAAAAGCAGTGTCTGCGTGTTTTTTAATGGCAGTACGTGTTTGTCTCACCATTGGGATGGAAGTGAAGGGCTTTGAAGACACTTCCAGGATCTATTCCTTCCGATGCATAGAACCGCCAATGAAAGTTCAACTTTTATGAGTCATGCTCTGGCTACCGAGGCTTGACTGATGCTGAGGTTGGACTCAACAGTTTCTCGTAAAACTCTTGTTTTCAATCGAAGTTACAAAATGATCAAGACGGCTAAGGTTTTTATTTCCTCAGCAAACAGTAAAAGTAGAGAGGGTTTCAAAATCTTTCAGTTTTGAAAAGAACAGATAGCAAAGATTTGAACTACCACTGTACTTGCAGTTGGCTCAATCAACTTTTAATTTTTTTATTTTTTTATTTCACCTTTATTTAACCAGGTAGGCTAGTTGAGAACAAGTTCTCATTTGTAACTGCGACCTGGCCAAGATAAAGCATAGCAGTGTGAACAGACAAGACAGTTGACATGAGCCTTAGTTGATACCTTTTGTCTCTTACAGAGAGCAAAGAGACTTAACTGTGTGTCCTCCAAAAGAAACCCAGGTGCTCAAACTCAAACTCAAAAAATAGAGTGAATCAAAAGAAAAGAAAAGCTGTCTTCATTTAACTTTTCCCACCAGCTGCATGAAAGTGTGGATAGGAGCTATGGGGGAAATGTAGCCTAATTAGGAGCACTGTGATTCTCTGGGTTTGGAATGCTCTTATGATCAGTGAGTGACATGTAATTACAGAATTTGGATGTTGCTCCTTGTCCAGTGGCAGCTGGCCATGTCTCCTGCGTGCAAAATCCATAGTATCAGTTAGGATTTGGATGATGAAAGTAAGGCATGTTCATTCATCAAAATGAATGGCATATGTACAGTTGAAGTCGAATGTTTACAGACACTTAGGTTGGAGAAATTAAAACTTGTTTTTCAACCACTCCACAAATGTCTTGTTCACAAACTATAGTTTTGGCAAGTCGGTTAGGACTTTCTGAATGACACAAGTCATTTTTCCAACAATTGTTTACATACAAATGATTTCACTTATAATTCACTGTATCACAATTCCAGTGGGTCAGAAGTTTATATACACTAAGTTGACTGTGCCTTTAAACAGCTTGGAAAACTCCAGAAAATTATGTCATGGCTTTAGAAGCCTCTTATAGGCTAATTGACATCATTTGAGTCATTTGCAGGTGTACCTGTGGATGTATTTGGAGGCCTACCTTCAAACTCAGTGCCTCTTTGCTTGACATCATGGGAAAATCAAAAGAAATCAGCCAAGACCTCAGAAAATTGTAGACCTCCACAAGTCTGGTTCATTCTTGGGAGCAATTTCCAAATGCCCGAAGATACCACATCCATCTGTACAAACAATAGTACGCAAATATAAACACCATGGGACCACGCAGCCATCATACCACTCAGGAAGGAGACGCCTTCTGTCTCCTAGAGATGAACATACTATGGTGCCAAAAGTGCAAGTCAATCCAAGAACAACTGCAAAGGACCTTGTGAAGATGCTGGAGGAAACAGGTACAAAAGTATCTATATCCACAGTAAAACAAGTCCTATATAGACATAACCTGAAAGGCCGCTCAGCAAGGAAGAAGCCACTGCTCCAAAACCACTATAAAAAAGCCAGACTACGGTTTGCAACTGCACATGGGGACAAAGATTGTACTTTTTGGAGAAATGTCCTCTGGTCCGATGAAACAAAAATAGAACTGTTTTGCCATAATGACCATTATGTTTGGAGGAAAAAGGGGGATGCTTGCAAGCCAAAGAACACCATTCCAACCGTGAAGCATGGTGGTGGCAGCAGCATGTTGTGGGGGTGCTTTGCTGCAGGAGGGACTGGTGAACTTCACAAAATTGATGGCAGCATGAGGCTGGAAAATTATGTGGATATATTGAAGCAACATCTCAAGAAATCAGTCAGGAAGTTAAAGCTTGGTTGCAAATGGGTCTTCCAAATGGACAATGGACCCCAAGCATACTTCCAAAGTTGTGGCAAAATGGCTTGAGGACAACAAAGTCAAGGTATTGGAGTGGCCATCACAAAGCCCTGAACTTAATCCCATAGAAAATTTGTGGGCAGAACTGAAAGAATGTGTGTGAGCAAGGAGGCCTACAAACTTGATTCAGTTAATCCAGCCCTGTCAGGAGGAATGGGCCAAAATTCACCCAACTTATTGTGGGAAGCTTGTGGAAGGCTACCCAAAACGTTTGACCCAAGTTAAACAATTTAAAGGCAATGCTATGATACTAATTGAGTGTAGGTAAACTTCTGACCCACTGTGAATGTGATGAAAGAAATAAAAGCTGAAATAAATCATTCTTTCTATTATTATTCTGACATTTCACATTCTTAAAATAAAGTGGTGATCCTAACTGACCAAAGACAGGGAAATTTTACTTGGATTGAATGTCAGGAATTGTGAAAAACTGAGTTTCAATGTATTTGGCTAAGGTGTATATAAACTTCCGACTTCAACTCTACTTATATGTACATATTCTCATTCGCCCCTTTATATTTGTGTGTATTCGGTAGTTGTTTGGGAATTGTTAGATTATTTGTTAGATATTACTGCACTGTTGGAATGAGTGGCCAATAAAGTTTGATTTGATTTGCTGTTTCAGCATGACAATGCCCCTTTGCACAAAGCGAGGTCTATACAAAAATGGTTTGTCGAGATCGGTGTGGAATAACTTGACTGGCCTGCACAGAGCCCTGACCTCAACCTCATCGAACAACTTTGGGATGAATTGGAACGCCGACTGCGAGCCAGACCTAATTGCCCAACATCAGTGCCCGACCTCACTAATGTTCTTGTTGTTGAATGGAAGCAAGTCCCTGCTGCAATGTTCCAATATCTCGTGGAAAGCCTTCCCAGAAGAGGGGAGGTTGTTATAGCAGCAAATGGGGGACCAACTCCATATTAATGCCCATGATATTAATGCCCACATACTTTTGGTCATGTAGTGTATCAAGTGGAACCCACTATGAATGGACCACCCAGTATGAGAATGGGCAAAGCATTTAAATGCAGACCAAGGCCAGCGCTAGTTCTTGAGAACCCCCAACCCGCAACCCGAAAGCTCCAACACTGAATGGGCCCGCATGCATGATGTATTCATACTAATATAAAATAAATAATGGAATAAGACTTAAGGATTTTTGTAAGTATTTCCACAACTAGTGTTCTCCCTAGTCCTCCAAGCCTTGTTATTTTCTATACACATTTTTACATTTTCTCTAAGCCATTCTATATGGCAGAGATGATGTTTTTTTAGTTGTTTTCTGAAGCCTCTGTGAGTGTTGAGTCAACATATTTTTTCACTTTGTGTTGTAGTCTTGTATCATGTTCCCCAGAGGGCCTGAGTCTGGGTATGTCATCACAACCTGGTCAGGAGGAGTCTGATCTCAGGTCAGGTCTGGAATACAAATCTACGGGACAAACTTTAGGAGGGTCGCTGTCTGTCTGTCTGTCTGTCCGCCTGTCTGTGCTCTGCTCGCACACAAATCTAACTAACAGGCATTAGCGGGGTCAATGTTCGTTTGTCACGCAGCAACAGACATACATTATGTAGAAACAGTGTGCTCTGTCTCTGAAAATCTATAAATCTACATAAATAAATCTACATAACTGACAGACGTTATCTGTCTACCTGTCTGTTCCCATTTTCTCTCTAAATCCCCTCCAATTCTGGACATACCCAATGCCTATAATCTATTTGTATACCTGCATGATATATTACACTGTAGAGACTTTTCTTGAATGCAGTAGGCTGTAAACTTGATTTTAGACATCCCATTACATTGTGTAACGAGCCGCAGCTTTTTATCAGGGTTGTTCCCCCTCATAAAGAGCCAAAGTCTAGCCATAACCCCTATATGCCCCATATAGGTGGATCATCCAAAACACATAATTTGTTGGACTTTCGGGAAACCATTTATAATCGTGGGGTATCAAATGGTGAAAATGTTTCCCACACTCTCCAGTTTTTTAAAATGATTTGTGTAGGAGATGAGATTTATACACTGTCGTATTTCCCCCTCCTCACTTGTATCACGCTATTGTGTCTGTGTCCCAGTCAGAGGATTCATATTAAGGGAATATCTCAATTGCATACTCCTCGCTTCATCTTTCCTCTCTCCTTGTCTCCCTCTCAAAACCCACTGGATGAGAAAGCCAGAGGTCCCTCCCCTCTGACCTTCTCCTCCATTGGATTTTTGAGAAGGATGTGAGGAGAGAGGATGCAAGAAGTGTGCAATTTAGATTCTTTCTGTTTTTAGCCGATAACGATTCCACTCTCCCACACCGGGACGGCGAGGTGACTTCTTTCAATGATTACAACCACTCTGTACAAAACCTTTGACAAGTGATGGGCCGCTTTGAGGGGTGATGAGGAGATGGTGATCGCATCGGAGGAGAGCACTCCGTGTCCCAGTGTGATGGGTCGCTCTCAGGAATCAGATCCAACTCCAGGGCCAAAAAAAAGAGATGGGGGAATCCTCCTTCTCACGCCACGGTGATGGGATCCAGCTTGCAGCTTCTCACGACTCCCTCCTTCCCTCGGCACGGCGGCACTCAGCGCACATCTGCAGTCTGGAGGGGCCTCAGTGTTTACATATGGCCAACCATACAACGCCGACCGCAGCACCAAACTCCCTAACCGCCGCCTTTGAACAGAGCAAGTTTATCTGATGAAGAGGCCCTGTGACCATTGTACAAGTGCATGCAAGATAAACTTGACACTTCATTTTCACACAAACATCCCAAAACAAGATAATGAGATCCATGGTAACCCTATAGTTTGTGTTAGTCATTGATGATAGAAGACTGCATGGCACCATCTGTGCCGAAAGCTTTAATAAAAGCCTGTTGATAGGTACCACATTTGATGCTGTTCTCGCATGGCTGGAACTTTGAACAATATCAAATGGACTGCACCATTTTCAAAGTGTAAATATGGTAATACAAAGTGTTCTACAACAATGAACATATGTTTCTTGACAATGAGATTATGGGGAAGAGAAGAAAAATGGCTAATGACTTGTGTGTGGGATTTTTGTTCATATTAAAAATATATATTTCTCAGGCTGCATTATGTCTCTGACATGACATATCTCTATGGTAGTATGAACTATGCTTCTGATTGTTTTCTCTCTATTTATATATATCTCTCTCTCTTTCTCTCAGACTCAGACCGCAGCACACGGACATTGAGCACCCCCAGCCCTGGCCTCATCCTGCCCACAAAGTCCCCTTCCCTCTCCTCCCCAGCCCTTTCCATCAATGGCCATGAGTCCACCTCCCCCTCTGGCTCTGCAGAGACCGTCGCCATGGTACACCCCCAGCCAGGCACCCAGACACGCTCCCGCCAATCTAAAGGTCAACACTACGCCCCCATCGACCTCCTCCCTGATCATGCCCTCCTGCAGATCTTCTCTCACCTTCCCACCAATCAGCTGTGCTGCTGTGCACGGGTGTGCCGGCGCTGGTACAACCTGGCGTGGGACCCGCGCCTGTGGAGCACCGTGCGTCTGACAGGCGAGCTGCTCCATGCCGACCGTGCCCTGAGGGTGCTGACCCACCGGCTGTGTCAGGACACCCCCAACGTGTGTCTGACCCTGGAGACAGTAGTGGCCAGCGGCTGCCGGAGGCTCACTGACCGGGGGCTGCATGCAGTGGCTCAGTGTTGCCCGGAGCTGCGCCGCCTAGAGGTGACCGGCTGCTACAACATCTCCAACGAGGCCGTGTTCGAGGTGGTTTCCTGTTGCCCCAACCTGGAGCACCTCAATGTCTCAGGTAACCATGGGAGGTTGGGGACCAGTTCAGTTCAGAAGTGGTTGGAGACTCTGAATGAGTGAAGAATCAGCTTTTATGCAAATGCTTCACAGATGTTCACATCGTATATCAGAGGAATGCCCAGTTTCCTGCGGTTATTATAGGGGTCGTTATTGATTTGCATTGGCATTGCCGTTGCAACCATGAAAAACACTTGAACATGACAAATAGTTACACATCATAAATGTTGTTGTTTTATTGAACTGTTTATGAATGATAAAACATAATGCAAGTCTTTTATACTGAAAAACTTTGTTTATGCATTGTTTAAAGTACTAAGGGTAAGCAAATTGCTCCAAAATGTCACTTGGTGTTACTCAATTTAAATGAAGGGAAATAACACTGTGAGCAAAATTATTAACCATATCACTTTTGTAATTAATTCTCAATGAATGACCTTAGTTTTGAGCACATGTGGCCTGGCCTGCGTTTCAGAAAATCCTGTTTTATCTAAAATGTCTCATTAGTGCTCCAAAATGTCACTTGGTGTTACTCAATTTAAATGAAGGGAAATAACATTGTGAGCAAAATTATTAACCATATCACTTTTGTAATTAATTCTCAATGAATGACCATAGTTTTGAGCACATGTGGCCTGCGTTTCAGAAAATCCTGTTTTATCTCAAATGTCTCACTTCTTACTTATTTTATTTAACTAGGCAAGTCAGTTAAGAACAAATTCTTATTTACAATGACGGCCTATTGGGGAATAGTGGCTTGTTCTGCCTTGTTCAGGGGTAGAACAACAGATTTCTACCTTGTCAGCTCGGGGAATCAATCCAGCAACCTTTAGGTTACTGGCCCAACGCTCTAACTACTAGGCTACCTGCTGCCCCAAATGTACTACTTCTACTGGGGTCACAATGTTATCATAATGCAATTTAAAAAAAATTTAAGTCATTGTCGGCCCGCAATGGAATTTTAGGAATGCCCATCCATAAAACAGGCAGTTGCATTTGCTTTATTAGTCCTGATTCCTGTGACTGTTCAATTTGGCTGATTAAGCTCTACATCAGCTACCAAACTTTATCAGGAGTCATCCTAAGCCTATTTGCAATGAGAATCCATGTGTTTACACAGCAGAAATGCAGAAGTATTTTGTTTTTCGCTATGACGCAGCTCGTCAAAAATGTACAAATACCGCTGATTATCAAGACAATTTAGCCCACGGTGTGAAACTCCCGGGCAGCAGTTCTGAGGAGCTTGATTTTCCATTGCATATTGTCCATTTTACTTTGACCTGTCCTGTTTTAGGACATCTTGTTTGTTAACACGTCATATACAAATCAAAGCACATTTTTCATTTGATTGGGCACCAGGTTAAGCTGTTTTAGTGGTCACCAACCGGTCGATTGCGATCACACTGGGTAGGCAGTGTTCCCATTTTGAACCTTTTAATTTGTCTGAAAATACAAACTCCCCCTACCGGACGGACCAGGAGATCTGTGGCTAAATTGAATGTGCTTACTGCTCTGGCAATTCGAATAGGTCACATCACCGTGCCTCGAGCTTCAATGACCCCGGGCCACAGCAAAGTTTGATACTAGCCTATGTAAGATTTAATAACTTTTTAAACAATGAACAGAGAGAGACTGTCAAAGAATACAGCAAAGAGCTGCTGTATTGAGTGAGGTCATGCACTTTTATTCAGCACTGTCAACACTGTTTTTATTCAACACTATTACAAAACGTAAAACGCGCTTCTCCAAACTTCCACTAGCGCTGCAGCTGCAGTGAATGAGTAGCTGTCGATAGCCCTGTGTTTTTATTGTTATTAGCATTTCGTTGTCTCTATTTTAATATCGAGGAATATTTCACCGTCTCTGGTCATAGGAACAACATTCATTTTTGCACGAGGCTGATGCGGTGCAACTCAAGTTTTGCCATCAGGCGGAAGACGGTGTGCCCTCTCTCTGGTCAGTCTCACCAGAGGGAAGGAAGGAGAGAGCAGAGACCATGAGAGGTTGGACCCTTTGCTGCTTTCTCCTTCCCTCCTCGGAGACTAATTCAGTGCATTCAAGACACCTGGGAACTCTGAAAAAAACTCGATCTGACTCTGAAAAATATTTTTAATGGTCATCCAACTCAGAATTCCAAGTTGGAAACTCTGGCATCTTTCGAGAGCTCTAACTTTTCGACCTGAAGATCACTGATGTCGTGATTTGACCTCAGATTTTTTCCCCCAGAGTTTCCAGTTGCCTTTAAAGCACCATGACCATCAGATGCAGGTAGCATTAGTCCAGTAAAATAAAATAAAAACAAATGATTTAAATTAATGCTCAGCTGTGCCTCGTAAGTGCTACACCAACTGATCTATTTTGTTATCAAAGCTTGAGTTTTGAAAGATAATATGGTCTGAGAAGAACAACATTGGCAGGCCAAGCATATAGCAAATATGCTGTGATAATGAATTAGGCCTAATGCACAAACCGTATTCCTACATAACTGTTTTCATTAGGTTAATGTTACGTTTTTTAAGTTATGTTTTTTTTTTAATGAAGAGGTAGATCTCGGCTTGCTTTTTGACTGCGAAAGGGATCTTGTCTCAGAAAAGGTTGGTGACCACTTGGCTATTTGATCTGAGAAATGTGCATGATGTAAAAAGTGTCTGTCTCATGAGATTTTCATAAATGTAATTGCCAGACTGTAGGCTACAGAAAATGCCACATACTCTTTGTACCGTAGGCTATAGGCTACATGCTTTGTTAGAACTTTTTTATTTTTTAAATATTGTTTTTTACAAAGCGGGCACTCACCTAAATAGCCCATATGCCACTGGGTGAGATAAATTATCACTGTTTTTTAGCAGAATTATAGGATGTATTATGTGTTGTTAGAGGTGCATCTTGGTCAGTTTAGCTTGTAAAATGCCTCCCCTGTCAATCTGCAGCCCTAGGCTGCTGCCTAATCTTGCCTAATGTGCGGGCCGGCCCTGCATCACACACATCTGTGAACTTTCCTTAAAGAGAAATTCATTTCAGTCCTGGTTTTCTCTCAGAGCTGGGAAAAACATTAAAGGAGCATGGAAGCTCTTCCAGCCATTGGGTCCCTAGTGGGAGAGGAAAGACCTACTTAGCTTTGAAAGCAGGACTCCTTTACCTAACAGGAGTAAGAGGGCTAGTCTGTTGCTTTCATTAAGGAAGTGGCACAAAAAAAAAACTTTTACTTTGGTGACAAAGCAAAGTCAGTGCCATGAGGAAGTAAAGTCCTTTGTTGTAAAAATAGACTTGAATGGTCGTGGTTGTAGAAATAATGAAATGAAGATGTATTTATTTTCCTGGAAAATGTTGGTCCCCTGATGTGTTATTTGTATTCTGAATGTGGTCATGTCTTTCAAGAAGTATGGTTAGGCAATATAGCAGGTTCTACTTTGGCACCCTCAAGTGGTCTTTTCTCACATAGCTGCAACATTAGTACAAATTATAAGGAAATTGCGTATGCTATACTAAGAGAGAATGGTCAGACAACAAAATATGTAAATTGCTTGAAGTTATAGACCAAGACCAGTTACGATTACATGGCTGTCTTTGTAATAAGCCCCTTCTGTTCCTCCAGGCTGTTCCAAGGTGACCTGCATCAGCCTCACCCAGGAGGCTTCAGTCCAGCTCTCTCCACTGCATGGCCAGCAGATCTCCATCCACTACCTGGACATGTCTGACTGTTTTTCCCTGGAGGACCAGGGCCTCCGCACCATTGCCTCCCACTGCCCCCGCCTCACACACCTCTACCTGCGGCGCTGTACGCGCCTCACCGACGAAGCCCTGCGCCACCTGGCTCTGCACTGCCCCTCCGTCAGGGAGCTCAGCCTCAGCGACTGCCGCCTGGTGGGGGATTTCGGGCTGCGCGAGGTGGCCCGCCTGGAGGGCTGCCTGCGCTACCTGAGTGTGGCCCACTGCGGCCGCATCACAGACGTGGGGGTGCGCTACGTGGCTCGCTACTGCCCGCGGCTCCGGTACCTGAATGCGCGGGGCTGCGAGGGCCTCACGGACCACGGCCTGGGACACTTGGCCAGGAGCTGCCCCAAACTCAAGTCCCTGGATGTAGGCAAGTGCCCGTTGGTGTCAGACAGCGGGCTGGAGCAGCTGGCACTGTATTGCCAGGGCCTGAGGAGGCTGAGCCTGAGGGCGTGCGAGAGCGTGACGGGTCGAGGGCTACGGGCCATAGCCGCGAACTGCTGCGACCTGCAGCTGCTCAACGTACAGGACTGCGAGGTGTCGCCGGAGGCACTGCGATTCGTTAGGCGCCACTGCAGACGCTGCGTCATAGAGCACACGAACCCCGGGTTCTTCTGAGAGAGGGATCACTGGATTCACCTTCGGACAAATGGATATGTTTAAATTCCTGCTCTGGGGTTGACCAAGAAGAGGGCTGAGTTGTCAGGACTAGTTGGAAAGGGTGTGCAATATCCACTTGTGTCTTTTTTTAAGGTTATTTGCATGGTTAATAATGCTGTTCTTTGCGTACACTCACATGGAATGTATTTAACATATTTATCTGTATAAAGGGAGGCAAATGTTTCAATGTATTAGACCTTGTTTGGTATTCCTCTCACATGACACATTTCGGATGTGACGTTTGCTATGCAATAACATTGAGCACTGGGTACAGATTCATTTCGAATGCCTTCTCTTTACCTTTGTCCATCTTTTGTGCTTCATTTCATCAACATTAAGGAGACAGATATTCACCATTACATTGTACACATTCCTTTTTGCGCAGGAAGTTATTCCACACCAAACCACTATGAATGTATCACTAGTAAGCTAACCCAATAACCAGCATATCTGGTGACTTCTTAACCCTGTGTTCAAATCCATTAGGAAGAAAGGTGTATCTTTGTCAGTCTTAAGTGCTTATAATGTTTCTTTTTTTGGTATTTTGTGTGCATATGTACTTTATCAAATCTAATAGACAATCACTTCAATTGAGCTCAATGGTGTCATGCGTCTTGACTATTTTATCTTGCAAAGTACAGTGTATAGAATTAATGTATGGACTCAATGTATCGACTCAGTGTACAACTACGTTTTTACCACCAAATAGAAAACACAATGATTGATGTTCTTTTGACCAGGAACACGTTGCTGCTACAATTATTCTAATAAAAAGCTTTGTAATAAACAATTCTTCGACCATCAGGACATATTTTTCACACAAAATGAAGTGAATATAGCCACGAGACGTGACGCCCATGTGGAAATGAGTATGCATGAAGTTCATTTGTAGTAGCACTCGGGTGCTTGAAAAAGCATAGTATCTAATAAATACTGGTGCTACCATAAGTGGCTTGCTACCATATACGGTATCGTACACTATATACGGTAACTTAACTGACAGAGAGCCGCAGAGAGAGTGCTAGCGATAATCCGTTGAGTTGTTAACCATCATTGTTCTGTGTGTGTCTGCGCATGTGTGACACAGCACGTCACAACACGCTTCCTGTTTATTCATTCCATTGCTGTACCATGTTACCTCATATGGTAAGGACTGTGTGTCACCGCAACTTTGGCCACCATCCTCTAGGGTTGTGTTCCTGTTATAACACACTGACAAAGAAGAGTAGAATAACATTTGAGTACCTGAGTGTTAAACAGTTGTTATTTTCACTGTCTTGTATTGTAGCTTACATGTCTTCTTCTCTGTTCTTCTGTTATGTTTACGTAGAAATTGGAATTTCAAATCACTGACTGTCAACCATTGACAGTTAACATTGATAGTCACTGGTTTGTGTGTATGTGAGTGTCTGCGTGTTTATGATTGATTTGAATGCCGATGTAATGTATGTGTTTTCATCAGTCTGAATTTCTCTTTCTCTCTGAAAGTAACAGCCATAATGAAACAGTTTCTGTTGAGTTTTTGCCTGGCTGTAGGCCTTTTCAGCACTTTGTTAGCTCAAACAGGTACATATTGCATTACAGATTTGTCCTTATTTAACCTACAACCTGATCCTACTCCCCTCCTTTTTACCTATTGGACAATATGACTTCAAGTCTTACTGACAGACACGTCTGTACTTGCACCAAACTACCCCTTACTCAGGTTATGATTTGGATCCATGGGGAGGCTTAGCTGTGGGTGGAACCTTCCAATATGATGGAATGGCCCTGGTGGCCTATCAGAATATGGTTGTGTTTGTCATTGAGTATCGCCTTAGCATCCTGGGTTTCTTAAGGTATGACCTTGACAACATTTCACCAGTGTTACTCTACATTTACTCCAATTCGCATTAAGTGCCTTAAACTCTAACTGAACTATAGTATGTTTTACAATGGTGCCTTGAATGTTAATTTGATGTGTCAGGTGTGCCAAAACAATTGCAACCTTAGACATTACAACACCAGGTGTATTGTTTATTTGCTTCAAGTACAGGAGACAAACATGCAGGTGGTAACTGGGGCTTCTTGGACCAGATTGCCAGCCTTCAGTGGGTTCGTGATAATATCATGGATTTTGGGGGAGACCCAGACTCATTCACCATCTTCGGACAATCTACCTAGGGCATTAGTGCATCCATTCTGGTAGGTATGAGAAAGACAATGTGACACAGCAGTGAGATGGTCAGGTACAAAAGAAGAGGTGTGGTTGAATTTATACCTCACAGTGTAAACCATCAAAACCAAAGAGAGTAGCACTGTTTGACCCAATGGCTCTGTCTATCACCTGACAGGTGTTGTGTCCATTAGCTGAGGGCCTGTTTCCCCAGAGCCATCCCTATGAGTGGAGTGGCACCACTAGAGGCCCATTATGACCAACAACCCACTGGCCAATGCCAAAATACTCATGAATACCTATGTAACACAGCATCCAGGTCCACACCCACCCTGCCCCCATTAATGCTGGTACAAAACAAACCATTGGTTACAATACGAATAACATGATGGCCCCGACTATGACCTAAAATAGTAACCAGTCTTCTCTGAGAGGGTTTGTTAATGGCAGGTGAATTCCTCTCCCATTCGAGATGATGTCCAATCTGTCAGAGTGTGATGACAGCACTACTGAGAAGATTGTGCAGTGCGTCAGAGGGACATACTCACACCATCAGAAAAGTATGAGGTCATTCAGTTCTGTTTGATGTGGCTTAGTTTGGCATGTTGGTCTATTATCATATGCACGGAAGCTAACAAAAATATCTGTATTTTAGGTTCAGGCATCCATGGGCGCTGCATTGATAGTGTGTTCCTGAAAGGGCCTCCTGAAGAGGTTTTGAAGAACAAGGAGTTCCTGAAGGTTCCTATGGTTGTAGAGGTGGTCAACCATGAATTTGGATGGATTATGTCTCAGGCAAGCTCACTGGCTTTTATATCTTGTTGTGAGATTTTCTTTAAGACAACATTATTGTGGTCATCAGATCAGATCAGATTACTGTACCTGTATCACATTTCAGATATCTTCACCTCTGTTGAAGTCTAACTGTTGTTTCTGATGCCATAGTTTTATTTTATGCACCTTTGGGTTCTGTTGATGGCATGGAGAAGCAGTCTGTGGAATCCGTGATGGACATTTTCTTCTTATGTAAGTTCTCCTTATTCATCCACTTATATACTTCTCTTGCTTAACCCTTTGAACTCACGAGAATTGGCCTACAGTGCATTTGGAAATTATTCAGACTCCTTGAATATTTCCACATTTTGTTATGTTACAGACGTATTCTAAAATGAATGAATTGTTTTTTCTCTCATCAATCCACACACAATACCCCATAAAAACAGGTTTTTAGAAATGTTTCTAAAGTTATATAAAAAAAAACTGAAATATTATATTTACATAAGTATTCAGACCCTTTACACAGTACTTTGTTGAAGCACCTTTGGCAGCGATTACAGTCTTGAGTCTTCTTGTGTATGACGCTACATGCTTGACACACTTGTACTTGGGGAGTTTCTCCCATTCTTCACTGGAGATCCTCTCAAGCTCTGTCAGGTTGGATGGGGAGCATCGCTGTACAGCTATTTTCAGGTCTTTCCAGAGATGTTTGATCAGGTTTATGTCCGGGCTCTGGCTGGGCTACTCAAGGACATTCAGAGACTTGTCCCGTAGCCACTCCTGCGTTGTTTTGGCTGTGTGTTTAGGGTGGTTGTCCTCTTGGAAGGTGAACCTTCGCCCCAGTCTGAGGTCCTGAGCGCTCTGGAGCAGGTTTTCATCAAGGATCTCTCTGTACTTTGTTACGTTCATCTTTCCCTCAATCCTGACTAGTCTCTCAGTCCTTGTCGCTCCAAAAACTCCCAACAGCATGATGCTGCCACCACCATGCTTCACCATAGGGATGGTGCCAGGTTTCCTCCAGATGTGACGCTTGGCATTCAGGCCAAAGAGTTTAATCTTGGTTTCATCAGACCAGAGAATCTTGTTTCTCATGGTCTGAGAGTCTTTAGGTGCCTTTTGGAAAACTCGAAGGGGGCTGTCATGTGCCTTTTACTGAGGAGTGGCATCCGTCTGGCCTGATTGGGGGAGTGCTGCAGAGATGGTTGTCCTGGAAGTTTCTCCCATCTCCACAGAGGAACTCTGGAGCTCTAACAGAGTGACCATCGGGTTCTTGGTCACCGCCCTGACCAAGGCCCTTCTCTCCCGATTCCTAAGTTTGGCCGGGCGTTCAGCACTAGGCAGAGTCTTGATGATTCCAAACTTCTACCATTTAAGAATGATGGAGGCTACTGTGGTCTTGAGGACCTTCAATGCTGCAGAAATGTTTATGTACCCTTCCCCAGATCTGTGCCTTGACAAAAGCCTGTCTCGGCGCTCTACTGACAATTCCTTCGACCTCCCGGTTTGGTTTTTGCTCTGACATGCACTGTCAACTGTGGGACCTTTTATAGACAGGTGTGTGCCTTTCTAAATCCTGTCCAATCAATTTAATTGACCACAGGTGTACTCTAATCAAGCTGTAGAAACATCTCAAGGATCAAGGATGCACCTGAGCTCAATTTTGAGTATCAGAGCAAAGGTTCTGAATAGTTATGTAAATAAGTATTCTGTTTTAGTTTTTTTATACATTTGCAAAACATTTTAAAAACCTGTTTTCGCTTTGTCATTATGGGGTATTGTGTATAGATTGATGAGGTAAAACATTTAATTTAATCCATTTTAGACTAAGACTGTAACATAACAAAATGTGGAAAAAGTCAAGAGGTCTGAATACTTTCAATGCACTGTATATTGATAGGACTAAATTTAAATGTTTCTTACAGAATAAATATTAAATGCATAAGCATGGTAGCAATTGAAAGGGACTAGTTTGGAGTATTAGACAAAGGTTGAGGATACAACAGTTCACCTTACACAAGACTGAATCCAAACATTACACTGATGATTTTACGTGCATTTTACATTTACTGTACTTTTCGCTGCATTTGTTGATAACGAAATCAGAAAATACTCTGGATGAATTCAGTAACATGATAAGAATTGTCCTGGAAAAGTGGGGTAGGTGCAACATAAGACAAGGGTTTGAGTGGTGTCGCCAAGTGACCAGACAAGTCATTTCAATGCACTTTTATGACTCAAAGAAGGGTTTTCAACTATAAAGTGCTTTTTTTTTTAGCTCTCCTAGCTGTGCAGTTGAGGAACTAGAGCAATCACACTTGACGTTGTTTTGTTTGGAACACAACCCTGCAATCACACAATTATTGTTGTTTCCGCAATCCAAAAACTGACCATTCATAAATCGCATCCTGGGTCAGGTGGGCATCATTTGAAAGCTTGTTCTATTGCCGACATGAGCTAGCTATGTTTTAAAATAAGATCCTATAGTGTTAGGCTTTCACAAGGCAATGCAGAGAAACATATCATCATTTTGGTGCACATAGAAAGTGGTTCCGCGGCAAATTGTGTTACAATAGGCAAACGTCTCATTCTGTTCAGAACAACCCACGGTATGACGCCATGTCATATTGTAACTGAACATCAAACATAGGGATCATAAACATTGACACCGTATATAACATGTGTTTTATGATATGGAAATGGGAAGTGCACATTTAGACTCAAGTGGGGTTTGGTTTGCTTGTTTGACATCAAAGTGAAATGTATTATAATCCTCATTGAATACATCGAGTCCTCTTAATTTACAGCATTTCCCTCATTTCCTTCACTCAGTCAACAAAAAAAATTGCAAAAGTACCCCAATTAGAGGGAGCGACGGGGGCAACTTCTTGTCACGTCACATGTCACTTGTCATCTGTGAGTGTAAAGGGATACACCAATAGTTCATTCCACTGGTTGCTAGATTGCAATAGGTGGACAAAAAGTCAACATTTTATAGCTAGAATCCTTCATTGCTACATACGTTTTTGGAATTATAAATTAATGATATACTGCATACCCATTGATTCTTGAAGAATGTGGCCTATAAATTCCTATTGGGTTTAGTTTAAATGTTCCACCCCATCAGAACCCAAAATATAAGCTTGTTTTACTACAATGTTTGTAAACAATGTAAATGTATAGCCTCAAAACATGGTTAAAACTATCATTTTTATATCATAGAGGGTCAGTCCTTGCATCCATAGCAGTCTATGAATTTGATAGTGGTTACCGATATCCAGGCCTATGCCTCAGCTTTTTACCAAAACAGAGGCGGTGTTACACTTTGTTATTATTTCAAAAAGGATTATAGCTTTAAAGGATGCAATCTTATCAGTTTGAAATCATGACATCTGGTCTTAATGGG
The DNA here is from genome assembly GCF_002021735.2 of Oncorhynchus kisutch. NCBI lineage: Eukaryota > Metazoa > Chordata > Actinopteri > Salmoniformes > Salmonidae > Oncorhynchus > Oncorhynchus kisutch. The sequence goes on along the minus strand of NC_034184.2, from coordinate 63,430,545 downwards.
CTTATTGTAGAGGAATACCTCCAGCATGTGAAAAACCCAGAGGACATACGGGATGCATTCAGTGCAGCCTCAGTCTCACCATGTAACTTACAACATCCCTGTGTCATCACTGTGTTAACTCTCCATCCAGAGATTATATACATACTATGTGTGTCTCCTGATGGACAGATCAGTGAAGAGGACGAAGAGTTAAGCAGTATAGCGATGGCATACATGGCTAACTTCGCACGCACTGGGTGTAATCTTTAATTTCCTTTCATGGCTTTTTTGCCCATTCCCTAAGAGTATCATGAGATATTTCTTAAATGTTGTCTCTTTCTCTCAGGTCTCCCAATGGGCTGGGGTTGGTGGAGTGGACTACCCTTTGACCACACCGAGAGTTAACTGAACCTGGGCTTGGAGCAGACAGTGGGCCTGGGACTGAAGCAGAACAGGTCCCACTTCCTGAATGTAGTCCTGCCCCAGAAACTCTCAATCCACCAGACAGCCAATGAGGAACTCTAAATCTCTGGGCTTTACCATATATGGACCCTTCAATTAACACATGATCAACAATTAATTTGGTAACACTTTGGCTACACTACATTCTGAAACCATTGTAATATTGAATACATTAGGTTGTATAAACATGCTTTTTAAATACTGTGTCTGGAAAAATACACATGTATGTTGTACAATGGATTAATAAAGATGTAAAAGATTACACTCCTGGTAAATTATGTTGAATAAATGTGTTATGACGGTTGCTATGATTGATACTGCAACACTCATATAGTGTTGCATTTTAAGGCCCCCTGGTGTTGACACTGAAGAGTTAACTTCCTTTAATAAAAGTATTCTCCAGCATTTGTTCATTTACAAACACACATATGTAGGTAAGACAGGATAACTCCACACAGGCAGAAAGCACCATTAAAACCAGCGGAGTGAGAAAGACATTCCAAACACCCACGTCTAGTGCATTTTAGGAAAGCAGATTACTACATAAAGCAAACAGTAGGCTACAAATCTCGTGAACACAAAAGTGCCTTTTGATAGTTCAAATTTCTGTCGCTACCAAATCAAGTGAATTCAGATTATGATAACTTCTTATGGGTTGAGAAATACATTTCAGATTGTATTATAACTAACCAATAAAACCCCAATAGAAATAAATCATCAACATTGCAGGTCCACTTTAGTATATGTTAGCTGTATTTGCTATAACATGGTAAAATATAACCCCCACATTCCATTTACAAAAGGTATAGCATTGACAAAGTTTCATATGACTGACAAATTTAATTCACAACGTTATTTATGTAAGTTAAATAGGCTGTCCATTTGTAGGGTAATACAAACCATAGTTAACTTTTCAACCTCATTTTCCTTATCTCCAGTACCATACCAGAGTCTACATATGTGAAAATGTTTCTATGACATTTAAAAATATATATTTAACAAGGCAAGTCAGTTAAGAACAAATTCTTATTTACAATGACGGCCTAGGAACAGTGGGTTTAACTGCCTTGTTCAGGGGCAGAATGACAGATTCTTACAATGTCAGCTCGGGGTCCTGAAAATGGCTTGTCTGTTACACCAGGGTAGGATTAAAAGTACACTGAAAGAAAGAAATGTTCTTAAATGGTTCTTCCTCAGCTCTTAAGGTTCCTTGGAGAACGCTTGCCCGATAAAGTACATTTGGGTTAAGTATGGGATACTTGACGTGGCCTCTACGGTTCTTCAGAATTAATCAATTCCAGTCTGTTACTTGGATTTGGTTGTTCCACTTTACAGTAAAACGTAGTCTCATATCTTAGTCTTTCCAAACCTGGCAGTCAATCTGAATGCAGGTTGAAGGTGAATGATTAAAAAAAGGTTGGATATCCCCACTGGAATACAATAGGAATTAAATATCACTTTGCAAGCCAGCATAATGTGAGGCCTAATGTGGCCTGTAAACTATGAGTTTCAGGCCACTGAATTAGGGTAAAACTAGGCCCTCAAAAGAAGGCACTATGAAATACGTATTGTCTAAAAAATAAAACATGTATTTAACATATTGACTTAGGACAGTGGTCACCTACCTTTTCTGAGTCAAGATCACTTTGAGTCAAAATGCAAGCTGAGATCCACCGCTCAGATTTTTTTTGAACATGACTTAAAAAAACATAAGCCTATGCAACATTAACCTATTAAAAATAGTACTGGAGCAACTGACCATAAACATTTTTTAAATCAGAAGAGTGAAAATAACTAATAATTCTCCCTTCAGTGTTGGGGTAGCTACACTAAAATAGTTTACCAAGTTACCAATTACTTTGCACTGGAAGAAAATAAGCTACACTTATAGCTTACTTAACTAAAGTTATTTTGAAAAATGTGTTCACTACATCCAGACTACTATGTGAAAAATTCTTATATCTAAATCTGAAATGGCCCAATACAATATCACTGCATATTGGCTTTGCTTGAAATTCCCTGCCAATTCATTGTTGTTCAAACCATATAATTTTTTTAATATTTCAACATCTTAGGTAGGATATTTGATCACACCGGTAATAGATCAGTTGTACATTTTTGAATGAGTATTTCCCCCCCCCCCCCCCCCTTTCTCCCCAATTTCGTCCTATCCAATTACGATCTTGTCTCATAGCTGCAACTACCAAAAAGGCTCGGGAGAGGCGACGGTCGAGTCATGCGTCCTCCAAAACATGACCAGCCTCATGCACAAATTCATGCTGTTACTCCTACGAACAGAGAACGTGAAATATTCCTCAATATTAAAAAAGACCCAAGCCGCTAATAATAACGATGCAAGCCTGTCGATACACTTTCCTACTCATTTATTACAGCTGCAGTGCTGGTTGTAGCACGAGTGGAAGTAAGAAGAACAAGCATTTTATAGCTTATATAGCCAAAGTGTTGAATAAAAAGTGTTGACAGTGCGGAGTAAGAACTTAAACATGAACTACAGCTGAAGTCAGAAGTTTACATACACCAAATACATTTAAACTCAGTTTTTCACAATTCCTGATTCCTAATTCCTAATCCTACTAAAAAAAAATCCCTCTCTTAGGTCAGTTAGGATCACAACTTTATTTTAAGAATGTGAAATGTCAGAATAATAGAGAGTGATTTATTTCAGCTTTTTATTTCTTTCCTCGCATTCACAGTGGGTCAGAAGTTTACATACACTCAATTATGATTTGGTAGCATTGCCTTTAAATTGTTTAACTTGGGTCAAACTTTTCAGGTAGCCTTCCACAAGCTTCCCACAATAAGTTGGGTGAATTTTGGCCCATTCCTCCCGACAGAGCTGCTGTAACTGAGTCAGGTTTGTAGGCCTCCTTGCTCGCACACACTTTTTCTGTTCTGCCCTGTTCTTCCATAGGATAGAGGTCAGGGCTTTTTGATGGCCACTCCAATACCTTGACTTTGTTGTCCTTAAGCCATTTGCCACAACTTTGGAAATGACCCCAATATGCTTGGGGTCATTGTCCATTTGGAAGACCCATTTGCGACCAAGCATTAACTTAAGCATTAACTGATGTCTTGAGATGTTGCATCAATATATCCACATCATTTTCTTTCCTCATGATGCCATCAATTTTGTGAAGTGCACCAGTCCCCCCTGCAGCAAAGCACCCCCACAACATGATGCTGCCACCCCTGTGCTACCCGGTTGGGATGGTGTTCTTTGGCTTGCAAGCCTCCCCCTTTCACCTCCAAACATAACGATGGTCATTATGGCCAACATTTCAATTTTAGTTCATCAGACCAGAGAACATTTCTCCAAAAAGTACGATCTTTGTCCCCATGTGCAGTTGCAAACCGTAGTCTGGCTTTTTATCGCGGTTTTGGAGCAGTGGCTTCTTCCTTGCTGAGCGGTCTTTCAGGTTATGTCGATATAGGACTCGTTTTACTGTTGATATAGATACTTTTGTACCTGTTTCCTCCAGCATCTTCACAAGGTCCTTTGCTGTTGTTCTGGGATGGATTTGCACTTTTCGCACCAAATTACGCTCATCAGAACCCATCTCCTACCTGAGCGGTATGATCGCTGCATGGTCCCATGGTGTTTATACTTGCGTACTATTGTTTGTACAGATGAGCATAGTCCCTTCAGGCATTTGGAAATTGCTCCCAAGGATGAAGCAGGTCTACAATAAAAAAAGGTCTTGGCTGATTTCTTTAGATTTTCCCATGATGTCAAGCAAAGAGGCACTGAGTATGAAGGTTGGCCTTGAAATACATCCACAGGTACACCTCCAATTCACTCAAATGATGTCAATTAGCCTATCAGAAGCTTCTAAAGCCATAACATAATGTTCTGGAATTTTCCAAGCTGTTTAAAGGCACATTCAACTTAGTGTATGTACACTTTTGACACACTGGAATTGTGATACAGTGAATTATAAGTTAAATAATATGTCTGTAAAGAATTGTTGGAAAAATCACGAGTGTCATGCACAAAGTAGATGTCCTAACCGACTGCCAAAACTATAGATTGTTAACAAGACATTTGTGGAGTGGTTGAAAAACGAGTTTTAATGACTCCAACCTAAGTGGATGTAAACTGCTGACTTCAACTGGATTTGCTGTATTCGATGACAGTCTCTCTCTAGTCATGGTTTTAAAAGTTTTGAAATCTCAGTATCAACTTCGCTGTAGCATTTTTTTAATGTTTTTTTTTTACACCTGCTATGAGATTAAATGGTGATAAATTGGAACACTCCGCCTACCCGGCACACCAGGGATTTTTTTTTTTTATGTGAAAGGCACCCTGGGAAATATGCAAATAAGGCTTAAAAACCTACAGCATGGCTTTTAAATTCTGGTCCTGGAGTGCCGAAACATTTTTGGATTTGAATTTTTGTATGGTTCTTCAAAGAACCATCCCATGAAAATGGTTCCCCTATGGTATCGCTCTCAAGAACCATATTTGGTTCCAACTTGCACCTTTCTTTTTTAATTAGTAAGAAAAACAGTGATTTTCAAAACCTGCAATGAGGGTGTTTTCTTTCTCTCCACGTCACCACAAATCTCATCAAAAATACACTTTTGATGTTCTATTGTGCTGGAGATAATGAAAATTAGGTTGCTAAAGGGTGCAATTGTCATTTAAGATAAAAGGAGGTACTATGGAAATGATTCAATTGTAAGAACTTCTGTAAAGAATCAGGGTAGGCCCGGGGCTGCTTGATGACAGCTCAAATATTAGTTCATGGTTCCATGATGGAATAATATCCATTTATACTCTTGACGACCACGCCTTGTTCACTGCTGATTGGACAATATTACCAGCAGGCGCCACAAGCTGTGTCTGGGTGGGAAATGCAGTCCTGGATCTTAGACCTGAGGAGAGTGAGAGGTGTCTTTAATGTTGCTTCAAATCAGCATACATAAACACACACGTATGCACATACACAGAAAATGCTCCAGTGTTAACAAAAACTAAATGAACACTGAGTCTGTGGACCCCTATAGACAACGGAACAGTGTTAAATGAACACACTGCTTAGTGTAAAGTCGTATTTTCAAGTAAATTGTAGAGTTACCACCCATGGCTGCTTCATTCATCCATTTTCTGTCCTACGGAGTTCACCAAGTGAGACCTAAAGAAATATGTTTTCATCTTTAAAAAAAAAATGTAATGATCACAATACCTACCATACGGCTTGATTTTGAGAGCCTAGTGTTCCTCTAATACAGGGGCCTGAAACTCATACACATCACTTTGTGGTAAAAAGGATGACCTTAAAGGGTACAACTATAGTGACAAGTGTTTGTACCCCTTTAGGAACAAATCAAAACCTTTTTTTCTTGAGTAATATAATGGTTTTCTGGCCTGGAAGTTTTGTTGTACTGTCTTGCAAGGTGATGTGTAACTCCTGTTGGAATCCAACTTTGGAAATATTTTATCACCCGCAACCTGTATTCAGAATGACTGCCAGGATTGGGAAAACGAAGCTATGAGTACCTAAAGCACCTAAACTACACAGAACAAAAATATAAACGCAACATGTAAAGTGTTTGTGCCATGTTTCATGAGCAGAAAACTAATTTTCCTAATGCACAAAAAGTGTATTTCTCTCAATTGTTTTGCACAAATTTGTTTACATCATGTTTACACCAAGGTAACCCATTGACCTGACAGGTGTGGAATATCAAGAAGCTGATCAAACAACATATTACACTGGGGACAATAAAAGGCCACTCTAAATGTGCAGTTTTGTCACAACACATGACTACAGATGTCAGAAGTTTTGAGGGAGCGTGCAATTGGCATGCTGACTGCAGGAATGTCCACCAGAGCTGTTGCTAAAGAAATACATGTTAATTTATCTACCATAAGCCGCCTTCAACGTCGTTTTAGAGAATTTGGCAGTACATCCAACCAGGCTCACAACCGCAGACCACATGTATGGATTCGTGTGGGCGAGCAGTTTGCTGATGTTTAGAAAACGTTAGTAATTTGGTTCAAGGTGATGTGTATGAGTTTCAGGCCCTTGAATTAGGGTAAAACTAGGACTTCAAAATAAGGCCTTATGAAATATGTACACTCATGTACGTACACCCATAAAAAAATAAACTACCGGGCCCCTAACATAGAAATCCGAATCTTTCAGATTAAAATAACGTACTAACAATATGTGTTATTAAATGTACTAACTATAAGCTTCTGCTGCTCTGTACTACAATTGTGCAGATTCTAGTTTCCACCTTCATCCTTTGCCTATATTAACAGTATTGTAAACAATTTTGGTTCCTAATGTTAACAAAACCTGTCTGTGTCATGTTTTGTTTAATGCTTTATTATACATAACTCCACATTTGGTGACTTATTTTTTAATATATGGTAATGTAGTCAGTTTTCATTTAGAAATTACCAATGATCCATGTTTCAGATTAAAGAATTTATTACCAATTATTATAAACAAGGCTAACCTTCTTTTGCCCTATGCATCATTTCTAAATATATGCCTAAATAACATACACACATTTAAAAAATGTTCCTGAACTATGTGGACTGCAGGCATAAATGTGGTACCTACAGAGAACAAGCATCTGTGAAACTACAACTGTAGCGACAAGACATTATGTGGGTATTCCTGAGTAAATTCAACAGGAGATTAACCATAGCAAAAAATACTCTGAAACAGTATTTTGACCAACTCAGAGGTTACACTGCACCAAGAGCCCCAGCGTCAAGCCTTCTTGTGGGCAAACTCATTTATAATGTCTTTAAAGTTTCATTTTCTAGCTAACCGGTTTTCAATTGAAAGGATGGCAAGGCTGTTCAACCTGTCTTGGCACATTGTAGCGCTTTATACGTTTCTGCTTACTGAAGGCACGTTCACCTCAAGCAACTGTTACAGGTCATTGTACAGAAGATTCACAGTACAATGCACACCTCTCCAAAAATGCTCTGTAGCTGCATCTTGTGGATGGCATTTAGGAGCTTTACAGGAGAAAGACCATCTGAAAAACTAGCACCATATCCTCTTTAGATGTCGCACTTGTTTCTCAATTTGTGGCAAGATACACAAATGTGGTTTTCAGTCATTTTCCTAAATGTAAGTATTATTGAAAACTCTTCGCATTTAGCTGCAATCGTGTCCAAATGACTGATTATACTATCCAGAGCCACATAAAACACTGTGTTGCGAAATCCAGTGTCTGACTTCTTTTCATTTGCTTTTTTTCTGGTGGCTCCTCTGTTCACTGTGAAACTGAGTAGTTCCACCCATTTCATTTGCCACCATGGAGGCTTCTGCCAGAAGAGTGTCCCATTGTTTACTTAGAGCCTGTATTTCTTCCTGTAGTGCCTTAATGTGAGCTGATTCAGTGTCCAGAGAAATATTTCCTGACTGAAGAATTAGGCTTCTATTCTCAATAAACCCAGAAAGTGAGCAAGAAGATTGCCTTGAAAGACATGAAGTAGCTTTTCAGACCTTTTGCCTCAGATTTGGCTTCGTTTGTCAGGCTGCAGGTAGCAAGAAGCATGTCTAGGGCCTTGATGATAGAAGGTACATGAGTTGCCATTGGTTGGACAGCAGCAATACGCGCACACCAATACGCGCACACTGCTGTTAAGACAGCAGCCAGTCTTTTCCTTGAGAATCGCCCATCGCTCTGGGCTGGAACTGAACAGATTGTAAAGACGATTCACACAGCCAAAAAAGGTTGATACTTCTGGGCACGACTGAGCTGCATGTACACCCACAAGATTAAGAGTATGGGAGGCACAAGGTGAGTAGGTGGCCAGTGGATTATTTTGCAGTATGTGTGCTTGACCTCCCTTCACTTCCCCTGACATATTTGCACCATTATAATAGCCTTGACCATGGCAATCTGCGGTGTCAATACCATGCTCTTCCAATGCACTCAAAATAATTTCAGAAATCTTACTGCCTGTCTTTCTAGAAGTCTTTAAATTCAATAAAAGGTTAAATTATTTCCCATTCAAATGATCCTTGGACTTCATCTTTGTGTACATATCTCACCAATAATACATTTTGCTCAGTATGGGAAATGTTTGGAGTTTCTTCACATATAACCGAGGAATAGATTGCATCTTCTCTTTCATAAAGTATTGTTTTCAAAACCCTTTGACCATATATTCCTATGAACTCGTTTTGGCTCTCAGCGCTGAGGTAAAGAGTCAGTCGTGCTCCTTTCTTTTTGTCCCTGACTTTCTGTAAGTGCTCATGTAATAGCGGGTCATAATTTGATAACAGTTCAAGTAAGCCGAGGTAATGTCCAGTATGCACATCATCAAGATTGCTTGTTCAATCTCTTCTGTCACAACAATAGCCCCGGAATGGCTGATTCCTAGATGCTAAGTACAGTGTCACATCCAAATTCCTTTCTAGAAGTGCTCTGTTTTTATACATTTCTGACTGAATTTGTTTCTGCAGCTGACTGTCTATACATGTAGGTGTTGTAATGGTATGCTGCAGATTTTTCCATTTCCAGGAACAGTTCTTGTGATACACACCATCCTTATGCTCTGGTAGTTTGTCATACATTCTCTGCCATTTCACTGATGATATCTTATAGCCATCCTTACTATTCAGAGAACTGGGTGATGGTTTACTTTGCTCATGAGAAAAAAATAACACATGAAATGCAATATGCCTTTACACTCTTACTGTAAATAAGCCAGTCTCTCCGCACCTTTTCTCTTCCGTTTGCTGACTTACTGTGCTGTAAATAACTGGGGAATGGCTTGCCTTCCGAGTCTGGGGGCATGATTTTATATAGTTCTGTCTCCTCACCACACCTGTTGGCTAGTCTGCGAACAATAGCTTCTCTTTCATGGTATTGTACCTTCTCTGGCCACAGTGCTGGATCATCTAAAACCTCATCTTCCTCACTTTGAATCTGTCCATACATACATTTCCCTTATTACTTTCTTGTTCAATCTCTTCTGTCACTCCTTCACTGGCACTGCTGCTACTCTGCAACTCCTCTTCCTCCTCCCTGCTCTCCTCTGCATCAGAGTCTGTCTGACAGCTTTCTGCTGAGATCCTGCCTACCTGGGGTTCTGTAGGCACTAGGAAGTGAGTAAACAAAGGGAATTTTAGGTTTAATGTTCACTCCTACAAAATGTTAGCATCCTAAAAATCCACTACGGAAAGAAAAAACATTTTAATAGTATGCATATCAAGTATTTAATTGTGTCCAAGTCATCATGTGCCTAACTTTACAATTTAAAAATGGTCTACTTATGCTGCTGCTACAAAACTGCCTCACCTCCAAGGTCCGCTGTTCAACGTCATGTAGTAGACACACGTTGGGAGCTTTGTCTACAGCGGTAGTAGTATCTACCGTATGGCTAGGTAGGCTACATGTTAATTTGAGCAAATATTGTGGAATACAATACTAATAATAGCTAAATAATAGCTCATTTGCTAGCCATAGCTGGTAGTGGTAGCTCATCATCCTCATGTTAATAATTACTGCTCTGACCGAGCCTAGTGAGTACATGGTAGGCAGCTACCTGTAGCTAGCAAGCTATCAAGCTAGCTACTGTACACTACTGTTCAAAAGTTTGGGGTCACTTAGAAATGTCCTTGTTTTTGAAAGAAATGCAAATAGTTTGTCCATTAAAATAACATCAAGGCCTCCCGGGTGGTGCAGTGGTTAAGGGCGATGTACTGCAGCGCCAGCTGTGCCATCAGAGTCCCTGGATTCGCGCCCAGGCTCTGTCGTAACCGGCCGCGACCGGGAGGTCCGTGGGGCAACGCAAAATTGGCCTAGCGTCGTCCGGGTTAGGGAGGGTTTGGTCGGTAGGGATGTCCTTGTCTCATCGCACACCAGCGACTCCTGTGGCGGGCCGGGCGCAGTGCACGCTAACCAAGGTTGCCAGGTGCACAGTGTTTCCGCCGACACATTGGTGCGGCTGGCTTCCGGGTTGGATGTGTTGTGTTAAGAAGCAGTGCGGCTTGGTTGGGTTGTGTATCGGAGGAAGCATGACTTTCAACCTTCGTCTCTCCCGAGCCCGTACGGGAGTTGTAGCGATAAGACAAGATAGTAGCTACTACAACAATTGGATCCCACGAAATTGGGCGAGAAAAAGGGGTAACATTTAAAAAAAATAAAAATAAAAATAATAATAACATCAAGATGCTATTTGGTAAAAGACCAAGTCCATATTAGGGCAAGAACAACTCCAATAAGCAAAGACAAATGACAATCCATCTTTACTTTAAGACATGAAGGTCAGTCAATATGGAAAATGTAAAGAACTTTGAAAGTTTCTTCAAGTGCAGTCACAAAAACCATCAAGCGCTATGATGAACTGGCTCTCATGAGGACCGGGAATGGAAGACCCAGAGTTACCTCTGCTGCAGAGGACACGTTCATTAGAGTTACCAGCCTCAGGAAAAGCACCCCAAATAAATGCTTTACAGAGTTAAAGTAACAGACACATCTCAACATCAACTGTTCAGAGGAGACTGTGTGAATCAGGCCTTCATGGTCGAATTGCTGCAAAGAAACCACTACTAAAGGACAACAATAATAATAAGATACTTGCATAGGCAAAGAACCATGAGCAATGGGCATTAGACCGGTGGAAAATTGTCCTTGGTCTGGAGTCCAAATGGGAGATTATTGGTTCCAACCGCTGTGTCTTTGTGAGATGCAGTGTGGGTGAACAGATGATCTTCGCATGTGTATTTCCCACCGTAAAGCATGGAGGAGAAGGGGTTATGGTGTGGGGGTGCTTTGCTGGTGACACTGTCAGTGATTTATTTAGAATTCAAGGCACACTTAACCAGCATGGCTACCACAGCATTCTGCAGTGATACGCCATCCCATCTGGCTTGGGCTTAGTGGGACTATGATTTGTTTTTCAACAGGACAATGACCTAACACACCTTAAGGCTGTGTAAGGGATATTTGACCAAGAAGGAGAGGGATGGAGTGCTGCATTAGATGACCTGGCCTTCACAATTCCAAGCCAAAGGGTGCCAAAGGGTGGCTATTTGAAGAATCTAAAATCTAAAATATATTTTGATTTGTTTAACACTTTTTTGGTTACTACATGATTCCATGTGTTATTTCATAGTTTTGATGTCTATACTATTATTCTATATTGTAAAATAAAGAAAAACCCTTGAATGAGTAGGTGTTTTAAAACTTACGACCGGTAGTGTATGGTATTTTGTTAAATAAAAAATTACAATAACATAGGATCGAAAATGGATGAACGCAACAACCATGTCTCTGTCACTAACAAATACAGCCATGGGTGTTAACTACAATTTATTCGAAAGGCACTCTATGGAATATCTGAATAAGGCGTTACACTAATCAGTGTGTTCATTTAACACTGTTACAGTGTATATATGGGTCCACAGACAACACTTTTAGTGTTGATTTAACACTCTCAGTGTTCATTTCACATTTTTTAACACTGGAGAAATTTCTGTGTACACACTCACACAATATCAGACGGATTTGTTGTAATCAATAGAGTTATATTGTAACCTCCTCACTTACTCAGGAACCGCCTTGCAATTATACTTGAGTTTTGGCTCTATCTCTTTCTGTAGGTCTTGTAAGGAGGGATCATCACAGGTTGTCCTTTAGCAGAGAAAAACATGAAACAATTATAATATGTCATAATATCCCATGAAACATAAAGCCTACATATATCCTATATATAAACAGACATTTGTTAAACTTTTTTACATAATCCCATACTAGGTACAAAAAAAGACATACAAATCAACTATGACAGACACGCACGCACGCATACACACACACACACACACACACACACGCGCGCGCACACGCACACACACACGCACACACGCACACACGTCAGTTTGTCTGGACAAAAAGCTTACCCCTTATTCTCCTTGGTCACCAGGACAACACTCAGGCTCTTCACTTTGGCAGCTTTGAACCGTTTCACCTCGATGGTGGCAAAAATACTTCACATAAAAGACAAACATAGAAATGTGTAAAGATCAGAATTGACATGAAATCAATCAACTACGCAGGTGCACTATTGCTTAAGCAAACAAAAATATAACAGTTTACTAATAACATGCCTAGTGTTGTGGCAATAGAGGGGTTCTACATTTTGGTGGAAATGGCAGCTGTGGTAAAATTATGTTTTGGCTTGGTTGTCTGTGAGTACGGCTGTTAGGGTGACGGTATTCCTGCTCCACCGGTGTTCACAAGCCATGAATGCAGTCAAATTCCACGTGACCGTTTAGTCGTGGTATTTAAGCTTCTCCAAGCTCTGATGCTGCTGATGGTCATTAGTAGCCTACCAAACGTGCTTTACAGTGGGTTACAGCTTAACTGGCATACATATGCAGCGCGTGAGTTTCAAGTTTGGGCAAGATCGTTTTCACCATAAAAATGCACCTTTATAATAAAAGTGTTTACATGCATAATTTGCAGTCACTTTTGAGAATGGTGTTTTCCTGCTAATGGAACATTCGCGCTTATAGCCTACTGCCGTGTGTGTGCATTGCTGTGCTTATAATGTGCTATAAATAGCATAATAGTTCATCAACATTTTTAGCTAAACATTATGATCTGTTGCGACAGCCTCATTACTTAAAACATGTTTTTTGATGCCAGTGGTTGTATTAATTTGGGATCTATCGAATCCCACAACTGTCCCAGACTATGTTTGGAATATTTATTTCTCACACAGAATAGAATAGGTTAACTTTTGTACTATGGGGGATAGTAGATTGACATAGGCTAGTGCTTTTGCTGTTCGTTAGGCCTACTCATTTTGTTGGCTGGCGAAAAGTAAATGTGAACAGTTCTTCCAAAATCTTCAATACGTGCCTCGGAATAGGATAAGGACTAGCGCGTCAATTGCGTCCCCGATGTGTCTGTCTTCACTTGTCGGCTGTGAGAATGACCTGATCAAGTGACGGAGAGCCATGTGAGTGCGAGATACTTTGGTGCGCCCAGCCGGGAGAAGGGAATTATAATTATTATATTCAGCCCAAGGGCACAACGGCCACCGTCCGCAAAAGGCATGATTTAACGGCCAAATTGTGAATGAGAGACTGATGAAGTACATTAAAAAACTAAGCAAAGCTCATGCCTTTCATGCAACTTTTTTCAAATCATCATTAGTCTCATCTGTAGATGTAGTTTCTGTAGATGGCGCCAGAGGGGATGGCTGCTGTTTCATGGGCTCTTAACCAACCACACTATTTATTTATTTATTTTTGTGTTTTTTTGTAACTTATCTTGTACATAATGTTCCTGCTACTGTCTCTTATGACCGAAAAGAGCTTCTGGAAATCATAACAACGATTACTCACCTTGAACTGGATGAAGAATTTCTCTTTAATGAGTTGGACGAGAGGGATTTACTCCAGACACTCGAACAGGCCCTCATCCCCGTCATTCACAGGAGTAAAAGACGGAAGAGGTATCACGGAAAGAGATCGAGGTGCCTTGTGAGGATCCGCAGACGATCTGCCTTTGCCATCCGTACTATTGGCCAACGTACATTCATTGGATAATAAATTGGACAAACTAAAAGCACGTATATCCTACCAACGGGACATTAAAAACTGTAATATTGTCACGACTTCCGCCAAAGTCAGTCCCTCTCCTTGTTTCGGGCGGCGTTCGGCGTCACCGGTCTTCTAGCCATTGCCGATCCACCTTTCATTTTCCATTTGTTTTGTCTTGTTTTCCTGCACACATGTTTTGCTTTCCCTCATTACTCGTCTTGCATATAAACCTGTTTCCCCACATGTCTGTGTGTGGAATTGTTATGTGTAAATGTATGTGTACTCCAGGCTGGTTTGCGCCGGGTTATTGTAACCTGTGTGTGTTTAGTTTTCTGAGTGCCGTGTATTGTTTGCCTCAATCAAGGGCTCCGTTTGCTACGCATTTCTGCTCTCCTAGCCTGACTTCCCTGCAGCCAGATACACACTCCTTTACAAATATCTTATGTTTCACCGAGTCGTGGCTAAACGAAGACATGAATAACATACAGCTGGCGGGTTATACACTGTATCGACAGGATAGAACAGCAACATCTGGTAAGACAAGGGGTGGCGGGCCTATGTATATTTGTAAACAACATTTGGTGCATGATATCTAAGGAAGTCTTGAGGTTTTGCTCGCCTGAGGTAGAGTATCTCATGATAAGCTGGAGACCACAGTATCTACCTAGAGAGGTTTCATCTGTATTTTTTGTAGCTGTCTACATACCACCACAGACCAAGGCTGGCACTAAAACCGCACTCAATGAGCTGTATACCGCCATGAGCAAACAGGAAAATGCGCATCCAGAGGCGGCGCTCCTAGTGGCCGGGGACTTTAATGCAGGGAAACTTAAATCTGTTTTACCTACTTTCTACCAGCATGTTAAATGTGCAAACTCTAGACCACTTTTACTCCACACAGGGAGACGCGTACAAAGCGCTCCCTCGCCCTCCATTTGGCAAATCTGACCACAATTCTATCCTCCTGATTCCTGCTTACAAGCAAAAATTAAAGCAGAAAGCACAGTGACTCAGTAAATAAAGAAGTGGTCAGATGAAGCAGATCCTAAGCTATAGAACTATTTTGCTAGCACAGACTGGAACATGTTCCGGGATTCCTCTGATGGCATTGAAGAGTACACCACATCAGTCACTGGCTTCATCAATAAGTGCATCGATGACGTCGTCGCCACAGTGATTGTACGTACATACCCCAACCAGAAGCCATGGATTACAGGCAACATCTGCACTGAGCTAAAGACTAGAGCTGCCGCTTTCAAGGTGCGGGACTCTAACCCGGAAGCTTATAAGAAATCCAGCTATGCCCTCCGACGAACCATCAAACAGGCAAAGCATCAATACAGGACTAAGATCGAATCGTACTACACCGGCTCCGACGTTCGTTGGATGTGGCAGTGCTTGCAAACTATTACAGACTACAAAGGGAAGCACAGCCGAGAGCTGCCCAGTGACACAAGCCTACCAGACGAGCTAAATTACTTCCATGCTCGCTTCGAGGCAAGCAACACTGAAGCATGCATGAGAGCATCAGCTGTTCTGGATGACTGTGTGATCACGCTCTCCGTAGCCGATGTGAGTAGGTCAACATTCACAAGGCCGCAGGGCCAGATGGATTACCAGGACGTGTACTGCGAGCACGTGCTGATCAACTGGCAAGTGTCTTCACTGACATTTTCAACCTCTCCCTGTCTGAGTCTGTAATACCAACATGTGCCAAGCAGACCACCATAGTTCCTGTGCCCAAGAACACTAAGGTAACCTGCCTAAATGACTACCGACCATGAAGTGGTTTGAAAGGCTGGTCATGCCTCACATCAACACCATTATCCCAGAAACTCTAAACCCACTCCAATTTGCATACCGCCCCAACAGATCCACAGATGATGCAATCTCTGCACTCCACACTGCCATTTCAAACCTGGACAAAAGGAACACCTAGGTGAGAATGCTATTCATGGACTAGAGCTCAGCATTCAACACCATAGTGCCATCAGAGCTCATCACTAAGCTAAGGACCCAGGAACTAAACACCTCCCTCTGCAACTGAATCCTGGACTTCCTTACAGGCTGCCCCCAGGTGGTAAGGATAGGTAACAACACATCCGCCACGCTGATCCTACACACGGGGGCCCCCTCAGGGGTGCGTGCTCAGTCCCCTCCTGTACACCCTGTTCACTCATGACTGCACGGCCAGGCACGACTACAACACCATCATTAAGTTTTCCGATGACACAACAGTGGTAGGTCTGATCACTGACAACAATGAGACAGCATATAGGGAGGAGGTAAGAGACCTGGCAGTGTGGTGCCAGGACAACAACATGATCAAGTCTAAGGAGATGATTGTGGACTACAGGAAAAGGAGGACCGAGCATGCCCCCATTCTCATCAATGGGGCTGTAGTGGAGCAGGTTGAGAGCTTCAAGTTTTTTGGTGTCCATATCACCAACAAAAGTACATGGTTCAAGCACACCAAGACAGTCATGAAGTGGGCATGACGAAACCTATTCCCCCTCAGGAGACTGAAAAGATTTGGCATGGGTCCTCAGACCCTCAAAATGTTCTTCAGCTGCACCATCGAGAGCACTGGTTGCAATCACTGCCTGGTATGGCAACTGCTCGGCCTCCGACCGCAAGGGTAGTGTGTTCAGCCCAGTACGTCACTGGGGCCAAGCTTCCTGCCATCCAGGACCTCTATACCAGGCGGTGTCAGAGGAAGGCCCTAAAAATTGTTAAAGACTCCAGCCACCCTAGTCATAGACTGTTCTCTCTGCTACCTGCACGGCAAGCAGTACCGGAGCGCCAAGTTTAGGTCCAAGAGGCTTCTAAAGAGCTTCTACCCCCAAGCCATAAGACAACTAACATCTATTCAAATGGCTACCCAGACTATTTTCATTACCCCCCCCCCCTCTTACGCTGCTGCTACTCTCTGTTATTATCAATGCATAAGTCACTTTAATAACTCTATATATTACCTCAATTACCCTGACTAACCGGTGCCCCCGCACATTGACTCTGTACCGGTTCCCCTTGTATATAGCCTCGCTATTGTTATTTTACTGCTGCAGTGAAATTATTTGTTGCTTTTATATTTTTTTAATTGTATTTTTCTTAAAACTGCATTGTTGGTTAAGGGCTGTAAGTAAGCATTTCACTGTAAGGTACACCTGTTGTATTCGGTGCATGTGACAAATACAATTTGAATTGATTTGATCATGCAGCCTTAAAATGTATTAAAAATGTAAACATATAGCCCAAAGTTTGTATCACAGCTAAAGTTACATAAATACCTCTAAATTAAGCATATATGAGTACCTGTTTTTTTGTTAACCGCTCAAAAAACATTAACCGGATGTGCGCACTCCCTCAAATACTTTGGAGAAAATATCCTTTCTATTTTATTCAGCTATGTTCAATTGTATTCTGCATTCTATAAAATAATGCCACGAAATTCTAAGCAAATCTTGCCTGCTAAATGAACTAGTGTAGCTCACAGCCATACGGCATAACCAGATCAGGGCCTAACTCAGAGTGTGCTATTCTGTTCTTCTGAAACAGACTACATTTCTTCTTCTTCTTCTAAAATAAATCATGGATTCATTGTGATGGTTTTTTATTAGACTTTTTAAAATGTAGATGTTCCAAAGATCTGCATCAGTGGCTTTGAAGGCTATGCATGGAAGCCAGGAGATGCTAAATGTGTTCATGTTCATTAAAGGTAAATGACCGTGACACCGGCAGTTATTTGCTTGACTATCACCGGCTGCCAAAATGTCATGAAAGCCATATCTGTGAGTATTTGTATTTTTCCAGAGCAGAGAATATCACTACACGAATCAGTTGAAATAACACATACCATTGCACAGTGAAACTTGTGTTATTATTGGAGACGGGCCAAGCCAAACACATAAATGTGTCTCAAATGACACCCTATTCCCTATATAGTACACTACTTTTGAACAGAGCCCATACAGTAGGTCTTCAGTCAAAAGTTGTTCACTTTATAGAGAATAGGTTGCCATTTAGGACCCAGTCATTGCACCTTACCTGGTGGGGCTGAAAGGAGTGGCAATAGATCCATTCAGCATGGCTGTGACATCACCACATGCGGCATCTGCAAACTAACAGGGAAAGACTAATACAATGTCCATACAACGAAGTAACACCCACAGTGAAGGAAAATAACACTTGAATTGCAAAATCAGTTTGAAACAACACGCTTAGATTTCCAGCAAATTTACAGCGAAATTCCAGTGAATCCTACTCATTTTTAACAGGTCACTCACTCCCTCTGCTGACCCATATTCTGCAACCCTCATAACTCACAGATTTAGAAAAACAACGAATTCTCCCCCACACCTACACTAATCTATTCAGACATTATATTGTCAACTTCACTGTCTAGTGAAAATTCAACACAAACATGTGTTGTGCTGTCCTGAATTCCAAAGTGTAACTGCATGAAAGTGTGTAGCCTATATCCCATCGCCATGTAGGACATTGTCCAATCAGGGGAGAGCTAAGAAATGTGTTTCCATGGAGACAGACACAAAGGCCAATTGATGAACAGTTAGACAGTGAAACCCTTTCCTCTGCTCCCCATCACAATCACAGACTGAATTTGGATTGGTTTGTGGCTATCTAATTCATATCAGTATATTTTGATCCATGCATTTTGTATTCATGGCTGGTTGGTGTAAGATTTCAAAGCAACCTTGGCCATAGCTGGCTCACTAACAATCTGAAAAGAACTTACTGCTGCTGAGGCCCGATTCCAGAATGAACGAACTGTGTTGTTGACACAGTCTGTCCAGCCTGGGCACCCTGTGGTGAACGTTTCTGAGGAAAGAAAGAAAGAAAGAAAGAAAGAAAGAAAGAAAGAAAGAAAGAAAGAAAGAAGAAAGAAAGAAAGAAAGAAAGAAAGAAAGAAAGAAAGAAAGAAAGAAAGAAGACAGACAGACAGACAGACAGACAGACAGACAGACAGACAGACAGACAGACAGACAGACAGACAGACAGACAGACAGACAGACAGACAGACAGACAGACAGACAGACAGACAGACAGACAGACAGACAGACAGACAGACAGACAGACAGACAGACAGACAGACAGACAGACAGACAGACAGACAGACAGACAGACAGACAGACAGACAGACAGACAGACAGACAGACAGACAGACAGACAGACAGACAGACAGACAGACAGACAGACAGACAGACAGACAGACAGACAGACAGACAGAGACACACACACACACTTTAATATCCTAAGGGAATTTGCCAAAATACTTATGACTTCTTCAAATGAGGGGCCCAGTTACAACAGAAATGTATGAAAATGCCCTCAAATAAAAGGTAACATTCTGTACTTTCACCTCATATGAAACATTTAATCTCAAATCCAAAAAGCTGTAGTATAGAGCCAAATTTAAAACTTTTGCTTCACTGTCCAAATACATACAGAGGGGAGTGGAGCTCTGCACTATATATGGAAGAGATTGCCATTTGGGATGCATTCTAAAAACAACCAGTACATTAGTGGTTTATACTGTACATGTATGGTCTATTAGCTGTCATTTTTTAGATTAGACATAGATCTGACATAGCACACTGTACTTGACATGTTCATGGCTATCACTGTGTTATGTGGGTGTGACACCTACTCCAGTTGCCTGCTGCACTGCTGCTTGGATTCCACCTGGCGATCTGATCACCATCTGCCCTGGCCTGTCTCCCCCTGTCTGGTACAGGTACCCCCACCACACTCCCCCCTCTCTCCCGAGCTTTCGCTCGCCTCCAGCACACAGGCACTGTTGGGGCGAGTGACTCTGAACTGTGCTTTTTGCTATTTGCGTCATGACTCCTGCATGCTTTGTTGACTATGAACTTTTTTGTTTACCCAACCTTGGGACAGACTATGTTTGTTCCCACAATCGGGACTCTGACTCTCTATTGGTTACACAGACTTTTGGTCTCCCATCCTATTCTAACCACCTCTCGCAGGCTTTTATTCATGTTACCTGATTAAATTGCTGATCATGTTGCCATCTAATGCACATTCAAATGTCATAAATCAACACTGTAGAGATCTCCCTGTCCTCTGCCGTGCCTTGATTGTATTCTTGATGTTTATATCTGGAAATGTGCATGTACACCCTGGGCCATCTACTGTTGCTAGCCCCAATTCTGACTTGTGCTCTGATATCTGCTTCACTGATTTCTGCTCTCGTAAGAGCCTGGGTTTTCTTCACGTTAACACTAGAAGCTTATTACCTAAAATGGATCAATTGAAACTGTGGGTTCACAGCTCCAATCCAGATGTGTTGGTCATTACTGAGAGTGTTTTGAATACTTATGTTAACCTTTCTGGTTATAACTTTTTTTGGCAAGACAGATCTTCTACATTTGGATGAATGGCAATCTTTACCAACGATCACCTTCAGTGCTTGGTTGTCTCCACCAAGTCTGTCCCCAAACAATTTGATTTGCTGGTTTTAAGCATGAAACTTTCAAATTGCTCTTTGTTGACTGTTGCTGGGTGATATCGTCCTCCATCAGCACCGGCCTGGCCCCTTACACTAAGTCTGAATTTGTCCTGCTAGGTGACCTAAACTGGGACATGCTTAAACCACCTGACCAAATCCTAAAGCAATGGGACTCCCTAAATCTCTCTCAGATTATTACCAATCCCACAAGGTATGACTCCAAACACCCAGAAAAGGCTACTTCTCCTTGATGTTATCCTCACAAATAATCCTGATAGGTATCAGACTGATGGTTTCTGTAATGACCTAAGTGATCACTATATCACAGCCTGTGTTCATAATGGCTTGCCCAGTGAAACGACCTGTCCTGATTTGTCGTAGACACTTGCTAAATAAATGTAATGAGAAAGCCTTCCTTCAAGAACTGGCCTCTGTAAAATGGTATAGAATCAGCTTGGTCCCCTCTGTCGTAGACGCTTGTACCTCCTTTTAAAAAATATTTTCAATGGTATTGTT
Organism: Oncorhynchus kisutch; assembly: GCF_002021735.2. NCBI lineage: Eukaryota > Metazoa > Chordata > Actinopteri > Salmoniformes > Salmonidae > Oncorhynchus > Oncorhynchus kisutch. The sequence goes on along the minus strand of NC_034184.2, from coordinate 63,409,545 downwards.
AACAAACATGCCCCATAAAGAAAATTAGAATTAAAAACAGGTTCAGCCCCTGGTTTGACCATGATCTTGCAGAGTTACTCCACCTCAAGAATTGCATTTGGCTGGCGAAAAGCTCGGCACACGCATACTCAGGCTGACTGACTCTCATTCAGGCAAATGAGAAATAAGTGCACTCAGGCTATCCGGAAAGCCAAAGTTAATTACTTTAAGGAGCAGTTCTCTCTCTGTGGGTCTACCCCAATAAGTTCTGGAAAACAGTTAAAGACCTGGAGAATAAACCCTCCTCCTCAAAGCTGCCCATGTCCCTTAATGTTGATGATCTGGTTGTTACTGACAAGAAGCACATGGCTGAGCTCTTTAATCACCACTTCATTAAGTCAGGATTCCTATCTGACTCAGCCATGCCTCCTTGCCCGTACAACATTTCCTCATCTCTCACCCCTTCTAATGTGACTAGCCCCGACACTCCTCCCTCTTTTTCGCCTGCCCTGCTACAAAGTTTCTCCCTGCAGGTGGTCACTGAGTCCGAGGTACTAAAGGAGCTCCTTAAACTTGACCACAAAAAAACATCTGGGTCAGATGATTTAGACCCTTTCCTCTTTAAAGTTGCTACCCCTATCATTGTCAAGCCTGTCTCTCCTCTCTGGGGAGGTTCCCATTGCATGGAAGGCAGCCACGGTTCGTCCTTTATTTAAAGGGGGAGATCAAGCTAATCCTAGGCCTATTTCTATTTTGCCCTGTTGATTAAAAGTGTTGGAAAAACTTGTCAAAAATCAACTGACTGGCTTTCTTGATGTCTATAGTATTCTCTCTGGTATGCAATCTGGTTTCCACTCAGGTTATGGATGTGTCACTGCAACCTTAAAGGTCCTCAATAATGTCACCCTTGCCCTTGATTCTAAGCAATGTTGTGCTGCTATTTTTATTGATTTGGCCAAAGCTTTTGATACGGTAGATCATTCCATTCTTGTGGCCCGGCTAAGGAGTATTGGTGTCTCTGAGGGGTCTTTAGCCTAGTTTGCTAACTACCTCTCTCAAAGAGTGCAGTGTATAAAGTCAGAACATCTGCTGTCTCAGCCACTGCCTGTCACCAAGGGAGTACCCCAAGCCTCAATCCTAGGCCCCACGCTCTTCTCAATTTACATCAACAATATAGATCAGGCAGTAGGAAGCTCTATCATCCATTTATATGGAGATGATACAGTCTTATATTCAGCTGGCCCCTCCCTGGATGTTGTGTTAAACGCTTTACAACAAAGCTTTCTTAGTGTCCAACAAGCTTTCTCTGCCCTTAACCTTGTTCTGAATACCTCCAAAACAAAGGTCATGTGGTTTGGTAAGAAGAACGCCCCTCTCCCCACAGGTGTTATTACTACCTCTGAGGGTTTAGAGTTACAAGTACTCATACAAGTACTTGGGAGTATGGCTAGATGGTACACTGTCCTTCTCTCAGCACATATCAAAGCTGCAGGCTAAAGTTAAATCTAGACTTGGTTTCCTCTATCGTAATCACTCCTCTTTCACCACAGCTGCCAAACTAACCCTGATTGAGATGACCATCCTACCCATGCTAGATTATGGAGACGTAATTTATGGATAAGCAGGTAAGGGGGCTCCCGAGCAGCTAGATGTTCTTTACCATTCGGCCATCAGATTTGCCCCCAATGCGCCTTATAGGATACATCACTGCGCTCTATACTCCTCTGTAAACTGGTCATCTCTGTATACCCGTCGCAAGACTCATTTGTTGATGCTTATTTATAAAACCCTTTTAGGCCTCACTCCCCTCTATCCGACATATCTACTGCAGCCCTCATCCTCTGCTTACAACACCCATTCTGACAGACACATTCTGTTAAAGGTCCCCAAAGCACACACATCCATGGGTCGCTCATCTTTTCAGTTCAATGCAGCTAGAGACTGGAACGAGCTGCAACAAACACGCAAACTGGACAGTTTCATCTCAATCTCTTCATCTAAAGACTCAATCATGGAAACTCTCACTGACAATTATGGCTGCTTTGCATGATATACTGTTGTCTCTACCTTCTTGCCGTTTGTGCTGTTGTCTGTGCCCAATAATGTTCGTACCATGTTTTGTGCTGCTACCATGTGCTGCTGCCATGTTGTGTTGCTACCATGTTGTTGTCATGTTGTGTTACTACCATGCTGTATGTGTTACAGCCTTGCTCTGTGGTTGTCTTTGGTCTATCTTTATGTAGTGTTCTCTCTGTTGTCGTAGGTGTGCTTTGTCCTATTTATTATTATTATTATTTTTTATCCCAGCCCCAGTCCCCGTAGGCCTTTTGCCTTTTGGTAGGCCGTCATTGTAAATAAGAATTTGTTCTTAACTGACTTGCCTAGTTAAATAAAGGTTAAATAAAAAATACAATTAATGGAAATGTACAGACTGATGGTGTGTAGCTCCATTTGAGTCTTACCATTGCTATCCTCCTTGCCACACCAGGTCAGTCCATTCATGATGAAGCCAACTAGTGTGTCCTCGAGGGTCAAGAAGCAATCTCGCTTCTCTGTGAAGTCATGCACTATTTTCTTTGTTTTGCTCCAAAACAACATCTGGTGGTGCAATGAAATGTAAAACAATATATATATATTTACTTGCAGCTGTCAATAAAACAAAACATATGAATATATTTGAGTGGTGTGTGAGAGAGCGTGTGTGGGTATCTCACCCTGTTACAGACAGGATCCTGGATCACAGTATGGATAAGGGGGTCATAGGCCTCCATCGGTACATTACATGGGTCCCTCCCCACGAATGCTTGCTGAAATGCACTCCATATCTTTTGACAGTTGTTTGCACTGGAACAATCACAGGAATGATCAAGAATAGTATTACTGCATTATCATACAAATACAAATATGGCCAATCATTAACTGAGGAAGGAATAGCTCCCTGAGAAATGGTTACTGAATAGGAGAAAACTAAACTGTTTTAACTGTTCACTCATTGTGTTAAGCTGTCTTGACTGTATTATAGCCAAATGGGGAACAGTGAGAGAGTATCAGAGCCGAGTTTGAACAAGCTAGCCACCCTGTTGTTACAAGGCAAATCCACAACCACCTGTGCCATAAAACAATGCAGGTTCACATACAGACAGGGAGGCTACATCATAAATACAATTGAGTCTACATGTAATTCTATTCAACAATGGCAATGGAAATGGAATAAACTGCTGCAAAAATGAGTTAACCTGAAGTATGAGTTACTTTTAACAATAAGCTAAAAATGTAAATGATATGTGCAAAATAAATCTAATAAAAGCGTCTCACCTTGAAGATTTGTTGTTCTGTATAAATGCTTCACATTTGTCAATAATCGTTTTTTTTAGGCTTTCACTCGATGGGCTGGAACTAGACAGTACGTGACTGTGCACTACTCCCAGAGAAATAGCGAGGATAACGACAAGTGAAAGTACTGCACAGAGACCCATGATTAGCCAGAGGCGAGTCCTTCGCTTTTTCCTTGCAAAACGGTGCGATCCTTCATGCTCCATGGCTACTCCTTGTTAAGACTGTGAAATCGGCGCTCAAATGTGGTTTGTTTTTGTTTGTGTTGTGCCAGTGGTATAGCCTATTGCCTTCAACACCGTCGGTGCTCTGAGTTCTATTTTCGGAGTTGGCCTTGGGGACAGTATGCACCGTACTGCATCTCAGTGATTGAGGCGTCACTACAGACGCCCTGGATCAAATCCAAGCTGTATCACAACCCGCCGCACAATCGACCCAGCGTCGTCCAGGTTTGGCCGGTGTATGCCGTCATTGTAAATAATAATTTGTTCTTAACTGACTTGCCTAGCTAAATAAATAAAATACAAATGTGAAATAGCCTAGCCTACAATTTGACTGTGGTATAGTTAGCTTTATATTAAAGATTCATACTTTTCTCGTACCTCTTAAACTACAGTGGTGTACTTAAGAAAAATACTTTGAAGTACTACTTCGGTCGTTTTGGTGGGGGGTATCTGTAATTAACAACTTTTACTTTTACTCCTCTACATTACTAAAGAAAATATGTACTTTTTACTCCCATACATTTTCCCTGACACCCAAAAGTACTCATTTCTAGCTAGTCATTTTCTATTAAGGTATCTTTACTTTTACTCAAGTCTGACAATTGAGTACTTTTTCCCACCGTTGTTAAACGGAACGTGCATGATAGAAATGACATTCTGAATCAGCCGATGATGGAGAACAAGTTACAACCCTTGCTTTGCCATTCGGTGACTGCCATACATTTGTTTTCAGTATGGATATTAGTTTGATATTCGGTGTTTGCTCGTAAATACCTCTTTGATGGAAGGAAGGTCCGAGCATGATTAGAGTGATATATCTAGAATCAGATGACAATAGAGAGCGAGGTAAAGCCTTCGTTTTCTTTGTTTCTTTTTGTTTTCAAAAAGTGACTTTACCTTGGTTTCAATTGTGGAATAATATGCACTTGAAGCCAAGGGACTGTCTTAAAAGTGCATTCAGCAGAACACGGTGTTAACAGAAAATGTGTTTTTGTCTTAATTAAATTATATAGAGATCTTCAACCAATTTTGTTTTTTTACCCGCAACAATTACATTAAAACGTTATGTTGTTAATTTCTTATGGTTTTATGTAAAACTACAAGGTCAAAAAACATAAATAGCCAATGATCTTTCTCACACCTTTCTTACACAATCTACAATAACTTACTAACATGGGCTAGAGAGCTAAAATCACTTGTAGCAAAGTCACTGATTCATGATACACCCATTAGAATTCCCATTTTAAAGTTCCCTGATCATAAATTTATATTTCCATCATAATCATCATTTTAATAGCTTACGATCCACACGTGCTAGAGATCTACAGATACGTGCTGTGTGTTTCCTGACCTCTATTATCAAAGCTCAATTTACTTTTAAAAAATCCTTCCCTTTGATTTTCTACAAACATTTATCATATTATATATATATACATACATACATACATATGGGGGGCAAATATATTCATGTACAGTTCAAGCTTCCAGTCTAATTGACATATACATCTAAAATCACTAGATTTGAGGTCACTTACCTCCCTCCTCCATAGTACACCCCCCACCCCCTTTATTATTATTAATAATAATAATAATACTATGCATATAAATAACAACAATAACACAATCTTTTAGTTGTCAGTGTTTATGATTTTAGTGGCAAAGCAGAATAAAAACATCTATATATGAGGCAAACTCCCAGCAGAGCCCCAAGTCCAATGGGTATATCCTCTGCCGTGTTGATGTTAATGTGTTGATGTTCTCTTTATCCATAGCCAGAATGATTTTACAGTGTATGGTGATCGAACAGGTTTCCTGTTATATTCATCAGAGGTGTAGGGAGGGTGAAGTCTGTGAATCCAAAAAATAGCAATTATACAATGTTTAATAAAACAGTATTCATACCTTGGTTTTTGTGGTGAATGTGAATGAAAAAAACTGTTTCAATAATGGTTGTCATACATGTACCTTGTCCATAATGTAGAGGCCCATGGGATTTTCATTGAAGAGGTAGAGGAGGAGGATGGTACATTTGATTTGCATAACATACCAATACCAATTGACATACCTTTGTATGCCTCCTCGTCTATATACCTGCAGACACAGACACAAAAGTGAGCAGTTCAGTCATCTGCACCCAGTACAGCTAGCCTGACCTCTTTGTTGATTGATAACCATTGAATTGTGTCCATTTTCACAAATATGAAAAGGTAGATGGTATCATCATCATGAAACAATATCAATTTAGATCAAACAAGGGACAAACCTTACCTTAAATGTAGGAGATTTAAAAAATAAAAAATGAAGTTAGCTGCCTGCACCTGCTGTCCATTCATATTCAAATCCAAATGTTTCAGTTTGGCAAGAACGGTAGGCTCCTGCAAGAAACCTCACCAACTAAGGAGGTTCCAAGATGAACTCTGAAAGGATAGGGTTAATGCCACTCACCATTATATTTGTTTTTATTTTATTTAAACAACTACTAAAAGCAGGGGTTGGAACCAAAATTATTTTTCTAACTTTCCAAACAAATCCAAAATTTTAGTTCTGAACAGAAGCAATAATTTTTTCGTTCAGTTGCCACTGTTCCAACCAACAAGATACATTTCTGAAGCAATTCGAAACAAAACAAAGTACTAGCTTATATCGTTAATTTCTTTTCCTTTTTAACCTTTTAAATCAACAGTTTCTGAATTTTAGCTAATTAAATTAGGATACTTAACCAATCAGTGCAGATAGAGTAGGCAAGATATTGGTTTACATGCACAATGGACAGACAAGTGTAGCCTATGGCGCCAGATGCAACTGAAATTTTGCGGGTGGGATGTGATAAAGTGTGTCTCGGTAGGAGTCAGGCGCAGGAGAGCAGGGATTTTTCTTTGAGAAGCCTGTTTAATGTAGAGATCTGTACACATAGTCCACCAATACAAAATTGGCCCAGATGAATGTCCAAACAACGCGCTCGAAGGAAAACAACTCGTGTCAGTACACGGAGAACAACCACAGTGCCGACACTACATACACATACGTCAATGCGAAAACAATAAACTGCATAGAATACTGAATGCGAATACTCACAAACTTAATCCTGCACGATTTATGGCATGTAACAGGTGCCCTATATACCCACAGAAATCAAAGCAATTGAAACCAGGTGTGAAAAGGAACACAGACAAAACAACCAGAAAAAGAAAAAGGGATCGGTAGCGGCTAGTAAACCGGCGACGCAGAGTGCCTCCGAACAGGGAGAGTAGTTACCTTCGGTAGAAGTCGTGACAGTACCCCCCCGATGCGCGGCTCCCGCAGCGATGATGCCTGCCTCAAGGACGACCCCCGGAGGACGAGGCGCAGGGCGATCCGGATGGAGGCGGTGAAACTCCCTTAGCATAGGTGGATCCAGTACGTCCTCCACCGGCACCCAGCATTTCTCCTCCGGACCGTACCCCTCCCAGTCCACGAGGTACTGAAGACGCCCCACCCGACGCCTCGAGTCCAGTATGGACCGAACTGCATACGCCGGCGGGAGGGACTTCCCGCACCTCATCTTCTTGAAGCGGACCAGCCACCACCGGCCTGAGGAGAGACACATGAAACGAGGGGTTAATACGGTAATATGGGGGAGCTGTAACCTATAACACACCTAGTTTATTCTCCTCAGGACTTTGAATGGCCCCACAAACCGCGGACCCAGCTTCCGGCAGGGCAGGTGGAGGGGCAGGTTTCGGGTCGAGAGCCAGACCCGGTCCCCCGGTGTGTACACCGGGGCCTCGCTGCGGTGGCGGTCGGCACTGGCCTTCTGCCGCCCTTCGGCCCGTTTAAGGTACCCGTGGGCGGCCTCCCAGGTTTCCCTTGAGTGTCTCACCCAATCGTCCACCGCAGGAGCCTCGGTCTGGCTCTGATGCCATGGTACCAGGACCGGCTGATAGCCCAACACACATTGGAAGGGCGACAGGTTCGTAGAGGAGTGAGTTCTGGGCCATCTCTGCCCAGGGGATGTACTTCACCCACTCCCCTGGCCGGTCCTGGCAATACGACCGCAGAAACCTACCCACATCCTGGTTCACTCTTTCCACCTGCCCATTACTCTCGGGGTGAAACCCAGAGGTCAGGCGGACCGAGACCCCCAAACGTTCCATGAACGCCTTCCACACCCTGGACGTGAACTGGGGATCCCGATCAGAAACAATATCCTCAGGCACCCCGTAGTGCCGGAAGACGTGAGTAAACAGGGCCTCCGCCGTCTGTAGGGCCGTAGGGAGACCGGGCAAAGGGAGGAGACGACAGGACTTAGAAAACCAATCCACAACGACCAGGATCGTGGTGTTGCCCTGTGACGGTGGCAGATCGGTCAGGAAGTCAACCGACAGGTGTGACCAAGGCCTCTGTGGAACGGGAAGGGGTTGTAACTTCCCTCTGGGCAGGTGCCTAGGAGCCTTGCACTGAGCGCACACTGAGCAGGAGGACACATAAACCCTCATGTCCTTGGCTAAAGTGGGCCACCAGTACTTCCCACTAAGACATCGCACCGTCCTCCCGATCCCCGGGTGACCAGAGGAGGGGGACGTGTGAGCCCACCAAATTAACCTGTCTCTAACCTCCAGCGGAACATACACCCGTCCCGCTGGACACTGTGGTGGAGTAGGCTCAACACGCGATGCTCGCTCAATGTCTGCGTCCACCTCCCACCTTACAGGTGCCACTAGACAAGATGCCTGGAGGATGGGCGCAGGATCAATGGCCCGCTCCTCCGTATCATATAGTCGGGACAGTGCGTCTGCCTTAGTGTTCTGGGAGCCTGGTCTATAGGAGATGGTAAACCTAAATCGGTTGAAAACATGGCCCACCTTGCCTGACGAGGGTTCAGTCTCCTCGCTGCCCGAATGTACTCTAGATTACGGTGGTCAGTCCAGATGAGAAAAGGGTGTTGGGCCCCCTCAAGCCAATGTCTCCACACCTTCAGGGCTCTGACAACAGCTAGCAGCTCCCGATCCCCCACGTCATAGTTTCGCTCCGCCGGGCTGAGCTTCCGAGAAAAGAGCGCACAGGGGCGGAGCTTCGGTGGCGCACCCGAGTGCTGGGAGAGCACGGCTCCAACCCCAGCCTCGGATGCGTCCACCTCCACTATGAATGCCAAAGAGGGGTCCGGATGCGCCAGCACGGGAGCCGAGGTAAAAAAGAGCCTTCAGGCGACCAAAAGCCCTGTCCGCCTCAGCCGACCATCCCAGACGCGTCGGCCCCCCCTTCAGCAGTGAAGTAATGGGCGCAGCCACCTGCCCAAAACCCCGGATAAACCTCCGGTAGTAGTTGGCAAACCCTAAGAACCACTGCACCTCCTTTACCGTGGTTTGTTGTCGGCCAATTACGCACGGCTGCAATGCGGTCATCCTCCATCACCAACCCCGATGTGGAAATGCGATATCCAAGGAAGGAGACGGCCTGTTGGAAGAACGAGCATTTCTCAGCCTTGACGTACAGGTCATGCTCCAACAGTCGCCCAAGTACCCTGCGCACCAGAGACACATGCGCGGCCCGTGTAGCGGAATAGACCAGAATATCATCGATGTAAACCACCACACCCTGACCGTGCAGGTCCCTGAGAATCTCATCCACAAAAGATTGGAAGACTGCTGGAGCATTCTTCAACCCGTACGGCATGACGAGGTACTCATAATGGCCGGATGTGGCACTAAACGCTGTCTTCCACTCATCTCCCTTCCGGATACGCACCAAGTTATATGCACTCCTGAGATCCAGTTTTGTGAAAAACCGTGCTCCGTGAAATGACTCAATCGCCGTGGCAATGAGAGGTAGCGGGTAACTATACCCCACCGTGATGGAATTTAGACCTCTATAGTCAATGCACGGACACAGACCACCCTCCTTCTTCTTCACAAAAAAGAAACTCGAGGAGGCAGGTGAGATGGAGGGCCGAATGAACCCCTGCCCCAGAGATTCCGATATGTTTGTCTCCATAGCCACCGTCTCCTCCTGTGACAGGGGATACACGTGACTCCTGGGAAGTGCAGCGCCTACCAGGAGATTTATCGCACAATCCCCTCGTCAATGAGGTGGTAATTGGGTCGCCTTCTTTTTACAGAAGGCGATAGCCAAATCGGCATATTCTGAGGGAATGTGCACGGTGGAGACTTGGTCTGGACTCTCCACCGTTGTAGCACCGATGGAAACTCCTACACACCTGCCTGAGCACTCCTCCGACCACCCCTGTAGAGCCCTCTGTTGCCATGCAATCCTGGTGTTGTGACGGGCCAACCAGGGGATCCCCAACACCACCGGAAACGCAGGAGAATCAATGAGGAAGAGACTAATGCTCTCCTCATGACCCTCCTGCGTAACCATACCCAGTGGAGCCGTGGCCTCCCTGACCAGTCCTGACCCTAATGGTCGGCTATCTAAGGCGTGCACTGGGAAGGGTTTGTCAAGCTGAACAAGGGGAATCCCTAACCTGTTCGCTAAACCGCGGTCAATAAAATTCCCCGCCGCGCCTGAGTCTACTAGCGCCTTATGCCGGGAAAGAGGGGAAAATTCAGGAAAAACAATCCATACATACATGTGACCAACAGGGGGCTCTGGGTGAGCCTGGTGCCGACTCACCTGAGGTGTCTGGGCAGTGCTCGGCCTGGCGTCTCGAATCCCGGGGGGGCCCCCCCAGCACCGGTCTGAAGTGTGCCCTCTGCGACCACAGCTGGCACAGGAAAGGCCCCCTCCTCCGGTCGCCCTCGCTGCAGCACCTCCTAGCTCCATGGGTGTTGGAGTGGTTGAGCTGGGGGATGGAACTGACAGAACCCGATCTGGACGTCCGCGGGTCGCCAGCAAGTTGTCCAACCGAATGGACATGTCGATCAATTGGTCCAAGGACAAGGTAGTGTCTCTACAGGCCAGCTCCCTACGGACGTCCTCACGCAAACTACACCTATAGTGATCGATCAAGGCCCTGTCGTTCCATCCCGCGCCAGCAGCCAAGGTCCGGAACTCTAGAGCAAAGTCCTGAGCACTCCTCTTCTCCTACCTCAGATGGAACAGCCGTTCACCCGTTCACCCGAACTCTGGGTAGTGGTTCCTCGCAGAGTCAAGATCGTTCCATACCGCGTTGGCCCACTCCAGGGCTTTACCTGCGAGGCAGGAGACGAGGGCGTTCACACTCTCACCCCCCGAAGGAGCCGGACGAATAGTCGCCAGGTATAAGTCCATCTGGAGTAAGAAGCCCTGGCACCCGGCCGCTGTCCCATCGTACTCCCTCGGGAGGGTGAGTCGAATCCCACTGTGCTCAGGCAATGAAGGAGAGGGTAGTGGTACTGGTTGGGGTGTGGCTGATAACGTGTGGGAAGGCCACCTCTCTCCCATCTCTCCATCGTCACCATCACCTGATCCATGGCGGTCCCCAGCCGGTGTAACACTGCCGTGTGGTGTTGAACTCGCTCCTCCACAGACCCTGGGAGCGCGTCTGCTCCTGCTGACTCCATAGTTATTGGTGCAGGATTCTGTGATAAAGTGCGTCTCGGTAGGAGTCAGGCGCAGGAGAGCAGGGATTTTTCTTTGAGAAGCCTGTTTAATGTAGAGATCTGTACACATAGTCCACCAATACAAAATTGGCCCAGATGAATGTCCAAACAACTCGCTCGAAGGAAAACAACTCGTGTCAGTACACGGAGGAACAACCACAGTGCCGACACTACATACACATACGTCAATGCGAAAACAATAAACCGCATAGAATACTGAACGCGAATACTCACAAACTTAATCCTGCACGAATTACGGCAGGTAACAGGTGCCCTATATACCCACAGAAATCAAAGCAATTGAAACCAGGTGTGAAAAGGAACACAGACAAAACAACCAGAAAAATAAAAAGGGATCGGTAGCGGCTAGTAAACCGGCGACGCCGAGCGCCACCCGAACAGGGAGAGGAGTTACCTTCGGTAGAAGTCGTGACATGGGGAGAGAGTGAGAGAGGGTTGAGGAGAAGTCTTGAAGCACTAGACATCTTGTTATGACATGCATTATCTGAATTAGGTCCACAGAATTACAGTGCATTTGGATAGTAATTCAGACTGCTTCACTTTTTCCACATTTTGTTATGTTACAGCCTTATTCTAAAATTGATTAAACCATTTTTCCCTCGTCAATCGACACACAATTACACAATCCCTGCTGCTGAAAAACATCCCCACAGCATGATTCTGCCACCACCATGCTTCACCGTAGGGATGGTTCCAGGTTTCCTCCAGACATGACGCTTGGCATTCAGGACAAAGAGTTGAATCTTGGTTTTATCAGACCAGATAATCTTGTTTTTCCGATTGCTCAGTTTGGCCGGGCGGCAAGCATTAAGAAGAGTCTTTGTGGTTCCAAACTTCTTCCATTTAAGAATGATGGAGGCCACCGTGTTCTTGGGAACCTTCAATGCTGCAGAAAGTTTTTGGTACCCTTCCCCAGATCTGTGCCTCGACACAGTCCTGTCTCAGAGCTCTACGGATAATTCCTTCGACCTCATGACTTGTTTTTTCATCTGACATGCACTGTCAACTGTAGGACCTTGTATAGACAAGTGTGTGCCTTCCAAAATAATGTCCAATCAATTTAATTTACCACAGGTGGACTCCAATCAAGTTATAGAAACATCTCAAGGATGATCAATGGAAACAGGATGCACCTGATCTCAATTTCGAGTCTCATAGCAAATGGTCTGAATACTTATTGCTGAGAATAAAATTTAAAAAATTATTAGAATAAGGCTGTAACACAAAATGTGGAAAAAGTCAAGGGGTCTGGATACTTTCTGAAGGCACTGTATAATAATGAATATGATCAAATCCATATCAATGATAACACAACAAGGGAGGCCTTGAAATGCAAAATTATTGTGGTTCTTGAAGTATTCTTAGGATATTATGATTCTATGGTTATTAGGTTGAATATAGGCTACACGATTGATGATTTTTTCCACAATGTCTTTTTCCACAATGTTGGCCTTCAAATGTGTTTTCTATAGACCCACACAGTAATTGTCGGATTGTCGGAAACAGATTTGAACTTAAATCGCCAAAGATGTCTAATTCTGTAGCATATACTAGAAGAACATTTCAAAGTATGTAATACAGCCAAATTTGTCTTTCTAATCTCAAACTTGAGCAGAATAGAACTATTACATTTTGAGAAATAGTACTCATGCAAGAGGCGCATCTCCACACTTCGCACTAGAAACTTTTTCCATGACTAAAACCATATTTAATCTATCAAATTGACTCCACTGTTCGACTACTTAGCCTAAAAGTTAGCTCACATGTTTCAGGGTATGTTAATGGGAGAGAAGAAGGGAAGAAGGCAGGAGCAGCAGCATGCCGCGTGAGGTGAGCGTTGACAGGGTCACCAGCTACAACTCAGGACAACATAATTGGAGCCGCCAATTAATTACCTCGTACACCTGCACATTGACTCGGTACTGGTAGCACTTGTATATAGCCAAGTTATCGTTACTCATTATCGTTACTCATTATTGTATTTATTATAACTTTTATTTTGACATGTTTTACTTTTCTATAATTTCTCTATTTTCTTTCTCTCTGCATTAATGGTAAGGGAAGAAGTCCCTGAACCAATAGTTGGTTGTATTAACAAAAGTAATATGGGGTGGAAGCTATTGGAGTTCTAAGGAAGAATTTTTTATTTAAAGCCCATTTGCATTCATAGAAAATAACCAAAATCATAAAATATTAACTAATTGCCGTAGATTGTATCAATAACAGTTGGCAGTATTCAGGCCAAAAAGATCATCAAGGACATCAACCACCCGAGCCATGGCCTGTTCACCCCGTTATCATCCAGAAGGCGAGGTCAGTACAGGTACAACAAAGCTGGCTTCTATATCAAGGCCATCACACTGTTAAATAGCCATCACTAGCCGGCTTCCACCAAGTACCCTGACCTTGTTTTTTTACGAAACTGAACAGCAAAAACAAGGGGTGTAACTTGTTCGCTATCGTCAGCTGATTTAGAATATGATATTTCTATCATCTTGGCATGTTCCTCGAAGAGGTATTGACAAGAAAAGTCTGAATCTTTAATATTAAGCCAGTGGTGTGTATTCATGGATGCCAAGGGAAGCCAGGCTTCCCCCAAAAATGTTTCAATAATTAAAAAATAAATCATATAAAATGTTTCATTCGTGTCTGTTTCATAAAATCAACACCCCTCTCTGTATGTGTAGCCCATCTATCTGATGCTGTCTGGTCAAAAATAGTATGACATTGTTGACACCTGTAGCATTGAATGCAAGGGAAGCCAGCAGCATTTGGCATTCCTTGATTTAAAAAAAAAGTGTAATAGCCAATCAGCGTTGACCTAAACCAGAGAGTAAGAGGAAGCGAGAGGCCCAACTCGGAGGAAAATCTTTCTGTCTGTCCCACGTTTAGCAACCAACCGTACAATCTAATCCGACTGTAAAATATCCTTGTCGTCATTTTCACGCAAAGATGTGTATTTATCAATGTGAATGTGATCGTTTGGTGTGGACAAATCCCAAGTCTGCCCTGAGCTGGGTGTACACAGTTTTACAGGTGAACAAGTGGTGCTGGTTTTGGAATACATGATAAAATAGAACTTGATTGTCAAAGTACATAGACTAATAACTGGGTTTGATAAGTAAACAAGATTAGGGACCAATCAGAGAGCAGGGCTATGATGATGTCATTATGAAAGGACCAATCACAGAGCAGTTTTGACAATGTCATTATCACATAAATATAATGAATCTGTCTTTATTTCAGTTAAAATCAACAGACATAGTAAACAAACAGCAAAATGTGTGTATATCTAAAGACAACTTGGATAGAGTATAATGCACTGAAAAGTGACAGCCTACTATGGGGGTAATATTTTTAGGGTGGATGTAACCCATCTATAGATGTGGCCTCTGTCTGTGCAGTAGGCTGTTAGCACAGGGCAGGCAGGAGAACTGTTGAGGGTTCTGGATGCACTGGAGGATCATCAGAGTTCTGTGAGGAGACATGAAGATTCAAAATAACAATGTGCACTCTACCGTGTTTAGGGTTCTGTTCACTTTCCCAAAATTCCCAAGTTTTCCAGAAACTCTGTTACTCTGTCGATCCCGCAGAGGCACGGGAGCATGGCGACCTAAAGCACTGGAGAGAGCATACATGACATTACCCCCACCCCGGCGTGAGGCTCTAGCAGGCTGAGGCCTCCTAGGTAACGCCGGTTCTGACTCCCGGACCAGACATCACCTCAACACAAAAACTAAAAAAACTCTCTGATGCTTCCCTTTGGTGAGGCGTCATTCTGTAACGTGTGCGCTGGGAGTCGGAAAGCAAGTTCAGGGAGTGAACAATTTAATAAATTAACGAAACATAATACAAACCAAGAAACACAAACAACGCACAGACATGAAACTGAAACAGAAACAACGACACCTGGGGAAGGAGCCAAAGGGAGTGACATATATAGAGCAGGTAATCAGGGAAGTGATGGAGTCCAGGTGAGTGTCATTATGTGCTGATGCGCGTAACGATGGTGACAGGTGTGGCCATAATGAGCAGCTTGGTGACCTAGAGGCCGGACAGGGAGCACACATGACAATCAGTGGTAGTCTGGACGTTTTAAAATTGCTTTGGTGTTGGTAGCTTTTACGGTTTTGGCGCTAGAGGTTCCAGCAGATGGCAAATAATAATAATAAGTATGAACAGTTTCTAAAGTTTGCTTTGCTTTCAGCAAGCATACCTAATAAGCAGGAATACTCAGGATTTCTGGAAAACTAGAAAGTTACCGAAATGTTCAAAACAAATTGTGTTTTAGTGAAGGAGGAAGTTATGTATAGGTGATGTGACTTACAGGTCACTGTCTGTGCAGGTCCAGCGGAACCCTCTGGTCTGTAGGACATTGATCAAATCCACAATGGAACCCTGAGTGCAGGATTCTCTAAAGGAGGAGAGAATGAGGATACATAAAGTACATAGCATACAGTTTTTCTAAAGGTTGGTGTATTGTAAACAAACCGTTTGTATCTGATGCAACTTGACAATAACGTAATTTGCATGACATTTGCATAGATAAACTTATTTTGTGTTGATATTGAAAGATATGCCCAGTTCGTAACTTGGGTGTTTACCTAGGGTTTGTTCCAAATGGCACCCTATTCCCAATGTGGTGCATTACTCTTGACCAGGGCCCAACAGGCTCTATGTAGGGAATAGAGTGCTATTTGGGACGCATTCCCAGTCATTCTCACATGAAGGGTCCCTCCAGGTTGGCCACCACCTTGATGTTGACATGATCCACCATTCTGGGATTCAGGCTGTCCAGCTCTACACCCCCAAACATGCTAGAACAAGATGAAAAGGACCAGAGTGAAACAATCACTACCCCTGTTAGACCACTATGTACTGTCAGTGGCTGTCACGTCTTCGCCTTACCTTTTCCTGTTGAAAGCATTCTCTATGGATCCATTGAGCAGCACTGTGATGTTGCCACATGCCGCTGCAGCAAACTGGCAAACATACAGAGGTGAGGCCATCATAGCCAGACATAGTCCACAATATACAGTAGACATGTCATGCAGTCACCCAGTATCACAAAATCACAAGGCATATCCCTACCACAAAAATATTGCCGTGAGATTAGTGGCATTCATGTCATTTAGGCTACCATTTTGTGAGTGAGCTTACGTTTTGTGAGGCTTGTCTCCACAAGGAATAGACAGGATGGTGAACACACGTTGACCAGTCTGGGCAAGAGTTGAAATCAAAGCCTAACAAAGAGAAACACATGAAGGAGCTTCATAAGCGAGAGACAGCCATTTTTTTTACATAGAACAACCACCACAGAGACAAAGTCAATGACATCTGCTGTGAAGATTACATTATCCTTCAAAAAAAAAAGCTAAGTCATTCTCCTTGTTTGATTCGTGTGCAGAGCAGGGGGGAGGGTCTCTCCGGTGCAAAATTGGAAGAGTTTACCACAGAGATGGGGGTGTAACACATGGTGTTGTGGTACAGCTGCGCTACATGACACCCTATGTGTGCGATATCCCCACTCTGTCTAAACTTCCTGTATGCACTGACCCAAACATTACATCTGTGGTCAACCACAGAGCCCCAGCCTGTCATAATTGTGACCTCTCTCCAAATCAGGGGCTTTGGAGTGATGGCTTGGCGCCCACTGGAACAACTGTTCCTTCAGTTCTTTTGGGAACAATGTGAAGAGGGGAATCATAACTCTCTCTCTCTCTCTCTCTCTCTCTCTCTCGCCCTTTCTCTCTCAGATCATGATGAATCCTACCTCTGTCTTTCTCTTCCTGTCCGCACCAGATGAGGTCATTGAACATGTATCCCACCAGCGTGTCCTCCAGGGTCCAGAAACGACGTGTTACAGCTGCATAGCTGTGTATCAGCTCCCTGGTCTTACTCCAGAACAGCAACTACAAAAACCACGAGGGCAACAAGCACAAACCAGATACTAGATCTCAGAGGAATCATACAGTAGATACTCAAGAAATCAAAGATACTCAAAAACACAACACAGTCAGTTACATCCTCAGAGGATTCAGGGCCCGTACTCATAAATTGTCACAGGGTAGGAATGCTGATCTAGGATCAGGTCCCACCTGTCTCGGATAAGAATCCA
This sequence comes from Oncorhynchus kisutch, assembly GCF_002021735.2. Classification (NCBI taxonomy): domain Eukaryota; kingdom Metazoa; phylum Chordata; class Actinopteri; order Salmoniformes; family Salmonidae; genus Oncorhynchus; species Oncorhynchus kisutch. The sequence goes on along the minus strand of NC_034184.2, from coordinate 63,392,353 downwards.
GAGCTGCCATGGTGATACTCACCTTACCACATGTCAGAGTCTGTGGTGTGGCATGGAACATCCTTTTGTAGTCCTTAACCTTCACATTACAGCGAGACTTCCTCATTACAGCCTCCTCAAACTCCCTCCAGATCTCCTCACAGTCATAGCTACAGTAACACACACAGCACTTTTACCTACAGCACCAGTCAAAAGTTTGGACACACCTACTCATTCCAGGGTTTTCCTTTATTTTTTACTATTTTCTACATTGTAGAATAATAGCGAAGACATCAAAACTATGAAATAACACATATGGAATCATGTACCATGAAATAACACATGAAATCATGTAGTAACCAAAAAAGTGTAAAACAAATCAAAATATATTTAATATTTGAGAGTCTTCAAAGTAGCCACCCTTTGCCTTGATGACAACTTTGCACACTCTTGGAATTCTCTCAACCAGCTTCATGAGGTAATCACCTGGAATGCATTTCAATTAACAGATCTGCCTTGTTAAAAGTTAATTTGTGGAATTTATTTCCTTTTTAATGCTTTTGAGCTGAGTTGTGTTGTGACAAGGTAGAAGTGGTATACAGAATATAGCCCTATTTGGTAAAAGACCAAGTTCTGGCAAGAACAGCTCAAATAATCAATGAGAAATGACAGCCAAACATAAGACATGATGGTCAGTCAAGCCATAAAATTCCAGGATCTTTAAAGTTTCTTCAAGTGCAGTCACAAAAAACATCAAGCTCAATGATGAAACTGATTCGCATGAGGACAGGAAAGGAAGACCCAGAGTTACCTCTGCTGCAGAGGATAAGTTCATTTGAGTTAACTGCACCTTAGATTGCAGCCCAAATAAATGCTTCACAGAGTTCAAGTAACAGACACCTCTCAACATCAACTGTTCAGAGGAGACTGCATCAATCAGGCCCTCGTGGTCGAATTGATGCAAAGAAACCACTGCTAAAGGATACCAATAATAAGAAGAGACTTGCTTGGGCCAAGAAACACGAGCAATGGACATTAGACCGGTGGAAATCTGTCCTTCGGTCTGATGAGTCCAAATTTGAGATTTTTGGTTCCAACTGCCTTGTCTTTCTGAGACACAGAGTAGGTGAACGGATGATCTCTGCATGTGAGGTTCCCACCGTGAAGCATGGAATAGGAAGTGTGATGGTGTGGAGGTTCTTTGCTGGTGACACTGTCAGTGATATATTTACAATTAAAGCACACAGTGTTCTGCAGTGATATGCCATCCCATCTGGTTGGCGCTTAGTGGGACTATCATTTGTTTTTCAACAGGACAATGACTCAACATACCTCCAGGCTGTGTAAGGGCTAATTGACCAAGAAGGATTGTGATGGAGTGCTGCATCAGATGACCTGGCCTCCACAATCACCTGACCTCAACCCAATTGAGAAGGTTTGGGATGAGTTGGACCGCAGAGTGAAGGAAAAGCAGCTCAGCATATGTGGGAACTCCTTCAAGACTATTGGAAAAGCATTCCAGGTGAAGCTGGTTGAGAAGAATCTAGGTGAAGCTGGTACTTTGAAGAATCTAAAATTTATTTGTTTGGATACTACATGATTCCTTATGTGTTTTTATAGTTTTGATGTCTTCACTATTATTCTACAATGTAGAAAATAGTACAAATAAAGAAAACCCTTGAATGAGTAGGTGTGTCCAAACTTTTGACTGGTACTGTATATCTAATCATAGATAACATTTTTTTAAATATGTCATGTTGAGAGCATGTTGCATATAATGAAATAAGATCCCTTACAAAAAAATCACACAAAATTCACGTAATCACATGATCTCATGTGATTTTATGTGACTTTAATGTGATAACATGTCACAACATGATCCCATGTGAAATAAATGGACAACATGGGGATGCAAAAAACATGTGATGACATGAAACTACACATGTCATTTGAACACATGTGATAACCCAGGTGTTAAATGCCATTGAGAATATTTTGCTTTAAAATGCTTAATTTACATTAATTCAATTTAAACAGTCATAGTCCCCTGCAGGTTTTAGTTAGATTCTGGTTTGTTCCAGGGCCATCCCCAAGAACATTTTTAAAACATAGTGTCATGGTCCTCTTGATTACTTGGGACTTAACTGCACAAACTTTTGGTTGCAACCTGAAGTACCTGCTGCGTCACCAGGTCTGTGGACATAAAGGAGATTGGCTGTACATATTGCCTAGAATACATTTTTGCACTTTTCTTAAGTATATACAATAATTTGAATGTCTAATTTCTATAAAATTACATTATGCTGCTCTATTCTGATTTCAATTAGTGTAAAAAACATAGTTTTATTTTGAACTGTGACCACACTTGGGACCCAGCCTTAACTAGGATTTGAACTTAATTAAAACCTGCTGCATGTCCTTCCATTCCACCAATATTTGCAAATGTGTATATATATATATATATATATATATTTTTTTTTTTTTAAATATCACATTTACATAGGTTTTCAGACCATTTACTCCACACTTTTTAATGCACATGTGGCAGAGATTACAGCCAGACAGGATTGGGTTGAGGCACATATCTGGGAAGGGTACCAAAACATTTCTGCAGCATTGAAGGTCCCCAAGAACACAGTGGCCTCCATCATTCTTAAATGGAAGAAGTTTGTAATCACCAAGACTCCTCCTGGAGCTGGCCACCTGGCCAAAGTGAGCAACCGAGGGAGAAGGGCCTTGGTCAGGGAGGTGAGCAAGAACCCGGTGGTCACTCTGACAGAGCTCCAGAGTTCCTATGTGGATATGGGAGAACCTTCCAGAAAGACAATCATCTCTGCAGCACTCCACCAATCAGGCTTTTATGGTAGAGTGCCAGACGGATGCCACTCCTCAGTAAAAGGCACATGACAGCCGGCTTAGAGTTTGCCAAAAGGCACCTAAAGGACTCTCAGACCATGAGAAACAAGATTCTCTGGTCTGATGAAACCAAGATTGAACTCTTTGGCCTGAATGCCAAGCATCACATCTGGAGGAAACCTGGCACCATCCCTACGAGTGAAGCATTGTCGTGGCAGCATCATGCTGTGGGGATGATTTTCAGCAGCAGGGACTGGGAGACTCGTCAGGATCGAGGCAAAGATGAATGGAGCAAAGTACAGAGAGATCCTTGATGAAAACCTGCTCCAGAGCGCTTAGGACCTCAGACTGGGGTGAAGGTTCACCTTCCAACAGGACAACAACTCTAAGCACACAGCGAAAACAACGGAGGAGTGGCTTCGGGACAAGTTTTTGAATGTCCTTGAGAGGCCCAGCCAGATCCCGGACTTGAACCCGATCGAACATCTCTGTAGAGACCTGAAAATAGCTGTGCAGCAACACTCCCCATTCAGCATGACAGAGCTTGACAGGATCTGCAGAAAAGAATGGGAGAAACTCCCCAAATATTGGTGTGCCAAGCTCGTAGTATCATACCCAAGAAGACACAAGGCTGTAATCGCTGCCAAAGGTGCTTCAACAAAGTATTGAGTAAAGGGTATGAATACTTATGTAAATGTGATATTTTGTGTTTTTTATTATTTAATTTTTGCAAAAATTAAAAAATAAACCGTTTTTGCTTTTTCCTTGTTGGGTATTGTGCATAGATTGATTAGGGGGAAAATTAAAATGTAATTCATTTTTAAATAAGGCTGTAACGTAACAAAATGTGGAAAAAGTTAAGGGGTCTGAAAACTTTCCGAATGCACTGTATATACAAAAGGTATATGGACACCCCTTCAAATGAGTGGATTTGTCTATTTCAGCCACACTCGTTGCTGACAGGTGTATAAAATCGAGTACAAAGCCATGCAAACATTGGCAGTAGAATGGTCTTACTGAAGAACTCAATGGCTTTCAATGTGGCACTGTCATAGGATGCTACCTTTCCAACCAGTCAGTCCGTCAAATGTTTGCCTTGCTAGAGCTGCCACGGTCAAATATTGGCAAGTAGAATGGCCTTACTGAAGAGCTCAGGGACATTCAACATGGCACTGTCACAGGATGCCACCTTTCCAACAAGTCTGTTCAGCTGGAATGGTGTAAAGCTCGCCGCCATTGGACTATGGAGCAGTGGAAACACCTTCTCTGGAGTGATGAATCTGGCAGTCGGTCGGGTTTGGCGGATGCATAGTGCCAACTGTAAAGTTTGGTGGAGGAGGAATAAGGGTCTGGGGCAGTTTTTCATGGTTCGGGCTAGGCCCCTTAGTTCCAGTGAAGGGAAATCTTAACGCTATTGCACAGAATGACATACTAGACGATTCTGTGCTTCCAAATTTGTGGCAACAGTTTGGGGAAGGCCCTTTCCTGATTCAGCATGACAATGGCCCTGTGCGAGGTCAATTCAAGAAATGGTTTGTCAAGATTGGTGTGGAAGAACTTGACTGGGCTGCACAGAGTCTTGACCTCAACCCCATCGAACACCTTTGGGATGAATTGGAACGCCGACTGCGAGCCAGGCCTAATCGCCCAACATCAGTGCCCAACCTCACTAATGCTCTTGTAGCTGAATGGAAGCAAGTCCCCGCAGCAATTTTCCAAAATGTAGTGGAGTGCCTTCCCAGAAGAGGGGAGGCTGTTATAGCAGCAAATGGGGGACAAACTCCATATTAATGCAGATGATTTTGGAATGAGATGATTGACTAGCAGGTGTCCACATACTTTTGGTTGTGTAGTGTAGTTGTCCTCGGGCTACACCATAATGCTACCCCAGGGAGTGCTGCTGAGACAACTGTAGACCTTCATTGCAAAACAGTGTGTTTTAATCAATTATTTGGTGACAATATATTTTGTATAGTTTTACCTAAAAAGGATAACTTTAATGTTTCACAATTTTTATTTGTATGAAATTCACTGTTGAGGGTGGTTCTTCCCTTCCTCTGAGAAGCTTCCACTGATTTCACAGCTACACATATGAACTCACATGGTACAGTTCACTACCTTGTAAGTACAATGGGAGGGCAAACTGTAAACGGGGGGAACGAGGGTCCTTTAAAAAAAAAAGACATTTCCTGCAATTCTACCCTTATTATGCCTTTGTTGATTGGTATTTTGAGGGGTATATGGAGGGGTATTTTGAAAATAAGTGGAAGGATAAGTGGAAGACCCCCAATCACAGAGAGAGACATTTTCCGTTTTAAAATGTTATGAGTGAAAGAGAAATTTGCAGTGTTCCATGCAATTCTACATTTTGACAATGGGCAGAGATTGAAATTTTCTGTTTTAATGCTGATCTCATATTATTCTTCACATTTTGCCATGAGGATGAGAAAATATTGCAGTTTTAAAGTGACTGGCCAGTGAAAATCTCACTTTTAAAAGTTCATATTCTGTTAACTCACACCCAAATAATGACTTACCCTTTTTTCGCATTTGTGGCCAAAGCATACATTTGAGAAAAAACACTTGATAAAAAACCCCATCTCAAATAGACCATTTAAAAACTACTTGCTATTTCCTCATAGAGGATGATGTCATCCTCCTGAGGAGGATGAGCTGGCCTATCAGTGGTCTACTTGCATTAATATCTTTAATGACCGGTATACACCCTCACCATTCTGTTGTTGTGGTATGCCCACAGCATTCCAACACAGAAAAGTTACTTTTTAACATACATAATTTAAAAAAATGTGGAGGTAAAACAATTTAACTTATATTAAGGATTAATTAATTGTAGGTCATATTTCATAGAAATCGGGAAACACTGGACAGTTACTTTAAAGGTCTATTTTTGCCCCCCAAAAAAGAATAATGGCTTTAAACTGTATAACTGATCAATGCACCATCATACCAGGTCATTTAATGCTTAAAAAAGGTATGAATAAGATATTTGGCTACAGAAGTGCAATTTCTTACCGATCTCTCTAGCTTTCGTCTTCATCCAAAACCAAATCCTGTGAAATGACCTCAACACACACTGGAGGAGAAACTGGCTAGCTACGAGTAGCTATCTTAGCTAACGAACTACCTACGTCGGTCGTGGCGTGCATGAGGATTGTTTTTTGTGCCCAAAAAGCGACCATTAAAGCTAAGCTCTACACATTTTGCCATTGCTTATGACTTGTTCATATGCTATCTGGGGTGACCCTGACCTCCAGCGCCCCCCTATCCAATTATACAGGTAATGGAGGTGCTGCAGCAATCCCTGGTTGTGATGGACAAAGTGGAAGAATTTGTGTTGTTGCAATAAAAAACTATTAAACCATTTTTTCAATATCGATTTAAATGATAATGTGATTGAGGTAGGGGAGAGAAAAAAACATGAGATATTTATAAACGGCTCCCATTCTGCATTGAGACTCAACTATTCAGTTGGGGGGGGGGGTCTGGAGTCGGACACGAGCTCTGCTGCACTATAAGGCAGCCCCCCACACCTCTCTGATTCAGACACATTTTATCTGAATACATTCAGTTGTACAACTGACTAACCTGTCAATATACAGTCATAACACTGTCGTGACACATATTTAGGCCTGTTGTGACATGTATTATTTTAAGGCTGGTTATGACACCTACATAAGAGTGTTAAAACCCACAAAGCCTCCCACGATAGTTATTTTATGTCTGGTTATGACACCTACATAAGAGTGTCAAATCCCACAAGACCTACCACACAAGGCGAAGCATTGCAGATTACACCATAGCCTACTTGAAAACTTAATGTGTATGTTATATAACATTTTCTGAAATGTACCATATTAAATTATTGTAATTGTGCACACATTGATGTCAGACATGTACCTACTGTACCCCAATGCTCTGTTGCTGATGACTGGGATGAATGCAGGAGTAAATTTTAGGAGCAGGACAAGACACTATCTTTGAGTGATGACTGACATATGGCCATGCTCGTGATAGGCCTATCTGGTTTATATGATTATGGTGGTCATAATTCTTGACAGAATCAAGTAAAATGACACAGGATGGTCATAATACTTCATGACAGTGTCATAAAGTGTATTTTCTACAAGTTATTTAAGCAATAAGGCCCAAGGGCGCGCACGCACACACACAGTCCAACTCCCAGAGAAAGGGAGTATAATGTGGGATTATCTGTCACAGGAAGTCGTGCAGAGCCCAAAGCTTTATGATGCACTACCAATTACACTGCCTCCTTTAAACTTTTATGATCGAAGACATCGGTTACCTCTGTTTTCACGCCCTGATTAGATTTATGATTAGAGGAAATGGATGGATCGCAGTGTCCAAAAGGGTGCTAGATGTAGCAGTGTTGTAATTCCTCATTAAGTCTCACGCATTATGTTGCTAACCCATCACTCTCTAACAGGAGGGAGTGCATTCATCTTAGCTGTGACATATTCGTTCTCAACAAGTACAGAGACATCACTCATGCTTCTCCAATACAGCCCTCTCTCTCTGCCTGTGAGGCTATGACAGACATGGTAGGACATTAAAACTAGTTTTTCAACCACTCCACAAATGTATTTTTAACAAACTATCATTTTGGCAAGTCGGTTAGGACATCTACTTACAGAAGTAATTATTCCAAAAACTTATAATTCACTGTATCACAATTCCAGTGGGTCATAAGTTTACATATACTAAGTTGACTGTGCCTTTAAACAGCTTGGGAAATTCCAGAAAATGATGTCATGGCTTTAGAAGCTTCTGATAGGCTAATTGACATCATTTGAGTCATTTGAGTCAATTGGAGGTGTACCTGTATTTCAAGGCCTACCTTCAAACTCAGTTTCTCTTTGCTTGATATCATGGTAAAAAGAAAAGAAAGAAATCAGCCAAACCTCAGAAAAAAAATAGTAGACTTACAAGTCTGGTTCATCCTTGGGAGCAATTTTCAAACGTCTGAAGGTACCATGTTCATCTGTACAAACAATAGTACGCAAGTATAAACACCATGGGACCACGCAGCCGTTATACCGCTCAGGAAGGAGACACGTTCGGTCTCCTAGAGATGAACGTACTTTGGTGCAAAAGGTGCAAATCAATCCCAGAACAACAGCAAAGGACCTTGTGAGGATGCTGGAAGAAACAGGTACAAAAGTTGTTGGAATGAGACCAAGGTGCAGCGTGGTGCAGCGTGGTTGGCAAACATCTTACTTTTATTTAAAATGAACACCAAAAATCCAACAAAATACAAAAACGAGGGTAAAGTTCGGCAGGCTATAGAGCAACTAACAAAATCAAGATCCCACATCTGAAAGGGGGAAAGGGCTGCCTAAGTATGATCCCCAATCAGAGACAACAATAAACAGCTGCCTCTGATTGGGATCCATACTAGGCCAACAAAGACCTAACCAAATAGAGAATAAAAAAGGCTCTCTAAGGTCAGGGCGTGACAATATCAACAGTGAAACGAGTCCAATATTGACATAACCTGAAAGGCCGCTCAGCAAGGAAGAAGCCACTGCTCCAAAACCGCCATGAAAAGCCAGACTATGGTTTGCAACTGCACATGGGGACAAAGATTGTACTTCTTGGGAAAATGTCCTCTGGTCTGATGAAGCAAAAATAGAACTGTTTGGCCCTAATGACCACCGTTATGTTTGGAGGAAAAGGGGGGAGGCTTGCGAACCGAAGAACATCATCCCAACAGGGAAGCACGGGGTTGGCAGCATCATGTTGTGGGGGTGCTTTGCTGCAGGAGGGACTGGTGCACTTCACAAAATAGATGGCATCATGAGGCAGGAAAATTATGTGGATATATTGAAGCAACATCTCAAGACTTCAGTCAGGAAGTTAAAGCTTGGTCGCAAGTGGGTGTTCCAAATGGACAATGACCCCAAACATACTTCCAAAGTTGTGGCAAAATGACTTAAGGACAACAAAGTCAAGGTATTGGAGTGGCCATCACAAAGCCCTGACCTCAATCCTATAGAACATTTGTGGGCAGAACTGAAAAAATGCGTGCGAGCAAGAAGACCTACAAATCTGACTCAGTTACACCAGCTCTGTCAGAAGGAATGGGCCAAAATTCACCCAACTTATTGTGGGAAGCTTGTGGAAGGCTACCCGAAATTTGATCCAAGTTAAACAATTTAAAGGCAATGCTACCAAATACTAATTGGGTGTATGTGAACTTCTGACCCACTGGGAATGTGATGAAAGAAATAAAAGCTGAAATAAATCAATCTCTCTGCTATTATTCTGACATTTCACATTCTTAAAATAAAGTGATGATCTTAACTGACCTAAGACAGGGAATTTTTGCTCTGATTAAATGTCAAGAATTGTGAAACCCTGAGTTTATATGCATTTGGCTAAGCTGTATGTAAACTTCCGACTTCAACTGTATATATGCATTCGTGAAATGGTAGGTGCTTTGTGTTTGTTTTGCATGGCCAGTGATGTGATCGATTCGCGGTACAATTACATCGGAGTGGAAGGTGGCGAGATGACATGTCCTTTTAACAAATTGACTTCTGGTTTCACATGAGGTTATTGTCATTCATTGTACGTTTGTACGTATTGCGCAATTCTTTTAGCTACTGTAACCTTGTTTTCAGACTTGCTTCAAAGTTTGCCTGCTTTGATAGAGTCATAAGAGTAAAAATTAACCACCATAACTCCGTACCGAAACAGGAAGTACTTTAAAGGCTCATTGCTAGAGGTTGACGAAAACCCACACGCGAAGGATGTATTGACTGTGACTGTGAACCCCGTTTCTTACTCAGTAATGGAGGTACAGTGAAACTTTTATGTTTTATGTTTTATGAGCACTTGCATTGCACCATTGTGATCATTCCAATGAAAATGAAGGGTCAATTAAATGAATAAATCAAGTGTGAACATACTGAAGCAGTTTGCACTCAGCGTTCATGACACTGTCAGCCAATCAGCATTCAGGGCTCGAACCACCCAGTTTATAATTAGACATACCACAGCATTATTGAATACGCGTTTCTGATTGGTTAAAATGGAATTCTAGAATGGAAATTAAAACCAGATAACTGGACAGTTCGAAAATATATCGGGGAACCTTGCAATCATGACGCAATAAGCGCCTACACATGCAGACCGTCCTTGCTACAAAGTTACAGAATGCTAAACCAACAACCACACAAAACGGAATAAGATACATTGTAAATGCAGGTCCTACGAGGAACAAACTTTACTAGGAAACTTTCATTGGGGGGGGGGAGCGTCTGATGACTTAACGTGGTGAGTGATGAACAAGAATGTATCTGGTCCCTACTGTTGCAGTCATTACGCAAGTGGCGCTATGCTGTAAAGTACTTCCATGTTTCTAGTTTGACCAGCTGTTATCAGCAACTGATATTTTAAAATTTGGTTGTCATATAGGCAGGTTTGCTAGCAACAAACAATTGTTCAAATTCCTAGCCTAGTGTTGGAAAAACAATGTGATCTCCTCATTATGAAGTGTTGAGTGTTCTGACGAGAAGGAAAACTTTTCTACCTATGCCAGGCATAATCAGCCATTATCAGCTCATTGTTATGGATGTACCCAAATGAATGTCAACAGAAAACAGCTACTTTGCTGTTACTCTACCTGCAAAGGTTGTGACTGTGTTAGCCGTAGCTAGCTGGCTAGCTAACAAGCAAGGGATAAGATCGTTGCCATGGAACATAAAAAAGCGAATGGCTGGGTCGCGTCCATAAATATCGAACTAAACGAACTAATGACTGGGTCCAAAAGATGAGAAAGTATGAATTCACTTATAAAGATGAAAATATCAACAACAACAAAAAAGTATTTCTACCGGTAAAGTAAATGTGTGCTTTCAAATGGTTTTCTTTCTTTCTTTCTCTCTCTCTCTCTCTCTCGGAGGACCTGAGCCCTAGGACCATGCCTCAGGACAACCTGGCATGATGACTCCTTGCTGTCCCCAGTCCACCTGGCCGTGCTGCTGCTCCAGTTTCAACTGTTCTGCCTGTGGCTATGGAACACTGACCTGTTCACCGGACGTGCTACCTGTCCCAGACCTGCTGTTTTCAACTCTCTAGAGACAGCAGAAGCGGTAGAGATACTCTTAATGATTGGCTATGAAAAGCCAACTGACATTTACTCCTGAGGTGCTGACTTGTTGCACCCTCGACAACTACTGTGATTATTATTATTTGACCATGCTGGTCATTTATGAACATTTGAACATCTTGGCCATGTTCTGTTATAATCTCCACCCGGCACAGCCAGAAGAGGACTGGCCACCCCTCACAGCCTGGTTCCTCTCTAGGTTTCTCCCTAGGTTTTGGCCTTTCTATGGAGTTTTCCCTAGCCACTGTGCTTCTACACCTGCATTGCTTGCTGTTTGGGATTTTAGGCTGGGTTTCTGTACAGCACTTTGCGATATCAGCTGATGTAAGAAGGGCTAAATAAATACATTTGATTTGATTTTTCTTTGGCAACTGTAAGCAATTGTATTTTATTGTTAGCCTGCAATACTTTATTATAAAAGATGGCTATTTTGCCTATGTTCCACAAACACATTTTCACATGTGAATCAGGTTATTTTCCACATGTGAAATCAGGTTATTTTCCACATGTGAAATCATGTGGTTTCCCATAAGGGATTCTATGTTAGAAATACATTTGATTTGTCGGTCAAACTGCCTACTTTTTCATGTCTTACCCACACTTTACCTGGAATTAGGCCAAACTAGTGTTATGTAGCTGTAACATCGACCAATCACAATGTGTTTCAGGTTAGGTGTCGTCCCCATTCCAGCTGTCAAACCATCAGTGCAAAACAGGACAATGACAAACCCTGATGAAAGAAAATAACACAAGTACAATACCTCTTTGAATATATTCATCAATGTCTATAAAGGTGTTCTTTCACTCAGGTTATGGAGGTACTATTGAATATAACTCACATAATATGAGCATGTGGAATATGCTAGAGGTCGACGAAGACTTCTGAAAGGTCATGGTGTTCAGAGCTCATGGATGGAGCTCTCCAAGGTACGCCCCAGACCCCTCTTACTTTCAGAGTTAGGCCCTGTCACTGTCAATAGAGAAAGAAATAGTGAGTGAGAGTAACGAAGTGTGTGTATGTGTGTGCACGTGCTTGGTGACATCAATTGACATCAAGAGTGTGAAGTCAATGAAGAGACCAAATCAAATCAAACTTTATTTGAGACATGCCCTGAATACAACAAGTGTAGACTTTACCATGAAATGCTTACTTACAAGCCCTTAACCAAGAGTGCAGTTCAAGAAGAAGAAAATATTTACCAAGTAGGCTAAAATAAAAAGTAATAATAAAAAGTAACACAATAAGAATAACGAGGCTATATACAGGGGGCACCGGTACCGAGTCAGTGTGCAGGGGTACAGGCTAGTTGAGGTAATCTGCACATGTAGGTGGGGGCGAAGACTATGACTATGCATAGGTAACTAACAAACAGCGAATAGCAGCAGTGTACAAGAGAGGGGAGACTCTTATTATAATTTCATGCTCTCTCTTTCTCTCTCTCTGTGTGTTGGTGTTTGCATGCTTGGTGACCTCAAGTGTGAGGTAAAAGAAGAGACAACCCATGTGTTATCCCAAATGTGACTCTAATTATAATTTCACGCTATACTACTAGGAAGCACATTTGTGCAATGGGGGAGAGGTCAACCACTAGAAGTTTGCAGAAAGACATACAAACAGGCCATACATAGTGTCAGGTTAAAAAAAATTGGTAGGTAGTGTAAGATTCTGGTCAGTGTGTGTAATCGTGAGGAGTTGGTGTTGGTAGGGTATGTCGGAGGGTATGACTTTAGTTAGAGATAGGGTTTATGAGTTGGGTTAGTAGAGTAACAGTGTTTACAAGTGGCTGGCAGAGCTCCTTGCGTCTCTCACTACTCTCAAGAGAACACACACTGGGTTTGTTGCCTGTTAAATCTAATCAGCTAAGGGAATGTGGCTGTCTCTTCCCACTGTCTTTGTGTCCTGCCATAAAGGTGGTTGTCTTTCAGATGTTTACAGTAGATGTAAGGGTAAACAGTCCATCAAGCACACACACTGTCTTTGTGTCCTGTCATAAAGGTGGTTGTCTTTCAGATGTTTACAGTAGATGTAAGGGTAAACAGTCCATCAAGCACACACACTGTCTTTGTGTCCTGTCATAAAGGTGGTTGTCTTTCAGATGTTTACAGTAGATGTAAGGGTAAACAGTCCATCAAGCACACACACTGTCTTTGTGTCCTGTCATAAAGGTGGTTGTCTTTCAGATGTTTACAGTAGATGTAAGGGTAAACAGTCCATCAAGCACACACACTGTCTTTGTGTCCTGTCATAAAGGTGGTTGTCTTTCAGATGTTTACAGTAGATGTAAGGGTAAACAGTCCATCAAGCACACACACTGTCTTTGTGTCCTGTCATAAAGGTGGTTGTCTTTCAGATGTTTACAGTAGATGTAAGGGTAAACAGTCCATCAAGCACACACACTGTCTTTGTGTCCTGTCATAAAGGTGGTTGTCTTTCAGATGTTTACAGTAGATGTAAGGGTAAACAGTCCATCAAGCACACACACTGTCTTTGTGTCCTGTCATAAAGGTGGTTGTCTTTCAGATGTTTACAGTAGATGTAAGGGTAAACAGTCCATCAAGCACACACACTGTCTTTGTGTCCTGCCATAAAGGTGGTTGTCTTTCAGATGTTTACAGTAGATGTAAGGGTAAACAGTCCATCAAGCACACACACTGTCTTTGTGTCCTGTCATAAAGGTGGTTGTCTTTCAGATGTTTACAGTAGATGTAAGGGTAAACAGTCCATCAAGCACACACACTCAAAATAAAGGCAGGCATTACTGATTAATGATTTTTTTTTGTTTTGGTCATTTTTTTGTTAAAAGCCAATCATCCATTTTCTTATCACTCATGAAGTAAAGTACAGTTCAAACTCACCAAATCAACACAAATACCTTACCTACGATTAGAATAAATCAACAGGAAACAATAACATGGTAATAAATCAGTAATCATGTCAAACATATTCAATAGAAACACTCAGTCCAAAAACGAATACATAAAAACCAGCCAAAGACCAAGAAGTGCTTACCACTGCATAAGAAGGGACACAAACATTGATGAGTTGATGAACATTTAGCTCCACAACATCTGGATGTCCGTAGGAGTGGTGTTCATTTCCCTCCCTGCACAGTAGCAGTGTCCTGGGGTTGTGCAGTGGACATTACCCTCCTCCCTTGGCAACTAAGAAACCTGAGGGGCTGGGCTCCCAAGACAGACACAGCCCTATCTCAACCCATAGAGCTGGTCTGAGGGAATAAACTAGGCCTTTTCTTGCCACAGACAGATGGCCCGCATGACTCTCATTACAACCGTCTCCACACAGAGGGCAGGAAAAGGACTCTGGGGAAGGACACTTACCATATGCAGGGACAGGGGCGAGCACACACATATCATATGAATACATAAAGATACGATTTTTGAATTTACTTATATTTATTTTAAGGCTGGAAAAGGGGTGGATTGCCAATCAACATACGGTGTGTGCAGTATCACTTAGTGGCCAGGAGATGGTGTTAATTGTCTTGTTTGTATGCGAGTTATGGTTTCAATCCCCATCCCAGCCTTGTACTCTGTTTCAATCATACAGTCGTGGCCAAAAGTTTTGAGAATGACACAGAAATGAGTTTTCACAAAGTCTGCTACCTCAGTTTGTATGATGGAAATTTGCATACTCTCCAGAATGTTATGAAGAATGATCAGATGAATTGCAATTAATTGCCGTGCAAATGAACTGAATCCCCCAAAAACATTTCCACTGCATTTCAGCCCTACCACAAAAGGACCAGCTGACATCATGTCAGTGATTCTCTCGTTAACACAGGTGTGAGTGTTGACGAGGACAAGGCTGGAGATCACTCTGTCATGTTGATTGAGTTCGAATAACAGACTTGAAGCTTCAAAAGGAGGGTGGTGCTTGGAATCATTGTTCTTCCTCTGTCAAACATGGTTACCTGCAAGGAAACGCGTGCCGTCATCATTGCTTTGCACAAAAAGGGCTTCACGGGCAAGGATATTGCTGCCAGTAAGATTGCACCTAAATCAACCATTTTTTCGGATCATCAAGAATTTCAAGGAGAGTGGTTCAATTGTTATGAAGAAGGCTTCAGGATGCCCAAGAAAGTCCAGCAAGCGCCAGGACCACCTCCTGGGGCGGCAGGGTAGCTTAGTGGTTAGAGCATTGGACTAGTAACCGGAAGGTTGCAAGTTCAAACCCCCGAGCTGACAAGGTACAAATCTATCGTTCTGCTCCTGAACAGGCAGTTAACCCAGGCTGTCATTGAAAATAAGAATTCGTTCTTAACTGACTTGCCTAGTTAAATAAAGGTAAAATTTATTTTTAAAAGTTGATTCATTGCGGGATCGGGGAACAACCAGTACAGAGCTTGCTCAGGAATGGCAGCAGGCAGGTGTGAGTGCACGCACAGTGAGGTGAAGACTTTTGGAGGATGGCCTGGTGTCAAGAAGGGCAGCAAAGAAGCCACTTCTCTCCAGGAAAAACATCAGGGACAGACTGCAAAAGGTACAGGGATTGGACTGCTGAGGACTGGGGTAAAGTCATTTTCTCTGATGAATCCCCTTTCCGATTGTTTGGGGCATCCGGAAAAAAGCTTGTCTGGAGAAGACAAGGTGAGTGCTACCATCAGTCCTATGTCATGCCAACAGTAAAGCATCCTGAGACCATTCATGTGTGGGGTTGCTTCTTAGCCAAGGGAGTGGGTTCACTCACAATTTTGCCTAAGAACACAGCCATGAATAAAGAATGGTACTAACACATCCTCCGAGAGCAACTTCTCCCAACCATCCAGGAACAGTTTGTTGACAAACAATGCCTTTTCCAGCATGATGGAGCACCTTGCCATAAGGCAAAAGCAAAACATCGATATTTTGGGTCCATGGCCAGGAAACTCCCCAGACCTTAATCCCATTGAGAACTTGTGGACAATCCTCAATAGGCGGGTGGACAAACAAAAACCCACAAATTCTGACAAACTCCAAGCACTGATTATGCAAGAATGGGCTGCCATCAGTCCATGTGGCCCAGAAGTTAATTGACAGCATGCCAGGGCGGATTGCAGAGGTCTTGAAAAAGAAGGGTCAACACTGCAAATATTGACTATTTGCATCAACTTCATGTAATCGTAAATAAAAGCCTTTGACACTTATTTTTTTAATTTTTTTATTTTACCTTTATTTAACCAGGCAAGTCAGTTAAGAACACATTCTTATTTTCAATGACGGCCTGGGAACAGTGGGTTAACTGCCTGTTCAGGGGCAGAACGACAGATTTGTACCTTGTACAACCTTCCGGTTACTAGTCCAACGCACTAACCACTAGGCTACCCTGCCGCCCCGGCAGTATTCCATAGTAACATCTGACAAAAATATCTAAAGACACTGACGCAGCAAACTTTGTGAAAATTAATATTTGTGTCATTCTCAAAACTTTTGGCCACGACTGTACATTATCAGGAAGTTGATCCTTCCATCACATACAGTATAATAAAAATTGCATTTTTATAATTATAATTTGTAGATTATAACCCCTCTCCTCTCCCCTAGAACTCTTCCCCCGTGTTATTGCTGTAAAATAGACTGGTTTCTCTTAGCCAATTTACCTGGTCAAATGAAGACATATATTAATGTCTGTTTCATGCAAATCATTATTTCTGCTGATATCTTGGTAAACCAGGTTACACAGAACTCTGATATAGAACTACAGACACTTTCGGGTAATATACATATTGTAGGGAATACATGTTTATTTCAGTTTAATTGTATATATCAACAGCAAATAGTCTTACATTATCATATTTAATTTCACAAATAATTATATCCAATACATGTATTCACTCTTATAACATATTAATGTGTGTGTGTGTGTGTGTGTTTCCATCTTGTCCTGTGCACATGTTCTCCCCTACTACATATGAAGCTAGAGACCAGAAAACATACATACAGAGAGAAACATTACATCACTCTTGTCATCACGCAATACAATAATCAGTATTGAAGGACTGCAATTCCTACAATTGATGCATACAAACTGTACTATGGCTTGCAAACAATTTTTTAAAATGTAGACGTTAAACGAGGTTGAGGGATTACTGGTCATACCTTTCGGAGGTCCAGCACATCCTGCAGCATATAGCGGATTCTGGGGGAGGTTGTCCTATTCTTCACAATCTTCACAATCGCGTTGTAGTACTGATCCATTCTGGGCTGTGGAAGTATAGACAGGCCAAGTGAATGTAGTTGACGGATTTGTAGATCTGAATCTATTGGATTGATCTATCCAATCATTTGGAATTAAAATGCACTGTACTGTACTCATAGAAATATAACAGATCACATCAATAAATCAATACAGTGCTGTACCCTGGCCTTCTCTGAGCCCTTGCCGATGGTGGGGAGCATTATGCACAGACACTCCAGAGAGTTATCGTCGCCGTCCTTTGCAAGCTTTACAATGCAATCGTGCATAATGGCTTCTGTAAGTATCTTCAACTGGAACAACTCGCAAATGAATCTGATGTTGCCTAGAGACCGTCTGCACCACATGGCCTTGGCCTCCTCCTCCTCCCCCTGGAAGGTTTGGACAAGCTTCACAAGCTGCATCAGAGTTTTTTTAAGCACTTTATGGGAATTTAATTGGGAATAACACAATTTATTTCCACTGCAATGTAAGGAGCAAGTTCCAATGTCATATACTGTATGTCAAATATGTGTTCAGTGTGTGCTGTCTATGGAGTAACCAAGGAACATTTGCTTTAATGACACACATATTGTCGTGAATTCAGGGGGAAATCACAACCAGGGCTAGGAACTAGCAACTGTCAATCGAACCCCTTAGTTGTTAAACCAAGAGATCCAGACCTCTTTCCAAGGTCACAAGATGTCAGTTTAAGCTACTCCCTAAAATATGTTATTGTACCTTGGTGGTGGTGTCCAGCTCCTTCTGCTTTCCTCCAAAGAGCTCAGATATATTATTATAAAACTCTGACTGGCATCGATTCAGCAGTAATTTACGGAAATTCAAAATCACTCCCGGATTACATGACGTTGGCACTTTGAGCTGAAGAGTAAAAAGGATGTTACAAAAGTCAAAATGCCTGTGAATCAATGTTTTAAGTGGTCCTCACATTTGGCAAACAAGAGCTAAGACAATGGGAGACGGGCACAAACACAGTTGCAGACTTACCCTCATTAGACAGTGGCACAAGTTGGCGTAGACCGCAGAGCAGGCAGGGTGTGCAATTGCCCTCTCATATATGAGGTCAATGATGCCCTTCAGCTTGTCTTCTGTGTCAATGGTGAGCTCAGTCACTACCACCATCAACTCCCTGACGTTCTTAGGAGTCAGCCTGTCCAGGATGTGACCCATAGGGACAAACAGCTTCTGCATCTGTGGATCTTCAGCTTGCATGGTTTCCTTCAAGCCCTTTAGGAGAGATATGGGTGACATGGCAAAATAGCATTGGCAATATTCCTTTTAGAAGGTACTACAACACAACTACAGTAGGCACTTACCAGGTTCTGTTCTACTGAATCCTCACTGCCAAGATTGCCAGTTATATCTAGACCAGATCCAAAGATTAGAGAGAGATAGATATATAAGTAGAGAGAGACAGAGAGCAGAAAACTAAATACATCAATGTTGAGCCGCAGGTAGTGTCCTAGTGGAGACTGTAGACAATGTACATTTTCACTGTCTGAGCTTTGCTACCTATAGAATATACTGTACACATCCTCAGCTGTCTAGAGAATGGAATTATCTTCTACACAGAACTATCCATTAAGAGACACATTGAGTCATATTAAATAAGTACCTGTTTTAGAGACCTTCCCCAGTTCCTCTGAGCAGACATCCTCTAGTTTTTCTTTCAGTGTAGAGGTGGACATCTTAACTTTCTGAAAATATACTTCATGACCAACAGGAATCCTAGGTATGTCTTCAAATCCAAGGGGGGCGAATAGAGACTTGTAGCTCTAGATTCAAACAGAAATAAAAGAGAGATGCAGGATGGTACATATATTTCTAACATGGTTCTGAGAGTTACTAATGCTGCAGTACCTGGAGGAAATGGATGTGATCCTCTGTCTGTGTCAGCAGTATAATGTTGGCATCAATCTTCCTCAGTTCAACATTGTCCTTCTCCAGTGTATCTAGAAGTCCTTCAGTCTCGCTCACTATATCCCTCTCCTTAGCTTTGATCATCTCTCTCACCTCAGAGCTTCTTCTCTCAATGAAGCGGATCAGCTCAGTGAAGGTCCTCTCACTGTCCACCACAGCTTCCTGTGCAGAGCACTGATAGGGAATTCAGAAAGTAGAAATGTAATTGAAGCCGCCAACGTAATGTACTTGTTTACAACCTACATTGTTGCGGTTCACAACTTACCTGGTTGTAAGTTTGAATAATTCCTGAAAACATTCTGTGGTTTATTTTAGCATTGAAAATATGGCTCTACTTGAGCTCCATGAACCTGTTGCCCACAGTGAGAAACAGGTTGAGTGACTAATTTCTCTGCTAATCTAACTACAGGAGAGCCACCCGGAAATGAGCCAAGAAATGCCCCTGACATGTTTACCGACAACAGCCTGTGCTGACGAACAGTTCATTAAAAGCTTTGACTAGTACATTAGAATTCATTACATGATTTTCTGTTGATATCCTGACACACTGCAGCCACCCTCTGATTTTAGATGTTTCTCTTTGCAATGTGTTTTGTCCTTTAATGTTTCCATATTTTCCAGGTCAAAACTTACCTTGACAGAACCCATCATGTTTTGCAGGTCCAGCATCACAGTTTCCCTCTTCTTAATTTTCTGCTGACATTCCCTTTGTACCTTCCTCACCTGTTCCTGTGAATATACATATTAAACCCTATTTGGTAGTGTTAATGCTGTGACGAAAACAACAACAACAACAAGATTACACTGAAAGACAAAAGCTTTCTGGCAGTTGGGCATACCTGTTTCTTTGCCATTTCAACTGGAGCTACAACAGTTTCATGACCTCTGTGTTGATCTATAGCACACTGATAACAAATGCATTGTTGATCAGTGCAGCAGTAGACCTCCAACAGTTTGCCATGGTGAGGGCAGATCCTCTCCTTTAGTTGCGTGGAGGCTTTACACAGACTATGTTTCTTCAACGCTGTTGACTCATAGTGGAGCTGAATGTGAGTCTCGCAGTACGAGGCCAGACACACCAAACAGGACTTCACTGCTCTGTGTTGTTTACCAGTACAGATGTCACATGGCACATCTCCAGGTCCAGCATACGGCAGAGAAGGGGAAACTTCTTGTCCTGTTTTCTTCAGTTTCCCCACTAGTTCAGTTAGCATGTTGTTTCTGCTCAGGACAGGCCTTGGGGTAAAGGTCTGTCTGCATTGAGGGCAGCTGTAGATAAGCTTTTGATCATCCTGATCCCAGTGACCCTTAATACAAACTTTACAGTAGCTGTGTCCACATGGAATAGTCACCGGATCGTTCAGTAAATCCAGACAGATTGAGCAACGAAACTCACCCAGGGACACTGAAATACAGGCCTCTGCCATGGTCACTGTCATTAAAAACACTGAGAATAGTCACATTCAGTTTCACTTCTCTGAAACAGTTCTTCTTCACAACGAACTGGCAGGTGCATACACCGCCACCTACTGTACTAGAGTGTGAGTTCAGTCACAACCTATCTTTTATTTATTTAACCTTTATTTAACTAGGCAAGTCAGTTTCTTATTTACATTGACGGCCTTCCCCGGCGAAACCCTAACCCAGACGACACTGGGCCAATGTGCACTGCCCTATGGGACTCCCAATCATGGCCAGTTGTGATACAGCCTGGAATCGAACCAGGGTCTGTAGTGACGCCACTAGCACTGAGATGCAGTGTCTTAGACCGCTGCGTCACTCGGGATCTCTTTGTAACTATAACGTTATATTCTCTTAACTAACCCTACATTTCTAATAAAATAAAATACCCAACAAACCTCATCACTCCCATCACCCCCACACAAAATACCAGCCTCTCCCCATGTCCGTCCAACCTCTCTTTATATATATTTTTATTTAACCTTTATTTAACCTCTCTGACCCTTTCAAACAACATCTCAAACAACTTTCTACGTCATACATTTCGAAAAAGAATAATACATGTTCAACCGTTTCCTCTACCATATTGCCATTACACATTCAGGTACCATGATTCCACATTCAGGTACCATGATAAACCCTAATCTCACCTACACAACATCAATTCCTCCCTTTCATCTCCATTATATGACACTATATCCTGTACAGATTTCCTTGTACTATAAAAATGTTTGCCCATTCTACTTTCATCTCATTGTCTATGCCAGCAATCTAACCCATTTTTCAGAATCAATGTTTTAATTTCCCCTCTACCCAACTGCACCTGTATATCCACAATATTATTTTTCACTGGTCGTTTTGCTATTATATCCACTATATCATTTCCATACACTCCTGTATGAGCCATAATCCAACAGAACTGGATTTCAATACCAATTCCAATAACCCCAACAACAGCAGCATTATTTATAATCCTAAATTCTCATGTTCTGACTTTATAGATCTTAAACTACATCAAATTGATGCAGTCCCAACATATTACTACTCTTCTTGGTTGCACCTCCTCTATCCATGGCAATCCAACAATTATCACAACCACTTCTGTTGCATAGACAGATAAATCATGTTAGTCTCTTCTATTAATTAAAGTCAGGAATTAATACACCTGCTCCTGTGGGATCCTTTGAACCATCTGTATACACTGCAAGACAATAATAACACAACTGATTACTAATATATTGATCCAGTACTGTTCCTACATTATCTTCTTCACACCACTGTTTCCTTTCTTCAATCAGGCTAAGATCAACATGGGGTATTGAGTAAAACCACGGTGGCACATTTATGAAAGTTTTTCAATGAGTCAGTGGGAGAGCGGCCTTTACCTGCAAATGTAGAACATAGTTGGATAGAGGGTACATCTTTGCCATTATGGCTTCTGTGACAGCATGGGCAGCACCATTGAGGCTTATCTCCATGTTAAAGTAGTACATTTCTTTGTCTTCTATTTTCATTAGTTGATTGACACTCGCTAAACAAACTGAAAGGGAACATACTGCCACCTGGATTGTGTTGTTTGAACAGGTATTAAGCCAAGGTTGGTGATTCACTGCCACCTTCATTTTTTGGAACGTTTGCTCATAGGCTGATACTTCCTGCTGATCTGGACGTTATTTTCTGTGTGATCCTTCCTTAACCTAGGGTTTCCCAAACTTGGTCCTGGGGCCCCACTTGGGTCACATTTTGGTTTTTGCCCTAGCAGTACACAGCTGGTTCAAATAACCCTGCCTTAACCCATGTCAAGTGTTAACAGTGTTTGGCCACCAAGTGCTAAAAGTCAGTATCTAAATCATGTGTGTGAAATGCTAGATGGTGTACGTAATGTAAACAGAGAGGTCTACTTTCTTTTGGACCTGAATATTGAATGGTTTTCATCAAGCTGTCCACTCAAGAGGTAGCTTCTCACTGTAACCAGTGCCTGTAATCTAGTTCAGGTTATTAATTAACCTACCAGGGTGTTTACAAACACTACAGGAACAAGATCATCCACATGTATAGGTCACATTTTTACAAATACTGATGCAGTGATCACAATATAGTGGCTATATCTAGGAGAACCAAGGTTCCAACAGCTGGGCCTAAAATAGTGTACAAGAGATCATATAAAGTATGTTGCTGTGACCCTTATGTAGATGATGTAAAAAATATTTGTTGATCTGATGTGATCAATAAGGAGCATCCAGGCGCTACATTTAATGAATTTATGAAATAGCTTCTTCCAATTATTGATAAACATGCACCTGTTAAAAATACCCGGATCGATGAGGAATTGAAAAACGGTATGGTTGAAAGAGATGGGGCAAAAGGAGTGGCTAATAAGTCTGGCTGCACATCTGACTAGCTGACATTGTAAATTGAGAAATTATGTGACAGAGCTATTTATCTAATAGAACTCAGAGGGTTTTCTTTAATGGAAGCTTCTCTAAATGTCAAACATGTGGTGTACCCAGGGCAGTTCTCTAAGGCCCTCTACTTTTTTATATTTTTACCAATGTCATGCCACATCTCTAAAATTAAGATAATTTTATTTGGTACAAATCATTCCCTAAGATTTATTTTATTTGTGATACAGCCTGGATATGAACCAGGGTGTCTGTAGTGATGCCTCTAGCACAGAGATGCAGTGCCATAGACCGCTGCACCACTCGGGAGACCTCGGTTGAATCTGATAATTGTCATGACTTTCCAGTCCCGAGATGGAGATCGGGGGTGCCGGCTAGGCAACAATATTTACATTTTTGAGAATGTGGAAATGTTCAGTGGATACTAGAAGAAACCTCATGTCGAATTCATTTTTGATGTTGTGACATCATGAAAGACGGTAGAACCAGATGTAGACTGTACCTCTGTCTACACTTCTCAATTATGAGGTATGCATCTGAATGTTGTTTAAAATGAATGACTAAGTATCTTAATACCTTTTAAAAGATAGAAATGTGATTTAAGTCTTCTAAATGAGAAAATGGTTTTTCATGTCAAGTTTACCAAGTCAGTAACCACACCCACGTGAGCACAGAGATCATGCAAAATGTAATGGAACGCCCTTTTTCCCCAAGTGTTTAAAAGGACGCGCTGAAGAATTAACATATTAGACCAGTTATGTGCAGTGCCAGCTGAATACGTTACAAATGGTTGAGAAATCTACCACTCTATAGACCAAGCAGACTAAAGGCCAAACCAGAGTCGTACACTCAACATCTCCGTGACCAAAGGATTTGGACGATCAACAATATTTACATTTTTGAGAATGTGGAAATGTTCAGTGGATACTAGAAGAAACCTCATGTCGAATTCATTTTTGATGTTGTGACATCATGAAAGACGGTAGAACCAGATGTAGACTGTACCTCTGTCTACACTTCTCAATTATGAGGTATGCATCTGAATGTTGTTTAAAATGAATGACTAAGTATCTTAATACCTTTTAAAAGATAGAAATGTGATTTAAGTCTTCTAAATGAGAAAATGGTTTTTCATGTCAAGTTTACCAAGTCAGTAACCACACCCACGTGAGCACAGAGATCATGCAAAATGTAATGGAACGCCCTTTTTCCCCAAGTGTTTAAAAGGACGCGCTGAAGAATTAACATATTAGACCAGTTATGTGCAGTGCCAGCTGAATACGTTACAAATGGTTGAGAAATCTACCACTCTATAGACCAAGCAGACTAAAGGCCAAACCAGAGTCGTACACTCAACATCTCCGTGACCAAAGGATTTGGACGATCAAGGACAGCTCAATCGTAAATACATAAATTGCATACTCTTTTTCCAAATGAGCGGTTATTAGAGTGCCTCAGATTTTGTATTTCGTGAGTGTAGCTTCCCAACGTCCGATAGAGTAACTCCTTTGTCTCCCTTCCTCCCCTCTCTGAATTCGCCACTGTGTTACAACCAAACTGTCCTGCTTTGTTAGACTTCTAGGGACTATTTACTGTATAATGATATTGTGTGTTTGTGTATTCTGTAATTGTTTAATTAGTTAGTAAATAAATAATTGAGCCAACTTGTGTATCGCTGAACTTACGCACAGCTCGGACACACTTACACTACCAGACATGCCACCAGGGGTCTTTTCATAGTCCCCAAATCCAGAACAAATTCAAGAAAGCATACAGTATTATTATATAGAGATATTATTGCATGGAACTCCTTTCCATCTCATTTGCTAAAATGAACAGCAAACCTGGTTTCAAAAAACAGATAAAGCAACACCTCACGGCACAACACCTATACCTATTTGATCTAGATATTTTGTGTGTATGTATTGACATGTAGGTTGAGTGTGACATATTTAAATGTATGTAAATCTGTTCTTGAACTGTTCATGTCCTGGGGCCGGATTCACGAAACATTACTTACGAAAAAAATTAAGAAGCTACTTAAGAAAGAAAATAAGAAGTTCATAAGATACAGTTGAAGTCGGAAGTTTACATACAGCTTAGCCAAATACATTTAAACTCAGTTTTTCACAATTTCTGACATTTATTCTAAGTAAAAATACCCTGTCTTAGGTCAGTTAGGATCACCACTTTATTTTAAGAATGTGAAATGTTAGAATAATAGTAGAGATATCTTTCAGATTAGATTTTTTCTTCACATTCCCAGTGGGTCAGAAGTTTACATACACTCAATTAGTATTTGGTAGCATTGCCTTTAAATTGTTTAACTTGGGTCAAACGTTTCAGGTAGCCTTTCACAAGCTTCCCACAACAAGTCAGGTTTGTAGGCCTCCTTGCTCACATACACTTTTTCAGTTCTGCCCACACATTTACTATAGGATTGAGGACAGGGCTTTGTGATGGCCACTCTAATACCTTGACTTTGTTGTCCTTAATCCATGTTGCCACAACTTTGGAAGCATGCCTGGGGTCATTGTCCATTTGAAAGACCCATTTGCGACCAAGCTTCAACTTCCTGACTGATGTCTTGAGATGTTTCTTCAATATATCCACATAATTGTGGTGCACCAGTCCCTCCTGCAGCAAAGCACCCCCACAACATGATGCAGCCACCTCCGTGCTTCACGGTTGGGATGGTGTCTTCAGCTTGCAAGCATCCCCCCTTTTCCTCAAAAATAATGATAGTCATTAGGGCCAAACAGTTCTATTTTTGTTTCATCAGACCAGAGGACATTTCTCCAAAAAGTACGATCTTTGTCCCCATGTGCAGTTGCAAACCACAGTCTGGCTTTTTATGGCGGTTTTGGAGCAGTGGCTTCTTCCTTGCTGAGTGGCCTTTCAGGTTATGTCAATATAGGACTTGTTTTACTGTTGATATATATAATTTTGTACCTGTTTCCTCCAGCATCTTCACAAGGTCCTGGGTTTGATTTGCACTTTTCGCACCCAAGTACATTCATCTCTAGGAGACAGAATGCGTCTCCTTCCTGAGCGGTATGAGGCTGCATGGTCCCATGGTGTTTATACTTGCGTACTATTGTTTGTACAGATGAACGTGGTACCTCCAGGCATTTGGAAATTATTTCCAAGGATGAACCATACTTGTGGAGGTCTAAAACTTTTTTTCTGAGGTCTTAGCTGGTTTCTTTTGATTTTCCCATGATGTCAAGCAAAGAGAGGCGCTGAGTTTGAAGGTAGGCTTTGAAATACATCCACAGGTGCACCTCCAATTGACTTAAATTATGTCAATTAGCCAATCAGGAGCTTCTAAAGCCATGACATAATTTTCTGAAATTTTTCAAGCTGTTTAAAGGCACAGTCAATTTTGTGTATGTAAACTTCTCCCACTGCAATTGTGAT
Source organism: Oncorhynchus kisutch (assembly GCF_002021735.2). Taxonomy (NCBI): domain Eukaryota; kingdom Metazoa; phylum Chordata; class Actinopteri; order Salmoniformes; family Salmonidae; genus Oncorhynchus; species Oncorhynchus kisutch. The sequence goes on along the minus strand of NC_034184.2, from coordinate 63,365,970 downwards.
AAGTTAAATAAACTTTAAACAATTGTTGGTAAACATTTCTTGTGTCATGCAGAAAGTAGATGTCCTAACTGACTTGCCAAAACTATAGTTTGTGGTTGAAAAACGAGTTTTAATGACTCCATCCTAAGTGTAAGCAAACTTCCGACTTCAACTGTAGTTCGTAAATGTAATTCCTCAAACTGTTCTTTGAAATGTGTAGTTTTCTTAGGAACTTCGTAAATATATTTCTTAAGAACTTCGTAAATATCTTCTCATGTGGCATTGACATTAGTGACATACTTGAAACCAATAAATACGCATATGTGATAGGGATGATAGGATTTGGCCCACTATAATAAAGTGTTGATATTTCAATTTGATTAAATGTATTTTTTTGCTTTATGTCTCGAGAATAAAATGTTTTAGTTGGCTCGCGAACCCTTCACACACAAACACAATCATGAAGTGGAACGACATTTATTGGATATTTCAAACTTTTTTAACAAATCAAAAACTGAAAAATTGGGCGTGCAAAATTATTCAGCCCCTTTACTTTCAGTGCAGCAAACTCTTTCCAGAAGTTCAGTGAGGATCTCTGAATGATCCAATGTTGACCTAAATGATTAATGATGATAAATACAATCCACCTGTGTGTAATCAAGTCTCCGTAGAAATGCACCTGCACTGTGATAGTCTCAGAGGTCTGTTAAAAGCGCTGAGAGCATCATGAAGAACAAGGAACACACCAGGCAGGTCCGAGATACTGTTGTGAAGAAGTTTAAAGCCGGATTTGGATACAAAAAGACTTCCCAAGCTTTAAACATCCCAAGGAGCACTGTGCAAGCGATAATATTGAAATGGAAGGAGTATCAGACCACTGCAAATCTACCAAGACCTGGCCGTCCCTCTAAACTTTCAGCTCATACAAGGAGAAGACTGATCAGAGATGCAGCCAAGAGGCCCATGATCACTCTGGATGAACTGCAGAGATCTACAGCTGAGGTGGGAGACTCTGTCCATAGGACAACAATCAGTTGTATATTGCACAAATCTTTCCTTTATGGAAGAGTGGCAAGAAGAAAGCCATTTCTTAAAGATATCCATAAAAAGTGTTGTTTAAAGTTTGCCACAAGCCACCTGGGAGACACACCAAACATGTGGAAGAAGGTGCTCTGGTCAGATGAAACCAAAATTGAACTTTTTGGCAACAATGCAAAACGTTATGTTTGGCGTAAAAGCAACACAGCTCATCACCCTGAACACACCATCCCCACTGTCAAACATGGTGGTGGCAGCATCATGGTTTGGGCCTGCTTTTCTTCAGCAGGGACAGGGAAGATGGTTAAAATTGATGGGAAGATGGATGGAGCCAAATACAGGACCATTCTGGAAGAAAACCTGATGGAGTCTGCAAAAGAAAAAAAATTCAGTCTCTCGATGTGCAAAACTGATAGAGACATACCCCAAGCGACTTACAGCTGTAATCGCAGCAAAAGGTGGCGCTACAAAGTATTAACTTAAGGGGGCTGAATAATTTTGCACGCCCAATTTTTCAGTTTTTGACTTGTTAAAAAAGTTTGAAATATCCAATAAATGTCGTTCCACTTCATGATTGTGTCCCACTTGTTGTTGATTCTTCACAAAAAAATACAGTTTTATATCTTTATGTTTGAAGCCTGAAATGTGGCAAAAGGTCGCAAAGTTCAAGGGGGCCGAATACTTTTGCAAGGCACTGTACCTGCTGGAGCATGTGCTACAGGTGGGAGATGCTATGGTGACCAGCGAGCTGAGATAAGGGGGGACTTTACCTAGCAGGGTCTTGTAGATGACATGGAGCCAGTGGGTTTGGCGACAAGTATGAAGTGAGGGCCAGCCAACGAGAGCGTACAGGTCGCAATGGTGGGTAGTATATGTGGCTTTGGTGACAAAACGGATTGCACTGTGATAGACTGCATCAACGTTAACATCGTTAGCTAAGTTCTTCTTTGCAAATTGACGAGATAGTGCCAGCTATTTAACACTTAGAGTATTGTAATATATTGTTAATATCTAGCTAGCCAGATAATGCGTGTTTCATTTGTATTATTACTGTATTTAAATATCCTGAAGCCAACTGTTTCTGTGGCGCAAGAAAACATGAATGGTTACAAAAGTACCCATTCGTCTCAAGACAAGGGTTTAGCTGTCCTAAAGTTAAGTACATTTCAAAAGAAGAAATCCTAAAGCATTATTTTCAAGAATACCATTTCTTCTGAACTTTTTTCTTAGGAAGAAACGTAGGTAAAACTTTAAGAACATTTCTAACAACTTTATTGAGGAATAGCAACTTTGCTTAACTTTCTTCTTAAGTCCGAAGATAAGGGAAAAAAATGCCAGTTAAGAAATGTATTCTTAAAGTTTTGTTAATCCGGACCCTGGACCCCAGGGAGAGTAGCTGCGGCTTTCACAACAGATAATGGGGATACTAATAAGATACAAAAAATACCATAGGAAGTCCCACCCAATTGACTAGTCCATGCTAAAACAAACTTTGGGGGCAAGTTTGCCCTCTATCCAGGTGTTGCCAAAATAGCTTAAAGGGAAATACTACTGTTTTATCAGATGGTCTTACCTGGCAAGTCATTTTTAAAGGATGGAACTAGAAAGTTAATTCTGGAACTGATGCCTGTAATTAATCTGTATAAACGCTGATGTCACCCCTGTAAATGACTAGTCACAGTATCCACTATGCTTATATCATCAGGTACTTTATTTGTAAGCATAGTAAAGTAGAAATAAGTCATATTACAACACAAGCTAGGTTTCCACTCAATTGGCGACAGATTTTCATGCAAATATTCTAATATTTGCATTTTCCCACCAGAGATGTTTCCATCAAATTGACTTGTTGCCGATAAAAGGCTGTTGGTGATGACATAGTGCACATAAATACAACTTTTGCAGTTAAATTCCTGCATGTACCAAATGAAAAATACAAGTAAAATGGGTTTCCATTGCATTTTCAACTCTGATGATTTTGCCACAAAATATGTTGCATTATAGAGCGAATGTGCCCACTGTGGTATCTACTGTAGCCAACCGCTCGAAGATACAGTGGGGGTATAGCCTACATGAGATTATTATTTGCCAAAAATATATATTTTATTTGTCAAAAAGCAGCCAAGCATCGATCATCATGTCAGAATAAGACCCTGGATGTTGATTGGAAAGGAGCATCAAGTTCATCACCTCGCACTTTCACCTCCCTGAAGTTAATAAACTTCAATGCTTTCCCGAGTCATTGTGGGAGGACCAGACAGCATGTCATGTTGTGACTCCAAGTTTACTTCGATATAATGGTTATTGTCCCCCATGATGAAACCGAGAAGGGGACTGTGGATCGGTCTCCATCCATTTGTCCATCTGAACGTTAGTCACACACGATCTCAGACACCACTGGCCCAATTTCGACAAAACTTGGGTGAGTAATGCGTCCTGCGATAGAGATCCAGCATTTACAAAATTACACTGATTGGCCCAAGGCAGAAGCTATAATAATTAACTGAAATGTGGAAGAGGCGAAGTGAGAGGGATAACTGGGCACAAAATGTGTCTTCTCCTGGAGGTGGTGTTTTTTCTTTGGCCCATGACATAGAGTACAGGGAGTGGATTAGCTAAAGAGACTTCAGTGGTCAACATCCAGGGCAGCCTGCTGGACCGGGCATCATCTGCCAAGCTCACCGGGCCAGTTAATCAAGCTTTCATTTAGCAAGACCCGATGAGAAGTTTGATATGTGCCCTAGCCAACCACACAAAGGCACGATGGATTAATTTTCCCAGGTTGACACAGACATGCTCAGGAAAGTGATATCACAACTTAAGCCATGAGCTGGCCTGGCAACAACTGCCTTCTCGATCCTATTCCACCACCTTCAAAATAGTTTTTAATTGCATATCTAAAGTACAATCTATTGTTAATCAATTTTTTTCATTTTTGAAAAAATCCAAATCTGGTTTTCGTGCCCACCACAGCACAGAGACAGCCTTGGTTAATGTGGTAAATTATCTTAGAGCCAACACAGATGCCAATCACCTCTGTGCTTGTACTCTTATATTTAAGTGCATAAGTGAATTTCTTGCATAGCTGTCAGTGCAAACTTGTAGCATATTCAAGGTTTAAAAAGCTTTCTAAAGTTTGTAATTTCCACTTTAAAATGTCAGACTTGATTTGCCCTAACGTAAAATGCAGCAACCCCAACAAAAAACATCCACATTTACTGTTGCTGCAGGATTATCTTCCCGCTATAACAAACTGCCTCAAATTAAGATCCTACATTTGTATTTTTATTTATTTAACCTTTATTTAACTAGGCAAGTCAGTTAAGAACAAATTCTTATTTAGAATGACGGCCTACCCCGGCCAAACTCTAACCCGGAGGACGCTGGGCCAATTGTGCGCACTGCCCTATGGAACAACCAATCACGGCCAGTTGTGAAACGCCTAGAATGGAACCAGGGTCTGTAGTAACTCATTTAGCACTGAGATGCAGTGCCTTAGACCGCTGCGACCCTCGGGAGTTACATCTGTACTTTACTTGCATAAAAAGGTTGAATTGAAACCTGGTAACCCACAAGAAACATGCATTTCAATGCAAAACGGCAAGGACAAAGATAACAGTCGCTCATTCCAACAGAGTAGGAGTGTACCACAGGCTATGTTCAGTTCTTGTGATTGGACTCTATACACTACCGTTCAAAAGTTTGGGGTCACTTAAAAATGTCCTTGTTTTTGAAAGAAAAGCCATTTGTTTGTCCGTTAAAATAACATCAAATGGATCAGAAATACAGTAAAGACATTGTTAATATTGTAAATTACTATTGTAGCTGGAAACGGCTGATTTTGTATCGAATTTCTTCATAGGCGTACAGAGGCCCATTATCAGCAACCATCACTCCTGTGTTCCATTGGCACGTTGTGTTAGCTAATCCAAGTTCATCATTTTAAAAGGCTAATTGATCATTAGAAAACCCCTTTGCAATTACGTTAGCACAGCTGAAAACTGTGGTGCTGATTAAAGAAGCAATAAAACTGGCCTTCTTTAGACTAGTTGAGTACCTGGAGCATCAGCATTTGTGGCTTCGATTACAGGCTCAAAATGGCCAGAAACAAAGAACTCTCTTCTGAAACAAGCCAGTCTATTCTTGTTCTGAGAAATGAAGGATATTCCATGTGAGAAATTGCTAAGAAACTGAAGATCTTGTACAACGCTGTGTTCTACTCCCTTCACAGAACAGTGAAAACTGGCTCTAACCAGAATATAAAGAGGAGTGGGAGGCCCCGGTGCACAACTGAGCAAGCGGACAAGTACATTAGAGTGTCTAGTTTGAGAAACAGGCGCCTCACAAGTCTTCAACTGGCAGCTTCAATAAATAGTACCCGCAAAACACCAGTCTCAACATCAACAGAGAAGAGGCAACTCAGGGATGCTGGCCTTCTAGGCAGAGTTGCAATGAAAAAGCCATATCTCAGACTGGCCAATTAAAAGAAAACAGATTAAGATGGGCAAAAGAACACAGACACAGGACAGAGGAATTGTAAAAACACATGGTCCTGGTCTTCAATGGTCTTCCTTATGGCCCTTGTACAAATGGAGCTGGAGAGAGAAAGTGGAATTGTGAGTGAAACATTACATCAGACATGAACAAGAATCTAATATCAGTGCTTTAAAAGATTAGAGAATAGGTGAGAGGGGGAGGGGGAGAAATAGAGAGAGAGAGACAGACAGACAGACAGACAACCAAAGACACAGAACAAACATAACAGGTAGTGGAGGTTGTGGGGTAGCTGGTCATACCGTTCTACGGTTCAGCACATCTTGAAGCATATAGCGGATTCTGGGGGAGGTCCTCCTTCTCTCCTGTATCAGATTAATCTGGGTGTAGTATTCATCCATTCTGGGCTGTGGAAGTATAGACCGGCTAAGTGAATGCTATTGACTTACAAACAGACGCACATCAATAAATCCATACAGACAGACCTGGTTCTTCTCAGAGTCCAAGTCTTTGCCAATGGTGAAGAGTATTGTGCACAGACCCTCTAGCGAATCATCATCTCCATCCTTTATTAGCTTTACGATGCAGTAGTCTATGAGGCCCTCGGTCATCATCTTCAACTTGAACAAATGGCAGATGAATGTGATGTTGCATAGCAACTCCCGCTGCCCCTCTGCCTTAGCCTCCTCCAGCTCCTCCCTCAGTCGCTGACGGTCCTCCTCCTGGAAGGAAATCAGGATATCTGTTCAGCCTGCCTTGTACTAATACAAATGGCATTGGACTAAACAAGGTACAAGTGTTACAATGATCAGTTGAAGGGAATACTTTAAATGTAATATCAATGTAAAGTTAATCAATTACAAATGTTTATAAAATAATAAGGTATTATGAAGAGAAATAAAGTTGATGTAATGTGGATTTTGACATCTCAAAGATGAAATGTTGCTGTATGAGGTGCAACCTCAGTGGTGGTGTCGAGTTCCCTCTGCTTTTCTTTTAAGATCTTTCTATTATCCTTCTCAAAGCCCTTCTGGCATTGGTTCAGCAGCAGCTTGCGGAAATTTACTGTCACTCCAGGTATTTTGAGCTGAAAGGGCAGGATATATAGGAGACAAAAACTCATTAACGGGTTATCCGATTATGGAGCGAGAGAGACAGAGTTAGATTTGAATTAGTTCGGATTAGATTCTGAACATTGACCACTATTACATTACTGTATTGGATACTTATTTGGTAGATATACAGTCACTAGTGAAGGTCTACACCCCTTGCACACAGTCTTCACATTTTTGCTGCCTTCAAATAACAGAAGGGTTCAAAATCTGGATTTCTTCCTACAGATCTACACAAACTACTTCACATTTTCAAAATGAAAGACAAATTAATAAAAATTGTAATGTGAAGAAATATTGATTGCGTATGTCTTCACACCGCAGAGTTAGCCCAATACTTGGTGGAAGCACCTTTTGCAGCCATTACAGCTGTGAATAATTTTGAATAAGATTCTACAAACATCACATAACTCTTAGGGCATTGTTTTTAGTCAAAATTGCTTTTGAGAATTGAGAATCATTGATGGACAGCAATACTCAAACCTTGTCTATATATTTTTCACGCAGATTTAAGTCAGGGGGTTGATACTGTACCACTCAGAAACACTCAATACCTATTGGAAAGCCATTGGTGTGTTTTTTGCATTAAAATGTGCTTAACTGTCCCACTAAAAGGGAACTCTATCCCATGGTTAAGTTTGTAGAAGACTATGGCGGGTTTTCCTTAAACCTTTCAAATGCATTTTGATCTTGACAAACTCCCCAGTTGCTGCCGGTGACAAGCACACCCATAACATGTTGCCACCACAATACTTGAAAATGTTGACTCCAATGCTTCCCACAGTTGTGTCATGTTGGCTGGATGTCCATTGGGTGGTGGACTATTCTCAATACACAGGAAACAGTTGAGCGTGAAAAACCCAGCAGTGTTGCAGTTCTTGACACATTCAAACCGGTGCGCCTGGCACCTACTACCATATCCCGTTCAAAAGCATTTACATTTTTTGTCTCACATACACAATTCACATCTCAATTGTCTCAAGGCTTAAAAATCCTTCCCTCTCCTTCATCTACACTGATTGAAGTGGATTTAACAAGTACATCAATAACGGATTGTAGCTTTTACCAGGTCAGTCTGTCATGGAAAAAGTGTTCCTAATTCCTTTTGTACACTCAGTGTATGTTGCCCTAAGAGCTGGTAAAATTGTATTAAAAACAATAAACAGCTGTTGGTGACAGGCAAACACAAATACACACATGGAGACTTGTACAGATGCATACGTACCCCCTTGAGTTGGTTGCACACCTTTGCATAGACCTCTGCGCTGGTAGGGTTTAAGATGGCCCTCTCATATATAGAGTCAATGATGCCCTGGAGTTTGTCCTCTGTGTCAATGGTGAATGCACTCACTACCTTCATTGACTGATGGAAGTTCTTGGGAGTCAGGCTGGTCAGGATGTTATCCATTTGTTCATACATTTCCTCTGTCTTCACTGTCTCTAGGTCCACAAGGTCCTGCTTCAAGTAATACGTTAAGGGGGCAGAAGAGGGAGTAGGCAGAGTTAAATAATAAAGGGGCAGCATCACCAACAGATATTATCTCCATCGTTATTCAACCAGGAGCGTATTACACATGTATATATTAATCTGACCAGATCTTACCAAGTCCTTTTCTTCCACTGCCTGTCTGCTAGTGCTAAGAGAACTGATAGCTGAGAGGGAGAAGAGAGAGAAAGAGAGGAAATGAAAACAAGAAGAAAGAGGAGGTTGTATGTCAGTCCTGTATGTTAGGTCCTTCACTTTATGGCAGTAATTGTTCTGTGATGGTACTACCCATCTAGCACATTTGGTTCCTTGGAAGTTGTGGGAACGTACATTTTTGGTTTCCCATTAGTTCTGGAAACAAAGTCATACGTTTCCTGACTGGTAAAACTGAACGTTTTTTAAAATTAAGTATTGAATGGAAGTGAAAACGTAGCCTGTTCAGGGAACGTACATTAATTTTTCAAGGAGGTTCTGAGAGCGTTTTACTATGTTTCCCTGAAAGTTTTCCTGGGAGGTGGTATTAACATTCTGAGAACTAAAATTATAGGTAATTAAATAACGTTCTGAGAATGTTTCAACACTGCTAATTTCATTTAACTGATTTTAATTCCAAGCATAGATAGGACACATGGACATTATTTTGCTTAAGCTTTAATCATGCAAACACATTTTTAATTGTGGTATGCCGTCAGTGAGACTTGAACCTATGATCTTGGAATTAGTCCACAGTGCCACCACGACGGAGCTATCACGCCATGTTTTTTTTACTCACACAAAACTGTTCATTTTAGTTTATTTAAACAGACCACATTTCAAAGGGAACAAGCACTCATCAAAATCAGGTGTGGCCAATTAGTGGGTGCGGCCAACACACATGAACACACTTAACAAGATAGGAAATATATGTTTTTAAATACAATTCTTAGAATTGTTTTTAAATGTTACTAATGTTTTCTTTTGTTTTTTTTAATAGAAAGTTTTCTTAATGTTCTGAGAACATGACTTTAAATAGAACATTGAGGAAACCTGTAGAAAACTTTATCATGAAGTACTGAAATTCCCACAGAAAAACGTTGTTTCTTAAAACATTCTTGGAACAATTTGAGAACATTATTTGAAATAGAACCATGAGGAAACCTGTAGGAAATGTTAAGATGAAGTACTGAAATTCTCACCAAAGAAACATATGGTTTTCAGAACATTATGTGCTAGTTGGGTAATCTGCACCATTCCCAGAACGTGGTGGGAAGGTTGTATGTAAACTAACCATAGGACAACCACGCTCTCACCAAGATCTAAGAAACATATGGTTCTCAGAACGTTGTGCTAGCTGGGTACTTACTGTATGGTCCCAGACTTTCTTCAACTGTTGAAAGAAATAGAGAAAAAAAAAGTGTTAATGTATGAAGGAATTTGGCTTGTGGACAGAAATAGTAGGCCTTGGGTTGCAAAAATCCCAGTAATTTAACCAATATTCTCAGGTTGGCAGATTCCCTGTATAAGGAAGGAATAAGCAGGGAATCTAAATTCCTCTAACCAGGATTTCTGGAGAATCTGGGCATGTTGGGAAAAATACTGGAATTTTGCAGACCTAAAATAAGCACCTGATTTAGAAAACTCCACAAATTGCAACTTGGAGGAATCTTCAAATTGCTTTTGCATTTCAGAGGCACATGTCCTCACTTCTTCAAACGCCTCAGTGATGCTGGGCAATTTCTACAAACAGACAAGGAAACATGCAGGACATCAGATATACCACAAACCCATTTCAGAAAAACTTCTTAATACACCGCGACATGGTAAAAGTCAACATATAAGGTGTTCATATAAATAGTTATATGTAGTGAGCAGAGATAGAAGTTTGCTATATTATTGTTTAAATATATATTTATAATACCTTTTCAAAAAAGTTCATCAAAAACAGATCAAAACAATGAACTAAAGGTTCACAAGATATTAATTAATCAAGTCTTCCTGGTTTGTGAATGATGTCAATTTCTCCCAGTTACTTTCGAATAAAGGATTTTGGAGTCTTAAGGTATATGTATGTCAAGCTTTCCATTTTAAAGATTTCTTGGATTATCATTTTGGGGCTTCTACTTTATACCAGTTCCTGGTAATGGCTTTTTTACTTGGAGCAAGGTGCCTTTAACAAGTATTTGTGACTGCCCATCACATTCTCTGGGACAAAATAAATGGGTGTGGTTGGCATCTACATAGCCACACAGCTGCCAGCATGGCTGTTGTATAGTTAGCTGTTGACTTTTGATTCTAGGTGTGATAAAAAAACGACTTGTTTCTCCAACAGAACTCTCCATGTTCTTGAGTTTTAAGAAGTACAGTGCATTCAGACCCCTTTCTTTTTCTAAATTTTGTTACATTATAGCTGTATTCTAAAATTGATTAAATTAATGAAAAATCTTCAATCTACACACAATACCCCATAATGACAAGGCAAAAACAGGTTTACATTTTTCTTATATATATTCAGACCCTTTTCTATGAGGGTCGAAATTGAGCTCAGGTGCATCTTGTTTCCATTGATCAACCTTGAGATGTTTGTAAAACTTTGGTTTCACCTTTGGTGAAATCAATTGATTGGACACCTGTCTATATAAGGTCCCACAGTTGACTGTGCATGTCAGAGAAAAAACCAAGCCATGAGGTCGAAGGAAATATACATAAAGCTCCGAGACAGGATAGTGTCGGGGGAAGAATACCCCAAAAAATTCTGCAGCATTGAAGGTCCCCAAGAACACAGTGGCCTTCATCATTCTTAAATGGAAGAAGTTAGGAACCACCAAGACTCTTCCTAGAGCTGGCCGCCTGGCCAAACTGACCAATCGGGAGAGAAGGGCCTTGGTCAGGGAGGTGACCAAGAATCCGATGGTCACTGACAGAGCTCCAGAGTTACTCTGTGGAGATGAGAGCATTCCAGAAGGACAACCATCTCTGCACCAATCAGGCCTTTATGGTAGAGTGGCCAGACTGAAGCCACTTCTCAGTAAAAGGCACGATAGCCCACTTGGAGTTTGTCAAAAGGCACCTAAAGGACTCTCAGACCATGTGAAACAAGATTATCAGAGGCAGGGACTGGGAGACTAGTCAGAACCGAGGGAAAGATTAACAGAGCAAAGTACAGGGATCCTTGATGAAGAGCACTCAGGACCTCAGACTGGGGTGAAGGTTCACCTTCCAACAGGACAACAACCCTAAGCACACAGCCAAGACAACGCATGAGTGGCTTCGGGACATAAACCCGATCTAACATCAAAGGAGAGACCTGACAATAGCTGTGCAGTGACGCTCCCCATCCAGCCTGACAGAGCTTGAGAGGGTCTTTAGAGAAGAATGGGAGAAACTCCCCAAATACAGGTGTGCCAAGCTTGTAGCGTCATACCCAAGAAGACTCGTGGCCGTAATCGCTGCTACAGGTGCCTCAACAAAGTACTGAGTAATGGGTCTGAATAGTTATGTAAATGTGATCTGTTTAAGTTGAATACATTTGCAAAAATGCCTAAAAATCTGTTTTTGCGTTGTCATTATGGGGTATTGTGTGTAGATTGACGAGGGAAAAAACAGTAATCAATTTTAGTATAAGGCTGTAAATGTAACAAAATGTGGAAAGTCAAGGGGTCTGAATACTTTTTGAATGCACTGTATGTTGGGTACTGCATATATTGTCCCAGTCTTCCTCTGAGATGTCTATATTCAGTTCCTTTTCCCATTTTGCTTTAATATAACGAGTTGAGTCTATCAGGCCATGACACAGTGAAGAGGTTGTCTTCGACATTGCCTGTTTATATGCATTTCGAATCACATGGATAGTCATACGTGGTATGAAAGAAGGCTCTGTCATTTTTTTCTCTTTTTCAAAATAGTCCATTAACTGTAAGTATCTGAAGAAATCTTGGTTTTCCATCGCACATTTCTCCTTGGAATGAAAACAGAGTTCTTCATCCTCTACAATGGCACACAATGCTGTCATGCCTCTCTCAGCACATTCCTTAAATGTTTTATCGTAGATACCTGGTTTAAATTTTGAATCAAACGCAAACCATTTCAACATTCTGATTTCCTTTTCCAGGTTGTGTTCTACAATCCAAAACAAGAGGTCTAGTGTAAATGATGATATAGGGTTAAGTATTCCTGTATTCCCAAATGGGTCTTTATCCCCAGCTGAAGTTGTCTATAGTATAAGTGCTGAATGATATTGACTGACCAATACAGAGAAAATAAATACCTTTGTTCAAAACTGATCCAAACATTTCCCCTTATAAATGTTCAAACTTTACACACTTCAAAATGTGCTTGTAAACATCTGTAGCACTTTATTCGAGCGCTATTGATTTTACCTGTAGGAAATGGGGGTAGACCTCTATGTGTGGAAGCTGTCTACCCTCTGTTTCGGTTCTCTTCAGCTCATCAAGCTCCTGCTCCAGTGTCTGTAGGAGTCCCTCAGCCTCACTCACCATCTCCTTCTCTTTAGCTTGGATCACCTCTCTCACCTCTGAGCACCTTGTCTCAATCAGCTTGGTGAAGAACCTCTCGCTGTCCTCTATTGTAGCCTGTGATAAGCACTATCAAAAGACAGAGAGAGAAAGAGGCATCTTGTTGAGACATTTGGCTCAGAAACTTTGGTAAGCATTGTCTGCGTCCCGAATACTCAGCACTTCCCCCAAAGTATTGACTTGCATACTCCCCGTCATGATTGATGGGCTGCGGGGGATAGCTGACGTTTTACGGGTTCCTGACAAATACTGCTAATTTGTGTTTTTTAATGCTGATCTTAACTTTTTGTTACATAATGTCTCCGCCATAATGTCCTATGATCGAAAACGGCTTCTGGACATCAGAGCATCGATCACTAAACTCAATTTGGATGAAGATTTCTACTTCAACGAGTCAGCAGCTCTAGACGTTCTTCTTACTTTGTACCAGGCCCTAATCCCTGGGACTTGAAAGAGGAAGCAGCGGCTACAAAGAGACAGGCGAGGCGGCATGCTAATGAGATTACGTCGGCGAACAAATAGACGGCCATTTCCCTTTGTTCTGATGGCGAATGTGCAGTCACTGGAGAACAAACTGGATGAACTCCATTCGAGACTATCCTTTCAACGAGACCTAAAGAACTATAATATCCTATGTTTCTCCGAGTCTTGGCTGAACAAGGTCATGGATAAGAGATATCTCGTGGGTTTCTCCATGCATCGTCTAGACAGGACGGCAGCCTCGGGTAAGACTAGGGGATGGGGGGGTGTGTCTCTTTGTTAATAGCAAGTCTCTAGTTTTTGCTCCTCTAAGTTGTATACTTCGCAGCTGTCTATTTACCACCACAAACCAATGCTGGCACTAAGACTGCACTCAACAAGCTGTATAGAGCAATAAGCAAACAAAAAAATGCACATCCAGAAGCAGCGCTTCTTGTGGTCAGTGATTTTTGTATTTATTATTGGTACTTTTTACCCCTTTTTCTCCCCAATTTCATATCCTCAAATTGGTAGTTACAGTCTTGTCCCATCGCTGCAACACCCGTACGGACTCAGGATAGGGGACGGTCGAGAGCCATGCATCCTCCCCGAAATACGACCCCGCCAAGCCACACTGCTTCTTGGCACACTGCTCCCTTAACCTGGAAGCCAGCCACACCAATGTGTTGGAGGAAACACCGTACATCTGGCGACCGAAGTCAGTTTGCACGCGCCCTGCCACCACAAGGAGTCGCTAGAGAGCGATGGGACAAGGGCATCCCATCCGGCCAAACCCTCCCCTATCCCAGATGGCGCTGGGCCAATTGTGCGGTGCCTCCATCACGGATGGTGATTTTAATGCAGGGAAACTGAAATCCGTTTCAGCTCACTTTTATCAGCATTTCACCTGTGCAACTAGAGGTGACAAAAATAATCTTTGATCACCTTTACTCCACACACACAAAAAAATACAAGGCTCTCCCTCACCCTCCATTTAGCAAAACTGATCATAACTGCATCCTCCTGATTCCTGCTTACAAGCGAAAACGCAAAAAGGAAGTACCAGTGATGTGCTCAATACGGTAGTGGTCCGATGAAGTGGATGCTAAGCTACAGGACTGTTTTGCTAGCACATACTGGAATATGTTCCGGGATTTATCTGATAACATTGAGGTGTTTACCACATCGGTCACCAGCCTGACAGCACTTGAGTGGATCTGCAGAGAAGAATGGGAGAAACTCCCCACATACAGGTGTGCCAAGCTTGTAGCATGATACCCAAGAAGACTTGAGGCTGCAATCGCTTCCAAAAGGTGCTTCAACAAAGTACTGAGTAAAGGGTTTGATATTTCCAGTTAACTTTTTTATAAATTACCAAAAATGTTGTTTTTTTAAACGTTTTTTGCTTTGTCATTATAGGGTATTGTGTGTAGATTGATGAGTGGAAAAAACTTTTTAGAATAAGTTTGTAACGTAACAAAAAGTGGAAAATGTCAAGAGGTCTGAATACTTTCCGAATGCAATGCATGTTGGTTACCCAAAATAAATGCAAATAAAAAAAGCTAACAATTGAGATTCACCCATAGACGAGCCCTAAAACAGCTCATCACACAGTGTGGGTGACTGCATACTTGGGAGTGTTTCTGAAAGTGGGCGTTGCAAAAGTAGTGTGTGGACCAACTGTGATGGGTCTAACATTAGTGCTCCACTATCCGTTAGACCAGCTTAATGTTTACATAGCAGGTGAAGAGAACTAACGTAGCAGATTAGGAGAATTAAAGTGTCAGGTTGGGAGAATGAGGATAAGGTTAGGAAAAGGGTTAGGGTTAGCTAAAATGCGTGGCAGGTTAGAATAATTAACGTGGCAGGTTAGGAGAATGAGGTTAAGGTTAGGAACAGGTTTAGGCTTAGCTAAAATGCTACAGTTGTCAACAATAGACTCATCGTGCAGCCCAATCAGCCACGCAAAATGGTCTTGAGTGGCTACAAATCTGCCCAATTACATGATTCACTTTCCATACAACCACTTCTGTTGATCCTTCCACTTCTGTTGACACAACCACTTTCAGACACCCTACATGTGTGCAGTTATCCAGGACTCCATCAGTCAGCTAATGTCACACCTTTAGAGACTCCACTTCCTGTCTCAGTTTCTGTAGTTCCTCCTCTCTCTCCTGGATTATCTGTTGGCATGTCTTCAACTGCACATTCACCTTTTTCTGTGGACAAACATACAGATAGTTGTAATTGACATCACACAATGGATCAAACCACATCCCTTTCTGATAGATACAGATACAGTACCAGTCAAAGGTTTGGACACACCTACTCATTCCAGTGTTTTTCTTAATTTTGACTATTTTCTAAAATGTAGAATAATAGTGAAGACATCAAAACTATGAAATAACATACATGGAATCATGTAGTAACCAAAAAAGAGTGTTAAACTCTTAGCCACCCTTTGCCTTGAAGATAGCTTTCTACACTTTTGGCATTCTCTCAACCAGCTTCATGAGGTAGTCATGAATGCATTTCAATTAACAGCCTGCCACATATCTATGTACCTCTTATACTAAGCCTATAATGGTATCCCATCCACACCTTTTTGGTAGCCCCCAAAGCAGCAGCTGAGTCTTCAGCTTTCAGCTTATCATCATGATGAGGACATGTGTTCTCCTGTAGTGGTATAGATGTGCTGATCAGCTTCTGATTCTTCATGGCTAATGACTTATAGTGAGGACGCAAAACAGGTTCTGTGTCTCCAGGTCCCGTGTGTTTCTCAGCATCATTGTCAGCTTGCAGCCCGGTCTTCTCCATCTTTTCCACCAACTCACCAAGCTGGGCCGTTTCTTTCTGGAGAGAGAAATACACACACAACAGAAACATTACATCACTCATCTAAAACATTACATTTTGGCAATGCAATAATCTGTAATATTATAGAATTGATAGAACTGTAATTCCTACAATTGATACATATAAAACCACATAATATGGGTTTAATAGCATAGAACAAGAAAATGAAACAACTAAGAGGGTAGATATGGGTGTTTAAAGAGGTAGACAAATAAATGGTCATACCTTTCGGAGGTCCAGCACATCCTGCAGCATGCTTGTGATTCTGGGGGAGGTTGTCCTATTCTTCATAATCTTCACAATCATGTTGTAGTACTGATCCATTCTGGGCTGTGGAAGTATAGACAGGCCAAGTGAATGTAGTTGACTGATTTATAGATCTGAATCTATTGGATTGATCAATCCCAAAATGTGGACTAAAAATGCCATTAATTTTGCTGTCATGGATACAAAATAAAATGTTTTTATTTTGTTCAAAAACAGACAGACGGATGCATGGATGGACAGACAAAATTCTGTACCCTGGCCTTCTTAAAGTCCAAGTCCTTGCCGATGGTGTAGAGTAATGTGCAGAGACCCTCCAGAGAGTTATCATCTTGGTTCTTCAGCAGCTGTACGATGACGTCGTGCATGACGTGCTCAGTCAGCATCTTCAACTTGAACAACTCACACATTAACTTGATATTGCCTAGCGACTGCCTCCGCTCCTCGGTCTTGGCCTCCTCCAGCTCCTCCCACACTCGCTGGCGCTCCTCCTCCTGGAAGGAATAAGGAAAGTTAACAAGTTAAACTATACAAATTGTTACTAGTTAGATAACAAACCATGTTCCAATTATCAATTGAAGGGAATAGCACCACAATATACACTGCTCAAAAAATAAAGGGAACACTAAAATAACACATCCTAGATCTGAATGATTGAAATATTCTTATTAAATACTTTTTTCTTTACATAGTTGAATGTGCTGACAACAAAATCACACAAAAATGATCAATGGAAATCAAATTTATCAACCCATGGAGGTCTGGATTTAGGGTCACACTCAAAATTAAAGTGGAAAACCACACT
This sequence comes from Oncorhynchus kisutch, assembly GCF_002021735.2. Classification (NCBI taxonomy): domain Eukaryota; kingdom Metazoa; phylum Chordata; class Actinopteri; order Salmoniformes; family Salmonidae; genus Oncorhynchus; species Oncorhynchus kisutch. Next base: position 63,348,966 of record NC_034184.2, on the reverse strand, counting down.
ACAGGCTGATCCAACGTTGATGTAATGTCCTTAAAACAAGTCGAAATGAGGCTCAGTAGTGTGTGTGGCCTCCACATGCCTGTATGACCTCCCTACAACGCCTGGGCATGCTCCTGATGAGGTGGTGGATGGTCTCCTGAGGGATCTCCTCCCAGACCTGGACTAAAGCATCCGCCAAGTCCTGGACAGTCTGTGGTGCAATGTGGTGTTGGTGGATGGAGCGAGACATGATGTCCCAGATGTGCTCAATTGGATTCAGGCCTGGGGAACGGGCGGGCCAGTCCATAGCATCAATGCCTTCCTCTTGCAGGAACTGCTGACACACTCCAGCCACATGAGGTCTAGCATTGTCTTGCATTAGGAGGAACCCAGGGCCAACCGCACCAGCATATGGTCTCACAAGGGGTCTGAGGATCTCATCTCGGTACCTAATGGCAGTCAGGCTACCTCTGGCAAGCACATGGAGGGCTGTGCGGCCCCCCAAAGAAATGCCACCCCACACCATGACTGACCCACCGCCAAACCGGTCATGCTGGAGGATGTTGCAGGCAGCAGAACGTTCTCCACGGCGTCTCCAGACTGTCACGTCTGTCACTCAGTGTGAACCTGCTTTCATCTGTGAAGAGCACAGGGCGCCAGTGGTGAATTTTCCAATCTTGTTATTCTCTGGCAAATGCCAAACGTCCTGCACGGTGTCGGACCCTCATACCACCCTCATGGAGTCGGTTTCTGACCGTTTGAGAAGACACATGCACATTTGTGGCCTGCTGGAGGTCATTTTGCAGGGCTCTGGCAGTGCTCCTCTTGCTCCTCCTTGCACAAAGGCGGAGGTAGCGGTCCTGCTGCTGGGTTGTTTCCCTCCTACGGCCTCCTCCACGTCTCCTGATGTACTGGCCTGTCTCCTAGTAGCGCCTCCATGCTCTGGACACTACGCTGACAGACACCGCAAACCTTCTTGCCACAGCTCGCATTGATGGTCCCTCCTGGATGAGCTGCACTACCTGAGCCACTTGTTGGGTTGTAGACTCCATCTCATGCTACCACTAGAGTGAAAGCACCGCCAGCATTCAAAAGTGACCAAAACATCAGCCAGGAAGCATAGGAACTGAGAAGTGGTCTGTGGTTATCACCTGCAGAACCACTCCTTTATTGGGGGTGTCTTGCTAATTGCCTATAATTTCCACCTGTTTTCTATTCCATTTGCACAACAGCATGTGAAATTTATTGTCAATCAGTGTTGCTTCCTAAGTGGACAGTTTGATTTCACAGAAGTGTGATTGTCTTGGAGTTACATTGTGTTGTTTAAGTGTTCCCTTTATTTTTTGGAGCAGTGTATTACCAATGCACAGTTAGGGCAACATAATCAATCGCACATCAAAGCATTAAAATCATACAGAGGAATGAATATCATTTAGATCAGATTAGAATATCACAAAAAGATGTTTCAAAATGTTGGTCTATAATGTAGTCGACAGTCTCTGAAGGGATGGATGTGCTACCTTGGTGATGGCATCCACCATCTCCTGTTTTTGCCGGAAGATTTCGCAACTGTTTCTCGCCATGTTCTCAAAGTTTGCTTGGACTCGGTTCAGAAACAGCGTGCGGAAATTTACTGTCACTCCTGGTTTGGCAGCGCTGGGTACTCTAAGCTGAGGAGGAAGATATGCAGAAGGGAGAAAAAAAACACAGGTTAAAAGCACAATATGTATGATTTCCTGCTGTTCTTGGTGTGTGGTCACTGGCATTTGACAAAAAATAGCAATCACCTCTGAGAAACAGACAAAATAAAAACAGACAGAAAATTGTATAGACTTACCTCCATGAGGCAGTGGCAGATGTTGGCATAGGTCACAGACCTGGTAGGATGTGCCAGGGCCCTCTCATATATGAGGTGAATGATGCCCTTCAGTCTGGCCTCTGTGTTAATGGTGAACTCAGTAATTGCCAACATCGATTGCTGGAAGTTGTTTTGATTTACCCTATCCAGGATGTAATCCATTTGAGCATACAGTTCCTGTGTCTTCTCTGGCTCTGGATCCTGAAAATCATTCTTCAAGTTATAAATTGGGGGACAGGTGAGGCAGTGACAGACATCAAAGTTAAAGAGGGTAAGGAGGTCAGAGAAACAATTAGGGGGCAGTGTGATATCACCAACAATTTAATCAGGAGGGAATCACTGAACACACATGTACCTACTGTGTACATATAAACTCTGGACTTACAAAGTTCTGTTTTTCCACAGCCTGTCCACTGGAAGAGGGAGCTGGTGACTGGGTTTCTTGTTTGCATGTCTTCTTGGTCCCACTCATCTTCTTCTGTGGACAAACACACACTGGTATTGAGGCAATAACTACCGTGGTATTACAACATACACTCTTCCTGAATGTTATGTTGTGATAGATAGAAATGTGTCTTTGCCTTCTCTGGTAGATGGGAGGGGCATGTGTAATTCACTGAACTCACATGACATGTAAAGTACAATGTACACGTAGGATAATTTCATACTGTGAAACATTCAATGATACTCCATGTAGTTTAGTCACTGCAGACAGGAACATGTTATTATCCATACCTTTTTCTTGTTAACCAGGTGCTGATTTCTCAGCATATCTTTGCTGAGTATTTCCTCAGTATATGACTATGTTTCCAGATCCAGTGTCATCCATTTGCAATCCAGTCTTCTTCCTTTTTTCAATTTCATCAAACTTGGTGTTTGTGTTTAGTACAGGTATTGGGGTGTAGGTCTCTGCACTGGAAGCATATCTGGTAAGGTTACTTTGGTCATCCTGATCCCAGTTACCAATACATAATTTGCAGTAACTCTGTACACAGGGAATTCTCACCGGATTCAGTAAACCCACAGATTAGACAACTTAATTTTTTCTGATTCAAAATATCAATAGTTTGAGCCACAGTAGTTGAGTCACTGCAGGTTACTAACGTGCGATATTTCCGGTGCAGTCTTAATAAAACACGTCACTGTACTGCTACAGCGCAGTTGTTGGTTTTGTTTCTTGTACTGCTAGCGTACCAAAATATAGACCACCGTCGGTACTTTCCAACGTCGGCAAATGACTCCTAGTGGTTAGAACAAACAACGAGGTGGGCGGAGCCAAACACGAGCTAGCGAGAGCCTATTGGCGCGTTCTAGCATATATTTGCGTATTTCCGTTAGTAAACGACTATATAACGTGTATAATAACTCAATTCGCACATGCACTCCTTCTAAAGAACGACATTTTAGAAACGTTGGCAACGTTTCTAAAATGTTTTTCTAAAAAAAACATTGTCCACTCTGTTTGTAACATATTTTAGTTTTGGAAACAGTGAAAAAAGGAGGAACCCGTACACAGTTCCTGATAGTATCACTGCTCTTTATTCAGCGTTTCGCTACACTCGCAATAACATCGGCTAACCATGTGTATTTGTCCGATTTGAGTTAACGTATCCGCCTCACGGCCTTCAAAACGTCAGAGCGTTTGTGAGTTTCTTCTTCTTCTTCTTCTTCTTCTTCTTCGTCTTCTATGAGGTATAACGGTGGTTGGCATCCAATTTGTTGCATTACCGCCACCTACTAGACTGGAGTACAACTCCATTACATTTAATGTATTCCTACCTCATGCCATCATCAGGAAAAGATGGGACATCACCACTTAACACACCCTGTAACTCTTCTGCTGTCAAGTCTCGCACACCCAAATACCGCTATGCAGCTGCCACCACAACCTCAATTTCCTGAGACTTCCGATTCATCCCTACAGTACAATTAATAACCATTGCTATAAATGCAAAAAATCCCATTTTACTGAAACATATTACCTTTTGGCCTATCCCTCTGTACTGGTATATCTCTACTACTCTCACCACTCCTCCCCCTTAACCCATCTTCCTCTACTTTATTCAATGCCTCAGTATATGACAACTTCTGCACTACTGTACCCCTGGAAACAGCAATCTGCTTCTCTCGCACGGGACATTTCTGATCCCCAGCTCCATAGGCACCCTTACAGTTAACACATTCCACTACTTTCCCCAATACTACACATTCCCTTGTCTCATGCCCTTCTGCACATTTCTCACACCTTGGACCTTCCTTTATACACACTGCTGCCACATACCCATAAGCTTGACACCTGTAACATTTTAATATATTCGGAACATACGCTCATATATATCCTAACTTCACTTTGTCAGGGAAAGACTCAACTTCAAAACTCAAAAGAACAGACAAAGAATATTCTGTTTCCCAACTCTCGCCACCCTGTCCACGTTGCATCAAATGACGAGCATCACATACACCGGAAATCTTTGCCCTCAGCTAGGCAACTTTTATATCTACTGCCAGCCTGGTTAACACTCCTTTCATTGGTGCCCTTTTCTTGAGAACAAAACAATTCACTTTTCTTACCCCCATTCATTTGACTTTGAGCGCATTCTTCCTCTGCCCAACAGACACACAAACAATTATCACTAGACCACTTCTAGTTACCCTCACCGATTCCACATGACCCAACACTTTTTTCACCCACTGTGAAACCACAAATGGATCAGCCAAAAGGCAAGAGTCCACTTTTTCCATAAACTTTTTCCATAAACTTCACTCCTACTGTCAGACTCTTCTTCATCCTGATCCTCAGTGCATACCTCAGTCTAACTTTACTGCAAATACCACCTCCGATACTTCACCTTAATTCACTTCCCTTTCTCCTCCTGTCTTCAGCTCCCTCTGCGTACACCTTCTACCATTCTTCTTTGACAAACCATCTTTTTTTCCATACTTTTTATCAGACTCAAGCTTACCCGCTTCTTCCCTCTCTCTCTTAGGGCTCTTCAACACCTACATTGCTTGCTGTTTGGGGTTTTAGGCTGGGTTTCTGTACAGCACTTTGAGATATCAGCTGATGTACGAAGGGTTATATAAATACATTTGATTTGATTTGATCTTCTCCCTCTCTTTTTCCCTCTACTCCTCCTCCGTTTTCCAAGTACACGTCCTCTTATGATAATAGTGCTGCTCCATTCCTGACACCCATCTTGTTCTTGCTTTCTCTAGGGACTCCATTTTCCCTTTCTTTCTCGACACGTCATGACCCTCGACTCAATACTATCTCCTTTTGTAAGTTTTTTAAATTTAGCACCCTTATGTAAACCTAGCCCCACCCACATCCGTTCCACGCATCGAATGACATTACTCAATGACATGGATCCCAATCTCAAATTCACTATTGAATGTGACACTAAACGTGTTCATTACCTTGATATGTGGACTGAGAAATCGACTAGAACCCTGTTTACAACTCTGTATAGAAAAGTAACCGACAGAAACACTCTATTACATGGGGACAGCTTCCACCCTGACTTACAAGAAGCCAGTTTTTCAGACTGCACAATACAGTATATGCCACTCCACAGAGGACTATCTAGAAAAAGCAGCAGAGATGCGCAATAGGTTTCTAAGAAGAGGCTATTCTCCACAATGTGTGGATGAAGCTCTTAATTTGGCATTGGGGAAAACACGAGATGAACTGCTACAAAAAAATACCCACTAGCGCTAACGAACACTCTGTAATGTTCACAACCACATATACTTTGAACTCGCGGAAAGTGGGAGATGCTGTCAAGAAACACTTGCATGTTTTATCATCGGACCCAGCTATGCAGGCTGAATTTAAGAATCCACCACTTATTGTATATAGGAGAGGTCACAATGTACGCAATAAATTGGTCCATGCCAACTGCCAGCCTTTTAAGCCCTCTTCCGAATGGTAGCTATAAAGGCAGAGGTTCTGCACAGTGCAACAATATGATGAAGTGTGAATATTTCTGCCAGAAAAGGATGTCATGGCTTTAGAAGCTCCTGATAGGCTAATTGACCTCATTTGAGTCAATTGGAGGTGTACCTGTGGATGTATTTCAAGGCCCACCTTCAAACTCAGTGCCTCTTTGCTTGACATCATGGGAAAATCTAAATACTTTTTTTTGTAGACCTCCACAAGTCTGGGTCATCCTTGGGAGCAATTTCCAAACGCCTGCAGGTACCACGTTCATCTGTACAAACAATAGTTCGCAAGTATAAACACAATGGGACTCAGGAAGGAGACTCGTTCTGTCTCCTAGAGATTAATGTACTTTGTTGCGAAAAGTGCAAATCAATCCCAGAACAACAGCAAAGGACCTTGTGAAGATGCTGGAGGAAACAGGTACAAAAGTTTCTATATCCACAGTAAAACGAGTCCTATATCGACATAACCTGAAAGGCCACTCAGCAAGGAAGATGCCACTGCTCCAAAACCGCGATAAAAAAGCCAGACTACGGTTTGCAACTGCACATGGGGACAAAGATGGTACTTTTCGGGAAAATGTCCACTGGTCTGATGAAACAAAAATAGAACTGTTTGGCCCTAATGACCATCGTTATGTTTGGAGGAAAAAGGGGGAGGCTTGCAAGCCGAAGAAAATCATCCCAACCTTGACGCACGGGGGTGGCAGCATCATGTTGTGGGGGTGCTTTACTGCAGGAAGGACTGGTGCACTTCACAAAATAGATGGCTGCATGAGGGGAAAACATTTGGTGGATATATTGAAGCAACATTTCAAGCCATCAGTTAAAGCTTGGTCGCAAATGAGTCTTCCAAATGAACAATGACCCCAAGCATACTTCCAAAGTTGTGGAGAAATGGCTTAAGGACAACAAAGTCAAGGTAATGGAGTGGCCATCACACTGTGGGCAGAACTAAAAAAGTGTGTGTGTGAGCAAGGAGGCCTACAAACCTGACTCAGTTACTCCAACTTTGTCAGAAGGAATGGTCCAAAATTCACCCAACTTATTGTGGGAACCTTGTGGAAGGCTACCCGAAACGTTTGACCCAAGTTAAACCATTTAAAGGCAATGCTACCATATACTAATTGAGTGTATGTACACGTTTGACCTACTGGGAATGTGATGAAAGAAACAAAAGCTGAAATAAATCATTCTCTCTATTATTATTCTGACATTTCACATTCTTAAAATAAATTGGTGATCCTAACTGACCTAAGACAGGGAATTTTTACTAGGATTAAATGTCAGGAATTGTGAAAACTGAGTTGAAATGTATTTGGCTAAGGTGTATGTAAACTTCCAACTTCAACTGTAGGTAAAACCTGGAAACGCCAACCGGAAGCTTCACATTTATATATTCAGTAAAATATCTATCTCAATGTTCCTTCTGTGGCTCTGCTGTTGGTTTAGTTTCTTCAGAAAGAACTGTGTGTGAGAGAGACATGGGCATGTCAAATGTATTCACAAATGTAAATCACAAATCCACAAATGTAAAACACTTTCCACAAATATAAATCGCAATCCACAAATGCAATTCGCTATCCACAAACAAACACCTTTTCATTTTTATTTATAAATCAATAATTGCATTAGAATATTTTATAACTGCAGATGTTGAGGTCATTTCCAAGGGTCTTAAGTAAAATGACTGCTATAAAGACTGAGTTATCACACGTAGAAAGCGATTTGTAGTCATGTAAAAAACACTTGATCACATAAAAGTTGATCCCATTGATGCCGTTAACCCTGATCACTGGTTGCTGTGGAAAAGGAGGTCATCAAAGGGGGTGAGTGTAACGGGTGTGAAATGGTTAGCTAGTTAGCGGTGCATGCTAATAACGTTTCAATCGGTGACGTCACTCGCTCTGAGACCTTGAAGTAGTTGTTTCCCTTGCTCTTCAAGGGCTGTTGCTTTTGCAGAGCGATGGGTAACGATGCTTTGAGGGTGACTGTTTTTGATGTGTGCAGATGGTCCCTGATTCAAGCCCAAGTTGGGGTGAGGAGAGGGACTGAAGCAATACTGTTACAAAGTCTGATCCCATTTCCTACACCTCCCCTCTACCTTCTGCATGCCTCTGGAGAAATGGTTAGAAGCCTCAGGAATACTTATGTCTCCTTGATGCTCATCGTCTGTGCAACATGAGACAGCGGATGGATTACAATCACTTACAATGTATGCCATACAGTATCCTTCACATTTAGTGGTGCTATCACACTGGCCAGCTAATTCAACTATTTGGTTGATGAACAGGTGTACACCGCAATAGTGTTGCAAATATAGAGTAATCTAGGGCTAGGGTTATTTACATTGGTTAACATTTTATGGTTATAAATAATATAATATAATTTCTGCAGCCTTGAAAGGCAGGCATCAACATGGCCGAACGAGAGGCTGCCAGCGATTTATAGAAATCGCTTTCTATGGTTACGAGCCTTTTTTCTACGACTACAAATTGCTTTCGCGCATGATAATTTTTTCTAATGTGTGAGAACTTTTTTTCTACACGTGAGAACTTTGTCTTTTTCTTGTTGTCAAATGTTTGCGCATATCTCTCCTACAGTGGCTTGCGAAAGTATTCACCCCCTTGGCATTTTTCCTATTATGTTGCCTTACAACCTGGAATTAACATGGATTTTTGGAGGGTTTGTATCATTTGATTTACACAACATGCCTACCACTTTGAAGATGCAAAATATTTTTTATTGTGACACAAACAAGAAATAAGACAAAAAAACAGAACACTTGAGCGTGCATAACTATTCACCCCCCCCCCCCCCCCCCCAAGTCAATACTTTGTAGAGCCACCTTTTGCAGCAATTACAGCTGCAAATCTGAAATGCAAAAGGTCCTCTACTCCGACAATTAATCCATAGATAAAAGGGTCAACCGAGTTTGCTTCTAGTAATCTCTCCTCCTTCAGGCTTCATCTTTTTTGGACTTTATATGGCAGGTGGCAACCAACCTTAAGGTGGAAACAGGAGACAAAGGGCTGTGAGATATAGGTTTAATCCTAGACACATGAAAAGTGGGCTGCATATGGACGGTACGTGGCAACAGAAGATGGGAAAGGGCTGTTAAATTGGAGGGGCAGATCTCGGAACCCGGAGCACAGGCTGGCCGATGAACCCAATGAGTGTGCAGAATGCCTTCCATAACCGGGATGAGAACTGAGGCCCCCGGTCAGAGACCATGTCCACTGGGATTCCATGGATCCGGAAGATGTGCTGCACCATGAGCTGGGCCGTCTCTTTTGCAGAGGGTAGCTTGGGAAGAGGAATGAAATGGGCAGCTTTGGGTAACCGATCTGCTACTGTCAGGATAGCGGTGTTTCCTCAGATGGGAGAGACCCGTGAAAAAGTCCAGGGATATGTGAGACCAGGGACAGTGAGGGACAGGCAGTGGTTGAAGGAGACCAGCCGGAGCTAGCCGAGGAGTCTTGTTCTGCGCACAGGTAATACAGGCGGCGATGAACAATGAACGTCCGGAACCATGGTAGGCCACCAAAAGCATTGCCGCACAAAAGTCAGGGCCCAACGGGAGCCCAGGTGGCAGGTAACCCTGGAGGAGTGGGCCCACTCCAGGACTGAAGTGGCGGACAGCGTCAGGCACAAACATCCAGTTATCTGGGAATGCTGCGCCTCATGGACCTGCTTCCCTATTCCCCAGCTGAGTGCCATCGCCAGGCACGAGGTGGGAAGGATGGTCTCGGGTGTGTAGCCACGGGGCTATAGCGGCGTGACAATGTGAAACCGGTTGAAAAGCAGGGCCCATCTAACTTGCCAGGAATTGAGACACTTGGCAGTGCAGAGATATTCCAGGTTCCTGTGATCCGTCCACACAATGAACGGATGTCCCGCCCCCTCCAACCAGTCTCTCCACTCTTCCAATGCCGTCTTCACCATGAGAAGCTCATGATTCCCCACATCGTAATTCCTCTCTGTGGCATTGAGGCAATGGGAGAAGAAGGTGCAGGGATGTAACTCGAGGTCCACGGCAGAACGCCGGGACAGTGTGTAGCAGGGGATTGAGATGGTGCCGGAGAAGGCAGAAGTTTTACGTGACCCCAACCGATTGTATTTCTTGTTTGTTTATTTGCGTTGTTAGTAACTTATTTTTTACTTATTTTGTACATAATGTTGCCGCTACCATCTCTTATAACCGAAATGAACTTCTGGACATTAGGACTGCGATCACTCACCACGGACTGGCAGAATACTTTTTTGCTTTAATGAGTCTGACAAGGCCGACGCGAACGATATACTGCTTTCTCGGGAACAGGCCCAGATCCCCGTGATTTGCGTGAAGAGGAGGCGGAGAAAAAGGGGCCGGATGGCAGGCTGCATTCTGAGAATTCGTAGGCTATCAATTAAACCCACACTTCTTTCCATTCTACTAGCAAACGTGCAATCTTTGGACAATAAAATAGATGACCTATGCAGAAGATTAAACTACCAACGAAACATTCAATACTATAATATTTTATGCTTCACGGCGATGTGGCTAAATGACGACACTATCAACATACAGCTGGCTGGTTATACGCTGAACCGGCAGGACAGAGGCGTCTCGTAAGACAAGGGGTGGCGGGCTATGTATTTTTGTAAATAACAGCTGGTGCATGATATCTAAGGAAGTCTTGAGCTATTGCTCGCCTGAGGTACTGTAGAGTATCTCATGATAAACTGTAGACCACACTACCATCCTAGAGAGTTTTCATCTGTATTTTTCGTGACTGTTTACATACCACCACAGTCAGAGGCTGGCACTAAGACAGCATTGAATGAGCTGTATTCCGCTATAAGCAAACAAGAAAACGCTCACCCAGAGGCAGTGTGCCTAGTAGGACTTTAATGCAGGGAAATTTAATTCCATTTTACCAAATTTCTAACAGCATGTATCTAGAGGGGGAAAAAACTCTGGACCACCTCTGCTCCACAAACAGAGGCGCATACAAAGCTCTCCCTCGCCCTCCCTTAATTTTATCCTCCTGATTCCTGCTAAAGAGCAAAAATTAAAGTAGCAAGCACCAGTGACTAGATCAATAAAGAAGTGGTCAGATGAAGCAGATGCTAAGCTACAGGACGGTTTTGCTAGCACAGACTGGAATATATTCCGGGATTCCTCCGATGGCACTTAAGGCTTACACCACATCAGTCATAGGCTTCATCAATAAGTGCATCAATGATGTCGTCCCCACAGTGATCATACGTACATACCCCAACCAGAAGTCATTGATTACAGGCAACATCCACACTGAGCTAAAGGCTAGAGCTGCCGCTTTCAAGGAGCGGGAAGCTTATAACCCGGAAGCTTATAAGAAATCCAGCTATGCCCTCTGACGAACCATCAAACAGGCAAAGCATCAATACAGGACTAACATCGAATCGTACCACACCGGCTCTGACGCTTGTGTGGCAATGCTTGCGGTCCATTACAGACAACAAAGGGAAGCCTAGCCGAGAGCTGCCCAGTGACACGAGGCTACCAGATGAGCTAAACTACTTTCATGCTCGCTTCAAGGCAAATAACACTGAAACATGCATGAGAGCACCAGCTGTTCTGCAAAACTGTGTGATGATGCTCTCCGCAGCCGATGTGAGTAACATTTTTAAACAGGTCAACATTCACAAGGCCACAGGGACAGATTGAATTACAGGACGTGTACTGCGAGCATGCGCTAACCAACTGGCAAGTGTCTTCACTGACATTTTCAACCTCCCCCTGTCTGTAATACCAACATGTTTTAAGTTGACCACCATAGTGCCTGTGCCCAAGAACACTAAGGTAACCTGGCTAAATGACTACCGACCCGTAGCACTCACGTCTGTAGCCATGAAGTGCTTTGAAAGGCTGGTCATGGCTCACATCAACACCATTATCTCAAAAACCCTAGACCCATTCCAATTTGCATGCCGCCCCAACAGATGATGCAATCTCTATTGCACTTCACACTGCCCTTTCCCACTTGGACAAAAGGAACAAGTATGTGAGAATGCTATGCATTGACTACAGGAGAGAGACCTAGCCACGTGGTGCCAGGACAACAACCTCTCCCTTAACTTCTTTGGGGTATCCCCCCTTCTTCTCGGAGATCTTTGTGGGCTATACTCGGCCCTGTCTCAGGATGGTAAGTTGGTGGTTGAAGATATCCCTCTAGTGGTGTGGGGGCTGTGCTTTGGCAAAGTGGGTGGGGTTATATCCTTCCTGTTTGGCCCTGTCCGGGGGTGTCCTCGGCTGGGTCCACAGTGTCTCCTGACCCCTCCTGTCTCAGCCTCCAGTATTTATGCTGCAGTAGTTTATGTGTCGGGGGGCTAGGGTCAGTTTGTTATATCTGGAGTAGTTCTCCTGTCCTATTCGGTGTCCTGTGTGAATCTAAGTGTGCGTTCTCTAATTCTCTCCTTCTCTCTTTCTTTCTCTCTCTCGGAGGACCTGAGCCCTAGGACCATGCCCCAGGATTACCTGACATGATGACTCCTTGCTGTCCCCAGTCCACCTGGCCGTGCTGCTGCTCCAGTTTCAACTGTTCTGCCTTCTTATTATTCGAACATGCTGGTCATTTATGAACATTTGAACATCTTGGCCATGTTCTGTTATAATCTCCACCCGGCACAGCCAGAAGAGGACTGGCCACCCCACATATGCTCTCTCTAATTCTCTCTTTTTTTCTCTCTCTCGGAGGACCTGAGCCCTAGGACCATGCCCCAGGACTACCTGACATGATGACTCCTTGCTGTCCCCAGTCCATCTGACCGTGCTGCTGCTCCAGTTTCAACTGTTCTGCCTTATTATTATACGACCATGCTGGTCATTTATGAACATTTGAACATCTTGGCCATGTTCTGTTATAATCTCCACCCGGCACAGCCAGAAGAGGACTGGCCACCCCACATAGCCTGGTTCCTCTCTAGGTTTCTTCCTAGGTTTTGGCCTTTCTAGGGAGTTTTTCCTAGCCACCGTGCTTCTACACCTGCATTGCTTTCTGTTTGGGGTTTTAGGCTGGGTTTCTGTACAGCACTTTGAGATATCAGCTGATGTACGAAGGGCTATATAAATAAATTTGATTTGATTTGATTTGATTTCTCAATTTCCACCTGAAGACATACCCTAATCTAACTGCCTGTAGCTAAGGTCCAGAAGCAAGGATATGCATATTCTTGGTATCATTTGAAAGGAAACACTCTGAATTTTGTGGAAATGTGAATTGAATGTAGGAGAATATAACACAATAGATCTGGTAGAAGATAATACAAGGAAAAAACATATGTTTTCAGTTTTTTATTGTTGTTGCATCTTTTAAATGACCAAGAACAGCCAAACATTCAGATAGGATGCTGGGGATAATTTGAATGAAGCACATAAGAGGGCAACAATAGTTTAGCAAAGTGTCAGACATATAACTTCAAGAATGAGTGAGCTACATGATATTGAGCATAAAGTCACCCAGGTGTCCCACACAAATGTGCCCAAATGTACCCAGTGGCCGAATTGGTACAGTGATACATTTTGAATCAAATAACTATATACAAAATACATAAATGCTGTTCTAACACACCCCCCAAAATATATATATTTTTAAATAGCAAGGGTAACTATTTACACATTTTCGATTTACAATATAGACCCTCAGTCCTCTACACAATTGTGTGCTGCTGGTGCCATGGCCCAAAGCAGTCTCTTTCTGCTGTAAAGCATAGGGTTACTGAACAAGTTGTGCAGGTGATGGGGCAGTTCCTGTGACAAAGGGCACAACAACACCTCCCTACTGTGCCCTTTTTGCCCTGAGGCACATTCATGCCTGCAGAGATCAATTTGGGCAGGTGAACACCACTGGTTGAAGGAGCAGAAGGGACAGAGGTAGAGGGGACTCTGATCTCTGTAACCCAATCAGAAGGGCTGCAATGAACTGAAGAAGGTGTAAGGCACACAGGCTAGTGACACTACAGACTAGTGAAGTATACAGCTAAGGAGAACTGAACATCCAAGGTTCTACTACTACTTCACTGCAAACCAGGCCTAACCCAATGAAAAGCAATTGTACAAACATGCAAATTCACCGCACACGGTCCCAAGACCCACACCTGATAATAGAGTCATAGAACCCACCCCCGCCACCCTCCACTGAGCTAGACAGTCTGCAATCCCCGTTCTGTTCTACCCACATAACCCACACTGTATTTCTTTTTTAACTACACACTAAAAACATTTAACAAGACTAGACCAACGAAAGAGGACATAGGCATAATATTGAACATTTAAATGTAGCTTTTGAAAACAATTAGCTCTCCCAGCTGACAGGACCCCCTGGGGTCTGGGCATGTGCACCACTTTTGGGCAGGTCAGCATGGCTAGTGGCAGACCGGCAGTGGATACATATCCACACTATACTGAACTGGACAGGAACGACAACTAGGCTATACTCGGATTCAGGTTGATCACCGTAGGTTTTACCCTGATTAATTATGTAGAATTGAGGAGTGCACTACACTCACAGTGCGCTCTGTTTACCAACACATACAGCTTAGATAAATAATTTGCATGTCCAAGAGCATGCTACAACATGGAACATGGTCTGTTCCCAAAAGCCGGGGAGATGGTTCGCACTCCTAGCACTATCTCATCTGGATCCCCAAATTCCCCCTCACTACCTGTCTTCGTCGCCGGCTGCCCTACCCAGCAGCGAAGAACAACATCCTCGTTAAATTGAGTGCAATGCAGATAGTAGCAAAGGCTACAAGCCCAATGTTCATCAAAGCACAACTACCCCACCAAGACCTGCCTGGGCTCTCGGCTCTGCCTTATATCAGTTTCTCAGGGTCCCGGGCAGAGTCTTGCAAGCAGGCACGGGTGTGAGAAATTCGTTTTTTAACGTCATCCCTTACAAGCTGTCCCACAGCTACACTACACTACCATAGCATCCGCTCGCCAGTCAACATATGCCTGGTGGCGTGCGGGGCAGCTGATGCCTACTACCACATGCCTACTACCACATCCACTGCTGGGACATGGCTGGAGGAGCTGCCATCATTAGAGAGGCCAGGGGTACCATTATGGACACCTCAGGTGAGTCATATCATAGACATGAGTCACTATGCACTGCGACCATGATAGTACATATTGGACATTGAGTTGTAACTAGGAAGTGGCGGGCTTCTGTGAAGAGGTGTGGACTGTAGATGGTACATGATCAAGGCCTCCAGTGAGTAAATTATTTTATTGATCTTAGTAATATTTCCACCATCTTAAAGTTCTCCCAAGTGAGTAAAACACTGTTGCACTTGCTTTACTTGCAGACCACTTGCTATAACATCTTTATCTTTTATTGTTCTCCTACCCTGGAGGACCATTTGACCTGATGTCCAGGATGCTGATCATAGCCAGCAGTAAAACCACTGCAGAGCACATCTCCTAGGTGATTCAAATAATCCCCTGTAGGAAGGGAATACACCAAGGACTACACCATCACACACACCCCAGCAAACAACAAACGTTACCACAACATAAGAGAACGTTCCCTTAAGTCTCATTAGGTAATTACCTAACGTTTTCATAGGAATGTTCCAGTGCCTTTCAACGACTGTTTCCAAGAGGCCATTCCGTTACAGGAAAACTCCACCTAAAGAACTATGTTTTGGTAGTTGTTTCATTAGTCCACAATCAGGTTTTCAAGATATGTGACTTTCAAAATACAGAAATGTTCCCTGTATGATGTATTTTGCATCATATGATGCAACACTTTTGTTTTTTGACAGTTAGGAGAATATTCCATCAACGTACCACCAAACATACGCAGAACATTGTTGCCATGTTCTCAGAATATAAGATATTAATGTTCTAGACACGCTTCATAGGAACGTTGCAAGAACATTCATGTTTTCAGCTTTCTGTGGGTTAGGAAAATGCCTTGTTTCTGTAGCCAAGCAAATCAAGGCCCTGATTGGTGAACCACTGATCCATTCACAGCTCTTTGTCTGTGTTAAGGGCAGACACACAGTGCTTTTAACATACATATTTCACACACTTTGACATGTAAAATTTCATTGCGCATGTTCATTTATACAGTCATTATTATTCAACATGTCCTCACGTGGGATTTGAACCTCTTGGTTCACGGTACTCTGATGTTCCTGCTACACCACCAGGTATCAGTTAATCTGACTATACTCTCATCATTGATTTGATTTACTTAATTCAGCAATTTAAGTGCTTTCTGTATAGTTGTCTGATGTTGGTGGGGCATATTAACCTGTTTTAATGATATTTCTGAATCACTATGACCAATATGTGTATCATGTTGTATTTATATGCTGTGTGTATGCAGGGCTGCCTTGTAAATTACATCTAAATCTCAATGGGACTATTGCTTACACAGATCAAGTTGTTTTTGATCAACACACGTTGATCAAGGCACTGAATGGTCAATCTGTGGTGTGCATTGGCCGTGCAGCATTTACAGTGATTCAGCCTCTGCAGAAGTCAGGGCATTTATACTTCTTGTGCTTTACGGAGCTGATCAGAGCTGTTGTGAAGGAAGTTGTCAAGGAAGTGAGTTGGTGTTTATACAGAACCTCCCGCCCTCACCTACCGTCAACCAATCATGCCGATAAGGAGCTATACGGACCCCTTCGCATTGTTGCAATATTTGAGAGGTGCACGGTGATGCAGTACGGAGCGCAGTTGGGTCTTTGTGTGCCTCCAGAGGCTTTGCAATTGCATCACACCATCCATACGGTGCCTCCGACCGCAACATTTGTCGGATCAAGCATAAATTGGCTCTTACAAAAGCCGTTGTAATCACTGCCAAAGGGGTTTCTAACATGTATTGACTCAGGGGGTTGAATACTTATGCAACGACCATATTTTCATTATTGAAATTTCTATCAATCTTTTCAAAACCATTTATAGAAATCTTCCACTTTGACATTAGAGCATTTTGTGTAGATTGTTCCAACTTTGTAACAATAAAATGTGAACAAATTCCAGGGGAATGAATACTTTTGCAAGGCAAAGTAGTTTGAGTTCAAACAATACGTTTTGAAGTACTTTCTGAATTCCTGTTCAGAAGAGTGCAGAAAAAGTTGACAATGTTTGTTTATTCCACATAAGGACTCAACATGCTTCCTTGAGAGTATATTATTTCATATCTTAAGAAAATAGACTTCAGTATACTATCAAAAAGTATATCTAACTTACAGTTGTTGTTTTTTTACAATCGCTTACACACTAAAAGTGGTACTTGAGGCACACTCAGTGAAACCATTAACTCATGTACCTGATCTTCAGACCAAGTCTGAAAAACTGCAAGAACCATTATCTGCTTTACACTCAGTTTGCAATTGTAAAACACACTTTTTGCAAAACACTAAACACAGTTCTCTACATGGACACATCATTCAAAACTAATAGGTTTTGTGTTTTGTTTGGAAAACTCTGTCATTCCAAATGCCACACTCATTTACCGATTACCTACACCCAGTGCTCACGTGTGAGAATTTCTTCACTTAGAAATCAGGGCTTGAGCACTATAAATAGGCTTCAGGTTGGCTTTCTTGGTTTGGACAACAATGGAGGCCAATTTTGGAGAGAGAGTTAGAGGAAGAAGAGTAAGAGGAGTGAGAGTGAGAGTAAGAGGAGGAAGAGGACAAGGAGGAGGAAGAGGACAAGGGGGAGGAAGAGGACAATGGGGAAGAGGAAGAGCCTATTTATTTATCTTCTACTGTATTTGTTTTGTCTGTTACTGTTCATCCAGGATTCAGGATGAAAATACAATGTTTTGAGAAAGAAATACGTTAGATTTTTTCCCCCCTTGCATTTCTGTTTATAGTGTAAATATATACTGAATATGCATACGTAATGTATATATTTGTGCACATACATGTACAAACTGCTGAGGACTCCACTGCACATGCAAAAAACACAAGATAGTAGTGTTTTACATTTGTCACATCTGTGTGTAGTTGGCGTGTATAAGAGCTAATCATTTGGTTTGTCTGTAGAGTTTTGATGCAAAAATAGTTTTGAATGAAGTGTTTGGTTTTGCAAGAGGCGTGTGACATTTTGCATGTTGTGTGTGTGTTTTGGGGTTTTGTGTGGAGTCTAGAGAAAAGGAGCCATAGTTTCAGAAATCATGTGTAGGCAATTGTCAAAAACTGTAAATGCCCAACTGTAAATGCCCGTTTTCAAAAACGAATGAGCACAAACATTTGCATATTACCCAGCAACTTTCTGCAGCTGAGGTTTTGATTTATAATATGATATTGTTCCTGTCACACCCTGACCTTAGTATTCTTTGTTTTCCTTGTTATTTTGGTTAGGTCAGGGTGTGACATGGGTGATGTATGTTTTTGTCTTGTCTAGGGTTTTTTGTATGTTTATGGGGCTGTAACCAGTCTAGGTAAATTGTATGTCTATGGTTGCCTATATTGGTTCGCAATTAGAGGCAGCTGTCTATTGTTGTCTCTGATTGGGAACCATATTTAGGCAGCCATATTCTGTGGGTAGTTTGTGGGTGATTGTCTATGTCAGTTGCTTGTGTCAGCACAGTTCTTATTATAGCTTCATGGTCGTTATTAGTTTATTGTTTTGTATTCAGTGTTTTCTGTAATTAAAACATCATCATGAACACATACCATGCTGTGCTTTAGTCTACTCCATACGACGATTGTGACAGTTCCTCATATTTAGCTTAGTCAAATGTTTTGATGTTAATTTTCAAACTGAATAATGTACTTTTAATTACACATTTTATTTAAATGTTAATTTATTACCATAATGTGAACAACTAAAGTTTTAAATACCAATGGTGCACAGTTCTCAAACGTGTTAATTGCAAATTACTGCCCTGGGGTTAACTGCTTTGTAAATAGCATGTTAATGTTGATTGAGAAAATGCCTTTGTCAATAAATTTAACCTTTTACATGGCTAATTACAACAGCTGATGTGGTTAATTAGAAGTGTATTTGTAAAAGTATACTGAAAACACAATGTAAATACACTTTATTGCAAAGAAAAATACAGAAATTCTAATTCAAATACCATTGTAGTGTAATTCAACGTATATTTATTTAGCTCTTTATCTAAAAAAACTAAGAATATACTTAAATACAAAATAGTTTCCCAATTTAGATAATTATAATTGTATTTTAATTGCTAATAAAATACAAATAAAATTGACATTACATGTATTTAAAAAATTTCAATTGAGAGAATTCTAAATATATTAAAATGTGTTAAAGTATGATTTAAGTATATAATTTTTTAAACATTTTTTTTCCCACTTGGGTACATAGCCTTCTGAACATGTGATACAGTATGTAAATTCCTCCAAGACCACATCAAAACCCATAAAAACACAACATGATAAGTCAAATCATTGGTGGTATAGTTTCCTTTGTGGTCCTCAAGGGAAATCTGCAACCTCATACCAATTAACATAGGCTGGCTAGAAGCTCAAAGTTATAAGCTTGTGTCTAAATAGCACCCTAGTCTCCTGATCAAAAGTAATGCTCTAAATAGGGAATAGGGTGCCATTTGGGACGTAACCAAGGGGAGACATGGGATAGCCAAGATTACCATGTTGAGTGTGTAGTGGTATCTGTATTTATGTTGAGTGTTTAGTGATGTGCTGACAGGGTTCTAAATTGGAATTGTTCATAGATAACACTGGGGCTCCCAATTTAAAAAAGTTAGTATCACAATCTCAAATTCAGGAGCACCAGAAAAGCAGATTTAAAAAAAAATGGTTTAGATCAAATGAAATGTTATTCTTCACATGCTTTGTAAACAACAGGTGCTTACTTATGGGTCCTTCCCAACAATACAGAGAGAAAAATTTTAGAAATAATAGAAAAGTAAAAAACATAATAATAAAAGTATTAACTCTGAGGGGCCCCAGTGTTGAGCGTCAGCTTGGCGGATGTGTTGTTGCCTATCCTCACCACCTGGGGGCGTCCCATCAGGAAGTCCAGGATCCATTTGCAGAGGTAGATGTTTAGTCCCAGGATCCTTACTTTAGCAAAGATCAAGGAAGGCAATATAGCATTTAATTAACAACATTCTCTCAGCATTCTGGTTCAGTGTTGCTTGCCTTGAAGCAAGCAAAGAAGGCATTTAGCTCATCTGGTAGGCTTGCATTACTGGGTAGCTCTCGGTTGGGATTCCTTTTGTAATTTGAGAGCGTTTGCAAGCCCCGCCACATCTAAAAAGCAGAGCCGGTGTAGTAGGATTCAATCTTAGTCCTGCATTGACGCTTTGCCTGTTTGATGGTTCGTCGGAGGGCGTAGCGGGATTGTTATCAGCATCAGGGTAAGTGTCCTGCTCCTTGACAGTGGCAGCTCAAGCCTTTAACTCAGTGGGGATGTCCCCTCTAATCCATGACCTCTGGTTGGGATATGTACAGTTGAAGTCGGAAGTTTACATACACCTTAGCCAAATACATTTAAACTCAGTTTTTCACAATTCCTGACATTTAATCCTAATCCTGACATTTAAAGTCCCTGTCTTAGGTCAGTTAGGATCAGTTAGGATCACCACCACTATCACCACCACTATTTTAAGAATGTGAAATGTCAGAATAATAGTAGAGAGAATGATTTATTTCAGCTTTTATTTATTTTATCACATCCCAGTGGGTCAGAAGTTTACATACACTCAATTAGTATTTGGTAGCATTGCCTTTAAAATTGTTTAACTTGGGTCAAACATTTCAGATAGCCTTCCACAAGCTTCCCACAATAAGTTGGGTGACTTTTGTCCCATTCCTCCTGAGCTGGTGTAACTGAGTCAGGTTTCTAGGCCTCCTTGCTAGCACAAGCCTTTTCAGTTCTGCCCAATTCTATAGGATTGAGGTCAGGGCTTTGTGATGGCCACTCCAATACCTTGACTTTGTTGTCCTTAAGCCATTTTGCCACAATTTTGGAAGTATGCTTGGGGTCATTGTCCATTTGGAAGACCCATTTACGACCAAGCTTTAATAACTTCCTTGCTGATATATTGAGATTTTTCTTCAATATATCCACGTAATTTTCCTACCTCATGATACTATCTATTTTGTAAAGTGCACCAGTCCCTCCTGCAGCAAAGCCCCCCCACAACATGATGCTGCCACCCCTGTGCTTCATGGTTGGATGGTGTTCTTGGCATGCAAGCCTACCCCTTTTTCCTCCAAACATAACGATGGTCATTATGGCCAAACAGTTATATTTTTGTTTCATCAGACCAGAGGAGATTTCTCCAAAAAGTACAATCTTTGTCCCCATGTGCAGTTGCAAACTGTAGTCTGGCTTTTTTACCGCGGTTTTGGAGCAGTGGCTTCTTCCTTGCTGAGCGGCCTTTCAGGTTGTGTCGATATAGGACTCGTTTCACTGTGGATATGTATACTTTGTACTTGTTTCCTCTAGCATCTTCACAGGGTCCTTTGCTGTTTTTCTGGGATTGATTTGCACTTTTCGCAACAAAGTACATTCATGTCGAGGTGACAGAATGCGTCTCCTTCCTGAGCGGTATGAAGGCTGCATGGTCCCATGGTGTTTATACTTGCGTACTATTGTTTGTACAGATGAACGTGGTATCTTCAGGCATTTGGAAATTGCTCTCAAGGATGAACCAGACTTGGGAGCAGACTGCGATTTGTTTCTGAGGTCTTTGCTGATTTCTTTTGATTTTCCCATGATGTCAAGCAGAGGCACTGAGTTTGACGGTAGGCCTTGAAATACATCCACAGGTACACCTTCAATTGACTCAAATTATGTCAATTAGCCTATCAGAAGCTTCTAAAGCCATGACATAATTTTCTGGATTTTTCAAAGCTGTTTAAAGGCATAGTGAACTTAGTGTATGTAAACTTCTGACCCACTGGAATTGTGATACAGTGAATTACAAGTGAAATAATCTGTCTGTAAACAATTGTTGGAAAAATGACTTGCATCATGCACAAAGTAAATGTCCTAACCGACTTGCCAAAACTATAGTTTGTTAACAAGAAATTTGTGGAGTGGTTGGAAAACGAGTTTTAATGACTCCAACCTAAGTATGTGAACTTCACTGTGGGGATGACGTCGTCGATGCACTTATTAATGAAGGCAGTGACTGATGTGATATGCTCCTCAATGCCAACAGATGAGTCCTGGAACATATTCCATTCTGTGCTAGTGAAACAGTGCTGTAGTTTAGCATCCACTTAATTGGACCACTTCTGTATTGCGCACGTCAATGGTACATCCTGTTTGAGTTTTTGCTGGTAAGCAGAAATCAGGAAGATAGTTATGGTCAGATTTGCATGCGTGGGAGAGCTTTGTATGCATCTCTGTGTGTGGAGTAAAGGTGATCTAGAGTTTTGTCGCTTCTAGTTGCACAGGTGACATGCTGGTAGAAATGAGGTAAGACAGATTTCAGTTTTCCTGTATTACAGTTTTTCTCAATTGCTAAAACACAATTTCTGAAACCTTGCTCTATTTCCTGAAAACATTAAACACAAAACCTCATCTTCAAGCAGTATTTACATAACCTCTGACTCCTCTCGCAAAATGAAACATTCGCCTCAAAACAGTTTTACCTGTGTTTATAATCAAACACTGCTCTCAAATCATAAACACGTGATCAAAATGAAATACACTCTCAAGCAGTCAGTAAACAATACACCGAAAAAATAGAAAACACATTGTTCAAAACATTCAATTCTTAGGGAGAAGTACATTTTGAAGAATAATTTTTTTCTTCATAATTTCCGTTATTGTCTTTGTCACGTTCTGACCTTAGTTCATTTTTATGTCTTTGTGTTAGGTTGGTCAGGGGTGAGTTGGGGTGGGTAGTCTATGTTCTTTTTTCTAGGTTGTTATATTTCTATGTGTTTGGCCTAGTATGGTTCTCAATCAGAGGCAGGTGTCGTTTGTTGTCTGATTGACATTCATACTTAGGTAGCCTGTTTTCCCCATTTTGGTTGTGGGTGTTTAATTTCTGTTTAGTGTCTGTTCAGTGTCTGTTCACCTGGCAGAACTGTTTTGTTTTCTCTTCATTATTATTTTGTGTAGTGTTCAGTTTGCTCTATTAAAACATGACGAACACTTACCATGCTGCATTTTGGTCCTCCTCTCCTTCCACCAACGAGAAGCGTTACAGTCTTTTGATGAACGAAAACATGTTCTATCATAGTAGCTCAAAATTGATCAGAAATTACTACTCTGCTTTGCTCTTTGCAATTTTGTTTTTTGTTCTTCCTCCTCCTTGTACCCCTATTTTTACAGTACTGTACCCTGCATCTCACAAACGTGTCCTTTGTCTCTGTGATACTGTAATTCTTGTTCTTTGTTGATATGAACCTGCAACCAGTCAAAATCTATTGAGCAGTCAGTACTGTTAATAAATGGAAAGCACAATGTTCAGGGCCATACAATTTGTCCATTGTACAGTATACAGCCTACAATGCACTGTACTACAGTATACAATACTAAAAGGGACAAAAATCAAAGGAGTAAACATTTGATCAATGTGCTTCTTCTTGTCTTTGAGCTGGGTCAGGCCAGAGCACTTCATCGACATCACAAGCAATATTGTCCCTCCTGAGGCAACGGGGGAAGAAGCCTTTTGTGTGCTGTTTCCAGCCCTGACATGAGTCTTCATCTATCTCACCACAGGCTAAATCCATGGCTTGCAGCAGATTTACTCTGGTGTAGGGTTGTCTATCATACACTTTCCATCTCCAAGAGGAGAAAAACTCTTCAATCGGATTCAGGAAAGGAGAGTATGGAGGGAGGTACAAGTTCATAAACTACTCATTGATGTTAAACCATTCCCTTACCTGAGCAGCTCGGTGGAAACTGACATTGTCCCACACTATCACATAGGTGGGAATGGGATTCTCATTTAGCTCTTGATCCTGCTGCTCTTGAACCTGCTGCTCAAATAAAATATCTCTTAGATTGGCAATACATCTTAGAAGGTGCTGGGTGTTATATGGCCCGAGTGTAACATGGTGATGTAAAACACCATGGTTGCTGATAGCACCACAGATTGTGACATGCCACCTCGTTGACCAGGGACTTCAACAATGGCCCGCTGTCCAATCATGTTTCGGCCTCTCCTTCTCCTCTTTGTTAGATTAAAGCCTGCTTCTTCGACAAAGATGAACTCATGGGGTCTGTCCAAGGATTCCAAGTCAAATATTGTCTGTGTAGAAATACAATATACTGTATGTAGGATTTTGTAAGTCGTACAGACACAGTGCTATACTGTAGAATACAATTAGGCTTCTGATTCACATACATTGTATGTACTGAAGAGTAATGTCATTCACATAACACACAGTATGTGTTAGTACTGTAGACAATCTGGATTACAGTAAATGTTTCTGAATGTACACTTACTTGCACATACTGAGCTCGCAGTTCTTTCACCCTTGGTGAGTTGCGCTCAAAAGGTACTCTGTATACTTGTTCCATTCGCATCCTTTAACGATGGAGGACACGGTCAATTGTGGAAATGCTCACACTGTCGATTCCCTGGAAGTGTGTGCTGTCTTGTATCACTCGTTCCTGGATTTCTCTTAGTCGTATTGCATTGTCTTGAAGGACCATGCCAACTATAACGGCCTCTTGCTCCCGAGTGAATATAGCTGTCCTTCCACTTGCATGTGGCAGCCTTGCAATTCTACAAAAAGTAGTTGTGCAGTTATAAAACATATTCATGCAGTACAATACATACAGTGATTAACTTTACAAATGTCTATTGAAACAGCTGCATATAGTGTAGTACAGTAAATTTGCAATTGCAAAAATACAGTAGTATCCTGTACCTGTTCTCTTCTCTGAATGTCCTTACTATGGTGGACACAGAAAATCAGCTCAAATTGGTTTGCACTCTAAGTCCTGCTTCCCTCATTGTCAGTCCATGGACAAGAACATGGTCTATAACTGTTGCTCGAATTTCATCAGATATTTCCACTCTTTGTCTTCCTCTTCGTCCTCCTCTTCCCCTTTCTTGCCCTCCTCCTCCTCTTCCTCCTCGTCGCCCACCTCGCATACGTCCTCGTCCTCTCACATTGCTTCTTCTATCCATTCTCAGACTTGCTCCTTCCCACCTTCAACAACCTGTTTGCTCTCTGAACTGGCTTATATTGGTTGTGTCGCATCATTTGAAACAGGTTAAATCAATTTTGAGTGGTTGTGTTCAATCAATGACATGTTTTCTCTATTTGTATTTGATTGTTGCCACTTGTGTTTACCAGTATGGATGACATGTGCATTAGAGTGAAGAATGTGTTTTGAGAATGAGAATGTGTTTAGAGTTTTGCTGAAATCTAAGTGAGATCTCCAAATTGTGTTTTACCATGTGAAATGGTTTAAGGTATTGACAACAGACTGCATAATTAGCTAAATGAGTCCAGGCAACTGAGAACTTTGCTCAGCCAATGGGTTTTAGTGTTTTAGCAATTGAGAAAAACTGTAAAATCACCGGCCACCAAGAGCGTCGCTTTTGGATGTGCATTTCTTCTTTTCTTTTCTTCTTTGCTTATGGCCCTGTACAGCTCGTTGAGTGGGGTTTGTGGTGGTAAATAGGCAGCTATGAAAAATATAAATAGTATGGTCTGCAACTTATCATGAGGTATTCTAACTCAGGTGAGCAGCATCTTGAGACTTCCTTAATAACAACCAGCTGTTGTTAACAAAGAGTAAAACACCCCGCCCCTTGATGTTACCCGATGCTGCAGTTCTGTCCTGCCGATATGTAGAAAAAACAGCTAGATGTGTATTATCCATGTCCTTGTTCAGCCAAGTTTCAGAGAATCATAGGATATTACAGTTCTTCAGGTCCCATTGATAGGATAGTCTCGAACGGAGCTTGTCCAGTTTGTTCTCCAGTGATTGTTTATTCACCAACAGAGCAGAGGACTTTGGGGGTTTTATTTACTTGGCGCCGTAGTTTCAACAGGGTGCCTGCACGTCAGCTTCTTTATCGCTGTCTCTTTCTCTTCCAGTTGTTGGTCATTAGGGTCTAGTCCGGGGTGAGCAGTATGTCCTGCGCAGTCGACTCATTGAAGTAGAAATCTTCATCCAAATCGCGGTTAGTGATCGCTGTTCTGATGTCCCCAAGCTCGTTTTTGTTAAATGAAAACGGTGGCGGAAACGTTATGTTTTAAGAAAAAGTTAAGATCAGCAACAACAACAAAAAAAAAACATAGAAGAATTTGTCAGGAGCCCGTAAAACGGCCGCTATACATTCCAGCGCCATTCTGTTAGATAAAGCATACATGAATTCTATCTACTTTTGAAACACATGCTTTGCCCTAGAATCGTATAATCCTTTAAAGACACGGCTTAATTAAAAATCTAAAAGGTTGATTGAAGTTACAAACTCCTTTGTGGAATATTATGATTCTACATTGTGTAAAAACACTATTTTCAGTTTGCACTAAAAACAATCTGTTTTCTTTCTACTAATTAAGGCTGGAAATTGCCAGGGACTGAACGGTATGTATTTTGATTCAAACAATTCTATATGCATTGCGATTCGATGCTGACATTTTATTGCGATTTGATGTTCCAAACACATTGTTCACCAAATTGCTCAAAATGCTCATATGCTGCAGAGGGACAAGAGAGAGCCATGATAAAACGTGTTTTGATCAGTCATGGTAATAAAAGTCCAGACAAATGTTGGCTTACCATTGTTAAAATTCAAAAGGCACTCGCACAAATATTTAGGAGCAGATGAGACCAAAATGGGCTCACTTTAGAGCCCTGTGTGCTGATCATTCTCTGTGTCAGGTTATCAAGGGTGCCCTACAGAACAAGGTGAAGATCATGACTAAGAGCTCCTCTATAGATCTCGTCACCCAGACAGACCATAAGGTGGAGAAAATCATCATCCTTTCTGTCAAGGAGAGGTTCCCCACACACCGTTTATGTTCGTTTTTTTATGTATTATTTTCCCTGTCTTTCTGTGGATCATCTATATTGGAGAGGAGTCAGTAGCAGCTGGAGTGGCCTTTGTGTATACAAACAACCGCAAATGGATCATCAACCCTGTGGATGGCACCACAAACTTTGCACATTGGTAAGACCTCTCTATAGCCACTACTATATTTTAGAACTTTGTAACATATGATACTGTAGCTACTGGTCAGATATTAGTTGTCATTAGATATTGTGTTGATGGTTCACTATGAATGTTAAGGTTTCCATTGGCTTTGCTGTCAATAAACAGGTAAGTTGTTGGGGAATAATCAGAATTAGTTGGTAACATAGGTAAGATGTTTTATATTCATCATATGTTTGTAAGTTACTTCTCATCAGAATGTTATTTTTGTCAAATACTGTGGCGGGGTTGCAGTATCTGTTCTATGTCAAGACTAAGTTACTTGGGCCGGAGAGAGGGGAGAGGTCAAGCGTGTATCTCTTGGCTCCACAATGTCTGTGTGCCAGTCAGTGTGTCTCTGTGATCTTGTCAAGATAGGATGGATTTGATATATGGCTGTGTATATGGAGGATTTGTTTATGGTTCTGAGTTTGAGAAAAGAACATAGTTTAGGAGACAAAGCTGAACGATAAATTATGCCTATGCTGTCTGGCTCTGTGTGTCTCTGCTATAAAGGATCTCAGTTGCAATGTGTAAGGGACTCTCAGAGAATTCATTGATAGACACTGAATTGATCTGAGAGTCACAGGGTTGTGATAGAGCTCATATAATTAAAGATGGACTTTGATAACTAACTCTGACTTGTGTGTGGTTTGCTCTCATGATTTGGTAAATAGAGGAAATTTCCACGACAAAGTTCACACCTATAACTGATGCAATTAAATTAATATGCAATTCATTAAGTGAACAATTCTAAAACCATTCCTGCTTGTTACTAATGGTAAGCCCAATCACTGATAGCAGTTGCAACAGTGCTTATTGTAACAGGGTGGATATTGCCTGTTAATAGTCAACCCTTTGTGTCTTCATTGACTCTGCCCTATCTTTCTCAACATTTTCATAGTGCAAAAGAGCTGTTCAAAGTGCAACATTTACCATAAACCCTACATAATCTGGCATCATGATTTAATTTGAAACGTTTCTTCAAAGAGTGGTGCAGTGGTCTAAGGCACTGCCTCTCCATGCTAGAGGCGTCACTACAGACCCTGGTTTAATTCCAGGATGTGATTGGGAGTCCCATAGGGCGGTGCACAATTGGCCCAGCGTTGTCCGGGGTAGGCCGTCATTGTAAATAAGAATTTGTTCTTAACCGACTTGCTTAAGTAAATAAAGGTTAAATTAAAAAAAATAAAGAGGCAACTTTTATGTATTGCTCAGTTTACTCTACACGTGCTAAATTATTGTCCCCTTATAATGCACATTGTTGAAGGAAATGTTCAAATTTTTAAATCATGCTGAATGATTATCCCCCTAGAGTCAATTGACGCACCGATTCATCTATCTAAGTAACATAATAAAATAATCTCCATCAAAACCTGTCAGTTTAAAATAGAGATGTCTGTTTTTTGCATTGGCTGCGTCTCAATCCACTGCATTCGCCTATGTCAACCATCCGCATCTGTTGTGGATGGTGGCCGAGCTACAGTTGTGTTTGTCAGACCATGAGACATCCCAAATATCGGTCTTCTCACGGACATATCTGTAGCGTCTGAACGGTTTGGCCTATTATGACCACTCTATGGAAAGGGGAGATTCAACCCCCAAAAGTGTCACGGGGTTCATCTGAAGCTAACCGGTATCGGTAAAAAAAAAAAAATGGAAGTATGGACGTAGCATTGTGCGTACCCAAAAAGGGGTAATATATGTGTAAAACATTTTTTACAACTATTTTCTACATTATAGAATAATAGTGAAGACATGAAATAACTATGAAATAACACATATGGAATAATGTAGTAACCAACCAACATTTTTACAAATGTGAGATTCTTCAAAGTAGCCACCCTTTAACTTGATGACAGCTTTGCACACTCTTGGCATTCTCTCAAACAGCTTCATGAGGCAGTAACCTGGAATGCATTTCAATTAACAGGTGTGCCTTGTTGCAATCCTGTTAACGGGATGATATGACAACAGCCAGTGAAAGTGCAGGGCGCCAAATTCAAAAACAACAGAAATCTCATCATTAAAATTCCTCAAACATACAGGTAAAGGTAGTCTTGTTGTTAATAATCCCACCACAGTGTCCGATTTCAAATAGGCTTTACGGCGACAGCACCACAAAAGATTATGTTAGGTCACCACCAAACTACAATAAAAACCTCATCAACCTTTGATGATCTTCATCAGATGACACTCATAGGACTTCATGTTACACAATACATATGTATGTTTTGTTTGATAAAGTTCATATTTATATAAAAAAATCTGAGTTTACATTGGCGCGTTACATTCACTAGTTCCAAAAACATCCAGTGATTTTGCATAGCCACATCGATTAAACAGAAATACTCATCATAAATGTCGATGATAATACAAGTTATACACATGTAATTACAGATATACCTGTCCTTAATGCAACCGCTGTGTCAGATTTCAAAGAAACTTTACGGAAAAAGAAAACCATGCAATAATCTGAGACGGCGCTCAGAACAATAGTCAAATTAGCCGCCATGTTGGAGTCAACAGAAACCAGAAATTACATGATAAATGTTCCCTTACCTTTGATGATCTTCACCAGAATGCACTCCCAGGAATCCCAGGTACACAATAAATGTTTGTTTTGTTCAATAATGTCTGTTATTTATGTCCAAATACCTTATTTTGGTATACATATCCAAACGCTCGTTCTGGTTGAGCGTTACTTCGGACAAAAACTTCAAAAAGTTATGTTACAGGTTGAAGAAACATTTCAAACTAAGTACAGAATCAATCATTAGGATGTTTTTATCATATATCTTCAACAAAGTTCCAACCAGAGAATTCCTTTGTGTCTTGAGGAGCAACGGAACGCAAGTGGATATCATGTGGAATTTGCATGACCAGAAAATGGCTGACTGCCAGACACCTGTTCATTCTGTTCTTATTCAGTCCCACAACACAGTAGAAGCCTCATTCATATTCATATAGACGGTTGACATCTAGTGGAAGCTGTAGGAAGTGCAACTTCATTCATATCTCAAGGGGATTTCAATGGGAACTGTGTTGAAAACCTACCAACCTCAGATTTCTCACTTCCTGTTTTGATTTCTCCTCAGGTTTTGCCTGCCATATGAGTTCTGTTATACTCACAGACATCATTCAAACAGTTTTAGAAACTTCAGAGTGTTTTCTATCCAATACTAATAATAATATGCATATATTAGTAACTGGGACTGAGGAGCAGGCTGTTTACTCTGGGCACCTTTCATCCAAGCTACTCAATACTGCCCCTGCAGCCATAAGAAGTTAAAGTTAATTTGTGGAATTTCTTTCCTTCTTAAAATGCGTTTGAGCCAATCAGTTTTGCCGTGACAAGGTATGGGTGGTATACAGAAGACAGCGCTATTTGGTAAAAGACAGAGTCCATATTATGGCAAAAATAGCTCAAAAAAGCAAAGAGAAATGACAGTCCATCATTACTTTATTAAGACATGAAGGTCAGTCAATCTGGAAAATGTAAAGAACTTTGAAAGTTTCTTAAGTGCAGTCGCAAAAACCATCAAGTACTATGGAGAATGCCACAGGAAAGGAAGATCCAGAGTTATCTCTGCTGCAGAGGATA
Organism: Oncorhynchus kisutch; assembly: GCF_002021735.2. Taxonomy (NCBI): domain Eukaryota; kingdom Metazoa; phylum Chordata; class Actinopteri; order Salmoniformes; family Salmonidae; genus Oncorhynchus; species Oncorhynchus kisutch. The sequence continues at coordinate 63,318,473 of NC_034184.2, read as the reverse complement.
AGTTCATTTGAGTTACCAGCCTCAGAAATTGCTGCCCAAATAAATGCAGACACATCTCAGCATCAACTGTTCAGAGGAGACCACGTGAATCAGGCCTTCATGGTCAAATTGCTGAAAAGAAACCACTACTAAGAGACCAATAAGACCAATAAGACCAATAAGAAGAAGAGACTTGCTTGGGCCAAGAAATACGAGCACGAGCATCAGACCAGTGGAAATCTGTCCTTTGGACTGATGAGTCCAAATTTTATATTTTTGGTTCCAACTGGTGTGTCGTTGTGAGATTCAGAGTAGGTGAACGGATGATCTCGGCATGTGTGATTTCTACCGAGAAGCATGGAGGAGGAGGTGTGATGGCGTGGGGGTGTTTTTCTGGTGACACTGTCTGTGATTTATTTAGATGTCACGCCCATATCCGTTTCACCTGTCCTTGTGCTTGTCTCCACCCCCTCCAGGTGTTGCCCATCTTTCCCACTTATCCTTTGGGTATTTATACCTGTGTTTTCTGTCTGTCTGTGCCAGTTTGTCTTGTTTGTCAAGCTTACCAGCATTTGTCCTGTCAGCTTCTGTCTTTTCCAAGCCTCTCTTTTTCTTATCCTCCTGATTTTTGACCCTTGCCTGTCCTGACCCTGTACCTGCCCGCCTGACCATTCTGCCTGTTCTTGACCCTGAGCCTGCCTGCTGTCCTGTACCTTTGCTTCTACTCTGGATTATCGACCCCTGCCTGCCTTGACCTGTCGTTTGCCTGCCCCTGTTGTTACAACAAACATTGCTACTTCACACAGTCTGCACTTGGGTCTTGCCTTGATACCTGATATTAGAATTCCATGCACACTTAACCAACATGGCTACCACAGCATTCTGCAGCGATACACCATCCCATCGGGTTTGTGCTTAGTGGGACTATAATTTGTTTTTCAAAAGAACAATGATCAAACACACCTCCAGGCTGTGTAAGGGCTATTTGACCAAGAAGGAGAGTGATGGAGTGCCTCCACAATCATCCGACCTTATCCCAATTGAGATGGTTTGGGATGAGTTGGACCGCAGAGTGAAGGAAAAGCAGCCAAGTGCTCAGAATATGTTGGAACTCCTTCAAGAGTGTTGGAAAAGCACTCCAGGTAAAGCTGGTTGAGAGAATGCCAAGAGTGTGCAAAGTTGTCATCAAGGCAAAGGGTTGCTACTAAGAATCTAAAATATATGTTGATTTGTTTAACACTTTATTTTTTACTGCACGATTCCATATGTATTTTTTCAGAGTTTTGATGTCTTCACTATTATTCTACAATGTAGAAAATAGTAAATTATTCAATATGTTTCTATGGGCTATAGTTGTAAAAGCCAAATTCAACATTTATGCAAATATTTTGTATATATATATTTTTCTCCTAAAATTCAAAATCAAATAGCTAAATGAACCAGTGTGACCATCTTAAAACAATTCCATATGTCAGTTTATAACCCCCCCCCCCCCCAAACAGCTTAGACTTACAAGGGTTTTAATGAGGTTTCCAGTATTTACTGCACTAAAATGTCACTCTGTAAGTGTTACATTTATTACAGTGTCTTATCACGGTGGCGATTCCCTTTCCACCAGTCAACGTCAGTACAACATACTGCGGGGAGTCACACTCTCGCAACTTCGGTTAAAGGATCTACAATCACGCCTGACAGGCTTGGATTCATTCCTTAAATTATTCCTCTCTTCATCTTGTTGTGTACAGGAACGATTCACGGCACTAAAATAAACAATTGGAACGCAAGACTGTCAAACATGGCGCCAACTAAACTATCCCTAAGAGTGGTAGAGCGTGCTCACTGCCTGAATGTTGTGTACAGAAGTTTGTATGGCTCTCATAAGTTTCCTAATCACAAACAATTTGTTATTCTTAGAATTTCCTGGCCTGGCTATACCAAAAAGTAAGATGGCCAATGCGACCGAAACAATGAAGGCTAACCAGGTTCAGGTTCGCGGCCATGCCCCAATTAATTAAAAGAAACTTACGTTTGTTGTCTTGTATGTCTCGGCTCGGTGCCCTTGGTCGAATCACTTTGTGAGACTAGCGGACAGCTGGCATTGTTCCCCTACTAATCCACGGCACAGGTTCTGTCGGCAATTGTGTGGCATTCTTTAGGGGGCTTGGTGGTTCCGATTCCAACTATCTCTCCTGGATGCCCATACCACGGCTGAGTCTGAGTTGCGGGTAGCGGAGATGTTTTGGGTCATTGGACGCATTCCGTGGTGTTCACATTGTCATTCTCCCCAGGGTATGAGTAATACATTGGGCCATTCACACCCTGTCCACAAGGGGGAACCCTCCCCATAGGTGGCGCATTACTGGGATAAATTTCTGATTTCTGTCTGTAGCTCACCAATCCCTATAAAGTAGGTGTCTAGTGATACAGGTTATGGACCCTGTAGGCGATTTGTCCTCGATAACAGAGTCGAGGGAACAAGCAGGGTTGGACACGACCCTGTTGTTTTCCCATACACAGTCTCTGTGGTTCATATGAACCCCGAAATGAGCTGTCTTCCTCCAGCTCGGCGCTTTTTATTCCTTGGAATTAGAGTTGATTACGAATTGCCCCTGTCTGTTACCACAGAAGGGGTCTATTTTTCAGAGCTGTCTGTCCCATTCCCAGCTAGGTTACAAGGCACTTTGTCGCCAGTAGGCTGCCTATGACTGGTCAGTAGGGTAACCTCCATGATAACATTGTGACAACAGGCTAGTTGTTACAACAGTACCCCCAGGTGGCACATAAACACAGTTTTTTCAACCCCAAGATCCACAGTGTTCACGGGTGTCAAAATTGTTGTGTCTCCCGCATGTGAGTTAGATGAAAAGTGTCGCTTCTCCACGGTTGTCAAGAATGGTGGTTATTTTTCCATTTCCAATCTCTCTGTCCACAAGGTGGCGTCCCGCCTCTTCAGATGGCATTACATGGGAGGCTCACGCTCCGCTCCGACCATGCGCAGTGTGGCCCTGGATTATGCGAACAGTGACTTCGGGATACAGGCAACAACTCAGCGCATTCTGTTTCTGGGTCTCGAGCTAGACATTCGCTTATAAAGCTTTTTTATCCATATGGAGAGTGTTCGGGTTCCGGCTCTGCTTAGACAAATTTCGTCTTGGTCACACAATGCGTTTTCAACAGTGCCTACTCCTACTGGGGGTGATGGCTTCTGTGATAGAAGTCGTTCCCTGGGGCTAATGTTGATGCGGGCCTTCCACGCTGAGGGCTAGCCACTCACCTTGACTCATCGCGCAGCCTAAGCCGGTTGCTTTGTGTGGGCCATGGCCCATCGATGGGACCCTCTTCTATTGTGAGGGGGCTCCCATGGGTTGAGATGTATCACGACAGACGCTTTTGTAATAACTTGTCTTGGTTGGGTTCATGTGAGTGACTGATTGCTTGCACAAAGGAGGAAACCACAATAGCACTCCCAAGCAATTTGGCATTATGCCCAGAATATTGTTTTGGGACTAGATAAGTGATACAAGGTCTCAGCTTTGAGGGAAGAAGCCTTGTGAGGTATCAGTCAGTCACATGCAGGAACCAACGTTAATAATGAATAATGTAAATCATGCTTATAACTTGTTTGTGTAGCAGTATAAAAGGACTGATAGGGAACGCCCCCTTTCCGAGTTTTCATCATGCTTGTACTGAGTTTGTGAACCTCTCTGCATGTTAAATAAAGATTGCTTCGTTTACTTTGACTTTGAGTCCTTAGTGTTGAATTTCAACAACAGGCTCCTGACTGTCTGAGTAGGTGGGGCGAGGCTGAGTGTGGGTGTATTTTTCCAAATTCAACAGACATACATTGTATTAACCAGACTGATAGTAGCTCATTTCCAATTTGTTTAATTTCTTTGAATACTAAATAGAATAAGAATGGAGTTTTAGGTCTACTCAGGATGGTTATAGCCAGACTATCACATTGGCCCTATACCGTAGACCAGTGGTTCTCAACTGATTTTGCATGGGGACCCAAATTTGGGTCGTCAAACCCAAATTTGACGACCCAATATTATGGACTGTTGTTGATTACATTTTATAATGTTGTATTGCAGCTGCCTTCTTGGGCAGGTTTCACTTGCAAAATAGACTCTGTCTCAATTATGGTGTTAATGAAGTCATTACACAGCCATGTCACCTGGGGTGGCAGGTATCCTAGTGGTTAGAGCATTGGATTAGTAACCAAAATGTTGCAAGATCGAATCCCTGAGCTGACAAGGTAAACATCTGTCATTCTACCCCTGAACAAGGCAGTTAAACCACTGTTCCTAGGCCGTCATTGTAAATAAGAATTTTTTCTTTACTGACTTGCCTAGTTAAATAAAGGTTTATAAAAATTCACTGAGAAAGCATTTATTATCAATTCAAGAGAAGAAGCCATTAAATTAGGCGACCAGTTCAGGAGTGGGGTGTAATAAATTATCAGACTCAGAACATGAAATCAAAACCAGCCCAACAATGTTAATGTCAACACATACCAGTCCAATTATGTTAATGAACAGTAACACATACCAGTCCAATTATGTTAATGAACCGTAACACATACCAGTCCAATTATGTTAATGAACTGTAACACATACCAGTCCAATAATGTTAATGAACCGTAACACATACCAGTCCAATTATGTTAATAAACAGTAACACATACCAGTCCAATTATGTTAATGAACTGTAACACATACCAGTCCAATAATGTTAATAAACAGTAACACATACCAGTCCAATTATGTTAATGAACAGTAACACATACCAGTCCAATTATGTTAATGAACAGTAACACATACCAGTCCAATTATGTTAATGAACAGTAACACATACCAGTCCAATTATGTTAATGAACAGTAACACATACCAGTCCAATTATGTTAATGAACAGTAACACATACCAGTCCAATAATGTTAATAAACAGTAACACATACCTGTTTAAAATTGAAAAAACAACAAGGAATTCTTAATCATCAATTATCATGTCAATAGTTTCACAATCTTGAAAAGGGTTTTTAAAAGTGTATGTTTTTAACCAGTTCATTAAAATGTAATATGAATGTCAGAATTAATAAACAATAATAGTTTAATTAATATAGGGAACAATAACTCATTAACCTGTTTATTTATTTATTTATTGTGTGTGTGTGTGTGTGTGTGTGTGTGTGTGTGTGTGTGTGTGTGTGTGTGTGCGCGCGCGTGCATGTGTGCGTGTGTGTGTGTGTGTGTGTCTTATCAGACGAGAGGATACTCTCCCAGTACGCTGCTCCAGAACATTGGCAATGTCATTTCCGGGAAGCGAATGCTCAGTCTGCGATCAAACGACAGCTCCAACAGCAGAGCCTCTTCGTTGCTTGGCAACGTGACGCTTCCCATCTCCACTTGAAAGGGGTCCGGTATACAGTCGTCTTGTCTCCTGTTCTTGTAGTGGCAAAACATTCCCTGCAGCTTGACAAGATGCTGTTTAACGTTTTTTTTCTTCCGTGTGTTGCCATGCGCTTTGTTGATCTGATTCTGAATCTCGAAATCAGTATTGGGAAACATATCCTCCAGTTAGAAACATGATTTGCCCAAACGGTATACTTAATCTTGAAGCCACCCACTTTGTCCCTCTGTTCAAATTGATTGTCACCTCCCATGCATTGACATATTGAGATAATTCACATTATCAAAAATATCAGCCAGGTAGGCAATTTGCGTGAACCATTCCACACAATCGAAATGTTCGTGCAGAGATGACTTGTTTTCCGAAAGAAACGCAGAAATCTCCGCTTGAAGCTCATAAAAGTGACCCAACAATTTACCCCTGGCGGACATGTGCATGATAAAGCACATGCTGGTGCTCGCTCCCCATATCCCTGCAGAAGGCCCGGAAAACACCTTCTTTTCGTGGAACTCTTTTTGATATAGTTGACACACTTGATCACAACCTGGAGAGTTGCGTGGAGCTCTGGCAACATGTCATTCGCTGCCAATGCATCCCTGTGTAGGAAGCATCTCTCCAGGATCCGCTTTACTACCGGAGTGCTTTCCCGTCATGGTAGCTGCCCCATCAGTGGTCACACCGGACACACCCATTCCAGGCCAGTCCCACGGAGCCCAGGTACATATCCACTGTGTTAAAGACAGGCTCTGCAGAGTTGGTCTCTGACATAGACCTTTAGAATGACATGGTTAGCCACATCCGTGGATTCATTGGGCGTAATGGCCATTTGCAATAATGCTCTCTGATGTCTGGCTCGTTATGTTCTCAGACATGTCCTGGATTCTCGTCATGGTGTCTCATGGTGTCATGGATTGGGGCATGGTTTTAAGTTAGTTGGCGGCTGACTCTCCTAAGATTTCAATGCACATATCATTCGCAGCAGAGAGTATGAGATTCTCGGCGCTGGTGTGGGCTTTTTTGCACATAGCATTGCGCTGGGCCACAAGGTAAGATGCGCGAAATGCCTTTTCATGTACCATGCATACTTTGTTGAATTAATCTTGCGAGGCCTCCAGATTTGGACATTTCCTTCAGCTGTCAGCTGTTTTATCTTTGTTGCTTGGATGCTTGGTGCCCAGATGGCGTTTCATTCTGGAGGGTTTCATGCTCTCATTAGCTAACAGTAGACCGTAGTGCATAGGACGCACTACTGTTCTACTCACCCTGTCTGTCTTCTATAAATGGGTGTGTTCGTAAATTCATCAGTTATAGCGAATTTATGAATGCACCCTACGTAAAACCATATTTGATGAATTCAGGGTCGTATTTTCTCTTCTTGACAGGGACCGGATTGTCTGCCTTGTTGTTGACATTGGAAACAGCAGTAGATGAGGGAGCTGCAGGTTTTAAAAACGTGTCCATGATTTTACTCTGACAGCTAGCCAACATTAGTTAAATGACAGCTAACTATCCACATGTGCAATACCTGCAGAACAAATCTGCATAGTTAGCTGTCAATCAAGCTAGCTGTCAGAAGATCTGTATTATCTGATTGGACATGTCACATTTAAAACTAAACAATGTTTCAGAATTACAATGTTATTGCACTTTAGATGTATGTGTGTGTGTGTGTGTGTGTGTGTGTGTGTGTGTGTGTGTGTGTGTGTGTGTGTGTGTGTGTGTGTGTGTGTGTGTGTGTGTGTGTGTGTGTGTGTGTGTGTGTGTGTGTGTGTCTGTGTGTGTGTGTGTATTGTATTGGTCAATGAGCGAGTCCGAATTTAGCTAGACATTTCACAACTGCCGACGCACTGCACGTGGAAAGTCAACAACAATAAGGGTATCCTTTCAAAATATAGTATCGGTGCTACGGTTACCTTTCAAAATAATGTTGATTGGATTTGATTTTTCATGCACAAGTCCCGCAACCCCTTAAAATCCTCCCGCGACATCTATGTGGGTTGCGAACCCCCCAGTTCAGAATAACGGCCTTAGACCATCTAGCCCATCTATCCTATTTAAAAAGAACTGAAACAGAAACAGATCATTTGGTTCCATTTAAACATATTTATTAATGAAACCAAAGTGCTGTAACATGTACAGTATAAAATAAATCAGCCTAGTACACAGGCCAAAACTTTTCAAAATGTTCAAATTAAAAGCATATTGCACTGAAAACCATGGACAGTGGGTTACATCACAAATTCTATACAATTGACAGCAACATAATAAACTAAAGCACTGAACATTGGGAATTAGATCAGAATTACTGCTAAGGCTTGATCCATACATTCAATAAGAAAATAGCTAGGTATTCTAGCCTAAAAAACTCAAACAATCCATATGTTCAAATAAATAGACCTGATTAACATGACATCTATAACATAGCCACATCCCGAGTCCCCGGTAACGACACATTCACAAATCAAAAGATGGTTTAGTATTTAGTTTAAAAGCTCTGACAAAGGCCAAGAAAACAATAAACACTTTTTAATGAGAAAACAGTCATCCATTTTGGGTAAAAAAAAAAACTAAAAAACATGTAGCCTGTGATGCAATACTTGTGATCATTTTAAGGAGGACAAAAACTACTTAGCCTACATTTGAACACCACTGCATCTTCCCAATTAAGTAGCCTAGCTTAGTTGTCTAAAATTGTAATTTTTGTAACACAACACAATGCCAAAGATGTGTCAAGTTGAGGGAGCGTGCGATTGGCATGCTGACTTCAGGAATGTCCAGAGCTATCGCCAGAGAATTGGATGTTCATTTCTTCACCATAAGCAGCCTCCAACGTTGTTTTACAGAATTTGGCAGTACGTCCAACCGGTCTCACAACTGCAGACTTAGCGGGCATCATGTGGGTGAGTGTCATGTGGGTGAGTGGTTTGCTGATGTCAACGTGGTGAACAAAGTACCCCATGGTGGTGGTGGGGTTATGACAGTGGAGACTCCTCAGAGGAGGAAAGGGAGGACCATCCTCCTCAGTGATTTACATTAAAATAAATATAGTGAAACATTAAAAATATGATCCTTTTTAGATAAAACTGTACAAAATACATTCACATGTCACCAAAAAATGTATTAAAACACACTGTTTTACAGGTCTAAAGTAGCCTCAACAGCACTCTGTAGGGTAGCACCATGGTTTTGTCAGAGAACAGCTAGCTTCCATCCTCCTCTGGGTACATTGACTTCAATACAAAGCCTAGGAGGTTCATGGTTCTCACCCTCTTCCGTAGACTTCCACATTAATTATGACAACTTCCAGAGGACATCCTCCAACCTATCATAGCTCTTGCAGTATGAACTGACATGTTGTCCCTCCAATCAAAGGATCAGAGAATGAATCTAGTACTGAAAGCATAAACTACAGCTAGATAGCACTGCATATAATGTGGTGAGTGGTTGACTCCAAGAGAAAGAGAATAGTTGAACAGTTTTGAACAGATGAATTTCTTCAAAAATGAAGGAGGAGCAAGAGGGAGAGAGAGAGCAAGCTATATTTCGTAAATTTGTTTCACTTACTTAGCTAGCAAATGCAGCTAGCTAGTTTAGCCTACTCAAACACCAGCCTCAAACAGAGGGATACTATGTTAGCTAGCTGGCTATGACTATCCAACACTTGAACTCTCCAAGTCAAGGTAAGCTTTTGGTTTTACAAATGTAATGCCACCAGGGCCTGCCGGTGTAACAGTTCAACTGCCTACTAAACTGTACTGCAGGATTGTAGCGGGTTAACTAATGCTTTAGTTATATTAGCTATGTTGACTATTGAGTTGCTTTAACTAATATGGTGTCACAGCATCATCGGATTGAGCTTGTTGTCATTGCAGGAAATCTCAACGCTGTGTGTTACAGTGAAGACATCCTCCTCCCTCATGTGGTACCCTTCCTGCAGGCTCATCCTGACATGACCCTCCAGCATGACAATGCCACCAGCCATACTGCTGGTTTTGTGTGCATGATTTCCTGCCAGACAGGAATGTCAGTGTTCTGCCATGGCCAGCGAAGAGCCCGGATCTCAATCCCATTGAGCACGTCTGGGACCTGTTGGATCGGAGGGTGAATGCTAGGACCATTCCATACCATTTTGTATTTTTGTCCAGCACATTTCTTCATACTGAGAATGCGTTATGCGCAATTGCGTTGTTTCGCGTTATTGCTTAATTCCGCTAGCACATCCCCATATCTAATTGATCCGCTGTTGTCAAAGCCAAAATTAGATTAGTATGACGTCATGGCATTTAAAGTATACTACATGTTCGAAATGTCACATACTATAAAACTTTTTTGTTGTTGCATGGGTAGTATGGGTATTTGGATATGCGCTGTCTTGCTTCCTCCTAACCTTGGCTAGCTCCCTATTGCTGGGGTGCAGTGCGCACATGCTCTCACTTTGGGCTACACATGTCCCCAGTTGACTCAACTCGGGTGCAGATATTTAATCCAGGTGGGACCCTCTCTCTCAGGAGTGGAGACTACACCCAGGTATGGGACATTTTTGGGGGGGCAAACATAGATCTTTATTGCATTGCGAGAAAAATTGCAATGTCGTATATATTTCTCCATGCGGGACCGGAGTGTCCGCTCTGGCGGGAAACCAATGGCCTCAAACCCTCCTTTATGTGTTAACACCAGTGATTCTGATTTAGCTCACATTGGAGAGGGAGCGCCTGGAGGGCTTTTAGGCAGGAATCCGTCGCAACTCCCGTTGCGCAGGTTTAGCAAGCGAGGCCGGCCAGAGATTTTGGTTTTGGAGGCCCACTTTGAGCCTCTGGAGGAGGTGGAGTCGGTAGATCTGAAGATCCTCTCCTACTAAACCTACCCGTTAAACCTCCCTGCGCATGGCTTTGCCCTTGGCTAAACGTGTTGGATCCTATCTGTACACCCTTCCTGTACTCAGTTTGCCCCTGGTGACTAAGGTGAAGTTGTGTCCATATTCGTCTTTCACCCTGAAATTCATGGCTATGGACTTCAGGCCCTTCGCTTTTAAGGTATTTATCTTTTCGCCTTCTCCTTTTGCTTCTGAAGAGCAACAGAGGTTACATGCCCTGTGTCTGGTGAAAGATTTAATAACGTATATTGAACGGATTATCCAGTTATGTCACCATCCTTTTGTCTGTTTCGCTAATCCAGCTCCTGGCAGGGTGCTCTTTAAGCATCATCTCTCCCACTGGATAGTGGAGGCTATCTCTCTGGCATATATCAGCAAGGGGCAAGGGTTACCTAGCGGTGTGTGTGCCCACTCCACCAACGGTCTGGCAGCGTCTTGAGCGTTGTTTAAAGCAGGTTTCCCAAACTCGGTCCTGCCCTATCACTACCACTCCATGGCTAGTTCAAATACCCAACTCATCATCAGGCTTTGATTATTTGAATCAGCTGTATAGTACTAAGGGAAGAAAAAAACAAGACGGCCGCAGGACCAAGATTGTGAAGCCCTGGTTTAAAAGGTTGACTATAGGAGATGTTTTTTCTGCGGCGAGTTGGGCATCACCACACACTTTTGTGATGTTTTATCACTTGGATGTCACTGCTCCCAGTGTGCTTACCGCTGGGACAGGAGAAAGTCCCTAGGCAGGCGCCTTATGCGTAATACCCAGACTGCAGCAGTATTCGAAAACAGAACATCATTTTATCATTATTCTTAGGTATGTTCTATAGCATCTAACAAATATTGCACAAGCTAATACAAACATAGACCATGTGTGTTTCATTTCTTTGTTGCAGAGATAAAGAAGTTGATGATCATCAGTGAGCTGGGTTCTAACAGACAGCCAGAGACGGTGAGCAAGATCTTTTCCGCTATGCAGAAGATCCTGTGCATGGGTGAGTGCTGCTGAGGCACCAGTCTCCCTCTACACTCATCATCCTTTGGATTCCATAACCTTGCCAACCTACACTGCCGTCCTATCATGAGGCCAAACATACATGAACTGTTCTCCCTAGTTGTTGAGGTCAAAGTTTAAAAAAAGAAAAGAAGGTATATCTCATAAAGTCATGATTTGTACACCACAAGTGAATATTGTTTGCAGATGTTCTTAACCAGAGTGACTTAACTGCTAGACTACCTGAATAGTCTGGAATATGTTAGTAATTAAGGTCTTAATTAACACCCAATCCTCCTCCTTTCTTTGTCAGTGATACAGACAATCAACCGTAATAACTACTGAGTGTGAGGAATTGGCAATAAAATATTGTTGATTACATTTGTTGATAACATTTGCCATTTTTTTTTCCATTTACAACATTTTGACAGTGTATTCATGCCCTTTGAATTGTTTACCATATATTTGCTGTCTTTGAGTAGAAAACCTGTAATTCTGTGTAGTATTACTTAAACGCTGTAAATATGTGTGAATATGTGTATTGTCCATCCAGGAGGTCCGTTTGACTTGACATCTAGAAGAATGCTTTCAGCCAACAACAAACCATCGCCAACCGTATCATTAAGGAGATAGACATCTTCCCAGTGAAAAAGGGATGACGCTCCAAAGGAGAAGAAGTCACAATGTTTCTGTTGTTACAGTTGTATCTTGATATTTTTCAGATATTTGCTTATGCCGGTAAAGGTCCACATTCCAATGGTTAAAGTCAGTATCACTTCATACCTAGCCTGATCCCAGATCTGTTTGTGCTCTTGACAAACCCATTGCTCATTGGCGTGACAATGTGACAAGGAGTTGGCATGACAACACAAACAGACTGGCACTCAGGCTACTTCAAACCCATTGTGAACCAACAGTCTTGTGTTGATGTCAGAGTTTACAATGCCAAGCAGCCTCATGTCTTCAATCCACAAGGGGCATTATATAAAAACTTGAATTGTGTGTTTCCATACTAAATGTTCATGGTTTTCCCATGTGTATTAATGTGTAGGCCTACTGGTATGTCACGTTCTGACCTTAGTTCCTTTATTATGTCTTTGTTTTAGTTTGGTCAGGGCGTGAGTTGGGGTGGGTAGTCTGTTCTTTTTCCTATGTTGTGGTTTTGTGTTTGGCCTGGTATGTTCTCAATCAGAGGCAGGTGTCGTTCGTTGTCTCTGATTGAGAATCATACTTAGGTAGCCTTTTCCCACCTGTGTTTTGTGGGTGATTATTTTCTGTTTAGTGTTTTCTACACCTTTCAGGACTGTTTCTGTTTTCGAATCTTTCACGTTGTTATTTTGTATTTTCAGTGTTCAGTAAAATAAACATCATGAACACATACCACGCTGCACATTGGTCCGACATTTCATACTCCTCGTCAGAGGAGGATGAAGAATTCCGTTACAGAATCACCCACCAACCAAGGACCAAGCAGCGTGGTATCGGGCAGCAGCGATCTCCGGACTCCTAGACATGGGAGGAGATTTTAGACGGCAAGGGACCCTGGGCACAGGCTGGGGAATATCGCTGCCCAAGGGAAGAGCTGGAAGCAGCCAAAGCAGAGCGGCGGCATTTTGAGGTGTTGGCACGGCAGCGCAACAGAGACAAGAGGCAGCCCCAAAAATGTATTGGGTGGGGGCACACGGGGAGCGGGCTACATCGCAGCGCCTCGTATCGGCCGGGCTAGAGTGGGCATCGAGCCAGGTGCTATGAAGCCGGCTCAGCGCATCTGGTCTCCAGTGGGTCTCCTCAGCCCGGGGTAATGCACGGTGTCCCCAGTTCGCCAGCACAGCCCAGTGCGGTCTGTTCCACCCCGCCGCACCGGCCGGGCTACGGGGAGTATCCAGCCAGGACGGGTTGTGCAGGTTCGGTGCTCGAGACCTCCAGTGCGCCTCCACGGTCCGGTCCACCCAGGGCCTCCTCCACGCACCAGGCCTCCGGTGGCAGCCCCACGCACCAGGCTGTCTCTCCGTCTCCTCCCTCCAGGTGCTCCGTCCTGTCCAGCGCCTCCAGAGTCTCCCTCCTGTCCAGCATTGCCAGAGTCTCCCTCCTGTCCAGCGCTGCCAGAGTCTCCCTCCTGTCCGGAGCTGCCAGAGTCTCCCTCCTGTCCGGAGCTGCCAGAGTCTCCCTCCTGTCCGGAGCTGCCAGTCTCCCTCCTGTCCGGGGCTGCCAGAGTCTCCCTCCTGTCCGGGGCTCCCAGAGTCTCCCTCCTGTCCGGAGCTCCCAGAGACTCCCTCCTGTCCAGAGCTGCCAGAGCTGTCCGTCTGTCCTGAGCTGCCAGAGCTGCCCGTCTGTCCTGAGCTGCCAGAGACGCCCGTCTGTCCTGAGCTGCCAGAGACACCCGTCTGTCCTGAGCTGCCGGAGCCGCCCGTCAAAAGCTGGAGGAATCGCCCTCCACTCCCTGTCACGTTCTGACCTTAGCTCCTTTATTATGTCTTTGTTTTAGTTTGGTCAGGGCGTGAGTTGGGGTGGGTAGTCTATGTTCTTTTTTCTATGTTGTGGTTTTGTGTTTGGCCTGGTATGGTATGGTTCTCAATCAGAGGCAGGTGTCGTTCGTTGTCTCTGATTGAGAATCATACTTAGGTAGCCTTTACCCACCTGTGTTTTGTGGGTGATTATTTTCTGTTTAGTGTTTCTGTTTCTGTTTTCGTATTTCACGTTGTTATTTTGTATTTTCAGTGTTCAGTAAAATAAACATCATGAACACATACCACGCTGCACATTGGTCCGACATTTCATAATCCTCGTCAGAGGAGGACGAAGAATACCGTTACATGGTACTTCTCACGGAAAGACCTGAATGAAGAAAGCATATCACAGTGACCATAGGAACACTGTTACTTTTTTTCCACAATATATATTTTTTTATTGCATTATAACTTACTTAACTTTGCAGAAGGCTTATTCATCATCATTTAAATTGTCAAATGTATCTCACTTTATCCGCCACCAATTTATATCAACTACCTAGAAGTTTATAATTGGGTTGTTACTTTATCTTTCCAATTGTTAAATTGGCGAAGTTCAGGGAAATTTATTTAATTAAAAGTTGACAAAGTTATATAGACTCAGGTGTGTTTTGGAGACAGTCATACACTGTTAAATATTGATGAGTGTGCTGCCAATCCTCAGAAAATGACTGGAACAAAGTCAGTGTAATGCTCAAGCTGTTGGCCAAGGAGGTTGATTATTTCTTGGAACAGCAGACAGATACAGTATACCAACCGAGATGGAATCTTTTGAGAGAGGGGCTAAATTTATTGAAGACTCCCCAAAAGCAGATTGAATAAACAGTGGCCTACAGTACTTCTCAGGGTTATTGTTGAAATTATATTTTTTACCTATAAGTACCATCAATGTTTACGAGAAAGTAGACATTTTTCTATCAGCAAGTCATCTGACCTTCATCCACCCCAGGCCATGTTAAGACAAGTATTTCTACTTTGAATAAGAGGGACATCTTTTAATCTCAATTTAATAGTTATTGTCATTTATAATTTAAACAGTGCATCTGTTTGCTCAATGTTTTCTATCTTACTTAAATGTTATTATCTGATGTCAGTGAAATCCTCATGAGTGTAATACCCTGACGACACCGCTCTCGTCGCATGTGCGAGCGTTGCAAAATAAATGTAGGAATCTATGTTATTCAATTATTGCAACCACACTGCTCGTGCGCCCCAACGAGCGTTTGTGTTGCCAAGGGCTAAAGTAGAAGTCATTCCTATTTCTGACGCAGATCACGCTGCAAGTTCTGCCTCTCCCGTCTCCTCATTGGTTTATAGAAGCAGGTACCCACGTGCCATCTTCTCATTGGTTATACCCACATGGGTGATTGATAGACTAACTGTTTTTCCGGTTGTCGTGGTAATACTATGAAAGTGTAGATGCCAATCACCATATAAGTTCAAAGATGAAAAAGCATGGAAGGAGGAGAGATGACTAGAAACAATTTGGTTGACTGTTTTATGTGTGAATTAATTGTCGGAGTAGAGGATCTTGTGCATTTGAGGTAAAATAACAACTCAATGTTTATATCCCAGGACAAATTTGCTAGCAACAGCAAGCTAGCTAAATAGGACAAATTAGCTAGCAAGTGCAAGTTAACTAGCTAAATTGCCGTACATGTTTAATGCTTTTCGACCTGTCCTCAAATTAATGTCATTGGTTCAGAGTCTGTTTTGATATATTAACCTGTGTGTCGTGATCGCCTTTGGTGTAGGGGGACAAAATAAATGTATGCACGATAGCGAACGATGGCGCACAATGGCGCACGCAGCCGCTTTGGGTTCCGTGTAAGTACCTTCATCAAGAAGAAAGCAATTATTTTCACAAAGTGTACTAAATGTTCAATACAACCTCTATACGTTAGAGCATTTGGTCTGCAGAGAGATAATTGAGATTGATAACATTTGAAAATATAAAGTCAGCATTGCCGTTGGAGCTCTGCTATTTTTGCCAGTGCTCTCATCCTTGGCACAGTCACTAATATTAGTATTTTTAGTCTTTCAAATCTCAGATATTTGCTTATTTGACTCGCACAGTGAGCTTCCAACCACTAGAGGACAGTAGTATATCAGCCATTTTGAATGGTACCAAAAAGCTGACGTTACATTAGTAATTTAGCTTGCAGTATTTTTTTGGGAATAATTAAATTATTATGAATTATCCTTGTGGAGTTATCATTAGTTTCAGTCATAATCATTAGGTATAAATGACATTGCATCTTCTGAAGTTCTTCAAAGCTGCTGAGTCGACTGGTTTTCTGCCCTGAGGATGAAACTGAGAGGACAGAGAGAGAGAGAGAGAGAGAGAGAGAGAGAGATAGAAAGAGAGGGGGAGGGAAGCTCTTATGAAATTAAACTATACTGAACAAAAGTATAAATGCAATACGTAAGGTGTTGTTGGTCCCATGTTTCATGAGCTGAATAAAAGATCCCAGAAATGTTCCATATACAAAAAGCTTGTTTCTCTCAAATTGTGTGCACAAATTAGTTTACATCCCTGTAAGTGAATATTTTTTCTTTGCCAAGATAATCCATCCACCTGACAGGTATGGCATATCAAGAAGATGATTAAACAGCATGCTCATTACACAGGTACACCTTGTGCTGTGGAAAATAAAAGGCCACTTTAAAATGTGCCGTTTTGTCATACAACACAATGCCACAGATGTCTCAAGTTTTGAGGGATCATGTAATTGGCATGCTGACTGCAGAGCTGTTGCCAGAGAATGTAATGTTAATTTCTCTACCATAAGCCGACTCCAACATTGTTTTAGAGAATTTGGCAGTACGTCCAACTGGCCTCGCAACCGCAAGACCACCTGTAAGCACCCCAGCCCAGGACTTCCACATCCGGCTACTTCACCTGTGGACTCATATGAGACCAGCCACCCGGAAAGCTGATGAAACTGTAGGTTTGCACAACCAAATAATTTCTGCGCAAACTGTCAGAAACCGCCTCAGTGATGCTCATCTGCATGCTCATCATCCCCACCAGGTTCCTGACCTGACTGCAGTTCGGCATCGGAACCGACTTCAGTGTTGCAAATGGTCACCTTTGATGGCCACTGGCATGCTGGAGAAGTGTGCTCTTCGTGGATGAATCCCGGTTTCACCTGTACTGTGCAGATGGCAGACAACGTGTATGGCGCTGTGTGGGTGAGCGGTTTGCTGATGTCAGTGTTGTGAACAGAGTGCCCCACTATGGTAGTGGGGTTCTGGTATGGGCAGGAATAAGCTACGGACAATGAACACAATTGCATTTTATCAATGGCAATTTGAATATACAGAGATACCGTGACGAGATCCTGAGGCCCATTGTCGCTCCATTCATTGGTCAACATCATCTCATGTTTCAGCATGATAATGCATGGCCCCATGTCGCAAGGATCTGTACACAATTCCTGGAAGCTGAAAATGTCTCATGTCACCCATTGAGCATGTTCGGGATGCTCAGGATCGATGTGTACAACAGCTTTTTCCAGTCCCGGCCAATATCCTGCAACTTCGCACAGCCATTGAAGAGGAGTCGGGCGAACATTCCATAGCGAAACAAATCATAAATAATGAAGTATAGAAGGGCTCCCAAATTGATAGACATATGTTCACTTACTCATTACAAGCAAAGCAAACTTAATTGAAACATACAACAACAAAGCAGACTGCCCTTGGCCATAAAACTCTGGACAAATCTGCAACTGCACATTTGTATTAAAAGATGCTTTGAATGAGGAGATTGATGGACATGTTAAGTAATAGTTTAGAAATCTAAATGAGCTAACTGGCAGCATGCTCACTATTCCTTGCCCTTGATTTTAATCTATGAATGTTTTCACGTATGAGCCTATCTACCAGTTGTTGATGTCTCTCTGTAGTGCAGATGAAGTCTATGATGTCGCAACAGAGATGTTGCATGTCTTTCAAATGACAAATCCAATTTCATTGATCAGAGAAATTCCAACCCCAAAACTCAGCAGTGGTTTATCAAGAGAGTCAGATGACTGCTATAGTTAATCACTTCAAGATGTGAAGCAGGTGTTTTCTATTCAGTGTTTTATAATAAAATGGAAATGGTGTTTTAGTAAAGACAATATTTATTTAATTGAGGCAATCGGGTTGTGGTAAATGTGTTATATTGAACACCTGTGTATTGGCGGAGTTGGTAATTGCTGGATGATAAAGCATAACATTTCCTCAGTGTCTCTAATCTACCCATTGAATGCAGATGTTGCACACACAAATACAACAGAAAAATGACTAACAGGTCAAAAGCAGTTAAGGATCTTCTTACAATTAACTCCCAATCAAAGACGCTGTAAGAAGCAGCAAAAAAAACACCTGCCCGGAAAAAAGAAGAGAAAAGAAAAGAAGAAAACACAATGGGAATAGAAGCAAAAACAGTCAGTCAGAGGACGGGGAGAAAACACCCAGCAAAGTCCAATGCAGGGAATGTGCTAAGAGCCCATCTTTCTGCTTCAGTGGACCCCAAAAACAAAGCGGGCAGGCCGTGGCAGACTTTTGGTCCGAGTGGGCATGCAGTAGAAAAACATTTTTAACACCAACTCACAAATAATCAAGAGAGAGGAGAAAGGCAATTAACAATGTTATACCTCTTCTCATTATCCGAGATCAGCCCAACTGATTCTCAGTTGCTTACGGTGTCCTTCAGATCACACAATTAAACAAAAACCACAGTGCTACAGTAGACTTCCCATTTTGGTGACTTACTGGAGCGAATGAAGGCTATGTACAGGACTTGAACCCCGTGACCCTATTTTTTCCATTACCTTACTTTGTTAGTCACTTGCTTTGGCCAATCTGTTTTTTTGTTTTGTTGGCAGGGTCATTGATATGCTAAGTATCTAACCACTGAGACCAAGCCAAATGAATTAGCTTGTCCTGGCTACCAGCCAGCCAGGCTTGGGGCTCACATAGTCCCCTTTGTATTTGGTTCTACATTTTTGTTTGTTTGAAATCTGGTTGAAAAGTTGAAAGGGCTATTGATTTGTCCCTATAGTGCTTTACGATAGGATGAGTTGATATATAACTATCTTTGAGTGTCAGTAAATGATTCATCATCTCATTGTAATCAAGTCCAGTTCAATTAATCATGTTCCTTCAGTGCATAGAGCATCGAGTCTTTAACCCTAAAGAGATACATATTGTTTTTCTAGATTGATGTGAGTTTAGTCATTGATATGACAAACCCCCAAACATTCCTACATACTAAAGTAGTACATAGAAAAAATGCAATAACTACCGCCTTGGTAGTCGCCCTTGTCGTTATGTGGATTGTCATGCCAACGTCTTTGGTCTCAGTGCAATTCCTTTGATGTGTTAATGTATGGCGTGTTTGCTTAAGTGGTCCATCTTGCCTCCATGTTGATGAATCATTCTCCTTTGTCTCGTCAATCCGCCATTATCGATTCCTTTAAACAAATGCTGCCTTTGCTTTTTAAACCTGAGATTTAATTACATCTATTGGAGCTGTTTTTTTTTCTTCTTCAAAGTGAACACACTTTTGGCACGATTGAACTTTTGCTCCTCTTCTAATCGACCAACCAATTTCCCCCTTGTCACCACCTCACTAGACAAGAGACAGCATCAGAAGAGACGTCCCAGCACCTCTGGAAGAGTACAGTATGACATCAGAAAGGGCCACACCACCACAGTTAGCCACCATACTACAGGAAGACAGGGGTACTGAGTTACCCTCTAATGCAACACACGGTCTCCATCGAATTTCCACGTGTGATTCAAGTTGTTTGAAATGTTAGGAGGAGGAATCAATAGGATCCACTGGCACTAGCTAGCAATTAGCCGTTAGAGCTGTCACGTTTGTTTGGCCCGGGGTGGCAAGACAGACCAAACAAAAATTAAGTCGGAAGTGAATGCTTCCTATATACGAAAGTCATTTCATTATTAATAACTGAGCAAAGAAAACTCACATCACTCTGATCCAGCTCCCATCGCAGCCCAATGTGTTGCACACTCCATTGCCAATTTTTTAATAGGATGGGATTGTGTTCATGAAACTAGAGCAGAGGTAAGACTACACAAGAGTTTAGAATAGGGCTCTTTCCTCTTAATTAGAAAAAGTAAGGGGAGGAGGGGATATTCCCGTTGAACAATGCTTGAGTTGATACCCATTTTGTTCAAGCTGGGCTGAAGCCTGTTTGGGTGCAACTTTTTAACGCGTGAGTTGTATTTGTCTCACAGATATTGTCCTACATCTGCTGTTCTACTCACAGATGAGCTTTTACCTTCTGCATTTTACTCCCTGTTGTGGTAACTGTGCTGAATTGTGAAATATATTTGTGTAAAATGAGTGCTATTCAAAAGAGAAAATATAGAATCATGCCAGAAGGTATTTGTTCCAAGCTTTGTCAGCGGTGAGTTAGACCTCTCCGGACAATAAGTAGTCACCCATAAACTCAGCCCTTGTGTGGGTGGACTGTAAGCCCATGGGCAACCATGTCACCTTGTTTTACCCAGGAGTCTGTGAGAGCAGCCAGTACTCAACCACCCTAAGCACTCCCCAGGGAGTCATTAAATATGGGGAATGACCACAGCTCTTAAACAGGGCGTCCCCAGAGGCAAAGCAGCCCCTCATTTGCATTAGCTAGGTCTCTACACCAATGCATATTATTTGTATTTTCCGAGGCAGTGCGTTGTACATTGTGTGTGCATCTCTGGCAAAGATATTTGTACACAGAACCTAAATTCATGTTGCTTTTGAATCACCACATTCACAAATTATATTCAAATTATATTCTGGCCATAAAAATAGTTGCTGTGTTTTGTTGATAATGCATCTGTAGATTACTCCACACAGAAAAGAGGAAATCAATATCCGTTAACCCACGATAATATCCCATAGTTTTAATCAGAGATGATGCTCAACCATAAAGATGTTGGTGTAAATAACAACAGTTTATCTCATTTATAGCAGGTGCTAAATGTAACAATAACTTAGTGTGCTAGTTTGTTAGTGTGTTGTGCAATGAAGCAACTCTTTTCATGGCCTCTGCCTCCTGCTTACCTCCCATAGATCTGGTAATGGATACGGCCTCTATAGGATTTAGGGATGGGCGGCTTGCTCACCTGTTAAATAGGGCTAGCTCGTAAGTCCATCCTCTAGCAAGGCTTGACGAAGCATGGCCATCCCACTGCCAGAAAACCAGCAACAGAGGGTTTGTTATTTGT
This sequence comes from Oncorhynchus kisutch, assembly GCF_002021735.2. Lineage (NCBI taxonomy): Eukaryota > Metazoa > Chordata > Actinopteri > Salmoniformes > Salmonidae > Oncorhynchus > Oncorhynchus kisutch. The sequence goes on along the minus strand of NC_034184.2, from coordinate 63,297,470 downwards.
CTCTCCTCTCTTGTTAGAAAGGTTTTTTGAACATTTGAAGCGTTCAAGGTAATTAGGCCTCTTTTTCAACCGCTTCCAAAATACTTTGGTCACGTTCAGTCAACAGATACAGTGCCAGCGAACAATTACTGTGCAATCGATGGGAAACATGTTTTAATGAATGCGGTTTGTTTGAGCATAACCGCGTCCACCAGTGCTCTGTTTTGAATCTCTACAAAGAGGGAACACAATGGAAATGAACCTTTGCATTTTCCATTGATATTACTCGGGCTGCTCCAAGGGAACAGGCACACCGCAGAAGGCGACAACCATAAAAGATGTTTCGTCTGCCAGTCTGTCACAAAAGCAGCATGTTACTATGTGATTGACAGAGCGTTGCTAGCTCCAGGTCCTTGGAGATTTCACTGGGTGGTGGTGGTGTTACAGAGTCACATCTCTGGAAACCTCTCATTTTCGGAGGCAGACAGAATGAGTAGAGCAACCGGCATGGTCTCTCAGAGCAGATCATACCAAGGTCTTGTTAGCCGGTTATGAGGGAAACGCTTTACGGTTGATGTCGAACAGAAAGTCTGTCCAAGAGGAAACGTTCTGAAATGAAAACAAAAGAGTTGGAATGATGTATTGTAACTGGCAATGAAGTCCCGCAGCATTGAGGCTTGAAGAGAAGGTCCTGCCAAAGGCCCACACATCAAGAAGAGTAGCCGGGAGCTTCGCCAAAGCACTAAGAGGCCATTCTCATTGACAAACATAAGGAGAGGCAACGCAACGAGATTTCAATTTACGTACAGTAATATGTTCATAAACTTTTCAATTGACATTACATTCTTGTCTTACCTTTCGTTGTGGCTGGCAATGTGACATTCTTGCTCTGCAGGACCACATTTACTGTAAATATAAGTATCATAGTAGCCAGTAGGCATTGACTAGCTACTACGCTTGTAAACTATTAAACAATGCGAGCAAGATTTCCTCTAAAACATATTGGTTAGCTAGCTACACCTATTGAATAATGTACCCAAACCATATTACACTCTTGAATAATGCAACAACTCACAAGCATGTACAGTTTTAGCTTATTAAAGTTACCTTAGAACAAACCAGGCATTTTATCAATATCATGGAAGTCATTATATGATATAAATGATCAATTGTGACTGAAAATGTTGATACCTTGGTGAGTTGATCAGCTTCTTGCTGCATGCTTCTTGGCTTGATGATGGCAGTTGAGCTTCCCTAAAGCTAAGGTGACAATTTCAGAAAGCCCAGGACCGAGTTTGGGAAACCGTAGCCTAACCAATGGCTGTGCTGTTTAGGTCTATGGTGGCAGTTCAGGGGGAGAGTCAAAGGCTTCTTCAGTGAAAGGCTGTTAAGTTAAAACCAAGACTTAAATTCAGGGGACATGAGAGGGTATGCCATAGGCCTACCTTTTATTAAAGAAAATGGCAAAAAGCACAGGTTAACTTAACATTTTAAAGAAAAGAAAATGGATTATATAAGGGGATCTATAACAGCGCTTTGGTCCGAGGTGGTTAATGCTAGAAACAAGCTGTAAAATATGACGTGACTCCAATGCATATGGGGACATCATTGTCTATAGCCGAGGAGACAAAAAATTGACTTTGCTTGGGAAGTAATCTAATTCTGTCACTAACAATTGAATAAGCTATTCACTTTCTGTACAATAGAACATGTTTAAACCCAGACAGCTTTTAGGGAAACACTTGTGACCTTCTCTCATTGGGTTAAGAAGAAGAGTAGCCAGCAGTTAAAGCTTACATTTCTCTGCGTCTGTAGGGCTACACTGTCTGGGGTGGACAGGCAGGACTAACTTTTGGAAGTCCCATGCTCAGATTCCCAGATGTAATTATTTGCAAACAGGGACAGTTTCGTTGCAAACAAGACACACTCATTTGGCATTAGAGAAATATGATAAGATGAACACATAGACCTATCTCTCTCCATTCTTTGTTATCCTCACAAATAATCCTGATAGGTATCAGTCTGGTGTTTTCTGTAATGACTTTAGTGATCACTGTTTTACAGCCCGTGTTCGTAATGGCTGCTCTGTGAAACGACCTGTCCTGATTTGTCATAGACGCTTGCTAAAAAAATGTAATGAGCATTCCTTCCTTCATGAACTGGCCTCTGTAAAATGGTATAGAATCATCTTGAAAAATGTCCCTCTCCCCACAGGTTTGATTACTACCTCTGAGGGTTGATAGCTTGAGGTAGTCACCTCATACAAGTACTTGGGAATATGGCTAGAGGATACACTGTCCGTCTCTCAGCACATATCAAAGCTGCAGGCTAAAGTTAAATCTAGACTTGGTTTCCTCTATCATAATCGCTCCTCTTTCACCCCAGCTGCCAAACTAACCCTGATTCAGATCACCATCCTACCCATGCTAGATTACGGAGACGTAATTTGTAGATTGGCAGGTAAGGGTGCTCTCGAGCGGCTAGATGTTCTTTACCATTCGGACATCAGATTTGCCACCAACGGTCCTTATAGGACACATCACTGCACTCTATACTCCTCTCTAAACTGGACATCTCTGTATACCCGTCGCAAGACCCACTGGTTGATGATTATTTATAAAACCCTCTTAGGCCTCACTCCCCCTATCTAAGATATTTACTGCATCCCTCATCCTCCACATACAACACCTGCCAGTCACATTCTGTTAAAGGTCCTCAAAGCACACACATCCCTGGGTCGCTCCTCTTCTCAGTTCGCTGCAGCTAGCGACTGGAACGAGCTGCAACAAACACTCAAACTGGACAGTTTTATCTCAATCTCGAAGACTCAATCATGGATACTCTTACTGACAGGTTTGGCTGCTTTGTGTGATGTATTGTTGTCTCTACCTTCTTGCCCTTTGTGCTGTTGTCTGTGCCAAATAATGTTTGTACCATGTTTTGTGCTGCCATGTTGTGTTGCTATCATGTTGTTTTAATGTTTTGTTGCTACTGTACCATGCTGTGTTGTCATGTGTTGCTGCCTTGCTATGTTGTTGTCTTAGGTCTCTCTTTATGTAGTGTTGTCTCTCTTGTTATGATGTGTGTTTTGTCCTATATATTCCTTCTTTTTTTTTATCCCAGCCCCCGCAGGAGGCCTTTTGCCTTTTGGTAGGCCGTCAATGTAAATAAGAATTTGACTTGCCAAAACCTGTAATTTTGGTAATTTATGTGTCATAAAAAAATTATTGCATAAAATATTTATAAAAGGCCATTTGTTTCGGACCCGCAAATACTATGATAGATTAATGCAATGCTTTTACTATAAAGAAGCTCTTTCCGCCCCTACTCTTGTCCAAGGTGGTTTGCGAACCCATAACCTTCTGAAACTCAGCCCTGTCAAAATTCCCATGTTGCCATGTAATAAATACAAGATGAAGAATAGTTTATAAAACTGCATATCTAAGGCTCTGCTCTGTCCAAGAATTGATGGTAAACGAAAGACTTGTTCTCTGCTATCCACTGTGTTTTAATTAGTATTTTGGGTATAGTATCACTTGTTTTGGAAGTGTTCAGGGAGGATAATTATAAATAATGTTCACTCCCTAAAGTCTGAAATATAGTAAAAAATGTCTATATATTTCAGCTGTTTCAAAAACATTGCTCTGCTATTAATATTTTTACTGTATGAATTTTGGGCTCAACAAGTTTACTTTGGGTCCTGCTGCCGTTGCTTAGAAACAAATCAAGCTCTCCACATTTTAATGAGCAATCTTGTAATTCACACACTCAAAGTTGCCATTCCAAGGATGCTAAATCAGGTGCAGTCATTGTTTGTTGTGATACTTGTTTGATTGGAGCCAACATTCTATATATTCCATCACCCTTACCCCACCCTTAACCAGACGATATTTGCTCATGCAGTTTGTGGGTGGATTAGAACTAAAAGGTCAGACTCACGAACTCTGTTGATTACAGTCCCCAGGGCAAAGCTTGTTATGTTCCATATTATATCACCACATAATTATATATGTAGAAATCACTACTTTGCATTGGTATACTAGACGTCCTTTAACAAACATTAGTAAAACTCCATAGCTTTCTTGAAAGCTTCAATCGCACCCCTGGGACTGTGGTTCTTCCAGTGATTAGAGTAGCTGAACTCTCAAGGAGTCTGCTCTTTCAATGTGGTCTCAGGGCAATTTCGTATTATTCTGTACGTAAATCGTGATACACCATTTAGTATGATATATTAGCCTGGATTGCTAGACCGTCGCGCATTACGCCCACCCATCCTCTCTGACCAACCTCCATACTTTCATTTCTGTCTAAAGTAACTAGACCATTAGTAGGAATGACACATCTTGGAGGTGCTCATAAATACATAAAGTGTGTTTCGTATGACTCTGAGGCCAAGCTGGCTCTTTGAATTAAGTCCCCCTCCCCCTTCTGATACACAGCTAGCTGGGCTGATCTGGAGGCTAATTGGCCCCTGGGTCGGGCGAGCAGTGTTTACCAGTGTTCCTCTGAGAGCCAGATGAACCGTGGGGGAAGAGGGAGGGTGCTGTGGAGGCTCCCCTTAAGATACAAGTCCCATTTAACTCCCCCAAATTACATTCAAAAACCATGCCCATGCCCTGCCTCTGCTCATAACCCAACCAGCCATGGAAGACAACGTTGAACTTCACTTTTGGGCAGCAGGTAGCCTAGTGGTTAAAGTTTTAGGCTTGTAGCCGAAAGGTTGCTGGATCGAATCTCTGAGCTGCCAAGATAAAAAATGTTGTTTTGCCCCTGAACAAGGCAGTTAAACCACTGTACCCCGGTAGGCAGTCATTGTAAATAAGAATTTGTCCTTAACTGACTTGCCTAGTTAAATAAAAAATTTAATAAATAAAAATGTGACTAGTATTTGAAGATCAACATTTTATATTTTCTACAGCAAAGCAATTCTATATGTAAAGGGTACCTAAGGCTTGTTTTTTTTTTTTTCGTAGACAGGTACGTTCATGCTATAATTTAGACTCTATTGGGAAGACATATAGGCTCAACGTGATTTGGTATGTTGTGATATGCAAATCAGGGGTGGGAAAATGTTGCTCTTTCCACAAATGAATTGGGTCCACATCTGCTGTACATTAGCTAGACAGCATTCCTTGGAAACGGGACATTCATTTCAATTATGGAGAAGAGGATGAGTGTGAAGCTGTGGACATTTTAGCTTGTCTTGCATTTTTTCAGAATTGGATAGGGAGGTAGGTGGGAGACACAGGAACACAGTAGCAACGTGCTCCAGGCGCATGGCATTCACACCCAATGAAAGACAAATCTATTAGAGGTAAATGCCATGAACGCCAACAGAATACTAAAATATTTCAGAAAGAAGGTTTCAGTGTGGAAGTCAATCTAGTCCGCACTGCTGGAGAAATAACATTGTCAAAGTGTAGGGGGGAAAAAATAGTTTTGTTTTGCATATGCATCCACATTGTCGAAGTAGCTCCGCTATTACAAAACCATTCATCTTAGAGATAAGAACGTCTGTTTACTGAAGTGTGTCAAAACAAAACAAGTCTAGTCCCTTGTTCAATAGAAAACCTTTTTTTGCAAAGGAAATTTAACCAAATAGTACACTGCCAAAAAAAAAAAACACAGAACAAAACTCTAGGTATTACAAAAAACACTGCAAAAATCACAAACAATGTGTGTAATCATACATACATCCCCTCAGATTTGGACAATTTATATTGTTCCAAGATCGTTTTTGCATTTCATATTTGAGGTAAAACAAAATCAACACACTCTTCACCAACACGAAACCTCAATTTACATCACAAGCAAAACAAGTGTTGGCTGGTAATGGACCAAACCTTGGCAGTCTTGTCCAGTTGATACTTCTGGGCTTTCTTTGTTTATTTATGTGGCGGGTGAGTCCACTTCCCTGTTGCTAATACCCAATTAGGGAGATGATTATTGATCATAGTGTTGAAAGTCTCCCCTCTCTCAGGATGGGCTCGGTCAATAGGTGAACATAATGAGCAATCCTGCTTGTTTACAGATAATACAATAGAATACGAGTAGGAGGGGATCAGTGGAGGCTGGTGGGAGGAGCTATTGAAGGACGGGCTCATTGTAATGTCTGGAATGGAATGAATGGAACAGAGTCCAACATGTGGTTTCCATGAGTTTGATACCGTACCATATATTTTATTCCAGGCATTACAATAAGCCCATCCTCCTATAGCTCCTCCCACCAGTCTCCTCTGGAGGGGATACATATGTATAAAATGATTATATTAAAGGACACGAACATCTCTCTAAAAACAGATAAAAAGGCCCACAGAGAAAGTAATAGCTAGTTGTTTTTGTGCTGCAAATAGAAACATTAAAGTGTACACAGACACACAGGGATGGACATATTAGATACATGTTATACTGCAGCATGTCAGTAAATCATAATATCTGCCACAACATAGACAGCAAATGTAGTGAGGTGAATGTGTCTCAATCCTTTATACCACACAACATGGTAGTAGATGCTCTCAGTCACCACTGCCCTGACCCATAACTCTGTAGCTTACAGTTAAACAGCAGTGAGCTTGGCCTTGACAATACCCATAGAAACCACTAGCAGCCTCAGCACATCACTGAGACCAACAGTGCTAAGTTTTGCAAACAGAGCAACCTCCCAATGCTAGAGGTTGTGGTCACAGATTCCTGTTCAGCCCCATGGGGGTTTCATATGCAAACGGTAATTAGGAGCGAATGCCACCAATGGTCACGAAACAGTGTGAGTGTCACTAATTACCCACTGAAGGCAATTATCTCGGTACTCTTATTTATTTTCCTGCACCAAACTTGGTTATGACCAGAAACTGCCTTACAAACGAACTGCTGTGAGCTAGATTAGCCTGTTGCACGGGACTCAAAGCTGCCTGGCCCATCAAAGACAGCTGCACCACAGTCTGGTTTTGAAGTTTGGTGAAAGGCGTGAAATGGCTCCCTGGTCCGATGCCTGAGGAGCTAAGCGGGGTAATGATATAATGATAGCCAATCGTGTGCAATTGTGTGCTTCTGAATGAGCGCTTAGTCCAAGTCAGTGTGATGAGGGAGTGTGATAGAGAATCCTATCTCTGATAGGCTACATGTACGTTTACAAACATGACCCATTTAAAGTCAGGCATCCCTTGTGTGTTTTAATTTCAACTAGGCTATATGCCCCAGAATAAACACAACAGCTTGAGTATCAACACAACATCTGTGCTATTACAGTACTTAAAGAAGCTTTGAAACCACAAAAAGATGTCCGAAACACTTTATTTATTGCAGTAACTTCACCTCACCTCTCCCTTAGAAAGTGAAGGCCTCACTCTGCAACGGCCCCCAAAGAGAAACCTCAAGCAAACAAACAAACTTTTCTTGTGCTAATTTACATAGCTAGGTTAAGCTTATGTAAAAGAGATGCATTATGAGTGCTTTGGAGGCCCGGAAACAAACACTTTCACCTCCCTCCTCCCCTTTGACAGGCGAGTGACAGCTATTTAAATGCAAACTGTCATTAACAAACACAACCCTGCGCGACACCTGCTTTAATCACAGCAACAAAGGCGCAGCGAGTGGCCGGGCAGGAGCCCCCTCTCTGTGTGATATTCAAATGATGGGGAGGTGCAACGCACAAAAACAACAACATCAAAGAATAGGGAGTGCAGAGAGGGAGATGCTGCACTGTGCGCCTCCAAGCACCCGAGTGTTAATCAGCCTAATTTTCAAAGTGATTAAAAGAAAAAGGAATCACACAAAAAGTTATTGCATCACCACTGATGCGAAATGTCCTCCTCCAGTCCAGCAGCAACAAACTTTACCTCATGCCAAAAGCCTGCCATTCAATGTCTGTGCAGTCAAAATGGCTGCCATGTTGACCATGTTTTAGGTAACATTTTGCGTGCCTGTATGGGTGCACTTATGTGGCCTGCACTTTTCCTCCTCTTTTGATTTATTCAAGTCTTTCTGTAAAATAAATCAATTAAACATTCCTATGGAAATTCCACCACCAAGATGATAAAACGTTTGTCGGATCTACCATATGCAATAAACTTGGTGTGGATACATGTGTTTGATTCCGATCTTTATCTCTGTGTAATTTCTCAGCAGCAACAGAGGGTGTGTGTGTGTGTGTGTGTGTGTGTGTTACTATAACTTTGGGACCAATGTAACCTCAGTTATTAGACATCTGCTGCCATCCCCGGAGAGAATAAATCAACAGCCACTCGGAGTAATCAAATTGAATCACCAAGTCACCAGTCTTCTGGATATCATTCATTGACAGAGGACATAACATGTATCTGTGAGAGACTGCCATGAATCTCAACCCATAAATAAAGCAACAAATTGTCACCTTATGTTTGTAGGTTGTGCTTTGACTTCCACAAGCCATAAAATAGAATTTGTCCTCAAACCACAGGTAGACCTATTTTAAACCCTGAAAATAATGATAATGATAATGGTAGGAGCGTCCCACATTTGACAGTAGGGACTAGAAGAGTTGGGGGGGCTATAGTAATTAACTGCATCATAAAATGCAGCTTGAGAGATGGAATCTTATGGCTTTGTGTAAGCAAATACCTCATTTCGTGTGTTCAATAGCCTATAATGAAAGTATTTCTCAAGCGAACCGCTACTGATGGTATCATTTTTAAAAGTAAAATAATTGCTGCATACTTAACCCTTAACCTCTTTAAATGTTTGTTTCAAGGCTATTGTGCTGGTCCCATAGTAGTCTATTTCCCCTCTCAACTGTTCCCTGTCTCCAACTCAACTGCTTACAGAATGGCTAGGCCTAAACACTTTCTTTTGTGCCAGCCTCCAGCATGTACCTCACCTTTAGTTCTTATACAATAGATTTTAAGTGGAATAAGCATAAGGAGAAAATAACATGGTCCTTGTTTGTAAGGAAAAGTAATTTGGCCCCTAGGAATTGAGTTTGTGTTTTATCTATTCTCTCCCTTCTCCACCCCACTGGGAACTACAGTATGTATTCAACTCCGGCTCAGACCTCGTAATGCCACACAAATACGCTCCTTATGATCTGAGTCATCTCGCTGAATCATGGGAATTTAGTTGAATCTCTATATTGACTGTGCTAAAATAAGAGAATGCATGCATGCAATGGCTTCTAATGCACATCTTCTTACACCATTTTTCTTACACATCTTTCATGTCTTTTACTTCCTGGTTAATGAGATTTCCTCAGGCGTTGCTACAGATGTTAAAGGGATAGTTCAAGGATGGTTTCCTTACCCTGTAATACCCAATTCTATGGACAAGGTATGACAGAAATCCATGCTTTCAATTCATTTCCCTGGCACTGTTTCCACATGCTAATAAGGTTTTGGCATTTGTGGTACAAATTCCATTCAAGTTATGGGACCAACATTTGCATTGTTCACAGATCATGTCCAAATCATCTGAAAGTATGTACAATTGATGGTGAAGCTCAACAAAGTCCATTATAGATGATTTTAACATGATGCATGAAAAATGCTAACATTGTTCTCATGACTTGAATGGGATTTGTGGCACAAAGCAAAAGCATTTAATGTTAGCATGTGGAAACAGTGCCAGGGAAACCAAACCAAAGCATGGATTGCTGTCATACCTTATCCATAGACTGCTTACAGAGTAAGGAAACCAATAAGTCATTTTTTTATTTGGGTGAACTATCCCTTTAAGCTCTGAAAGCGTGTGCCAGTAACATTTGAATAGACACAAAACCAACCTGGTCCTTTCCTGTTCCACTAACAAGTTCTCGAGCTCTTACCTTGGCACACAAAGCCCATAGGCTTTCATCAGATAAGGATTTGCGGGTTTTCCTTGCAGCGGATGTGGAGAAATCCCCAAAGCCCTGAACAAGACAATCCAGATGACATTTATAAAAGGGTCTGAGGGAACATTTTCTAATAGAATAGGAACAATACCAGGAAGTCTCTTTCCTTAAAAGCCATGCCATGAAAGTGGTTTAGTTTAGCAGTTAAACAGACAGCTTAAATCAAAAGTTAGTTGTTCCGGCACCTTAGACCCACTAGAATTTGCATACTGCCCCAACAGATCCATGGATGACGTAATCGCCTGCACACTGCCCTTTCCCATCTGGACAAGAGGAATACCTATTTAAGAGTTCTCTTCATCGACTACAGTTCAGCCTTTAACACCATAGTACCCTCCAAGCTCATCACTAAGCTCAGGCCCTGGGTCTGAACCCCGACCTGTGCAACTGGTAACTGGTTTCTGGACTTTCTGACGGGCCGTCGCCAGGTGGGAAAGGTAGGCAACAATACCTCCGCTATGCTGATCTTCAACATGGGGGCCCCACAACGTTGTGTGCTCAGCCCCCTCCTGTACTCCCTGTTCACCCATGACTGCCTGGCCACGCATGTCTCCAGCTCAATCAAATTTGAAGATGACACAACAGTGGTAGGCCTGATTAACAATAACGATGAGATAGCCTACAGGGAGGAGGTGAGCGCCCTGGCGGAGAGGTGCCAGGAAAATATCCTCTCCCTCAACAACAACAAAATGTCTACATACATCATCATATACATATATATTTATATTCCAGTCTCTGACATTGCTCATTCTAATATTTCTATATTTCTTAATTCCTTTGGATTTGCGTGTATTGTTTTGTATTGTCAGGTATTACTGCACTGTTGGACTAAATGTTATCGCGGACAGTACACGATCAAAACAATTTTATTTGATATGATGTATAGGCTGTGGGCTCTGCCCCCGTTACTCCCATATCCAAATCCATAATCACTTCCTGGTTTGAGTGAAATAAGGAGTGGGAAGATTTGGGAGGTAGGAAACTGTTTATAGTTTAGATGCCCCATTTTTTTACTCCTTACAAGAAGTAACTTTCTCAAAGATAAAGAAACATTTTCTTTGCGTGGCCTGTAGGAATTGACTTGGCTAATTTCCAAGAACCAAAATGTGGAAGGCTATTTCTAGGGCCTACTTATAGTATATTCGGGGAAAATAGTCCACCTTTGGATTATTACACAAATGAACAACTGATGGGTACACTATGATGCTAGCTAAATCTATTCAAGATTTTCTAAAGCTAGCCAGCTTAATTTTTCTTCACATTCCAACTCAGGCTTCAACCATGCTATGAAGGTGGATATTGATCATGCACCTACTGCTAACTCAAGCCAGGTTTGTAACAGGCTGGTAACTGTGTGTGTATGTCGCACATGGATTTCCCAATGAATCAAACGCCCGAACTCTTGATTGAGAAAATGCTGAAACAGCAATCCATGGGCGAGTCATTACAACAATTTAGTTTTTACCGATATCAAAATGAATGAAAAATTATCCTGCAAATTCAGCCCCCCCCCCACTCTTATCAATAAAAATATAATTATTTAAGTCATACAAACATTTTACTGTGCATTAAGTTTCAAATTAATCCTGTCGTTACTAAATAACACAAAATAACATTTGATTAATAAAATATTTAATCAGTCGTCTTCCTCAAATTAAGGGGATGTTGTTACAATCTTTGCAAGAGGGAGGGAATCGGATTTCATTGGTCCTCAGCTTTCAATTCAGACATTTGTGACAAAGGGTAGTTAGCCTGCCCTGGAGCTGGTTAGAGCTGAAGGATTCGCTACCATAAAAATGTATCTGGTTAAAAAGTGTCAACGGTTATCCCGAGTTGACCAAAGTCAATTCACATTCGCCCTCAGTGTAAATCTAAGTGCAATACGTGCTGCTTTGTTCTGGACCAACTGCAATTTGCTTATGTCCTTCTTTGCCCCTCACATGACCACACAACTGGGCAATAGTTCAGGTTCCAAAAATGAGGGCCAATTATTTATTTTACTGTCGTAGCCGATGAATATATTGTTAAATTGTCAGCGTACATACAGTGCCTTCAGAAAGTATTCACACCACTTGACTTATTCCACATTTTGTTACAGCCTGAATTCAAAATGGATTAGATATTCACCCATCTACACACAATACCCCATAATGACGAAGTGAAAACATGTTTTTAGACATTTTGCAAATGTATTGAAAATTAAATACAGAAATAATAAATGTACATAAGTATTCACACCCCTGAGTCAAAACTTTGTAGAAGCACCTTTGGCAGAGTCTTTCTGGGTAAATCTCTAAGAACTTTCCATACCTGGATTATGCAACATTTTTCAAATGATTATTTTCAAAATTCTTCAAGCTCTGTCATTGCTTGATGATCATTGCTAGACAACCATTTTCAGGTTAACCTGGTTTTCATCTACGATTTGACCTGTGCTTAGCTTCATTTCATTTATTTTTTAACCCCAAAAACTCCCCAGTCCTTAACGATTACAAGCATACCCATAACATGATGCAGCAGCCACTATGCGGAGAGTGGTACTTATTAATATGTTGGATCAGATTTGCCCCTAACATAACACTTTGCATTCAGGACAAAAAGTACTTTTTTTGCAGTATTATTTTTGTGCCTTGTTGCAAACAGGATGCATGTGTCAATTATGTCAATTAGGTTAGTATTGTGGAGTAACTACAAGGTTGTTGATCCATCCTCAGTTTTCTCCTATCACAGCCATTAAACTCTGTAACTGTTTTAAAGTCACCATTGGCCTCATGGTGAAATACCTGAGCGGTTTAATTTCTCTTCAGCAACTGAGTTAGAAAGGACGCCTGTATCTTTGTAGTGACTGTAGTGGTATACCATCCAAAGTGTAATGAATAACTTCACCATGCACAAAGGGATATTCAATGTCTGCTCTTCTTTTTTTACCCATCTACCAATAGGTGCCCTTCTTTGTAAGGCATTGAAAAATCTCACTGGTCTTTGTGGTTGAATCTTTCTTTGAAATTCACTGCTCAACTGAGGGACCTTACAGATAATTGTATGTGTGGGATACAGCAATGAGGTAGTCAGTCCGTTTTATCAATCCGTTTTTTATATCCGTTTTATCACCAAAGCCCCATATACTACCCACCATTGCGACCTGTACGCTCTCGTTGGCTGGCCCTCGCTTCATACTCGTCGCCAAACCCACTGGCTCTATGTCATCTACAAGACCCTGCTAGGTAAAGTCCCCCCTTATCTCAGCTCGCTGGTCACCATAGCATCTCCCACCTGTAGCACACGCTCCAGCAGGTATATCTCTCTAGTCACCCCCAAAACCAATTCTTTCTTTGGCCGCCTCTCCTTCCAGTTCTCTGCTGCCAATGACTGGAACGAACTACAAAAATCTCTGAAACTGGAAACACTTATCTCCCTCACTAGCTTTAAGCACCAACTGTCAGAGCAGCTCACAGATTACTGCACCTGTACATAGCCCACCTATAATTTAGCCCAAACAACTACCTCTTTCCCAACTGTATTTCCTTTTAATTTATTTATTTATTTTGCTCCTTTGCACCCCATTATTTTTTTATTTCTACTTTGCACATTCTTCCATTGCAAAACTACCATTCCAGTATTTTACTTGCTATATTGTATTTACTTTGCCATCATGGCCTTTTTTGCCTTTACCTCCCTTCTCACCTCATTTGCTCACATTGTATATAGACTTGTTTATACTGCATTATTGACTGTATGTTTGTTTTTACTCCATGTGTAACTCTGTGTCGTTTTATCTGTCGAACTGCTTTGCTTTATCTTGGCCAGGTCGCAATTGTAAATGAGAACTTGTTCTCAACTTGCCTACCTGGTTAAATAAAGGTAAAATAAAAAATAAATAAATAAAAAATTCAAAAATCACGATAACCACTTTTATTGCACACAGAGTGAGTCCATGCAATTTATTAGGTTATTTGTTCAGAACATTTTTACTCCTCAACTTATTTAGGCTTGCCATAACAAAGGGGTTGAATACTTATTGACTCAAGACATTTCAGCTTTTTATGTTTTATTAATTTGTAAGAATCTTGAAAACATGATTCCACTTTGACATTATGGGGTACTGTGTGTAGGCCACTGACCCCAATAATTCAGGCTGTAACACAACAAAATGTGGAAAAAGTTGAGGGATGTGAATAGTTTCTGAAGGCACTGTAGACACACTGGATTTATTTACGGTCAGTGGAAGGTCATTAGTCAAATCAAGAAATAATAATGGCCCAAGCCGGCTGCCCTGCCGTACACCACACTCAACCGAATTTGCATTAGAGAGGCTTAACATCAAAGAAAAGCCTTGGTTTTTTATTCAATAGTAGGTAACTCTCTACCCATGATAAGGGAGAGGATGTAAATCCATAATATCAAAATTTGCACTGAAATCTAACAAAACAGCTCCCATAACATATTATTATCAATTTCTTTGTATTTGTATTTGGTCAAACACGATTTTTCCAAAGGTTTGCTGAGCACAGACTGATTTATCAGCAGTTTGAACCATTAAAGGGTGCTTTGCCATTCTTGGGCAGCAGAATGACCTCTGCCTCCCTCCAGGCCTGAGGGCACACACCATCTTCTAGGCTTAAATTGAAGATGTGTCATACAGGAGCTGCAGCCTCCGTAATTTGCCATCCAGGTTGTCGGTACCAGGTGGCATGTCCTTATTTATAGATAGCAACAGTTTTTTTTACCTCTTCCACACCATCTTTGCAGAACTAAAAAGTACAGTGGTTGTCTTTCATTATTTTGTCCGATATGTTTGAATATGAAGGCTCAGCGTGTTGTTTGCATGTCATAAATAAATACATTTGCTAATCTTGTCAACAAAAATGTTGTTAAAGTGGTTGGCAATATAAAATGGTTTTGTTATGAACAAGCCATCTGCCTCAATGATTGATGGAGCTGAGTTAGCTTTTTTTGCCTAGAATTTCATTTAAGGTACTCCAGTGCTTTTACCAAGGGTGCAACTTTGGTTTTAGAAGTGGGGGGGTGCATAACTTATTTAAAAAAACTCGGAGGAGTCCGCGTGGTCCTAAAGCATACCTTTGCCTCATTTTGTATCACATTCCAATGATAAAACTGGGGGGGACAAAAATGCAATTTCAGAATGTGGGGTTCTCCCCCCGTCACCAGTGAAAGTTGCCCCCTGCTTTTTACTATCATTCATTATAAAGTTTATATTTGTTTCATTGTATAGTTTCTTCTTTTTGTTTAGTTTAGTTACCTGATTTCTCAATTTACTGTATGTTTGCAAACTGATGTGGTCAGACTTCCCTTTGCCTCTTCCCTCTTAGCCATGCAGTTCTTCAATTCATCATCTGTCCATGTGAATTTGGCAGTTCTAACAGTCAGATTCTTGATGGGCACATCAGTAACCGGAAGAGGCAATTTCATAAATGCTTCAAGCACGGCGCCAGGTTGTTCCTCATTACACATATCAGACCAACAAATATCTTTCACATCTTCGACATAGAAATCATTGCAAAACCTCTTGTATGATCACTTATACACAAGTCTTTGGCACTTAGATTTTTCTAGATATGGCTATTATAGTATGTTCACTACATCCGATGGGTGTGGATACTGCTTTAAAGCAGATTTCTGCAGCATTAGTCAAATGTGGTCAATACACATGGATGATTTAGTTCTGTGTAAATATCCTGGTTGTTTGACTGATAACCTGAACCAGATTGCAGGCATCAGTTAAAACTTCAAGCTTCTTTTGGAGTGGAAAGCTTGATGACATCCAGTCAATATTTAAGTCACTGAGAAAATATACCTCTCTGTTGATATCACATACATTACTGAGCATTTCACAAGGCATTTGGTGAGGCAGAGGAAGGCCCTAAAAATTGTCAAAGACCCCAGCCACCCCAGTCATAGACTGTTCTCTCTACTACCGCATGGAAAGCGATACCGGAGTACCAAGTCTAGGACAAAAAGGCTTCTCAACAGTTTTTACCCCCAAGGCATGAGACTCCTGAACAGGTAATCAAATGGCTACCCGGACTATTTTCATTGCGTCCCGGACCGCCCCAACCCCTCTTTTTACGCTGCTGCTACACTCTGATTATCATATATGCATAGTCACTTTAACTATACATTCATGTACATACTACCTCAATTGGGCTGACCAACCAGTGCTCCCGCACAGTGGCTAACCGGGCTATCTGCATTGTGTCCCACCCACCACCCTCCAGCCCCTCTTTTATGCTACTGCTACTCTCTGTTCATCATATATGCATAGTCACTTTAATCATATCTACACGTACATACGGCCACAATCAGCCTGACTAACTGGTGTCTGTATATAGCCTCGCTACTTTTATAGCCTCGCTACTGTATATAGCCTGCCCTTTTACTGTTGTTTTATTTCTTTACCTACCTATTGTTCACCTAATACCTTTTTTTGCACTATTGGTTAGAGCCTGTAATTAAGCATTTCACTGTAAGGTCTATCTACACCGCTTGTATTCAGAGCACATGACAAATAAACTTTGATTTGATTCGATTTTTAATGTCCCGTTGGTAGGATATTCGTGATTGTGCCTCGTCTAATTTATTGTCCAACGATTGTACGTTGGCAAGTAATACTGACGGAAAAGGCAGCTTTCCCACTCGCCGTCTGCTGATCCTTACGAGGGAACCTTCTCTGTTTCCTCTGTACCTGCGTCTCTTTCTCTTGCCAATGACGGGGATGTTGGCCGTGGCGGGTGTCTGAAGCACATCCTGTGCGTCCTGCTTGTTGAAGAAAAAAATCTTTGTCTAATCCGAGGTGAGTGATCGCCGTCCTGACATCCAGAAGCTCTTTATTGTAATAAGATACAGTGGCAGAAACATTATGTACAAAATCATTTACAAATAACGTGCCAAAAAATCAAAACACATAATAGCACAATTGGTTAGGCGCCTGTAAAACTGCTGCCATTTCTTCCGCCGCCTGTTTGAAAAGCCTTCATTATAATAAAATCCATTTTAAAAATCTAACTTCTGACATTTATATGAATCATTCCAAGGCCACAGATGTGGGATTTCAGATAAGACAGACTCTTTAACACAAACATGTTACGATCACTAGGTAACCCTCTATATGTAATAGCCATGTGGTTGCATACACCGCTACTGATTGTACTGGAGTGTGAGGCCAGTCAAGGCCTACCTACATTAAATTCTCTTCATTAGTCCTATTCCTCTAAGGAAGTGAAATATATAGCCCCAGACACAACCACCTACTCTCATTAAAAACCCACTACCCAATTCCACTACTTTAATCCTATCTGCTCCTGCTCCTGCACAATGCCAATGGCCTGGGAGGACGGGACACCACCCCTCAACACACCCTGTAACTCTTCTGAAGTAAAATCTTGTATACCCAAAAACATCTCTGCAGCTGCCACCACAACATCTATTATCTGTGATTTATGTTCGATTTGCGCTGTACAATTGATACTCATTGCTATGCAAGCTAAGAATCCAACCTTATAAATCACTCGTTGGCCTATCCCTCTGTGCTGGTACAAATCTACTGCTTACTGGAATCCTCTCAGGATCTTTCACCCTTGACCCATCCTTCTCTACTTTCTTCACCGCCTCAGCATACGACACCTTTTGCACTACACTGACTCTGGCCACTTCAACCTGCCTCTCTCTCACCAGACACATTTCCGATCCCCAGCAACATGGGCACCCCTACAGTTAACACACACAACTTTATCCACCGAAACTACACAATCCTCTGTCCCATGTCCCCCTGCACACTTTCCACATCTTGGAATCTCCTTCCTACACACTCCTGCGACAAGAACATAAACGTTGCACCTGAAACACTGCAGTGGATTCGGCACAAAAGCTCTAACAGGATAACTGATATATGCTAAAAATGACTTTGTCGGGTAGAGACTGACTCAAAACTTTAAAAGGACTGACAGTGACTCCTCTGTTTCACCACGTTCCCTACCAGGTCTGCGACACAAATACATTGTTGCTTAATTAACTAAAACAGATTTTGTATAACCTTCGTTGTACTGCAGCAACCTGTATGGTCTACTCTCGTAATTGACATATTCCAAAGACCTAGGGCGTGTTCCTCTGCCCAGGCATTGCCAGATGCCGATGCATACCAGATCTTACAATGCCTGGATAGATATTTTACGCATCAGCTAACCACATCACATGTTATAGCAATCTGGTGCCAGACTGCACAGTCGATGACGTGTCACGCGACCATTGGATGATCCATGCAACATCCGAGCAGGGGAACACGACCCTAAGGTTTAATTGAATGGTGTCAGCCATGTCATATGGGTCCGTAAACAACAATAACTTGGTAAAAGGTGTGTGTTTGTGTGAGTGTATGCACTATGCATCAAGCTTGTGGGTTTGAACAGGAATGCTCTCAGACTTGAATCTACTAATGTCTATGGGGGGTAGGTGGGCTGGAGTAGGCCCACATCCGAGAATTCATTTCTTCCAACCACATACAGTACATGTTCTGCCACAGGGAGACATATCTGGGTCCATATGATTTAAAAGAATATATATAAATATTAATGGGTTGAGGTGGTAGAAGTCAAAGTCAAATAACCAACCAGTCTGTATGCATGAGTAACACTGGCGTCTGACAACAGCGGTGAAACTTGGACGAGGAAAAGCTTCCCAACGTCTCCCCCAGTCAAGACACCGGAGGATGACGCCTCAAGACAGAATCACATAAAATATGGAGAGAGATTCATTAGAAAGGAGGTGCGCCATTTCAGCCATACATCATAGCTCAGTCGCCAACACCAGCAGACACTCTGTCAGAGATGCTAGTGTGTGTGGGTTGTTCTATGTCTACTACAATTATGGTAACATATTTAGATGTATCACTACTACTCTTGTGTATCATAGCCCACATATGTGTAATTGTCTTTCTCCCACTCCCTCGCTCTATTTCCCTTCTTCCCTGCTCTCTCTGTCCTTGGCTCCCGGAGTCCTTCACCTTGACTGCATATGAATTGTGGGAGTGTGGTTGTTAAAATGTATTTCGCCGAACACGGGGTACGCAGCTGTTGATGAGGTGACTGGGCAGCACAGGTTCATCACCCTCTCTCATTAGCTCAATAGAGACTTCACCATTAGTATCTATGAGGCTGTATGATAGAGCGATGAACTGACAGTGCCCATTCCACTACCCATTCCACCTTACTCAAGCTGTTGGTTCACTTCAGCCCGTGCTTGCAACATTGCAGGTGTGCGCATTCAACTAGAAAACGTTTAAGTATACAGTAGCTCACTGTACTTACTGTACAGTATGTTTACATACATCTTGTATGCCGGGTTGATATTAGTTAATTATTGCTCCAATATGGTATGTAGTTATTAATGTGACACTAGATCCTCCCCAAGTCCTCCTAGAAAGTACTGACGTAAGGCTTTTTTTGGTTGAGAAATAGTTGTTCTACAATGTTCTCTCCTGGGCTTCTATTTTTAATTATTCTCAACATATATTATTATTATGCATCAAAGGGTTTCGTCAGCAATTTTATCATTGTTATTTTATTATTTTTTATTTGGAATTGCATTACCTTACTTCACATAGTGGAAGTGGAATGAGAGGACTCTCTTCTGCAACACAAAATAACATATATTCATAATTGTACAGCTATGGGTCACTTTGCACAACATTGTGTCACTCTCTATAAAGTCCCCACGGATGTCCAATGCAGCCAAATGCAGTGGTAAGCAGAACAAACCACCCTTCCCGAGATTTAATTGTATTACCCTTCCCCAGCGCTCGCTCTACCCAAGTAATGTGGATGACAGTCATTTTACTTTAGTTTTCCTTTTCTGTGATTGATCAGACAGAATAAATTATGATTAATGGATAAAGTAAATGGAGACCATTCAATGTGTTGCTATGAATCCTCCCATCCATCTCCAGGCCTCTCCATTGTTTGTACTGTGGGCAGCAGGCATTAGGAATCTCAGGAAAGCAATCAATTTCTCGCTGCATATTAGCTTTATCCACGTCCTCCTCCATATCCCACAGCCATGAAGAGGAAATTGTCGGAATGACAATGGATTAGCCACAGGCACTTTGAATGACTCAGCTAAGGAGGGGACAAGAGTATCTTGGTACCTTAAGGGAACTTTAAAGGATCCTGGATACAAATTCCACTGTCTTAAAACATTTAACTTAACCTTCTTCACTGTCTCCTGTCCCTTGTTGCAGGATATGCTCTAACTCTGGATCAAAAGGAATTGCAGCATAGGCTATTGTAATCATATATTTGGCCATGAAAAATTGGTCAATAACCTAGTTCAATAACCTAAAGGTAGGGAAATTACCAGTGAACGAATAAGCCGGCTAGCATTGTGAGAGGACATCGCTTAGGACTTCCAGTTAAGATTTATGTGAAATGACTCCGGAGATAAAACTGAGCCTTGCGGGGTTCCTGTATGTACTAGCCCATTCATGTAATTAACTCTGAATGTTCCCCATTAGCTACGTCAGTTAATAAGTTCCAACGGGTAACATGGGGAGGCAGGCGGACCTCTGGCCCTGGAGATGTTCAACACAGATGAGGTAGAGAACAGAACTGGGCCTTGCCTTAGGAGCTCAAAACGGGCTAAATGGAATTGTCTCTCATGGTCATTGGGAACTAGTAATCTCCACTACTGTAGATAAGATAACCTTTTGTATGAATCACACCACTACATCCCAAAGATCTTTTCTTTCTAACATGCAGTACAGCGCCAATCTGTCTTTCAAAGCTCTACTGAGGAAGGGTTAGGGGGAATGTACATGTAGGTTGCTGGTCAGGGAACATGGTCTTGTTTGTAGTTCACAAATTAACTCTGTTGTCAAGATTGTGGTAGCCTACTGGACTAAAGCCTGGACTGTACAGTAGCTCTGGGATCTAGCAGAGGTCTTCATTATTCATCATGTGAGCGTACAGTACCCTGTAAAACCATTATTTTATTTTCGGAGTAAATTACTGTATAATCAACAGCATCATACTGTATGAACTGAATACAGTAGATGACCGTAAATTACATTGTATTGTGGGAAAATATTAAATGTCCAGAAAATGTTTTAGGTATTTTGGACATTACTGTAATATTTGAAGTATTTTCTACATTACGTTAAATATGCTATGTAAAACACAGAAGCAGTTCACTTACTGTATTTGTAAGTGTTCAATCAAATCACATCCTTTAAAACCTTTCTGGCGCAGGTGTTGCTGCTAATTTCACCTCGACAACATCCGGTGAAATTGCAGAGCGCGAAATTCAAATGACAGAAATAGAAATATTTAACATTCATGAAAATAGAAGTGTCATACATCAAAATAAAGCTTAACTTCTTGTTAACCCAGCTGCTGTGTCAGATTTCAAAAAGGCTTTACGAAAGCACACCATGCGATTATCTGAGGACAGTACCCCACATACAAAAGCATGAAAAACATTTTTCATCCAGACAGGTGCGCCATGAAAGTAAGAAATAGCGATATAATAAATGCCTTAACTTTGAAGATCTTCTTCTTTTGGCACTCCAAAAGGTCCCAGATACATCACAAATTATCCTTTTGTTCGATAAAGTAGTTCTTTAAATCCCCAAAAACTCAGTTTAGCTGGCGGACTTCATTCAATAATCCACCGGTTTTCCCATATCCTAGCTTCTGGGCCTGAGTAACAGGCAGTTTACTTTGGGCATGCTTTTCATCCAGACATCAAAATACTGCCCCCTAGCCCAAAGAGGTTTAAAGCTGGGGTATTCAGCTCTTACCCTTGAGGTTCTCAAGCTTGCTGGTTTTATGTTCTACCTGATATTTAATTGCACCCACCTAGTCAGTCCCTGATTTGAAGGGAACAATGCAAGTGGAACTAGCTTCGAGGTACAGAGTTGAGTTTGAGTGCTCTAAAGAGAGAAATCAGTTTTGCTGTATTGGAATGGATGGTAATTCCACCCCGCAGAATACAACACCGTACCGTATTTTTGTAGCGCCAAAAACCCTTTGACCACTACTGGGTGAATGGTATTGTTGTATTGGCTCATTGACATATTTTGAGGCGTACCTTGTTGGAGGCTACATTTGTTGCACTCATTAGTGTGCAGTGCTGTACCAATTTAACTTCTATGTGGATATATTGACCCATCAAAATCAAAATCTATAGGGGATAGATTGGAGTGACATTTAGTCTAGAAGGTCTGCATCCTGGGTTGTCACCTCTTTGCTGTTGACATTGAGACTGGTGTTTTGATTGGTACTATATAATGAAGCTGCCAGTTGAGGACTTGTGAGGTGTCTGTTTCTCAGATTGGTCACTCTAATGTACTTGTCCTCTTTCTCAGTTGTGCACCGGGGCCTCCCACTCCTCTTTATATTCTGGTTAGGGCCAGTTTGCGATGTTCTGTGAAGGGAATAGTACACAGCGTTGTACAAGATCTTCAGTTTCTATGCAATTTCTCACATGGAATAGCCTTCATTCCTCAGAACAAGAATAGACTGACGAGTTTCAGAAGAAAGTATTTGTTTCTAGACGTTTTGAGCCTGTCATCGAAGCCACAAATGCTGATGCTCCACATACTCAACTAGTCTAAAGAAGGCCAGTTTTATTGCTTCTTTAATTAGAACAACAGTTTACAGCTGTGCTAGCGTAATTGCAAAAGGGTTTTCTAATGATAAATTAGCCCTTTAAAATGAAAAACTTGGATTAGCTAACACAATGTGCCATTGGAACACAGGAGTGATGGTTGCTGATAATGGGCCTCTGTATTCCTATGTAGATATTCCATTTTCTTTTCAAAAGCAAGAACATTTCTAAGTGACCCCAAAACTTTTGAACGGTAGTGTATATATACTTTGTGTCATTACACAGTGATTGCTTTGATACTGTATTTAGATTACAGAATGTACAGTATACTGCACTATAAAATACAGTAACCTACTTGCCAATTAGCTGCCTGTAAATTACTGGAAAATTCCCGGCAACCCCTTTACAGTGTATTCACCAAACCACAACTGCTACACATGCAGAGACAGAAAGTATGTCAAAGTAGCTGAATATTTGGGCAGATCATACTGACCTGCTCCAAATCTTCATGTGTTAGGTGAGACATCGAGCATTCCAGACAGATATAATTTTTTGTTGTAAATTTCATGAGTTTTGGTGGTGTTTTTGTACAATGACTCATTCATGCTTCTCTTCTTTGTCTTTTCTCTCTTTGATCTAAATAATGAAAATGTTACGTGTTGCCTTTTAGCATTCCTCTTGTATGTCAGAGTTACAAGGCAGAAAGCCTGGGTCGCCGATGGCAGTAAAGATTGACATCAAGGTACAGGAGAGGGGTGGGGATGGTGCTGGGGTGGGGGGTAATGGAAAAGCTGTAAGCCTTTTACTGACTCTCGTGAATATGGTGTGTATTAGTGAAATACTGTAGATGCTATACAATGTGCTATTCTGTCTCAATCAGATTCTGTAGAATATTGAGAATATGCTCACCTCTATTTCCACAGACAGCCAAGTTAAATCTTTGAGTCAGTGATTGTATTTAATCTTGATATTTCTCAATCCAGCCTGAGTGAAAGAATGTGTAGTTATTGAAGAAGAAAAGTCTTATTTTATGGAGAAAACAGACAAACACAACAAACAAAAACATTCAACCACTTTCCTTTGAACCTCTACCAAGGTTTACCTTTGAGAGAATAAGAATAAGGCTGAACCCACCATACCAATATTTACACAATTCACAGTCTTTGTTTACCATATCCTCATATCCTCATATCATGAGAACTGGAAAGATCTACTGAAATCACTCTGTGGTGTTATTCATCCATGGGAAAAAGAGCTATTCAATCAATCAAAACAAGCGCCATAAGAGCCAAATGAAAATCCTAGCAGCATTGTCAACGCATGGGTTTGTACGGAAGGGTTGGGCGGGTGGCCAGTTGTTTCTCTAGATGTCCTCCTCCTATAGTTCCCAACCCTCTGCCTCTCATCCCGTCCTTCAGACTTATCTTCTCCGAGCTCTGGCTGCGGCAGTAATTAAGCACCAAGCAGCGTTATATCTGGGGAGATACTGCAACGAGCTACCACGGAAAATTAGGCTGCATAATAATGAGGGGTAAGGGACACAGCACGGCTACTTGTCTACTGCCATATTAAGATGAAAGGACTTTCACAGCTAATTGGAGATGTGTTAAACTGCTGGGCGGCCCCTCCCCCCCATCCCTAACCCCCCGTTTCTCTACTCACCCCCAGGAAATGTCTATTTTTTTTTTTTTTTACTGAAGTTCTGTGTGCCATTGCCATGCAATATCATAATTTTTCACATAGAAAAGGATCTGCGATGAATAATTTAAACACAACTGAGTTAGAATTTAAACTGAACAAGTTATAGGTCCTACTAGCAATTGCCTCTTGCAAAGCTGTTGCTCTGGGCCAAGGTGGGCAGATTTTTGGATTGGTCAGCAATTTACTTGTACCACCTTCTAATTGAGCATAACATGGATATAACACTGATCAATGGTGATCGATGATTGATCTTTGATTCCACCTAGCTGTCACCAAACATTAAGGATGTTGTCCTCCATAAGGAGGTTTTTATCTGGCTGTGCTGCAACAATGGCATCAGCAACATGTCAGAGAATAATTTGAGTAGATCTGGTACTTTGCCCTGCAGTGTAAAGAGATGCTATTGTAGTTGTGCTGGAGCTATGGCAAAATATCCCTATGTGTCATATATAGATACCTGTGTTCACTTAAGCTAATTACATGACAGCCGACTAATGTTCAGTAATAGACATAATGTAGAGATATTGTACATCAGAACCTGAAAATACCCTTTGATATGCTGAGACTGTCATTGTAAACTACTTTGTACTTTGATTTAAATCCACATCATATCACTTTGCACATTGTCCCTCAGCACAAATTCCACAAATTTGAACTCAATTCTCGAATGTGAATTGAATAATTGGATATTGAAAATGTTCATATCTTGGACCTTCTTGTTGCTATTTATACTGAACAAAAATATAAAATGTGTCATTTGTGGATTGGGAGCAGGGCACCTATCAAGGGTTTTATC
This sequence comes from Oncorhynchus kisutch, assembly GCF_002021735.2. Lineage (NCBI taxonomy): Eukaryota > Metazoa > Chordata > Actinopteri > Salmoniformes > Salmonidae > Oncorhynchus > Oncorhynchus kisutch. The sequence goes on along the minus strand of NC_034184.2, from coordinate 63,272,523 downwards.
TCAGGTGTGGTGCTAGAAGTCAAAGCAAAGGATATATGTGAAGAATTGGATCAAGTGGTTGGTGCACACCGACTGATCCTCATGGTGGATGGAGTGAGGAAGACCACTCCATCAATTCTATTGTTTTTTGATGAAGAGTCTTTCCCTTCTCACGTGTATTTGTGTTTTATGCGATACCCTGTGAGAGCCTTCATGCCCAAACCCATGCAGTGTGATGAATGTGTCAGGTGTATGTTGACGGGATGGAAATTGTATGCCAGCTGAGCCTAAATGCTGCAATTGTGATGGTGAACATGCACCCAAATTCCTGTGTCACCCTCCTTTCGTTTTTTGCCTTAAGGGAAACATGTTTTGGTATTTGCTTCATTATTCCATTGTTGACATAGTCCAAACATGTTTTGCTTGTCAGCAATCAAGTTTCCAAAATATGTAACTTTCAAAATACAAAAGTCATCCCTGTATGATGCATTTTGCATAATTTTCAAAATACAGAAATCCTTCCCGTATGATTGTCAAGCTGGAATAAATCATTCGGGAGACAGGCGCAGGAATGCGTAATATTTTTTTTTATTAAGCCCCAAATTATGGCGTGCCGTGTAAAGGCATGGGGACGAAGCCGAAACAAACACGTAACAAAAACACAGGGTAGAAACCCAAACAAAAGAGTGAGGAGTACATTGAATAAATACACACGCGCACAATGATTAACCCACGGGACGAGACCCGTAATCATCTGCGCATTACACAAGGGCACGAAAGCCCAAAACACACAGCACAGGTACTCATACGCACCAACAGACAATGTAACAATAATCGAACAAGACCATGGAAACCAAAGGGCCCATATATACAAATACTAATCAGTGGGAATAGGGGACAGGTGTGCGTGATGAAAGCTCCAGAGGGATCGGTGACAATGATGCATCATACATACTATACTGTATGATGCATCATACAGGAATAATTTATGCATTTTGAATATTATGCAAAACAAATTTCAAGATACACTTGAAGTCGGAAGTTTACATACACCATAGCCAAATACATTTAAACTCAGTTTTTCACAATTCCTGACATTTAATCCTAGTACAAATGCCCTGTCTTAGGTCAGTTAGGATCACCACTTTATTTTAAGATTGTGAAATGTCAGAATAATAGCAGAGAAAAATTGATCAGCTTTGATTTCCTTCATCACTTTACCAGTGGGTTATAAGTTTACATGCACTCAATTAGTACTTGGTAGCATTGCCTTTAAATTGTTTCACTTGGGTCAAAAGTTTCAGGTAGCCTTTCACAAATTTCCCACAATAAGTTGGGTGAATTTTGGCCCATTACTCCTGACAAAGCTGGTGTAACTGAGTCTGGTTTGTAGCCCTCCTTGCTCGCACACGCTGTTTCAATTCTGCCCACAAATTTTCTATAGGATTGAGATCAGGGCTTTGTGATGGCCACTCCAATACCTTAAATTCTTATGGCTGGGGGGCAGAATTGAGTAGCTTGGATGAATAAGGTGCCCAAAATAAACGGCCTGCTCCTCATCTCAGTTGCTAATATACAGTGCCTTGCGAAAGTATTCGGCCCCCTTGAACTTTGCGACCTTTTGCCACATTTCAGGCTTCAAACATAAAGATATAAAACTGTATTTTTTTGTGAAGAATCAACAGCAAGTGGGACACAATCATGAAGTGGAACGACATTTATTGGATATTTCAAACTTTTTTAACAAATCAAAAACTGATAAATTGGGCGTGCAAAATTATTCAGCCCCCTTAAGTTAGTACTTTGTAGCGCCACCTTTTGCTGCGATTACAGCTGTAAGTCACTTGGGGTATGTCTCTATGAGTTTTGCACATCGAGAGACTGAATTTTTTTCCCATTCCTCCTTGCAAAACAGCTTGAGCTCAGTGAGGTTGGATGGAGAGCATTTGTGAACAGCAGTTTTCAGTTCTTTCCACAGATTCTCGATTGGATTCAGGTCTGGACTTTGACTTGGCCATTCTAACACCTGGATATGTTTATTTTTGAACCATTCCATTGTAGATTCTGCTTTATGTTTTGGAGCATTGTCTTGTTGGAAGACAAATCTCCGTCCCAGTCTCAGGTCTTTTGCAGACTCCATCAGGTTTTCTTCCAGAATGGTCCTGTATTTGGCTCCATCCATCTTCCCATCAATTTTAACCATCTGATGCTGCCACCACCATGTTTGACAGTGGGGATGGTGTGTTCCGGGTGATGAGCTGTGTTGCTTTTACGCCAAACATAACGTTTTGCATTGTTGCCAAAAAGTTCAATTTTGGTTTCATCTGACCAGAGTACCTTCTTCCACATGTTTGGTGTGTCTCCCAGGTGGCTTGTGGCAAACTTTAAATGACACTTTTTATGGATATCTTTAAGAAATTGCTTTCTTCTTGCCACTCTTCCATAAAGGCCAGATTTGTGCAATATACGACTGATTGTTGTCCTATGGACAGAGTCTCCCACCTCAGCTATAGATCTCTGCAGTTCATCCAGAGTGATCATGGGCCTCTTGGCTGCATCTCTGATCAGTCTTCTCCTTGTATGATCTGAAAGTTTAGAGGGACGGCCAGGTCTTGGTAGATTTGCAGTGGTCTGATACTCCTTCCATTTCAATATTATCGCTTGCACAGTGCTCCTTGGGATGTTTAAAGCTTGGGAAATCTTTTTGTATCCAAATCCGGCTTTAAACTTCTTCACAACAGTATCTCGGACCTGCCTGGTGTGTTCCTTGTTCTTCATGATGCTCTCTGCGCTTTTAACGGACCTCTGAGACTATCACAGTGCAGGTGCATTTCTACGGAGACTTGATTACACACAGGTGGATTGTATTTATCATCATTAGTCATTTAGGTCAACATTGGATCATTCAGAGATCCTCACTGAACTTCTGGAGAGAGTTTGCTGCACTGAAAGTAAAGGGGCTGAATAATTTTGCACGCCCAATTTTTCAGTTTTTGATTTGTTAAAAAAGTTTGAAATATCCAATAAATGTCGTTCCACTTCATGATTGTGTCCCACTTGTTGTTGATTCTTCACAAAAAAATACAGTTTTATATCTTTATGTTTGAAGCCTGAAATGTGGCAAAAGGTCGCAAAGTTCAAGGGGGGCGAATACTTTCGTAAGGCACTGTATGCATATTATTATTAGTATTGGATAGAAAACACTCTGAAGTTTCTAAAACTGTTTGAATGATGTCTGTGAATAGAACAGAACTCATATGGCAGGCAAACACCTGAGGAGAAATCAAAACAGGAAGTGAGAAATCTGAGGTTGTTATGTACTCAACACAGTTCCCATTGAAATCCCCTTGAGATATTAATGATGTTGCACTTCCTAGGGCTTCCACTAGATGTCAACCGTCTATATAAATATGAATGAGGCTTCTACTGTGTTGAGGGACTGAATGACAGCAGAATGAATCAGGTGTCTGGCAGTCATCCATTTTCTGGTCATGCGCATTTCACATGATAGCGACCTGCGTTCCATGGCTCCTGAAGACACAAAGGAATACTCCGGTTGGAACTTTATTGATTAATGATAAAAAAATATCCTAACAATTGATTCTGTACTTAGTTTGAAATGTTTCTTCGATCTGTAATAGTTTTTGTCCGACGTAACGCTGACCAGAACGAGCGTTTGGAAATGTATACCAACCGCGCTAACAAAAGTAGCTAATTGGACATAAATAACGGACATTATCGAACAAAACAAGAATTTATTGTGGACCTGGGATTCCTTGGAGTGCATTCTGATGAAGATCATCAGGGAATATTTAGCATGTCATTTATGGTTTATGTTGACTACAACATGGCGGCTATTTTGACTTGATTGTTCTGAACGCCGTCTCAGATTATTGCATGGTTTGCTTTAAAAAAAATCTGACACAGTGGTTGCATTAAGGACAGGTAATATCTATAATTCCATGTGTATAACTTTTATTATCATCTACATTTATGATGAGTATTTCTGCAAAATCACTGGATGTTTTTGGAACTAGTGAATGTAACGCGTCAATGTAAACTAAATTTTTTTTATATAAATAATGAACTTTATCAAACAAAACATATATGTATTGTGTAACATGAAGTCCTATGAGTGTCATCTGATGAAGATCATCAAATGTTAGTGATTCATTTTCTCTCTATTTGTGCTTTTTGTGACTCCTCTCTTTGGCTGGGAAAATGGCTGTTTTTATTGTGGTTTGGTGGTAACCTAACATAATCGTTTGTGGTGCTTTCGCCGTAAAGCCTATTTGAAATCGGACACTGTGGTGGGATTAACAACAAAACTACCTTTTAAAATGGTATAAGATACATGTATGTTATGAGGAATTTTAATTATGAGATTTCTGTTGTTTTGAATTTGGCACCCTGCACTTTCACTGGCTGTTGTCATATCTTTAACGGGATTGCAGCCCAAAGAGGACTTTGTTGTCCTTAAGCCATTTTGCCACAACTTTGGAAGTATGCTTGGGGTCATTGTCCATTTGGAAGACCCATTTGTGACCAAGCTTTAACTCCCTGACTGATGTTTTGAGTTGTTGCTTCAATATATCCACATAATTTTCCTGCCTCATGACGCCATCTATTTTGTGAAGTTCACCAGTCCCTCCTTCAGCAAAGCACCCCCACAACATGATGCTGCCACCCCCGTGCTTCCCGGTTGGGATGGTGTTCTTCGGCTTGCAAGCCTCCCCTTTTTTCCTTTTTCCAGTTCTATTTTTGTTTCATCAGACCAGAGGACATTTCTCCAAAAAGTACAATATTTGTCCCCATGTGCAGTTGCAAACTGTAGTCTGGCTTTTTAATGGTGGTTTTGGAGTAGTGGCTTCTTCCTTACTGAGTGGCCTTTCGGGTTATGTTGGTATAGGACTTGTTTTACTGTGGATATAGATACTTTTGTACCTGTTTCCCCCAGCATCTTCACAATGTCCTTTGTTGTTGTTCTGGGATTGATTTGCACTTTTCGCACCAAAGTATGTTCATCTCTAGGCGACAGAACGCGTCTCCTTCCTGAGCAGTATGATGGCTGCGTGGTCCCATGGTGTTTATACTTGCGTACTATATTTTGTACAGATGAATGTGTGTAATTTCAGGCATTTGGCACTGAGTTTGAAGGTAGGCCTTGAAATACATCCACAGGTACACCTCCAGTTGACTTATATTATGTCTAAAGGCACAGTCTACTTAGTGTATGTAAACTTCTGACCCACTGGAATTGTGATACAATTAATTTTAGGTGAAATAATCTGTCTGTAAACAATTGTTGGAAAAATGACTTGTGTCATGCAGAAAGTAGATGTCCTAACCTACTTGCCAAAACTACAGTTTGTTAACTTAACCCTTTTAGCTAACCTTTCCACTAACCCTAACCCTAACCTTAACCCTTTAATCTAACTCCTAAACTTAACCATAACACCTAACCCATAGCCTCGCTTACATTAGCGAGCTAGCTAACGTTAGCCATCTAGCTTCGTAACATAGCATACGTTTGCAAATTCATTACATATTGTACATTTTTCACATTTGTAACATATAATAAGAATTGTAATTCATAACTAAATGGGTGGGTTCTACAACAAGGACGACATACAAGACAAACCCTATAAACACCCCACAGGGCCGACATCGCCGTTATTTGCAAGAGGAAGCGAAGAAGGTACAGAGGACAAAGAGGCAGATGCCTGGTCGGGACCTGGAGAAGGCGACTGGAAAAGATGCCGTTACCGTCAATACAACTCGCCAACATGCAATCATTGGACAATCAATTAGACGAGGTACGATCACGAATATCCTACCGGGACATCAAGATCTGCAATATCCTATGTTTCGCGGAATCGTGGCTGAATGACGACATTTATATTCAGCTAGCGGGTATACGCAAAACCGGCAAGATAGACGGGGGGGGGTGGACTGTGCATATTTGTAAACAACAGCTGGTGCACGAAATCTAAGGAAGTCTCTAGATTTTGCTCGCCTGAAATAGAGTATATTGTGATAAATTGCAGGCCACACTACTTGCCTAGAGAGTTTTCAGCTATACTTTTCGTGGCTGTTTATTTACCACCACAGACAGATGCTGGCACTAAGACCTCGCTCAGTCAGCTGTATAAGGAAATAAGCAAACAGGAAGCCACTCACCCAGAGGCGGCACTCCTTGTGGCCGTAGACTTGCAGGGAAACTTAAATCAGTTCTACCAAATTTCCATTAACATGTTAAATGTGCAACCAGAGGGAAAATAATTCTAGATCACCTGTACTCCTCACACAGAGACGCGTACAAAGCTCGCCCTCGCCCTTCATTTGGTAAATCTTACCATAACTCTATCCTCCTGATTCCTGATGACAAGCGAAAATTAAAGCAGGAAGCACCAGTGACTCGGTCTATAAAAAAGTGGTCAGATGAAGCAGATGCTAAACTACTGGGCTGTGTTGCTATCACAGACTGGAACATGTTCCGGGATTCTTCTGATGGCATTGTACACCACATCAGTCACTGGCTTTATCAATAAGTGCATCGAGGACGTCGTCCCCACAGTGACTGAACGTACATTCCCCAACCAGAAGCCGTGGATTTACAGGCAACATTCTCACTGAGCTACAGGGTAGAGCTGCCGCTGTCAAGGTGCGGGACTCTAACCCGGAAGGTTACAAGAAATCCTGCTATGCCCTGCGACGAACCATCAAACACAAAGCGTCAATACAGGGCTAAGATTGAATTATACTAAACCGGCTCCAATGTTTGTCTTATGTGGCAGGGCTTGCAAACTATTACAGACTACAAAGGGAAGCACAGCCGCGAGCTGCCCAGTGACACGAGCCTACCAGACGAGCTAAATCACGGTGCAAGATGGATTACCATGACGTGTGCTCCGGGCATGTGCTGACCAACTGGCAGGTGTCTTCACTGACATTTTCAAAATGTCCATTATTGAGTCTGTAATACCAACATGCTTCAAGCAAACCACCATAGTCCCTGTGCCCAAGAACACAAAGGCAACCTGCCTAAATGACGACAGACCCATAGCACTCACATCCGTAGCCATGAAGTGCTTTGAAAGGTTGGTAATGGGTCACATCATCACCATTATCCCAGAAACCCTAGACCCACTCCAATTTGCATACCGCCCAAACAGATCCACAGACGATGCAATCTCTATTGCACTCCACACTGCCATTTCCCACCTGGACAAAAGGAACACTTATGTGAGGACAAAAGGAACACTTATGTGAGAATGCTATTCATTGACTACAGCTCAACGTTCAACACCATTGTACCCTCAAAGCTCATCACTAAGCTAAGGATCCTGGGACTAAACCCCTCCCTCTGCAACTGGATCCTGGACTTCCTGACGGGCCGCCCCCCAGGGGGTGAGGGTAGGTAGCAACACATCTGCCACGCTGATCCTCAACACTGGAACTCCCCAGGAGTGCGTGCTCAGTCCCCTCCTGTACTCCCAGTTCACCCTCGACTGCATGGCCAGGCACGACTCCAACACCATCAGAGTGTCAGAGTCCTGGCCGGGTGATGCAAGAATAACAACCTACCCCTTAACATATCCAAGAATAAGGAGATGATTGTGGACTACATGAAAAGAAGGACCGAGCACGCCCCCATTCTCATCGACGGGGCTATAGTGGAGCAGGTTGAGAGCTTCTAGTTCCTTGATGTCCACATCAACAACAAACTAGAATAGTCCAAATACACCAAGACTGCCTTGAAGAGGGCACGACAAAGCTTATTCCCCCTCAGGAAACAAAAAAGATTTGGCATGGGTCCTGAGATCCTCAAAAGGTTCTACAGCTGCAACATCGAGAGCATCCTCTGGTTGCATCACTGCCTGGTACGGCAATTGCTCGACCTCTGACCGCAAGGCACTGCAGAGGGTAGTGCGTATGGCCCAGTGCATCACTGGGCCATACGCACTACCCTCTGCAGTGCAGGTATCCTGTCCGGGGGTATCATCGGATGGGGCTACAGTCTCTCCTGACCCCTCCTGTCTCAGCCTCCTGTATTTATGCTGCAGTAGTTTTAATGTCGGTGGGCTAGGGTCAGTCTGTTATATCTGGAGTGTTTCTCCTGTCTTATCCGGTGTCCTGTGTGAATTTAAGCATGCTCTCTCTAATTCTCTCTTTCTCTCTTTCTTTCGTTCTCTTTCTCGGAGGACCTGAGCCCTAGGACCATGCCTCAGGACTACCTGGCATGATGACTCCTCATTGTCCCCAGTCCACCTGGCCGTGCTGCTGCTCCAGTTTCAACTGTTCTGCTTGCGGCTATGGAACCCTGACCTGTTCACTGTGATTACTATTATTTGACCATGCTGGTCATTTATGAACATTTGAACATCTTGGCCATGTTCTGTTATAATCTCCACCCGGCACAGCCAGAAGAGGACTGGCCACCCCTCATAGCCCTGTTCCTCTCTAGGTTTCTTCCTAGGTTTTGGCCTTTCTTGGGAGTTTTTCCTAGCCACCGTGTTTTTATACCTGTATTGCTTGCTGTTTTGGGGTTTTAGGCTGGGTTTCTGTACAGCACTTTGAGATATCAGCTGATGTAAGAAGGGCTATATAAATACATTTGATTTGATTTGATTTACTACTGCTTGGCAAGCGGTATCGGAGTGCCAAGACTAGGACCAAAAGGCTTCTCAACAGTTTTTACCCCCAAGCCATAAGACTCCTGAACAGGTAATCAAATGGCTACCCAGACTACTTGTATTGTGTGACCCCCCCCAACCCCTCTTTTTACGCTGCTGCTACTCTCTATTTATCATATATGCATATTCACTTTAACTATACATTAATTTACATACTACCTCAATTGGGCCGACCAACAAGTGCTAACCGCACATTGGCTAACCAGGCTATCTGCATTGTGTCCCGCCACCCGCAACCCACCACACACCAACCCCTCTTTTACGCTACTGCTACTCTCTGTTCATCATATATGCATAGTCACTTGAACCATATCTACACGCACATACTACCTCAACCAGCCTGACTAACCGGTGTCTGTATGTAGCCTCGCTACTTTTATAGCCTCGCTACTGTATATAACCTGTCTTTTTACTGTTGTTTTATTTCTTTACTTACCTATTGTTCACCTAACACCTTTTTTGCACTATTGGTTAGAGCCTGTAAGGAAGCATTTCACTGTAAGGTCTTCCTACACCTGTTGTATTCGGCCCACGTGACAAATAAACTTTTATTTGATTTGATGGACATCCACAAATGAATACACAGCATGCGAAACATAACATATCATACTAAATGGAGTATCTCAGATTTACATGCAGAATAATATGAAATGCTCTGAGACCAGGTTGAGTGTGTATATCATCCCACTTTTTTAGCATTGATTTAAAGCTGAAATGTGTAACTTTTGTGGTGATCATTCATTCTCATTGAAAGCAAGTCCAAGACGCGGTAGATCTGTTCTATGTGCACTATTTCTATGCTTCCTGTTCTTCAGTAACCTTATTGTGTCTTTTACTTTTGGTTTTGTCCACCAGCTTCAAACAGCTGAAAATACAATATTTTGCGTGATGGAAAGATATTTCACAGCGGTTCAGATGGTACAATGATTCTCTACACCATACTTGCTTGTTTTGAAATTATGTTCCAGTGTGTATATTGGTCCCACTTATTCAGTGTTGATTTCCACTGGAGAATTTGCTGTGTGAAAAGGAAAATGCTTCTCCACTCTCTGTGATAACAAAGGTATGACCTCTCTCTCATGTCAGCGAACCCTTCCGCCTGAGACCTGAATATAATGAAACAACAGGGGTGGGGGGGGGGGGGGGGGGTAACATTTTTGTTTGAAAAGGAAAATGATGAATTAATGATAGCAAGTTACTTTTTTATCATTGTTGTTGAGGAAAGAGAATCTAATTGATTGATTAGTCACTTTAAAGCACATGCTGTTTTAGGTTTGCAATTTTTTATGGTCATGATTTTGTGTATCATTGAAGCTAATTTAACACCATTTGTTGTTAAAGAAAATGCTGGTTAGTGACTTGCACTGTTTTTTCAACATGTTATCCATCATGTCTGTATCCTGTCGAAAAGCATTAAGCAAAGTATTATAACTGTCAATTTTTTTTTGCACCCTACAGAAGTCTGAATTACCGTGCAGAACTGAGAAATATCCCACAGTTCATTTTCCACAGATTCATGAAGACCTTGAAGTGTGAATAACTTTGAGGGAGGAAGGTAGCCTTAAAAAGAAATAAAGAAAGGTAGGCTAACTGTATTATTGGCTTTGTTCATTTATTTAACTGTCTCAGACAGGTTTGAGGCGTTAGCCGGGTTTGCAATGTAAGATGCTGATTCTGAAATACTGCCGGCCTCCTGATCAACAATTTTTTTTTACGATTAAAATGTTATTCCTGCATTAGTTGGATCCTTTCATCTGTCAGGCCTCATTGTGGCATTTGGCTAATGACTGACAGTGATGGCAACTGTAGACGGAAGCTGAGGGCTGCACAGAATTCGCTCAGATGAAATCTCTTCAACAGCAGGAGATGGAAGAAGTTTCATTAAGAAGAAATGAATTGAAAAAAATATAAACACAATACGTGAAATGTTGATCCCATGTTTCATGAGCTGAAATAAAAGATCCCAGAAATGTCCCATACGCACAAAAATCTTATTTCCCTCACATTTTGTGCACAAATTTGTTCATCCCTGTTAGTGAGCAATTATCCTTTGCCAAGAGAATCCATACACCTGACAGGTGTGGCATATCAAGACGCTGATTAAACAGCATAATCATTACACAGGTACACCTTGTGCTGGGGACAATAAAATGCCACTCTAAAATTTGACATTTTGTCACCCAACAGAATGTCACAGATGTCTCAACTTTTGAGGGAGTGTGCAATTGGCATGCTGACTGCAGGCATGTCCACCAGAGCTGTTTCTAGATAATTGAATGTTAATTTCTCTACCTTCTCCACTGCCTCTAACGTCGTTTTAGAGAATTTGGCAGTACATCCTACCGGCCTCACAACTGCAGACCACATGTATGGCGTCGTGTGGGTGAGCGGTTTGCTGATGTCAACTTTGTGAACAGAGTTTCCCATGGTGGGGTTGGGGTTATGGTATGGGCAGGCATAAGCTACAGACAACGAACACAATTGCATTTTATCAATAGCAATTTTAATGCATAGAGATACCGTGACGAGATCCTGAGGCACATTGTCGTGCCGTTCATCTGACGCCATCACCTCATGTTTCACAAGGATCTGTACACAATTCCTGGAAGCTGAAAATGTCCAAGTTCTGCCATACTCACCAGACATGTTGCGTTTATATTTGTTCAGTACAGATAACTTGATCAGTGTATCCTACTTTATCACATCAATATATCCTTAATAGCCAAACACGCAATAATCTGAAAATCAATAGCATTCCTGCAACAAGAGACTGATTCAAAGAATACCTCTCCTAACAAACACAAATGATTAAACATGGTTTGTTTGCAATTTGAGTTGATAATACAGAACAATATGGGGTCAATGCAACCATGTATACATTATAATAGAGTGACCTGGTCATAGGAGCTCTCTGAGGCTTCTTCTCCATGCTAATGACTCCTTTTGCATCATGCCCAGAGGAGAGCTAAACCAAAGTATCTCCTTTTGACCCAGAGCATAATGAAATGTCTCTTTGTCATGCTCTCTGACAGAGCTGATGCTACTGTATATTGATGTTGGCTTCTTTGCATGCACTTCGGAGGGAATGAGAGATTAAATTATAGTTCAAAACTAGGAAGAGGAAAAAAAAGGGCAGCAGTGCCTACCTCGTCCTCGACTCAACTCCCATCAGCTGCATTGTCTCAAGTAATTACATTTACGAGAGAGTCAGTAAGAGAAAGAGAAGCCTCGTGAAGACGAGGGATTCGACTCTGCCAACAGATGTTTGTGAAATTAAAAGACTAGCTACAAAGAGAAAGAGGCGATTGGGGAGAATGAGGGGTACGAAAACAGCTAATTGCAATCTTGAGACAGTGCGAGTGAAAGGGGTTTGAATGCATTCTCTATTTGCGCCCAGGGCTAGAGGGGGCAATGGATAAGCCTGATTTGTACATTCTATAGAAGAATGCTGCCTCAGGATCAAGAGTGAAACATATTTGCGGTGCCTTTATCTCTCTGCCACACTCCAAAGGGCCCTAGTGGAAATGACTTGGAATGAGTTATCCCCAAAAGAGAAAATCACAAACGGCTCCCTTCATTGAAGTGCTAAAGTACACTGAAAAAAGGAAGGTTCTTAAATTATTCTTCCTCAGCTCTTAAGGTTCCTTGGAGAACTCTTGTACGATGAAGAACCTTTGAGTTAAGTGTGGGGTTCTTGATGTGTCATCTACGGTTCTTCAGAATTCTAAAGAGTTATTGAAATGTATTGCTGCCTGCAGATGTGTCCCTTTCATAACACACAGCAAATGGTCCAGTGTTAACTAGTGTTGCTTTTACAGTGTGACATTTCTAGTGTTGATTCAGGCATTACATTTTCACTGTAATGAGTTAAATTAACACTCAGAGGTGTAAAAAACAGTGTTGGTGTTAATAACCAGTTGAACCAAAACTTCACCCATAATTATGATATGTCCCAGCATGCTCTAATGCAGGTTGATTTTTAGATATATATTTTTTTAATTAACAAAAAAACAAACATTTCTTGATTAGATAAGTATTCAACCTCATGAGTCAGTACATGTTGGCAGCGATTACAGCTGTGAGTCTTTTGGGGTAAGACTCTAAGACCTTTTCACACCTGGATTGTAAAAATCTGTCTTGCCTAGTTAAATAAACGTAAAATAAAAAATGAAAACATGAGAATGATACTCAGTGATGTGTTGGATTTGTCCCAAACGTAACACTTTGTATTCAGGATTTCTTTGCAGTATTGCCTTATTGGAAGCATATTTCCATACATCCATATACATGGATGTATGGAAATCCACATACATCCATATTTCCAATGACTTATTTTCACTCTGTCATTTAGGTTAGTAATTGTGGAGTAACATCAATGTTGTTCATCCATCCTCATATCACATCCATTAAACTCTGTAACTGTTTTAAAATCACCATTGTCCTTGTGGTGAGATCTCTGAGCAGCTTCCTTCCTCTCCAGCAACTTGGTTTTATTTTTATTTAACTAGGCAAGTTAGTTAAGAACAAATTCTTATTTACAATGACAGCCTACCCCAGCCAAACTTGGACAACGCTGGGCCAATTGTGCACCGCCCTATGGGACTCCCAATCACCGGCAGATGTGATTGAGCCTGGATTTGAACCAGGGACTATAGTGATGAATCTTGCACTGAGATGCAGTGCCTTAGACCACTGCGCCACTTGGGAGTACCCAACAAGGAAGCCTGTATCTTTGTAGTGATTGGGTGTATCGATACACCACCCGAAGCGTTATTAATGACTTCACCTCTCTGAAAGGGATATTCAGCATCTGATTTTTGTGGTTGAATCTGTGCAAAGAACCATCTCATTTAAGGTTCTTCAGAGAACTTAAAATGGTTCCCCTATGGTGTCAACCTTATTTGGTTCCAAATGGAACCTTTAATTGAATTGTTGTTGGACCAGGAAAAAATCCTTACACTCTACACTCTTAAAAATAAAGTGTACAGTGTGCTCCAGTGAGTGTAGTGATTGCTGGGGTGTGTCAAGACATTACTTTTGATCTAATACTCTAGGGACATCCCCCACTCATCATCACCTATCCCTCCAAAAAGCAATGCTAAAATGCATCACCAGCAGTACTTACCCCTGATACTTTAGACACTACATTTAGTATCTTGTATTTTAAGGCCTGCCTAGAAGACAGCGATGCCTGTCCAGTCAGGTGTGATGATAAAACAGCAGCAGGCAAAGGACTGTATGAAATAAATTGCCTCAGGATGGGGATCCATTCTTTGTATCTCCCCTCAGATTCCCTTAAATGACCTTGGTTAAAGACCATCACTTTGTTGGGCCAAACCTGTCACATTTCATCAATCTCACTGCTGAAACTGAGCTGCTCCCCATACGGGATGGCAGTCAGGAAAACAGGAAGATTGGCAATGCCACACCTGTGTGAAATGAACCTAGAGCACAAGCTATCATAGAGCATAACCAACATTCGATTGGTGCAACTCAAATCACAAACGTTTGCATTGTTAGTTACAAAGTTCTTGAAAGCAAACACAGGCAGCACACATTTTTTTCCCCCTATCGCTAATATGTGACTGCACTATTTGCTATTTGCAAGATTAATTGCAAATTGTTCATCCTAGAAACTAACCTAGGCTACAGTCTACCATAAAACGTGAAACTCAGCAAGTCGTGAAAGTTTGCTTTTGAAAGTAAATGCAAACACAGGCAGCATAACATGTTTTGTACCGCTAATATGTGGCTGTAGCCTACTACTTGTTAATTACCAGTTATGTTGACAGTTAGATTACACTGCAATCTGTGGGGAAAGCTGCTTATGATTTTTGACATGTGCAAGATGGCTTTATGAAATGGGAAGGAACACATTGAAGTTGAATGACCGCTATGAAAGGCGGAAGAAAGCACAACAGTAAAGTTTCACGGTAGAATTCCGAACGAATACATTAGTCCAGTCTGACAGATGAGTCTTAATTGTTACCTCTGGCAAAAGGACTTCACACAAGAGAACAAAAGCTGGCCTCTCGGCGCCGTGCTTGATGCAATGTGACGATGACCTTGCTGCACTGTCCCCTCTGCAGAGATCTTTACAAGTTTACGCTGACATACTCCCACGTGACTCTTTTTCAGGTATATCTTGCTGACAGACTGATTTAGTTAACTCTGTCTGGATTTCACGGTTTAGAGTACTGTAGTAATGTCGCTTGCTTAAGATACATTCCTCTTGTTCATCTGTCCCTTTTGATTTTTCTTTCTCTGTACTGTATATGGTTTATCCTTGAATGCATTTGAACTAGGTCAGTTACCCTGTCCGTTGCCTCATCAAAGTTAGTTTGGTTTCTTTGAACATTTCCTTTTGTTCCATGACTGCAGGACTAATATTTCAGGTGTTGTATGCACTGCATTTGGATTGTCTGCATTGGTTTTGTCCGATTCATGGCATGTTAGGACATCAGGCAGTCGTTCCTTGATGTTAGCATGATGCTAACACATTGCAGCATGATAAAGCCATCAGATAGGGGTAACGTCACTTGAAACGCTTTCCCTATTTTGATCTACCACCCTCTCCACGGTTGCCTTGTCTATTCTCATGCTTTTGTGATTGATGTCTCAATCCATGTTCACCTGAATGGTGGAACCAACCAAACATGCTGAATCAAGGGAACAATCAGCATGCTTCCCTCTTCACTTGAAATGTTACTTAAGCCGCTATCTCTTTATTTCATTGGTCAACATATCGATGTTCTCTCCTCTGCTTTAAGGGATGTGTGAGAGAGGTTAGAGCACTATCTATGTTGTCAGGGGAGAGGAATAGAATCAGTGGGGAGTCTAAACATCATTCACTTGCTCAAGATTCCATACGGTGAGGGCCCCCCCCCCCACATGATCGACAGTAAACAACAGAGTGCATCTCACAATGCATGATGTACACTCCCCTACGTATTTATTTGGACAATGAAGCTCAAATATTTCATGAGTTGTCTCTGTACTCCAGCAAATGTTTTCTATGAGGCGAGAGTACAGACCTTTTATCTGAGGGTGTTTTAATACATTTCTCTTTTACTGTTTAGAAATGAAAGTACTTCATCTATCTAGTAAAGTATTTGGACAATTTCACTTATAGCGTAGTACATTTTGTCAAAAGTTTAGTAATTGGTCCCATATTCCTAATTTGCAATGACTACATCAAGCTTGTGACTCTACAAACTTGTTGGATGCAATTCCAGTTTGTTTTGATTGTGTTTTGGATGAAATGAATGGTAAATAATGCATTGTGCCATTTTGGAGTCATTTGTGTTGTAAATGCGATTAGAAAAAGTTTCTGAAAACTCTTACATTGATGTGGATGCTACCGTGATTACGGATAATCATGAATGAAATTGTACATGATGATTAGTGAGAAAGTTACAGATGAACAAAGTTCATGCCCCCAAAACGTGCTAACCTCTCACAATTACCAATAACAGGAGAGTATGATATTTGTAACTTTCTCACTCATCATTATTCACAATACACTCACGGTTATCCGTAATCATGGTAGCATTTACATTAATGTAGATGTGTTCAGAAATACTATTCTTATTTACAATAAAAGTGACCCCGAAATGACACAATACATTTTTGACCAATCATTTCGTTAGCGCACATCCAAAATGCTGGAGTGTAGAGCCAAATTAAATCCAAACAAAATACGTAGGGGAATGTACATACTGGTCCATAGGGTCACTTGCTAGATTTTTGTGCATACCTTTATTGGGACTCTAAGTGTAAGATAGAATTTGCTCAATAATGCAGATACTGTCAATGCCTCTACTACTACTGCTAATAGTAATACATATTTAATTCAGAATTGAATAGGACAACAATTTACGTTTTTCTTACACCTTGATCCTGATTCCATCCTGTAAACGTCCATGTCCAAATCACATGTGGAGGTAATCTATAGATGCACACAGATCAGCCAAGCAGCTGGATATCTTCCTGGCAGAGAGGGAAGTGTGTGTGTGTGAGTGGTGGTGTGGTAGTGGTGTAAGTGGGTCTTGGCTGTGCGGTGCAGTGCAGTGGTTCAGTGGTGGGCATCATGGGGGTGTTAGATGAGCCATTGATCCGTCCCA
This sequence comes from Oncorhynchus kisutch, assembly GCF_002021735.2. Classification (NCBI taxonomy): domain Eukaryota; kingdom Metazoa; phylum Chordata; class Actinopteri; order Salmoniformes; family Salmonidae; genus Oncorhynchus; species Oncorhynchus kisutch. The sequence continues at coordinate 63,255,725 of NC_034184.2, read as the reverse complement.
GCGTGCCGTCCCAGCGGGCGTTGCCTTCTCTCACACCACTCTCCCCTCCTCCTCACCATTGACTTCCTGCCAGGACGCACGCTGTCACGGCAGGACCTGACATTTAATGATCCTCAGATGGAGTAATGTCACATTTATCACTCGCGGCCAAACGTGACGGAGCAGAATCTGAAGGGTGAACACAGGCAGAGAAACCAAACACTAAACCGGGGAAGAGAGAGGCCCGGGCCACTCATTGGGGTTCAGTAGAAAATAATACTACTGTAGTGACAGTACAACACGTTTGCCGTGTATAAGCTCTGAACATGACTCATTGAGTCAGAGGAGCGTTTCGCTGCGAAATAAAGCTAGCATAGCAACAAATTCGCCCTTAATCTTAAACCCTCGAGGCCATGTGTACTCCATATTATACCACATTTAGAACACGGCACTCCATATTTGACCTGCATTAGTGGGACAAATATTTACGCCAGAGGAAGAACTAATAATGTCCTCATAATGTACATTGCTCACTTGACCCTGTCAATAGAGTATTTTCACCTCTGGTTCTTACATACAGAGTACCATATCCTTAATGGGTGGCTGGCAATTACAATGGACATAACATGATTGGCATAAAGGTCTTATTAGTTGATAATAAACCTGTTTAATGGGGATGTCACACCAATGATTAAGAAGAGTGGCTAAGTGAATACACTGAGGACAGGGGTAATGTCAGTATGCAAACCTTCACCGATCTTACCTCACCTGGGTGATGTCTTTGTAAATCTAAAGGGAAAGAGATGAATAATAGATGAATACTTTTTTTTTCAAAACATAGTAGGGAAACCTGATAAAGGGGATAGGGTGGGCTTAGTTTGGATACTAGCTCCGAAATGGGTCTGACTAGTTTGTGACAGGCTTTTGAAAATGTCACCTTTCACCTTGATATCATTCAACATACAGCTCAGGCACCGGGTCCGTTTGCTGATCTCGACTTGAGCATTAAGAGAGGGAGAACAGTTCATTACCAAGCTATAAGGCTGAAACCCATAGTGCAAAATAGTACAAAGGAACCCCAAACACACTTCTTTTGCCCGGCGACTCAGAGGTTGGGTAATTATGCATCCCTCCCAGTGACATATCGCAGCATAGAGAAACTGCTTAACTAATTCTCAGCCTCCCTCCACAGAAGAAACTGAACGTAAAGGGGACTATGGAAGAGATGTGTTAATTTACAAATGGCTTCAGGAAGACTTCATTAAGACGGCTGCAGGAGTGGAGAAAGTGCTGAGTCCTGGAGACACAAAATATTTATTCATCGGCACATTAATGTTTAATTCCTTTTTTCCTATTTTTAAATGGAGGGAGAATGGAGATAGCTTTGAAATTTGACCCTATATGTAAAAGTATAGGGTGACTATGGAGTGCCTCGGGGAAGTGTCATCATAGTCATAAAAAGTACATTAAGATCTGGCAGGGAAGAGGTGCACCTATGAATAGTTAGAATTATTCTAACCATATTCTCCTCGCCTCCCTATGCACTACTCTGTCTGTTGGAGAAGGCTCAATCTGTTTGCTAATTCAGAAAAACACAAGAACTACCCAGGGATGATGTGGGTATGCCTGTGTACTGTATTTGTCTGTGTGTTTGTGTGCGCGTGCGCGTGCATTGCACGTTTAGTATGTGTGTGTGCGTGTGTGTCCATGTGTGTGGTGATGTAGCTTTGCCATATCACAGATTACTAATGAGCACCAATAAACCTGAGCACCTGACACTGGCCATGAATCAATTCCTTTAATTACTCTTTGACAGTATGAACAGGTAATCACTCTACAACCTGTAGATGACTATTGATACATGGCGGATAGATGACGCTAATGTGGAACTTTTAATACGCAGCAATTCAAATGTATTGTCAGGTCACTATATCATCACTCTCATATGATCCTAGATATTCCTAGTATCTTAAAAAAAATTGAAAGAAAGCCTGCCTGCTTGCCTGCCTGCCTGATAAAAGACTTGGGTTCGTTGTTAGACAACATTGGTGTGTTTGGTAGAGCTCCAGTCTAATTACAGAGCAACAAATGAGTTGCCAATCATGAGAATGTATTGTCGGCTCTTATCTGAGGAACCCATCAAGTCCACCCAATTAAAAGCTGCGACAAGAGAGAGACAGCGGCAATGAACGGGCCTCTCATTCAGTTAATTCATGATTGCCAATTAAAACAGAATACAGCACAAAGTTGTAAAGCTGTCAGAAGGGGCGGGCTAAATTACCCTTTTCCACTTTGAATGATGGATGCTTTCATTTTTTCTCTCCCTTATCTTATTTATGCTCAAGGCAGAAGGGGGAGAACAAAAGTGGGAACAGTTTAAAGTGTGTGTCGCTAATGACGAAGGTGCCGTGTCTTCTTCGACAACACATGACAAAAAAGTGTGACTTGCGTCGCCATCGGTGAAGGTTTGTTTAGCTTGTTTTCTCTCTCAAAACAGTGTAGCTTGCTTAATTAATTCATAGATATCTGTGAGACTTAAACAGACAGAGGACAGGATGCCATAAATTACTTCACTGTTACTTTCACTAACACCATGTAAAAGAGCTAGCTCTGAAAGCCAAATACTGTAACTCATCATCGAGCTGTTGTTGGTATTCCAGACCAATGTATTACAATGTCCTAGAAGATCTGCTTATGACATAAACCATGATCGAATTGTCATATAACATTTCCCGTGTCAGTTTCCCAGACACCGATTAAGCTTACTTCTGGACTAAAAAGCACTTTACATGGAGATTTTCCATTTAATTGAACATGCTTTTATGTCCAGAACTAGGATTAATCTATGTCTGGGAAACCAGCCCTTTGTGTCTTTGTAAGAATCACAATATCAGAAGAATCAGCAAAAAATATCAGGATAGGTCTAACAATAAATCACTAGTATATTGTAATTTGTCAAAAGCATTCATCCAACAGGTTAGATCACATCTCTGGTGTGTGATGTTAGGCCGTAAGTGCCAGCATTAAATGTAATTGTGTGCACAACAGTAGAATAGAAGATGAAAGGGTACCTTATCCTGGCTGGGAGAAACGCCTTGGCGGTGTCTGCTGCACCATTAGCCACTGTTGCCATACTATTGATGGTTTAATTAAAACATGTCAGCCTAAAATATGTCACATTTTTTTAAAGGCTTAAATTGATAGCTAACATTAATATCCACTTTCTCAAAATGACTTTTAATTTCACAGGCCAAATTTGAGCTTGTGTCTACACTGGTTTGCCCTCCCTGTTCTTGCTCCTTAAACAATGTGTCAAACCTGGGTGACAATGACACTGATGCTCTGCACTGTGCCGCCGACTACGCCAAGTATGAACGACAAGTGTGCCTAAGAATATCAGTAAACACAACACCAACTTGTGTTCATTACTGAATAATCATCATATAACCATTAATGTACCGCACATAATAGAGAAGGGAAAAGTAACATGACGTTTAATTACAACCTCCAAACAAAGTGGCTCTAATGCACATCATATCCATTGAAGTACTCAGACTGACCATTACCTGCTAAAGATAATGTTGAGAGTGCAGCTGATGTCCTCTATGAAGTCTGTCTGCCCAGGTATACTCCATTGGGGCCTTTTGTTTCGCCCACTCTTCACTAATCAATATTCTTACGAATGTGATGTCCTGCCTGACCCGGTCTTACAAGGTGTTACCAGCCCCTTGGAGCACTCATGTCACATGACACTTCCCCAGTGGTGGAACAAATACCAATTAACATACTTAGGTAAAAGTAATGATACCTTAATAGAAAATGAATCAAGTACGTACTTTTAAACCTGCATTGCTTGCTGTTTGGGGTTATAGGCTGAGTTTCTGTACAGCACTTTGAGATATCAGCTGATATAAATACATTTGATTTGATATAATTTGTTAAGTTAAAGTAAAAGTCACCCAGTAAAATCCTACTTGAGCAAAAGTGTTGAAATATACTTAAGTATCAAAAGTAAGTGTAATTGCTAAAATATACTCATGTATCAAAAGTAAAAGTATAATTCATTTCAAATTCCTTATATTAAGCAAACCAGAGGCCACCATTCTTGTTTTTTATTTATTTACGGATAGCCAGGGGCACACTCCAACACTACAAACAAAGCATTTTTGTTTAGTGAGTCCGCCAGGTCAGAGGCAGTAGGGATGACCAGGGATGTTCTCTTGATAAGTGCATGAATTGGACCATTATCCTTTCCTGCTAAGCATTCAAAATATAATGAGAACTTTAGGTGCCAGGGAAAATATATGGAGTAAAAAGTACATTATTTTCTTTAGGAATGTAGTGAAGTAAAAGTAAAAGTAGTCAAAAAGACAAATAGTGAATTAAAGTACAGAAATCCCCCCAAAAAACAACTTATGTAGTACTTTAAAGTAGTTTTTACTTAAGTACTTTAAGTCACTGCTCCTCCCTCCATCAGTGTTAAGACACAGCACTGATGTATTTTCTCAAGCTATCAAAGATCTAGGGTGAAATACAATGATTCCCCCGTCACCCCAAATTTCTATAAGTCTACAACATATCCAGAAGATGAGAATAAACTACTCTCATGCATAGAAATCCATAGCCAAACATACAAATAACTGCCAAAATAAAGGAAACACTTGAGTGAATGAGGAATACAATGTTTATTGAAAGCAGGTGCTTTATTTTTTATATATTTTTTTCACCTTTATTTAACCAGGTAGGCTAGTTGAGAACAAGTTCTCATTTGCAACTGCGACCTGGCCAAGATAAAGCATAGAAGTGTGAACAGACAACACAGAGTTACACATGGAGTAAACAATTAACAAGTCAATAACACAGTAGAAAAAAAAGGGGAGTCTATATACATTGTGTGCAAAAGGCATGAGGTGGTACGCGAATAATTACAATTTTGCAGATTAATAACACTGGAGTGATAAATGATCAGATGGTAATGTACAGGTAGAGATATTGGTGTGCAAAAGAGCAGAAAAGTAAATCAATAAAAACAGTATGGGGATGAGGTAGGTAAAAATGGGTGGGCTATTTACCGATAGACTATGTACAGCTGCAGCGATCAGTTAACTGCTCAGATAGCAGATGTTTGAAGTTGGTGAGGGAGATAAAAGTCTCCAACTTCAGCGATTTTTGCAATTCGTTCCAGTCACAGGCAGCAGAGAACTGGAACGAAAGGCGGCCAAATGAGGTGTTGGCTTTAGGGATGATCAGTGAGATACACCTGCTGGAGCGCGTGCTACGGATGGGTGTTGCCATCGTGACCAGTGAACTGAGATAAGGCGGAGCTTTACCTAGCATGGACTTGTAGATGACCTGGAGCCAGTGGGTCTGGCGACGAATGTAGCGAGGGCCAGCCGACTAGAGCATACAAGTCGCAGTGGTGGGTGGTATAAGGTGCTTTAGTGACAAAACGGATGGCACTGTGATAAACTGCATCCAGTTTGCTGAGTAGAGTGTTGGAAGCAATTTTGTAGATGACATCGCCGAAGTCGAGGATCGTGTGGTTCCTCGAGGATCGTGTGGTTCCTGAGATAATTAGACAATCACATCATACTTACACGGAACCCAAACTGACTGTACGCGTGTGCCATTGTGCGCCACCGTGCGCCATTGTGCATTCATTTATTTTGTCACCCCACACCAAACGTGATCACGACACGCAGGTTAAAATATTAAAACAAACTCTGAACCATTAATTTGGGACAGGTTGAAAAGCATTAAACATTTATGGCAATTTAGCTAGCTGGCTTGCACTTCCTAGCTAATTTGTCCTATTTAGCTAGCTTGTTGTTGCTAGCTAATTTTTCCTGGGATATAAACATTGAGTTATTATTTTACCTGAAATGCACAAGGACCCCTACTCCAACAATTAATCTACACATAAAACGGTCAACCGAATCGTTTCTAGTCATCTCTCCTTCTTCCAGGCTTTTTCTTCTCTGGACTTTATATTGCGATTGGCAACTTTCATAAATTAGGTACATTACCACCACTGACCTTGTTCGTCTTTCAGTCACCCACGTGGATATAACCAATGAGGAGATGGCACATGGGTACCTGCTTCTATAACCCATTGAGGAAATGGGAGAGGCAGGACTTTCAGCGCGATCTGCATCAGAAATAGGAATTACTTCTATTTTAGTCATTGGCACATGCTCGTTGGCGCACGTGAGCAGTGTGGGTGCAATAATTGAACAATATAGATTTCTACATTTATTTTGCAACGCTCGCGCACGTGATGTTGTCAGGGTATTAGGGTCACGTATAAATATGCCCAGTCGCCCATTATTTTGGCTATCATGGCTAGAAGAGATCTTTGAAAGAGGGATCTCAAAGGAGCATACAGGTGTAGGATCTACATTTGGTAACTCTTTTGATGCTGAGAACATGTAGTGTATTTACTGTTTAAAAAGTCTTATAACATTTTTTATTTCCACTCTAAAATGTCAGACTTGATTTGCCCTTACAAAAAATGCATCAACCCCTACAAAAAATTTCCATTCATTTCAATCCACATAATAATTCACATTTTCTGTTGCTGCAGGATTATTTTCCTGCTGTAGCAAACTGGCTCAAATTAAGATCTTACATCTGTAAAGGGTTTAAAGTATGTGTGTGTGTGTGTGTGTGTGTGTGTGTGTGTGTGTGTGTGTGTGTGTGTGTGTGTGTGTGTGTGTGTGTGTGTGTGTGTGTGTGTGTGTGTGTGTGTGTGTGTGTGTGTGTGCGTGTGTGTGTGCGCATGTGTGTGTCAGTCACCAGTGGCGCAACTCCATATTAAGTTTTTGTATCCTTTATATACTTTATTCCAACTATTATGTTGGTGTTTCCTTTATTTTGACTGTTACCTGTAGCTTCCGAGGTAGCTTGTTCAAAGTCCTCTTATAGCTTCACCATTATTACCCCCAGAAGAGATTCTCATGGTGCGAATGCAAGAGATAAAGCTATCTTACCTAGACTCCATTGGTGAGATAGTGATTATTCCCATTGTAAGATGTGAAAATCCTTAGACAACGGAGTGAGGATTACCGTGACTGTGTTCTAGTGAAACAGCCAGGAAGGAGAATGGAGAAAACTATATTTTCAATTTCGGCTCCAGTGGCCAGCCATGTATGGATCCACAGGGGAGGAGCTCGGCAGGTCAAGCTCTTTGTAACAGATTAAAAGGGGGTCTCACTAATGTCACCTACCCTGGGAATCAATGATGTGGCCCAGGAAATGAAAGCGGTGACGGACCGACACTAGACAGCCACATCACATCAGGCCCCTGTCACTGTGTCTCACAGTGTCCACCCTGGGCCCTTCGTTTGATCCTGGAGGCTCGGCCAACCCCCAGGGGCCCCCTGTCAGTCTGAGTCAGTGTGGACCCCGTCTGCACACTCCAGAGGCGTGGGAGCCCCAGGGGCACTCTCAGACAGGCTTAGGGCCATATAACACCCGGTCCCTGGCTCAATCAACTCCTTCCAATCTGGACTGCACACTGCTGCACCCCTGGACAAATAAACCTCTCTGCTGTGGATAGAAAAAGAGAGAGCGAGAAGAAAGTGTTGTAAATGGACTTCTTCTTGAATGTAATCACACCTGTGACCTCTTGAGAAATGTAAAGACTTGCGTTTGAAATAGGAGAGAATAAACTGGGATAAAAATAATGGCTTAATACTGAGGGGTTACTCATAGTACTTCAAGTGGTTACTATGAAATATGAGACATGTTTGTCCTTGAGGGAGAATGCACTATTATTCACATTGACAAGCAGCAATGCTAATCTTTTCTGCAATCTTGTTTTTATGCTCTGATTGCCTCCATTCATCAAGGAATGTGCACTAATGATTTGTTGTCACGATCCTCCTTCAGAATATTCTTCAGAGTTGTAACTCTATGTAACTTTATGTAACTTTTTGGCACACACACACACACACACACAAACACATGCACACATACATACATACAAACACACAAACACGCTAACTAATGTGTGAATCTGATATCCAGTACATGAAGCACACGTTGTGTTTTTTTACTTCCCTGCAATACCATCATTCCGTTGGAACTCATTTGGTAGTGGAATGTATATATCAGTATTTTACCTCACCCATTCCATCATTGAACAAAATTGCATTTATTAAATGAATATGGCAAATGGTCCAAAGAGCAAAAGTAATTGAAAATAATAATATTTTTTCAACAATCTTTTCCCATCAAGATGAATACGTTGTTTAAATCCATTATATTGCCTCTGAACAATCATGAAATTACCAACGAGGCATAATTATAATATAAAGAAATCATCTAGATCATGAAAAATGTATCATATATAAACCTGGCCATTATTCCCATTTTGCCCATTTATCTAATCGCTTAGCTTTAATATCTAGGCAAATGATCAATCACTTTCAGGGCATTCTCTGTTGTCTTGCTGATTACTACTTTTGGAAATTGTGATCATATAACCCTTTAAGATGACTAGCTAACCTGGCTAAGTAAACAATAAAAAAAATACTGTATATTGGTAAGTTCTCTCTCTCTCTCTCTCTCTCTCTCTCTCTCTCTCTCTCTCTCTCTCTCTCGCTGATTGACTCAGCAAGCACACTCCCCATTCCAAGAAAAAAACATGTCGATGAAACCAGAAGACCTCAGAGTTAATCAACAGCCATGCTTCATTTGGACGGGCAGAGTGGGACCTAATCTAATGAGTGTGTGTATATGTGTGTATGTGTGTGTTAATTCCTGGTAATTCCTGAAGACCCTATGTTCTCATCCCCGTTTGTTCAAGTTTTGGAATTGGTTAATTGAGCCTATCAGAGTGATATCCCAAACACCTATTCACTTCCGTTCTCCTCTTATTTCAGGGGGTGCTGATTATATTATGACACCCTTCCATGGTGCTGGATCCACGGGTACCACAGGAGGGCATGACTCCTTTTTGACTGTGCCAAATCCCAATTCATACAGGGCTTTTGCAGGAACAACTCCAACTGCGTTGTTAGTAGATGTATTTGCTTTCCTCCTTGTCTCACAGGAAGAATGAGAGGCCTTGTTTCCCTGCTGCATGGTGGCCAGAAACACTCCAATTTGTTCAAGCAAACAGAGCACAGATGCTGGGGAAGCTTTGGGATGAGGAAGGAGGAGCGAGAGGAGAGAAGAGAGGTGGAGGTAAATGAGAGGATGAGGGGGGTAACATGCTCTTTGCCAAGGAGGCAACCACAAGGACCATCCCATGTGAGAGTGAATGCAACAGGCCTCAGCAGTGTTTTCAGCCTGATCACTGGAGCATGTGAACACACACAACTCTTCCCCGTGGTAGAAAAGTCTTTCATTTCAAAGCCAATGCTCCTCTCCAGGAACTGTCTCTCCTTCACTCTCTCTTTTTTTCTCGCTCTCATACGCACACACACACACACACACACACACACGTACACACGCACAGTAATACACAAACATGGAGACACTTTCTGTCTGGTTGACAATGGGAGAGAAAAACTCCTGGAGATGACACAGCCAAGAGGTGCTGTCACAATCTTTTGGAGCATCTGTTACCTTTCTAAGGAATCCTGATTGAGAACCCAATCGCTACATTGACAATGAAAGTCAGACAAAACACAATGGAAGAGAGAATAACACATGATTGTATACTGTTAAATGGAGTCCAACATGCTGATCCACACATTCATCCCAGGTTACACTTTTGTGCCTCAATGTGTACAATATCACAGATCAAAGGGGCTACTAAGCGTGCAGGCTTTTGCTGTGGCCCTCCTCTAACACACCTGATTCTACAAATCAGCTGCTCACCATGCAGGACTTTGATTAGCTGAATCACTTGTGTTAAACGATGGCTAGAGCAGAAGCCTGTACACCCAGTAGCCCTCCGGGAGGAGGGTTGGCCACCCCCATATTATGCTGCATACTCTCTCCCTCTGCAGACTTCATTTCCTTTTTCAAGACAATCACTGTAATTGAGGCAGCTGTGGAACATAGGCTAATACAATATTTGCCCTGGCCCTTATTTTTTCCCCCACTGTACTGTAACCGACATATCAAGTTACACAAGCTGTCATGGCACTTTCTCTCCCTCTGTGTGACACACAGGACAAAGACACTGGTGATCTGGGCTGTCATTAGGATTCGGGTCTCCCGACACAAACAGAGGTGAATGAACATGTCTGTCTTGTCTTTGTCTTTCTCTGGCTGGCAGCGCCCCGTCTGGAAGAAGGCAATTGTCGAGAATGACCCATGCGCCTGTCCACTATTTCAACACACTTGAATCTGAAAATGCCCGTTTATCAAGTATTACGTTCTGTCGGTCTTGTTTTTTGTTGTTGTAATTTCCATATGGAGAGAGAGGTGGTTACCACCAGTCACATGAGGGACTGACTCAGCCGTTTCTTCACAGTCATCTACAAGTCATGTCATCTAGCTGTATGTCCAACATTGATGATGTCACAGAGTAGCAATTCAGGTTGCACAACAATGGTCTTTGGGTGCATCCAGTCTGATGCAGCTCATCTAAAAAGTAGGTTTAATTTTAAGTTGGGGGAAATCAAGTATTCACAGTCGTCTCTATGACCAGCCAACCAGGGCTTACAAAAAATCTTAGCCCTAGGGAACAGGAGAGAGGGAGATTAAATTAGTGTAATCTGAATGAGGATTGCCTGAATATGGTGGTTCAGGGAGTGAGTGATTGTATCCGCCTGTAGCTACTGTCCACAGAAGGTTGGTGGCACCTTAATTGGGGAGAACGGGTTCGTGGTAATGGCTGGAGCAGAATCAGTGAAACTGTATCAAATACATCAAACACATGGTTTGATGCCATTCCATTCACTCCCTTCCTGCAATTATTATGAGTCGTCCTCCCCTCAGCAGCCTCCACTGCTATTGTCTGTGCTCCCATAGAAAATGAGTATATGACCATCCTAATCAATACCCTGAATCCACAGTGATTAGGTTGTTTCTAAGTTTGGGATAATGTAACGCAATTTAATTTCAATCAGTTTTCTGTCTATTTTTGTCACAGCGGCGCATATCTTCTAAAAGGGCGAAGAGTCGCTGGCCTCATCTCTAGAACATCAAGGCCCCGGTTCATTTATGCCTATGAGCTCTGTGCAATTAGAGACGCTAGCGCGCTCAGATAGAGTAACATGAAGTCACAGTGGGCAAGGCCCCTCTGCCGCCTTATTAGCCAGACACAAAGTCTCCTCTGATGTGGCTCTTTCTCAATAAGAAAACAATTAGGCTCATCTGTGCACTGGCCTCTGTGCAATTACAACAGAGAAGGAATTCTTAATGATAACCATGAGATGGCCTTGAGTTGGTGCAGTCAATCACTAGCATGGTGGATGGGAAATGTAATGTTCCCTTTCAGGCGGTACTCTTGGTACAACACAACTATGGGGTGTCGCAGTCTCGCTACTTCGACTGAAGAACTAAAATCAGGTCTGACAAGGCCAATGAAATCTGTGCCTCGCTGGAAGCCCCGCATTCGAACAGGCGATAAGACAAAGACTTGGATTAATTCCTTACATTCTTCCGACAAAGGTTAAGGTTAACAAGCCGGGTTCGAGGTCACAACCATACCAAAATTAATAAAAATGGTCTAGTTGTCTGGCTCCAATCAGTTTGTTTGCGGAACTGACACTGACACGGCTGACACTGTTTCTCTAGTCCACGGCACAGGTTCTCTTGACTGTCGTGTAGCATTCTTGAGTATGTTTTCGAAAGTGACTTCCTCTCCTCTCCCAGGTTCCATACCTCAGCTGAGTCTGAGTTGCAGTACGTGGTGATGAATTGAGTCTTTGGTAAGAGCTAACGTCTTGTCTGCCAGGGCTTGTTGTATGCTCTAGCTGCCTGTTTTCAACCCGGCTCCTTTGCGCTCTGTTGCCGGTAATGGAAGGCTACTCAAAGAGAGAAGTCTGCCAGGTTCGGTGGGTACCACCTGTTTCTCCTCGGTCAAGCACCGCTTGCCTCTCATCCCAGACTTGTCAGTGAAGGGTCTGGTCCCACCTCTGTGATCCAGTCCTACATAGAGTTTCGAGACCAGGCTAGCTAAACAAGCGCTGCATAGCGTGCTAGCCAGATTAGATAACACACCGAGACGAGTTAGCTACTACTAGCTATTCCTGCCTCCCCACAGTGGAGTTGCTTGGGTAGCTCTCTTGTTTAGTAAATGGTACATGTTGCGATCAAAGAGGCTAGCTAGCCTAACTTAGACTAAAAATCCTCCTGCTAATGTTGTCTAGCATGCTTAACTTCTTGGCGGAATGCCCTCGGCTTGACTGCCTCTGAGGAGATTAGCACAATACCGTTTGCGAACTGCAGCAGCTCCCCTAAACTATTTGTTCTCGAGTTTGAGTGTTTGTGTTTGTTTTGGTTCTACAAAGCTGTGTACCATCGATAACATTCGATAAATAAATTAATTGCATTAATTATTGCACCATGCGCTTAATTATGAGTTCTAAGCATATATTGTTCTTGGTCGACGTGTTCAAGCTATTGCATTTCATGCCTTAGAAAGCTATTAAGCATAAGTGCAATTTCATGTCATTTTTTAAAGAGGGGAGTTAGGCTACATGCGCCTATGTATATGTTGTCCACAAATAACATGATCGACATGTTCGTAAAAAATGTGTTGCCTGTTCTAACAGTATTGCAAACATGAACACGACACAGACAGGCAAGGAAGTCTAGCGATGTCATGTTTGTCATAGCTGATGAGTTACATGCAGCTATTTAGGCAGGGCAGATCAAATGCAAGCAAGACACAGACAAGCTGTCAAAATAGCGATTTAATGTTATTTTCTCGTCATCGTTGCAAACATTGGCTAAGCAGAGGCAGACAGGCAGTCAAAGTATCAGTGTTCTTTTTTCAGGAAATCTGGCTAGTGGCTACTACATGACAAAAACTACAATTAAAATGTTTTCAGCGGGGACTCCATTTTTTCAAACACAATTTCTGTGGACAAAATGTTTTTCTCCATACTTTCTCGTGTCACCATCCCAAATATAATGGCACAATCTTAAAGTCACTACATTACAATTTTTACATGAACAAATAACATTCAATATATTAGATTTTCATCTCTTATCAGCATGAAAAGAAATCAATAAATATATTTACTAAATTTTAAAATATATATTATTATCTTTCTCAAAAAAATGGTATGTTGTCGCATGCAATAATCTGTACTCTACATTTTTTGATCCAAAATCAAACAAAACATTTTGTTGAGTGCATTTCGGGTGGCTAGTTTGCATCATCTACCTTCAACATTTTGTTTAGAATCGCTATGTTCGGAATTGTCTGTCTTCAGGCTAGGGAAACAGTTACATTTTTCAGGCTTGACCCTCTTGCCCAAACTCGTGATTTGTTGGGAGAGTTATCGTTTCGGAAGAGGGACATTGACAGGAAAAAAATTGTTCCTCTGAAATGACCAAGACAGTCCGACATCCTCCCCAGACTGAGTGCTGTTGCTCTAGTCTGGGATTTCCGAGACTATTTTCCCAACAGGGAAAAACTACAACATACAACATGGCTCCTAGCCTCCCATGTATAGGCTACTTTCTGTCTCTTATACTAAAACTACAACATACAACATGGCTCCTAGCCTCCCATGTATAGGCTACTTTCTGTCTCTTATACTAAAACTACAACATACAACATGGCTCCTAGCCTCCCATGTATAGGCTACTTTCTGTCTCTTATACTAAAACTACAACATACAACATGGCTCCTAGCCTCCCATGTATAGGCTACTTTCTGTCTCTTATACTAAAACTACAACATACAACATGGCTCCTAGCCTCCCATGTATAGGCTACTTTCTGTCTCTTATACTAAAACTACAACATACAACATGGCTCCTAGCCTCCCATGTATAGGCTACTTTCTGTCTCTTATACTAAAACTACAACATACAACATGGCTCCTAGCCTCCCATGTATAGGCTACTTTCTGTCTCTTATACTAAAACTACAACATACAACATGGCTCCTAGCCTCCCATGTATAGGCTACTTTCTGTCTCTTATACTAAAACTACAACATACAACATGGCTCCTAGCCTCCCATGTATAGGCTACTTTCTGTCTCTTATACTAAAACTACAACATACAACATGGCTCCTAGCCTCCCATGTATAGGCTACTTTCTGTCTCTTATACTAAAACTACAACATACAACATGGCTCCTAGCCTCCCATGTATAGGCTACTTTCTGTCTCTTATACTAAAACTACAACATACAACATGGCTCCTAGCCTCCCATGTATAGGCTACTTTCTGTCTCTTATACTAAAACTACAACATACAACATGGCTCCTAGCCTCCCATGTATAGGCTACTTTCTGTCTCTTATACTAAAACTACATCATATAAAAAAAACTGAAGCTGAATAAAAACGAGTAAATCAAGTCGAAAAACTAATTGTCATGAAACCTTAACATAAACCCTGAAATGAGCTATCTGTCTCCAGCACAACACTTTTCATTCCTGAGAATTAGATTAAATTACAAATTGATTTTATCTGTTAACACAGAAGGGGTCGGTTTTTCAAAGCTGTATGTCCCATTCCCAGCTAGGTTTCAAGGTGTGCGGTCATCAGTACCTATGGACTGGTTGGTAGGGTAACCTACATAATACTATTTTTTTCCATGGGTCTTTTTTTAATGCATATGGTCCAGCTCTGGTTGCCAGCCAGTTACCGGAATGCATCTTACTGCCTAAACTGAGTGAGGCTCGTTGTGACAACAATACCCGCAAGTGACACTGCCAATCGGGGAACGTTACTGATCGCCGGAGCCCTTGTACCCAAAGTGGGCCAGGCTTTAGGCAAACCTTGGCACATGAACACAGTTTTTCAACCAAAGTTATACAGTGTTCATGGGTGTCAAAAGTGTTGTGTTTCCCACATGTGAGTTCAGTGAAAAGTGTCTCTTCTCCAAATTCAGACACACAGTTGTTAAGAGTGGTAGAAATGGAACCAGTCTCTCCCAGTCCACAAGGTGGCTTCTCGCCCCTTCAGATGGCACTTCACGGGAGGCTGGATTATGCGAACTGTGACATCAGGGTACAGTCTGCAATTTGTTGTGCGTCCCACGCGCCTCTGCGGTGTCATCACCTCAACTGTTCCCAAGGCAGTTGTTATGTATACATTGTTGTTTTAACTATAAGTGTAAGATGTATATATTGTGTGTTTTATTGTTCCTGGAGGCTGTTGCCATAGTGATAACCAAAAGATACCCGTGTTGCCTCACTCCCTTCTCCAAAAGCAGGCAATCCGAGTGATTCCTATGTCAGAGAACCAGGATGGCTGGTGCAGATGGCATTTCCTGGTTCCGAAAAGGGTCACGACTTCGAGTCCAATTCTAGACCTACAGTGCATGCCCTCAACAGGCACATCAGAATCTAAACATTCAGAATACTCACGAGCCACCGCTATTACAGTGGATTGGCTGGTGGCATCAGAGTCGAGGGAACAAGCAGTGTTATACACATCCATGCTATTGACCCGTATTCAGTCTCTAGGCTTCATAAGAAAACAGAAAAAGAGCTGTCTGACACCATCTTAGTGCCTTCCACTTCTCGGTCTTGAGCTAGACTCAAGCCTGTATCACACTTTTCTTTCCCTATAGAGGGTGTCTGGGCTCTGCTCAGCCAAATTTTTACTGGGTCTTACAATGCATTTTCGCCAGTGTCTGCGCTTACTGAATGTGATGGCTTCTGTGATAGAAGTCGTTCCCATGAGGCTATTATTGATGCAGCACTGAGGGCTAGCCACTCTGAATGTGTATCGCCTTAACCGGTCGCATCGGGTGTCCCTCTGCTATTGTCACGGGCTCCCATGGGCTGATTTGTATCCTGCAAGATGATCAGGACAGATGCATCCCCCTAGGGTGGACAGTGGTGTGGAGCGAACTGCCCTTTTGTCAGGGCAACTTGTGTTGGTCAGAACCGACAGTGTGTCAGTAGTAGCGTACATAACCCTGGCTCGCTCCCTATTCCTGGGAAGCAGTGCACACATACTCTCGCTTCGGGCCACGCATGTCCCCGGTTGCCTCAAATGGGCCTGGCCCACGAGAGGGCCAATCTGATGGTTACTTCTGAACATTATTGCTACTATTCAGTCCACAAGGGTGCCCTCCATAATAGGGCTGTATAAGTGGCAAGTGTTTGAGCTTTTGTGCCAAGATAAAGGACGTTTTCCTTTTCAGTGCTCTGTAAGGGACATCCTAATGTTCCTAATGGGGGGTTTCGAGCAGTTGGGCATTCACCACTATAAAAGTGTACATGGCCACTATTTCAGCATCTCATGTGGGAATTGACGGAGCCGTTGTGCGGTTCCTGAAAGGTGCGCACTGTCTCAGACCAGTCTTTACACCTATTGCGCCCAAGTGGGATTTGACTCTGGTTTTGGAGGTATTGCGTGCAGCCCCTTTTGAACCTCTGGGGACAGAAGATCTGAATATATTCTCCTAGTGTTCATGGCTTTGGCCTCGGCTAAACGTGTTTGGGAACTCCACGTGTTATCCGTACCTTCAGGGCGAAGGCCACTGTCCTACAGGTTCTGAGCTTTGGAGCTATTTCCCTTTGCCTCCTCCTTTTGCTTCTGAAGAGAAACAGAGCTTACATGCCTTGTGTCCAGTATGAACTTCACGCATGTACATTGAGCGGACCCAAAGTTATGTGACCAGATTTTTGTCTGTTTTACAAATTCAGCTCACAGCAGGGCGTCCTTTAAGCATCGTCTCTCCCACTGGGTTGTGCCATATGGCAGCAAGGTTCAAGGGTTACCTACTGGTGTATGTGTCCACTCCACCAGGGTTCTGGCACCATCTTGGGCAGAATTTAAAAGGTTTACTGTAGGGGATATTTGTGGTGCAGAAAGAAGAAAGATTTCTAAAGACTGGTGACATCCAGTGGAAGCGGTAGTAACTGCAAGCAAGTCCCTTAGAAATCTCGATTCCCAATGAAACCTCATTGAAAAGAGAGTGACCTCAACAATAAAAAAATCTGAATGGTTTGTCCTTGGGGTTTCTCCTGGTACATAAGTTATGTTAAACTGATTCAAACAGTTTTAGAAACTTCAGAGTGTTTTCCATGCAAATATACTAATACTATGCATATCTTATCTTCTGGGGATGAGTAGCAGGCAGTTGAATTTGGGCATGCTTTTCATCCAAAATTCCAAATGCTGCCCCCTATCCTAGAGAAGTTAAGCATCGTCTCTCCCACTGGGTTGTGCCATATGGCAGCAAGGTTCAAGGGTTACCTACTGGTGTATGTGTCCACTCCACCAGGGTTCTGGCACCATCTTGGGCAGAATTTAAAAGGTTTACTGTAGGGGATATTTGTGGTGCAGAAAGAAGGGCATCACACCACCACTTTTGTGAGGTTTTATCGCTTAGATGTCACTTCTCCCAGTGTGCAGTTAGCTTACAATGGGACAGGAGAGGGTCAGGAGAGGGTCATTAGGCAGCACTCAGTGTGCACAATACCCAGACTACCACATCTTGCCATGAGCCATTTCATTTGGTGTCCATTGGGGCCGACTTCGGGAGGGATATCAATTCCCCATATTTGTATTGTACAGAGAGTACCAAATAAAAGGGAACGTAACGTTATGACTACAGATACTTTTTCCAGAAGGAGGAAAATTAGGTACAATACCTGGGCTACGTTCAGTAAGTTTTTACGTTCTGGAACATTCAATTGACATCCGGGATTGTAACATACCCTGTTTCACTGAAACATAGCTCTCTGGGTACATGGTGTCGGAGTCAGTACAGCCACTGCGATTCTTTGTGCGTCGCACCGACAGGAATAAACATCTCTCAGGGAAGAAGAAGGGCGGGGGTGTATGTTTTATGACTAACGACTCATGGTGTAATTGTACCAACCTACAGGAACTCAAGTCCTTCTGTTCACTCAAGTCCTAGAATTCCTCACAATCAAATGCCGCCCACATTATCTCTCAAGAGAATTCTCTTCAGTTATTATCACTGTAGTGTATACCCCCCCCCCCCCCCCAAAGCCGACACCACGACGGCCCTCAAGGAACTCCACTGGACCTTATGCAAACTGGAAACCATATACAGTATCCGGAGGCTGCATTTATTGTAGCTGGGGAGTTGAACAAAGCAAATTTGAGAACAAGGCTACCTAAATTCTATCAGCATATCGATTGTAGTACCTGGGCTGGCAAAACACTGGATCACTGCTACTCTAACTTCTGCGATGCATACAAGACCCTCCCCCACCCTCCGTTCGGCAAATTCGATCACGACTCCATTTTGCTTCTCCCCTGCTATAGGCAGCAACTCAAACAGGATGTTCCCGTGACTAGGACCATTCAATGCTGGTCTGACCAATTGGAATCCACGCTTCAAGATTGTTTTGATCATGCAGACTGGGACATGTTCTGGGTAGCCTCAGATAATAACATAGATTTATACGCTGATTCAGTGAGTGAGTTTATAAAGAAGTGCATAGGAGATGTTGTTCCCACTGTGACTATTAAAACCTACCCTAACCAGAAACCGTGGATAGATGGCGGTATTCAAGCAAAACTGATATCGCGAACCACCGCATTTAACCATGGAAAGATGACCAGGAATATGGCCAAATATAAACAGTGTAGTTATTCCCTCTGTAAGGCAATCAAACAACGTCAGTATAAGGACAAAGTGGAGTCACAATTCAACGGATCAGACACAAGATGTTGTTTTGTCTACAGGCAATCACGGACTACAAAAAGAAAACCAGCAACATCATGGACACCGGCATCTTGCTTCCAAACAAACTAAAGCATTCTTTGCCCGCTTTGAGGATAATACAGTGTTACCGACGTAACAGACCAGCTGGCTGGTGTGTTTACGGACATATTCAATCTCTTCCTATTCCAGTCTACTGTCTCCACATGCTTCAAGTTGGCCACCATTGTTCCTATACCCAAGAAGGCAAAAGTAACTGAAATTAATGACTATCGCCCCGTAGTTCTGACTTCTGTCATCATGAGGTGCTTTAAGAGACAAGTCAAGGATCATATCCCCTCCACCTTACCTGTCACCCTAGACCCACTGCAATTTGCAACCCGCCCCGATAGGTCCACAGACGATGCAATCACCATCACAACACACACTGCCCTAACCTATCTGGACAAGAGGAATACTGTAAGAATGCTGTTCATTGACTACAGCTCAGCATTCAACACCATAGTACCCTCCTAGCTCATCATTAAGCTTGAGGCCCTGGGTCTCAACACCGCCATGTGCGATTGGGTCCTGGACTTCCTTACGGGCTGCCCCCAGGTGGTAAAGGTAGGAAACAACATCTCCACTTCGCTGATTCTCAACACTGGGGCCCCACAAGGCAGGAGAAGACATGGGCGGTTGGAGGCTGCAGGATCCAGGGGGAGCCAATCTGGATGGGAGTGCCGCATCGCCTCTGGTGCCTCCTGACCATTTCTGATTGATTAGGGAGAGCGGACTAGCAGAGCTCCCAATGTCACTCTCCAATTAAATAACTCTCACCACTGAACTGCTGCCGCCTCCTTTCCTGATCAATCTCTCGCGCTCTTCCTCTCTTTCCGACTTGGATTCTCTCTTACTATCAGTACATCCTCCCTCTCTTGCTCTAGCTAACACCTAATTTAACTTTTTAAACATCTGTCTATCCATAATATCTCCCTCAACTATTTCTCCCCATCCCTCTCTTCCACTCAACCTTATTTTCCTGCCTTCCCCTCCCTAATTTCTCTTTTTCCACCACTCGGACCCATACATCCACCCATCCTCTCTCATTTAAAGGTCAAAATCAGGTTTTTCATGAAATCGGATGATATTTGGATGAAACCAGATCCAAGTATGATGACTAAAGTATGAAAAATGACTGTTGTGTCTACATTGATAAAGCTTGATCATAAAGTTACTGGTCCCCTCCCCCATGTCAAACACTTGGATTCAGGAGCAGGATTATTAAAGGGTAGTTAGCCATGTGAGAAAAATACATTTTTCTTTGATTTTCAGCATTTCTATCCCCCCCAAAAATATTATTAGATGGGAATCAGAAAGACTGTTAGGGACATTTATGCTCTCTCACCTGCTTTTCCAGATCTGTCAGAAAGAGGCTGCTCTTTCTATTGGTTTGGGTAACTTCTTCAGCTCTGTGCACTATGGTACATCATAGAGGAGACAAGGATGGAGAGAATACCTAGATTCTACCATGACAATTAAAAAAGAAGCATGCTTGTCAAATAATGCAAGAGGTAAAGAACAGTAAGCACAAAACAAAAGACACAATAATATAATTATCTAAAATGTCCTCTTTCTCAGGTTTCTCTCTCTCAGGATTCTGTCTTCAACTGTTTTTTTTATTTCACCTTTATTTAACCAGGTAAGCTAGTGGAGAACAAGTTCTCATTTGCCACTGTGACCTGGCCAAGATAAAGCGTAGCAATTCGACAACACAGAGTTACACGTGGAATAAACAAAACATACAGTCAATAATACAGTAGAACAAAAGAAAACAAAAAGTCTATATACAGTGAGTGCAAATGAGGTAAGTTAAGGAAATAAATAGGCCATGGTGGCGAAGTAATTACAATCTAGCTATTAAACACTGGAATGGTAGCTCGGCAGAGGGGAACCATCTAGTTGTGCAAGTACATATAACTTTCCATATTCCTTATTAACTTCCTCTCAGTTACAGTATTAGTCTCTAGTTTGGCACTACCAATCCCTAACATGAACATGCTCAGTCCTCCCCTCCCTTAATTGGACATGGCATGTGCGCATATATACATTAGCTGCCCTCTCTGAGAAAGAACAATGTTCTGGTTTTACCCAGCTAATGACATTGTGATATGAAATAACCACCAACCCTGATACACAGACACCATCATGTTGGACTATTAGTCTACATCTGTGGCTTTGATAAGGGTGGTCTCCTATTGTGTGCAAATTGTGTTATTAAACATAGCTTTAATTAGAGTCACTGGGCTACGTCCCAAATGGCACATTGTTCCCTATATAGCACATTGCTTTGACCAGAGCTCTATATAAGGAACAGGGTGCCATTTGGGATGCAACCATATTGTAGCTAAAAAGCTGTGGAACAAATGGGTAATAGCATATTGGTTTGATCCCGAGATCTGTCAACATAGCATAGACAAGCAGCATGACTGTATTGGGTCAGTCTTTTACTACACTCTTTGTTGCCTAAGGAGCCCAGTTAGTGGCTAATTGGATGAAAAACCGAACTTTCTCTAGATGGGAACCGAAATATGTATAGGTTGTCGCGAAAAATGTGGAGGAACGGTAGAACTATCAATTTAAAAGATGTGGAACTTGCACTGCAGGCCAAATTGGAGCAGCAATTAAGGCAAATATTTAAATAATGTAAAAACATATTGCACTGTTATGATTTTTTGGGGCTTACACATTACTGGCAGACAATTCAATATTTCAAGACCATAATTAAAATTCTAATTGAATGGACTATTCTAAATATGATTCCCTTTCCAGTCCAATTATTTATTCATCTTCTGAAACAAACCGAAACCAAATGCTCAATAGCGGGTTCAAAGTGAACCACAAGACTTCTGAAAGCTCATTTAAAAAAAGCATAGACAGAAACATCTAAAAACATAGGCCTCAAAAAAGTACTGACAGACAATCAATGTGAATAGCTACTGTACTGAAGTTTATTAAAAGCTTAAAAGCTATTTGCAAGTTTAGGCCACCTGGATGGCTTGAAATGACATAAATTCCATGAGTCATCATAGCCCTATCTCCCTGTATGTATTTATTTTAAGTTAGCTCAGAGTCCGATCAAAACCACAAACATTTAAAACACTTTAGATGGTGCCATCTGCCGCCACTATAAAACTCAACGTCAACAAAACAAAGGAGATGATTGTGGACTTCAGGAAAAAGCAGAGGGAGCACCCCCCTAACCACATCGATGGGACAGTAGTGGAGAGGGTAGTAAGTTATAAGTTCCTCGGCGTACACATCACGGACAAACTGAATTGGTCCACCCTCACAGACAGCGCCGTGAAGAAGGCGCAGCAGCGCCTCTTCAACCTCAGGAGGCTTGAAGAAATTTGGCTTGTCACCAAAAGCACTCACAAACTTCTACAGATGCACAATCGAGAGCATCCTGTCGGGCTGCATCACCACCTGGTACGGCAACTGCTCCGCCCACAACCGTAAGGCTCTCCAGAGGGTAGTGAGGTCTGCACAACGCATCCCCGAGGGCAAACTACCTGCCCTCCAGGACACCTACACCACCCGATGTCACAGGAAGGTAAAGATCATCAAGGACAACAACCACCCGAGCCACTGCCTGTTCACCCCGCTATCATCCAGAAGGCGAGGTCAGTACAGGTGCATTAAAGCAGGGACCGAGAGACTGAAAAACAGCTTCTATCTCAAGGCCATCAGACTGTTAAACAGCCACCACTAACATTGAGTGGCTCAACTCCAGCCACTTTAATAATGAGAATTGATGGAAATGTATGTAAATATATCACTAGCCACTTTAAACAATATAATATAATGTTTACATACCCTACATTACTCATCTCATATATATATGTATATACTGTACTCTATATCATCTACTGCATCTTTATCTAATACATGTATCACTACCCACTTTAAACTATGCCACTTTTGTTTACATACCCTACATTACTCATCTCATATGCATATACTGTACTCGATACCATCTACTGCATCTTGCCTATGCCGTTTTGTACCATCACTCATTCATATATCTTTGTGTGCATATTCTTTATCCCTTTACACTTGTGTGTATAAGGTAGTAGTTTTGGAATTGTTAGGTTAGATTACTCGTTGGTTATTACTACATTGTCGGAACTAGAAGCACAAGCATTTCGCTACACTCGCATTAACATCTGCTAACCATGTGTATGTGATAAATACATTTGATTTGATTTTGATGGGGTTTACAGTGATCAGCACTGTAAGACTGTTCTGTAATTTCAACAGTAAAACACTGTAGAATGGACAGAGGTCAAGAACAATTCAAATCAGGTTTTTCATTAAATGAGATCATATTTGGAAGAAACCAAATCAAAGTATGATGACCAAAGTGTAACAAATGACTGTTGCATCTACATTGATAAAGTTTAAAGTTACTGGTCCTTTCCCCCATGTCAAACACTTACATTTAGTATGCAGCATTATTAAGCGGATATGATAACATCATCCTAACTCTCATTTTAATACACCAATGGTAACATGATATTCTCTTCCCTAATTTAAAAAAGTACCACCTTGTAACCAACAGTGATAGCCAACAAAGGCGTGCTTGCGGAGGGCCTACTCTACTAGTGCCACAGTTTGACAGTAGGGTTTCAGCAAATACAATTAAAAGTTTACACTTGTCGTGTCTTTGGCTATGCCCGGATTAAGTGATATGACATGCTATTCTATAAAATAATTTCTCCGTAATTAATATTACCCGATTGAACTAATCATGTAAATGTAATTAACTAGAGACTCGGGGCACCACGAAATAATATTTATAGAGCTGTTATCTTCCGAATAAACTCTTAAAGACCTGGTAAAATTTTACATCAATAGCAGTCAATATTAATCGTCACCTTAATTCAGTCTCATCTGAAAGTTGTAAATTCTTGGTTATCTTCACGAACCCTGGCTAACAAGTTGAATTAGCAATACAAAATTGAGTTTAATTATTTATTTACTAAATACCTAACTAATCACACAGAATTACACATACACATAATTAATCATAACTTGATTACAAATTACGTCATAAAGGAAAACGTCCCTAGCGAGCGGAACAGATATGACAAAGAAAAGGGGCTGGGTTTGAGTGAAAGAGCGGGAAGAATGAGTAACAAATGAAGAAGCTGTGCTATCGTAAATACAGTATCTTATGCATTCTAAATTACTGCCCATTTGGAAAAGGAAAATGCAATAAATATTTACTCTGAGCTGCGTTTCGATAGGCTGGTGGTAGATGGAAGGCCGTGTTGCCAAACCGAGTCCTTTGTCCTTTGAAGAATGTCTCTGGTGGTCAATTGAATATGTTGTAGTAACGTCGTTGTGTGATATAGACGGGATACTCTGTCTGTTCCTTCCGAACCCTCGTTTGCAGCTGCTGTTGCTAACTCAAGGGCTAGGAGGTATCACTTCTGTAGTGAATAAGAGGTCAAAGTTCATACCATTCGCAACCAAAGCTCACGCTGTTGTTGGCTTCGTACTGTAGTTATTATCTGAACCATTCTGACATCGGACCATCGTCCTCACATCCTCGGAACAGGAGGTTATATTGTCTTCAAGGCTTTATATAAGAAGGGAGAGGAGGGCGTGTTTGAAAAGTTTTATAACCCATGTCCCTTCACAGGGGCGGGCCACTGATTGAGCAGAGCCCTAACCTTATGAAAACCCAAATCTCACATTTTAGAAGCTAAAATCACATTTCGTCCCATCACAAATAATTTCATTTTCAAACATTTAAATTGAACAACAATTCCATGTGAATCCGATAACTCTGATGTGTAGACTTTCCACTGTAGAGTTTATGTCATCTTACCATTGATGAGAATGTCTCAGATGACAACCGAACTGACATCATATTCATTAAGTACCACCGCATATGTTCAATTGGTCGGCTTACCAGAATATAGTTTATTTCCCCCCACCTTCTGATGTTCCCAGATTCTCTATGTTAACCAAGGGGTTTGCAAATGTAACATCAGTAGGGTAGAGAGAGGAAAAAGGGGGGAAGAGGTATTTATGACTGTCATAAATCTACCCCCAGGCCAATGGCATGACACACTATATATCCAAGGCAAAGATACTCATATGTCTCCCCTTTCCTATGTCTGGTGTTAGCTAGTTACTGGTTAGCTAGGTGTTCAGCCAGCATGAAAGAAAACAGGGGTAATGGTCATTCAAAACTCTGAAGCAGCTGTCAATTCAACACATCTGTCAGTACTCCTGTCAACTGCATCACAAGAGAAATGCCAAATGAGAACTGCATTAAAAAACGGACACCACTAGCTAAGTTTCAATCCAATTTGTGATAGATTTTAACGTGAATATTCTAAAATCTGCATAAAACAACATGCACATTTTCCCACCGAAGATGTTTCCATCAAACAGACTTATTTTGGATAAAAGTCCAAAATACTGCATGAAAAATACAAATGAATGGGTTTCCATTGTATTTTCAATGATGCTGATGGTTTTGCCACAAAAACTGTTGCATTATATAGCACGTGTACCCACTCGGGTCTTGGCACCATAGCCAGAGGGATGTAGTTTGGGGGTGGGGATGGGGGTGCTCTAGCCAAAAGCTTATTGGCATTTCCCCAGTATCTACTTGTAAAGCCTCAACCGGTGTGGTTTTAAATGCACCATCACACATCCTGAGTGCCCACGCTTGCATCCTATCAAGGCGCAACAGCGATGTAAAAGCCGCAGAACCATTTACAAAACACCCATCATCTATGGACAATCTCATTAAAGTACAATAAATATTCAGTAAAGATTGACTATCTGCCCCCTAATCATGCCCAAATATTGTCCTCATAAGATTAAATACTTTCTTAAGTTTAGTGTCAACACATGTAATATTGCGTCTCCATATTTCATCAAACCATAGCCCCAAATACATACATTTTGTTATCCTTTCCATTTGTTCTCCATATAATTGATCACTGACATCTTCCTTAATCTTTTTGTTCGTGAACAACATGTGGCAAGATTTAGATACAGATAACTTGAAACACCATGATAAGAACCATTCCTCTACTGCTACAACAGCACCTTTCATTTTCTCTATTACATAAGGAATACTCCTTCCCCTTTTCCAAATGGCACCTTCATCTGGATTTAAGGCTACCTCTATACCCTTCTGATATCCCCAAAGATATCATCAACATGAATAGGATAGGACTAATAGTACTACCCTGTGGAGTTCCATTTTCCACCTCATTCGCTTGATAACTCCGTTCCCACCCTGACCTGGAAGTTTGGTCAAACAAGAAATCCACAATCAAGTTGTACATTCTCCCACTAATATCCATTCCATTCGTATCAATTCAATTACGTTTAATCAGTAGACCTTTCCTTCACATTCACATATATGCTTTATTGGCGTGTCGCTTGGTTCACAGCAGCACTGTTGAAATGATAACTTTGTCAGAGTTTTGAATGACTCTTCCCACCTTTTGGTTCCATGTTGGCTGAAGACCTACCCAACCAGTAACTAGCTAATACCAGATAGAGATGAAAAGGGAGACATATAAGTATCTTTGCCATAGATGAATAGTGTAAACTTTTAATAATATTTGCTGACACCCTACAGTCAACTTTTGGCACCAGTAGAATAACTATGTAATTATTCATGGATTGCATGTTTCCTCACAATATTGTTTTGAACATTTGTTTTGTACTGATGCCCAAATGAGCATTCTACTCAATGCATCGTCAATGAGCACTGATGAAGATTCAATCAAAAGTGCAGTACAGTGGCTTGGAAATACAATGACTTTCAAAGGGAGGTGGCCGGTAGTATAGTGGTTAGCGTTGGGCCACCAAAAGGTTGCTGGTTCGAATTCCCGAGCCAACTAGGTGAAAAATTGGTTGATGTTCCCTTGAGCAAAGCACGTAACCCCAATTGCTCTGGGAAAGAGCATCTGCAAAATATAAAAGGAGGAAAATAATTTGTTGGAAAACCTTTTGTCATCATTTTGATGTATCCAGATTGACTTTAGATGCAGTACAAAGTTAGCTAGTTAGCTAAGATTGAGGGCAGGTCACCTGATATTAGCTAGCTAACTTTAGCATTGCTAGCTATTTTTGATTAACTTTGCTAGCTAATTACAACATTGCCATCTGCCTAAAGTAAATTTGATGACATGATAATGCTGGCAAAGTTGATTCCTACTAAACATTTGACTGCTTTAGCAATGTCATTGTATCTCTAGGCACTATAGTATAATTTACACTAAACAGTCGTTAGCCTCTGTCCAGAATGACTGGGCTTATCATGACTTTAGGGTACCACTATTGCGCCACCGGTAGAGTGGGGCTTGAGAACGTTCATAACAATGACATGACACGACCGAGTGACGGAGGTGCAACCTATGAATATAAACCACACCCCTCCGTAAAACACATCTTCTCCGATGTTGGTTACAAGGTGGTAATTATTTAAATAAAGTAAGAGAATATCATGTTACCATTGGTGTATTCAAATGATTGTTAGGGTGATGTCACCCTAGCCCCTTAAATGACCCAACACTATGTTTAACAGCAGAGAAAAACCCCAAATTATATTTTTTTAACTTGAAATTTGATGACTTTTCCTAGAGTGACAACATTAGAAAAAGTGAAACATCACCTTTGTTCATATTTGCATGAAAACTGTACACCACCAGGGTACAAAGATTGCCGTAGGGTCATTTTTGACCTGGAAGTTATAAAATAATTTACACACCACACAAAGACACACGCATGCACGTGCACGCACGCACACACACACACACACACACACACACACACACACACACACACACACACACACACACACACACACACACACACACACACACACACACACACACAGACACACACACAGACACACACACACACACACACAATGAGAAATTGAGATTATGTGTGCTACTGATTAAACTCAGCCAGTAGCACCTGAAGAGGAAGATCACCATGGTTGGCACAGTCAGAAAGAACAAGCCTGAGCTCCCCCCTGCACTCCTCACAAAAGGGGGAGAGAGGCCTTCTCATCAAAGTTTGCCTTCACCCCCACCACCACTCTAGTTTGTTACCTTCCAAAGAGGAACAGGAATGTGGTCGTCCTGAACACACTGCACAAAACGGCTGAGGTAAGTGATCGTGAGGAGAGAAAGCCAGCCATCATCCTAGACTATAATCACAACAAAGGAGGCATGAACAACCTGAACAAGGTGATTGGAACTTACAGCTGCAGGAGGATGACTGCCCGCTGGCCCCTGGTCATCTTCCATAACATCATTGATGTGTCCTCATACAATGCCTTTGTGATATGGAACAAGATCAAGATCATTTTAGGGGTTTAGTGAAGGCGGGTCATTTTTTACCCTTAGGACAAGGGGAGTATACAGAATGTTAAGACTACACAAGGGTTAATAATCCCACATCTTGAATCCAAGTGTTTGACTTGGGAGAGGGGACCAGTAACTTTATGATCAAACTGTATCAATGTAGAAGCAATCATAATTTGATCTGGTTTCATCCAAATATCATCAAATTGAATGAAAAACCAGATTTCGACTGTTCATGACCTTTAACTGATATGTGGTAGTGGTTCCCTAACAATGTAATTTATATAGAGTGCAGATCAGAGTGGCAGCAAGTCCCAAACCTTTATTGTCTTTTTTCCCCCTGGAGTCACTGTCAGTTTAGAAGCCTTTGTTAAGGCCTAAAATGGAAGTGATATAAACACCAAATATCAGTTAGTATACTGTAATGTATAATGACATATTCACTATTTGCAATTGCTGACTTGTTTTTTCCCCCATTACAATTCAACAATGAGGTACTCTTTTGCTGCATATTCACTGCAGCATACTGCAAATTGTAGAAATTGTGGTATCACTGGCTCATAAACATTTACAAATGAAATGTATATAGGAAACATCTCAGATTGGTAGCAGGTCTTAAACCTTTAATTGTTGAATATTTAACCATGTCCATTTAATCTGATTTCTCCTGTAATCACGGACAGTTTGGAAGCTTTTGTTTAGGCCTCTAGAAGTACAAGTGATATAAAATACCTAGTATTCATTAATAATCTGTTATGTACACATGCCTAGCAGCCAATCCCTTGTAAAAACAAACTATTACTGCTTAATAGTCACTTTTACAGTCTTGTACTGTGCTTCATTGCATTTAAATGATTGTAATTTATCGGAAGCTGTCATCAAAATACTGGGGATATCTCAGTAAGGTACTGGCATTATCCAGAGATAGTCAGAGAAACAGTATACCATAAGATATCTTGTTGTAATTAGAATTGTTTTGAAGACCAGTGTATGCTTAACTACAACAACATGTTCAGCAGGCTAATGGGTACAGAAACGTTTTACTTGCTATGGCTGTTTTTTTTATCAACCTTGGTTGAATGCATCAACTAGTAAGTTGCACCCTCTAAATTACACAAATGTAGGCCTAAATGTAAATATCAAAATTAAAACTTGCAAAGAACACTAAGTAATATGTCACTGGATAATTAAAGTAAAATGCTGTAATTGTAATTGGTACAGTAAATTAGGTTACACTAACTGACTTGGTACTGTATATAAGACCACAGTAACAGTTTGGTACCATGACATGATTACAGTCGCTGTACTGTAAATCATTTTGTTTGGTCTGGTAGTCTTGCCCCAGTTCACGCCTGGCATTGTACCTTGCGCCTGTTTGTGGGAGTACCCAAAACCCTACGCAGCTGGCTGGGGAATCTCCAACTGAGCCAGCTCTGGTGCAGCCAGAGAGAAGGAGAGGACCATCTGAAGTGTGTGTGTGTGTGTGTGTGTGTGTGTGTGTGTGTGTGTGTGTGTGTGTGTGTGTGTGTGTGTGTGTGTGTGTGTGTGTGTGTGTGTGTGTGTGTGTGTGTGTGTGTGTGTGTGTGAGAGAGAGAGAGAGAGAGAGAGAGAGAGAGAGAGAGAGAGAGGAGAGAGAGAGAGAGAGAGAGGGGAGAGGAGAGGAGAGGGGAAGAGAGAGAGAGGGAGGGAGAGCAGAGGGAAAGAGAGAGAGAGAGGGAGGGAGAGGAGAGGGAAAGAGAGAGAGGGAGGGAGAGGAGAGGGAAAGAGAGAGAGAGGGAGGGAGAGGAGAGGGAAAGAGAGAGGGAGATGGAGATGGAAAGGGAGGGGATTCGGGGATCGGAGTTCCTGCGCTGCATCTCTTCTACGGTTCACGAATGCGCGTTGTGGTAGAGTTATTCTATTCACCTGTGCACGATCAGGAATACGTTTGTAATTACAAACTTTTCATATATTTTTTGTCATCATCACCTCTAGTGGTAGCCAACACGGAAAGAGCTAAACTTTTATAACTTACGACCTAACCAATACGAGGTAAGTTTTATCGAATAATTTAAGTGAGTAAATTCAAACCTATGTTACGTGCATTTCCACCAGAGTTGTTGCTTGCAGCAGTTGAGAACGATTCCACTGGGACACGAAGTTGGCGTATGGTTAATTCATGACATTAAATTATATTTCGCTAATTCTGTCATCAGTATGCAGTGGACATAGCTTTCCTGCAGCGGCTGTTCACTGATATGTTTGTTGACCAAGGGTTTTGTGGTGAATGGTGCGTCATGGACATTTTAATGCCAAACATTTTTAACATTCGATTGAGATATCTCGCTTCCCCCGTTGCTGTCTCATTTCTCTCAACACAGTTGGAGGTGAGCGCTATAAGTGTCAGACCTATTTATGATATGCTATGGGATGTTCTTAGTCTCTAGCCTTCAGTTCAATGTGGCTTAATGTAGCTATGAATGATGCGACGCTCCATTTTGGCACCGATTTTGGAACATGCATGCGCGTTGTTGTTTCAAAATAACTTTATTTGTGTAGACTATTGTATGTGCACATTTAGCAGATTCATGTTCGGATTTGTTTTGTGAACGTATTGTCTTTGAATATGAATAGCATGCCAGGAACTACGGTATGTATACCGTGGTCACTTATGGGGTATTTGACGGAATGTACATTATAATAGAAAAGGTAATACCAAAGTTCTAACAATTAAAGCTATCAACCTGCTTTTCTTGGCAGTGTCTGGAATGAGAAATAAACACGTGATGCATTAAAACTTATCAAGCATGAAATGCATCCTACTAATTCATCAAATTAAAAGTTATGATTGGCATGCATACCATGATGACAACAACGTATTGGTCGTTTGTCACTGCACAGTCGATACACCGACGTATGGTACTTTATAAAATGGTAGATGGGATACGCAGAGCAAACTGCATAACGCACGGACGATTCTGCCAGACTTCTCCTAGACCTTGCTAAGGTGGGGACTGATTGGGGTTATTTTTATGGTGTGTGTTCCACATGATATTCATACTTTAGATGTCATATTCATCTATATTCTTTTCAGGTTCTCCACACTGTAATTTAGGAAATTCTCATTCAATACAGGAGCGAATTAATAAGCAATGCTTTCATCATTTGAAAATGAATTTCAATTATTAATGTTGCTTGAGATTGGATTTGTTTTATTGCTATGAATCAGCCATTTTCTTGCACAACACAAATCAATCAGCTAATTTTAATTGGAGTGATGCAATTAATCAATTTGCTCTCTAATCAAATTGACTTTTGAAAAGTTTGTCTGCTGTTGCAGGTTGATACATTTTGCTATTCAGAAGACTGATTCATTCATTCCAGCCTCTAATTAGGTCTGCGGAGATAGTTTTCACAAAACAAGCCTATGCTTTCTTAGGTTTGTGGCCCCTCCCCATCTCAGACAGTAATACTAATTTGGACTCCTTACAGTGTGTCTACCCCACTATGGAGAAGTACTCTTACACTCTCCTTCTGTGATAGTACATATTACAAACCTATAACCCACCCCATTAGATGGATTGCTTTGGCTATACTAAGGCTAAGAGGTGTGGAGCGAAGCAATTGGAGGCTGATGCTTCGTAAAACCCATAGAGATTTGAAAGGCTATCTGCTCTCAGCCACTGGCAGGCTTACATCAATGAAAAGTCCTTACATTTCCTAGAAAAACACTTTTATGTGACCAAGTCACTGAATAACCTACATACAGTATCACGATTGTCCCATATGAGACCTATATTATGGGTATTTTTTAGGTACAGCCTCCTTTTCTAATAATGTTGACAACTATCCTGTATTAAATCAAAGATAGTTGGGAACAGATTTTCAATGTTTCAATACCATGGCATTGGGTTTATGAAATGATATACAAAACAACAATTGATGCATCAAATCATTCTTTACAATTTAAGCTATTATATGAAATTCTCGCTACAAAAATAGTGCTCAGTGTTTGGGGTATTGAACAGTCAGACCGGTGCAGACTCTGCCACGAGGAAACAGAATCATTAGAGGATCTCTTTTGGTACTGTCCATTAGTGGATTGTTTTTGGAGTCAAGTCCAGGAATGGTTGTTATGCTATAATATCAGGGTGTGGTTGGACCTGCAAACAGTATTGCTGGGGGATTTGAAGGACCACAGTCATTCAATAGTAAATATCATTGTACTCTTGGGTTAACATTTTATTTTCCAGGCAATTTCGGCAGAAATGTTGCAGATGGGGAGGTTCAAGTCCTTAGTGAGACACCATGGGAGAATGGAAGGATGTATTGTGAGAGGAAATTGTAGAATGATTATTTACTGGGAAGATGGAAGATCTGTGGCTGTCTGAAGTAAATATATACACAAACGTACAGTATAAATGTTTGAGGTCCTCCAATCAAGGGTGAGGGTGGGGATGGGATTATTGTATGTTTTGCGTTTCGCTATTCATACTGACCAAAATATAAAAGCAACATGCAACAATTTCAAAGATTTTACTGAGTTACAGGTCATATGAGGAAATCAGTAAATTGAAAAAAATAATTACGCCTTAATCTATGTATTTCACATGACTGGGAATACAGATATGCATCTTTTTGTCACAGATACCTTAAATATAATGAGCCTCACAATGGGCCTCAGGATCTTGTCACGGTATTTTTGTGCATTCAAATTACTATCGATAAAATGCAGTTGTGTTCGTTGTCCGTAGCTGATGCCTGCCCATACCGCAATCCCACCGCCACCATGGGGTATTCTGTTTACAACGGTGACATCAACAAACCGCTCACCCACAAGACGCCAGGCACATGGTCTGCTGTTGCGAGGCCGGTTGGATGTTCTGTCAAATTCTCTAAAACCCCATTGGAGGCAGCTTATGGTAGAGAAATTAACATTGAATTGACAGGAAACAGCTCTGGTGGATATTCTTGCAGTCAACATGCCAATTGCACGCTCCCTCAAAACCTTTCACATCTGTGGCATTGTGTTATGTGACAGAACTGCACATTTTAGAGTGGCCTTTTATTGTCCCCAGCGCAAGGTGTACCTGTGTAATGATCATGCTGTTGAATCAGCTTCTTGATATGCCACACCTGTTAGGTGGATGGATTATCTTGGCAAAGGACAAATGCTTACTAATAGGGATGTAAACAAATTTGTACACTAAATGTAAGAGAAATAAGCTTTACATGTTGTGTTTATATTTGTGTTCAGTGTATGTTTTGGTTTCATGCTGTGAGCAGGGTGTGTGCTGGACCTGGTAGTTATGGGTGAGCTCGCTTCCATAGGGGCTTGGTTCTTCCCGCCCTTGGAAAATCCCTTTGGCCCAGGGCATTGCCAGCGTCTCGGGGCCTGTAATCAAACCCACAA
This sequence comes from Oncorhynchus kisutch, assembly GCF_002021735.2. Classification (NCBI taxonomy): domain Eukaryota; kingdom Metazoa; phylum Chordata; class Actinopteri; order Salmoniformes; family Salmonidae; genus Oncorhynchus; species Oncorhynchus kisutch. The sequence continues at coordinate 63,222,220 of NC_034184.2, read as the reverse complement.
ATGCTGATGCTCCAGGTACTCAAATAGTCGAAAGAAAGACAGTTTTATTGCTTCTTTAATCAGAACACAGTTTTCAGCTGTGCTAACATAATTGCAAAAGAGTTTTCTAATGATCAATTAGCCTTATAAAATGATAAACTTGAATTAGCTAACACAACGTGCCAATGGAACACAGCAGTGATGGTTGCTGATAATGGGCCTCTGTACGCCTATGTAGCTATTCCATAAAAAATCTGCCGTTTCCAGCTACAATAGTCATTTACAACATTAACAATGTCTACACTGTATTTTTGATAAATTTTATGTTATTTTGATGGACAAAAAATTAGCTTTTCTTTCATAAACAAGGACATTTCTAAGTGGTCCCAAACTTTTGAACGGTAGTGTATATAGATGGTCCAAATGGTCCTCCACACTGAACCCTTTCTTTGGGTTGTCCCACTTGGTTACACTCTTAGAAAAAAAGATTAATTGAGGAGGGGTAGGATTCTACCAATAACCTATAGATGGGTCTGTTATGCAGTGTTTATCACTAGACCCTTACAGTCCATTCTATGGTAATACGTGATTGTGATTTGCCATTGGGTGATCGGAGTGCTGCAGTGTCACTTGTTCCCTCAGAATTCACAGTGACTTGGTTGAATATTGCTCCAAATCAGCTATAGAAAAACAAGTATCTCTACTGTACTCCTTAGGGCTCTTGCGTTTTCAGTAAAAGATCAGGATTATAAGATTCTGTTATTCCGTGAATAGGGAGTTGTCTCAGTGGTTTCTTTGAACCCCCTCTCTCTGTTTGCATATCAGAAAGCCAGTGCCCATACTAACCTTACTGAGCTTATACGAGCCCATAGCAATCAGACAAGGGGTCCAAGACGGAGTAGTGAAATGCAAGTGTTTACAGATTAGAACTAACACAGACAACTGGCCAGTATTGACTTTTCAGTGTTACATTTCTAGTGTTGATTCAGGAGTTAATTTCACTGTAAGAGTGAAATTAACACTTAGTGGTGTAAAAGAAGCCTGTGTTGGTGTTAATGAGCATAGTTATTGTTTTACACTGTGGTGAGTAAAACAGTCCCATCAAAACCACGAGCATCACTATCATGTTTCCCAGAATGCTCTACTAATAGGTTATTATTTTTATTTTTCTAAACTAATCCAATCAGTTAGTTCGATTTATTGCACCTGTTACCGAAATTGTTGTTCCAGATTAAGTGGTTTAGGTAGTCTCCATTTTCAATTTCCATTGTCCTGACAGTCATTCTGAATGCAGATGAGTAAAAATGCAAACTGTTGGCAATCCTAAATCTGTCTGATTCCAATCGGAATTATGCATTCATTTGCAAGTTAGCATAATGTGACATTCAGGTCAGATGTGGTCTATAAACCAGGACATTCCTGACACCGCTGTGTTAAGGGACACCAAAATAAGACCTTGTAATATGTAACGTATATTGTCATAGTTTTAAAAAAGTATAACATTTGCCTAAGGACTCGCTTGGTGAAGTACAGTCATGGTTGGTAACTCTATTATGGTCAGTGCAATCCAGATCCTTGGGGCGTCCCTACTCTTAACCCCAACCTTAACTCCTACCCTTACCCTTAAAGTTACCTTAACCATAACCTTAACCATTTTACATTTTAACTTCAATGGGGTAGGGAAGTCCCAAGGATTCCGGATAGCACGGACCACTCTAAAAGTCACAAACATTTTTAAAGGACCCTGGGAAATATGCAAATGAGGCTTTACACTATACACCATTTCATTATATTTCACTCCATTGTAGATAGAAATTGTGTGATTTTTTTACCCCAGAGTAGAGCAAGTGCTTTTTATATTTAATTCCAGATCAGAGTAAAATACTAATTAGTTCACTCCAGTGCATGGTGAAATGCCTATTGCTTTACTCCAGTTTATAGTGAAATCCTTAATATTTCACTCCTGTGTATTGTGAATTTCACACAGCCAGTGTACATTTTCTACTCAGTATAGGGTTACAGAAACACTGTCTAAATGTTAACATTTTAACACTTTTGAAAGTGTTAAATTCACTCTGTTAAGAGTGGATGCATACTGCATACACACAGCAAAAGTGTTAGAATTAACACTACAGGGAGTAAGTTTAACACTTCCAATTTTGCTGTGTATTTGTTGTGCCCCGGTAGACACTGTGAAATCTACAAGCTATACGAAAGGGTGGAAATTAGTGATTGGTTACTAAGCACTCTTAATCCCATTGTGAGGCGGGCAAATGGGATTAGAGACCTCAGAGAGAGAGAGAAAGAGAGAGAGAGAGAGAGAGACCGAGACCCTTGGTACATCATGCAGATGAATATTTACTTCTCACTGTATAAACTCTAATTTCTCCCTTTTACTACTGGTATTTTAAAGCAGCTAAACACCTTCCAAGTCAGCGATGTGTAAGGTGATGCTTTTTATTATATCCTTTTGTTATATCCTCAAGTGCAAATGGTGGAAGGACAACTTCATTCTTCAAGCAAAACAAAACAGATATTTCTCCTGTACACTGAAGGTTGTAAACATCTGCTCTTCCTCTCTCCATCCCTCTCTCTCTTGCTCCTTCTGTTTCTTATTGATGCATATAGCATCAGCGAGCTCTTGACTCTCACTACAATTCATTCCCAGTTCCGTTCTGTGGGGCTCTGGGTTAAGCACAATAAGAAGCATTAATTTGTCTGCTCGCCTCAGCCTGACCCTGCACTGGGCAGATCCTCTCCAACACAATACCACAGTCTCAACCTGCCTGCCTCTGCCTCTACGGCTCTCTTGGTTCTCTCTGCCCTCCAGCCAGATCTGTTCCACTTTCTACCACTACCTGCCATTAAATCGGATGCAGGAACTTTGCATTTACTTTCTCCCTGTGTGTGTGTGTGTGTGTGTGCGTGTGCGTGTGCGTGTGCGTGTGCGTGTGTATTCCATTCCGTACATCATTAGGCTTTTCACATTCAGGACACAAACAGGTCACCTTGAGATGTTTGTCTGTTGGCGGGTCAAGTGGGACCCAGGGGATCCTGAGTGGTGCGGCAGTCTAAGGCACTGCATCGCAGTGCTAGAGGTGTCACAACAGACCTGGGTTCAATCCCAGGCTGTATCACGACCAGCTGTGACCAGGAGTCCCATAGGGCAGTACACAATTGGCCCAGTGTTGTCTGGGGTAGGCTGTCATTGTAAATAAGAATTTGTACTTAACTTACTTAAAAAAGGGGTTCTTGGGAGTTTCTTAGAAGTGAGCAATGGTTCTATTGAGCACCATTTCTACTCAAAGATTCCTTTCTCTTGGAAAGGGTTCTTTGCAGTCTGAATGGTTGCAAAGAACCTTCTTGCTAGAGGATCTCTCCACTGAAACAACCATTAATGTCGCTAAATATGAGTTGGCAGCAATTTCATCTAATTCATCTTCTCCTTCTATTCTTTATCTCAGTTTATACCAGTTTTGCGCAGGACTAGCATAACCGTGTGAAGGTGGAAACAGGCTGATTTAAATTCTGTGAAGTGTAACTGCTCTTTTTGCCTCCTGAAATAAAGCCGCAGCTATGTAATGAAAACACTTCTGAAGCAGTGCATGATACCATCATTTATCTCTATGTGTTAATTACCAGCACTTGATAATGACTTCGTTAAGGCACGAGTGGAGCGGAGCAAATGACTTCCAACAGGATGTGGTGTTAGCTGTTTTTATTTAGCTCCCGGGGAGGAAGAGGAGAAAACACAATGAGTGCTAGAGACTGTGTGGGAAGAGAGAGGACATTGCATGCCAAGGTAATTATCTCCATTGGCCAAGACATCTGCCTATAGTCTATAGGAGGAGAGAAAAAGACAGGTCAGAGAGGAAACAGATGTATGCATGGTCAAGAGTCTCGGTTTCTGTTTCTTAAGAGCTCGCTTTCAGTTTCAGTAGTCCTCTTGGGAGTTTTCTTCTGGCTGACTTGAATCGGTAAGTCAAGTGATATTTGGTCATGTACCTAGTGAATGGATTGACTTTTGAGTGTTTTCACACTGTCATTACATTATTTTATGGCTAAGCCTGCTCAGCTCTCAACTAGATAACAAGTCACAGTATACTGCTCAGGTAATTTTCCAATGGTGGTGTCGCTGGGATGTGGTGTGATATATGCTTAGACAACAGTCGATCATAATAAGCCTATTTCACTACTTCCACTAGTTCCTAATGGCACGTCGTTGGTAGTCAATCCCATGCAGCAGCATGGTGGTGGCTGAGTGACTGAGGCAGAGATCGCATTGCATGCTCATATGGCGCTCCGTAGTCCTCACACACACAAACTGCTGGGAGTAGAGGTCAGAACACGAACCGGTCCGTCATGTTGCTGACAGCTCAGATTTATTTTTAATCTTGTGGATGAGGGCTTGCCAAACAGATCAGGTGCCTTGTTAGTGTTGTGTGGAGAGCCATAGCGGTATTACTTTGTGCCCTTCTACAAAGAAAATGTGACAAAATAACGACCTTGGGAAAAGGTAAATCTGCAGTAATGTGAATTCAGCACGAAAGAAGGCTGAACGACACTTAATTGTTATTCCTACCGCCCACAATTTTTATCCCTGTATGTGGAAATCACTTTTCTTGTGTACATAGATAAGCCAGGTCATTTTGCTCCAATATTCTTGTTAACATTTGACCTCTCACAATCTGGGTTTAGTTGGGAATGGGAATACACAGGGTAGGTTAGTACGTAGAACTTTATGGGCCCTTGAAGGATACTATGTTAATTGTATTTACCATATTTACTGTCTATTCATTTTTGTTCGATTTCTTTATCAGTGGTTGAAAAATGTAATTATCATTGCATCAGCAAGCACATTACTTAGTGTCTAAAGTGACTGCGGTCACTGAGGCAATTTCGCTGATGGCAGTTTCTCTCTCTCTCTCTCTCTCTCTCTCTCTCTCTCTCTCTCTCTCTCTCTCTCTCTCTCTCTCTCTCTCTCTCTCTCTCGCTCTCCTCATCCCTTTGTTCTGATAGGTGCCAATTACTCCACCCCTGTGGTGAAGAAGCAAGCTTCCCCGTCGCCATTGACCCTCAATCTACCCCCAATGTCAACCCTCTATCTCCAAAGTGGAGGGAATTACCACAGCTTTTGTCTACAATCAAGACCAATGAACAGCAGCACCACTCCAATACCCAGAGCTTGACTTTTTCCTTTTTCTTCAATCCAAGTACTCTCTTCTTCAGGGTTGTATCCACGGTCTTCTTCTTTTTCTTTTTGGCAAAACATTGGGTCAGGAGGACAGTGGGATTAGGCCCTGAGGGTTTTATCATTTCTCTGCTGTGTGATTTTTCTCTCTCCTGGGCTTGTTGCTTGTTGGAGGGGTCCTAAATGAGGTGGTGTGGCTCAGGAAGTGTGTGGAGAGCAGGTGCTCTCCTGGCTCTGCTGCTTCCCCTCTGGGAGCTGGGCTGCTGGGGGTTGATCTCCGCCTCTGGGGCCTCTGGGACACAGAACCGGGCCCAGCACACTGCTGGAGGCCCATGGGAGCTGCTTCGCAGGCACAAACGCAGCTGGGTATGGAACCAATTCTTTGTCCTGGAGGAGTACACAGGTGAAGAACCGCTGTATGTTGGCAAGGTAAGTGTTTGCAGTTCATGTGTATTTATATAGCAGTTTGAATGAGAAACAAACAATAGATATTGTTTAGCTGCACCATCTTTTTAGAGAATAAGAATTTACAAGATTTCATCACTCTGATCACTAGGAAAACATGTATAGTACGTCAAAATAAGTCACTCTAATTGCTTATATGTTTTGTTAAACACATCCATATCTATCTATTGTCATTTTAAGCTCATGTTTCAGTCATGTGTTGCTTGTCTCAAGTTTATTTAATTCCACACAGGTTGAAAAAAATAAACATCATTTTTTCAATAATTAGAGTAAGTGATCATTTGAACCATTAATCACACAGTGCTGTTTTTTAAACGTTTTAATTATATATTGACTCTCTCTTTTAAACTGTATTAGAGTATCAGCAACTCACAACAGTTGCCAGTAACCACAGCTCATTTCAGCACCACATTTAAGCAGACAGCTCCCTCTCAGTGAGGGCCTGAGCTCAAATTGGGCAGATGGGCCTCATTTGCATTTCCTCGATTTCTGTTTTCTTGAGGAATTTCGTGGTCTTATAATCAAATCAGGTTTCAGCTTTCCGCTCATCTGCAGGATAATTGCTCAGGTCTGCATGTGTTTGCAGGCTCTGCACTCACAAACACACTTCCTGACAGTCTCTGAACTAGATAAGTGGTTCCAGCAGCAGGAATTAGGATAGTTGTGACTCTCCCATTATCTCCCATTGAGTGCTGGAGTAATGCTATGGATAGGAAGCCAAATTACAATGTGTATCCTTAGTGTCAGTGAAACCTTTATGTAGTATACTGCGTATACTGGCCTCAGTGATTATGTGTATTTACTATGGTTGTGGTATGCATTTTATTGTTCTTTATTTGTAGTCTTTGTTAGTCATTTTATTGGTTTCTTTGTACAATGTTGACCTTTTAAAGGTGGAATGAGAGCGGTGCGGAGGTCAATCTGGGCCACTGAGTTGAACCTGAGATTTGTGTACGTGAAGTCAAAGTTCCTTCTCTGACTCGTACAACTCCAGTACGATAAAGTTAAGTGGATAAAAGCACCTTTTTCATTGCCCTCCAAGCACTCGGTCAGGCTTGTAGACTGTAGAAATAGTAGCATCAAAACACAAAAAACTGTCACTCATACAATCAAGTGGTTAAGAAATACAAATGGTTTTTAGCCTAAATAATGATTGAGGATAAGGGCCTATGGAGAATATTTTTTTGTGGAATTACACTTTATGCTTTGTTTAGACAGAAACAGAAACAGGAGGAGACAGAGGAGTCAAAGTGGGACAGGCAGAAGCGGGAATTGAACCCCTGACTTCCGGGGCAGTAAAATGGTATATTTCATTGTAGTCTCATTGGAATATTACCCACTCAACCTTTAACCTTTAATTAACTAGTCAAGTCAGTTAAGGAGAAGTTATTATTTACAATGATGGCCTACGCCGGCCAAACCCGGACGACGCTGGGCCAATTGTGCGCCCCCCTATGGGACTCCCAATTACGGCCTACTGTGATACAGCCTGGAATCGAACCAGTGTGTATGTAGTGATGCCTCTAGCACTGAGATGTAGTGCCTTAGACCTCTGCACCACTCAGGAGCACAACAAACTGTTAATTTAATTCCTTTTCCGTTAATGCTCCCAGTTCCTGGTAAGGTGTTACACACTTAAGTATTGTTACAACACACCATGTAATGTTTCAAATCATCTCAGGATGATGTGTTTCAGTACTCCAGCAAGAAGGTTTTGTCTCCTTCGCAATGGTGGCAGTTCAGTTGCTACCAGTTTTGGTTTTACGAAACACTTCATTTTAACACTACAGTGTCAACGGAGACAAGGTCCACAGCTTTTAATAGGAAGCTTTTGTAGGTATTTAAGAAGAATGGGCAATTATTCATCCATTTTAGTCATCTTTCAGGATACAAGAGGATCTGAGATTTTTGCCTTATGCCTGGTAGCCTCCCAAACCTTAACTTCTCACCCCCTCGCATGGCAGACCAATCAGATCTGTTGATTCCTAGAGGTGATGCATGTTGCCCAGGAGCAAAAGGGACTGTCACGTTAGGTGTCATGACACTGTTTCTGACATGACAGGAAGTTCTAACCTCGTGGCTGAGGTCATTTGTTTTTTAGTTTTATGGACTTCAAGTGAGAACCTAAGTGAATTATCATAAAACATGTATATATTTAATGCAATATCATAGGTATTTCATAAGGCCTTAGTTTGAGTGCCTAGTTTTCCCCTAATATAGGGGCCTGAAACCCATACACGTCACTTTGAACCAAAACCAAGCCTGTCATTATCATATTTCTGCAGGTTGATTTCTATCTTTTTTTAATGTGTTTTTGCTTGTACATTGATTGATACATCTTATGCTAAACAAGATAAATAACATACATTTTTCTAAACTAATCCAATCTGTTAGTTAGATATTTTTTTGATCCGTTACTGAAATGGTTGTTCCAGTTTGAATGGTTTATGTAGCATCCTCACAAAGTTCATAACTCTGGCAGGCATTCTGAATTCAAGTTGTAGGTGAAGAAGAGCTTCAACTGTTTGAGAGCCAACTCTGGGTGGATTCCAATAGGATTTACACATCACTTTGCAAGCCAGCAAAATATGACTTGCAGGTAGGGTTGCAAAATTCTGGGACCTTTCCTGAAATTCCCAGGTTTCCCAGAACTCCCAGGTGGAAGATATCTTGAGTCCTTCAACCAGGATATCTGGGTATTTTGGATAAGTTACTGGAATTTTGCAAACTTTACTTGATGTGGCCTGTAAATAATCAGTGTGAGATATTGTCATACATTTAATTTTAACCTCTTGAGTGTAGGGGGCAGTATTTTGATGTTTGGATGAAAAACGTACCCAAATGAAACGGCCTATTTCTCAGGCCCAGAATCTAGAATATGCATATAATCAGATTAGGATAGAAAACACTCTAAAGTTTCCAAAACTGTCAAAATATTGTCTGTGAGTATAACAGAACTGATATTGCAGGCGAAACCCTGAGGAAAATTCAACCCGGAAGTGTTGTTTTTCCTGAAATCTCTCTGTTCCATAGCCTGCCTTCACTCCATTTAAAGGGATATAAAAAATTATCTTTATGGAACAAAAGGAACATTTATTGTGTAACTGGGAGTCTCGTGAGTGCAAACATCCGAAGATCATCAAAGGTAAGCGATAAATTTTATTGCTATTCTGACTTTCGTGACCAATCTACTTGGCTGCTAGCTGTTTGTAATATTTTGTCTACTGAGAGAGATGTCCTTACATAAACGCTTGGTATGCTTTCGCCGAAAAGCTTTATTGAAATCTGGATTAACAACAAGCTAAACTGTGTTTTGCTATATTTCACTTGTGATTTCATGAAAATTAAATATTTTTTGTCATTTAATTTGAATTTGGCGCTCTGCAATTCAGCGGATGTTGACGAAAATGATCCCACTAACGGGATGGGTGCATCAAGAAGTAACATTCACAAAGAAACTCACTTTTTGAAGGCCACAGGATTGGAAAGGAATGAATTCAGCAACCATGTATCTGTCACAAAAATTATAGTTATGGTTGGTAACTCTAGAATTCACTCAAAAAGCAAGGCACTGTGGGAAATATTTGAATAGGTTTTACACTAAGTAGTGTATTAAGTTAACACTGGTTCCAGTGTGTATATGGTCCCACTCTTTCAGTATTGATTCAGCACTCTGTGTTAATTTAATTTAAGACTGGTTCCAGTGTGTATATTGACCACTCTTTCAGTGTTGATTTAACACTCTCAGTGTTCATTTAATACTGGAGAATTTGCTGTGATAGTCCTCCTATTTATGTTATGAAGAAGAACTTACTGTGTCTCCATAATGATATGTATGCTCGCACTCAAAGAAACAAAGTGGCCACTACTAGATGCAACATATTTTGATTGATTGGTGGAATTGCATTTTATAAGTCTTTATGTGAATTTCCAAAATGAATAACAGTGATAATCCCCAAATAATGTAGTGTGATTTCTTGTACATAATCATCTTAATAATCATCATTTTGGACATTTCTGTACATGCAATACTTGAGTCAGAATATCTCAACACTGGTCGGCTGTTGGTTATTACACAGTATGTCCCTCTCAATAATGATGTATACTGAGTCAATAGTGCCACTGTGCCAGCCATGGATAGCCATAATTTGGCATCTGTGTGCAAACAATCCGACAGACCCCCCTAGTTGGATCTGGTCATTTGTCTAAGCAGAAGCAGGGGGATATATGATATAATGTGGGGGAAATGGGAAGTCATCACTTTGGCCTGGCTGATCCCGCCGCTGCTGCATCTGCAGCCCTGCTTGGCTTTAATGGATTCTGTCAGATTGTGAAATTCAGAACCAAATGTCTCATTATGCCTTGGCACTGTGCCTGGGGTAAGTGCACTGGCCTAGAATCAGCTGCAGTCACAGCAAGCCGGCGAAAACATACATTAAAGACTCAAAACTACACAGTGTCGACTGAAAATTGGTGACGCATATTTAAGCAAGTGGGAATGGCGTTGTCGGAGTAGTGCTTACACTTAACAGATGCTCGGCGGTAAACATGACATAATTGCAGTGATTATGTGCGGTGATTATCGTTTTGTGCACAGGGTGTTCGAGTTACTAAATATTTGCAAGTACCAGTGTGGAGTCTGGGCTGAATTAGTGATCTAAGTAGGCATGCAATTCGGTATCACTTTTATTCCTAATTAGTTGAGTCAACTTTTATCTCTAAGCTTTCATTTTGTGTCTTGTCTGTGTTCACCAGAACGTGTACAGAAATCACAGTTTCTGAGCAATTTTACAAACTTCTGAAAAACATTATACTGACTTTGTTGATGAGCTCCTACCATGGTAGTGTCCTCCTTTCCCATAGGTCTGTTCACGTTTCAGTGGCTACAGTGCTTTGCCCATCAACCCTCAGGGCAAGCAGAGCGCCCGTTCACGTCAAAGGGACCATCGTAGGGCACAACAGACAGGACCCTTGTGCTGCGTCTAGCTTATTTTTAGAGCCTGTTTCCAGAAACTGAAAGCCTGAATAACCGTCCAATTAATGGATGGACTTATTTCCCTTTTCTTCCTTTAATGGCTGCTTTCAGGGCAGTATTATGAAGCCTTTTCCCTGCCAAACACACAACTATGGGCCTTTGTCCATGTGAATGGAGAAGCCCCAGGATAGGCAGGAGATCGGTAAACATCTGTGGATGAGCAGCTGGAAATTTGAGCTAAAGCAGACTTGTACTGAGTTCATGAAGTACAAAGTACACATGCTCTATCAACATGTAGTCTGTAACTTGAAAACAAGTGTATCTGCAACTTGGGTTTTACTGATCACCACCAATTGCGATGTGAGATGTTTTCCCCTCTTTAGTTCTTGGCTGAATCATTCCTACTCTGGTGGCAAATAAACTTCAATAACTAAGCCTATAGCGAAAGTCATTACATTTTTTAAGAAAACACGCACGCACGCACGCACACACACACGCACACACACACAGGATGATACCCATGCTAGCTCCCTCATTAGCATTCTGTTAGAGGTTCCCTTTCAAATGGATTAGTGTCATAGAGCCCGGCGTGCTATGCCATGCCTCCACTGAGGGGTCAGTCCCAATCTTATCTAATCACTATCTCCACTCATTTACCACAAACAGGGAGGCAAAGCTGGCTAGTGGAAGGGGCCGCATGCGCTAGCTAAAGAGGCGGGAAGATGAGAGAATTTGAGCTGACGGGGGGGGGGGTCATCATATCCTAGGAACTACCCCAGGGAGAGGGTATGGGAGTGGGGGAGCTCTTCATGGAGCCTGGGGCTTCTGGGAATGTTGTGGTAGTGGGGGTTTGGAAGCAACACTATGCTATGATCCAGGGAATGAAAATAGATGATGATAGTGGTGTACCTTCTAAAGGACTAGTTGTGGCAGAAAAATAATATTCTGTTAGTACAGATAGTCTTTTCTCCATAATACAGTATAAAATGCAGACACTTTCACTTCACCCTTTATTTGTGACTGATGTGTCAGTGTACACACTATAAGAAACTATTTAACTTCTCTTTGTCTTGAGAGATGGGGCAGAAGACATCGGGGCTTTAGGGGGCTGAGGCAGGTATGTCCCATGGGGCCTGAAAGTGCAAGGTATAGAGCAGAGGATCACTGTTGACCTATCACCTTGCCATGAGAAGCATCCTTTGGGCTTGATTTTCCCACTTTATGGTACCCAGCTGGTAGGGTTGCTAAGAAACAGAGGTAGAGAGAAGAGCTAAATCATTGCTGACTAGTTCCATTCTAGTTTGTTTGATGCCCCCTAGTAAAACTGTATCTTGCTCATATGAAGGGAGCCCAAGAGGGGTGGATGGTGTGTCTTGGGAATTGTTTGTTTATCATAGGTTATATTATGGTTTGAGGTAGGGGATTGAGTTGTTGAAATTGTTGAAGTTCTATATTGACTTTTAGGGATCCAAACTAGTAAGACCTTGAATTTTTGATAAGGTGTCCTCAGCCTTTTGTTGAAAGTATTATACACACACACACACACACACACACACACACACACACACACACACACACACACACACACACACACACACACACACACACACACACGCACACACACACACACACACGCACACACATACTGTGCCTTGTACATGGTCTTGCCTGTTATCTTCCGAAAAAATGACAATGTTGTCTCGGGGGAGACTTTGGATCAATCATCTTATAATTTTTTCCATAGCTGTTGGGCCTCAAGAAAATAAGTTATTTGAATTATTAAAATACACAAAATTGTGACAGACAGGCTTGATTTGGTCTTATGTAGCAACATTTTAAATTGTGTTTTTTTACTTTCGATAAAACTAGAGCTAGGAAATGGTATATCATACACTATAGAACAATGAGAAAGTAATTCTGATTTGAAAGTTGATAAACTTGTAACCCCATTTTGAGAAAATGTCCCTTGAATGTTTTAATACACCTACTGGAGAGCTCTTCTTTGTTTACACCCAACCAATCTCTGTAAGGATTCACATGTGAGGCCATGTGCTAAACAGAGTGAGTACGGTAGTGTACTAAACAACCAAAGATATCAAGACTAAAGGCTGGTTTATACTAGGTCTATTGACATGTTTGTATACAGAAGTCACAGTGACATCATGAACATTCTATAGTCATCCGACATCAAACTTGTCGTTGTCGTTTAAGAAAAATATAAACACAAAAACAACAAATCAAATCAAAAGTATTTATATAGCCCTTCTTACAGCAGCTGATATATCAAAGTGGCTGCATGACATCAGCAGCCTGGTGGTCCAAAATAGCATAACTGGTGTATTTTAACACCAGTAAACCATCTGTTTAAAAATGTATGTAGTATTTGTAAATCTAGCAAACCAGGCAACTAAAAGCCACTTTCTAAACAATGTGTTGGTTAGTTTCTAGCTTATTAGGTAGCTAGCTAGCTAACGTTAAATTAGCTGACTAGCCAGTTCAAATAATGACCATGTCATATAGCTGACAACGTCTTAACATGAGCTAATTTGTATTCATTATTACAGGAAAATAAACTCAAAACAAGATAATTATTTACAGTTTAATGGCAAGCTAATTACAGAAAATAGCTTACGGTTGTGAGTGTGACGAAATAAAAGCAGGGTTGGTCTAACGGGGCGGCAGGGTAGCCTAGTGGTTATAGCGTTCAAACCCCCTAGCTGACAAGGTACAAATCTGTTGTTCTGCCCCTGAACAGGCAGTTAACCCACTGTTCCCAGCCCGTCATTGAAAATAAGAATGTGTTCTTAACTGACTTGCCTGGTTAAATAAAGGTTAAAAAAATTATTATAAAAAATAAAAAAACGTTATATCCTTATTTGACTATGGTGCAGGCCATGTTGTTCTTCACATTAACATCTCTAGTGAACACACACTATATCAAATAAAATCTACATTTATTTGTCACATTCACAGGATACAGAAGGTGTAGGCAGTACAGTGAAATGTTTACTTGCATAGTGGAATCTTTTGTTTAGACATTTAGCTAGCTAAACAATGAACCATAATCCTAACTCATAATGTTACTACCCTGCATGAATCTACAGGTAGCTAAAGCTAACCAACTAGGTTCAATGTTAGCTAGCTAGCTAACATTAGGCTATTACTAGCAATGCAAATGGCTCTGAGATATGAATAATATTACTACGCAAATCATACATGTAATGTTAGCTAGCGAACCAGCCCGCTAACATTAGCTAGCTAACTTGCAATGATAATTACTTTCTGACAAAATGAGAAAAGTATGATATTTGAAAATGTAGCTAGCGAGACTCTCTTACGCGTGTATAGGGATGAACACTTCTCCCTCCTTGTCATGGATACCTTGGTTGCCCTTAGTTTGAAGATGTAATCTGGAGACAGGTGTTTTATACAACAGCCTTCTGTGTGTTCTCTTTTCGATTCTCTCCACATATTTACAATCAAACGCCTGAATTTTCTCCACCTCCTTAGCTATCATACTCTGCTTCCACTGGTCATTCCACTGATTTCAGTGGTCCTCCAGAAAGTGGAGAGCATTAGCAACACTTTTGCAGTTATTTGTAATATTGTTCAAAAAAGCTGCATTGGAAAGGATTACCTACACATATTGAGCAGCTCATGTCATAGACAGAAGCATGCTACATGGCAGACCAATCCGAACTCATCTCTCGGTCATGCCCAGCCCATCCATTATCTCAGCCATGGCTAGCGGGAAAGTTCCTCACCTTTTCTGTGGCAATTGTATTTGTATTTACAAATTGCATACGTTTGTTATTAAAGCACATGTAAGTTCACATGTTACAGAAGGCATTTCTGCCCCCCAAAAAACGTTTTTAATTTTAAAACAAAACGTTTACGTTCAAATGCCTCTCCTGTGAAGTAGTGACGCTCGACATAAGCCTCGTTTCCTGAAACGAGTCCCAATTACACTATAGCTTGAGATGGATAGGAGTCAATTTGCCCTGTCATTAGCTTTTTTCCCTCTAAATAGAATTAGACAATGAATGCGAGGCGTCATTTTTCATGGAATGACTAATCAGATTACGGTATCAACATTAATTTTCAGACAAGTGTCTGTTTGTAATTAAACAAGTTTAAACTGGGTGTATCAAATACCGGACCAGGAAGCCATGTTGTATAATGCACTATTAAATAGAAACCATTTTGGAAATTGATCCACATCGTCAGTGAGTCTTTCAGGTATATGCTGGCAGCCTGTTACATAATATATGATCTCTTTAAAAATCACAAGTTGTGAATACTTTGCTATGGTATCGACAGTTCAGTGTTGTCTTGCTTTGATATTGCGTTGATATAAGGTCAGACTATTTCTTTCATTTCACTGTCAATACTGTAGGTGTTATTCTTGCCTCTTCAGCTTGAATTAAGTTGTGTCTTGAAGTGGTTTGTTGGAAAGAGTTTGTGTGAAGTCATCCTATTCTTGGAATGAGGCCCATTCATTTTCAGTGGGGGAGATGAGTCCATTGTCTGGCAGCGGTAAATTGTGCCCTTGGCTGCAGGAAGCTATGCAAAGCAAAGACTTTGGGATGATTCAGAAATGGATTGGGCTATGATCTAAGGTTCCTGTTGAGTTCTGTGTGACTGTTCCTGATATCCCACAGAAGGAATGTTTAAGTCGATAGAATGATTTACTGGGTTTCTTCGGCAGGGGATAAATGCATTCACTTCTGCAGGGAATGTGTGTACACATCAAATGTGTTCCCTCCCAAAGGCCAAGGCTGTCTCATGTTGAGGTTTTAAAGGTATCGTATTGTTTGAAGTGGTACTGCTTGTTTGAGTTGGTTATTATCCCCTTGGATTGTAGTGGTATGGAAGACTATGTAAATGAGAATTAAATTATTCTCCCCTATGTTCTCTTTCAGTCACAGGTATCACGTTTCCCTCACACATTTATTTTGTAACATTGAGAGTGAGTCACAGAAGTCATATTCACTTTAATGCCTGAGCTATCCACATCCACAGACAATATTACTCAGGTCTTTTGTGTTTGCTGAATGAGTCCTTGAGCCCTATTCAATTGAAACAGGTAACTGAGATAAAAAAAAAATACCATTCTTCCAACAGCGAGAAGCAAGTTTGAATTTAAATGCATTCTACTTGTTTCACTCTGCCATTCTTCTGTTGAGGACATTATTCCAAACATGCACTCTTGAACCCCAAGAAATATAGTGTTTTTGACATATGCTTGCGTTCAGTATATGGGGATAGATTTCTGCCATGTGTACATTATGTTTTGGCAAGTATCTACCTCCATACAGCTTGATTAAATAAGGACCATTGTTTTCATTATTTCTTATCTTATTATTTTTTAAATGTACATTGTACATTGCTCACAGTTATTCACATAGTGTTTACTCCCTGGGTTAACCCTATGGGTAATGTATTGGCTTCTCTGTGACACTTCAGTATATCCAGCCACACCGACAAATCAATAAGTTATTTAATTTTCTATTTCATCAATTAGCAGACAAATTAATCTAATCATATACTGAAGCTAAAATTAGAAGATACTTCAAGAGCATACAATCTAAGAAGGAACTAGTACCACGGGAGATGCGGCGACATTTACGATTTTTACTAAAGGCCACATTCAACAATGTCAGCCACCAAACGTTGGCAAACGGGTTGAGCGCTGATCAAATTTCAGTGGGTGATATACATATTAAAGGGAAATTTCACCCTGGCTCTGCCATGGCATATAGTAAATTCTACATAAAAAAAACAGTTTTTTTTCACCATAAACAATTATCTAAACCACAAGCTAGAAATAGCACATTTTAATTTCACTGGTAGAATCAGGATGTTTCGACTCCCTGTGTATTTGTGAACCACAAAGTGAACCACAAAGTCCCGTATTCATAGCGAATGCTGATAGCGCCAGCTAGGTAGAGGTAATGTGCCCACAAACTTAAATAATGGCATTGTTAACTTCGAACGACCAACACACAGGTATTTCAGGATTTTTCTAGGCAATATTTTTTGTTTGTTTTACACTGGTTAACATCATGCCCGTGTGATTCAGCCAGTGGTTTGCGGCTATTAAGAATGATGCGGTCACCAAAGATTATCAGAGGGATTTTCAGGCTGAACTGATGAGGAATACATTTCAAAGACAGCTGAGAAGTGATGCGATACCATCGTGTTCATCTTCCTTCACAACAAAATGGAAGAATATCAATTAGAGGTAACCTAACATTAGCTACCTTGATAGCCTAGCTGGGTAATTTAGCTAGCTAGCGTTACGGTCCTGTACTGAACTCTGAAAGCCATCAGCTAAGTCATATAGCTAGCTATCTTTTGGGATACACACAGTCAATCAATTTCGACCATGCCATGGTAGTCACTGCATGACTGGTCACTGCCTTTAGCAGAGTTAACATGTTTGTTTGTTTGTTCGTTCTATCTTTGACTGACGTTAGCTAATGTAAGCTGGCTAATGTTACCAAATAAGAGTATCTACATTTAGTAGCCATCTATTCCACCCTTGTCTGGAAAACAATCTGTTAGTAAAAATAGAATTGTCGATATAGCAAACTCACTCTCTGTTTGTGTGTTGGTAGCAATGATGAATGTGTATAAATCGTCTGGTTGGTTAGTTGGTTCTCAGCCAGTCCCAACTGGCTAGCGATCTTGCTTCCAATTTAGACACTAGTTAACAGCAAGCTGACAATATTGAAATGTCCATGTTAGGTATGCTTAACTAGCCCGTCTAATAGAGATCAAAACAATTAATTGAGTGGTTAAATTGTGTATTGTTGTATATTTTGTTGTATGTGGTATAGAATCTGATTCCACCAACATGCGCTCCCAACACCTAGCTCTGCACAAGCTGAATGTAAGTTGGCCAAAATATTTTAAGCTGACGGCTAAGATAGCTCAATTTCCATTAAGCATGGTATAAACATGAATTGGATACTGTTTGTATGGTTTGGGTTTGTGTTATGGGGTTACAGGTGGTTTGAGGTAGCCTGAGGACCACAGAGTATCTTCCAGACGATGTCATCAATTTAGTCTACCCCTCTTCTCATTTGACCTTTTTTTTGTAAAACTCAGGTTATCTGGAGTGATTCCACAGTGCCTTGCTGAAAAATAGTCCAAAGCGGGGGCATTTCGGGTAAACAAGCATAAGGGAGCGGACACACCTTGTGGTTATGGAACACACCAAGATGGTGAGACAGAAACCAGGAAGGGACACTGACAGTAATGATACAACCACCTCATTCTTCTCTGCAGATTTTTAAAACACAATGCAAAGACATGTCTACAAAATTCCCCTGCAAAGGGCTACTATTGACAAGAATGATCTGTCAAAGTCAATGGGCTGGAGGAGGTTTACAGATAGTACATTGAGTTGAGGAGTTGTACAGGGTTGTGCTTAGACAGTAAATGTATTGTGTATGAGTGCGATTGAGGTGCCTTTTCTCCTCATGGCACCTCATGGTCCCTTCCACCAAAAGAGTAAAATGCTAACACCACAACCATGCCTTTCCAGGAGACATGCAGTACCCACAAATCTTCTGCACGAGAACTGAACAGTTGGTGGTTAAGAAGCCCTACACCACTTTCGGCAGTCTTATCCAGTTGGCCGTTTTCCGCAGACAGGTCAAGCCCATCACCATAAGCACAAAGAATCTCACCTTCCCCAGCCCACCATTGCCAGTGTACCGAAGTCTGATAAAGGAGTATGGCTGCGTTTACACAGGCAGCCTAATTCTGATATTTTTTTCACTAATCAGATCAGTTCTGAAAAAGACCTGAAGTGATTAAGACCAGTTAGTGGAAAAAAGGTAAGAATTGGGCTGCCTGTGTAAACACAGCCAGTATGGCTCAGCATAAGACCATGTAGAACAGGGGCCTCTAACCCTGTTGCTGTGGAGCTTCCCTCCTGTAGGTTTTCACTCCAAACCCAATTGCAACTAACCTGGTTCAGCTTATCAACTAGCTGATAATTAGAATCAGGTGTGCTAGATTAGGGTTGGAGTGAAAACCTGCAGGATGGTAGCTCTCCAGCAGCAGGGTTGGAGAGCCCAAAATAAATACCCTAAATAAATATGGATAATTTCGATCAATTTTCAAAATGTGTCTGCCCTTATGTATTCACAGAAGATATGTATATAAGCTGTATAGGGCTCTGTAGCATCAAACAGATGCTAGACATTCAGATATTCAAAGAATGCTTGTTTATTTATAAAAATCTAAAATACCAGAGAGTGTAAACAATTTAATGCTAACTCAAGAGTACTGGGTATTCAACAACAATGTTATATGTTAAAAGTAATTTTTTGGGTATGAACAGTGTAGTACAGTTCCGTGTGTCCAAATGTGTCTCAGCTTTAGAGACACACAACTGCAAAGAACTGTAGTTACAGATTGTTACACCAGATAATGTGATTTACCCAAAGATTTTTGCTGAAATCTTGTCTATTTCAAGTTCTCTCATTGATTGAGACAGATGGGTGTCCATCCCAAAGTGCTGCATGCCATGATGACAGAGATTTGACTCGATCAGACAGTGAGAAGACACTAGACAAGATGGCAGTGCATATATTGTTGGATTACTTTATGGAGAAAAGAAGTATAACAGAGCATTTTCTAAATTCAAACTGACCCCCTGCAACTGGACACTGACATTTTATGAGACTCCTGTTTCCCCTAATCAAAGACAGCATCGCTAAGGTTGGTCGAAAATTCTCTGTGCTACACCAAACAGTTCCTATCCTGTAACTCCCAGTCATGGATACCAAAAATATTTGGTTAAATCACATTATCTGGTGTAACAATCTGTAGCTAAGAGAACTGGTTATCAGCAGATGATGAGATAGGTGGTCATGATGAAATTGCCATTCCGAAGAAACATGCAGTAAGTATGTAAGTGTTGTCATGATCAAACTGCCATCTGCTTGAAATCCAGCATAATGTCTAATCCCTTGAGAGGGATACAGTTCACAGGATACAGTTCTGCTACAATGAAACACGGAGGCGAAGGAAGTCTCTTTCTGTACCTAGAATCCAGGTACAGAAAGAAGAAGCCCAGGCACCACATGATATTGTCTGTAAGGCGAAAACAAAAAGACTATACAGTTTGAACAACAGTTGAACCGAGACAGCATAACAGCAAGATTAGGGCAGACTAGTTGAACATGCATACATATGCACAAGTACAGATATTACATGTAAAACAATATCTAGCCAAATAGAAATAAATATGGCATAACCCTCAGCTTTTGCACACTGACCAGACTGCACAAATGAGCCTAGGTAGGTAGACAGTATCTACCTTCAGCCATGTCTATCAGGTATGCTTAGGCACATTTTTTAAATAGTAAAAGCAGCTTCAGTTTTAGAGATTTACAACAGTAAATTGTTGTATTATTGTTTCTCCTCACTGTTTTCTAGTAGTCTAAAACTTTGCACATACACTGATGCCATTTAGTGGCCAAGATCTAAATTGCACCTGGGCTGGAATAATACATTATGGCCTTTCTCTTGCATTTCAAAAATGATGGTACAAAAAAATACAAAATAATGATTTTTTTTTCTTTGTATTATCTTTTGCCAGATCTATTGTGTTATATTCTACTACATTCCTTTCACATTTCCATAAACTTCAAAGTGTTCCCTGTCAAATGGTACCAATAATATGCATATCCTTGCTTCAGGGCCTGAGCTACAGGCAGTTAGACTTGGGTATGTCATTTTAGGTGAAAATAAAAAAAAAGGGGCTAATCATTAAGAGTTTAACAAGAGTTCTGTCCGTGGTGCTGAATGAACAGTGTACTTTTCCCTCTGTGTTGTTCATTGCATGTTTAATAATGAAAATACCTACCAAAAGGAGAACATGGATATGGTTTATTCTGTGCATGTTAAAAAAGTAACATAAGTAGCATATCTGGATGTGATTTACAATAGATATATCTGTCAACACCCATGTATAATCCTGTAATATGATTCTGGCCCACAGTGGCAAAAATATATTCTAATGTGGCCCTCCATTGAAAATAATTACCCAGGCCTGCAATAGCCCATAATGACAAAGCAGAAACAGATTTTTAGACATTTTTGCAAATGTATGAAAAAATAAAAAACTGAAATATTACATTTACATATATGTATTCAGACACTTTACTCAGTACTTTGTTGAAGCACCTTTGGCAGTGACTACAGCCTTGAGTCTTCTTGGGCTCCCTGGTGGCGCAGTGGTCTAAGGCACTTTATCTCAGTGCTAGAGGCGTCACTACAGACCCTGGTTTAATTACAGGCTGTATCACAACCGGCCGTGATTGGGAGTCCCATGGGACGGTGCACAATTGACCCAATGTCGTCCAGGTTAGGGTTTGGCTGGCGTAGTCCGTCATTGAAAATAAGAATTTATTCTTAACTGACTTGCCTAGTTAAATCAAAATTAAATAAATTACGCTACAACCTCGGCACACCTTTATTTGGGGAGTTTCTCCCATTCTTTTCTGCAGATCCTCTCAAGCTCTGTCAGGTTGGATGGGTAGCATTGCTACACAGCTAATTTCAGGTCTCTCCAAAGATGTTCGATCGGGTTCAAGTCCGGGCTCTGGCTGGGCCACTCAAGGACATTCAGTGAGGGATGGGGGCCAGAGCACGAAGCACCACCCAACACAAGTTGTAGTCTTTCAAAGGCTGGAAGACGTCCATCGCTGTCATCCATCGCTGTTGTCCATCGCTGTCGTCCATCGCTGAAAGACGTCCAATGGCACTACACTAACATGTATAGTGCGATCAGTATAAGATAGTCTTCGGAAAATTCCACAAAGCAGGACTACATGTATTTTTAGATCTCGCTCCCCCCATCAATACAACGTAAGTCATCATAGGGTGTATCATTCAGAGCCCAAAGTCTTGACCTGCCTTCCTCCTGGGCAATTATATGTGAAACACATCTCACTGTCCTAGAAATGCCTCAGACATGATGAAAGCAAGCCCAGATTCCCCCAGGGTGAAATTCCCCTTTAAGGTTACCGTTCCTCTAGAATTACCAAATGGGCTGATTTGGAAGGTGTTTCAAACAAACAGAGTGTATCCCCAATGACCCCATATGTTTATTCACTAGTTTGTTGTAGTTGAGATTTCTGTCTTGGGTTGTGCGATCATTTCTGCCCAGCAAGTGTGTGATAATGTGTGTACTGCGTAGATCTGACTTCATGATGAATTCCAGTATGATCAATCAATTATGATATTGCTGTGTTGTAGTCTGAACTTTGAGACTCCATGTCAGTGACTGAATGGGTATGTTTTGTCACTACCTACCTCAACTCAACTGAGGCTGTCTTAATATGGACACCGTACAGATGGCCTGTTTACCTACCTTGTGATAAGTCACAGTGCTTATTTTCCATCCTTTGACTGGAATGCATCAGGCTTTATGGCAGCTGCAGTCACATCACTGGGGATCCTCTAGTCATAGCCTTCTCAACTAAACAAATAGAGAGACTTAGCTCCACACACTTCTGCACTGTTAGCATAGTCTTATAGGTTTCCGTTGTGGTGGGCTCTTGGCGGTGGTGGAGTGTGTGTGGATTTACATGTGGACAGTAGAACTGTATCATAATTCAAGACTGTCTGTTGTAAGAGGTTATTTGTCTCTTTCAATCTCTGACTCAGGTTGTGTCCCAAATGGCACCTTATTCCAGGGCTGGCTCTAGGCTTTTGGGGGCCCTAAGCGATAGCTGAGTGAGCGTGACAAACAAAATCAATGGAGGTCAGGGCCCCTGGGCACGTGCCTTGCGTGCCTGATTCGGCCATGATTACAATGAGTTTAGATACCTGGCTAGACTAACTTACAAATCTAAAAATGTTTAGCTGGCATGGCTAATTGAGTGACTGACGTAACGAGCGAAAAACTGCTGATGCACAACCAAACTTCGAAGTTGCACCCTGTGTATTCTACTATTCTAACTCTCAACAGTAAGTTGAGACCCCAACTGAGTTCCAAAAAATGAAAAAAATGTAATGTTGCAGTTTTAACTTTGACACGTACCAACAAGGGGGTGTGATCATTCTACAGTTGTCCCTGGAGCATACGCTCAAACCAGTGTGATTCGAACGCTTATTTAGAACGTCCGGTTTCGATTGACGCAACAGTCAGCGTTTGAGCTTGCCACACTGTTTTTTTTCCCAGAAACAGTTTGCACAAACAAAGTACTTACAAAGTTATGTCCTGATTGTGACCAGTTTATTTTTGGATGCAATGTTCAGACATTCACAGAAGTAGCGACAGCATAACACAATCATCCAAACCGGAAAATATAGGCTACATTAGTCCTAGAGCTAACTGAGGAAAGATTGACGTACACATACGGTCATATTTAGCTAACTCTGACAGAAAACACAATGTGAATTAGCTAATAGCAATTACTATTTACAATTCATCACATCACAGGTGAACTCACCATTGATCGAAATAATTGAGTAAAACACTTTCTAAAAATAAAAGTAATCCAACGATGGGTAGTTTGTGGGCACCACAATGTTTGTCTTTTCGCGTCAACCAAAGATAAGAAGAGGAGACAAGATGAGATAGGTATGTTTGTACTGTAGCATGCATGTTAAAGGCGTGAGTTGTCTATGATCGTTCACTTCCGGAAGTTTACTTGAAAGATGAGTGAACCATTCCTTCACCTCATTATAACCTATTTGGTCTGACAGATGTTTATGTGACACCCAGAATGCATTGTATAATGTCAAAAAACATGGCGCCACACATATCTGGCAAATTGCTTAGCATTAGCTCGTCATGACCAGTACAACCTTCAAGAAAGTATTGTAGGTGTCCATTACAATCTACGCAATAATCAGAATGCAGTATTTGTCACCAGTACTTGAAAACATGTGAATAAAACTGTAAATACATTATGCTCCATATATACATACATACATACATACATACATACATACATACATACATACATACATACATACATACATACATACATACATACATACATACATACATACATACATACATACATACAGTTGAAGTCGGAAGTTTACATACACTTAGGTTGGAGTCATTAAAACTCATGTTTCTACCACTCCTCAAATGTCTTGTTAACAAACTATAGTTTTGGCAAGTCGGTTAGGATATCTACTTTGTGCATGACACAAGTCATTTTTCCAACAATTGTTTACAGACAGATTATTTAACTTGTTATGGCTGCAATCCCGATATCGGGATAAGTGTCATCAACAACCGCTGAATAGCATAGCGCTACATACAATAAATATTACTATAAATATTTATATTCATGACATCACAAGTGCAATATAGGAAAACTCAGTTTAGCCTTTTGTTAATCCACCTGTCGTTTCAGATTTTAGAATTATGCTTTACAGCGAAAGCAATCCAAGCGTTTGTGTAAGTTTATCGATCGCACGATAAAACATTAAGTACACTTAGCATCAGGTAGCTCGGTCACGAAAATCAGAAAAGCAATCAAATTAATTGTTTACCTTTGATGACCTTTGGATGTTTTCACTCACGAGACTCCCAGTTACACAACAAATGTTCCTTTTGTTCCATAAAGATTATTTTTACATCCAAAATACCTCTGTTTGTCTGTCGCGTTATGTTCAGAAATCCACAGGAAAGAGCGGTCACGACAACGCAGAAAAATTCCAAATAGTTTCCATAATGTCCACAGAAACATGTCAAATGTTTTTTATAATCAATCCTCAGGTTGTTTTTAAAATATATAATCGATAATATATCAACTGCAAATGTCTTTCACAGTAGGAGAGGGAAAAGCAATACCTATCCAAACTTTGTTGTGCGAGCAAAACTCATGTGACCACTTGACACAATGTTATCGTTCTGGCTAATTTTTCGAAATAAAAGCCTGAAACTATGTCTGAAGACTGTTGACACCTTGAGGAAGCGATAGGAAAAGGAATCTGGTTCATATCCCTTTAAATGGAGTAAAGGGAGGCTATGGAACATGGAGTTTTCCAAATAGAAGCCACTTCCTGCTTTGATTTTCCTCAGGGTTTCGCCTGCTATATCAGTTCTGTTATACTCACAGACAATATTTTGACAGTTTTGGAAACTTTAGAGTGTTTTCTATCTAATACTAATAATACTATGCATATATTAGCAACTGAGACTGAGGAGCTGGCCGTTTACAATGGGCACCTTTTCATCCAAGCTACTCAATACTGCCCCTGCAGCCATAAAAAGTTAACTTATAATTCACTGTATCACAATTCCAGTGGGTCAGAACGCGTCTTACTTACTTGTGTCATGCACAAACTCGATGTCCTAACCAACTTGCCAAAACTATAGTTTGTTAACAAGAACTTTTTGGAGTGGTTGAAAAAAAGTTTTAATGACTCCAACCTAAGTGTATGTAAACTTCCGACTTCAACTGTACGTTTTCTGCAGTTCTGCACATTTTTGCCATGGGGTGGAGAAAAAAGGTTATATTTGTATAACAAATTTCCTTAAATTCTACCCATTTTTGCGATTGGGTGATCAGGACCCTCTGTAATTTGGAGGTCAGGGCCCTGCGTGACTGGTCGGTATTCGGCTATAATTACTACAAGTTTAGCTAGCTGGCTAGACTAATATACCAATTAAAAAAGTGGTAACTGACATGGCTAATTGAGTGATGTCAGTGACTGACATAACAAAATAAAAATTGCAGATGCACAACCAAATTTCGAACTTGCACCTTGTGTATTCTACTATTCTAATTCTCACAACATTAAGTTGAAACCCCAACTGAGTTCCTTTTGGAATGTGGGGCCCTATGTGACAGCTTATGTCGCTCATGTCTGCAGCCGGCCTTGCCCTATTCCCTATGTATATGGTTCCTGGTCAAACATAATGCACTATATAGGAAAAAGGGTGCCAGTTAGGATGGTGACCCAGTTTTCTGCTGACCTCTCTCACCAGGACCTCTTTGACAGTCTCCATCCATGTATATGTAGTGAATACGGCCTAAGACCTATTGATATCATCTTTGTGGAGTGGCCACATGAAAGTGCTTGAAGTGATAAGCACCCTTAAACCAACAGCTTTTTAATCAAAATAATGTGTGTCAAGCTCTACTATTTAAACACTTTAGTTTTCGAGAGGGCTCGAGTGTGTTTGTGACAACAAGTGTAAACAAACTTGAGCAATAATATTTTTCCAGTTTAACCCCTAGTAGACCCGTGGGATGTATATTCATATCACATTTATTTATGACAATAACATATTTATTTAAATCACAATGACTTTAGAACAGATTCATCAACAATCAATAATGACAATCAATAATCAACAATCAATAATCAATAATATACACACAATATTTAGAGAGCTTGGGGTGGCAGGGTAGCCTAGTGGTTAGAGCATTTGACTAGTAACCGGAAGGTTGCAAGTTCAAACTCCTGAGCTGACAAGGTACAAATCTGTTGTTCTTTCCCTGAACAGGCACTTAACCCACTGTTCCTAGGCCATCATTGGAAATAAGAATTTGTTCTTAATTAACTGACTTGCTTAGTTAAATAAAGGTAAAATAAAAATAGTTATTTGTTCTCTACCTATATAGTACTCTAAGTACCCCAATTCATGTGGTTAAGTTCAAAAGAATACTTGTTTGTGTGTACCTAGTGCAGTCCCCTCTATATTGCTCGTCCAACAACCTTCAAATACAGAAATTACATTTAATCAAATTGCTCATGTTATTCACTTTGGCATCATCAGGCTCTCTTTGGAGTCGCCCTTGACATGTGTTTGTTAATTAAAGACATGCAGGAGTACCTCCCAGGCCTTTTAATCTAGTGCCCCCCCGTTTTGTCAGTCTTGCCACCGTGGCAATTTGTCATCGACTCAGATGAAAGTCATCAAGCTGGTAATCAGGACAGCCTTTTCGCTTTTCTCTTTTATCCCCCCCCACCACCACCACCCCCCCCCACCCGACCCAACCCAGAGATGCATAGCACACAGAATGGTAGCATGAATAGGCATCCCCCTTTCAAAGAATTATGGGGGAGGGAATCAAAGCTCTTTTCCCCACTAACAGGCTCCTTAGATACAATCTCTGGGTGACCTTTTTTTCCTCTGGGAAGTAATACAGCCCACCACTGACAGCTCACAGCTCACTGACAGTCACTTTGTACTAAAAGAAACCCTCCAATGACATGCATTTTCCATGAGTCGGAAATACAATACAAGAAGACAGAATTTGCATTCATGTAATTTCCTTACATTGACTAGCCTCCATGCTAGCCCCAACAGCAGCAGTGTGGTGTCATAGAGTTGAAGTGCATTAGGTAGAACTGAGTTGAGCCAAACAGTGAGCTTGACACATACATCACCAGAAATCCAACCAACCATTCATACTAATGAGATTAACAGCTAGACCTGGTGACATATGGCTAATTCAAAACCCTGGGCTTTGTTTTTATGCAGTAATTTCTGTCGCAAAATATTTGGCTGATTCATATGGTGTTGTTGGCTAATCCTCTGGCCTTTGGGTAAGTGGGCAACTCTTCTCATATACTACCGATGCTTTTAATCATGCTAATGTTAATGGGTTGGTAGAGTAAGATGCCGGCGCTCTAATTAAGGTGGAGAATATTCTAGTTGTTCCCATCCAATTTTCTTCCACTGTGGTAATTGGGATTGCTTTCTGAGGCATTAGGATGACTTGGCGGGCAGGTGCAGATATGAAGTCTCCCTGACGTTGAAGAAAGGCAGAATTCCGAAACTCATTTCTGACTTTGATAGAAAGATGATTCGCTCATGTGCGCAGCCAGAGAGCAGTGAGGCTTGCTTTATCCTCGCCGAGTCTGTCTCTGTGTAATTTTTTAAATTGGGCTGAATCTAAAAAGGGAAACATTATCTCCTATACACCCTTACAACCAAGCAAGAGACACTCTCCTAGATCCTTTACAAAGCTTTCAATATTTCTCTCCTCACACTAAGTCATTTGATTTGAGAGTCAAATCAGTATTTGCCACCGTTCAGTCATGATAGGGGAAACAGACAGATTAGCTGGAAATTAGTTGGAAATTAAACCACCTGCTCATATCCTGTAGTGTTTCGGCGGCAGACATGGCTTCAAATACTGTTTCACATTTTTGGTTCAGTTGCGCCAGGCAAGCTCAATCAAGCCCAGATACAGTATTTGAAATGGTTTCAAATATTATTTGAACCCCCTATTTAGTTAGTGACCGCCTCAAAGAGCTCAAGACAAACGACACGTCTCTGAAACAGCGACCTAATAGCACTTTCGTTCATTTGCTTTATATATCACAGGGCAATGTGTTCCCCATGATAACCTTGATGTTACCACAGTGATGGATATGGCCAGCACCTGGCCGCACCATTCTGGCACATTGTGACATCTCCTATAACCTTACCTGATTGTCTCCTATGACATGTCACTTTATTATGGTATTAAGCTAATTTACCATGAGATTCTATAGGATGATCAGTCAACATTAGAGAGAAAGCCCACGTTGCTCACTGTCACCCAGATATTGATGTGTAAATACCAGGGGGGAACGACTGCCCCCTCTCATCGAAAACAGGATGATGGCGTGCAGTGGCTCTTGACCAATTCTGCTATTTTGTGTTAGTTTTTTTACACAGATCTTAAAATGTTTTGTACATAATGTCTCCGCCATCATTTCCTATATCTAACTAACCTTGATCTGTACGAAAATGTCCTCTTCATCGAGTCGGCAGCTCTGGAAGTTCTGCTTACTCTGGACTAGGCCCTAATCTCCTGGTTTCAAAAGAGGAAGTGACGGCAAAATAGAGGCAGGTGAGGCGGCCTCCTGACGAGACTACGTCGATAAGCAAATAGACCGCCATTGCCCTCTGTTCTATTGGCGAACCTGCAATAGCTGGAGAAAAAACTGAATGAGCTATCCTATCAACGGGACCTGAAAAACTGTAATATCCTATGTTTCTCAGAGTTGTGGCTGAACGATGACATGGATATACTGTACATCTCGCTGATATTTATATGCATCTTCAAGACAAAGGGGAGGGTTGTGTCTCTTTGTTAACAACAGCTGGTGCGCGATCTCTAATGTTAAGGAATTGTATGAAGTTTCTGCTTGCCTGAGTTAGAATAACTCATGATAAGCTGCAGACAATCCTATTTATCATCTACATTTTTCATAGCTATCTATTTACCTCAGACAATCTGCACCTGCAGGATTGTCTGAGACCAGCCACCCGGACAGCTGATGAAACTGTGGGTTCGCACAACCAAAGAATTTCGGCACAAACTGTCAGAAACCATTTCAGGGAAGCTCATCAACTGTAGATGCTCGCTGTCCTTACCAGGGTCTTGACCTGACTGCAGTTTGGCGTCGTAACCGACTTCAGTGGGAAAATGCTCACCTTCGATGGCCACTAGCATGCTGGAGAAGAGTTCTCTTCACAGATGAATCCTGGTTTCAACTATACAGGGTAGATGGCGCCGTGTGGGCTGGCGGTTTGCTGATGTCAAAGTTGAGAACAGAGTGCACCATGGTTGCGGTGGGGTTATGGTATGGGCAGGCATAAGCTACAGACAACGGCAATGGCAATTTGAATGCACAGAGATATAATGATGAGATCCACCGCCATGTTTCAGGATGATAATACATAGCCCCATGTCGCCATGATCTGTACACAACTCCTAAAAGCTGAAAATGTCCTCCTTTTTTCCATGGCCTGCATACTCACCAGACATGTCGCCCATTGAGCATGTTTGGGATGCTCTGGATAGACGTGTAGGACAGCGTGTTCCAGTTCCCGCCAATATCCAGTAACTTCACAAAGCCATTAAAGGGGAGTTGGACAACATTCCACAGGCCACAGTCAACACTGATCAACTCTATGTGAAGGAGATGTGTCACGATACATGAGGAAATTAGTGCTCACACCAGATACTAACTGTTTTTTTGATCCCCGCCCATACCCTTCTTTTAAGGTATTTGTGACCAACGGATGCATATCTGTGATGTGATATCATGTGATATAATTTAGTCTGACTGATTCCCTTATCTGAACTATAACTCTGTAAAACGTTGAAATTGTTGCATTTTGCGTTTATATTTTTGTTCAGTGTATTATGATCACTCTATGGTAAGGGGAGACTCTCTCGAACACAATGGTGTTCTCCGTTTTGCTCTACGACCTCCACAAATATGTCAAGAGACTCCTCTGAAGTCGGTACTGTCGATGTGTCAACTTCTGTTTGGTAGCGTCTAAACCATTTGGGCTGCAAACATTTGGAAAGTATGAAAGTAGATTTGTGCCCACTCAAAAAAAGAGGTAAATATGTGAAAAAAATATACATTTTTTTATATCTCCTTGATTTAGGACAGACACTTCAAAACCTTGTTTCTTATGATATATTTTTTGACTGTCCTTTTTGCCATTTATGAATGAGTTATTGAATGTGTTTCTATGGGCTTTAGTAGTAAAGGCCAAATATATATATATATATATATATATATTTTTTTTTTTTTTTTGTATACCTAAAGGTGTTCTAAATTTTTTATCAAATAGCTAAATGATCCATAGTATGACCATACAATGGATCATCAATATGATCTAAAAACCTTCTACAGTATGCTTACTTCGAGGCAAGCAACACTGAACCATATATGAGAGCACCTGCTGTTCCAGACTCTGTGTAATCTGTCTTCCAGTAGCCAATGTGAGTAATATCTTTAATTAAACAGGTTAACATTCGCAACAGAAGGAATACCAGGATGCTTACTCAGGGCATGCCTTGACCAGTTGGCAAGTGTCTTCTTTGACATTTTCAACCTATCCCTGACCCGGTCTGTAATACAAACTTGTTTCAAGCAAACCACTATAGTCCCCGTGCCCAAGAACTCCAAAATAACCTGCCTAAATGACTATCGCCCTGTAACTGTAACATCTATAACCATGAAATACTTTGAAAGGCTGGTCATGGCTCACATCAACACAGACTCCCTGGATCTACTTCAATTCACAAACCGCCCCAACAGAATCACAGATGATGCAATCTCTATTGCACTCCACACTGCCCTCACCCACCTGGACAAAAGGAATACCTATGTAATAATGATGTTCATTGACTACAGATCAGCATTCAACACCATAGTCCCATCCAAGCTCATCACCAAGCTCGGGACTGAACACCTCCCTCTGCAACTGTATCCTGGATTTCCTGGACTTCTTGATGAGACGCCCCCAAGCCATGAGGGTAGGCAACAACACATCCGCCCACACTGACCATCAACACGGAGGCCTCTCAGTGGTGTGTGCTTAGTCCTCTCCTCTACTCCTTGTTCACCCACGACTGAATGACTGCGCATGACTCCAACACCATCAAGTTTGTTGACGACACAATGGTGGTAGGACTGATCACTGATAACAATGAGACAGCCTATAGGGAAGAGTTCAGAGACCTGGCAGTGTGGTGCCAGTACAACAACCTCAACATCAGCAAGATAAAGGAGCTGATCGTGGACTACGGGAGACAGAGGGGCGAGCACACCCCCCTCTACATCGTTGGGGCCATAGTGGAGTGGGTCGAGAGCTTTATGTTCCTCTGAGTCCACATCAATAAGGAATTAACATGGTCCACACATGCCCACACAGTTGTGAAGAGGGCATGACAGCTCCTCTTCCCCATAAGGAGGCTGAAAACATTTGGCATGGGCCCTCAGATCCTGAAAAGGTTCTACAGCTGCACAATTGAGAGCATCTTGACTGGCTTCATCACTTCTTGATACAGCAATTGCAAGGCACCCGGCCGCCATCAAGGACCTCTATACCAGGCGGTGTCAAAGGAAGGCAAACATTTTTTGTCAAAGACTCCAGTCACCCAAGCCATTGACTGTTCTCTCTGCTACCGCATGGCAAGCTGTACCAGTGCACCAGTTCTGGAACCAACAGGACCCTGAACATCTTCTACCCCCAAGCCATAACACTGCTAAACAAGACTGCTAAATAGCTAAAAAAATGGCTACCCAGACTACCTGCATTGACCTTACTTTTGCACTAACTATCTTGCGCTTGCTCCATGCACACACACTGGACTCTACTCACACACACATACTTACACTGGCACCCCAACACGCACATACACACTCACACACACACCACACGCTGCTGCTACAGTCTATTATCTAACCTGTTGCCTAGTCACCACTATACCTACAGTATATGTACACTACCGGTCAAAGTTTTAGAACACCTACACATTTTGTCTTTATTTATACGATTTTTTACATTGCAGAATAATAGTGAAGACGTCAAAACTATGAAATAACACAGACTGTATGGAATCATGTAGTAACCAAAAAAGTGTTAAACAAATCAAAATGTATTTTATATTGAGATTCTTCAAAGAGCCACCCTTTGCCTTGATGACAGATTTACACACTCTTGGCATTCTCTCAACCAGCTTCATGAGGTAGTAACCTGTAATGCATTTCAATTAACAGGTGTGCCTTGTTAAAAGTTCATTTGCGGAATTTATTTCCTTCTTAATGCGTTTGAGCATTTCAAGAACTTGAACATTTCATCAAGTGCAGTCGCAAAAACCAACAAGCGCTATGATGAAACTGGCTCCCATGAGGACCGCCACAGGAATGGAAGACCCAGACTCTGCTGCAGAGGATAAGTTAATTGGAGTTACCAGCCTCAGAAATTGCAGCCCAAATAGATGCTTCACAGAGTTCAAGTAACAGACAACATCAACTGTTCAGAGGAGACTGTGTGAATCAGGCCTTCATGGTCAAATTGCTGCAAAGAAACCACTACTAAATGACACCAATAAGAAGAAGAGACTTGCTTGGGCCAAGACACGAGCAATGGACATTAGACTGGTCGAAATCTATCCTTTGGTCTGGAGTCCAAATTGGAGATTTTTGGTTCCAACCGCCGTGTCTTTGTGAGACGGGTGAACAGATGATCTCTGCATGTGTGGTTCCCACCATAAAGCATGGAGGAGGAGGTTTTATGGTGTGGGCGTGCTTTGCTGCTGACACTGTAAGTGATTAATTTAGAATTCAAGGCACACTTAATCAGCATGGCTACCACAGTATTCTGCAGCGATATGCCATCCCATCTGGTTTGCGCTTAGTGGGACTATCATTTGTTTTTCAACAGGACAATAACCCAACACACCTGCATTTTTACCAAGAAGGAGAGGGATGGAGTGCTGCATCAGATGACCTGGTCTTCTCAATCCGTCGACCTCAACCAACTTGAGATGTTTTTTGATGAGTCGGACCACAGAGTGAAGGAAAAGCAGTCAACAAGTGCTCAGCATATGTGTGAACTCCTTCAAGACTGTTGGAAAAGCATTCCAGGTGATGCTGGTTGAGAGAATGCCAAGAGTGTGCAAAGCTGTTGTTTTTGACCGGTAGTGTACATCTACCTTAATTACCTCTTACCCCTGCACAATGACTCAATACTGGTACTCCCTGTATATACAGTGCCTTCAGAAAGTATTCATACCCATTGACTTATTCCTCATTTTGTTTTGTTACAAACTGTATTGAAAATGGATCAAACTTTTTTTATCACCCATCTACACACAATACCTCAAAATGACAAGGTAAAAACATGTTTTTAAAAATGGCAACACATTTACAGAAATACACTACATATACGAAAGTATGTGGAAACCCCTTCTAATTAGTGGATTCCTCTATTTCAGCCACATCCGTTGCTGACAGGTGTATACAATTGAGTACACAGCCCTGCAATCTCCATTGACAAACATTATTGGCAGTATAATAGCTTTACTGAAGAACTCAGTGACTTTCAATGTGACACCGTCATAGGATACCACCTTTTCAACAAGTCAGTTCGTAAAATGTATGCCCCGTTAGCGCTGCCCCGGTCAACTGCAAGGGATGTTATTGTGAAGTTGAAATGTCTAGGAGCAACAATGGGTCAGCCGCGAAGTGGTAGGCCACACAAGCTCACAATGCAACCTCCAAGTGCTGAAGCACTCTGCGAGTAAAAATTGCATTCTCTGGAGTGATGAATCATGCTTCACCATCTGCCATTCCGACGGACAAATCTGGTTTTGGAGGATGCCTGGAAAATGATACCATCCCTAATGCATAGTGCCAACTGTAAAGTTTGGTGGTGGAGGAATAATGGTCTGGGGCTGTTTTTCATGGTTCAGGCTCGGCACCTTAGTTCCAGTGAAGGGAAAGATTAATGCTACATTATACAATGACATTCCAGATGATTCTGTGCTTCCATCTTTGTGGGAACAATTTTGGGAATTCCCTTTCCTGTTTCAGCATGACAATGCCCCTTGTGCACAAAGCGAGGTCCATACAGAAATGGTTTGTTGCGATCGGTGTGGAAGAACTTGACTGGCCAGCACAGAGCCCTGATCTCAACCCCATCAAACACCTTTGGGAGGAATTGGAACGACGACTGCGAGCCAGGCCTAATCAAACAACATCAGTACCTGACCTCACTAATGCACTTGTGGCTGAATAGAAGCAAGTCACCACCGCAATGTTCCAACATCTAGTGCAAAGCCTTCCCAGAAGAGTGGAGACTGTTATAGCAGCAAAGGGGTGACCAACTCCATATTAATGCCTATGATTTTAGAATAAGATGTTTGATGAGCAGGTGTCCATATACTTTTGGTCATGTAGTGTATCTCATTTACAGTTGAAGTCGGAAGATTACATACACTTAGATTGGAGTTATTAAAACTTGTTTTTCAACCACTCCACAAATGTACAAACAATAGTATGCAAGTATAAACACCATGGGATCGCGCTGCCATCATACCGCTCAGGAAGGAGACACCTTCTCTCTCCTAGAGATGAACGTGCTTGGGTGCGAAAAGTGCAAATCAATCCCAACACAACAGCAAAGGACCTCGTGAAGATGCTGGAGGAAACAGGTACACAAGTATCTATATCCAGAGTAAAACGAGTCCTATATCGACATAACCTGAAAGGCCGCTCAGCAAGGCAGAAGCCACTGCTCCAAAACCGCCATAAAAAAGCCAGACTACGGTTTGCAACTGCATGTGGGGACAAAAATCGTACTTTTTGGAGAAATATCCCCTGGTCTGATGAAACAAAAATAGAACTGTTTGGCCATAATGACCATTGTTATGTTTGGAGGAAAAATGGGGAGGCTTGCAAGCCGAAGAACACCATCCCAACCTGAAGCACGGGGGTGGCAGCATCATGTTGTGGGGGTGGCAGCATCATGTTGTGGGGGTGCTTTGCTGCAGGAAGGACTGGTGCACTTCACAAAATAGATGGCATCATGAGGACGGAAAATTATGTGGATATATTGAAGCAGCATCTCAAGACATCCGTCAGGAAGTTAAAGCTTGGTTGCAAATAGGTCTTCCAAATGGACAATGACCCCAAGCATACTTCCAAAGTTGTGGAAAAATGGCTTAAGAACAACAAAGTCAAGATATTGGAGTGGCCGTCACAAAGCCCTGACCTCAATCCTATAGAACATTTGTGGGCAGAACTGAAAAAGCTTGTGCGAGCAAGGTGCCCTGCAAACCTGACTCAGTTACACCAGCACATTCAGGAGGAATGGGCCAAAATTCACCCAACTTATTGTGGGAAGCTTGTGGAAGAACCCGAAACGTTTGACCCAAGTTAAACAATTTATAGGCAATGCTACCAAATACTAATTGAGTGTATGTAACTTCTGACCTGCTGGGAATGTGATGAAATATATAAAAGATTGGATAAATCAATCTCTTTACTTTTATTCTGACATTTCACATTCTTAAAATAAAGTGACCTAAGGCAGGGAATGTGGATTAAATGTCAGGAATTGTGAAAACCTGAGTTTAAATGTATTTGGCTAGGTGTATGTAAACTTGTATGTAAGCTTCAACCGTACATAATTATTCACACCCCTGAGTCAATAGTTTGTAGCAGTACCTTTGGCAGCGACCACAGCTGTCAGTCTTTCTGGGTAATTCTCTAAGAGCTTTCCACACCTGGATTGTGCAACATTTGCCTGTTATTCTTTTCAAAATTCTTCAAGCTTTATCAAGTTGATTATTACTAGAAAACATTTTCAGGTCTTGCCATAGATTTTCAAATAGATTTAAGTCAAACTGTAACCAACCACTCAGGAACATTCACTATCTTCTTGGTAAACAACTTCAGTGTCGATTTGGCCTTGTGTTTTATGTTATTGTCTTGCTGAAAGGTAAATTAATCTCCCAGTTTCTGGTGGAAAGCAGACTGCAGCAGGTTTTCCTATGGGCTTTGCCTGTGCTTAGCTCCAGTCCTTAACGATTACAAGCATACCACCACAATGCTTGAAAATATGGAAAGTGGTACTCAATAATGTGTTCTTTTGTATTTGTCCCAAACATAACACTTTCTATTCAGGACAAAAAGTGAATTGCTTTCCACATTTTTTGCAGAATTACTTTAGTGCCATGTTGAAAACATGATGCATGTTTTGGAATGTGTTAATTCTGTACAGGCTTCCTTCTTTTTAATCTTTCAATTAGGTTAGTATTGTGAAGTACCTACAATGTGGTTGATCCATCTTCAGTTTTCTCGTATCACAGCCATTAAACTCAGTAACTGTTTTAATTTCACCATTGGCCTCATGGTGAATTCCCTGGCTGAATTTCCTTCCTCTCCGGCAACTGAGTTAGGAAGGACCCCTGTCACTTTATTGTGACTGTGTGTTGATACACCATCCAAAGTGTAATTAATAACAACACCATGCTTGAAGGGATATTCAATGTCTGCTTTTACATTTTTTACCCACCTACCAATAGGTGCCCTTCTTTGCGAGGCATTGGAAAACCTCCCTGGTCTTCGATGTTGAATCTGTGTCTGAAATTCACTTCTGCGAGTGAGGGACTTTACAGATAATTGTACGTCTGGGGTACAGAGATGAGGTAGTCATTCACAAATCAATCATGTTAACCATTATTATTGCACAGATAGTGAGTCCACCAATTATGTGAGTTGGTATGCAAATTTTAACTCCTGAACTTATTTCGGCTTGCCATAGCGAAGGGGTTGAATACTTATTGGCTCAAGACATTTCAGCATATCATTTAAAAAAACTGAATTTCATTTTGACATTATGGGGTATTGTATATAGCCCAGTGACAAAAACATCTCAATTTACTTGATTTTAAATTCAGGCTGTAACACAACCAAATGTGGAAAAAGTCAAGGAGTGTGAATACCTTCTGAAGGCACTGTAGCATGGTATGTTTTACTTGTTATTGTAATTCGTTACTGTATATTTATTCCTCTTGTTACTTTTTAAATATTTAATTACATTTATTTTTCTTTAACCCTGCATTGTTGGAAAATGACCTATAAGTAGGCATTTCACTGTTAGTCTACACCTGATGTTTACGAAGGAAGTTGATTTGATTTGAATTTGATTTGAATGATGCCACGGAAGTTCAAGGCCGACCGTCGTACTGCAGGCATTGTTAGCAGAAAACAGGATCCCCATTATAGTGAATGGAAAAATGGCAATCTTCAGGGTCAATCTTCGTGTAAACGGAACATTTTTGAAGTCAATTAATTATTGCTTCTAATACACCAGATATATGCCCTTGAACCAATTATTTTTAAATTGCACACAGAACAAGTTCTAAGAATAATTGAGTTGCCAATGGCAGCCTACAGTAGCCTGGTCTGCCTTCAACTTGAATGACTCAATGAGAGGGGGAAGCACTGAGAGCTTACAGCGTCACTTCCTGGAGTAGCTCAAACTGCGCATGTTATGTCTCCATGAGACGCCAACTTACCCGAATCCATTTGGCTTCAATGTACTGTTGAGTCTTCACATAGGAATGAATGGTGTCACATGATAGATGGCTTGATCCAAGGCTTTGTCCATTCATACAGTATATACAGTCATTGATACATACAGTCGCACAAACACCTTGGTATGCTCCATGCTGTTTAGTTACAATTTACACGAGCTTGCTGTTGTTCGAAGATGCTGTAGCAACCTTTTACCCCTGGTAGATTGCTTTCTTTTTCTAGGGTTTTTGGGTGGTTGATAGTTGCTTTTCATATTATTATTTTTTTTAAACATGGTTCAACCTAATCGGAGACACAAATGAACAAACAATGCAATGAGTGCCTATAAATGAATTCCAATTACATCTAAGATTTTGGCACTTACAGAGTAAATAGGAAATTATAATGAAACACTAATTCCAGTATCAGCTCCCCTTTTCCCAGAGCTTATTGGTGCTCCCAGTGCTCCTTCATTACACATACAAGTCTAAGGACCCAGAATGGTACCTAAATGAATGCACCGTCTAGCTTTTACATGACATGTTTCTGGTAATTACCGTCCATATACCAGTTCTTCACTGGCTGTTTCCTTTATGTGTATCTACTTACTGTATATACAGGTACATTGCTAATGAAGCAGATGTTGGCTGTGAAATGATTGTAATGAGATTGTTCATGCAGTAATGATCTGTTTTTCAACATGTATGTGATTTTTCTTTTTTACAGGTGTACGTGTGGCGCGAGTGTGTGCTTTTCTAAGCAGAGGCATGGTAACTACATAGCTACTCCCGAACAAAGGCAAAGGGAACTAGAGAGGATCATGGTCTCTAATGCTCCCCCCCCCCCCCCCCTGATTTGAGGGGAGGTAGGGCGGGGGGTGAACACACTGAGGCCTTCTCAGAGCAGAGGCAGGGATCACCATGGCTACTCACCAGAACCAGGGGTGAAGTGAATAAATGAAAAGCTCAGCACAGCAAGAGCTGGAGTGTGCATTGACGCTCTCTCGCCTGCATTTTTAGCTCCTTTTGTGGTGCAAAGGGACCTCTCTCCCTTTCCTTTACACTTCACAGTTTTTCTTCACCCTGAGTATTGTGTTTGGTAGTATAACATGTTGTACTTCACAATCAAACCCCTGTTGGGCTTCATATATTGTTTTAGGCATTGCACCGGCAGAAGCAGTTGCATTATTGTTGCAATAAATGCATTGACAAAATAAGCATAGACCATAGTACTGCACTCAATAACATCTTCCTTGTACTGTACATTCCTACCAATGTAAGAAAACAATGTTGTAAGGACTGTCCCCTGATAATTATACACTTTTGATACATTTCAGTACCTAGTTTGATTTGGTAGCCTACAACTAAGGCAGCATTTTTTTTTTTTACAGCGTAAACTTCCTTCTTTACTTCCTCACAACATAACGAAGTGTTTTACAGTAGCCCACAAGCATAAAACACAGCCAGATCAACCAATGTTGTTTCTTTACAGGTTTTATTTTGGTCTATTTGTGAACCATGATACTGCCCTCGTGGAAACCCCATTAAACTCAACCGTTCAAACCGAGGCGCTCCTTAGCAGCAGCAGTAGCCAATAGGCTGTTTCGGTGTACCAGAGCCAGTGTTGCTTCTGGGTATGTATTTGCGCCTGACTCAGAACTGTGTGTACACAGTCCGTTAAATAGAATAAAACTCTCTCTCTCTCTCCTCCTGAGAGAGAGAGGGGGAAATACAAAGCTTGAAACATGTATCTGGGATTTCATTTATTTATTTATAAAAAATAAAAAAAAACGTATTTTATTCTTCCAAGGCTTCCAGTCGTCTTTGTCGTTTTCTACAAAGTACGCCAGTCAAACAGGGAGGAAGAAAAGAGACATGGCCAGTGCAATAATAACAGTGCTAACACACTGTGACTGAACAATACAGCAAAGATTAAAACCCCATTAAGCAGCACCAGAACCATTCAAAACCAAACAGCCTCTTAGCGATTGTGATGGAAATGTGCCATACATCGTAATGTGTATAATAACAGGTGAGATATGGCCATGGGGACACAGTTTTTTTCTAAAAGTTTGGCCAATTGCAGTCTTTTTAACGCTCCAAGGTAAACAAGTAAACACAAAGCAAACGTGATTGCCCCAGGAGGACTGTCTGCATACAAAGTGGCGATAAGTGTCAGCATTGATTTCACTGGAGTTTTTCTGCTCTGTTCCACTCACCCTATCGTACTCTTGCTGTGTCGCTGCCGGCGGTGTGTTTTTAAGTTACACTGCTGTACTGGGCTGTGGAGCATACTGGGTTCTGTTCATCCCAAGGGAGGTAAAGATAGGATGTTTATGTACATTTTTGCAAGAGAAGCAACTATGGTGCTCGATTTAAAGTTCTACATAATAACAGTAGAAGTTTGAAATAGCACCTGAAAATGAGCAAAGACAGTTAAAAAACAGGTTAGATTAAAGGAAGGAAGTGGTATTCTACAGGGATACACTTTTTAATAGGACCTACTGTGGCATACATATTTTATGTAATATACTCATTCTGAATAGATTCAAAGTGGAACACTTGAAGCCCATTGCAAAAAAAAGCCAAGCGTAGAGCTAACAACCCAGTTTTGAGAGCGACTACATGCCGCAGTCAGTTGACCCCTGACCTTCAGTTACATGCTTTGTGGGCTGTCAGCTTTGTCCTCCCTGTCTGTGGTATTTTCCCGGAACACACTGCCATCGACGGCTTGCTCAAGATTAAATGTTGACTCTCCACTGCAGTTGACAATTTACCTCAAGTTTGCTCCTGACAGCAGGGGATGGTGAATAAACAAACGGCTTCCCTATTGGAGTGTCAAGAGGCGCATGCTGAGGCATGCCCATGCAACCAATACCATCATTATGCCCCAGACATGCCATTCATCAACAGCCTGATGGAATCCATTAATAAAATACATTTGGTGTCCGTCTGAGGCTCTATTGGATATATAAAACATACATTAAGCCTGCAGCGATATCCAGGCAATCATTTGATACACCTATTGACTTGGAAACAAAAATGATACTGCCAGACGCCCGCTGGGATACAACATGGATCTGTAAAACCTTTGTTGCATCCCAAATGACACCCTATTCCCTACATTGTCCACTACTTTTGACCAGAACCCTATGGGTCCTGGTCAAATGAAGTTGTTGTTGTTGTTTTCTTGAAGTGAAGTGCTTGGGAAATAACCCTGTTTCAAATGTAACTACACTGTAATCCCTGGGAAGGTCTGGGCTTCTTATCCTACAGAATTGTGCTAACACTATGCAACACTCTCCATATTCCCACCAGACTGCTTATTAGAATGCATTTATATTGCATACAGCCATACTCACAGAGCTTTGAGACTTCTGGTATCCTGTTTTATAAACAATGTGCACTTTGTTCACTTATTTTTTTTGTTGGTGTGTGTTTATTCAGCACAATGTTTCTGCCCAGGAAAAACGTTGAACCTATTTGAAATTACACACATGTACATAATGGATCGATCATAATGGCATATCATTGGATTTGTTTTTACAAGTCACCAATCCTTTTGAACATCTCCTTTCTACTGACTGACATTATCTCTGGTCTCCAATTACAGCTCCACTCGGATGTAGACAAAGGGGATGGCAAAGTGAAGTACGTGCTCTCCGGGGAGGGCTCCACCTCCATCTTCACCATCGACGAGAACACGGGGGACATCCACGCCACTAAGCGTCTGGACCGGGAGGAGCAGGCCTATTACACCCTGCAGGCCCAGGCCGTGGACCGGCTCACTAACATCCCTGTGGAGCCCAGGTCAGAGTTTGTTGTCAAGGTCCAGGACATCAATGACAATGAGCCCAAGTTTCTGGACGGACCCTACATGGCAGGGGTACCAGAGATGTCAGCACTGGGTAAGCCTCTTTCTCAGCCTCTCTCTCTCTCTGTTTGTTTGTCCCCAGTCCTCTGTCCTCGTCTCTGTCTGTCTATCTGTCAGTCTGTATGTGATTTTGATATTGATGTCTGTATGTCTGCCTGTAATCTGCCTCTGATTCTCTCTCTCTCTACCTCTTTCTCGCTCTCTCTCTCTATTTCT
This sequence comes from Oncorhynchus kisutch, assembly GCF_002021735.2. NCBI lineage: Eukaryota > Metazoa > Chordata > Actinopteri > Salmoniformes > Salmonidae > Oncorhynchus > Oncorhynchus kisutch. The sequence continues at coordinate 63,180,695 of NC_034184.2, read as the reverse complement.
GTCTGTCTCTGTCTCTCTGTCTCTCCCTCTATCACATTTACCCACCACTATCTGCAATATCCTACATTTATCTCTCTCTGTCTCTCATCTCTCTTGCTTCATCTATGTTAATAAACACAGTCTACGCTTTATTATAAACATGGAACTGAATCTGTGGCATTCATTTGTCTGTCAAACTGTGCATGATTGTCATAGCCACAACTGAAGAGGGTCCTTTTCCACACACACAGAGGTTTTCTTTCTAGTGTTTTCATTAACTGTTGCAGTTTCAAAACACTGTGGTTTTAAAAGCTCCAAAATCTAATCTGACCCTTTACAAAGTGATTACTACAACTGGCTGGTTCCTTTAAGTGGCTCCCATTGTTCCACATTGTACATGGTTTAGATGCGGTTTTATACCTAAAATAGTGAACAACCTCATGAGGCCCCCCAAAAAGATCATTGCTAGTTTGAACGATGAAAGCGGTGAAATATCTGCTTATACAAACAGACCCCGATGTTGAGCAATGAATCTAGCGAGTTCAGAGATGGCAGATTATTCAAATCCAACAGGACATGTAACGGAACACCTCGCGAGGTGCTTCGCCACGGAAACAAAAGCTTACCGCACAGTGCCTGGGGACACCGTGAGCCAATCCTGTCGGAATGGGAAATGTGGATTAAGCCTCCATTTAAAATTCATGTGACAATCTGCCAGGGAGAGGAATAAGAGGCTCCACACGCCAAGTGGCAGACAATGTCTCCCAATCTTCAGGGTTAAGTGATATGACAGGCACAAACACACCAACCTCAATATTCTTATCATGTAGACCCAGAGACAGCAGAACATTGCATCTACGTGTTGTATCTTCCTCAGGCTGATAGGCAGAGATGCCAACAAGTGGATACATGGAGAGACTGTTTGGTGTAAAGTCAAAATGGAGCCTATGCTAGGCATTTACTGGCAGTGATAGGAGTATTTTCCAGGCCAATGCAGTGCTTTGCTCATAACATTTATGTCATAGGCACTGAGATCTTATAAGGATTAAGCAGCCCAGAGTCAACGGGGGGGTAAAGGTGGGGTCTGGCTTAAGGAACTAGAGGATTCCACTACAAGGGCTAGGTGGCTCGTGTCCAACGGGAGATAAGAGAGGTAGAGCAACTGAGCACTTCATCTGCAGTAAAGGAAGCACTCCGAACACCAATAGGCCGGGTCACACTCTCTGGCTTATTTACATCGCCATGGTCTTCATCTGAAGTTGTTAGAACAGCATGTGAATTATACATCCCGCTCTTTGTAAATATCTGCTCAGGGCAATTTATAGTACAGGAGTGGGCCAGGCACCTCTTGTCCTCCATAACTCCTTCATAGATGTGTTTAAATCATTAATGGGTGTAGACCGGCTACCTGTAATGAATTGGTTCAATTTAGAGGAAATCATGAATTTAATTAATTAAAGCAATTAGATGGTAGTTGCTTGTCTCATACACATGGTAGCCCTTATGGCCCGGGGATCTAGGAATACTTTGTCTTAATCACGCCTCGGGATGTCAAATGATAGACAAGAGGGGCTTGAAGACATTTGGCTGTGTGACAACCTCTGAGCAGCCAAGGCACAGGTCTCAGGTCTACACGTCAGACAGACGAGCTGATGGAGGGCTTAGGGAATGTAATATCAGGCCAAGGCCACCGCCTCATAGAAATGTACCACCCACCACTCCTTTATCCACCTGTCATTGTTCTTGTCTAATTCATGGATGGAATAGTCAGTTAATTCTAGAATAGAAAACGAAAGGGGTGCTTCGGTTTCAGGTGACATGGATAAAAACTCGGAAGACAGTTCATTTCAAATGATTATTTCCCTGTGATTTGAGATTTGGGGAAAGCCAAAGGAAATGTAAGATGGCATTATGGAGCCCATTGATTACAGTACCAGTGTGACTAAGTGAGATTGTAAGGATCAGAGCATTGGCACCCACCTATAGGCATATCCTGGGCACAGCAGGACCATTACGGGTTTGTCTTTCTTCGGATTTTGTCATTCATTTTCACACGCCAATTACAAATAAAGTTGAACTAGTCTCCGTGCAACAATCCCTGCTTATCTCAAGCGGACGGGAGCAGGTGTGAACGTGCAGGAATATAATCAACTTAATCATGGGCACCAATGTTGAATACTCATCAAGGAGCTGCAAAGTTGGTGAGCTTAAACTGCAGGTTTTGAATACTGCTTTTGTAATATCTAATCATCAGTCACACCCACACTCAAATCCGTTTTGTACTAGAGAGGAACAGAGTTGCTACTAACATTTCTTACCTCTCTCACCCTTTGCTGATGATGTGACCTTTGTCAGCATGTTGCACTAATGTACAGTACGCTTACCTTTTGAACTTCTTAAGCCTTGCTGGTGAAAGTTTGACTCTAATGGTAATTCTTTAGTATATGTTACGTTAAGTAGAAGAGAAGTCAATTCTTATCTTCTGTCTCATACACATTTTGTTCAACTAAGTATAAAAAGCCATAACGATGCAAAACATATAGCTTACAGTTTTGGATACTTGGATCATGTTTACTTGGAGATGAGTATTTATGGTGGCAGTTGGATCCAGTCTTGTGTCTGTAAAGCTTTGATGAATACCTGTCGGCCATTCAAATTAGACATGCTGGTACATTTATTTTCATTACTGTCAGCTGACAATCGCTCACCCTGAGATGCAGACTTGATTAGGAACCCCTGTTTTGTCCCGATTCACTGGGGAAAAAATGAAAATATGAGAAATTTATCAATCACACAAATGAAGACAGACAAAAAGTGAAGTGACACAGACAGGCACATGACAGCTGCATCGAGAGGAACCGTGTAATATATTCTGATGTGAGGATGTTTATCCGTTTTGGACAACCACTCTTGAAGGCTGGCTATTCTTATTCGTGACCTTGACTGCTATAAATATTACAGTGTTTCACAACCAATTTCCTCTAGCCTGGGTATCAGTACAGATACACCACAGAAAACACAAAATAGACATCTGAAAGAACCACATCAGAACCATTATTGAGGGATAACCTAAATTAGTTTTAGCTTACTGCAACTGTGTAGTGATAAGAATTGTGAATACCATAGCACAGCTCTCTAACATAGTGGCATTGATTGACCTTGTTTAAAAAAAAAAATGTTGTAATATAACCTGCCACGACTAAGACGTGATGATATAATCTTGGGAGTCCACATAAAACTAGCTTGATGATAACTTCTCGGTGTCCACCCAGACATTTTTGTATTATATTGCTCAAATTCAGGACCAGCGCCTGTTAATTCTGGTTTATGACTGGAAATACACCGACCTAATCTTCCATTTTCAAAATCACGTCATTCTGTAAGAGTACGTAAAATATGGCTCATGCAAGAAAGTGTTTTTTATACAAGGGTGTTTGATGCAAAATAAAATATAACCTACTTTGTAAGACAGGCCCATACTGTAACGCATAAAGGAAAGTGCCTAAGACACCAGCAGAGATGCATGGCTATTAAAGTGAAATATACAAACATAAAGCAGCCTATTCATCTGACCATGCTCAACAGAAAATGGCACACTTGTGGGAAACATTGTTTTTATTCCAAGGTTACGTCTCCTATGTCAATGGTTGATAATTGCATCTTTGTCAAATCAGAAATGGGCCTCAGCTTCAAAATCACCAATAACGCAAATTCTGAGACTTACTTTCCTTGATGGACTAGTACATCCTCACACAATTTTTGTTTTAATGTAACATCCCAGCAAATATAATAGTCTTTTGTGATAAATTCACCCTAGAATGGCACTGGCTCTCCTAGTAGCTCTCTATTGAGGTCCAGTTGTTTTGCATGGCAGATTACTGGCTCAGTACACTTGGTTCTGTTATGTTACAGATAAAATGCTGGTCTCCGTCAGGGGCCAGACCATAGTTCACAACAGAACAATAGATGTAAATTGTCTGATTAGCGGTGATTACTGGACCTTTGTGCATTCGGTCCCTTGACCAAAGCAGTCCTTCCAACAAGCTTGTTAATCCATGTTTCTGAAATGTCAAATTTCAATGTTGTTCCAAACGTCTGATTTCAAAACGCTTAAGGTTAAGTTTAGGCATTAACTCCACATTTTTTAAGGTTTGGGATAGGCTTAAAACAAAACATAAAAAATTACTCTCTATCACTGGATTCAAACATGCCACATTTACCACCAGGGGCAGATGCTTATGCCCATCCCTCATCCCCATCCCCATCCACCATCCCCCACACCCTAGCTAAACCGAAACCTACTTGAAGGTAACAGCGCTCACCATTGGCCCTAGTGTCCTGTTTCCACGTCGTCTCCCGACGTGCTCAGAGATGGCTAAGGTCCAGCTGTGTAGAGGCAAACTGCTTTAGGAAATATGGAATCTCAACATGCTAAAAGTGTCATTAACCATCACTTTAAAATCAAATTAAATTGTGTTAGTTCTAAGAACGGTTATACATTTTTCAACCTCTATTGCAAGTTTCCAAACAACTGGGGGAAATCACAGTACCTAGCATTATTCATAGTCACCACAGTACATTTTCAGTAATAGCCATGCGTTTTAATTCACGGTAACAGCTCTGCTGTTTCTAACCAATACCGTACACAGGTTTCTACAGACCAAAGTTGCACCTTAATTATAATCAACTAAACTGATTACAATTAGCAACCATAATATGATGTAGAATGGTAACAGTGTATGGTATCCATAGGTGAGAGTGTTCATTGTGCAGCAGTGTCTGTGTGTTCTAAGCTGACATATGGAATTGTTTTAAGAAGGTCATAACATGGCTCATTTAGCTATTTGATTTTGGATTTTAGGACCCCTTTAGGTATACAAAAAACAGTACCTGTCAAAAGTTTGGACACTCCTACTCATTCAAGGGTTTTTCTTTAGTTGTAGTATTTTCTACATTGTAGAATAATAGTGAAGACATTAAAACGATGAAATAATACATATGGAATCATGTAATAACTAGGGCCGCCACACCGCCGGTCACGAGTCATGAAGGCAGTCAAATTCCACATTCCACATTCCACATTAGGCTTTTCCAAGCTCTGCTGCTGCTGCTGCTGGTCATTATTAGCCTACCAAATTTGCTAACTGCCTGGTACTCAGCAGTCTATTTTCCTTCTAATCACTTTGACATCAATGCAAATGTAATCGAAAATCGAATCAAACACTTCATGACAGCCTAGGAGCTCATGATGTGTAACATTTCTATAGGCTATGCAATTGCGGGTGAAAACAGTGTAATGGCCGCTAATGAAAAGAGGAGGATCCCATGAGCTTTCTATAGGCTCGGTCTAAAATATTTATTTCTCAACTTTCTTAATATTAAGCATATTGCTTATATTTACAATGGGAGTATAGCCTACCTGGCTGGCATGAAAATAAACCACAGGGAAAAGCATTCTCCATTCGCTATTGAAGTACATACACTACCTGTCTAAAGTTTTAGAACACCTACTCATTCAAGGGATTTTCATATTTTTTTTACTATTTTCTACATTATAGAATAATGGTGAAGACACCAAACTATGAAATAACACATATGGAATCATATAGTAACCAAACAAGTGTTAAACAAATCTAAATATATTTTATATTTGAGTTTCTTCAAATAGCCACCCTTTGCCTTGATGACAGCTTTGCACACTCTTGGCATTCTCTCAACCAGCTTCACCTGGAATGCTTTTCCAACAGTCTTGAAGGAGTTCCCACATATGCTGAGCACTTGTTGGTGACTTTTCCTTCACTCTGCTGTCCAACCCATCCCAAACCATCTCAGTTGGGTTGAGATCGGGTGATTGTGGAGGTCAGATCATCTGGTGCACCACCCCATCACTCTCCTTCTTGATCATATAGCCCTTCCACAGCCTGTATTGGGTTATTGTCCTGTTGAAAAACAAATTATAGTCTCACAGACAGTGTCACCAGCAAAGCACCATCACACCTTCTCCTCCATGCTTCACGGTGGGAACCACACATGCGGAGATCATCCGTTCACCTACTCTGCGTCTCACAAAGGCAAGATGATTGGAACCAAAAATTGCAAAGTTGGACTCATCAGACCAAAGGACAGATTTTCACCGGTCTAATGTCCATTGCTCGTGTTTCTTGGCCAAAGCAAGTCTCTTCTTCTTATTGGTGTCCTTTAGTAGTGATTTCTTTGCAGCAATTTGACCATGAAGGCCTGATTCACACAGTCTCTTCTGAACAGTTGATGTTGAGATGTGTCTGTTACTTGAACTCTGTGAAGAAATAATTTGGGCTACAAATTCTGAGGCTGGTAACTCCAATAAACATACCTTCTTCAGCAGAGGTAACTCTAGGTCTTCTTTTCCTGTAGCGTTACTCATAAGAGCCAGTTTCATCATAGCGCTTGATGGTTTTTGCGACTGCACTTGAAGAAACTTTAAAAGTTATGTACATTTTCCGTATTGACTGACCTTCATGTCTTAAAGTAAGGATGGACTGTCGTTTCTCTTAGCTTATTTGAACTGTTCTTGCCATAATACGGATTGGTCTTTTACCAAATAGGGCTGTCTTCTGTATACCACCCTTACCTTGTCACAATACAAATGATTGGCTCAAACGCCAATCAAGAAGGAAATACATTCCACAAATGAACTTTTAACAAGGCACACCTGTTAATTGAAATGCATTTCAGGGGACTACCTCATGAAGCTGGTTGAGAGAATGCCAAGAGTGTGCAAAGCTGTCATCAAAGCAAAGAGTGGCTACTTTGAAGAATCTCAAATAAAAAATATATATGTTTAACACTATTTTGGTTACTACAGGATTCCATACGTGGAATAAGATTTTGAAGGGTCTTTCCTTTATCTTGGAGATATAAGAAAGCTCAGGAAATATATATATATATACATTTTTACACATATTTACAGTATTTTTTTGGTTAGGCACAAAACTTCCTCCATACTTCCAGATTCTTTTTAATCTGGTACTGATTACCTTCAGAGGAGTCCGGTGACACTTGTGGGGGTCGTAGAGCAAAACGGAGAAGACCATCATGTTCGTGAGAGTCCATAGAGAGGGCGAAACCATTCAGACGCGACAGACATTTTTCTTGAGAAGACCGATTTTTGGGATTTCCCATGGTCTGACCGCTTTAGCGATGTTTGTCAGCTTAAACTGACAGATTTTGATGGGGATTTCAAAAATTGTTTTTACTTAGACTGATGCACCAGTGATTAAAATGTTATTGTACACCAGGGAAGTAGTAGCAAGTAGTATGTTTACCCTGCACTACAGTACATTCCTGATTGTAGCCTATGTAGAATAAGGTGTGATTTATACTGAATATATAACATTAGATATTTGTAAGCTTGTAGAAATGCTGTCACACATGCTGTTGATGTGAGAGCTGTGTATCTACAGTTGGCTGATGTTGTCTTAATACCTAATTGGATGCTGTCTGTGCAGGAACAACGGTGGTCCAAGTGGCGGCCACAGATGCAGATGACCCCACATATGGGAACAGTGCCAGGGTGGTCTACAGCATCATCAGCGGACAGCCTTACTTCTCAGTCGACCCAAAAACAGGTAGGCGGGCTGACTGTTGGGAATAAGAGTTGGCCGTGCATTCTGGACCCTAGACATACTGTATCACTAAATGTTATTCATTGAATTGTTGAAGATATTTGTTCAAGATAGCATCAAACTGTAGCGGTTTCCATACTTTGCCAAAGTTACGTAGTTCACATTGTAGCAGGTACAACATGAACTAAACTAGCCACCCAACTCTTCATATTTTGGTGCAACTGTAGACAAAAGAAACCGTATGCTATCATACATTTTCTCTAAACACAATAATAGTTTTTTGAGCATTCAACAAATATAAAGCAAAGGATCTGCCAAACAATGTTGGGATGTGAGGTGGTTGTTCTTGCTCATTAGCCACTGCCCCGCTGTGGGGAACGCTGGCCTCATGCAAAGCACTGGGAAGAAAAAAGACAATTGCAGGTAGTTCCATCATGTTTGGCTTAACACCATCTTTTTCTCCCAGTAACACATCCAGGGGATATCTGCTTACATGCTGAGGTTTTATAAGTTTGTCTTTGAGTAAACTCACTGACTTGTTAAAATCAATGGAAACTTTTTCCTATACAATCTCAGGCGTAAAGGTGCCTGGAATAAACTTTTGGGTTGCCACGACGGTGGAACCTTTCCAGTGAAAAAAAGTTCCTTGAGGAACCCCTATGTAAAGGTTCAAGCCGGAACCTTTTTAATAACATATTGTAGAGGTTTGACCACCCATTAGCGTAAATATTTATGCATATTCTAATATAATATCAATACTATTAACATTGCTGTCTACATATTGTAATAAAGTGGTAACTTTTCCCACTTTGGTATTTGCATAAGCACTTAAGGAACTCAGACACCTGTGATCAACATTAACATGTAATGTAATGACACTACAACAGATGAACAGGAATGACATTTACTCTAACAGGTGGCCCCCACAAAAACGTCTTAAAGCCACGCCCCTGCTGAGCCACACCTCTACTCCAGGCTTCCTCCAGGAACCTGTTAATACATTGAACCATTAAAGGTTCAACCAAGAACTCCTCAACTAAGTGAAGGTGCAAATATGAACCCTTGACTAGCAATGGTTCCTTGAGGAACTCCAGGGGTTCTTTGGGGAACTCCAGGGGTTCCTTGAGGATCTTCAGGGTTCCTTGAGTCACAACTAATTTGAAACGTGCACTTTGGATAAAATTGACTTAAATGTCTTGAATAACAGAGTCCATGACACTGGGTGGGCAAATAGCAACCAGCCAGTCCTCTGATTCAAAACGATATGTGTTTCAGGAAGTGCTTTCAAACTAGTAGACATTTGCAGCATTGTCAAGTCAAGCCATGCTGTGAAGCCTGGCACATTAGCCTGTGTGGGGAACAAGATTGATAGAGATTTGATTACTTGAATACGTCCTCACAATGATCTTTAACAAAGTTAACGAAACCACTTCAACTCAGCATTAAGTCTCAAGTCGGAATTCGTGACATCAATACCAATCAGAGCGAGAGCCGACATTTGCTTAAGTAATGTTTAAGCAGCACGTCTGCCCATTACTCCGTCTGCATAGTTATTTCATAAGACTCCTCCAGTTCAAAGAATGGAGCCCACATGCTAATAGCAGCAAACTATAATGCGTGTTTCATTAGCTAAGTAGGCTCTTTAAATCTTTAAATGTGATCTTTCATATTGTTTTAAAGAGGTTCTGATTACTGAAGAGGTCACTGAAAGAAAAGTACTATTCAGGAGGTCCAATGGTGCTCTTACTTCCTGGAAAGCCAGATGCACTATGTGAAGGTCTTATGAAGAAAAACTTCCAAAAGGACTAATTCGAGGCAGAAAGGAGTTGGAGCATTCAACAAAAAAGGTAGAGAATTATTTATGTTAGCATTAATCCATTGTTAATCCATTTCGACGTCAAGCTGAAGTTTTCCTCAGAGTTGATTTTTGTTGTTGTTCCTTTGTTTGCTGAAGCGCGAAGGCCCACCTGAATGCCAGACAAATCAAATCAAATCAAACTGTATTTGCCACATGCGCCGAATACAACAAGTGTAGACTTTACCGTGAAATGTTTACTTACAAGCCCTTAACCAACAGTGCAGTTCAAGAAGATATAAATATTTACCAAGTAGTCAAAAATAAAAAGTAATAATAAAATGCAACACAATAAGAATTACAATAACAAGGCTATATACAGGAGGAACCAGCACTATCAGTGTACAGGGGTACAGGCTAGTTGAGGTGAACAGCGAGTAGCAGCAGTGTAGAAGAGGACCATCCAGGACCTATTGTACAGGTCCTGGATGGCAGGAAGTTTGGCCCCAGTGATGTACTGGGCCGTTCGCACTACCCTCTGTAAGCACCTTACGGTCAGATGCCGAGCAGTTGCTGTCAGGATGCTCTCGATGGTGCAGCTGTAGAACCTTTTGAGGATCTGGGGACCCATGCCAAATCTTTTCAGTCTCCTGAGGGGAAAAGGTTTTGAGGCGGACTATGTGTCATCTTTTTGCATGATTTTGCGGTGAAGTTTTCTGTGAGAGAACTCCACAGGAGCATTCTCTTTCTTGGAAATATTCATAAACCAAGTTGTTTACCAGGCTGGTCAATACTGTTATCAGTAATTGTAAGAAGTTTTGAAATGGTACATTCTGTATAGCTTGGTGGTGCAGTCTCTTGCAATCAGTGTAGTGATATCACAAATGTCTTTTGAGGGACACCTTAACGTTAGCATATTTTAACCGAATTTGTATGCACTTTACATTTGCAGACACGACATGGAGGAATACATACGGCAAAGCTGAATCATACACATTGTGTCTGGCGCAGGGGAAAATAAAATGGGCTTACATGCCAGGTTAAGAAAGAACATATGGAATAACTGGACATGTTCTTAGTTTGACAAGAATATGAATCCATTTAAATGCAGCTACCTGTGACAAAAAAAGGCCAAAGGTGAATCCTGTTTCTATGTCTCTGTAAACCACTAATCACACTCATTTGTTGAAAAAGACTGTGCCTTAGTGAAAGGGTGACTTTGACAAAGTGCTTGAGCTGAAAGGCACTCATTAATCTCTAGCTACACAGCAACACTGCACCACCAGCGATTAAGGGGCTGAGGGGTAGTGGGCAGGGAGGTGGACAACGTCACGTGTGACCTGGACTTGGAGGGTTTGCATCCTGGCTCACTTTTGTCCAGCAAGTCCCTTTACTTGGCATCTTAATCCCAAATTGAATCCTCAAGGTGCCCTTGGGGGAAAAAAAGTGGTTAACCCTGAATAGCTCCAATAACTTCCAAGCTGTAAATGTAATGTATAATGTGGGCAAAATACATACTTTGCTGTGGGTGAGGGTGGCTTATTAAACATCAATTTTGTAATGTAGCTCAGGAAATAGCACACTTGAGTTTGAAGGTGAAAATCGAAAGGCGGGGCACTGCAATGCGTTAAGGGTGAGTGTTAATTGATGAAAGACTCAATGAATAAATGTAGCTATGAATGAGTGTCTGGTCTGTCTACTGTTTGTTATGATACTCATTATGCATTTTTGAATGGCATTAGTAGAAATGGACCATGACTAACAACGATTAATAATGCACTCCTCCCTGCACAACACTCACACGCAAGTACACACACTCACACACACACACACACACACACACACATACACACACACACACACACACACACACACACACACACACACACACACACACACACACACACACACACACACACACACACACACACACACACACACACACACACACACACACATAGTTGCATACACCTTAGAGGCAGATATGGGCACTCGAGCACATCAGCGATGCCAGCCATGTCTGCTTGCTTCAGACCTCCGTGTCCTCACTACGGGAGAGAGCGGAAAGGCCAGGCGTCTACGCGAGGATTAATTATGTTTAAAGGGGATATTTAAGACGGGCCTGCGTGCATTTCAATTTGACGTAGGCGCTACTTCTGCGATGACAGCGTTTAGAGCTTCACCGTCATCTCTTTCAGCTCCTCCGGTCATGAGGAAGGAGATAATTTCATTAAATGTAAAATGCTCAAATAAAGAAAAAGGCCAATGCCAGTCTAGCTGCTCTCCACCTGTTCTTTCATCTCATTCTATGTCAGGGCTAAGATACCAGATACTGAGCCTGAGAGATGGTTCCGAAACCCGGTAATCCTGTTCTGATTAAGATATTGGCCTGGCCTTTTGGGAGCTTTCTACTGTGGGTGTTCTCTAATCTGTTCGAATCATGACACCCACACACGCACACGCAGACACACACACATACAGAATTGTGCATCACCTCAGGGAGATTGTTGTACTATCCACTCCAGTGACTGGAGGACATTACAGCTCAGCGTAGATATAAATCTGGCCTCCCACCATTCTGCCAGGTAATGTACAATACAACCTGGCTCTATCTTTGGTATAATACTCAGAAAGAGATACCCTTGGCAAAAATCCTTTATCTCACCCCTGCACAGCAAAATTCGATTGGTAAATTGAACACTGTGGGTTTTCAATTTAACACTTTTGAAGTGTGTATATGACAACCAGCAAAAAGTGTTGAATTGACACTTTTCAAAGTGTTGCCCTTTTAACACAGATACTTTCCAACACCAGTGGCATTAAAATGTTACACAAACTCTGTGTTAAAGGTAATGGTGTTCACTGATACCTTGTATTTAACACTTGTATTGCATTTTTACACTAGGTCAGTGTTAAAGGTGCGCTGGTATGGTGTTCACTGATACCTTCTCCAGTGTTAAAGCAACACTGAGATTGTTCAATTTAACACTGGTCAAATGTCTATATGGATCCACACTTTCAGTGTTAAATGAACACATTGCTTAGTGTACAGCGTTATTTGCATATTTAAAATCAAAATCAAATCAAGCTTTATTTTTACAGCACATTTCAGACATGGAATGCAACACAATGTGCTTCACAGGAAAAACTAAGAAAATTAAGAGAATAAAAACGTAAATATTTACTACACAACAAACATAAGAGGATAAAAAACAAAAGAATAACAATAAAACTGAACGACTAAAAAAGGAGTCTCTTATAAATATGTCCACAGTTTCGGCCCCCCTCAGGTTCAGTGGCAGGCTATATCAGAGGCATAGTAACAATGGCTGCCTCTCCATACCTCTTGTTTCTAGGCTTTGGGATGGTTAAAAGGCCAGTTCCAGAAGACCTGAGGGACCTACTGGGTACATAACTTAAAAGCATGTCTGACATGTATTGGGGAGCACAATCGTGGATTGATTTAAAAACCAATAGAAGAATCTTAAAATGTATTCTAAAACTCACAGGCAGCCAGTGCAGAGACATTAAAACCGGTGTAATATGTGCTCTCCTTCTGGTCTTGGTCAGTACCCATGCTGCAGCATTCTGTATGTTTTGCAGTAGACCAGTGGCTTTCTTGTGTAGACGAGACAGGAGAGCATTACAGTAGTCAAGCCTAATTATAATAAAAGCATGGATGAGTCTCTCTGTATCAGCCTGAGAGAGAAATGGCCACACCTTGGTAATGTTCCTCAGCTGGTAAAAAGATATATTGGTCACATTCCTAATGTGTGATTCGAAATGGAGTTCAGAATCTAAAATAACACCTAGGTTTTTTACCTGGTGTTTTATCTTTATTGCCGTGAATTAAAATGTGAGGCCAGATTCTCTTTCTGTGTTTTGACTCCAACAATAAATACCTCGGTCTTGCCTTGATTTAGCTGGAGGAAGTTGCAAGCCATCCAAGTTTTTAAATCAATAATACAATAATACAGTAAACTAATAATTTATCCGTGGAGCTTAAATCCTCTGGTGACACAGAGATGTAAAGATGTGTATTGGCTGCGTAGCAGTGAAAATCATTGCTGTGCTTTCCCATAATGCCTTTGGAGTAAATTGTAGAGTCACAACCCATTACCCTATTTGTTAGTGACAGAGACTTGGTTGTTGTATTCATAAATGTTCAGTCCTGTGGCCTTCATAAAGTGAGCTCCGAAGCAAATATGTTATAAAAAAAGTATAATATAACACAAAATATAAAGCCTTAGTATGAGAGCCTAGTTTTAACATAATTCAGTGGACTGAAGCGCGTAGTTTACAAGCAAAATCAGGCTTTCAATTTATTTTACATTTAACTAGGCAAGTCAGTTAAGAACACATTTTTATCTACAATAACAGCCTACACAGGCCAAACCCGGATGACGCTGGGCCAATTGTGCTCTGCCCTTCAGGACTCCCAATCACAGCTGGATACAGCCTGGATTTGAACCAGTTACGCCTCTTGCACTGAGATGCAGTGCCTTAAACCGCTGCGCTGAGATGCAGTGCCTTAGACTGCTGAACCACTCAGAAGTCCAAAGTCACATAATTATTTCAAGTCACATTATGCTGGCTTACAAAGTGATGTGAAAATATGCAGGGAAATATGATATTGAGGGGCTTGGTTTTGATATAACACTGGTTATTAACACCAACAATGGGGTTATTTTACACCATTGAGTGTTAATTTAAAACTTACAGAGTTAGTTTAGCACCTGAATCAACACTAGAAATGTTGCACTGAAACACTAGGTGAAACTGGCAACACTAGCTGCCATTCACTCCATTCATAAAGTAACACCACAACAAACACCAAAACTGCTTACACCAGGATATGAACACTGGCGATTTTGCTGTGTGAGATGTCTGGAGCATTTGACATGTATGACATTTCTCATATACAGTAGCACCCCCCCCCCCCCCCAAAAAAAAGATTTTATATATATATATATATATATATATATATATATATTTTTTTTTTTTTACAATGTAACAGTAATATTACTGAAGATGAGTCACAGTTATCTACATCTCGTAATGTTACATAATTGTTTAATGTTATACCACACAGACCACCAAGATATGGGAAATTTACAGTATCACGTATAGTCAAGGTGGAGAATGATGCCCAGGAAACCTCAGCCGATAGCAGTTCAATCTGTGTATCTTTCACAGTTTGAGTGAGATAAATTGTTATTGAAATACGTATCTGTGCTCTGGATTGGAATCTTTCAAAAGATAAGTTGGATGTAGAGAATATTTGTAAGGTGGCTTTTCATGAACAAACTAAAAGGCAACAACCTCTCTATGAGGTTGTGCTATTCCCAGTGTATATGGTCTTTTTCCCCTCTTGCATCTTACATGGATCAATTGGGTGTAGGTGGACCCCCGGAGGTTGAGGAAATCACACCACTCTTATTTAAGTTTCCATCGCCTTCATCATTACCTTTCATAGCCACACGGATGGTAGGCCAGAGGGTTTCCTATCCTAGCAAAGTGCTCCAGTCCCCACACTTTTATTTCCTCCTCCCAAGACGAATGTCAAGGATCCCTGTCTTTTTGCAGGGAGAGTGGCCTACCCCTCTGCCTCCAGCACTGGGGAGAGGGAGACAGCGAGATAAATGTGCGGCGGCTACAATGCGTCTGCTTCGGCAGCACCGGAGGCGGAGGGAGTCACGGTGCGATGCCGATGTGGGGCCATGCCGCGATAGCGACAGAAGGATTTTAATCATCGCCTCTCCCCAGGAATGACACGGGTGCAGCACAACAGAGATATAGAGCGAGGGGGGCTGGCACCCAGCAGACAAACAACAGCCTGGCGACATAGCCGTGCGGATTAGCACTGTCGCTCTGTGAGAAATATGTGTGCTGCTGGCCAGGCGGGCGGCAGGCGTCGGGAGGAGAAAACACATTGCAATTTTTTTTTACCCCCACATGCTGGAATAAGGATTCATGGCATCATTAACCACAGCCTATATCTCTTGGGCACCAATGCACAGAGCTGATATTAAATAAGTATATCAATTGTATGTGAAGCCTATCTTTGTTTAGTGAGATTATTCACTTGGTTTACCGCTGGCTGCACACACTTAACATATTTTCTTACGGGCTACATTTCAAGTTTTTGGGGTAAGCCATTGTTGTTGTTGTAGCTGTTGTTGTTGTTTGAATGTAGCCATTAGCCAACTTTTTCGAACAGACAACTTCTTCTTTTCCAGAATTCTTTAAGACGGTTTTGTTCTTTCAAGTTAGAACTTTATTGTTTTCTGTCTCTGTGGTGGTAGTGATAGAGTTGAGAGAACAGGGAAAGTTTTGTTTGTTTTGTACCTAGCCTGGTTTGAGGGACCTCTGTTGGATTGAAGGCTTGAAGCAAGCTCTCTGATGCATGTCAGCAAACAGGGTTCACAGGTGTCACAACAGCTGACACTGGGGCACTGTTGATGCTCTTTAATTGGCTACAAGGTTACACAGTGGGGGAAACTAGCAGCAAACCCGATGAATCTATGAATAGATGGATGGATGAATGGATGGAGGAAAGGGGGATACAGCTAGGAACAGGAGAAGATGGATGTATCCAATCCACACATCCACACATACAGTAGCTCCATAGACAGATGCTTTGACAAACATGAAGGCATCAGGCGTTAAAAATAAACCAGCTTCTCGACTGACATGTTCTGACTCCTCATCTTAAACTGGGAACCAAAGCATTGACTAAGAGGCAGCTGTGGTTTTCTCCCAGTAGGAAAACTTCACCCACTATTCATTAGTTTGTGCTACTACTTGACTTTATTGACCGTCATTATGTTGTGGCGAGAGCATGGCAGAGGCCTCAGATAAAGAGGTGGACGGCGTCGTAAAATGTTGCTAATTGAGTCACTTACTTCGACTGGGCCAATAACAGACTATCTGATTTGTAAGTATAACAAATGTTCAGGCAGTTGGTTTAAATACCTTGAAACACTGTTTTTCCTCGGCGAACCCAGGCTTCATTTGTGAGATGTATGCATCTTTTTGTCAAGTCTTCAGGCTGCGTTCACTATGTTGCTGTGAGAGTGTGTATGATTGTGGGTGGTCATCAGGTGTAGGGGTGGATACACAGGTACATTCCAAAGACAATAGCAATAACGTCCTATTCTTTACAATAGAGTCCAATGGACCTCTCTATGCAATATCTGGATTTTTAGGAAAGCGTCTTCAAACCAATGCATATGTAATTACTCGACTTAACCTGAATTTGGAGGGAAAGATAGAGAAAGTTTCGTTTCCCACTACAAATTTATTTGCACGATTTAACCAAATCAATGCATGTGAAATGCATGTGAAAAAGGTAATTCAAATAACCAAATTCAACCTAGCTAATTTCCGATTTATACGAAATTGTATGACTACAGAGGTAGCAAAACTGTACTTCAAATCTATGATACTCCCCCACTTAACATACTGCTTGACTAGTTGGGCACAAGCTTGCTGTACAACATAAAGACCTATTCAGTCTGTCTACAAACAGGCTCTCAAAGTGCTTGATAGGAAGCCCAATAGCCATCATCACTGTTACATCCTCAGAAAGCATGAGCTCCTGAGTTGGGATAATCTTGTGCAATACACCGATGCATGTCTTGTATTCAAGATCCTAAATGGCCTGCCCCCCCCACTCAGTATTTTGTTAAACAGAAAACCCCAACATATGGCAGCAGATTCACAAGGTCTGCCATGAGAGGTGACTGTATAGTTCCCTTAAGGAAAAGCACCTTTAGTAAATCCGTTTTCTCTGTGAAAGCTTCCCATGTCTGGAATACACTGCCATCAGACACACATAATTGCACCACATATCACACTTTCACAAAATGCTTGAAGACATGGCTAAAGGTCAATCAGATTTGTGAACATGGTCCCTAGCTGTGTGTTGTCGCTTTCCATGTTATCTGTTGTCTGTAGCTTGTGAGGTGTGGAAACACTTTGTTGCATTTATGAATTTTGTCTTGCTGCTTTTTGTCCTATGTTGCTCTGTCTGTATGCTATGTCTTGCTTGTCATATGTTGCTATTGTGTATATTGTAATTGTTTTTAACAACCTGCCTAGAGACTGCGGTTGAAAATTGGCCGGCTGGCTAAAACCGGCACTTTTACTGAAATGTTGATTAATGTGCACTGTCCCTGTAAAAATAAAATAAACTCAAACTCAAACTCGATGTTTGGATCATACATGGCAAGAATATGTGCCTAGTTCTTGAGTAGTTATGATCAAATTTTGTCCAGAACACACAGATACCGTTTTTTCAACATTGTCATCCTCTGGTCTTCTATTTTATTAAGGTCTCTTAAGGTCAAGTCCCCTGAGATGTGCTTGTGTGAATTATAAATGTCTCGCATATCCCATTGATATCAATGTTTGATTAAGTGGGAGTTTGATTCAGCCCCATAACCACTCTGTTTGATTATTTAATATTCACCATAGTCTAATTAAAAACTCATATTTCGGGAATGAAAACTGAAGAGGGGTTGAAAAGGCTACCCAGTTTTTCTTATTTTTTGTAAGAGTCACAGTGTATCACACTTACATGACAAATGCAATGTATCTTGACTTAACAGATTGCAATAAACCAAACTTAACTCAGACTGACTTCATCCCCAAGATTATTTGATTAGTTAATTCTGTATCAAGCTCAAAGAGAGAGACTTAGGGGCTATTCTCATTGACAAACATTTAAGGAGACGCAGCGTGACGATATTTCAATTGACATACAGTATGTACATACACTTTTCAATTTACATTACATACTTGCCTTACTGTACCTTTCGTTGTGGATGGAAATGTGACATTCTTGCTCTGCAGCTCCAAATTTACTGTAAATATCAGCATCACAGTAGCCAATGACTAGTCAGTAAGCTTGAAAAATTCAAATGAAACCTTTCCACTAAAACATATTAGCTAGATGTTAGGTTTATGTTCTCGATCATACACGCATTAAGTGTAGCTTGCATGACAAAAACACAGCTAGCTAGCTATGCCAGCTAATAACACGAGCATATCAAACATGAAAGTTTACCCCTCTCATAGAAAGTTTACCCCTCTCAAGACGTGACAAATACGTATGTTTACATTACAGTAATATCTCTCAAGAATCGATACCTCTCGAGAATTAATACCTCTCGAGAATCTCTCAAAATTCTCCTTAATTCTCATTAATGAAAAAAAAACTTAGAGAGAGCAAGCAAACCTACGTGATCCAAACTGTTTTTCTCGGCTTCCTGAGCTAGCTACTTAATGAGTAATCTTCCATGTTCCGTAGGAATCCCCAATAAGTGCCTTTTAATTTTTTATTCTGAGCTGTAAGTCATTAACCATGAATGCAACAGTAATTGCCTTATAATGATTAGGACTTTTTGCCATTAAAGATTTGTGGTAATTTTGTGGGATTATTACGATTTTCATCTTTAGAGTCAGGAGATAAAATGCTGATTTCCATTTCATAAGTTGGTGTATTCTTTCAAAAGCAATTACCATTAAGCAACTGCATAGGGCCACAGGCCTTTGCTATAGATAACATTTTTCTCAGCACCTACAGAGAGATAGTGTATAAAGTTGACCATAGAAGTGTTTTCACTTTAGTGTTCGGATTGGACACAAAAGGTTAAGATTGTTTGACACTTTAAGTCCATGTTTCTTCTCACAAAAGGGAACCATCAACAGGTGCAGCAGTGCCAATAACCCAGATAAACAAGTGCATAACAACTTATTTTCAAGCAAGAGTTAGGCATCTTTGGAGGCATTTGCTTTTTTTCTCTGCTCCTGTCATCCCTCTCTCCCTCTCCTCACCTGTCATCTCTCTCTCTCTCTCTCTCTCTCTCTCTCTCTCTCTCTCTCTCTCTCTCTCATCAAGCTTTCTTTCTCGATTACTCTCTACTCCTGTTATCCCTCAATCTCCTCTCATGTCCCGCCTCTCTATCCACTCTTGTCATCCCTTGCAATCTATCTATCTCTCTCTCTCCTCTCCCATCATCCCCTCTCCCTTTTCACTCTTATCTTCTACTCTTATCATCCCTTTCTCTTCTTTCCTGTCATCCCTTTCTCTCTCTCTCCCTCTTTCTCATCTCCAGGCGTCGTCCGGACGGCACTGCCCAACATGGACCGAGAGGTGAAGGACCAGTACGTGTTAGTCATCCAGGCTAAAGACATGGTGGGCCAGATGGGCGGCCTCTCCGGCACCACCTCTGTCACGGTCACCCTCACTGATGTCAATGACAACCCGCCACGCTTCTCTCGTAGTAAGAGTCCTATATGCTTTGTTCGTCACTAAATCTGACGACATGCCCTCTATCTATTTCCCTCAGACAAAGCCCTAAACCCCTCCATTCACTGTCATTGCAGTCTCACTATGGTGGAGGTTTGACATAAATCTCTGCAATCACTCTCGTTCACAATGGCAGACGCGTACAGTAGGGGAGAAAGCTTTGGGTGAAAATGTAGTCTATGCTTGATATTGCAGATTCATTCAACTACAGTACCCCTTTCAAGCGTATGCGTGATTTTGCTGTTCGTCGTGGGTTCACTGCCCCTTTCTGACTAATGGTCAAAGGCTTCAAATGCAGTTTGCCCTAGAAGGTATACACCTTTCTCCCGCTCCCCTCACTCCACATCAGAGTTGAGGGATTTCTGCAAACATGGATACCAGGATCAATCAGGCTCCATTTTTTGTTGTCATCAGCCTATTTCACGGCGCGCTAATGGGTTCCTGGCCAGGCGTTGGGATTCAAAGGCATGAGGTGCTTCTCATGATAATCTGTGGCCCTGGCAATTGCTTTATCGCTGATAGTCCCTCCGACCACCGCTGCCTAGGCTGTTACACTCACTGCTGGACTGCCATGAAGTCAAGTCAATTTGCTGGAACCCGGAGGGGTGGGGGGCAGGTTCAAGTTTGCACAACAAATCGGCAATGCCGCTTTAACCCAGCACTGTTTTGCTGCGTGTGCTGGGAAGAAAGATGCTTTGGGACCAGGTTGGGTGTGAAGTCACCCCCCACCCCCACCCCATCTGTATCCCCCCCACCTCCCACCCAAGGTCATGGGTCAGAATCAATAGAGTATGACAGAGCACCACAGCTGATAGTCTAGAAGCACTAGCCCTTGGAGGAGAGAAGAGGAGGGAAGTGAAGGCTGGAGGCACAAGGACAGAGAGGAGGGGCGGTTACCAGGGGGCAAAGAGGGGCATACACAGTACGAAGGGAGGGGAAGAAATGCATTTTTGGGGGTCTTCCACAGCGAATTAAAAAGCCATTACAAAGATTACACAGCGGCAAACAATGTCAAGCAGATTAGCATTTGGAGCGCGATGTCGGGAACCACTGGGGTGAGAAACACGGAAAGATCTGGTAATGAGCTCCGTCATGGTGATTGGGGAGATTATGATTATTTATATGATTCCCTCCTTTTTTTCTTATGAGAGTGCTTTATGTCAGGGAGGTGCAGACAAAGACACCGGGAGCACAATGGAAGAGTTTGCTTGTAATAGAATCTTCCAGTGAACATTTCATCCCACCGAAGCATATTCCGCAGGTTCTCCCATTCACTTTGGTCAAGAGATATTCTGTTTCATGTAGAGTAGAGTGGTCAGAATACGTAATACGTTTTCATATGAATACAAACAACTCCATTGTTATAAAAATGTTAAGGTTCAATAAAAAATATATTTGCCCTCTCCACCATAAATGTCTTGAATGTAAAACTAGTAATTTAATATTATTGTCACTATTTCCTCATATATTTGGATAAAACTCATCCTGGACCATTACTTTGTAGTGTGACCACTCATTGTGAGAGAGGGAACTCAAAGGCAGCTGTAGTGCACTATGAATCTGAGCGGCTAAGGAGTAAGAAAACCACCTCATCTCTAACTACTACTTCTCTTTCCTCCAGAGAACTATCAGTACATGGTGCTGGAGTCCTTGCCCGTGGCGTCCGTGGTGGCCAGGGTCAAGGCTCTGGACAATGACATAGGCCCCAATGCAGAGATGGAGTATAGGATCATGGAGGACGGACCTGGGGTGTTCAACATCACTACAGACGAGGACACGCAAGAGGGCATCATCATCCTTCAAAAGGTACACATGCTGTTTCCTTATAGGCTGTGGCCTCAAGCCAGGTTTGTCACAGGGTCCAATCTGATCTTTTGTTTGTTTTCGCCGTCACCGATCATAGACGAGTGCCACAGAGTGGAAAGTCATGCAGACAATAAACACAGACAATAAATGTGTCACATCAATGGCCCTCCTATATTATAGGGCTACAACTGTGCGCCCAATAAGCCAAACAGATGACAACATATCTTCCAAACACTATTATTTAGAAATGCCTTTCACTGTGATGTGTTGTGTGCCTTTTCTCACAATCAATAGTTTGCTTTCACACTACACAGTAAGTCAATATAAAACGTCTGGATGAAAAATATATTTGTGATAGAGAGTCTGATTATGTGCAAGATTGCATAGGGTCGTTGGACTCTAGCGCCAGCATTTCTTCAATCTACTGGTGTAGCGCAAGGCCATGTTGCCATGAGCGATGCACATACAAATATCTTTATGGCTTTGCCCTCACCATTTACAGCAAATGTGGCCAGTGCAGTGTGCTTAGAATCCAGCCAATTAGGATGGGCTCCACCTTGACCGGAAGGTTACTGTCAATTTCATTTTGAAGAAATGTGAAATAGCTTTTAATTTCAATTTTTGTTTTGTCTGTTTACTTTATGTTTGTCTCAGCCTTTAGACTTTGAGACCAAGAACAGCTTTAACCTGCGAATCGAAGCCACCAATCGGAATATCGACCCTGCGTTTGTGCACCTGGGTTCGTTCAGCGACACCACGTCGGTCAAGGTGACGGTGGAAGACGTGAACGAGCCGCCTGTGTTCCCCACACAGCTTAACAAGATGGTGGTCTCCGAGGACGCCAGAGTGGGCATCTCCATCGGGAGGGTCTCCGCTCACGACCCTGACTCCTCCAACAGTGCCATCAGGTAGAACCCAGCTCTCCAGTTATTATATGCCATTACAGGCAGTTCCTCTGTTGTCCCAGCCATTTTCTCAAGTGGCCCCTTTTTCTTAAAATAACTTCGCCCCCATGCAACAGAGTGGCGAATTCAAGCCATATAACCCATTTCTTTCAGCATGTTGCCACAGCAGGTTGACAGGAGGACCAAACACCTTTTGATCAGTACTGTAAATACACGTTCACGTTCCAGTGCCTCAATAGCACCTCACTGACAGAGTTCTAAACTCCCTCTGTGACTGTGCGACATGCACTGAAGCCAGATGTCGTGCGTTCGAGGGACTGCAACATTTGTAAAAGTGAAATGCCATCTAAAAATGAGCAAAGGGCATTCCCCCAGGAGGGTCAACAGTTTGTACCAGCTCCATTGCATTTATAACACAACACAACCACTCAGAAAGGCAATCTGCCCCATGTCACTCATGAGACTCCCTCTCATTACGCATTAATTGAAAATAAAAGTGTTGTGTGGTAGTATTCATGCTCGGGGCGTTAGGATTGTTAGTAATCTTAATCAGAAAATCTAATTACACCGCCATTGTGGGTGTAAATTGCCTCTTTTTGCTGCTGTGGAGGCTTTCAGCGCCTGCAATAATATGGCCCTACCTCTGTTGAAATTAGAATTATTGTGGAACTAATGCAGCCACAAGAGTCAAATTACATTGAATAATACCCTTTGGATACCAGCTAATTGAAGTTGTCTTTTTTTCCAGAAATATAAGCTGCTGTATAGAAATTGATAGTGTTTGTTCTGTGTTCAGCATTAATGTATTGCTGTCCAATTTCACATTTCTACCTTAAAAACTTTGATTGAGAGCAGTTCTCGTCAAAATCTAAAGGTTGCAGAAACCTCTCATTCATAGTTCAACATCATGATCATTTAATCTAGCGTTAAAAATTGATAAGAAAATGGCAAAATTGCACTTGTTGACACTCAATAATGTTCTATGCCAATGTACTGAAACCAGAAGCACTTTAAAATAGTTAATTTGACAACGTTGGAAGGTGGAAAGTTCTTATTCCTTCAGAAATGTTTAAAGACAGAAATGATTACATGTAAAATCCTTAGAACTTTCTTCAAAAGGAAAATACCTCATCATAGCTACGTGTCTGACTGTGTGTCTGTCATTCTGCCTGTCTGCCTGCCTGCCTCTGTCTGTCTGTCTCCAGGTACTCCATAGACAGAAACACAGACCTGGAGCGTTTCTTCAACGTGGATGCTCTGAGTGGGGTCATAAGCACAGCCAAACCCCTGGATCGAGAGGTCAACTCTGTCCACAACCTCACTATCCTTGCCATGGAAAGCCGTAAGTACATGTGCGCGCACACACACACACACACGTCTGCCAGTCTGACTAGTTCGTTTTATGAAGGCCCTGCATAAAGTATTGTTGTCCTTTCTATCTTGTCATGTAGCCAACCCTCCCCCATATTCAACACCCCACAATGCCACTGCTTCGTCATGACTGCATTAACGTGACGAAGCGTGTGGGACGCGGCGGGGTTGTCAGGGGAATCTTAATTCTGACGTAAGGTGGGAGCTTTCGACCTCTGGGTCTCCGTGAGTCGCGGCGTGTGAGTGGCAAGCTGCTAACTAAGGGCAGGCGCAGGTGAATTATGCTCATGTGATGTGGGGGAGAAGAGGAGAGAAAAGAGAGGTGCCGGAGTGCCTTTGAGACGTCCTTCCATGGCTTTAAGGACAAAGAGGCCCTCGCATTCCCCCCCTTACGTGTCTTTTTGTTGAGCAAAACTTTTTGTGGAAGGTACTACGCAGCGCACAGACTCCATCGGGCGCTCAATGTCGTCAAGATACTGTACGTCGAGTTTCCTGGTAGGCCTATTTGGTGGGGAAACTGTGAAGCCAGCTCTTTAGCCTATTGCCTGTTTCTGTTTGAGACTTTTATTAATGCCCCAGGGTAGTGATTGGGGACACTGCCCTGTGTAGGGTGCCGTCTTTCGGATGGGACGTTAAACGGGTGTCCTGACTCTCTAAGGTCATTAAAGATCCCATGGCACTTATCGTAAGAGTAGGGGTGTTAACCCCGGTGTCCTGGCTAAATTCCCAGTTTGGCCCTCAAATTCCCAGTCTGGCCCTCAAACCATCATGGTCACCTAATAATCCCCAGTTTACAATTGGCTCATTCATCCCCCTCCTCTCCCCTGTAACTATTACCCAGGTCGTTGCTGTAAATGAGAACGTGTTCTCAGTCAATTTACCTGGTAAAATAACGGATAAATTCAATTAAATTAAAGAGTGTGAAACAATGTTGAATCTGTTTGCTGCTTTTCATTAATTTATGCATAGTTGTTCTTTATATGCCCTTAAAAAACTGTTTTCCTATGGCCAGAATATTATCTATAAGCAATTGCATATTGAATTTTTATCAGTTATAAAAATAGATCTAAATGGATCTGGTAAAATACAGACATTTGGACGTTTCAATTAAACAAATACTTTTTCACCTGATTATAGAAACTGAAACATTGTGATTTTAGAGACACAAAGTAACAGCCTATGATTAAAGGGTTAGTATATACTGGGCTCTCACCATCATCATCATTATTCACATCATTCCAGTTCAATCATGTCACAATTATCAGATTTGGTATTGACATGAGTGAGCAGGCTTTCCGAGTGAGTAGACACATGGGCAGGCCTACCAACGGAAAACGTCTGAAAACAAAAATGATTATGATATTTGGACCACAGAAATCCCATGTTGATATAAAGTGTCTGCCTTTTTTGCCTACATTTATATAGAACAACATCACAAAATCCATTTGGCCTACGTCTTTTTTATTTTTGTCTCAATATGTTGCAGAAAATGTTGGTTATTTCAAATTTCAATATTTTGAATTGACTGTTTATAGGCTATTATAGTACAGATCTATCCAAGGTTCAACTTTAAGACAAGGGCATCTTGAAAACAATCTGTATTTGTCCATTTCTCCCATAGTTCCTATTTTCAATGAAGCAATTGTATACAGTGTATTCATGACAGATTCACAAGACTATAATATTTAAATCATACATGGCCTTAAGTACATTTAAATCATTTTCACCTCTTTTTTTTCTTTTTTCTTTTTATATATATTTTTTAATTTGACCCCTTTTTCTCCCCAATTTCATGGTTTCTCCCCAATAGCTACTATCTTGTCTCATCGCTACAACTCCCGTACAGGCTCGGGAGAGATGAAGGTTGAAAGTCATGCGTCCTCCAATACACAACCCAACCAAGCCGCACTGCTTCTTAACACAGTGCGCATCCAACCCAGAAGCCAGCCGCACCAATGTGTCGGAGGAAACACCGTGCACCTGGCAACCTTGGTTAGCGCACACTGC
This sequence comes from Oncorhynchus kisutch, assembly GCF_002021735.2. Lineage (NCBI taxonomy): Eukaryota > Metazoa > Chordata > Actinopteri > Salmoniformes > Salmonidae > Oncorhynchus > Oncorhynchus kisutch. The sequence goes on along the minus strand of NC_034184.2, from coordinate 63,154,913 downwards.
ACCCGGCCAACCACAGGAGTCGCTGGTGCGCGATGAGACAAGGACATCCCTACTGCCCCTCCCTAACCCGGACGACGCTAGGCCAATTGTGCGTCGCCCCACGGACCTCCCGGTTGCGGCTGGTTACGACAGAGTCTGGGCGCGAACCCAGAGTCTCTGATGGCACAGCTGGCACTGCAGTACAGCGCCCTTAAACAATGCGCCACCCGGGAGGCCCCCATTTTCAACATTGGAATGTGATAACATTGGAATGTGGTAAAGTGCTGCCCTACCTAGCTGGTGAGGACACTCAGGTGAAGCCATTGAATAAAATAAATTACAATGAAATAAAGCTTTTTAGCTTTTGAACCTGTTTTAAAAATAAAAATGTATAATCGCCACTATCCTTTTTTTAATGTATGTGTCACGCCCTGGCCATAGAGAGGTTTTTATTCTCTATTTTGGTTAGGCCAGGGTAAGACTAGGGTGGGCATTCTAGTTTCTTTATTTCTATGTTTTGGCCGGGTATGGTTCTCAATCAGGGACAGCTGTCGATCGTTGTCTCTGATTGGGAATCATACTTAGGCAGCCTTTTTCCCACCTGTGTTTTGTGGGTAGTTGTTTTCTGTATAGTTTATGCACCTTACAGAACTGTTTCGGGTTTTCCACTTTGTTATTTTGTTCAAGTGTTTTGACTAATAAAGAATCATGAACACTTACCACGCTGCGTTTTGGTCCGATCCTCATTACGGCGAGAGCCGTGACAGTATGAGACATCAAAACATTCCAGATAAACCTCTCCTGCTATCAGAACAGCTGTTCACTTTACTGTCATTTGGAAAATAATTTGAAAAATCAGCTGATGATTGTTGAAACAGGGTTCAAGTTCAATGTCAGTTCCCACTTGCTTCAAGATGTTAACAATTGTTCCTGTACACCAGAAAACGTAACTAACTGAACTAAACTAAACTATCGCATCGTATCACTCACTTCTGTCATCAGGAAGAAGTTTGAGAGGCTAATAAAGGATCATATCACCTCCATCTTACCTGAAACCCTAGATCCACTACAATTGGAATACCGCCCCATCAGATCCACGGATGACGCAATCGCCATCGCACCGCACACTGTCCTATCCCATCTGGACAAGAAGAATACCCATGTAAGAATGCTGTTCATTGACTATAGCTCAGCCTTCAACACCATACTGCCCTCCAAGCTCATTACTAAGTTTGGGGCCCTGGGTCTGAACCCCATCCTGTGCAACTGGATCCTGGACTTCCTGACTGGCTGACCCCAAGTGGTAAAGCCCTCTACTGTACTCCCTGATCACAGATGACTGTGTGGCCACGCATGTCTCCAACTCAATATTCAAGTTTACAAACAATACAACATTACCATCAACATGAGACAGCCTACGTGGAGGAGGTGAGGGCCCTGGCAGTGTGGTTCCAGGAAAATAACCTCTCCCTCAAAGTCCACAAAATTAAGGTGCTGATAGTGGACTTCAGGAGACAGCAGGAGGAAGCATGCATCCATGCACATCGACGGGACCGCAGTGTAGAAGGTGAAAAGCTTCAAGTTTCTCGGCGTGCACATCACTGACAACCTGAAATGGTCCACAAAGACTATTCAACCTCAGAAGGTTGAAGAAATTCAGCTTGATCCCTAAGACCTCCAAGACCTCCCAAGTGGTGCAGCGGTCTAAGGCACTGCAACTCCATGCTAGAGGCGTCACTAGAGACCCTGGTTAGATTCCAGGCTGTATCACAACCGGCCATGATTGGGAGCCCCATAGGATGATCCAGCGTCATCCAAGTTAGTGTTTTCCTGGCGTAGGCCATCATTGTAAATAAGAATGTGTTCTTAACTGGCTTGCCTAGTTAAATCAAGGTTAAATAAATAAAAATAAAAGACCCTCACAATCTTCTACCGTTGCACCATTGAGAGCATCCTACTGGGCTGTATCACCGCCTGGTTCAGGAACTGCACTGGTCGAAACCGCAGGGCTCTCCAGAGGATAGTGTGGTCAGTCCAACGCATCACTGGGGGCACACCGCCTGCCCTGCAGGACATCTACAGCACCCAGTGTCACAGGAAGGACAAGAAGATCATCAAGGACTTCAGCAACCCGAACCACGGCCTGTTCACCCCGCTACCATCTAGAAGGCGGAGACAGTTCAGGTGCATCAAATTTGGGACCGAAAAACAGCTCCAAGCCATCAGACTGTTAAATAGTCACCACTAGCTGGCCTCTGCCCAGTGCCCTGCCCTCAACTTTAGTCGTTGTTACTAGCCGGCACACTGTACTCAACCCTGCACCTTAGAGAGTCATTGAACACTGGTCACTTTAATAATGTTTACATACTGCTTTACCCACTTCATATGTATTTACTGAATTCTAGTCAAGGCTCATCCTATACTTTATAACTACTGCTGTTCACACGTTGTATATTCATATACTGTCCATAATGTCTATTAACACCATCATTTACAGTTGAAGTCGGAAGTTTACATACACCTTTGTCAAATACATTTAAACTCAGTTTTTCACACTTCCTGACATATAATCCTAGTAAAGATTCCCTGTTTTAGGTCAGTTAGGATCACCACTTTATTTTAAGAATGTGAAATGTTCAAAACTATGGTTTGTTCACAAGAAATGTGTGGAGTGGTTGAAAAGTCAAAAGTTTGGACACCCATACTCATTCAAGGGTTTTCCTTTATTTGTACTATTTTCTACATTGTACATTAATACTGAAGACATCACAACTATGAAATAACACATATGGAATCATGTAGTAACCAAAAACGTGAGGATCTGGGGCCCATGCCAAATCTTTTCAGCCTCTTAAGGGGGAAGAGGTGTTGTCTTGCCCTCTTCACAACTGTGTTGGTGTGTGTGGATCATGATAGATCCTTAGTGATGTGGACACAGAAAACTTGAAGCTCTCGACCCGCTCAACTACCGCTCTGTCGATGTGAATGGATGTGTACCCTCCATTTCCTGTAGTCCACGATTTGCTCCTTTGTCTTGCTGACATTGAGGGAGAGATTGTTCTGGCACCCCACTGACAGGTCTCTCTGACCTCCTCCCTATAGGCTGTCTCATCGTTGTCGGTGATCAGGCCTACTACCGTCACCAATGATGGTGTTGAAGTCGCTTGCAACCATGCAGTGGTGGGTGAACAGAGAGTACAGGGGGGGGAGTAAGCACGCACCCCTGAGGGGCTTTCTTGTTGATGGTCAATTTGGCAGATGTGTTGTTACTTACCCTCGTCACCTATGTTGAACGCTGAGCTGTAGTCATTGAACAGCAATCTCACATGGGTGATCCTTTTTTCCAGAGGGGAAAGGGCAGTATGGAGTGCAATAGAGATTGCACCATCAGTGGGTCTGCTGGGGCGATATGCGAATCAGTCTTCTCCTCGATGCACAAATAGTCACGAAACCAAACATGGTAATCACCATCCCTCAAGTAAATGCCTTGTTATTCAACCATAAATATAGGCGTAAGACGAATGTTCAAATAATACTTCTTCCTCTTGTCTCGATATAGTAACACATAGGGAGTAAACATCTTTAATAATAACTGTACTAAATGTCATAACAGCCCTTCACTGAGGAGTCGTTGGCCTCTGACACAGTCAGACTTCTATTCTCTTCACAGCGGAAAGTGGCAGCTGTAGAATCAGGCGTCCAAACAGTCTCTCTCAGAGCCCAGGACGCCTTTTTACACTATTTATAGTAAATGGGCTTTTTGTGACAAAAGTTGGCAGAGGAGCACTACTTCTAGCTAAGGGATCTTGTTCATTTGAGACGTGGTCGGTCAGCGCTCACATTTCATCCGCACTCTGACTCTGCTCCGAACATGCCAATGACAACAAATCTGTGCCCGGGGGTACCACACGTCCTATTCACTACTGTCAAATCAGCCGCTCCCGAATGTCAGCCAGCGCGCCATCTCTCCTGTCAGCGTGGCTGCTGACGCCAGGCTAAATCATCGTCCATCCAGGCTCTCAGGAGCCAGCCGTTTATATTCAGTGCCACATTGGTGTCAGAGAGGGGAGCCAGTGGTGGAGCCTGTGGTGCCGGATGCTCTGTACTACAACTACACAGTCACCTGCATCTGAAATGGCATCCTATTCGCTATATACTGCAGTGCTTTCAGCAGAGCTGGGTTCTATATAGTGCACTATATAGGGTATAGGATGCCATTTATTTAGCATCCCTAGCCTTTACCACCACAGCTTTAGCTCCACTCCAATCATAATCAGCTGCTTGATCATGTTGGCTGATCCCCATCAGAGCAACTAAGGATGCCAGTTCACAGAGAAAGCCTTGTATATTATATTAGAACGGGCACTTTTGGCCACAATTTGCTAATTTTGCTCGACCTTTGTGATTCATTAAAAAGACATGCGAAAGCTCGATAGTAGGGAAAGTGGAGGAGGGTGACAAAGTTAAGACAGGGTAAAGTATTGAAAGTTATAGCTGGAGTCAAACTGTGATATAAACTCTTTCTCTCTGTCTTTCAGATGATCCAACCCAGGTTGGAAAAGGTTTTGCTGTCATTACGGTGCTGGACATCAATGACAACCCTCCGGTATTTGCCATTGAGTATGAGACCCTCTTGTGTGAGAATGCCGCACCTGGACAGGTGAGAAACTGAAGATAATGTACGTTTTCTGATGGGGAAGGAAATGATATACATTGCTTATATACTTTTAAAATGTCAGATATTTAATAATTTAGTGTGTTCCTCACACACTGTTTGATTACCATTGGTTGGCATCATGCGGCCTTTGGAAACCAATGTTCCCAATAGAACTTGAATCGGTCCCAGACTGCATGGATCATCCCCTTTCAAAGCTTGAGGTAATTTCAGGGAGACACTTTTAGATCAAATTGCAGGTATTGTTGGTGTTTGTATCCTTAATTAGCAATGTTACAGTCATTTCTGCTGCTGCTGCCAGCTGAATTAATGACAGTGTTTGAATTTCCCGTGGCTCTACAATGATATCATAGAGTAACATGATATTTCATGCTGGGGTGGAGTGGGTGTTGCCCGGGTCTGATTCCTCATTCGGAGTGTGTGTGTGCGTGCGTGTGCATGTGTGTGTGTATAATTAGAGGATCAGTGTGGCGGGCACTGGAGCGGAAAATGCATCACAACATTATGCAAATGAAACAGGGGAAGGCTGGAATTTAGTTTCAGAAAGGCGTGTCAGGCGCTTTAGCCGTGCAATACATTCTCTCTGTGTTTAGCATTTGGCCTCATTGTCGCCAAATGACTGCTGCAATGGCAATTCGTCTACTCTTGGCATTTGGAAAACACAATCAGAGGGGGGAAAAGGCAAGCATGTAGAACTGAATAAGTACGATTGATCAAAATGATGCATTGATTTGGGAATGGCTATTAGTAGGCCTGTTTAAATATGTTATTTACATTCCCCTTGATCACAGTGGGGTGTACAAGAATAACAAAATGATTTGATTTGGAAAATGAAAGCAGTTTTACGTAGCCTACACATTCGTCTTGTAGCCACAGTATGATATAAATCCGTTCTGCCATGGGAGCCAGTTAAACTCTTTGGTTTGGGGACAATTTGCCTTCAAGTCTGTAGGATCGTTAAAAGGCTATTGGTAGTTTGGTAGTCCATTTGACGCAAAACTGAATGAACAGCTTAACCTCTGTTGCCCGCCTATCCCATCAAGTAGATTGTTTGGTCGATTAAGAGTTTCAATGTGTTGACATTTCTTGTTCTCACATATTTAATGGTCTCACTCCACAAATGAGTCATTACCTTGGAGTGAAATTATAATTTTCTTGATTGAGGTGTTTGAAAATATTACATCATTGTGTTGAAATGTTGGACCATATTGTGTAGCATGCCATCTCCTGTCCATGCCCTTTGAATAGCATTATTTTTAGGACTTTGCTTTTTCTCTTTCAATAAAAAGCTCTCTGCTGCACTTTAAGCTAGCCTATACATCACATGCATTTGTCCTTGTCACACCATGATACATGAGGAAATTGCTTTACCTTTACGTGCCATCACCTTCCTTACCTTGTTCTCATACACTACAGTTGTGTGTCAGAGGCAGCCCAGGGTTTGACTCAGAGTAGGAGTGCTGATCTAGGATCGTGTCTCCCCTGTCTGTGTAATCTTATTCAAACTGATCCTAGAGGAGCAGTGCTTGAATTGTTTTCTTTCAAATCCTTGATTGAGCTTGCCTGGCAAAATCAGACTAATTGAATACTCCCAAATCTTCAAACCACCAGTCTCTCTGGCTCTCCAGGCTGGATCAATCAAACACTTAAAATATTTAAAAGTAAACACTATTTGAACACAGGTCTGGTCAACGCACTGGTCTAATTATTCTTTTATTTTTTTTTATTTTTTTATTTCACCTTTATTTAACCAGGTAGGCAAGTTGAGAACAAGTTCTCATTTACAATTGCGACCTGGCCAAGATAAAGCAAAGCAGTTCGACAGATAAAACGACACAGAGTTACACATGGAGTAAAAACAAACATACAGTCAATAATGCAGTATAAACAAGTCTATATACAATGTGAGCAAATGAGGTGAGAAGGGAGGTAAAGGCAAAAAAGGCCATGATGGCAAAGTAAATACAATATAGCAAGTAAAATACTGGAATGGTAGTTTTGCAATGGAAGAATGTGCAAAGTAGAAATAAAAATAATGGGGTGCAAAGGAGCAAAATAAATAAATAAATAAAAATTAAATACAGTTGGGAAAGAGGTAGTTGTTTGGGCTAAATTATAGGTGGGCTATGTACAGGTGCAGTAATCTGTGAGCTGCTCTGACAGTTGGTGCTTAAAGCTAGTGAGGGAGATAAGTGTTTCCAGTTTCAGAGATTTTTGTAGTTCGTTCCAGTCATTGGCAGCAGAGAACTGGAAGGAGAGGCGGCCAAAGAAAGAATTGGTTTTGGGGGTGACTAGAGAGATATACCTGCTGGAGCGTGTGCTACAGGTGGGAGATGCTATGGTGACCAGCGAGCTGAGATAAGGGGGGACTTTACCTAGCAGGGTCTTGTAGATGACATGGAGCCAGTGGGTTTGGCGACGAGTATGAAGCGAGGGCCAGCCAACGAGAGCGTACAGGTCACAATGGTGGGTAGTATATGGGGCTTTGGTGATAAAACGGATTGCACTGTGATAGACTGCATCCAATTTGTTGAGTAGGGTATTGGAGGCTATTTTGTAAATGACATCGCCAAAGTCGAGGATTGGTAGGATGGTCAGTTTTACAAGGGTATGTTTGGCAGCATGAGTGAAGGATGCTTTGTTGCGAAATAGGAAGCCAATTCTAGATTTAACTTTGGATTGGAGATGTTTGATATGGGTCTGGAAGGAGAGTTTACAGTCTAACCAGACACCTAAGTATTTGTAGTTGTCCACGTATTCTAAGTCAGAGCCGTCCAGAGTAGTGATGTTGGACAGGCGGGTAGGTGCAGGTAGCGATCGGTTGAAGAGCATGCATTTAGTTTTACTTGTATTTAAGAGCAATTGGAGGCCACGGAAGGAGAGTTGTATGGCATTGAAGCTTGCCTGGAGGGTTGTTAACACAGTGTCCAAAGAAGGGCCGGAAGTATACAGAATTATTGCTTCCCTCATACCTGTAAAAGTGCCAGGCCAATGTGTCATGGTTGACCTGTTTAACCATATGTACCACACATGCATTTAGTTTTAAGAGCATGCATTTAGTTTTACTTGTATTTAAGAGCAATTGGAGGCCACGGAAGGAGAGTTGTATGGCATTGAAGCTTGCCTGGAGGGTTGTTAACACAGTGTCCAAAGAAGGGCCGGAAGTATACAGAATTATTGCTTCCCTCATACCTGTAAAAGTGCCAGGCCAATGTGTAATGGTTGACCTGTTTAACCATATGTACCACACATGTTTTCTTTAGACAGAACTCGTTCAACAGCACCACTTTTCCCCCTTTTTTTGAAGAGAATGGTGCTGCAGGCGATGGCTGCCGTTTTACGTGCTCCAACTGTGCTATTTTGTTAATTTTTTCAGGTTGTTTGTAACTTGTTTTTTAAAACTTATTTTGTACATAATGTTGCTGCTACCATCACTTATGGTATCACTCACTTCTGGACATCAGAACAGGGATAATTCACCTCGAACTGTACAGAGATTTTTCTTTAATGAGTCTGACGTGATGGATGTACTGCTTTCTTGGAAACGGGCCCTAATCCCCGTAATATGCACAAAGAAAAGACGGAGAAAAAGGGGGCGGAGGTCGGGCTGCCTTCCTAGAATTCATAGTCGAGTGTGTAAACCCCCTTTACCATCAGTCCTATTAGCCAACGTGCAATCATTGGATAACAAAATGGATGAGCTCCAATCAAGGATATCCTACCAACGGGACATTAAAAACTGCAATATCTTATGTTTCACTGAGTTGTGGCTAAACGACAGCAGGCAGGGTTTTCGACGCATCTTCAAGATAGAACAGCTGCCTCCGGTCATACAAGGGGTGGCAGTCTGAGTCTATTTATAAATAACAGCTGGTGCACAAAGTCTCTACATTTTGCTCACCTGAGGTAGAGTATCTCATGATAAGCTGTAGACCACACTAGTTACCAATAAAGTTTTCATCTATAATTTTTGTAGCTGTCTATTTATCACCACAAACCGATGCTGGCACTTAGACAGGACTCATCAAGCTGTATCGGGTCATAAGCAAACAGGAAAATGCTCATCCAGAGGCGGCGCTGCTAGTGGCTGGGGACTTTCATGCAGGGATACTTAAATCCATTTACCTAATTTCTACCAGCATGTTATATGTACAACCAGAGGAGAAAAAAACACTAGACCGCCTTTACTCCACACACAGAGACATGTACAAAGTTCTTCCTCGCCCTCCATTTGGCAAATCTGACCATAACTCTATCCTCCTGATTCCTGCTTACAAGCGAAAACTAAAGCAGAAAGTACCAGTGACTTGCTCAATACAGAAGTGATCAGAGGACGCAAATGCTAAGCTACAGGACTGTTTTGCTAGCACCTATTTGAGAATGCTATTAATTGACTACAGCTTGGCATTCAACACCATAGTGCCCTCATAGCTCATCACTAAGGGAAGGACCCTGGGACTAAACACCTCCGACTGCAACTGGATCCAGGACTTCCTGACTGGCTGCCCCCAGGAGGTAAGGGTAGGTAACAACACATCTGCCACACTGATCCTCAGCACAGGGGCCCCTCAGGGGTGTATGCTCAGTCCCCTCCTGTACTCTGCATGGCCAAGCACGACTCCAACGCCATCACTAAGTTTGCCGATGACACAACAGTGGTAGGCCTGATCACCAACAACAGTGAGACAGCCTATAGGGAGGAGGTCAGAGACATGGCAGTGTGGTGGCAGGATAACAATCTCTCCTTCAACGTGATCAAGACAAAGGAGATTATTGTGGACTACAGAATATGATTGTGGACTGAGCACACGCCCATTCTCATGGATTGGGATGTGTGGAGCAGGTTGAGTGTCCACATCACCAACAGACTATCATGGTCCAAACAAACCAAGACAGTCGTGAAGAGGGCAAGATTTGACATGGATCCTCAGATCCTCAAAAAGTTATTCAGCTGCATCATCGAGACTGGTTGCATCACTGCCTGGTATGGCAACTGCTCGGCCTACGGCCACAAGGCACTACAGAGGGTAGTGCGTACAGCCCAGTACATCATTGGGGCCAATCTTCCTGCCATCCAGGACCTCTATACCAGTCGGTGTCAGAGGAAGGCACTAAAGATTGCCAAGGACTGCAGCCACCCTAGTCATAGACTGTTCACTCTAAGGTCTACCTACACCTGTTGTATTCGGTGCATGTGACAAATCAAATTTGATTTGATTTTTTAATTTCTACACTGAAAAATTATGAGGTTAAAAAGAACCCAGCGCTGGTTAAATAGTGGACAGGACACACACATTGGGTTTCACTTAGCCTCGTCACAAACCAGGCTTCTCTAAAACGGGAAACCTGGGGAAGTTCCATAGCAGAAATTAGCTAAAGAGGGGTCGGAAACCTGGTGTAAATCAGTGACGCCTAGCAACACGACAAATCTTGCTTGGGGGGAGCTCCAAAGATGCTCACCAGATTAGTGCAGTAGGAGCATCTGTCAACAAAACAAGCATGGGTGACAAAACATTTTAGAATGTTTGCAGCATGCAGCATTTCTCTTTTATTTCGAGGTGAGCTAAAGTTCCAGGAAGAGGGTAGAAATGGTCTACAATGCTGGCCAAATCAATATTTTTAATTCTGATGTTTCTAATGTGATAATTGTCTGTAAAGGCTAGCATGAGGGGAAAGAAGTAGCTAGCCACAATGAGGTTAATTTTTACCTTGTCAGCTACCTACTGTAGGTATAACTAACTAGCTAGCTACTTGCTAGTTAAATATCTCTCAAGATTATAAAGCCAATAAAATGTTAAGAAAAACTGCATATTAGTGACCTAAAAGGTTAGCAGCTTATCTAAGGTCAGTGATACATACAGCAACCATGCACTGTCTATGGGACCAACTGCAATCATGTTGCAAGCAACATTGATAAAATGAACTAAATAAAATCAAATGAACCTCATACAATGTTACCTGTAATGCTCATCTTCTGTAACCTAATAGTCATCTCCTTATTTTCATACAGTACTGAACCCCCTCCCCTCTTTATTGCAGGATTGTGATGGATGATTAATCTACATTGACACTAGTTCATTTTAAACAATAGTTTACCAATTAAAATAAGTTTAAAAACTTCACTTCAAAGAATCAACAATTCATCACTTCAAAATGTACAAATAACTAATATGGAAAGATTAGACATCTTAATCTAAACAACAGTAGATAATTGAGTAGTAACAAGTAGGCTAATATTGCTAAAGCATGATTTCAGGTGAGAAGAAAGAAACGACATACCAGTGGTGGCGAACATTGCTCCACTGATCCCTGATCTACTGGGTGAGCAGACTTATTTTATTCCTGCTTTGCAATAGCACACTTGATTATCAACTCATTAGATTTGCTAAGTTGAGTCAGGAGTGTTATTTCTGGGCTGAAACAGAACCCTGCACACTCAGCAAATCTCCAGTAGGGTTGGCCTGCTCCAAATGTAGTAGGTTTATACATTGTGTGTGACCTTTAACTGTATTTTTGTTTACTTTTGATAACATAGGTCATAACATACTGTATAACCCATGTCATATAGGATATACCCTTAGTCTCTTGGGACATGCAAACAGGCTTTCACAGTTTAACATATCTGAGGACAAAAAAACATCACAAACAAACAGGCTTCATTATACTCAAATTTGACAGCACTGAAAAATATGTTGCTATTATCTCTCTGTCCTCAAACTCCTCCCCTCTAGGGACTTGAACTGGATAATCTTTTCATAATGCCCTCCCACGAAATGACCTGCCCTATTAGTAGCCTACACTGTCCCTTTACTGACAGCTGGAACGGAAATGTCAACCTATTCAATGGCTGTTATCTACAAATGTATTTGAAGACTGAGTTTTAATTTACAATGATTTGATTAAGATAGCTGGCTAATAGAACGTTAGCTAGCTGATGACGTTTAATTGACTTTGCTAAACAGTATGTAAAGTTAGCTAGCTAGCAGCTCTGTTTGCCTACAAAGTGGCCTACTGTAGCCAGCTAGCTAGCTAGCTAATAATACTGTTATGCTCGTCGTCGGATGATAAATGACCGGACCAAGGTGCAGCGTGGTAGGTGTACATTCTCTCTTTATTTGATAACGTAACACCGTGATTTTTAAAAAACACAAACCGAACGTAAAGCTAGTCGTGCATAAAGCAACAAACAAAGACAAGATCCCACAAAATCCAAAATAGACAGAAAAGCTGCCTCCGATTGGGAAACAAACACACCAACATAGAAATAGAAAACCTAGAATGCCCACCCTAATCACACCCTGACCTAACCAAATAGAGAAATAAAAAGGCTCTCTAAGGTCAGGGCGTGACAAATACATGGTTTTTTACCATTAAAAAAATGATTTACTTAAATCAATAAGTTCTCCCACTGCCTGTTTTTGGGGTCCTTACAGAAACAAAGTAATGGGCATTTTTCATGATATTTTAGGTGGGGTGGTAGAAAAGCTCAGCCAGCAGCCATGTGGACGAATAGACACACGTAATAAAGTCTGTCAACAGAGCAGTTAAGAACATGTTGACTTTACCAGCGTAATCCATTTCCAATTTCAATAAATATAACTTGATTACTTGAAAACTAGCACTTGAAACTAGCATAGGCAACAACTACCCGGATTGACAACTGTGTCACACATAACACACAGCACCCCTTCTACGGCTGTGTTGGGGGATGGTTCTTGAAATGTAACATACTGTAGTATAGTATTCTACAATATATTAAAACATTTTATAGTAAGCACAACAGGATCGAGGGATACTACAGTGTATAGTATAATATTCTATGGTATAAGTTTACTACATAATTCTATTGTAAGTACTGTAGTATTCTGTAGTAAACTGTAGTATTTTTTCATGTGGGTATGCCCCTACTAAGCCACGCCTCCAGTCTTACCATCTGACCTGGTGGACCCTAGCTCAATAACTCAGCATCAACAACCCAACTTAAAGAAAACAATGGGTTGTTTGTGACCCAACTGGCTAGGTCAAAATAACCCAATGTGTGTTATGTCCAATATTGACCAAAATTGGGTTGTTTTTAACACATCATTTTATAGAATGCACTGCCTGTGGCATTATGCAAATATAAAAAAATATAGAGATATAATAAAAAAATATATAAAAAGAAGGGGGAAAAGTTTACATTTGAGCTGGATAAAAACCCTATTTGAATAACAAGGAGCCATCAAGCTGTCTGTTTTATATCAGGATGGGTGGACTTGTTAGCCTTGCAGCTGTACAATGCAAAGCAGAGCCTCCCTATCTTTTTAATTAACATGTATCTCTCTATACGTCCACCCTCGGGAATGGAACAGCAGAGAGCACACAAACAAACTCCTATAGACTCTATCTGCACATGGGCAGCCGCCTTCCCACTTCCCAACAAGCTTAGTTAAAACCTACAGCTGCCCACTGGAGAACTTCTCCCCCATTGGCCTGTAAGATTAAAACATAATGTTTGCCGTTCGGCTCAGGCTGTGTGGCTCTGTAGCACAGATTAGCCGGGAGCGCGGTGGTTGGAATAACCTGCCATCATTCAGGCCTAATTAGGGGCCGTCTCGTGGCACTGGCTCTCTCCAGAGACGCTACTTGTTACGGATCATCGGTGTGTCTGTCTTCTGCCATAATATTAATTTATATTACAACGGAGAGGAGGGGGGGAAGAGGGAGAGAGCAGAGGTCACACGCTTACAATCATTTCCATCAGTGTAGCTATTACATAAATGAGTGGGCTTTCTTGGCATTCTGCTGCCCCAATCTGCCACCCTGTGCCCCACCCCACCCCTCCCCTCTTACCCAACACACAGCCCCCGATAGACCTTGTCCCATCAAGTGCCCCCTTACTTTGTTTTGTTTGTTTTTGTTTTCCATTGGGCTCCTCTATTGATTGAAGAAGGAAAACTAACAGAAGTTAATCATAGCTACCAAAGTGAGGTTGATATATTTTCTTCATTATTTAAATCTGTTGTAAATATTTGTTCTATTAAAATAATATGTGTTTTTTCACATATTGTACTTCTTCTTCCTGTTCCAATTAAGATTCATTATAGGTGTTTCTTGAAGATGATAGTCAGAAACAAAACATTTCATTGAAGGGGGGAGTTGGAAAAACAACGTCATGGCACATGTGTCAGGAGAGAGAAAAAGAGGGACAGTTCAGTTGAATCTGTAAAAAGGGTGTAACACGATTCAAAATAGTGTATATGGTGACCCTCAACAGCATCTTAGCTCAGGTATTCAGTGTTCTCAGACAGACAGGTAGCTTCAGGTACACAGAGTCTCTCTCTTTTGAAAAACACTTTCCTATAACCTCTCACAGAGACCCGGGTCTCTTTTTCAAATGATCCCCGCAATATACAGTACCAGTCAACAGCTTGGATACCTCTACTCATTCAAGGGTTTTTCTTTATTTTAACTATTTGCTACATTGTAAAATAATAGTGAAGACATCAAAACTATGAAAAAATGGTAACCAAAAAAGTGTTCAAAAATGCTAATATATTTTATATTTAATATTCTTCAAAGTAACCACCCTTTGCTGTGCCGGTCCTCATGAGAGCCAGTTTCATCATAGCGCTTGATGGCTGTTGCGACTGCACTTGAAGAAATGTCAAAGTTCTTGAAATGTTTCGGATTGACTCACCTTCATGTCTTGAAGTAATGATGAACTGTCGTTTCTCTTTGCTTATTTGAGCTGTTCTGGCCATAATATGGACTTGGTATTTTACCAAAAATACCACGACTGGAAAGACGTACTCTCATGGGTTGCCAAAAATAACTATCTAAAAGCAACGCCACTACTAAGCCACGCCTCCAGTCTTCTCATCTGATCTGGTGGATCATAGCTCAATAACCCAGCATCAATAACCCAATTTAAAGCAAACTATGGGTTGTTTGTGACCCAACTGGCTGGGTTCAAATAACATGTGTTCTGTCCAATATTTACCCAAATTGGGTTGTTTTTAACCCAGCATTTTTTTGTGTATCCACATACATCCAGTATACTATGGTATAAATACTATAGTATTCACCGTAGTGTTTTTGCAGACTAAAATCTGCAAAAACACTATGGTGAATACTGCAGTATTTACTATAGTGTTCTACAGTATATTACAACATGTTATAGTAAGTAATACACGATCAAGGGATACTACAGTGTGTAGTATAATATTCTATGGTATACTAAAGTTTACTACATAATTCTATAGTAAGTACTGTGGGTACACTGGAGTTCAATCCATATCTGCTTTGTCTATGTCTCTTGGCTGGACGAGACTATTTTGACACACAACAGTCCTGAGTTGAGCTGGCTGACTTATATAAATGAACAGAGATTGAAACAATGGTGTTTGTTGACCATTGTGAGTATTGATTACAATCAAACTCCAGAGTATGTCAGAATTAGGGCCTCAGTGGGGGTATTAGCGGTGGGTGAATGTTTAGGAAGCGTGGGGGGCGTGAGGTCTTGTTGATTTGGGGGAAATTATGTTATGTTTGATGCTGCGTGTGTCGAAATCGCTAAGCAGTTTACTTCGAAGCAGTGTCCCGATGCTTGTATCACTTTATCAGAAGAACATGATCAATGACGTCCGAAGATTTTGTTTCATCGAAAAACCACCTGATTGGTTTGATAGAAGACAAAAAAGGCTTTTCATCACAATTGGCAAAATACAACAACTCTATGCTACAGGAGGCTTCAATCCCCATCACTAATTCGGGGCAAGCTGTATGTCACTGTGTGTCACTGATGTGGGTGTTGTTTTCGGTGTTGATGCCGCGGTGGGGGCAGGAGTGAAACTGCGAGAAGCAAGGGGTGTGAAAACCATGGACCCTGCCCCCTCCCAGTGTCAACACCACCCCATGATGACATCCAGCCATCTACCCACCCCCCATCTCCCGTAGCCATGGTAACAGTCCGTGTATATTTGAACTCTGGATTCAACTTTCAATACCACCCGTTATCTTGTGTGGAAAAAGATCCTCATCATCTGTATATGGACAGCCTGACTGATGTAAATGATAAACTTGGGCCAATCAAATTAATGAGCCGGATTGTCTGTCCATGCTGACGTGTTGAGTGCTGCAAACGTGTAATTTCACCTATGCATGATGAAACCTTTGACAGTGTTCGTTATGCCAGCTCTAGAGACAAGTGATGATAATTCAATCACGACTAGAGTTAGGTGTCAAGTTGCTGTACGGCCGTTATAAAGAGAGGCAGCAATCACGGTTGTTGTCGCAGTCAAAAAACAAATGGTAAGATATAAAATCGAGATCTCGTTCTACAGCCCTGTCTAAACCCAGACACTTTGAAAGTGATCATTTGTAAGGTTTTCTTTTGCCTTATCTTGATTTAGCTCAGACAAGTTAGGAGGCCACCTAACTTTATAGAGGGGCAATTTATCTGTAATTTATCTCTAATCCGGTTGTGGAGCAGTAGGATCGGGCAAGGACGGAGGTGTGTGTGTGCACGTTACTTTGAATGAGCAAACATTCCCTGCCTTCCTCTGTGTTTATCCGGTGCCGACGTAAAGGCACAAATGAAGACATGGTGGCCCTTTTATGTCTATTTGATCTGAGACCCAGCCGTGAGTAAACTCAAAATCCCTCTACTTCTGTGATTTATTTGACTCCTCAGTCTTGCCTTTGACAGGCACCGTTCAACTGTTAATGTCTCTCTGTGTGAATTTATGTCTACATCCGTGTCTTTTCCCTTCCGTGTCCTACTCGAACCATTAGAGGATTGGCCGCCGAAGAGCTTACGAAATGGTTTGCATCACCGCCTTGCTAATGAAAGGCATTAGACGTGTACCTTCCCTCTCACTGCAAGTCATGAATTAAATTGATACCTTCCTCAAGATGAGTTTATTGCAATATTCATAGAACATCAAATAGGTCCCATATCCTTCATTATTAGGGGTTAAGTCATGCCACATATGTAGAGGGATGTCTGTATTTGTATTGAAATGTGTATTTCACTGCACATGCATGTCATATGAAATAATAAATATATATTGTACCATGTGAAGAAATGATGTATTTCATGTTGCGCAGATGTGCATACAGTGCTTCCATGTTCAGGCTATAATGTCATGTATTGTAGCAGTTGCTCACTGTATCTACCATGATACACACGTCTAAACCAATGAGTGAATTTGAGATTTCTGGCAATAGATCACTTTTTTTTTGTCTAAATTTAATCTCAGCACCAGGGAGTAGTGCACATGCAATATTCATGAAATCACACATGATGATAAAATCTCCCTGGGTCTGTCTGTCCTAATTGGCAGGGTGTCTTTCTCCACCTCCTCTAGTTTCTAATACCTGACAGCTTGTAGCTACAAGCATTTAATCAAAGATGACAACTGATAATCCATGTCTCAGCCATGGGGATCGTTGGCTGCCTTTGTGTTACATTGTGTTTCTGTCTGAGGTTACTTTAAATGTATTCCTCAATATGGTGGGTAGTAAGTGATAATTTAGCATGAAGTGTTTTTAACCTTTTACAGAAGTGGGCTAAATCAGCGTCACACAGAGTGTGTTTGGTAGTCTTAAACTACCAATGACAGTTTACAATCTAGTGTTGCTCCAAGCAGTTTAGTCATCTCAACTTTCTCAATTTCCACATTATTTAGTACAATATTTAGTTGAGGTTTAGGGTTTAGTGAGTGTTTTGTTCCAAATACAATGCTTTTAGTTTTAGAAATAATTAGGGATAACTTATTCCTTGCCACCAGCTCTGAAACTAACTGCAGCACTTTGTTGAGTGTTGCAGTCATTTCAGTCGCTGTAGTAACAGACATGTATAGCGTTGAGTCATCCACGTACATAGAAACTCTGGCTTTACTCAAAGTCAGTGGCATGTCGTTAGTAAAAATTGAAAAAAGCAAGGGGCCTACCCTGGGGAATTC
This sequence comes from Oncorhynchus kisutch, assembly GCF_002021735.2. Classification (NCBI taxonomy): domain Eukaryota; kingdom Metazoa; phylum Chordata; class Actinopteri; order Salmoniformes; family Salmonidae; genus Oncorhynchus; species Oncorhynchus kisutch. The sequence continues at coordinate 63,137,312 of NC_034184.2, read as the reverse complement.
CTAATTCTAACTGGATTATATTTGATAGGCTTCCATTAAAGAACACCCTCTGTGTTCTGTTAAACAAGTAACTCTTCTTTTTTTTTACCCCTTTTTCAGGTTTTCCAATTGTTGTAGTAGCTACTATCTTGTCTCATCGCTACAACTCCCGCACGGGCTCTGGAGAGACGAAGGTTGAAAGTCATGCGTCCTCCGATACACAACCAAACCTAGCCGCACTGCTTCTTAACACAGCGCGCATCCAACCCGGAAGCCAGCCGCACCAATGTGTCGGAGGAAACACCGTGCACCTGGCAACCTTGGTTAGCGAGCACTGCGCCGGTCCACCACAGGAGTCGCTGGTGCGCGATGAGACAAGGACATCCCTACCGACCAAGCCCTCCCTAACCCGGGCGACGCTAGGCCAATTGTGCCTCGCCCCATGGACCTCCCGGTTGTGGCCGGTTACGACAGAGCCTGGGCACGAACCCAGAGTCTCTGATGGCACAGCGCCCTTAACCACTGCGACACCCGGGAGGCCTAACAAGTAACTCTTTATCCACATTATAGCAGGTGGTGTAAAGCCATAACAGATACTTTTTTCCAGCAGCAGACTATGATCAATAATGTCAAAAGCTGCACTGGAGTCTAACAAGACAGCCCCCAAAATCATTTTATCATCAATTTCTCTCAGCCAATCATCAGTCATTTGTGTATGTGCTGTGCTTGTTGAGTGTCCTTCCCTATAAGCATGCTGAAATTCTGCTGTAAATTTGTTTACTGTAAATTAGCATTGTATCTGGTCAGAAGTTTACTAAGGGTTGGTAACAGGCTGGTTGGTCAGCTATTTGAGAAGGAAAAGGGGGCTTTACTCTTCTTAAGTAGCGGAATGACTTTAGCTTCCCTCCAGGCCCGAGGGCACACGCTCTCTAGTAGGTTTAAATTGAAGATGTGGCAAATAGGAGTGGCAATATCGTCTGCTATTATCCTCAGTAATTTTCCATCTAGATTGTCAGACCCTGGTGTCTTGTCATTATTGACAGACAACAATATTTTTTTTCACCTCTTCCGTATATTATATTTGTCTGCATAGGTTCTAAGCATACCTCTACCTGTTCAAATGTAATTTTAATGAGGGTGTCATTCTGACTGTTGTAAATCACACATCTCAATATACTGCACTACATTCAAATTACAACACAGTCAGGGTCATAGCTACATATGAGGGCACAGAGGTCCGGACCTCGGTCATTTTTTTGCAATCAAAAAAATCTACAAAAACTCAGGAACTCAGTCAGGAACTCAACTAACTGTTGAGATTTAGAATAGTAGAATACATAAGGTGTAATTTCAAAACTTGGTTGTGCATCAGCAGTTTTCCTCTTGTTATGTGTCTCACTGACAGTCACTCACTTAGCAGTCAATTAACATTTTAGATTGGTAAATTAATCTACTTAGTCTAGCCAGCTATCTAAACTTTTAGTAATCATGGCTGAATTACCGACCAGCCACGCAGGGCAAGTGCTCAGGGGCCCTGTCCTCCAGGGAGGGGGGGGGGGGGCATTGATTTAGTTAATCACTATTCTTTTTTTCAAATAAAGTATTTTTTATTATCTTTTTTAATACAATTACACATACAAAACATTTTTAAAAAGGGAATGGGTATCAGTGATTTGTGGAAACAAGTAAGTGTTTCCACAAATCATAAGCGACCAACTGTACAAAAACGAATAGAAAATGAACAAAAGAGAGAATTACAGACTAGGACAAAGACAGTTTTAGTCCTGTTAATAACCCCCCCAATGTTCTTTTTATCAAGATTTTTTTTTATAACGTTTTTTTTTTAAAGATAATTCCTTAGCTCTTAATACCAAGTAGTAGATCTTGTCCAATATACAAATTAATTTAACCAAAAGGTTAGAGTTGATTTCAGGTTAATTGCTATACATTTTCTTGTTAGTCACTCTCACTCAGATATCATATTAACATGGCATAAGTCATGGCAAATTGTGTAGAAATGCAGAAAATTTGCTTTTAAAACTGCAAAAAATCTCTCCCCATACCATGGCATAATGTGTAGAATTTCAGGAAAGTAGCTATAAAACACAGTACATGGGATTCTAACACATATCATAAATACAGGCACATTTCATGGCATCATAATTAATAAAAACAACATGATATTATCCTAAGGTGCCAGATTACATTTAAACTAGTGATGCACCGATATGACATTTTTGGTCGATACCGATAACCAATATTGAAAATTTTAGCGGCCTTTTAAGCATTCTAGTACAGTTAAATAGTTAACACACACACATGAATGCAGCGGTCTAAGGCACGGCATCTCAGTGCAAGATGCGTCACTACAGCCCCGTTTGAATCCAGGCTGTATCACATCCGGCTGTGATTGGGAGCTCCATACAGTGGTGCAGAATTGGCCCAGCGTCATCCAGGTTTGACCGGGGTATGCCGTCATTGTAAATAAGAATTTGTTCTTAACTGACTTGCCTAGTTAACTAAAGGTTACACACATACACACACCACACTGATCAAAAAGTTATTTTGTTGGCATTTACATATGTCCCCATTATCAGTCAAATATAATCAAAACCTGTTTTTTTCACTTACTTGCTGTGCTGTTTCGTTGTTTATTTGTTCAGTCGTTTTATTCTCAACCAGTATTTCTATGGAATGCCGTTTGAGTCTTTGCTATGGAACACCGTTTAGATCTTTGCTATGGAACACCGTTTGGGTCTTTGGGTGTCAAAAAAGAAAACAAGGAACAGTAGATATATGACTGCACGTCACATAATAATTTAACGCGTTCATAATTTTTTAAATGTAGTTATTACACATTGATTACACTATCACTTGCATTACATGTCACAACGATTCATCAATACATATGCTATGATGCTGGTAAAGTTCTCTCGCACACCTACAGTGCTGGTCGTTTGTTTGGATGCAAACAATGTTCTTCCCCAAAAACATAGCAAAACAACATAATCTGTTTCAGTAGCTATATAGTTAGCTAGCTAACTATATAGCTAGGTGTTATCATCTAAAATAACCCTCAAATTTATTAGACAGTTTTTATTTGATTCATGGTGGGCGGACTCATCTATGTGAAGCTAGCCACAATAAGGATTAGCCACAATAGTGGATTTTGGGGTTAGCTTTCAAAATAAAAGTACCGCACAATTATACTATTTGTATTGATTTGCATCAATGTCAATTATAAACTTTTATTTTGAAGGCAAATTCCACTATTGTGCCTAATCCTTATTGTGGCTGGCTTCACAACACATAACCATGCTTCTACACTTGCATTGCTTGCTGTTTGGGGTTTTAGGCTGGGTTTCTGTACAGCACTTTGTGACATTAGCTGATGTAAGAAGGGCTTTATAAATACATTTGATTGATTTGATTGATAACTAAGCCCAGTCGAGCCTCACTAGCCAGATGAAGCTATTTGGCTGCTCATAATATTAGCTTTGGGCAACAGGGTTAAGTAGCTGGCTAGCTATTTATTTTCATGAACTGAAGTTCAATTTCAATAGGCGAACAACAAGTGTCAACCTAGCTAATACTTACTCACAAGGATTGCTAAGAATAATGAAATTGACTGCAGTTTCTACTGGTAATTGTTTTCAGGCTGGTTGTATTGGTGCTAGCTAGGTACCAAGCTAAAGCTAGCAACCCCAGAAGTTGCGGTTGAACAAATGATGCTTTATTACCAATGCGGTATTGTAAACACATTGTTCTTGGCCGGTGTTTGTTTGTTTGCAGACTTTTTTTTGTACAGCTTTGATGGTGCTACTGTATCTTTTTTTACATGCAAGACCCAAACGGTGTTCCATAGTATTTATGTCCGTAGGAAAACATCTGAAAAATAGAGCACTTGGTAGTATATACTGGTGCTCGACCTGTCGGTGAAAGCCAACATCACCCACCACAGAGAACTGTTGATTGTCAAGGGCAATGCATTCCACTATCTTGGCTTAAATGGATTTCACCTTTTGAGTTGTCTCGCTGAAATTTTCTTACTCTTTCAATTGACTGCTCGACTTGCTGACTGCTCGATCCACACAGCAGACATTGTGGGCTAGGTTATGAATGCTTTGTTGCATGTGTAGTGCAACATTTTACATGGCGTCATTACGGCATGTACCTAGGTGATATAAGTATGCATGTCAGCTTTGACATCGGTTTTGCACATCGGCGTTGAACTAGACATTGGTCGATACCGATGTTGGCATTTTTAGCTAATATCGACTTATTCCGAAATGTTCACCGATATATTGTGCAGCCCTAATTTAAACCAAGTATTGTTCTGCATATCTAAGCATAACTCTTGAGCTGTCTGTTTCCTCCTGATGGGTGGTTCTTTTTTTAAAGAAACAAAATATGCTTCTCTGCATCTCTGCTAAAATCTGGGTAAAAGACTGAAAGGAATGTATCTTATTCAGTACATTTAGTAATTGCTTGCAGTAATTAATTGCAGGCATAACAGCTAAGATAGTTAGACAAGCTACTCTAACTTGATTGATAGACTGAAATGGCTTGGTAAACTCTTAGAAAAAAGGGCTCCAAAAAGGTTCTCTGCGGAGAGATAGGATTCTACCAAGAACTGTTTTGATCAGAAGAACCCCTTTTGGATAACAAGGGTTCTTTGTAAGGTGAGGGGTTCTACCTAGAACCTATACATTCCTAAGAAATGTTTTTGGAAGAAATTTGGAAGAAATATCATTTTTGGAAGAAAAGTATTTGATGATTCTTTGGAAGGCAATAAGAATGATTTGGAATCCAAGAAGGGTTCTACATAGAAGCGTATATAAAATTTCCCAGCGTGCTCTATTTCAGGGAGATTTTCAAAAGTGTTTGTTTTACTGTAATAATTAAAACTATGTTTTTGCATGTACATTGCTTATTTGATAAATTTTATGCTACACAAAGATAAATAACATACAGTTGTCTAAACAAATTATATCTGTTAATAATTAGATTTATTGTACCGATTACTAAGATGGTTTTTCCAGTTTAGATGATTGAGGTAGTCTCTGTATTCAGTCTTCCTTACCATGGAAGTCATTCTGAATGTAGGTGATAAAAAATATTGTAACTCTGGTTGGACTCTAATAGGAATTACACATCAATTTGCAAGCAAGCATAATTTGACTTACAGGCCTGATGTAGCCTGTAAACCAGGTGAATTCTAACACCACTGTGTTAGGGCATAATTAAGCTCTCAAATAAAGGCCTTATGGTATATGTCATTGTCATTGTCATTTAATTTTAAAGGCTGATAAGGCTGATTGAGCTGTTCATAGAGGGTTCTTGGAAGAACCCTCCAAAGATAAAAGGGTTATTGGTAGAACTCTTCACAGATCATTATAGGAACGTTGAAAGTCACTGAGCTCTTCAGTAAGGCCATTCTACTGCCAATGTTTGTCAATGGAGATTGCATGGCTATGTGCTCAATTTTATACACCTGTTTACAAAACATACTTCCTGCCATTCCTGCTTATTACCGGCAGCTAAAATCAAATCAAATGCTGTCTGTCACTACACTCTCTCTCTCCTCCTCCACTGATGATACTGTCTGCATGCACTAGACTAGAGCATCTAGTGTCTTGCCTCGTATTCCTTTGCTCTGTGGTGCACCTTTGAAGGAACCACTTACTAGCGAGAATAAAGGGGGGGGGGGGGGGTACTCCTTGCCTGGTCCAGTCAGTGTGCCGTCTCCGCAAAATGGAGCTGACAGATCTTTTATAAATAATGAGCAAATAAAATGTTATTTGTCACATGCTTTGGAAACAATAGGTGTGGAATAATGGTGAAATGCTTCGATTCTTCTCAGCAATACAGAGAGAAAGATAATAGAGAAATAATAGAAAAGTAAAACACGTAATAATAAAAGTAATAATAGATACACAATGAGTAACTGTAACAGTAGCAGCAGCGTGTGTGATGGGTCAAAAAAACAGTTTGTGGAAAAAGTGTCTATGCAGATAGTCCGAGTAGCTATTTGATTAACTATTTACCTAACTACTGTATTTAGCAGACTTAAGGCTTGGGGATAGAAACTGTTCAGGGTCCTGTTGGTTCCAGACTTGGTGTATAGGTACCGCTTGCCATGTGATAGCAGAGAGAACAGCCTATGACTTGGGTGGCTGGAGTCTTTGACAATTTTTAGGGCCTTCCTCTGACACTGCCTGGTATAGATGGCAGGGACCTCGGTCCCAGTGATGTGCTGGGCCGTCCTCACTACCCTCTGTAGCGCCTTGCAGTCGGATGTCAAGCAGTTGCCATAACAAGCGGTGATGCAGCCAGTCAAGATGCTCTCAATGGTGCAGCTGTATAACCTTTTGAAGATCTGAGGACCCATGCCAAATCTTTTCAGTTTCCATTTTCATGGCCTCTTTACAACTGTGTTGGTGTGTTTGAACCATGACAGATCCTTAGTGCTGTGGATACCGAGGAACTTGAAGCTCTCGACCCGTTTCACTACAGCCCCGTCGATGTGAATAGGGGCATGCTTGGCCCTCTATTTCTTGTAGTTTACGATCAGCTCCGTTGTCTTGCTGACTTTGAGGTTGTTGTCCTGGCACCACACTGCCAGGTCTCGGACCTCCTCCCTACAGGTTGCCTCATCATTGTTGGTGATCAGGCCTACCATTGTTTGTCTCATCAGCAAACTTAATGATAGTGTTGGAGTTGTGCATGGCCAGGCAGTTGTGGGTGAACAGGGAGTACAGTAGGGTACTAAGCACGCACCTCTGAGGGGCTCCCGTGTTAAGGATCAGCGTGGCAGATGTGTTGCTGCACCCGGAGTGGCCAGTCAGGAAATCCAGGATAAAGTTGCAGAGGGAGGTGTTCATTCCCAGGGTCCTTAGCTTCATGATAAGCTTGTTGAACTCTAAGCTTTAGTGAATGAACATCATTCTCACATAGGTATTCCTTTTGTCCCGGTGGGAAATGGTAGCGTGGAGTGCAATAGAGATTGCATCGTCTGTGGCTCTTTTGGGGCAAAATGTGAATTGGAGTGGGTCCAGGGTGTCTGGGATGATGGTGTTAATGAGAGCCATGACCAGCCTTTCAAAGCATTTCATGGCTACAGATGTGATAGTCATTCAGACAGTTTATCTTTGTATTCTTGGGCACAGGGACTTTGGTGGTCTGCTTGAAACATGTAGGTATTACAGACTGGGTGAGGGATAGGCTGAACATGTCAGTGAAGACAAGATGATAAACGTTGGCTTAAAAAGTTTAGTAATTAATGTAACATGTGAAGAAAAAAACAGTACAAATCTGAGGGGGCATGAAGCCTCAGACTATATTGGGAATAGGGTGCCGTTTGGATGTATCCTAGCTCTCACAGAGCAGTTGGATCTCCTACTGCAACTGGACATGGGGATGTGTCCACTTAGAGAAGCACCACACATAGACTGCTACATAATGCTGGTGTTGACACAAGTCTGTGTCGAGTTTGTTAAGCTAAATGTTAGTTCATTGTACTTAGATATAAGCACAGCCACTTGAAGCAGGGGTGCTGCAACACCCCCTGAAAAATCTAAATAAACAAATAAACTAAAAACATTTATTTAAAAATAATAATAATTCACAAAAGTAGTGCACTGGGCCTTTACTAGTCCTGTATTAGCGGACCGATATAGCCGTCTGCACCCTCACCCCCAACAGCACCCCCACCCCAATTCTTCACACGACTATGGATATAAGCAGACATTTTACATGTTAAATGTTGGTTTATGAGGAGTTATGCTAGTGGATATAGGTTTAAGTGGCAATGTGTTTTTCTTTATTGACATTATTTTTTTTATTTTTCCTTTATTTAACTAGGCAAGTCAGTTAAGAACACATTCTTATTTTCAATGACGGCCTGGGAACAGTGGGTTAACTGCCTGTTCAGGGGCAGAACGACAGATTTGTACCTTGTCAGCTCGGGGGTTTTTGAACTCGCAACTTCCGGTTACTAGTCCAACGCTCTAACCACTAGGCTACGCTGCCGCCCCGAGTTCAGTATCTGGTACAACAGATAATAACACATTTTTCCTCCATCCTCTTTAGCTAAAGCTGTTTTTATTCACAATGAAAAAGAGGAGGGTAAAAGATTTAATTTTTGTGTAATGAGTTTGTTTTCCGCCAAAATGTATTTTCTTCCAAAAATGTAACATATATATCAAACATCCAGCCCGTAAGGATGTCCAATCTGGCACGCAAGTGTTTTGAGTAAAACAGTTGAATAATATAATAATATATATTATATTATTCAGCTGTTTTACTCAAAACACCTGCGTACCAGATTGGTCCTCCTCACGGGCTGAATGTTTGATACGCCTGGCATTGGCATTGCGAAGTTGTCCCTACATTGTAACCTAAGAAGAAAACAGACTATGTTTTGCTGAGAAAATCGATTCCGGAGCTTTTTTCTCATCCCTAAAAAGCTGCATTAGGCTCCTCTTGCCAAATAAGCACTTACTGCAAGTGATAAGTGATGTAAAACCATAGCCAACATCATAAAATAAACATTTCATAAATCAAAATCAAGTTTATTTGTACCAATTTACTCACTCTATTGCCTTGGCCTTGTGTTAAAAGAAATGTATGTATGCTAGTTTGTAAATTAATCAAAACATGTGAAGGCATAGCAGTTCACCATGTTCAACCAGCACTGTTAATTTTTACCGATATTCCTGAATAAAACAAAGAAACTGTGGCTATGGACTAATGACCCATTAGCCCAAACCAATTAATACTTTTCATTAATCAATCAATCAATCAGCTTCACAATTTGGGGTTGTCATTAGGGGTCCAACCAATCAGAGTGGTTGTGTGTTCCATGTGTTCCGAGTACCATACAGTCAGAGTGGTTATGTGTTGCACAGGTCATCCAGACTATCAGCGCTGTGGACAAGGATGAGCCTCCCAGTGGTCATCGCTTTTACTTTGCCCTGCCTCCATCTGTGGCCAGCAACTCCAACTTCACTCTCCGAGACAACAAAGGTAGGTGTTTTCTCCTCGTCAAAGTACATCAATTAACAGTCCATTACTGACAACAGAGAAGAATGTGAGGAAAACGTTAAATCAAAAGGGATTAGAGTTTGTAAGGACTATAAATCCAGGGTCAACTATGGCCATAACAGTCCTGCAAGTATGGATTGAGAAGTCTTTCTTGTCCATGTTTGATTTTTCAAACATGAGATATTTCAAGACCTTTTTGATTGATAGTAGTTGCTGAAACAAACTTTCTGAGGATGATTCTGACGGCTTATTCATGTCTGCTTCACCTTTAAATCAATTTTATGGATAGGAATATCCACGAATGTTAATTGCAGGTTTAGATGTGTGGAGGCAAAAACAGGTTTTGAAATGTAATGACTAAATTTGAAAGTATAATTTAATCTCTAATGGTATCATGCCCATTTGCTCAAAATATTTTCCTCCTCTGTAAATATTGTCTGGTCTTCTATTCCTCACTTGTTATGATTCATATGTCACTGCTGGTCAAGTACATTTGGAAATCAAACCAACAATGTAATTTCTCAACGGGTGGCATAGTAGAGAATGGAGTATCTCTGATATCTTACATTATATGAATTATTGGCTCCATTTGTTGATTTTCTTGTATTCTCTTTGTTATTGAAAAGAGAACATAATGGCACGTACAACAAACTCCAAAGCTAGTCGCTGGTGCTGTACCATATGTATTCCTGCAAATGACCAATAGACTACGTGATCTGTGAGATACAGCATTTCATATATACTGAACAGAAAATATAAACACAACATGCAACAATTTCAAAGATTTTACTGAGTTACCGTTCACAGGAGGAAATCAGTCAATTGAAATAAATAAATTAGGCCCTAATCTATGGATGTCATATGACTGGGCAGGGGCGCAGCCATGGGTGGATCTGGGAGGGCATAGGCCCACCCACTCTGTAGCCAGGTCCCACGATCCTGCAGGTTAAGAAGCTGGATGTGGTGGTTCTGGGCTTGCATGGTTAAACGTGGTCTGCGGTTGTGAGGCCGGCTGGACATAGGGCTGTTATGGTGAATGTATTACTGCCACACCGGTTGTCATGAGTCATGACAGCAGTCAAATTCCACGTGAGTGTTTAGTCAAGGTAGTTGATGCTGCTGATGGTCATTAGTAGCCTACCAAACATGATAACTGCCTGGTACTCAGCACTCTATTGTCTATCTAATCTCTCTGACATCAATGCAAATGTATTTGAACATCTAATCAAACACTTCATGAGAGTCCATGAGCTCAAGTTGTGCAACATTTCTATAGGCTAACAATTGCATGAGAAAACAGAGTGGTGGCCTCTATTAAAAAGAGGAGGATCCCATCAGCTTTCTATAGACTACTACCTACTATATTTATATTTCATCTTTCCTAATATTAAGCACATTGCTTCTCTTTACAACAGGAGTATAGTCTACCTGTCTGGCATGGAAATGAATCACCTGTTTCGAGACAGGTGCACAGTAATGGTCCATTCTAAATCAAAACAAATTTGAAACATATATTATTTAGTCTATGTAATGACAAGATTAAATCAAGAATCGTGTGATAGGTGACAATATTAGCCTATCACTTGTGAATGATGTATTATCACTTGTGAATGATGTATTATCACTTGTGAATGATGTATTATCACTTGTGAATGATTTATTATCACTTGTGAATGATATATTATCACTTGTGAATGACATATTATCACTTGTGACTGATATATTATCACTTGTGTACGATCCCCAGCTGTTACGCATGCTTTTTTTTGGTGACTTTTTCAAATCATAGTCGCACACCTCATATAGCCTAGCCCATAGGCCTATATGTTTTGATAAGGTTTGTATCACAACTAAAGTAGCCAAAAAACGCCTTAAAATTACGCACATTAATCCACTTTACAACTGGTGTAGAGCCTACATGGCATACATACACAGCGAATGAGTTTCAAGTTTGGGGAAGATAATTTTCACCATAAAAATACACATTTATAATAAAACCATTACATGCATAATCGCATTTGTTGTCACTTTTGAGTATGGTGTTTTCCTGCTAATCAAACATTTGTGCGTATAGCCTACTGTCGTGTGTGCATTGCTGCCTTTACAATGTGAAGAAACAGCGTAATAGTTTATCAACATTTTAGGCGAAACGTTCTCATCTGTAGCGTCAGGCTCATTGCTTAAAACAGGTTTTTTGATGCAAGTGGTTGTATTAATTTGAGATCTATCACATCCCACAACTATCCCTGACTATGTTTATAATATTTATGTCTCGCACAGAATAGAATAGGTCAACTTTTGTGCTATGGGGGATAGTAGATTTACATAGGCTAGTGCTTTTGCTGTTCGTTAGACCTAATCATCTTGTTGGCTGACGAAAAGTAAATGTGAACAGTTTTTCCAATATCTTCAATATGTGCAGTTGCGAGGAGTGCAGTTGCGTCTCCGATGTGTCTGTCTTCAGTTGTAGCCTGTGTGCGAAAGACCGATCACATGACAGAGAGCCATGTTAGTTAGAGGTGCATCAGCAGGCAGCTGGGAGAAGGGAATAATAATCATTATATTCAGCCAAAGGGCACAACGACCACTGGCCGCAAAAGGCATGGATTTTTAGGGGTCATTACGGCCACACAAATGAGATGCATTCGGGAAATTCGTGGCATTATCAAGTGCTTGTCAAGTTGTAAATGAGAGACTGACGAAGTACTTTAAAAAAACTAAACATGCAACTTTTTTTTCAAATCCTTGTATTCCAGTCGCATCATGCAGCCTTAGAATGTATTAAAAAATCTAAACATATATTTGTATATTTGTATCACAACTATGTAGTCAGCTATGTTCAATTGTATTCTTAAAACTATAAAATAACATAAAATAATGCCACGGAATTCGAGGCAAATCTTGTCTGCTAAATCAACTAGTGTAGCCCACAGCAACATGGCATAGACAGATCAGGGCCTAACATAAGGACAACTCAGACTATGCTATCCTGTTCTTCTGAAATAGACTACATTAGACTACAAATTAGACTACATACTTCATATCATGTTTCTTTAGACCAGATCAAATCATGGATTTATTGTGAAGGTTAATGCTATATTACATGGATTTATTAGACTTTTCAAATGTAGATGTTCCAAAGGTCTTCATTAGTTTCTTGTAGGCTATGCGTGAAAGCCAGGAGATGCTAAATGTGTTTATCTTAATTAATGGTTAATTACCATGAGACCGGCAGTTATTTGCTTGACAATCACCTGCTGATAAAATGTTATGACTGCCAAATTCTCTAAAACGTCATTGGAGGTGGCTAATGTTAGTGAAATGTACATTCAATTCTCTGGAAACAGCTCTGTTGGACATTCCTGCAGTCAGCAAGCAAATTCCTCACTCCCTCAACTTGAGACATCTGTGGCATTGTGTTGTGTGACAAAACTGCACATTTTAGTGGCCTTTTATTGTCCCCAGCACACGGTGCACCTGTGTAATGATCATGCTGTTTAATCAGCTTCTTGGTATGCTACACCTGTCAGGTGGATGGATTATCTTGGCAAGGGAGAAATGCTCCCTAACAGGGATGTTGTAAAGCTTGTCGTTGGTGGAAGAAGGTGAGGACCAATGCGCAGCGTGGTAAAAGTTCATATTCTTTAATGAAACAACTGAACACAGAAAAAATAACAAAACGACAAGCAAACAGTCCTGTACGGTGAAGAAAAACACAGAACAGAAAATAATAAACCATACTAAAACAAAGACATAACAAAAAGAACTAAGGTCAGAACGTGACAGTAACCCCCGCCCCCAAAGGTGTGGACTCCGGCAGCAAAACCTGAACCTATAGGGGAGGGTCTGGGTGGGCGTCTGTCCGCGGTGGTGGCTCTGGCGCGGGACGTGGACCCCACTCCACCATAGTCTTTGCCCGCTTCTTTCCCCGCCTCAGTGGCGCCTTTATAGCGTCGACCCTCGCCGCCGACCTCAGACTGGGGACCCTAGCAGCGGGCCCCGAATGGACGGGAGATTCCGTCAGCACCGGACAAGTGGGAGACTCCGGCAGCGCCGGAGTGAAGGGCGATTCCGGTAGCGCCGGAGTGAAGGGCGATTCCGGTAGCGCCGGAGTGAAGGGCTATTCCGGCAGCGCCGGAGTGAAGGGTGGCTCCGGCAGCTCCTGACTGGCGGGCGGCTCCGGCAGCTCCTGACTGACGGGCGGCTCTGGCAGCTCAGGACAGACGGGCGGCTCTGGCAGCTCAGGACAGACAGGCGACTCTGGCAGCTCAGGACAGACGGGCGACTCTGGCAGCTCAGGACAGACAGGCGACTCTGGCAGCTCAGGACAGACGGGCGACTCTGGCAGCTCAGGACAGGAGGGAGCACCTGGAGGAAGGAGACGGAAAGACAGCCTGGTGCGTGTGGCTGCCACCTGATGCCTGGTGCGTGGAGGAGGCATCGGATATACCGGACCGTGGATGCGCACTGGAGGTCTCAAGCACCAAGCCTGCACAACCCTACCTGGCTGGATACTCCCCGTGTACAGGCCAGTGCGGCAAGGTGGAGACTGCACTGGGCTGTGCTGGCGAACCGGGGACACCGTGCGTAGGGCATACCCCGGCCCAAGAAGACACACGGGAGACCAGATGCGCTGAGCCGGCTTCATGGCACCTGGCTCGATGCCCACTCTAGCCCGGCCGATATGAGGTGCTGCGATGTAACGCACCGGGCTATGCCTGCGCAATGGGGACACCGTGCGCCTCACGGCATAACACGGTGCCTGCCCGGTCCACCTTTCTCCACGGTAAGCACGGGGAGTTGGCTCAGGTCTCCTACCTGACTTAGCCACACTCCCCGTGTGCCTCCCCCCCAAGACATTTTTGGGGCTGCCTCTTGTCCCAACCTCGCTGCCATGCTGCCTCCTCATACCACCGCCGCTCAGCTTTCGCTGCCTCCAGCTCTGCCTTGGGGCGGCGATATTCCCCAGCCTGTGCCCAGGGTCTTTCTCCGTCCAGAATCTCCTCCCATGTCCATGAGTCCAGAGATTTCTGCTGCTGCCCGATACCACGCTGCTTGGTCCTTTTTTGGTGGGTGATTCTGTAACGCTCGTCGTGGGTGGAAGAAGGTAAGGACCAATGTGCAGCGTCGTAAGTGTTCATATTCTTTAATGAAACAACTGAACACTGAACAAAAAAAATTCAAACGACAAACGAACAGTCCTGTACGGTGAAGAAAAACAGAAAATAATCACCCACAAAACACAGGTGGGAAAAGGCTACCTAAGTATGATTCTCAATCGGAGACAACGAATGACACCTGCCTCTGATTGAGAACCATACCAGGCCAAACACAAAACCACAACATAGAAAAAATAACATAGACTACCCACCCAACTCACGCCCTGACCATACTAAAACAATATACCACGGCTAGGGGCTGTATCCAGGCACTCCGCTTTGCGTCATGAATAAGAACAGCTCTTAGCCATGGTATATTGGCCATATACCACCCCCCCCCTGCCTTATTGCTTAATTATACCACAATTAAATAAATACTGTATGTGTTTTCTATCCACTGTGTTTACTGTCCACTGTTTTTACTGTGTTCACTGTGTTTACACAGTGCTGTCCTAATATAGACCATGTACTGTTTCAGCTTGTATCAGGACTGTGCAGGGTTTGATCTCTAAATACTCTTCCCCTTCTTCCTTCTTCCTGACTGATCTGGTTCTTCATTTTCCTCCCTTCCAGACAACACGGCGTCCATCGTAACGAAACGTGGAGGATTCCGAAGACGGGAGCAGGTGCTGTACCGACTGCCCGTGTTGATCGTAGACAGTGGAAGCCCCGCGCTCAGTAGCACCAACACCCTATCAGTGAGCGTGTGTGACTGTGACTCGGACGGCGTAGCCCAATCATGTGGGGCGGTGGCGTACACACTTCCTGCTGGCCTCAGTACAGGGGCCCTTGTCGCCATTCTGGGCTGCATCATTACACTCCTGGGTAAGAACAACCGTGATGTCAACTACTGGAGACAGTGTGCATGTTTGAGATACACAGATTCTTCACAGGTCTACATAGGTCAACAGATCTTCATCATGCCTGGAGCAATGTTTAACCTATCAAATTTGCTATGCAAACCTGCACATAATTCACATTCTTATGTTGTCTTCAGTTCTTGAATAATCTTTATTTTCTATGTAAGAGCTTACTAATGTGATGTGTGTGGGTATGGTAATGTCTTTGTGGGTATAGGGGCAGGGTATGGGTATAGGATTCTACATTTTGGGCCGGTTTTGACTGTACCTGGGTTTATGACGTGTGTCTCTCGCGATGCTAACACTAGTCCCATTTGCTCTGAGCTTTTGTTATTAATGATTGCACTTAGATTGAATCAACTAAGCAGCAAACGATTGCCCATGAAATCCAGAGACAAGGTCTTTATACCACAGCACAGTCAGAAGAATAGTTTAATGCACTGGTGAACTTTATTGAACACTGAGATGGAGTCTAAATAGGATATACAATAACAAACATTTTGTTTTTTTGATAGGGCCAGCCAAGACTCGCTTAATTTCTATTGCTAAGGAGAATACTTTTTGTAATGATTGAGATATTGAATGAGGAACACGGTAAAGACGTAGTGGCAGGGCTCTGAACCCAGCATTGCTAATGTGTGTGTGTTTGTCTGTTTGTGTCTGTGTCTGTGTCTGTGTCTGCGTGCGTACACTGTCCGTGGGCGCACGTGTCCTTGTCTGCCTCCATCGGTCTGTGCTGCTTAACTTTGTCTCCTTTTCCCCCATTCTCTCTATCATCCCATTCCCCTTCTCCCTGTTTGACCCTCCCTGCCACCCCCTCTTGCATTAACACCCTGTGCACAACCCTTCCCGTCCTGGCTCCCAAATCTTGCGTGCCTCCATCAAGGCCTATTTCAATCTGCGCTCCTGTAATTGGGGATGTGATTGCGTGTGATTGCATTGTTTTGGTTGAGAGGAGAGCTCAGAAAAAGACCAGAGGTGCTGCTGCCGTCGTCCTCAGGTGCTGTCAGTCCAGGTGTCCTCCAGCCGTAGTAGAATAGAACAGACCTCACAATCTCTCGCTCTCTCGCTCTCGCTCTTCTCTGTCTCATCAAAGAAAAGCAGGGCCTCCATCCCCACACCAACAACTTCTATTCATCTTTCATCACTGAGTAGAGTAGCTATAATGACGGGTGGCTAAGATGGCAGGTGAAAATTGAACAGCAACTCCTTGAGATGTACCAACCTGTTTTCTTTGTTGATTGATAAGAGCCCACTTCACAATGTCCATGAGTTTCAACCACTCACCAGCTCACTTACCTATCATATAGTTGTGTGACTATTGTGTTTGTGTGTGTATGTGTGTGTGTGTGTGTGTGTGTGTGTGTGTGTGTGTGTGTGTGTGTGTGTGTGTGTGTGTGTGTGTGTGTGTGTGTGTGTGTGTGTGTGTGTGTGTGTGTGTGTGTGTGTGTGTGCGTGCGTGCGTACATGGTTGGCTATGTAGTTTTTCTATCAAACTGGACGGTCATTAGTTTTAGGTCCACATGACATTAAGTAACACATCTACTGTTATCATTTAGAAGACATGTCCTCTGTCTTCCACTAAATTGTACACCCTCAAAATATAATATTTTTTCCGAGATTTTTAGCTGTCATCTAAATCCTCTTTGGAGATGAATATCCCCATGGTCATAGTGACATTGAAACTGCAAAAGAAAGTTGGCAAGTCATTATTTGAAACGATTTAGAACCTTTTTATTTTTTGAGGTCCGGTCAGGTGATGCGTCAGACACGACCAATTAGGGCTTTTAAGTAGCACCCCCTCAGCGCCAGACGTCTGTTGCCATGACTATTGTCACTCAAACCAAATGATTTTCTCACTACCCTGGCCACTCTAATTCTGAATTTGCCTGACTATGAAAAAGTGGAGGACCACAGTCCCAACTACTCGTATATGACTTATTGAGTGATTAGTGATGCTTAACACAACTACTGGGAAAGCAAGAGATAATTATGCTTATATAATAGTACATAGCAGTAGACCGTAGTGTATTCTCCCCCTACACAAGTAGTTTGTTTATCTGTGATCTAAATTAGTTGAGTAGAGGCAATACACCAAATGTATCATTTTATTGACAAACATTATTGTCTCCATGAGACATATTGTCCTCATAATGATGTGTCCATTAGTCCTTTTTCCATCAGAATGTAGTTGTCTTTTACAATTATGCAGCAATATGGGAGGTGTGTGGTTTGTGACTGACACAGCCAGTGAATAATCAGCCTGAGGTTTAGACAGAGCTAAGCAAGCAGAGTGGCGATGATGAGGAGGGGTCTTTTTTCTTCAGTTCATTATAATGATGTACACTAGCAAGGAGAGCAATGGCAGCACAGAAAACTCTGCTTGCACAGTATTGATTGTTCTTGATGGATCTTTTAAACAATTCAATTACAGCAAATCCAGGATAACATCAAATAGATTTTTTTGTTTTTTTTGTTTGTTTACCATCTGCATCTATGCAGTGTTGATCCACTCTAAAGAGGGTATTTATTCATATGAAGGCTTGCTGAATCATGTCTTGTGTGGTGGTCATTGTATTGAAGCCGCCTGATGACTGTCACAGTGGGTTCTTTTGTATGCTTGGCCATCTTCCTGCAGCCACTCGTAAGGCATGATTGGCTCCTGGCCAACACCCAGTATGTGATGATGAGGCACAGCATAGCGCCTTCTAGGTATTCAACCCTAAAAAGCTTTGCTGGAAAGCAATGAAGATATTCTCTTTCATTGTGCCACCATATCATGATTCATCTGGAAAAGCATTACCGAACTGAATGGAATCTGGAGAGCTCTTAAGCTCCTATACAATCAGAGGTGAACCAATGTACTATTCTCCTCATTGATTCCAAGGGATGTGTCATCTTTCAAAATAGCATTTCACTAAAGCTATACAATTACACACATAGAAAATTATATCAACATTCCAAATAATGGCAGTAGTGGTAGTAGCAGTAGTGAGGGAAACAGACCAGTGGTATTGACAGATTAAACCATGGTTGAGTAGTACCACGGGTGGAGTAGTAACACACTGTAGCTATTAGAGCCATGCATTCAGAAGCCAGTCACCAAACAGCAGTCAAAAGGCTCTCCATTCATCAGTGTCTCCCCGAGCGTTTTATGTAACACCCCCACCCCTTCCAGCTTCTCCATTTGCTCTCTTATTACGAGGTGTGAAGCGGTGTTTGCCTTCGTTTTCCCAGGCCCTTCTCTCTAGCCCACGGAAGCCAGACGCAGCAAAGGGAAGAAATATGGTCCCACAATGCGATATTTCACTGGCACCAGTGCGACGTTGATGGATGAAGGATCATTAGACATTTGCCAGTTTGCTTCGGTGTGGAGAGTTATTTTCAGCAATAATATATGGGACCAGGGATTGGAGAGGGGTGCCTAGAAGTTCAGAAATTCCGGTTTCAGGAAGTTTTCTGTCCGTTTGGAAGTGGTGCACAAAATGGAGGATGGAGGAGAGAAATGTATTGATGCAAAGACACTATTTCAATGTTTTATTTTCACATTCATCAAATATGGGCTATTATTTTCTGTAGACTTATCATCCAAATGTACTGTGCCTTTATATTGAATAAGTATCCTAATGCTGATGGTTAATAAACATTGACTCAGACTCTTCTCTTTCCTTGTTCAGTGATGGTGCTGCTGATTGTGTCGATGCGTCGGAGGAAGAAGGAGCCCTTGATCCTGGAGGAGGAGAGGGACGTGAGGGAGAACATCGTCCGCTACGACGATGAAGGTGGAGGAGAGGAGGACACTGAGGCCTTCGACATGGTGGCCCTCCGCAACCTCAATGTCATCAGAGACCCCAAGGTCCGGCGAGACGTCACCCCTGACACCCCCACCTTCTTCCCCTACCCGAGATCCTCCTCCTCGCTTCCCGTCTACAAGACCCTGCCGGACAACGTGGTGTTCCGAGAGTTCATTTGGGACCGGCTGAAGGACGCAGATGTTGATCCATCAGCTCCGCCGTATGACTCTTTGCAGACGTACGCCTTTGAGGGGAATGGTTCGGTAGCTGAGTCGTTAAGCTCCCTGGAGTCACTAAGTACAGACTCAGAGCAGAACTACGACTATCTCAGCAACTGGGGGCCGCGCTTCAAAAAGCTAGCCGACCTCTACGGCGACGGCAAAAGCGTGTTCTCATAGCCGACATTTTCCCGAACTTATACAGAAATCAACAATGGTAATGTATTGTAATAAAAAAAATATAATTAACAACTAGTCTGCCAAAGTGCAGGGTGCAAAAGTCTGAGAACAAAAGTAAGAAACAAAAAAAATCTTGACTTGAAAGGTTTGGTTTGTTTACTTGCCTTGGATTTTGGATTTTCTAAAAGGGTGACTTGGCAAGTTTTGACATGTAACTTCAAAAGGGACTTGGCTGAAAAGGAAACCTTGTGAGCAAAGACATTAAAAGGTTTCAAAGTTGGGCTGGGGTCCAGCAATCGACTGTGTACGTGGTAGGCTACAGTATATTTATGTGGAGGCACCTGTTCTCTCATTCCTGTGATGGGCACAGACCCAGCAGTCTTGTTTTGATGCATTCCCTTGCTCTTTTTGTTTAAAAAAAAAACACTTTCTCCTAAAGTGCTCGGTCCCCGGCGGCTAATCAGTAGAGTAGTCACTCAACTATTCATTTGAAAGTCGTCAAGAGTGTCAATGTTTTGTTTTTGTTTGGTGTTTTTCAGATTACGAAGGAAAAACTCTTCTTAAGTCACAGACTCGCGGAGAAAAAACAAACAAAGAGAAATCAGTCAGTCATATCTTTCAGTGCTATTTGTGACAAGTAGTCAAGTGTACAGATCGGTTGAAGAGGAACCACTACTGTTAAATTCTTGAGAGTTTTGAAATCTGACCTCGTGTCTACAAGAAATTGTGTGTACTGTGGTCTGAGAAAAATAATGCAACTGATCTGTGTGTATCCTTCGATAGGTGCAGGAAAGTGTTTACTTTCTCCTCTCCTCTCCTTCTCCTAGCATTTTACAGATGTTACTATGTGGTGTTTGCCTTTGAGTCTATTTTCCTTAGGCCTGACTCTTTCTATTTGCCAAGTCCAATTTTATGTAATACTGATGTAATAACAATGATGTAACATTATGGTTGAGATGGAAAATCCATATCCGGATTGAACCTTCAAATAAAGTATTTTTCATTATTTGCAAAGGAATTTGGAATTCACGGGCCAACATTTACTCTTGCCCAAGGAATTCAGTTGACGTTGTGTTGGACCGTGGA
The DNA here is from genome assembly GCF_002021735.2 of Oncorhynchus kisutch. Lineage (NCBI taxonomy): Eukaryota > Metazoa > Chordata > Actinopteri > Salmoniformes > Salmonidae > Oncorhynchus > Oncorhynchus kisutch. The sequence goes on along the minus strand of NC_034184.2, from coordinate 63,116,991 downwards.
AGATACTTGCAAAGTGAAGGCTTGTTTGAATGGATTGTTGTGCTGGGCTGAGATGGGTCACGTACATAGCTGCAGGAAGATGTTTAGGGGTGCTGCGATTTATTTAGGGGGGGGGGGGGCATAATTGTTTTGTGCACGCTATAGACGGCTATATCAGTCCACTAATACAGGACTAGTAAAGACCCAGTGCATTTATTACTTTCGTGAGAGACTTTAAAAAATATATATTTGTATTAATATATTATTTTTTAGTCCGATGTTTTTTTATTTGATTTTTTAAAATGCTGCAGCACCCTCAGCATCCTACTTCCAGCGGCTATGGTTACATAACAACAACAACAACAGCAACAACAACAACAAGCATTTCCTGTTGCTCACAGTAACTGCAGTAAATCAGCTTGTCCCAAAAATATTCTGCAGAATGAAATCATGTCCGCCCATGGTGCACATTTTGTTCATTGATTATGAAGGACACTGTATGGCGAGAATACGGGAGGCAAAGGGAGCATTTTATTTCAAACAAAATGCCTTTTGAACTGTTCCCATTGGAAGTCAACATGTTCATCAAAAAAGTATTCTTATTTATTTTGAAGAAGCAGAATTATATGATGTTGGCAGATGTTTTTATCCTTTTTGCTGACAATAAAAAGGACATTCTGTTCCTCAAAAGACTGAGGGGACTTCTTTCAGTTCTTTTGAACATTAAAACATCTAGGATATGTCAGTGTTTAATTACATTATCAAGGTGTACCACATGCTTTGAGAGAAATAAATGATGGGTTGTTTGAGGAGATGGAGATGCAGAGCTGCCTTTTTGCCTGGCATGAATATCAGCAGGCATAACACACACACACACACACACACGCACATTTTCTTTGCCTTTGCACAACTCTGGGATCCAGATGGGAGGGGGGGTACAGAGGGAGGAGGAGAGAGAGTTTTCTATTTGTTTCACGTCTCCTCTCGATGAGGCTTTGTACTTGAAAGGCCCGTTGGAGACAAAGCTGCAGACTTGACGCTCTGTAGAGCCGTGTGTGATGAATGGCTTGCACACTGTCGACCCTCTTAAAGAGCCTTTTGCAAATTAGCCAGGCGCTCCTCCTGTGGTGGGATCAGCCTCTTATCTGTGTGTGCAAATAGTTCTGGTCAGATCATGTGAACAGTCGCCTTCACACACATTTTTGCACTCCCTATGGTTTGTGTGCTTGTGTCTGTGTGTTGAGCGAGAAAGAGAGAGACCAGGGGGTTGTATATTGCTCAGTCATTAGTTTACCTATAGTGCTTACCACAATTTCCCTTTTAAAGTAATTATTATTTATCAAACCATAAAGATATAGATTTGGCCTAATCAGCAATGCAAATGCTTTATTACCGTATAAGGAGGAATTCATCCAATTTACTTGCAGTGAAGATAATGGAGATTTTACAGGATTTTCTGATCGTAAACTACTGAATATGAGATGTCATATCTGGTTGATTGATTGGTTGAATGTTATCTTCAACTCCAGTGTCAACCTTACCTTGGCCTCTGGAACCTTCGCTTTAATCAACTAAATATGGAACAGAGAGCTTTATAAACCAGCTCTACAGTGAGAAATAGCTGCACTCAATTGCCCAGTGCCCCAAACACATCTATTTACAATGAATAGTTCATCAGACCAGAACCCTAATATAAAGTCTTAGGGCTCTATTCAATGCGTATTGCAGAAGTTCAGCTTTATAGCGCGACTGACAATTAAAGGCAATGTCCCTGTGGTCGCGGAGACTGCATTCACGGAAAACGCCGTACGTGTGGGCTCAATCTGACATGTCCTTTATATTTCTAGCACACAATCTATAATGCTTCAGCCCTTAATAAGATGTTGTTGTTGTTTTTAATCATTGTCATTACCGAATTCCGGTAATTGAAGATGATTTGACACAGGAAGAATTTTGCATATGGATAGCTCACTGCATGGTTTCCTCTGTATTGATAAAGTTTTGTGATGCAATATGGAGAAGAGGTAGCTTCTCGGGCTCTTTCTCGACAGTTCGCCGAGGTGCCTGAATACAATTGACAGTACCGTAATTCACTGTGATGCAACAGAATGCAATGAGGTTGTTATGCATCTTCACTTGGGCTGGTAAATATGCTCCCTCTCCTTACAGGTATTGATATAGTTTCTGAAGCTTTGAAGAAAAGCAAAGGGAGAACATCTGAGGAATATGAACCACGGGCCATGAAAAGCAAAGATAAGCATGTTCATTTTGGTCCTGCTACTTACAATACTTTGTCGTATTGGCCACTCAAGAGTTGTAATGCGAAGAGCCAACGATTGGTTAACTTTTTTCACAATCTAATGAACTAATTTAGAAAGATTTGTCAAAGACTGTTTGAGTTATAAGCAGTCAAATCTGCCCTTGAATCCCAGCTAAATTAGTTATATAAATGTTAAATAAAATATATTAATAAATGTGTTGTACGGCACCATACCAATTGACAGACAACAAATCCTTTCAGAAATGTCTAATTCACATCAAAGTGCTACTCCATCATATTCTTGTTGACCTAAACATTATATTTGGATTTTTATTACTCGATGCTTGAACTCACTGACTGAGGCAGACTCGTAGTCTATTCCAAACACTCACCACATACCACACACCACAGACACACAGTACCATCCTGACACCTAGCCCGTTTGCATGTGGAAACAGGGATGATTAATTGTCATGTCACATACATTCATAATCAGGCCGAGTGTCTTTCGTCTTCCTCAAACTCCCCTCTCATAGTCTCACAATGAAAAATGAATTCTATTTGAGTGTCATACTGTACTGTAGATCAGTCATTTGGTGATCCATCCGCACCCAGTACATTTCTCATAATTCTACCATTGCAATAAAACCTTACTCTTGGACATACATACTTACTAATGACACTAGTATTCTTATGTTTTTTGACAGAGATGGTATTGACTTTCTACAGTAGTTTCAAATAGCAGCCTTTAATATGGTGTTGATGGTTGATAATGACCAGACTGCACCTGTCAATCAAAATCAGGAAAGAGTGTCTCCAGAGACCAGAGCCTGGGGGCACTGAAGAGCATTCAGGAACATGATGGTATCAGGGGCTCAATCTGTACCGCGGCAGATTACACCATGCTGGCCCCTGAGGCTTGGTGGTTTGGGGGGGGGGGGATATTTTCAGGCCCTTGACATTCCATGTTATCATAACCCTTTATCACCAACAAATTGCTCTGATGAGGAGTGGGCAATATTTAGAGACAAGGGAGCGTAGAGGGACATCTTCTTCCTCAGACGATTTCCATTGGAACACTGCTCAATTGGAACACTGATAATGGAGTCTGACCTATTGGCTGCCTGCAGTTACAATCATTTTCTGTAACAGTAAACAGGTTTCTCAATGTAACATTCACTGTCAATTTGTTTTGCTGTTTCTGGCTGACTCTAGAACTCTTTTTTGCTGTTTCTGGCTATTCTGGCTGGTAAGATGGTTTGGCAGAAGGAAGGAAGGAGTTGGATATTCCTTGGTTTCACTCTTGGTATGTTTTAATTTATTAATGTGCTGGAAAGAAAATCATAGAACAAACATACAATCAACAAAATGCCATAATGCATAAATTAAATTATCATAAAGATATTTTCACATGATTCAATAATGGCAAATACAAAAATCTGAATTAATCTACGGAATTTCAACATGACTCAATTTATCTTAAAGGGGCAGTGCAGTTAAAACTTCAATTTCCTGTTTGTTTTATGACATCTCCACACTGTGAGGTCGAAAATTATGATAATGCCCTTTTGGTGTAAGAGCTCTTTGAAAAAAATGCCTTGGATTGCATCCTATTCAAGTGGGATGGATCTTTTGGCCCACATCATGACATCACAATGTGATCTGATTATATTCTAGACCAATGACTGTTCATCTGGGAAAGGGGGTGGGCTATAGACCATCCTATCAGCCAATCAGGGCTGTGCATGTAAATATATTCCAATTTGTTTCCTAATGCCCACACGATCAGACTGAGCATTTCAAAGGCCAAAGGAGGCTCAGGGAAATAAATAATAAAAAATATATTTCGGGGAGTTAAAAAGACTTCAGGGGGGCTTTAAGTAATTTTATAACTCAGACCAGCAATATCTAGCATTAATTAACATCATTCGTCAAATATTATTACAACCAAATTTACCGCCAAAAGAATAAAGGGCATTGCACTCCGGGAGCCACATATAAGTTTACAAACAATCATGAGATAACTCAAAACAATCGCCTGCATTAGGGAAAACTGTTAAATAAAAATAAACACCTATTTACCAACATTTGCTACTTTGACACACACAAATCAAAGAAAATGGTGAACTGTTGCTGGAAAAGTTGGCATGTGAGAAGTTGAAGAGTTTTTAGGGTCATGTCTAGAAGGGATAGAGCTTTCTTTTGCATTTTAGCTAACCCTCACCCCTTTCCTAACATTAACCTAAATATCCTAACCTGCTACGTTAATTCCAGATACCTGCTGGGAAAGTTCTCCTAACCTGTTATGAAAGGTCAAATCTGACAAAAACTATATACCATCGAGTCAAACCCAGTTTTTAATGTCAACAAAGGTTGTCTATTATATTGACAAGAAATTTGAGAGACTGTTCTAACAATGGAAATACATGTCCTCAAGATAGAAGGCAGGCAGGAGGATGTGAGAACAATTGGGACCATTATAGTCAATGAAGGGCATATACACATGTGAACAACATGCCATTAAGATAGATAGAGGACTCATCTGTGCCATTATCAAGTCTGAGAAAGTATGGGCACTACCATTGAGTCTATCTCCATTTTAAAGTAATCCATTTTCTTCTTCTTCATTGGCTGATTGATCCTAAATCATAGGAAGAAGCAATATGCCCGGGATAGCATATGGACTGCCTTTTGAAGCCTGTTGTTAATCATATTGTGATTGTCCAGTATATATTATGGATTGGTTTATATATTAAGAGTATGTGAGACAAGGGAGATGTACCTGTCCACAGTTGTTTATTAGGAAAGGGAATTGTACTAATTATCTCTTGTTTTGAATAAAACAACAATTTTGTCTGTCATGTCTGTTGTCACTACCATTGCTACCTAATTTTGCTGCATTCCCCATTCCCTCTTCAAAAGGACCACAATGGAAATAAGTTTTTATGCTTTATTGTGTTATCCTTGATGGTTTTCTTAAATTGTATGTGGAGGCGTTACTGGCTGGAGCGCCCTTATGGTTTATATATGTTTTTAATTGTCTAATAAATTCAATCAATCAATCAACCAATCAATCAATGTAAACCAGTGAATATTGATTTCCAAGTTTACCCAGCTGCCACGTCCTGACCTTAGTTCCTTTTTATGTCTCTATTTTAGTTTGGTCAGGGCGTGAGTTAGGATGGGAATTCAATGTTTTTGTTCTATGTTTTGTATTTCTGGTTTTGGCTTGGTATGGTTCCCAATCAGAGGCAGCTGTCAATCGTTGTCTCTGATTGAGACCCATACTTAGGCAGCCTGTTTTCCCACTATGATTTGTGGGTAGTTGTTTTCTGTCTTTGTACTAGTTACCAGACGGAACTGTTTCTGTTGTTCTTTTTGTTTACTTTGTGTTGTTCAGTTTAATAAAAATGACGAACACTTACCACGCTGCATATTGGTCCGATCCTTCCTACTCCTCGTCAGAAGAGGAGGAAAACCGTTACACCAGCGTGAAACAAAACTTCATAACTGAAGTCTTCTATTTTTTTCCCTTTTTCACAGACAAAACTTCCCACCTAGACCTCTGGCCATCCATCCCAGGGTGCTCTGTGTTAGCAGGGAGACATCCTCCGCCTCGACACTGACTTTTCTCCCCTCGCTGCTGGTCCTTTGAACAAGAGAAAATGGGGGAAACTAGGATCAAAGGGCCTTGCAGCACTATGTTTTATTCTCTGTTTCTCTCAATGCCTCTCACAGTGCCCGGGCATTCAGCGAGAATAATGTCAAGCCTGAGGGCTGTGTACGGTTCCACCCAAATTAGACTGATCCCAGACCTGCACAATATAAATAATTATCTTGTGATGCGTGAGTGCAACAGCTTACTCCTTGGGCGCCCCGGGTATTAGAGGATTCCAAAAGTAGACCAAAGACGTAGAAGAAAGTAGAAATCATTTGAAATGATTCTACAAGAATTTAAATAGAATAAGAAACTTCAAAAGAATTCAATTTTGACCCATTATCGAAACATGAATTTCCATGTAACATGAGGCCTTGTAGCACGTGAGGATATAATGACATCACAGAGTTGTGTTGAGAGGGTACTAAAGACGGGAGCAGGCCAGCAGGAGAAATTAGAAGCCTTTTATTAGTTAAAGGGTAATTCCACCACTGTTCAACCTCAAATCCACTCTCTCCAGCACCATCCCAGTGTGTATATATGTGAAAACGGAGCATTTCTATCATCTGTGGTTGAAAAGATGAGAACTAAGTTTTTTTTAAAGAAGTAAAAGTAAAAAACAGGGATTTTGATCCAGCCTTAATGGCCATGTACCCTTATAATCTCTACCCGGCACAGCCGGAAGAAGAGGGCACCTCTCAGAGCCAGGTTCCTCTCTAGGTTTCTTCCTAGGTCCCTGCCTTTCTAGAGACATTTTCCTAGCCACCATACTTCTACATCTGTTTTGCTAGCTCTTTGGGGTCTTTGGGGTTTTCGGCTGGGTATAAGCACTTTGTGACAACTGCTGATGTATAAAGAGCTTTATAAATACATTTGATTGATGGATTTTCAAAACCTGCAACAAGTTTTTATCCAGAGGGAGGGTATTTTCTTGCTCCCCATGTCACCATGAATCTCAAAGTGCTTGAAAATCATTGTTTTAACTTTTGATGTCATCATTGACGATGTCATTCTGCGACAGAAAGGTAAACATCATTTCCAATTGAGCCGACGTATGCAGCTTTTCCCGTGAATGCATTCTCCACTAAAGCGGGGTCATTGCCTTTCATATTCAATCACACTGTAAAGCTGAACTGCCGCGATGCATATTGAATAGAATCCTTTATATTTTTTACTACAAAACATAGAAACATGCCCTTTTCACATATGTGACCGACCGCCTCGATTCGGTCTTATGTAGCAAAATTTGAAATTGTGTTTAGTACATTGGATAAAAGTAGAGATCGACAGCTAGAAAATGGTATATAATACACTGCAGTTGGGGAACAATGGCAAAGTAATTCTGCTTGGAAAGATGATAAACTTGTAACACCACCTTTGAGAAAATGGCCTTGAATAATCTGGGACACCTACTGGAGAGCTCTTCTTTGTCTACAGCCATTCAGCATCTTCACACCCTCTTAAGCCTTAGCCCCACCCATCTCTTTAAGGATTCACATGTGAGGTCATACTATATTAAATTAAATCTACATTTATTTGTCAAATGCACAGGATACAGAAGGTGTAAACGATACTTGTACAGTGAAGTGGTTACTTGCATGGTAGCAATATCAAAAACAGAGTGTCCAGATAAAAATATTGTATAAATATTTTATCACTATTAGATGACGCTTACTAAATTGATCTAAACTCCAGTTGACCGTGACGTGTACAGAAAGTAGCCCATCACCTTTTCCAACTGATCTGTCGATAGGGCCTGTTAAATTCAGGGCATCAAAGTTGTTGAGAAAACGTAATATCTTTCAAAAACGGTGTGGTAGAAAGGAAAGTCAACACATACTGAACAGCTCACGTTATAGACAGAAGCATGCTATATGGCAGATGAATCCAAACTCATCTCCTGGCATGTCCAGCCCATTCATTATCTCAGCCAATCATGGCTCGAGGGAAGGTTCCTGACTTTTTCCGTGGCAAAATTAACTAGGATTGTAATTTAACAATTTATTCATATTTACAGATGGCATACACGCTTGTTATTACGGCACATGAAAGTTCATATGTTCCAGAAGGCATTCCTGACAAAAAAACGCATTTTGATACAAAAATAAACATTCCCGCCTACTGAATCCAAGTGTTTGACATGGAGGAGGGAACCAGTAACTTTAGCCTTGTTCAGATTGGCAGTTTATAGTGACTCAAACCCTATTTATTTGCATATCTGATTTGAATCGGTTCTTTTTCCTGCAGTCTGAACAGCCAAAAAGCGCATAGAATCAGCTTGGTATGTGGTTTGAAGTCAGATACAAATCTGATTCCTGGCCATGTGACTTGTGTCTGAACATTCAAATCTGATTTATTTTCCCTCAAGCAGTTTTTGACTGTTATTCCGCATATCTTGTTGCTTGCTAGCTACTCTGTTGACAGGACTCGTTTTGAAAATTAGATAATGTTATCCTTTGAGGCTTTACCCTATGATTTTGAACATTCAAAGCAACTGGGAATAGTCCATGGCAGGCATTGTTGTCTCCTTAGCTTGCTACATAACTTCTGAGTGATAGGAAGCACAAGCACCACCACCAATCAGCCTGGACTCTAGAGCAGTGGAAACGTGTTCTCTGGAGTAATGAATCACACTGCACCATCTCAAATCAAATCAAATTGTATTTGTCACATGTGCCGAATACAACAGGTGTAGACATTATAGTGAAATGCTTACTTATAAGCGCTTAACCAACAATGCTTTAAGAAGTTTTAAGAGAAAAAATTTAAATAAGTGTTAACTAAAAAATAAATCTGTAAAAATAGAAAATAGAAAATTAAAGGAACAAATAATTAAACTGCAGCAGCTTCTTAACAGTAGAAGCTGTTAAGAAGCCTTTTTGAACTAGACTTGGTGCTCTGGTACCGCTTGACGTGCAGTAGCGGAAAGAACAGTCTATGACTAGGGTGTCTGTAGTCTTTGACAATGTTTAGGGCCTTCCTCTGACACCCCCTGGTATAGAGAGAGGTCCTGGATGGAAGGAAGCTTGGCCCCAGTGACGTACTGGTCCATACACACTACCCTTTGTATTGCCTTGCGTATGGAGGCCGAGCAGTTGCATTCCAGGCAGTGATGCAACCAGTCAGGATGCTCTCGGTGGTGCAGCTGTAGAACCTTTTGAGGATCTGAGGACCCATGCCAAATCTTTTCAGTCTCCTGAGGGGGAATAGGCTTTGTCGTGCCCTCTTCATGACTGTCGTGGTGTGTTTGGACCATGATAGTTTGTTGGTGATGTGGACACCAGGAACTTGAAGTTCTCAACCTGCTCCACTGTAGCCCCATCGATGAGAATGGGGGAGTGCTTGGTCCTCCTATTCCTGTAGTTCACAATCATCTCCTTTGTCTTGATCACTTTGAGGGAGAGGTTGTTGTCCTGGCACCACACAGCCAGGTCTCTGACCTCCTCCCTATAGGCTGTCTCATCATTGTCGGTGATCAGGTCTACCACTGTTGTGTCTCCTGCAAACTTGATGATGGTGTTGGAGTCATGCCTGGCTATGCAGTCATGAGTGAACAGGGAGTTAAATAGGGGACTGGGCACGCACCCTTGAGGGGCCCCCGTGTTGAGGATCAATGTGGCGGATGTGTTGTTCCCTACCCTTACCACCTGGGGTCGGCCCGTCAGGAAGTCCAGGATCCAGTTGCAGAGGGTGTTTGGACCCAGGATCCTTAGCTTAGTGATGAGCTTTGAGGGCACTATGGTGTTTAACACTGAGCTGTCGTCAATTAATAGCATTCTCACATAGGTGTTCCTTTTGTCCAGGTGGGAAAGGTCAATGTTGAGTGCAATAGAGATTGCATCATCTGTGGATCTGTTGTGGCAGGATGCAAATTAGAGTGGGTCTAGTTTACAAATAAGTTACGAATAACGCGAAAAAACATACACAATAGCACAATTGGTTACGGAATCCTAAAACGGCAGCCATCTCCTTTGGCTCAATTATCATGCCATCTGGCAGTCCGACGGAAGAATCTGGGTTTGGCGGATGGCAAGAGAATGCTACCTGCCCCAATACCGTTTGGTGGAGGAGGTATAATGGTTTGTGTCTGTTTTTCATGGTTCGGGCTAGGCTCCTTAGTTACAGTGAAGGGAAATCTTAACTCTACAGCATTCAATGACATTCTAGATGAGTCCATACCTCCAACTTTGTGGCAACAGTTTGGGGAAGGCTCTTTCCTGTTTAAGCATTACAATGCCCCCGTGCACAAAGCGAGGTCCATGAAGAACTTGATTGGCCTGCACAAAGCCTTGATCTCAAGCCCATTGAAGCATCTTTGGGATGAATTGGAACCGACTGAGAGCCAGGCCTAATAGCCCAACAGCAGTGCCCGAACTCACTAATGCTCTTGCGGCTGAGTGTAAGTCCCCACAGCAATGTTCCAACATCTAGTGGAAAGCCTTCCCAGAAGAGTGGAGGCTGTAGCAGAAGCAAAGCAGGGACCAACTCCATATAAATACCCATGATTTTTTAATGAGATGTTCGACGAGCAGGTGTCCACATACCTTTGGTCATGTAGTGTATTTTGATTCTCTTGTGCAGTGGTGGAATAAGTACTAAATTGTCATACTTGAGTAAAAGTAAAGATACCTTAATAGAAAATTACTCAGGTAAAAGTGAAAGTCACACAGTAAAATACTACTTGAGTAAAGGTCTAAAAGTGCTTGGTTTGAAATATACTTCAGTATTAAAAGTACATGTATTTGCTATAAAGTTTAAGTATTAACATTTCAATTCCTTGTTTTAAGCATATCAGGTGGCACAATTAAAAATATATATTTTAATGATGGATCGCCAGTACTCCGCCACTACTCCGATCCTAGCAGCAACCTCAACGTGCCCTTCTCTCACTGGACACCTCTGAACTCCAGCACCATGGGCACCCCTACAGTTTACACACAACTTGTTCCACTGATACTACACATTCCTTTGTCATGTCCTCCTGCACACTTGTCACGTGTAGGAATCTACCTCCCACACACTGCTGCCACATGACCATAAACTTGACACCTAAAATGCCATAATGGATTAGGGACAAAAGCTCTCACGGGATAACTGACACATCTTAACTTTACTTTATTGGGTAACTCAGTAGTACACACAGTGTCTTCTCTGTTTCATCACGCTCTCCACCCATCTTCAACTTGAGTTGAACCTCCTCAACACTTAACACCACTCCAGTTATCCCTGCTTTCAACTACACCCTGCTCTGGAGAGAAAAGCAAGTCACAGTTTTTGTACCCAATCAAGTGGTGTGGAGCGCACGTTCCCTCTGGATGGCAGAAATAGCAAAAATCAACACGATTCCACTTCGAGTCACTTTCACCTACCCAACATTCCCCAACCTCTTCTCCACCCAACCTGACACCACATATGGATCTGCCAGGAGGCAAGGATCCATTCTCTCCAAAACTCTTACTCCCACCGGGCCAGAATCCTCTTTGTCATCATCAGGATGAGACTCAAACGTGGCGGTCATCACAGCATGATTCACCATTCCATATTTACTCAAATCACAGCTGCTCCTTTTTCTCCTTTTTTCCTGTCCACCTTCTCCTTCATCAGCCCTTCCTTCATTCCATATTTACTTATAATACATTTCACATCAGTAAATGTTTTCCTGTCCACTATCTTGCCCCACACCAGCAGCCTTGCCAGTAGGCTGACCAAAACTTTAAATGTCCCTGAACGAATACAAACTCCACTCGCCCCGTAACTGGTTCCAGAATGGCCCTTTAACGTGCCTCAACACTGGCACTAACCGGAATTACATTTACTATCATGGGTGGCCAAAAATAACTATCTGAAAGCTATAGATCTACTAAGCCATGCCTCCAGTCTTCTGATCTGACCTGGTGGATCATAGCTCAATAACCCAGCATCAACAACCCAACTTAAAGGTCATGAACAGTCAAATGTGATGACCAAAGTTTGAAAAATGACTGTTGCTTCTACGTTGAAAAAGTTTGATCATAAAGTTACTGATCCCCTCCCCCATGTCAAACACTTGGATTCAGGAGGCGGGAATATTATAACTCTCAATTTTAATGCACCAATGGTAACATGATATTGTCTTATCTAATTTAAATAAGTACCACCTATTATTAACCAACATCGGACAAGGCGTGTTTGCAGAGGGGCGTGGTTTATATAGATAGATAGCATCTCTACTGGTGCCAAAATTTGACTTTAAGGTGTCGGCAAATATAATTAAATGTTTACACTATTCGTCGATGTGGATATGGATATGTCTCCCCTTTCATCTGTGTTTGGTGTTAGCTAGTTACTGGCTAGCTACAGTAGGTTTTCAGCCAACATGGAACAAAAAGGTGTGGATGGGTCACTCAAAACTCTGATGCAGTTGTCATATCAACACATCTGTCAGTGCTGCTGTGAACCGCATCACAACAGACATGCTGAAAGGGAGATGTATATGAAAAAGTGTGTTATGTGTATCACCGACTTTGTATGAGTTGATTTTACTGCAACACTGCTCACTGCATCCAAATTTTTCTTGACATAGGCGTTTCAAAAAGCTGTCAGTCAAGGCAAGCAAATTAATATAAGCTCTCCGCCAACTCAGCCTGTCTTCTCAAATGTCTTGGTAGTTAGCCATGAGAGAAAAAGTCATTTTCCAACATTTTGAGCATTTCTATCCCCCCCCAAAATTTCAGGTGATATTTCAGTCATTCAAAAGGCTATTTTACATTGTAATCAGAATGACGGTTCGGGACCTTTAAAGAAAACAATGGGTTGTTTGTGACCCAACTTGTGTTCTGTCCAATATTTACCTACATTTGATTATGTTGTGTGCGTGCGTGCGGGTAGCAAACAAACATGTAATAATTAATGTTGACTCCAAAACTACCACCCTAAGGGCAGGAATATCAAATGAAGCATAAACTCCAACTGTTTCATTGTCATAATTCAAAAATAAATGGAAAGCCAGAAGTTTTCAGGAATGTTGATCGGAATTTCTCCATTTATCTGATTCAACACCACTCACATTCAGCGTATTTTTCCACAGAAAGTAGATTCATTCATTTTTACTTTATGATACTTAGTAGAAATGCAGGGATAATAGCTAGTAGGAGAATAAGCTAGTACACTATACAAGCACCATGTCTTGAGAAGAAGAGCATGTCATTTTTTTTGCATTCGCATGGCAACTACACCAGTGAGGAGGAATAGGAGTAATGAGAAGACAATAAGTGGGAACACTTCTAGATGGGCAAAAACATGTCAAAGCAACATCAGTATTAATGAGCCATAATCATATGTTTATCATCATTAGCCAAGCTTGGGATGGGGATGTGTGGGTGGCATGTTTGCTTATCATGTTGACATGGAAAACAGTTACACGCAACATGGAACCTCCATTCAATCAACGTGATCTATTTTAGAATGCTGCCTGCCACGGAGAGGGACTGTAGGACTCATTGGTCCACCAAAGACTTGGAGAACCGATTTGGTGGACCAAGGCTAATGAAGCAAACATCCAAAGGTGGGAGATTCAAGTTGAAATGTCTTGTCTATTTGCGCTGTCTGTTAGTACACAAAAACGGCACGCTGATAACAATGGCTCGCTATCTTAAGCAGGCCAGACTTCTCCAGCTAGCTTATGTATGGGAGTCCTTTCCACCATTCTATTACACACAGCATTTCTGTTTTGAACTAGACGTTTCTCATCTATGTATGTTTTACGCCATCTACAAAGCAAGGACTGAACACGTGAATTTTTTTATGATACGGTACAGTAAGTTGTAGAGAACATTTTATGCTGCGATATGAGCCACACGGAGTGTCAGAATGAGTGAGTATGTAACGGTACTTTCCCACTCAAAACTTGAACTAGCACTTATCAATTAACACTTTCTGTACTTTTGGACCTGATTTTAGAGATCAAATCAAATCAAATTTGATTTGTCACATACACATGGTTAGCAGATGTTAATGCGAGTGTAGCGAAATGCTTGTGCTTCTAGTTCCGACAATGCAGTAATAACGAACAAGTAATCTAACTAACAATTCCAAAAAAACTACTGTCTTATACACAGTGTAAGGGGATAAGGAATATGTACATAAGGATATATGAATGAGTGATGGTACAAAGCAGCATAGGCAAGATACAGTAGATGATATCGAGTACAGTATAACATATGAGATGAGTATGTAAACAAAGTGGCATAGTTAAAGTGGCTAGTGATACATGTATTACATAAGGATGCAGTCGATGATATAGAGTACAGTATATACATATGCATATGAGATGAATAATGTAGGGTAAGTAACATTATATAAGGTAGCATTGTTTAAAGTGGCTAGTGATATATTTACATAATTTCCCATCAATTCCCATTATTAAAGTGGCTAGAGTTGAGTCAGTGTCATTGACAGTGTGTTGGCAGCAGCCACTCAATGTTAGTGGTGGCTGTTTAACAGTCTGATGGCCTTTAGATAGAAGCTGTTTTTCAGTCTCTCGGTCCCAGCTTTGATGCACCTGTACTGACCTCGCCTTCTGGATGACAGCGGGGTGAACAGGCAGTGGCTCGGGTGGTTGATGTCCTTGATGATCTTTATGGCCTTCCTGTAGCATCGGGTGGTGTAGGTGTCCTGGAGGGCAGGTAGTTTGCCCCCGGTGATGCGTTGTGCAGACCTCACTACCCTCTGGATAGCCTTACGGTTGAGGGCGGTGCAGTTGCCATACCAGGCGGTGATACACCCCGCCAGGATGCTCTCGATTGTGCATCTGTAGAAGTTTGTGAGTGCTTTTGGTGACAAGCCGAATTTCTTCAGCCTCCTGAGGTTGAAGAGGCGCTGCTGCGCCTTCTTCACGATGCTGTCTGTGTGAGTGGACCAATTCAGTTTGTCTGTGATGTGTATGCCAAGGAACTTAAAACTTGCTACCCTCTCCACTACTGTTCCATCGATGTGGATAGGGGGGTGTTCCCTCTGCTGTTTCCTGAAGTCCACAATCATCTCCTTAGTTTTGTTGACGTTGAGTGTGAGGTTATTTTCCTGACACCACACTCCGAGGGCCCTCACCTCCCCCCTGTAGGCCGTCTCGTCGTTGTTGGTAATCAAGCCTACCACTGTTGTGTCGTCCGCAAACTTGATGATTGAGTTGGAGGCGTGCGTGGCCACGCAGTCGTGGGTAAACAGGGAGTACAGGAGAGGGCTCAGAACGCACCCTTGTGGGGCCCCAGTGTTGAGGATCAGAGGGGTGGAGATGTTGTTGCCTACCCTCACCACCTGGGGGCGGCCCGTCAGGATGTCCAGTACCCAGTTGCACAGGGCGGGGTCGAGACCCAGGGTCTCGAGCTTGATGACGAGCTTGGAGGGTACTATGGTGTTGAATGCCGAGCTGTAGTCGATGAACAGCATTCTCACATAGGTATTCCTCTTGTCCAGATGGGTTAGGGCAGTGTGCAGTGTGGTTGAGATTGCATCGTCTGTGGACCTATTTGGGCGGTAAGCAAATTGGAGTGGGTCTAGGGTGTCAGGTAGGGTGGAGGTGATATGGTCCTTGACTAGTCTCTCAAAGCACTTCATGATGACGGATGTGAGTGCTACGGGGCGGTAGTCGTTTAGCTCAGTTACCTTAGCTTTCTTGGGAACAGGAACAATGGTGGCCCTCTTGAAGCATGTGGGAACAGCAGACTGGTATAGGGATTGATTGAATATGTCCGTAAACACACCGGCCAGCTGGTCTGCGCATGCTCTGAGGGCGCGGCTGGGGATGCCGTCTGGGCCTGCAGCCTTGCGAGGGTTAACACGTTTAAATGTCTTACTCACCTCGGCTGCAGTGAAGGAGAGACTGCATGTTTTCGTTGCAGGCCGTGTCAGTGGCACAGTATTGTCCTCAAAGCGGGCAAAAAAGTTATTTAGTCTGCCTGGGAGCAAGACATCCTGGTCCGTGACTGGGCTGGATTTCTTCCTGTAGTCCGTGATTGACTGTAGACCCTGCCACATGCCTCTTGTGTCTGAGCCGTTGAATTGAGATTCTACTTTGTCTCTGTACTGGCGCTTAGCTTGTTTGATAGCCTTGCGGAGGGAATAGCTGCACTGTTTGTATTCGGTCATGTTACCAGACACCTTGCCCTGATTAAAAGCAGTGGTTCGCGCTTTCAGTTTCACACGAATGCTGCCATCAATCCACGGTTTCTGGTTAGGGAATGTTTTAATCGTTGCTATGGGAACGACATCTTCAACGCACGTTCTAATGAACTCGCACACCGAATCAGCGTATTCGTCAATGTTGTTATCTGACACAATACGAAACATCTCCCAGTCCACGTGATGGAAGCAGTCTTGGAGTGTGGAGTCAGCTTGGTCGGACCAGCGTTGGACAGACCTCAGCGTGGGAGCCTCTTGTTTTAGTTTCTGTCTGTAGGCAGGGATCAACAAAATGGAGTCGTGGTCAGCTTTTCCGAAAGGGGGGCGGGGCAGGGCCTTATATGCGTCGCGGAAGTTAGAGTAACAATGATCCAAGGTCTTTCCACCCCTGGTTGTGCAATCGATATGCTGATAAAATTTAGGGAGTCTTGTTTTCAGATTAGCCTTGTTAAAATCCCCAGCTACAATGAATGCAGCCTCCGGATAAATTGTTTCCAGTTTGCAGAGAGTTAAATAAAGTTCGTTCAGAGCCATCGATGTGTCTGCTTGGGGGGGGATATATACGGCTGTGATTATAATCGAAGAGAATTCTCTTGGCAGATAATGCGGTCTACATTTGATTGTGAGGAATTCTAAATCAGGTGAACAGAAGGATTTGAGTTCCTGTATGTTTCTTTCATCACACCATGTCACGTTGGCCATAAGGCATACGCCCCCACCCCTCTTCTTACCAGAAAGATGTTTGTTTCTGTCGGCGCGATGCGTGGAGAAACCCGTTGGCTGCACCACTTCGGATAGCGTCTCTCCGGTGAGCCACGTTTCCGTGAAGCAAAGAACATTACAGTCTCTGATGTCCCTCTGGAATGCTACCCTTGCTCGGATTTCATCAACCTTGTTGTCAAGAGACTGGACATTGGCAAGAAGAATGCTAGGGAGTGGTGCACGGTGTGCCCGTCTCCGGAGTCTGACCAGAAGACCGCCTCGTTTCCCTCTCTTTCGGAGTCGTTCTTTTGGGTCGCTGCATAGGATCCGCTCCGTTGTACTGTTTGTAAGGCAGAACACAGGATCCGCGTCGCGAAAAACATATTCTTGGTCGTACTGATGGTGAGTTGACGCTGATCTTATATTCAGTAGTTCTTCTCGACTGTATGTAATGAAACCTAAGATGACCTGGGGTACTAATGTAAGAAATAACACGTAAAAAAACAAAAAACTGCATAGTTTCCTAGGAACGCGAAGCGAGGCGGCCATCTCTGTCGGCGCCGGAAGTCCTTCCAATGTTTCATAATCTATTTAGTTATTTATTAAATGTATTTCTGAAATAGATAACAGTTTCTCATTCCTCAGGAAAAACAGCCCAGTGACTCCATCATTTATCGGTTAACCAGTGGCTTAATTTAGTTATTTCAAAGTGGTGCCACATCAAGAGTGTACTGTATTTCTATAATAAAACTGTTGGGAACAATGAAAAGGAGGAATTATCCTGGTACTATTTAATTGAGTTTGACCAGGTGCCCAGCTCTATGTCAGCCTAATCTCCCTGCAGTGGTGCTGTCTCGCTCTCTCCCTGGGAGACAGCGGAGGCCGATAAACTTTGCAGCTCCCTCGTACCTGCACAATGCACCCTCTGCATTATTCATGGGTAGGGTCTAGAGCATCTTCAAATGGCCTGTCATTTCCTTTTTCCTTCCATCACAATGGCCATATGCCACAGACACTAGACAGGACCGGGGGTAGGCATTCTGAGGGTGAGCCTGAATTTCCTTTACAGACGCTAACATGGAAACATATACATGTTTTAGCATGTAGGACTCTTGGGAACTCAAAACCTGCCATGGCAGATTTCAATCTTTTGCTGTTTCGCTATCTCCTCCCACGGTTGACACCGTGTACATTGGTGTACATTTAGATCTGAAAGTGTAAAATGAACACTATTTTCAGTAAACATATGAGTCCCACTGTACTGGTGTTAAAATACCACCTTTGAAAGTGTTAAATATTTAACTCTGTTGCAGTGTTCAACATTTTACTCTTAAAGTGTTCAAAGGAACAAAATTGTGGTGTTTGCGTAGCTCTACTGTAGAGTAATATGCAACAACTACAGGGTAAAACATAATACTTGGTTTAAAGTAAACTTGTCTCACTTTTCTAAGTGCTGAGACTGCTTCTCAGTGTAAGACGTTTTATGAGTCTTTTAACACTGCTTAGTTTAAAGCCATATTCAAATATTTCCCAGAGTGCCTTTTGAGAAAAATTGTGGAGTTACCACCCGTGACTGTATATTTTTGTGATAGAGACATGGTTGTTGCATTCATCGATTTTTGGTCCTTTTGACATTGCCAAGTGACATCCTAAGCAAATATATAATCATACACAGCACTTTGAACCAAAACCATTCCTACTATTATCATATTTTCCAGCATGCTATTGTTTCAATATCTGTTTGTGTATGAGATTGATACATTTTATGCCACACAGAGAAAATAACATAGATTTTTCTGAACTAATCCAATCAGTTATGTAGTGTCCTGACAATATTCCTACCCCAGGCAGTCATTCTGAATGCAGGTTGCAGGTGAATAAAAATTCCAACTGTTGGATCTGGCTGAATTTCAATAGAAATTACACATCACTTTACAAGCTAGCGTAATGTGACTTGTAGGTAGTGTTGCAGAATTTGGGTAATTTTCCCAGATTTTACAGGAAGCTTGTTTGGAGCTTTCCTGGAAACAGAAACAGGAAATTTGACATCCTTCATCTAAGATTTGGGGAAAATCTGGGAATTTGACAACCCTACTTCCAGGCCTGTTGCCTGAGGTATGAACTGGGGTACAATTATGCACTTTTAACTAAAGGTACAGAGGATGGCATTACACTAAGAGTTTGTACCCCTTTAGGAACAAATCTATACCTTTTCATCTGAGTGTGTAATACAATAGCCTAAAACATCTGGAGTGCAAGTTACATTATGCTGGCTTGCAAGGTGAAGTTTAATTCATTTATGAACCCAGCCAGTGTGGGATATCCAACTTTCAGATTTTTTTATGGACCGCACATATATTCAGAAGGACTGCCATGGGTGGAAGACTAAGCTGTGTGACTACTTAAAGTATTTTCTTATTCTTTGGGTATAACGATGTGCGCTGAGAGTCAGAAAGCAAGTTCAGGGAGTGAGTGTTTTAATAAAATAAACGGAATACAAAAAGAACCTCGAACACCACACAGACATGAAACAGCAACAATGATGCCTGGGGAAGGAACCACAGAGAGTGACATACATATGGCAGGTAATCAAGGAAGTCATGGAGTCCAGGTGAGTCTGACAATGAGCAAGTGCGCGTAACAATGGTGACAGGTGGGCGCTATAACGAGCAGCCTGGTGACCAAGAGGCCGGAGAGGGAGCACACATGACAGTAGCCCCTCCCTGACCTGCAGCTCCAGCCACATGACACCGACCAAAATGACGATCCCGGGGAACAGCAGCTGACGGTCACCTCTGCAGAGGCGCAGGAAACCCGTCAATCCGGCTGAGACGCAGGAGCATGACAACCTAGAGCGCCGAAGAGAAAGTATAACTGACGGTACCCCCTCCCCGCCGTGTTCGTCTCCAGCCGCAGGACGCCAACCCAAGGAACGATCCTGTGGATCAGGAGCGGACCGGTCACCCCAGCTGATGCGCGGGAAACTGACAGACCGGCTGAGGCAGGGGAGCCTGGCGATCCGGTTGAGGCATGTGATTCTGACGTGCCAGTGGAAGCAGGGGAGCCTGGTGAGCCGGCAAAGGCATGAAAGCCAAAGGCATGAAAGCCTACCAGCTGAGGCAGGGGAGTCTGTCGATCCGGCTGAGGCATGAGAGCCTATAGTGGCTCCCGGACTCAGCTTCATTCCCACCTAGCCAAAAAAAACACACTCCCGGATGCTTCCCTTAGGTGAGGCTTCATTCTATAACAATGTGCGCTGAGAGTCAGGAAGCAAGTGAGTGTTTTAATAAAATATACAGAACATAATAAAAAACAAGAACCTTAACAACGCATAGACAAGAAACAGAAGCAATGACGCCTGGGGAAGGAACCAAAGGGAGTGACATATATAGGGCAACTAATCAAGGAAGTGATGGAGTCCAGGTGAGTCTGATGACGCACAGGTGTGCGTAATGATAGTGACAGGTGTGAACCATAACGAGCAGCCTGGTGACCTAGAGGCCGGAGGAAACTTGACATTGGGATGGTGTTAGCGTATTGGAATCCATCTTTTAGGTGCCTACACTGCATCCTACTGTACTGTACTGTGAGACCAGTCACGGCTTATAAATTCCCGGTAATCACAAAATTGGGAAAAAGGGAAATTACCCTGCCAGCTATTAACCATCACTAAACAACCCACCACCCCAATTCACTATTTAACCTGATCTGATCATACTCCAGTCCAACGGTCTGGGAGGATGGAACACTACCACTCAACACACCCTGCAACTCTTCTTCAGTAAAGTCTCACACTCCCAAGTACTTCCCCGCAGCTGCCACCACAACCTATATTTTCTGCAGTACAGTTGACAACCTTGGCTATGAATGCTAAGTAACACACCTTAGAGGAAAAACAAAAATAAATGGAGGAACTTATTCAAGAATGATCCATTGTAATATACACTGCTCAAAAAAATAAAGGGAACACTTAAACAACACAATGTCATTCCAAGTCAATCACACTTCTGTGAAATCAAACTGTCCACTTAGGAAGCAACACTGATTGACAATAAATGTCACATGCTGTTGTGCAAATGGAATAGAAAACAGGTGGAAATTATAGGCAATTAGAAAGACACCCCCAATAAAGGAGTGGTTCTGCAGGTGGGGACCACAGTCCACAACCCACACAAGTGGCTCAGGTAGTGCAGATCATCCAGGATGGCACATCAATGCGAGCTGTGGCAAGAAGGTTTGCTGTGTCTGTCAGCATAGTGTCCAGATCATGGAGGCGCTACCAGGAGACAGACCAGTACATCAGGAGACGTGGAGGAGGCCGTAGGAGGGCAACAACCCAGCAGCAGGACCGCTACCTCCGCCTTTGTGCAAGGAGGAGCACTGCCAGAGCCCTGCAAAATGACATCCAGCAGGCCACAAATGTGCATGTGTCTGCTCAAACGGTCAGAAACAGACTCCATGAGGGTGGTATGAGGGCCCGATGTCCACAGGTGGGGGTTGTGCTTACAGCCCAACACCGTTCAGGACGTTTGGCATTTGCCAGAGAACACCAAGATTGGCAAATTTGCCACTGGTGCCCTGTGCTCTTCACAGATGAAAGCAGGTTCACACTGAGCACGTGACAGACATGACAGAGTCTGGAGACGCCGTGGAGAATGTTGCTGTCTGCAACATCATCCAGCATGACCGGTTTGGCGGTGGGTCAGTCATGGTGTGGGGTGGCATTTCTTTGGGGGGGCGGCACAGCCCTCCATGTGCTCGCCAGAGGTAGCCTGATTGTACCGAGATGAGATCCCCAGACCCCTTGTGAGACCATATGCTGGTGCGGTTGGCCCTGGGTTCCTCCTAATGCAAGACAATGCTAGACCTCATGTGGCTGGAGTGTGTCAGCAGTTCCTGCAAGAGGAAGGCATTGATGCTATAGACTGGCCCGCCCGTTCCCCAGACCTCAATCCAATTGAGCACATCTGGGACATCATGTCTCGCTCCATCCACCAATGCCACGTTGCACCACAGACTGTCCAGGAGTTGGCGGATGCTTTAGTCCAGGTCTGGGAGGAGATCCCTCAGGAGACCATCCGCCACCTCATCAGGAGCATGCCCCGGCGTTGTAGGGAGGTCATACAGGCACGTGGAAGCCACACACACTACTGAGCCTCATTTTGACTTGTTTTAAGGACATTACATCAAAGTTGGATCAGCCTGTAGTGTGGTTTTCCACAATTTTGAGTGTGGCTCCAGACCTCCATGGGTTGATACATTTGATTTCCATTGATCATTTTTGTGTGATTTTGTTGTCAGCACATTCAACTATGTAAAGAAAAAAGTATTTAATAAGAATATTTCATTCATTCAGATCTAGGATGTGTTATTTTAGTGTTCCATTTATTTTTTGAGCAGTGTATTATACAAATAAAGTTGAACTGGATGGAAAATGGGGAAAAATGCATGACATTATTTTCAATCTTCAGCTTAGAAATGTTCCCAACATTTTTTTACTGAAACTTGTTACAAATGACGGAGTCACTCATGATTCACCAAATGGTATTTTGAAAGAGGAAGATAAGTACTTTAAGAATATGTTTTTGTTTCAGTCTCCTCCTTCTCCACTAGCCGAAGTTAATTGTATAGATTTCTTTCCTATTAGTTTTTCTCAATTGCTAAAACACAATTTCTGAAACCTTGCTCCATTTCCTGAAAACATTAAAAAACAAAACCTCATCTTCAAGCACTATTTACATAACCTCTGACTCCTCTCGCAAAATGAAACATTCTCCTCAAAACAGTTTTACCTGTGTTCAAAATCAAACACTGCTCTCAAATCATGAACAAGGTGATCAAAATGATATACACTCTCAAGCAGTCACTAAACAATACACCGAAAAATTGAAAACACATTGTTCAAAACATACAATTCTCAGGGAGAAGTACATTTTTAATCTAAAAAAATATTCATATTTTTCCGTCATTGTCTTTTGATGAACAAAAACATGTTCTATCATAGTAGCTCAAAATTGATCAGAAATTACGAACCTGCTTTGCTCTTTGCTATTTTCCTCCTCCTTGTACCCCTATTTTTACAGTACTGTACCCTGCATCTCACAAACTTGTCCTTTGTCTCTGTGATACTGTAATTCTTGTTCTTTGTTGATATGAACCTGCAACCAGTCAAAATCTATTGAGCAGTCAGTACTGTTAATAAATGGAAAGCACAATGATCAGGGCCATACAATTTGTCCATTGTACAGTATACAGCCTACAATGCACTGTACTACAGTATCCATTCTCAGACGTTCTCCTTCCCACCTTCAACAACCTGCTTGCTCTCTGAACTGGCTTATATTGGTTGTGTCACATCATTTGAAACAGGTTAAATCAATTATGAGTGGTTGTGTTCAATCAATGACATATGTTCTCTATTGGTATTTGATTGCTGCCACTTGTGTTTACCAGTATGGATGACACGTGCATTAGAGTGCAGAATGTGTTTTGAGAATGAGAATGTGTTTAGAGTTTTGCTGAAAAGTCTAAGTGAGATCTGCAAATTGTGTTTTACCATGTGAAATGGTTTAAGGTATTGACAACAGACTGCATAATTAGCTAAATGAGTCCAGGCAACTGAGAACTTTGTTCAGCCAATGGGTGTTAGTGTTTTAGCAATTGAGAAAAACTGTAACAGTACTGACTGCTCAATAGATTTTGACTGGTTGCAGGTTCATATCAACAAAGAACAAGAATTACAGTATCACAGAGACAAAGGACACATTTGTGAGATGCAGGGTACAGTACTGTAAAAATAGGGGTACAAGGAGGAGGAAGAACAAAAAACAAAATTCCAAAGAGCAAAGCAGAATAGTAATTTCTGATCAATTTTGAGCTACTATGATAGAACATGTTTTCGTTCATCAAAAGACAATGACGGAAAAATATGAATATTATTTAGATAAAAAATGCACTTCTCCCCGAGAATTGTATGTTTTGAACAATGTGTTTTCTATTTTTTGGTGTATTGTTTACTGACTGCTTGAGAGTGTATATCATTTTGATCACTTTGTTTATGATTTGAGAGCAGTGTTTGATTTTGAACACAGGTAAAACTGTTTTGAGGCGAATGTTTCATTTTGCAAGAGGAGTCAGAGGTTATGTAAATAGTGCTCAAAGATGAGGTTTTGTGTTTAATGTTTTCAGGAAATGGAGCAAGGTTTCAGAAATTGTGTTTTAGCAATTGAGAAAAACTGTAACTAAGTTGACTGTGCTTTTAAACAGCTTGGAAAATTCCAGAAAATTATATCATGGCTTTAGAAGCTTCTGATTGGCTAATTGATCTCATTTGAGTCAATTGGAGGTGTACCTGTGGATGTATTTCAAGGCCTACCGTCAAACTCAGTGCCTCTTTGCTTGACCTCATGGGAAAATCCAAAGAAATCAGCCATGATTTCAGAAGAAAAATTGCAGACCTACACAAGTCTGGTTCATCCTTGGGAGCAATTTCCAAATGCCTGAAGGTACCACGTTCATCTGTACGAACAATAGTATGCAAGTATAACCACCATGGGACCACACAGCTCTCATACCACTCAGGAAGGAGACGTGTTCTATCTCCTAGAGATGAACGTACTTTGGTGCGAGATGTGCAAATCAATCCCAGAACAACAGCAAAGGACCTTGTGAACATGCTGGAGGAAACAGGTACAAAAGTCCACAGTAAAACGAGTCCTATATTGACATAGCTCAGCAACGAAGAAGCCACTGCTCCAAAACCTCCATAAAAAAGCCAGACTACGGTTTGCAACTGCACATGGGGTCAAAGATCGTACTTTTTCGAGAAATGTCCTCTGGTCTGATGAAACAAAAATAGAACTGTTTGGCCATAATGACCATCGTTATGTTTGGAGGAAAAAGGGGGAGGCTTGCAAGTCGAAGAACACCATCCCAACCGTGAAGCACGGGGGTGGCAGCATCATGTTGTGGGGGTGCTTTGCTGCAGGAGGGACTGGTGCACTTCACAAAATAGATGGCATCATGAGGTTGGAAATTATGTGGATATATTGAAGCAACATCTCAAGACATCAGTCAGGAATTTGAAGCTTGGTCGCAAATGGTTCTTCCAAATGGACAATGCAAAGTTGTGGCAAAATGGCTTAAGGACAACAAAGTCAAGGTATTGGAGTGGCCATCACAAAGCCCTGACCTCAATCCTATAGAACATTTGTGGGCAGAACTGAAAAGTGTGTGTGAGCAAGGAGGCCTAGAAACCTGACTCAATTACACAAGCTGTCAGGAGGAATGGGCCAAAATTCACCCAACTCATTGTGGGAAGCTTGTGGAAGGCTACCCAAAACGTTTGACCCAAGTTAAACCATTTAAAGGCAATGCTACCAAATACTATTGAGTGTATGTAAACTTCTGACCCACTGGGAATGTGATGAAATAAATAAAAGCTGAAATAAATCAATCTCTTTACTATTATTCTGACATTTCACATTCTTCAAATAAAGTGGTGATCCTAACAGGGAATTTTTACTAGGATTAAATGTCAGGAATTGTGAAAAACTGACTTAAAATGTATTTGGCTGAGGTGTATGTAAACTTCCGACTTCAACTGTATGTACTGTATGTGTATACATACATACATACATACATACATATATACGTATATATGTGTGTGTGTGTGTGTGTGTGTGTGTGTGTGTGTGTGTGTGTGTGTGTGTGTGTGTGTGTGTGTGTAAATAGATATATTTACTCCAAAAATACATGGGGGATTGGAAATGATGCAGACAATTACATTGATGGAAGCCACAATCTATCTGCAATATTAAAGTTGACCCCCCCCCCCAAAAAAAATCTATAAATAAACAAATAAACAACATAAACACACCTGATTGAAGCACATATTTTTGGTCTCTGCCTACTCACAGGTTCCCTCACCCTGTACCCATCTTCCGCTTCCAATCGCTACACTGCTTCAGCATACAACGCTTTCTGTACTACTCTGACCCTGGTAACCTCAACCTGCATTTCTCTCACTGGATCCCTCCAATCTCCAGCCCAATGGGCACCCCCACACAAAACACAGAACATTCTCCATTGATCCTGCACACTTCTAGGAATCTCCCTCCTACACACTACTGCAATATGACCATAAGCTTGGCACCTTAAACACCATAGTATTTTTACCTAAAGCATCTAAACTGGAACAACCATTTCAGTAATGTGTGCAAGTCCAAGTAACATATTGGATTAGTTTAGTGCATGCTGGGAAATATGATAATTATGGGTGTGGTTTTGGTTCAAAGTGATATGTATGAGTTTCAGGCCCCTGTATTAGGGTAAAACTAGAGCCTCAAATAAGGCCTTATGAAATACGGATATTATTGTGTTAAACCTCTCAGTGTTCATTTGTTTGTTTTTTAAAGTGGAGAATTTGCTGTGTACATCTTAATTTATAACAATTAATCCAAGGACAGGTACTGAATACGGTGTGTTAAAAAAACATCAGTGCCGACCTAAGACCATTAGAGCATGAAAACATCAAGATATCAATGTAGAATAGGT
Source organism: Oncorhynchus kisutch (assembly GCF_002021735.2). Lineage (NCBI taxonomy): Eukaryota > Metazoa > Chordata > Actinopteri > Salmoniformes > Salmonidae > Oncorhynchus > Oncorhynchus kisutch. Next base: position 63,090,682 of record NC_034184.2, on the reverse strand, counting down.
CTTAAATGTACAACATCAGCTGTTATATAAAAGGAAAATACAGTGCAGTGAATGAGAAGTTTCATTAGTTAACCCTTGAGGTAAAGTACACTCATATGATGTTTTGTGCTGCTTCCCACTGGGCACACTCTGGTTGAATAAACATTGTTTCCACTTCATTTCAATGAAATTACATTGAACCAACGTGGAATAGACATTGAATTGTCTGTGCCCATTGGGTATTTTCATTTGCAGCTCCTTGACATCTTGTCAGCTACCTTTGAGACTTACCTTCCAGGATGGCGTCCCTCGCGTCATTTGTATTTACTAAGTTTATTTGCATGACGAACCCCCAAAAGGTATTTCCCTTAGAGGTAATTGGGATTGCTGTCATTGTGCCTCCCTAATGTCTCAAAGTCAACATTAACATATCATTAGCTCTTTCTGGGACCGTTCACTCAGAAAATTACTGGCCTCCAAAGACCTTCAGCTGCATCAACATGAACATAACGTTGAGATGATGACGTCAGCTTCTTGGATAGTAGCCTAACTCTTTGAGCTTATTTAGAATCCCTACAATGGGTAGATTGACTTTTAATTGCACTGTAACAAGGAATTTTCACAAAATATTATTTTATATTATCTTACCAATAGGACACCACAAAATAATAAGGGTTCTTTGGGAAGGGTGATGGTTCTACAAGGAATTAAACTGACCCAAATAACCCTTTGAGACTTTCAATGATTCTTTGAGGTTTAAAAAAGCGTTCTTTCCTCTTTTAGTGATAATTAAAATGTAGGGGATGTGGCTCATTAGAATATTTTGGGGCATGGTTTGTTCACAGCAATTTTTGTTCAGAGTGAGAATGTCATTCCAGTTTATCTAATCTGTTGTGTTATGTTTAACATGTTATACAGTGCATCTGGAAAGTATTCAGACACCTTCACCTTGTCCATATTTTGTTACGTTACAGCCTTGTTTTAAAATGGATATAATTACTTTTTCCCCTTCATCGATCTACACACAATACCCCATAATGACAAAGCGAAAACAGGTTTTTACAAAATTTTGCAAATCTATAAAAAATAATTAAAACACATTATTTACATAAGTATTCAGACCCTTTGCTATGAGACTCGAAATTGAGCTCAAGTGCATCCTGTTTCCATTGATCGTCCTTGAGATGTTTCTACAACTTGATTTTTTTAGCAAAAACAAAGCCATGAGGTCGAAGGAACTGTCAGTGAGCGCCGAGACAGGACTGTGTCGAGGCATAGATCTGGGGAAGGGTACCAAAACATTTCTGCACCATTGAAGGTCCCCAAGAACACAGTGGCCTCCCTCATTCTTAAATGTAAGAAGATTGGAAGCACCAAGACTCATCCTAGAGCTGGACGCCCGGCCAAACTGAGCAAAATGGGGGAGAAGGCCCTTGGTCAGGGAGGCGACCAAGAACCCGATGGTCACTCTGACAGAGCTCCGGAGTTCCTCTGTGGAGATGGGAGAACCTTCCAGAAGGACAACCATCTCTGCAGCACTCCACCAATCATGCCTTTATGGTAGAGTGGCCAGATGGGAGCCACTCCTCAGTAAAATGCACATGACAGCCCCCTTAGAGTTAGCCAAAAGGCACCTAAAGGACTCTTAGACACAAAATCACAAAATCTCTAGTGGGGCCTGTAACTTAACAAAATGTGAAAAAAAAATTGAAGGTGAAAAGTGAAGGGGTCTGAATACTTTCCGAATGCGAAAGACTAATGTATATCCTTGTGCCTCTTGAGAATGTTGACTAAGTCAGTAGTTCTCAATTCTCTCTTAAGGGACCCACAGCCGTTCCAGAACTAGCACACCTGATTCAACTTGTTAATTAACACCATAATAAAACCTATGGATTTCTTACAATATAATTTGGCTATAAAACCAGAACAAAAACCTCTGGTTCTACAAAGAACCTTTGAGATTGGTTCTATGAATAACATTTATCATTTTCCATAAAGGTGATGTATATAGCCCCAAAAAGGGTTGTAACCATAGCACAACCCTTTTTTGGTGGTTTTTAATGGTTCTATACAGAACCTTGGGAAAGAGTTATTTATAGCACCATACAGGTTCCATTTAGAACCAGATGGGCATGGTTCTTTATAGAATCTTCAAGAAAAGGTTTGATATAGCACCAAAAACGGTTCTGCTATTGTTACAAGCCAGATAACCCTTATTTGGCACTATATAGAACCCTTTGTTTTTGGTGTGTATACGTTATTTTTTACTTACATAGATCAAACGTTAATGTCTTATCTGCTTTATGTAAACATCTTCCAACAAAATGAAATAAAAACAACTCCACTTGCTGTGTATGTGCATAAAGTGGTAATAACATAATAATAGTATGTTTTAACTAAGATAGGATGCAGGGATTGCACTGTTGAATTGTTGTTGTTGTTGTTTCCTGTCATTCCCTGAATAAAGCTCATAATAAGACAGTGTGACTCTTGTTTAAAGGCCACTGTATGCCTGCCAGATGGAGGAATACAAGATACTTTCAAATTACATTCTGGACCATATAAAAGAAAAACATGATGTACAAGTAAACACATTTTGTGCTTTGTTCAAGCAATAGATTTATCAATTTTGTCTGAATATGCTGTGCAGATGAGACACAAAATGAAACACTTAGAACTTTTCAATCATTAAAATGGTTTGATAAATGTTGATTCATGCCCCATGATACGGTGACATTGCTGGCCTACTTACAGTACATGTTAACTCGCCGTTGAAAAAACCTTGACATAACTGTACTTTTAATAAAACGATGAAAAGCTACTATGGACTAAGGTACTATGCTTTATTCAGGAGTAAAAAAGGGCCCCTTAGATATATATCCCTTTGAGAGATACAGTGTGGATAGTATGCCTGATCTCTCTGCAGCTGCATTTGAAAGTCGACGGACTAGGAAACGTATCTATTTCCCCACATCCTGCAGGACATGGATCTGCATTTCCTCTGCACTTTGATAAAGCAACAGCCAGCCAAGCTGTCAGCCTCCATTAGCAGCCTCTCCACCCTGCACTGACAGCTGCTGTGTGTATGCGTGCGTGTTCGTGTGTGTGTGTGTGTATGTGTGCACGCATGCATCTGTGTGTGTGTGTGTGTGTATGTGTGTGTGCGTACGAGAGCAGCTTGATTTTGAATACTTTTTGGACAGTCTGAAAAAATATCTGGGTACAGGGCCACATTTTGACAACCATAACCTTCTTTAAAAGCAGACATTCTTTAAATACCCATCACATTTTCACTCACTTCAATCTAAACTCAAACTGAACTTACCATTTAATTTACATTAGAGTGGTAATTGGTGTTGTCAATGTCCCAGCTTCAACGTAGCTAATGTAGCCACTTAAAACATCTATCTTCCTCTCTGTATGGCCAGAACACACTCACATACATGACAATGAATCAATTTGACCAAAATAAAGCATTGCTACAAGAATCTAGACAACAGCATGTTGTACATTTAGACTATGTGAGATACAGCTGCTGCAGAAAATGTTTACCTTTTTGACTGCAGGGTTCCAGTGCAAACACAGCCAAGCCTTGGTGTGTGAAGAATGCATAATGACACCCGAGTCCTGTCACACTTTGTACAGCATAATGATTCAAACGTCTTGAAGGGCAGGACAAGAAATCCTCACAGTTTATTTTCACATTTTCAGTCCCTGTCGAAGTGTATACAGAGGATGGTTAAACCGCGATAAATTGGGCAGAAATTTGGCAATGAGTTTCGACGCGCTTGTAATGTGGCTTAAATTGTATGCCCTTTAAGGCAAGGGGGACGAACCTCCTCAATGTCAGTGCGCTCCCCCACATGTTGAGTGCTTAGTTTGCAATGCAGTACAAGATCCCCCGATCTGCTTAGTATGCATCCACTTGAGTTTCCTAAAGGTTACCAAACCTAATTAGACATTTATGCAGGATCTTCAAAGGTCCCTCCGTTAATAATGATGTGCTAATTCCGAGGACTGCATCGACGGCTTGTTTCTGCTTGCAGGAGTATCCCCCCCTCACAATATGTGCATACACAAAGGGGATCGAGACGGCGGCGGAAATATTAGGCACAAGGATTAGATCAGATTGGTCGTCCGGGTCTAAAAAACGGATTTTAGGTACTCTTTTGTATATGACCCATAAATGCTACACAGATCCATGGGTCCTGTTGTTGGGAATGGAAAATTAGATCATGATAACCCTTCATAATCACTTCATCTTGCTTGCTTTGGAAGTAGATTCATGGAGACTGAAATATGCGGAAAACACACTCACATCTCAAACACATCTCAAACACACTCACACCTCAGAGGCTGATGTTAGGATGTTGCCTTGTAGGCTATTGCATATGTAAAACTCCTTGCAGACAGCCTATAAGGCAGCATCATGACTTATAAGCATCTGAGGCTGCTATTGAATCTGATCAGCCTGCCAGGAATAGAGCACACCCAGTCTTTATCATATACATAATGCACTGACTGCTAATATGCCTGCAATGAGCTTTACCTATGAAACAGCATACATGGTAGAATCCGGACTTATCAGCCTCTGAGGCTGCTATTGAATCTGATCAAACTCAGGCTGAAATTGTATCTGATCAGCCTGTCAGGAATGGAGCTCACCCACTATGTAAATGTAAATATTATCCATAAAACATGGTGTCCCTTACAATTATACACATATTAGTTACGCAAGCTAACAACAAGCATAGATAACAAGATAACTAGCTATCTAACAAGACTACTTAGCTAACCAGCTAGCCAGCTTGATCGCTCACAAGACTAGCCATGTTAGCTGTGTTGTTGCTTGCATGTGATTGGCTGTGGTCTAGGGGGTGGCACACAGCCAGCGAGACAGGCTTCCTATCAGGTATTGTTCATGCCTTAAATGCCCCACGAGGGCTTAGATGCCTAAAGAGCTCTTAACTCAGAGTAAAGGACATTTACCTTGCTATCATTCGAATTTATAAACTGATAATGAGCTCCAAACACAAACGAAAGCATGATATCAGCAAGAAACATACCATCCCTTATTTGTCCACTCCTATTTATAGAGTTTATCTTGTGGTCTTGACAAAACAACTTTCGTTATGTCGTGACCATAAGATAAATAAGATGTGATCTCAACATAATGAGGGGGAAAAAATGTATTCATAATGTCCTCTCTGGAATTCCATACTCATGCTCTTTACCGTGATTAACTAAATGGAATTGGCAAATCAATCTGTAAGAACAGAGGCATCTTTGCATCAAGCCTGGACAGTGCCTCAGGTAACTGTAAATGACAAAACATCCTAAATAAAATTACATTTCCATTTATTAATCAATTATGAATGGCAGCTAATTAGTGTTATGCCAGAATAATTTTCTCCCTCAATGTCAAAGCTGGAATTGTAGCAGTTTATAATTTATAACACGTTATGACAAAATCCCTTACCCCACTTTATAAAGGTTTTGGTGTATTTTGAGTACTGGGAGTGGGACGCAACTGATCGAATGTGATCTAGTTTGTAAATAAAGACACTGCATAAACATTGCAATTTCAGGTTTGATGGAATTCCAGTGCGTAATGTGTGTGTGTGTGTGTGTATGTGTGATAATAATAAGGCAAATTATAAGTGGAAATTAAGAGGGGGTCCAATTTGTGAGAGTAATTTCTAATTTCTCTGCTTCACTGCACGTCAGTGGAAAGCCCTGCATTTTGAGTGATGGCCAAAACAAGAAAAAGTGAACAGCAAACCCTGTGGTGAGGAAGAGAGAGAGAGGGAGAGACAGAAGGAGACAGAAGGAGACAGAGAGAGCGAGAGCGAGAGAGAGTGTGAAAGATAGAGATGGAGAAAATGGGAAAGAGACGAGAGAGAGAGAGAGAGAGAGAGAGAGAGAGAGAGAGAGAGAGAATATCCAACATCAACACCTTTTATGGGCATGTCATAGACCCCTCAAATTCAGATCTGGACCTTTAAACCAGTTCCACTGCTTTTCTTAAAATTATTCATTTTAATAAGGGACTGATTTAGACCTGGGAAACCAGGTGGGTGAGGAAACCAAGTGGGTGAGGAAACCAGGTGGGTGCAATAAAGTATGTTGAGATCACGATGTATTAATTTCATTATCACTACATAACAATAGTTGTTTTGTTGAGATGACGAGATAATCAAAGTACCATGCATCATCCATTAATTTGTTCAGATGCACAATAACCACTTCCTCAAGGAGCCCTGCGGCTGCGTTGATCGCAATGCGGGGCATTAAAGCCATGAATGATGCCTGACAGGCAGTTCTCTCCCAGGCTGCATGTCGCTCCCAAGACTACAGCCAATCACATGCAAGGAACAACACAGCTAATTTGACTAGTCTTCTGAGCTAGCTAGCTAGCTTGACTCCATGTTTTGTGGGTATTATTTATATTCTCATTGGGTGAGCTCAATTCCTGACAGGCTGATCAGATTACATTTGAGCCTCAGAAGCTGATAAATCAGGATTCTGCCTTGTATGTCATGCCTGCTCCCACTCCCCCTCGAGCACCAGGCTGCCCATCATTATGCACACTTGTCACCATCGTTACGTGCACCTGCGCTTCTTTGGACTCACCTGGACTCCCGTGTCAGCATTATTGTTGTTATGTTTCCCCTGTTCAGACGCTGTCCTTGTTTGTTTCATGTCAGTTATTTATTAAATGTTCACTCCCTGTACTTGCTGTCCTCCCTGTACCCAGCATCTGTCCTTATATTGTAGGCTATTTCATAGGTAAGGATCCTTGCAGGCAGATTAGCTGTAAAAGTCCTTTATAGGCATATGCATATCTGATCCAGGGGATGAGCTCTATTCCTGGCAGGCTGATCAGATTCCATTGCAGTCTCAGAGGCTGATGTCAGGATGCTGCCTTGTGCGCTATTTCATATGCAAGGCTCCTTGCAGACAGCCTATAAGGCAGCATTATGACTTTTGAATCTGATCAGCCTACCAGGAATAGAGCACACCCAGTCTTGATCACATGCATAATGCACTGACTGTTAATATGCCTTCAATGGGCTTTACATATGAAACAGCCTACATAGCAGAATCCTGATTTCTCATCCACTGAATGACTGCTAATGAATCTGATCATGTTCTGAGGCTGAAATTGATTCTGATCAGCCTGTCAGGAATGGAGCTCACCCACTCTGTACATTTAAATAATATCCATAAAACATGACGCGTCCCTTACAATTACACACATATTAGTTATGTGTATAATTGTAAGAGACACTTCATGTTTTATCAGGTAGAACAGAAATCCAGTGGTAGTTCGGGCCTCGTAGGGTAAGATTTGAATACCCCAGGCAGAGACCATGCCCAGAAAGTGGGAAGAAATACCAAGGAAAGTAGCAGTTTTGTAAGGACCTTTCAGGGGTGAATTTAATGAGAAAGTATCAATCCTTTAGCTGAGAGAGAAGGCCCTGACAGCAACACAAAGTAATCTCTACTTTATTAAAAAGACTATTCACATTTGACTCTGTAGAGCCTGTAGTTTTCCATAATAGTATTCTCATAAGAACCAAAGGTAAGAACAATATTAAATTAGAACAAGGAGTTGTGGTATGAATGATGATTGGACTACATGAAATTCCCATCTTCAAGGGCTACTCTCAAGAGAAAATTGTATTTCAAGGACTTCATCTCTGATCATGGTTGAGAAAAAGCTTGTGTGGACAACTTTCACTGCTTCAAATGCAGCTCGAAGGATCATGACAAATAGAGGGCAAGCCAAGAGAAGTAGGTGCCTTTGGCAATTCAACTTTTCACCAGCACCAATAGCTACCAGCTAGTACATGCATCATGTTTAAGTAATCTCTGCAAAGGCAATGTTCTCTTGCAAGACATTTCTAAATGGTCAAATATTGCACTCAGAGACCTACAGTACCAGTCAAAGGTTTGGACACACCTAAGGGTTTTTCTTTATTTTCTTTATTTTCTTTATGTTGTAGAATAATAGTGAAGATATCAAAACTATGAAATAACACATATGGAATTATGTAATAACCAAAAAAGTGTTAAACAAATCATAACATACTTTATATTTGAGATTCTTCTCCACCCTTTGCCTTGATGACAGCTTTGCACACTCTTGTCATTCTCTCAACCAGCTTCATGAGGTAGTCACCTGGAATGCATTTCAATTAACAGGTGGCACCTTTAACTTGTTAAAAGTTAATTTGTGGAATTTCTTTCCTTCTTAATAACCTGCAGAGCACCAAATTCAATTTCAGAAATGCTCATTATAAAAAATCTGAAAACAAAACATATTTTACATAGGCTTAAAGATTAACTTCCTGTTAAACCAACCACAGTGTCATATTTATAAAATGCTTTTCGGCGAAAGCATACCTAGCGCAGAACATACTTAGCCCGGAACATAGCCCAGTTGACAAATTATTACAAACAGTAACCAGCCAAGCAGAAGCGTTACAAAACTCAGAAATAGAGATAAAATTAATCCCTTACCTTTGATGATCTTCATATGGTGGCAATCAGAAGACATTCATTTACTCAATAAATGTTCCTTTTGTTCAATGAAGTCTATTTATTTCCAAAAACTTTGGTTTTGTTAGCGCCTTTTCTTCAGTAATCCACAGGCTCAAACTCAGTCAAAACAAACAGACAAAAAAATCCTAATTGTATCCGTAAAGTTCATAGAAACATGTAAAACAATGTTTATATTCAATCCTCAGGTTGTTTTTTAGCCTAAATGATCTATAATATTTCAACCGGACAATAACGTCGTCAATATAAAAGGTAAACCAGAAATGCACATGCGCCTGAAAAAACTCTGCGTCACGTTAGGGTCCACTCGTCCAGACTGGTCTTACTCCCTCATTTATAAGAATACAAGCCTGAAACGATTTCTAAAGACTGTTTACATCTAGTGGAAGGCATAGGAACTGCAGATTGAGTCCTAAGTCAATGGATATTGTAATTGCATTGAAAAGAAAACTACAAAACCAAAATAAAACGACTTCCTGAATGGATTTTTCTCAGGTTTTCGCCTGCTAAATCAGTGCTGTTATACTCACAGACACTATTTTAACAGTTTTGGAAACTGTAGAGTGTTTTCTATCCACATCTATCTTATATGCATATCATATCTTCTGGGCCGGAGTAGCAGGCTGTTTAATTTGGGCATGCTTTTCATCCAAAATTCCGAAGGCTGCCCCCTACCCTAGAGAGGTTAATGCATTTGAGCCAATCAGTTGTGTTGTGACAAGGTAGGGGTGGTATACAGAAGATTGCCCAATTTATTAAAAAAGTCCATATTATGGCAAGAAGTGCTCAAATAAGCAAAGAGAAAGGACAGTGCATTATTACTTTAAGACATGAAGGTCAGTCAATCCGGAACATTTCAAGAACTTTAAAAGTTTCTTCAAATGCTCTCTCAAAACCCATCAAGCGCTATGATGAAACTGGCATTCATGAGGACCGCCACAGGAGAGAAAGACCCAGAGTTGCCTCTGCTGCAGAGGATAAGTTTGTTAGAGTTATCAGCCTCAGAAATCAGTAGTTAACTGCACCTCAGATTGCAGCCCAAATAAATGCTTAACCAGCATAGCTACCACAGCATTCTGAAATGATACACCATCCCATCTGGTTTGCGCTTAGTGGGATTATCATTTGTTTTTCAACAGGACAATGATCCAACACACCTTCAGGCTGTTTAAGGGCTATTTGACTAAGGAGAGTGATGGAGTGCTGCATCAGATGACCTGGCCTCCACAATCACCTGATCTCAACCCAATTGAGATGGTTTGGGATGAGTTGGACTGCAGAGTGAAGGAAAAGAAGCCAACAAGTGTTGTGTTTGTGGGAAGTCCTTCAAGATTGTTGAAAAAGCATTCCTCATTAAGCTGGTTGTGGGAATGTGAAGAGTGTGCAAAGCTGTCATAAAGGCAATGGGTGGCTACTTTAACAGTTTGTTGGTTACTACATGATTCCATATGTATTATTCCAAAGTTTTGATGTCTTCACTTGTATTCTACAATGTATAAAATAGTACAAATAAAGAAAAGCCCTTGAATGAGTAGGTGTGTCCAAGCTTTTGACTGGTACTGTAAGTCAGTGGTACCAAATGTGTTGCAGAATGCAGTTATGAGGCTAAAAAGGGATACAGACATCTGCCTTTCAATTATGGATTATTCAGCCAATTTTATGGAAATTGACGATTACAAACAAACCAGTTTTTAAACAATAAACAGATAATAATTCCACATTACGCCACTATGTTTTATGTTTTATGGACAGTAAAAAAATATATTTAAAAAGTCAAAGGAGAAAACCAATGTGGACGTTGTGAATGCTTTCACCATTAAGAACCCCCTCCAAGGTATTGGATCCTGATAAGCCTAAAAATAGTAACGTTTGCATGATGTTGTACTACTGCATTTTCTGTTAGATATTACTCCATCTCACATTGTGCTGGGATCAAAGGAGCGGTACTGTACAAGATTGTCTGAGGAACACATAGGAACACATTGCTCTGGGTGTCAGTTTAACAAAGTGTATGCCAAGTTACATTTTGATTTAGGGGATAAATGTTTTAATGCTTCATGCCATTGACATTTAGCTTCAGACCTTTTTAAGTCTCTGATCAGCCTTATTCAATTTAACGGTCAACTGGTATCTTCTGATACCACAAGCAGAAGTAGAAATTTTTTCCTACAATTATGTATCATTATTCAATGCAGACATTTTCATATTCAACCCACATGGCAGACACTGCATTGTGTCAAATGTTCATTAGAATCAATCAAATCCAAAAGTATTCCCCATTCAGCCACATTCCTTCTCACCCTGGTTCCTTTTATAAGAGGAATTCCAACCCCAAACACTGTGCTTCATGCTCTTGCATTGTTCACATTTAATATCTAATAGATGAAGTTCCACTTTTTTCATTAAGCTAAGAGCTTTTTCTATCCATCTACAATCTCATCCATATGCAGATGTCATCTCTGGTCATTACCATTCATTTCAAGCTACATTTCTGAGAACTGGGTGTCACCTTTATGGCTCGGAGTGGAATTTGAGTAATGGCGCTAATACGTTTACATCAGCTCTTCATCCAGATCTCATTACACATATGAACATACAGAAGTGGATATACCACGTTATTATGAGAAGGTGATGATGAATGTAAATATCTCCCTGCTCAATCCCAAACCATGATTGAGACAATCCTACCCGAAAGTTTTCCCATTTGATGACCTTTAATAGTTTTTCTTTAAAGAGGACTGGACTGGCACTGCATTTTCTCAGTCAAACAGCTGTCTCTGGTCTCTCCAATGAAAGCCATCATAATAAAACACCTTTCGACTTTGACACAGTGCTACTATGATGACATTGGCACTTCCTTTTGAAAGAAGAGCTGAATTGATAACCTGGCTGCAGCAATGGCAGCAACAAGACAGATACCATTGACATTGTGAAACCGTTCACGTGTTCATTAAATGGACATCATTACATAAATAAAGGGAGCACTGGGTTAAATTAGCCAGGATATGCAGCATGGGTAATGACAAAAAAAAACTGGAAGGTTAAATGGCCACATGAGCGGAAAGGCATTAGAGGCTAAGGCACTTTAGAAAAACTTCCAAATATTGAATGGTAATGAGGTGTTTGACTTGAAAAGACTTGTGACACATTGTGTCACCTGCACAGTCTGCTGAATACCATTGTGAGACTCAACTTTAATTAGAATTTTCTGAGAAATTCTGAGACTCCGGAAAAAGGTGTATTTCCAGGCTACGTATGACCAGTAAGACAGTAAAAACAGTTAATAATCAGTTTGAGACCCTCTTTTGTCCCACAACCCTTCTGAGATGACAAGATAGCACCGAAAGAGAGGGTTGCCTTGCATCTAGTGTCACGAATCCCGTTTTCTGAGTCTGTTTTTTGCCTGTGTTCTGTCCTGGAGTGTTTTTTCCGGCGTCCTGGAATGCTGTCTGGTTGCCGGGCAATGTAGCCAGTTGGGAGTTCTGATTACCCGCACCTGTATCCCATCAGCTATCTGCACACCTGGTCCTGATCATCATCTCTCCTCTTCATAAGCCCGGACCTGACATCCATTCCCTGCCAGATCGTTAGCCATGAACAGTATGTTGTGCCATAGTATCAGCCTCAAGTTGGATAGAATTTGTTTTGTTGTTTTTTACGTATTGCTTGCCTTAAACTTACCTCCGTTTGTTCTGTCTTCAGTTACTCACCCGGATCATTTACCCCATTCCCGCCTGGTCGTCGGAGGATTCCGCTACCCCATTGGATCCACCTATTTACTCCCATCAACTCACCACCGCTGTCCACTACGCCACCTGGATATATCTACCCATTCACATTCACTTGTAAATAAATACTCACCTTCTTCCTACTCTCCTTGTTCTGGTCTGCTTCTGGGTTCGATTTTGAAAGAACGTGACAGAACGATCCGGCCAAGGATGAACCCAGCGGACCTGGACTCCGTTTGCCATGCCATTACCCAGCAGGGGAAGACATTGGGACAACACAAGACGGCGCTACAGGAGATAGCGGGTTCAATCCAGATTTTATCTGCTAGCTTGACACAAATCCAGGATCAGCTCAGTTTGCCGGCGATTCATTCACCACCTGTTTCACCCATCTCACCTGCCGTGTCTGGTGCGGTTTCCTTCCGTGAACCCAAGGTACCGACGCCTGATAAATATGAAGGGGATTTGGGAAGATGCCGTTCGTTTCTTATGCAGTGTGGGTTAGTGTTTGATCTGCAGCCCCATTCTTACGCCACTGACAAGGCTAGGATAGCCTTTGTTATTGAACTGCTGCGTGGAAGAGCTCTGGAATGGGCTTCAGCCGTTTGGGAACGACAGGAGACCTGCATGGCTTCATACCAGGAATTCACGGGAGAGATGAGAAGGCTTTTTGACCATCCAGTCCGAGGTAAGGACGCAGCTAAACGTTTGTTCACTCTTCGCCAAGTAGCTCGCAGTGTGGCAGATTTTATGATCGAGTTCAGGACATTGTCTGTGGAGAGTGGTTGGAATGAGGAGTCACTACAAGCGGCTTTTTACCAGGGGTTGTCGGAGCAACTCAAGGACGAGCTGATATCCTATCCAGAGCCTAGTGACCTAGACAGCTTGGTCACTTTATCTATTCGGGTAGGTAATAGAGTCCGAGAGAGAAGGAGGGAGAAGCAGTGGGGCCCATCCAATCAATCAGCAACTCGGTTACCATTCGGTTCAGGAAGTGAACCAGAACGTATTGATCGTTATTCCCCACACGGGATTAGTGGAGGGGTCTTGCCACCAGAACCTGAACCAATGCAAGTGGGGCGACACAGGCTAACTAAGGAGGAGCGCCAACGTAGACGTGAGACCAACAGCTGTCTCTACTGTGGTAGCTCAGGACATTACATCTCCGCTTGTCCACAGCGCCCGTTAAACTGCCCGGCTCGCTAGTTTTGGGAGGAATTTTAGCGAGCCAGTTTCAACCTCTCAAGAATCCTGTCAGACCCCGTTTTCCTGCGACCCTTATGAATAAGGATCAGAGCTTAGAGATGAACGCTTTTATCGATTCAGGTGCCGATGGCAGCTTTATTGATGCCGACTTGGTGGAACAGCTGGGGCTTTCCAAGGAGCAATTGCCGGAAGCCATTGAAGCAACCACTCTGAACGGCAGTAGTCTGGCACGGATCACTATGAGGACTGAACCGGTTAAGATGTTGTTGTCGGGGAATCATTCAGAGTTTATCTCCTTCTTCATTCTGTCCTCGCCCCATGTTCCTCTGGTTCTTGGTTACCCCTGGCTGAAGGAACACAATCCCTCGTTTGATTGGGTGACGGGTAAGGTAACTAGTTGGAGCATTGATTGTCATGCTAACTGCCTTAGGACTGCCTGTTCTCCTGCCGTTTCCAGTCAGGTCAGTGACTCTGCTCCTCCTGATTTGCCCACTTTGTTCCCCTCTCCAAGCTGCCTTCTGCCACTGAGACGTCCGAGATCCTGGTTAGGGAGGTGTTCAGGGTCCACGGGTTGCCCTGTGACATTGTTTCTGACCGTGGTCCTCAGTTTACCTCTGCTGTCTGGAAATCCTTCTGTTTGGCCATTGGAGCTACAGTCAGTCTCACATCTGGATTTCACCCCCAATCTAATGGTCAGGCGGAGAGAGCCAACCAGAAGATGGAGTCCACGCTGCGCTGTCTTGTTTCCTCTGATCCCACCTCTTGGTCCTCTCAATTACCCTGGGTCGAGTATGCTCATAATACTCTCCCTTCATCTGCCACTGGGATGTCTCCCTTCCAGTGCCTGTACGGTTACCAACCTCCCTTGTTTCCTTCTCAGGAGCGGGATCTCTCGGTTCCTTCTGTCCAGACCCACATTCGTCGTTGCCACCGCACCTGGCATCGGGCCAGGAAGGCCCTCCTTAAGGTTTCTGACCGGTATCAGATCCAGGCGAATCATCGCCGTATTCCTGCCCCGCTTATACCGTTGGAGATAGAGTTTGGTTGGCTACACGGGATCTTCCTCTACGGACTGAGTCGAGGAAACTGTCACCGAAGTTCATTGGTCCGTTTGTAGTGGAGAAGATCATTAATCCTGTTGTGGTCCGACTCAAGTTGCCTGCTACACTAAGAGTACATCCCACCTTTCATGTCTCCTGCCTCAAGCCGGTTCTCCTCAGTCCTCTGTTGCCTCCTCGTCCTCCTCCTCCTCGGATGATCGGAGGTGGTCCTGTCTACACGGTGCGCCGCATCATGGACTCCAGACGGCGGGGTCAAGGGTTCCAGTATTTAGTGGATTGGGAAGGATATGGTCCTGAGGAGAGGAGTTGGATTCCTCGGCGTCAGATCCTTGACGATGACCTGCTTCGTGACTTTTACCGCCTCCACCCTGGCGCTCCGGGTAGTCCGCCCGGTGGCGTTCGTCGGAGGGGGGGTACTGTCACGAATCCCGTTTCCTGAGTCTGTTTTTTGCCTGTGTTCTGTCCTGGAGTGTTTTTTCCGGCATCCTGGAACGCACCCTGTCTGGTTGCCAGGCAATGTAGCCAGTTGGGAGTTCTGATTACCCGCACCTGTATCCCATCAGCTATCTGCACACCTGGTCCTGATCATCATCTCTCCTCTTCATAAGCCCGGGCCTGACATCCATTCCCTGCCGGATCGTTAGCCATGAACAGTATGTTGTGCCATAATATCAGCCTCAAGTTGGATAGAATTTGTTTTGTTGTTTTTTACGTATTGCTTGCCTTAAACTTACCTCCGTTTGTTCTGTCTTCAGTTACTCACCCGGATCATTTACCCCATTCCCGCCTGGTCGTCGGAGGATTCCGCTACCCCATTGGATCCACCTATTTACTCCCATCAACTCACCACCGCTGTCCACTACGCCACCTGGATATATCTACCCATTCACATTCACTTGTAAATAAATACTCACCTTCTTCCTACTCTCCTTGTTCTGGTCTGCTTCTGGGTTCGATTTTGAAAGAACGTGACATCTAGTCCTTAGGAAACTTTGCAGTATTTGTTTTTTTAATGTATTATTTCTTACATTGCTAGCCCAGAAGATCTTAATAAGTGTAATTACATACAGCCAGGAAGAACTATTGGATATCAGAGCAACGTCAACTTACCAGCACTACGACCAGGAATACGACTTTTGTCCGAACCACCCAGGGCATTTCAACTGATTCCAGAGCCTGACCCAAAACAACACCGCCAGAGAAGAAGTAGGCGGAGAGCGGTCTTCTGGTCAGACTTCGGAGGCACACACACCGCTTCCGAGTATATTACTTGCTAATGTCCAGTCTCTTGATAACAAGGTAAATGAATTTAGGGCAAGTGTTACTTTCCGGAGGGACATCAGGGATTGTAACTTACTCTGTTTCACGGAACCATGGCTTTCTCGGGAGAGTCAGTACAGCCACTGAGATTCGTTGTGCGTCGCTCCGACAGGAATAAACATCTCTCCAGGAAGAAGAAGGGCGGGGATGTATGTTACATGATTAACGACTCATGGTGTAATTGTAACCACATACAGCAAATCAAGTCCTACAATTCCTCCCAATCATCTCGCAAGGGAATTCTCCTTGGTTATTGTCACATCAGTGTATATCCCAACTCAAGCCGATACCACGATGGCCCTCAAGGAACTTCACTGGACTTTATGCAAACTGGAAACCATATATCCTGAGGCTGCATTTATTGTAGCTGAGGACATTTGAGAACAAGGCTACCTAAATTTTATCAGCATATTGACTGTTGCACTCGCGCTGGTAAAACACTGGATCACAGCTACTCTAACTTCTGCGATGCATACAAGGCCCTCCCACGCCCTCCTTTCGGCAAATCTGACCAAGTCTCCTTTTTGCTCCTCCCTTCCTATAGGCAGAAACTCAAACAGGACGTACCCATGCTAAGGACTATTCAACGCTGGTCTGACCAATCGGAATCCAAGCTCCACAATTGTTTTGATCACGCGGACAGGGAAATGTTCCTGGGTAGCCTTAGATAATAATATTGACGTATACGCTGATTACTTGAGTGAGTTTATAAGGAAGTGCATAGTGCATGTCCCCACATGCTTCAAGATGGCCACCATTGTTCCTGTGCCCAAGAAGGCAAAGGTAACTGAACAAATTTTATATCGCCCCGTAGCACTCCCTTCTGTCATAGTGAAGTGCTTTGAGAGGCTAGTGAAGGATCATACCACCTCCACCTTACCTGTCACCCTAGACCCAAATCAATTTGCTTATCGCCCCAATAGGTCCACAGACAATGCAATCGCCATCACACTGCACACTGCCCAATCCCATCTGGACAAGAGGAATACCTACTGTATGTAAAAATGCTGTTCATTGGCTATAGCTCAACATTCAACATCAAAGTACCCTCCAAGCTCATCATTAAGCTTGGGGCCTGGGTCTCAACCCTGCCCTGTGCAATTGGGTCCTGGACTTCCTGATGGGCTGCCCCCGGGTGCTGAAGGTAGGAAACAACATCTCCACTTCGCCGATCCTCAACAGTGGGGGTGTGTGCTCAGCCCCCTCTTGTACTCCCTGTTCACCCATGATGGTGTGGCCATGCACGCTTCCAACTCAAAAATCAAATTTGCAGACGACACAACAGTAGTAGGCTTGATTAGACACAACGACGAGACAGCGTACAGGGAGGATGTGACGGCACTCGGAGTGAGGTGTCAGGAAAACAACCTCTCATTCAACATCAACTAAACAAAGGAGATGATTGTGGAATTCAGGAAACAGCAGAGGGAGCACCCCAATATCCACATTGACGGGACAGCAGTGGAGAAGGTGGAAAGTTTTAAGTTCCTCGGTGTACACATCACAGACAAACTGAAATTGTCCACCCACACAGATCGTGTGGTGAAGGCGCAGCAGCGCCTCTTCACCCTCAAGAGGCTGAAGAAATGTGGCTTGTCACCTAGAACCCTCACAAACTTTTACAGATGCACTATTGAGCGCATCCTGTTTGGCTGTATTAACGCCTGGTACGGCAGCTGCACCACCCATAACCGCAAGGCTCTCCAGAGGGTGGTGCGGTCTGCACAATGCATCATCGGGGGCAAACTACCTGCCCTCCGGGCACCTACAGCACCCATAGTCACAGGAAGGCCAACAACCACCCAAGCCACTGCCTGTTCACCCCGCTGCAATCCAGAAGGCGAGGTCAGTACAGGTGCATCAAAGCTGGGACCGAGAGACTGAAAAACAGCTTCTCAAGGCCATCAGACTGTTAAACAGCCATCACTAACACAGAGGCTGCTGCCTCCATACAGACTTGAAATCATTGGCCACTAATAAATGGATCACTAGTCACTTTAATAATGCCACTTTAATCATGTTTACGTATCTTGAATTAATCATCTCATATGTATATACTGTATTTTATACCATCTATTGCATCTTGCCTATGCCGCTCTGTCATTGCTCATCCATATCTGTATATGTATAAATTCTTATTCCATTCCTTTACTTAGATTTGTGTGTATTAGGTAGTTGTTGTGGAATTGTTCAATTACATTTGAGATATTGCTGCACTATCGGAACTACTGTAGAAGCACAAGCATTTCGCTAGATTCGCAATAACATCTGCTAACCATGTGTATGTAACCAATACAATTTGATTTTATGATTTGATTTTATGATTTGATGAATATAAACAATCACAACTTTTAAGAGGGCCCTCTCTATCCTGCCATCTTGCCACAACAAAGGTTTGATTTCAAAATTCCATTGCATCATCTGGAGCGAAACAGCTCCTGTGAGTTCCACATTGACCTTCTTAGACAGAAAACAGTCCAATTAGTTGATGAGGAGGTGGTGGTAGAGAGAGACCTTATCACCTGGATATTGCCTTGAACTAACCGTTACTGCAGCATTCACCCACACAACAGCTTCTAGCAGCAATGTTTTACGCCGAACTAAAGAAAGTGCAGTTTCCGTATTTTCACATGAATTTGAATTGAATCCCTCAAGCAGATATCAGAACCTCAGGCTTCAATAGGGCACTCGCAGATGTTTTACTTTCTCCTTGAGACATTGTGTCCATCTTTTCATTGCTTTTTTCCCCTTTTACTTTACCACTTACGGTGTATACATGTTGTCTAATGGGTGTAGTGAAGAGTGCTGTCTGTCTGTCCTCTGAGTTGATGACAGGGCAGTGATGAGGCGCTGGATGACTCACCAAAAAGCACAGAGAACCATTACATATGCCGTGTGTGCATGTCTCACATTTCTGATGTGGACTAGCTTGATCTCACCCTTCTCAAGGGAGGAATTTAGGGGTGAGGCCTGAATACTCATATTTCTGAATAGATATTTAAACAAACGGTTAAAGACTGTATTGAAGTTTGCAAAGTAAAACTACCATATTTGTTTAAGGCTGTTTTATAGTTATAAATTCATAATACAGAACACAAGTGCACAGCTTGTATTTCGTAGAACAATACAAAGGTAATGAAAGGTAGTGTTTACCTGTATATTATAACGTACACAGAAAATTCTCAAGCATTAACAGAAAACAAAATGAACATTGAGCGTGTCGAGTCTGTGGACCCATAGGGACACCACAACAGTGTTAAATTAAAACACTGCTTAGTGTAATGCCTTGTTCAAATATTTCCTAGAGTACCTTTCATGTAAATCCTAGAGTTACCACCCATGACTGTACTTGTTACCGACATAGACATGGTTATTGCATTCATCCATCTGCACACCTATCGACATCACCAAGTGAGATCTTACGTGAATATGTCATCATGGAAAAAAATATGTATTTAATAAGGCCTTATTTTGAGGGTGTATTCCGGCCCTGATTCAGCGGCCGGAAACTCATAAGCGTGTGTCCCTTTGATCCAAAACCAATCCCATAATTATCATATTTTCCAGCAGTTAGATTTTTGGGGAAATGTTTATTTTGCATTGATTTATCAATCGTATGCTACACAAAATAAATAACCGACATTTTTCTAAACTGATCCAATCAGTCAAATTTTTTGCACCCGTTACTGAACTGTTTGTTTCAGTTTAAACGCGTCTCCTCAAAACGTTTGTAACACTGTAGGTCATTTTGAATGCAGGTTGCAAATGGCTAAAAAGTCCAACTGTTGGATCGCTTAACTCTGGCTGGATTTCAATAGGACTTACACATCACTTTGCAAGCCAGCATAATGTGACTTGCAGGTAGGGTTGGAAAATTCTAGCAACTTTCCAGAAATTTCAATTTTTTCCAGATGTCCTTTCCTGAAAACGGAAGCTGGAAATTTGAAGTCCTTCAACCAGTTTTTAGGTCCTTGGAATTTTGCAACCCTACTTCAAGGCCTGGGGTTGCCTGAGGTATGAACTGGGTAGTAGAGGCTCCTCAGATGAGGAAGAACCATCCTCCTCAGTGAATTTCATAAAATGTAAATAGTGAAACGTTATAAAAGTGATCATTTCTAGATAAAACTATACTAAATATATTCACGTCACCAAATAATTGATTAAAACACACTGCTTTGCAATGAAGGTCTACAGTAGCCTCAACAGCACTCTGTAGGGTAGCACCATGGTAGCCAGAGGACAGCTAGTTTCCATCCTCCTCTGGGTACATTGACTTCAATACAAAACCTAGGAGGCTCGTAGTTCTCAACCCATTCAATAGACTTAATGACAACTTCCAGAGGATGTCCTCCAACCTATCATAGCTCTTTCAGCATCAACTGACGTGTTGTCTACCAAATCAAAGGATCAAATAATGAATCTAGTACAGAAAGTATAAGCTATATCTAGCTAGCACTGCAGTGAATAATATGGTGAAAGAGAGAAAGACAATAGTTGAACAGTTTTGACAAATATTGTTTTTAATGAAGGAAAAGAAAGAGAGTGAAGGAGAGAGCTAGCTATACTTTTTTGGTATTTTTTCACTTTCACTTACTTAGCTAGCGAATGCAGCTAGCTAGTTTAGACTACTCAAACACCCGGTTCAAACAGAGAGGAGTTCTATGTTAGCTAGCTGGCTATCCAACACTGGAACTTTTCCAAGTCAAGGTAAGCTTTAGGTTTTATTTATTTATTGCCACAGGGGCCTACCTGTGTAACTTTGAAACTGCTTGCTGCTGACTGTACACTGTACTGCATGATTGTAGCGGGTTTACTAACACGTTAGTTCTAGTTGCTACAGTATGTTGATGTTAATATTGTGACGACAATGTAGGCTGTGTATAGAGGTTAGCATTTATGATATGAAGGTTTGGCTAAGTGAGGTTTTTTCACTTGGTCACAGACTGCTGATGTGTTGTGCACTGAAGTCCACAAGCTAAGGGAAAAGGTGAGAATAGGAGAGCGCGTAGATACGAGGTGGAATTATACAACGATCAAAGGGATCATGCTGTTTGTATGTGGCTGCTATGAAAGGGAACTACGCTCGAGTGTGATCAGGGGTGTATTCATTCCGCCGATTCTGCTTCCGTTTATGAACATTTTCCAACAAACTAAAAGAAACAGGGATAAACATACCAGAATTTGTCCAATTGACACTATTGTTTGCAACTGATGGCTAACGATTACACCCTAGATCAGCTAGATGCAGGCAAGAGTGTGCAACACAGTATTAAACGCGTCAATGTCTGTCACCTTGATTACTCAAATATCTCTCGACCTGTGCATCTACCTAGTAAATTTTAATCCATAGGCTAGGTTGTAGCAACCTCATGGGTATAAGGAAATGTCAAGTATCATGTAGTGGCCTAAACCAGGGTTTCCCTACCTCAGTCCTGGTGACTTCCCTGGGTGCACATTTTGGTTTATGCCCTAGCACTACACAGATGATTCAAATAATCAAAGCTTTATGATGAGCTGGTTATTTTAATCAGCTGTGTAGTACTTGGGTCGGGGGCTTCAGCACCGAGTTTGGGAAACCCTTGCCTAAAACTATCAATGTTACATTGAGCTGGGTGAAAGGAATATGAATGACAGTCATCCAATTTGCTGCAATAGAAATAAGGCCATGATCATAAAAAATATAATGGTCCTCATCTTAAACTGCACTGACTGCCACTGGAACTGGAGTGCAATTATACACTTATAACTAAAGGTACAAAGGATGACCTTACAGCAGCGCTTCCCAAACTCTGTCCTCGGGACCTACACAGCCGATTCAAATGATCACTTGATGGTTAGTTGATTATTTGAATCAGCTGTGCTAAGGCAAAAACAAAAACATGCACCCCTTGGGGTCCCGAGGACTGAGTTTGGGAAAATCAAATCAAATGTTATTTGTCACATGCGCCGAATACAACAGGTGTAGACCTAACCGTGAAATGCTTACTTACAAGCCCCTTAACACTGCGGCCTCCTGAGTGGTGCAGTGGTCTAAGGCACTGCATCGCAGTGCTAGCTGTGCCACTAGAGATCCTGGTTTGAGTCCAGGCTCTGTTGCAGCCAGGCCGCAACCGGGAGACACATGGGGCAGGGCACAATTGGCCCAGCGTTGTCCAGGTTAGGGGAGGGTTTGGCCGGCAAGGATGTCCTTGTCCTATTTCGCTCTAGTGACTCCTGTGGCGGGCCAGGCGCATGCACGCTGGAACAGTCGCCATGTGTACAGTGATTCCTCAGACACATTGGTGTGGCTGGCTTCCAGGTTAAGTGGGCATTATATCAAAAAGCAGTGTGGCTTGGTTGGGTCGTGTTTTGGAGGACGCACGGCTCTTGACCTTTGCCTCTCTTGTGTCCGTATGGGACTTGGAGTGATGAGACAAGACTGTAACTACCAATTGGATACCACGAAATGGGAAGAAAAAGGGGTAAATTTATTTTATTCTATTTTTTTTAAACAGTTCAAGAAATAGAGTTGATAAAATATTTACTAAATAAACTCAAGTAAAAAAAGTGTTTTAAAAAGGAACACAATAAACTAACAATAACTAAAGGCTATATACAGGGGGTACCGATACCGAGTTCTGCCTTACAGGGTACAAACTCGGTGTCTGTGGGTTTTTGCTCCTCCCTTGTACTTGATGAATTAAGGTCACTAATTAGTAAGGAACTCCCCACACTTGGTTGTGTAGGGCTTTATAGAGAGGAAAAAAGAAAAACCTGCAGACACTAGGCTCTCCATGGAATGAGTTTGACACTCTTGAACTACAGTGACAACCTTTTAAGAGTGTGTAATGCAATGGCCTGGAACTCATGGTTTACAGGCCACATTAGGCATGCAAGTCACATTATGTTGGCTTGCAAAGTGTGTGTAATTCCAATTGGAATCCAGCCAGTGTGGGGATATCCAACTGTCGCATTTTCTTGTCACCCTCAAAATGCATTAAGAATGACTGGTTGGGAAAAACTAAGCCATGAGACTCCCTAGGGGTGCAATAAGCCCAAGTAACATATTGGATTAGTTTAGAAAATGTTTGTGGTTTCATATTTGAGTAGCATAAGATTAATTAATTAATCAATCAATCAATGTACATCCACAAACAGATATTGAAACAAACAATATGATAATGATGGGCGTGGTTTTGGTTTAAAGCGATGTGTAGGACTTTCAGGCACTTGTATTAGGGTGAAACTCTCAAAATAAGGCCTTATGATATATGTATGCTGTTGTGTTAAAGATAACTTTTTATAACATATTTGCATAGGATGTCACTTGGTGATGCCTATAGGACCAAAAATGGATGAATACAACAACCATGTCTCTGTCACTAACAAATACAGTCATGGGTGGTAACTATACAATTTACTCGAAAGACAAGGCACCCTGGGAAATATTGGAATAAGGATTTACACTAAGCAGTGTGTTATTTTAACACTGTTCCACAGACTGACCACTTTAAGTGTTGATGTAACACTCTCAGTGTTCATTTGGTTTTTCTCACACTGGAGAATTTGCTGTGTAGCTACAGGTCCTATCTAATTCATCTGCCAAGTAAGTTCTGGCATGTGTCAAGAAACTTATGATGCGCTTATGACACTGTCATGAAGGTTCAAATACTAGAATGTGTTACCCATCTTTAGAACTAATGCAGAATGAGGTCACGTATAGAAAGTTATGTTGCTTTAAATACTGTTAAAAAACATATCAAGAAACTGCCTGTTCAACAAAAACATATAACTGTCATAACACTGATAATAATTATTACAGCTAGCTCCACTGTTTTCAACCATACAGGGGAAGAAAACATGAACTTATTTGTCTCTTTCATCAGGATGTCAAAATTGAGTTCAGGGATGTGCTGTACTATTATATATGTTATTACGTTAAATTAATTAAATAAAAAAATGTCAAACAAATGTTAGCTGTTCAGAAGGTTGTCTCCTCCTCCGCTCCCCCATGCCAGAGAGTCAGTCTGACGAGGCGTGATCCGGGGTCCCGGGGACATTGGTCAGCATCCACAAAGTCCCATGACTCTAGGGAGCTAATGGACCCCGTGGGCGACCCTGTGCCCTCGAAGGCGTAGGTCTTCAGGCAGTCAAATGGCGGCACGTAGGGGTCCTGATCTGCTTCATTTAGCCGGTCCATGATGAACTGTTTAAAGACATCGTCCTCGGGGCCGATGAGGAGGGAGTGGCGGAGAGACATCGACATTCTGATACTGGCTGCCACCTCCTCTCTGCGGAGTCTCCTGTCCCTCCTGCGGGGGTGGGGACGAAGGGGGACAGCAGGCTGACAGAATCCCCCCAGGTCACCCCCTCCTCCGCCTCCTATTTCTCCGTAGTGCAGCACCTTCTCTGAGACCCCCTTAGGCAGCTCCAGCTCCTTCTCCGCTCTCCCCAGCCCCTCCAGCTGTTTCCTCCGGTGTCTCCTCAGCATCAGCATTACAATGCACAGCACTGGAGACACAAACCAACAGGAGATGATTGTGTGCTTTAAACACACATGCTGGCAAATTCCAAACAGGTCTGGATTAAGTATGTACACTCTTTAATTACAAGTAATAGGGCGGGCATTGATTTTGTCTATTATTTGGGGTTAATGTGAAATTCTTTAAGGGGAAACATTGAGAGGAAACAATTGGGAAAATTAGATACAGATGTAAGATCTTAATTATTTTGTTGCTGAGATTTTCCAGGAAATGCAAAGTTGTAGAGTATTTTAGTTTTAAAAAGGCTTCTAAAGTTTGTAGTTTCCACTTGAAAATGTCAGACTTGATCTCCCTAATGAAAAATGCATCAACCCCTGCAACAATCTCCATTAAAGGTAGTAATATGACGTAGACGCAGAGGGTTGACAGCATAGTGGTTTAATTTCCGCGATGCTCAACTTCTCCGCTGTTTTAGTGGCCTGGCTACCATGCTTTAAACAGCATAAAGCGAACTCTGTGTGAGAGCAAAGTATTGCATGTCGCTCATCTCAATAACTGTGGTGCTGTTCGTGGCATCTTCATTTCGCTGAGTCTACCTTTTGTTATAATCCACATAATAATTAAAATATCCTGTTGCTGCAGGATTATTTCCTGCTGTAGCAAACTGGTTCATATTAAGATCCTACATCTGTGCCATCATTTCTGCCAATACTGTAAAATAATATTTGATCTGAAGTCATCATTCATATTTAGCCTCATACAGTATCCAAATAAATACATTCTTTAGTGTGCTTTTAAGCCTAAGGGAACTAGCGATAGCGGTAGTGGAGTAACCTCGTACAACCATCCGGATGTCTCGCAAGCAAGTACTGGAGAGCTAGTAGCGGAGTGCTTATTGAGGCTAGTATTGGAGTGGTTTTTGTATTGTTTTCATGGGGTATTGCACTCATGTGAGGGGATGTTAGCCCAGTAAGCATAGCTATTAATATTTAATGTGATGGGCATAAGGATTACCCAAAGCAACAGAGGTCATTATAAAGCTCTACACTATTGCAAACCCATCAATGTCCCATGAAGCATTGGTATTGATGCATTGCCACAAATAAGCACATTACTAGCTGAAAAGGGACACCATTATTTTTGCTTTGCTAAGCATTTAGAAGTTTTACATTTGTGTTAAGAGCACACTAGTGAGTTTGAGTAAATTATGACTGTTATTAATGAGAGTGGGATAAGTTTCAGAGATATCCAACTATATAGCCACACACTACATACTTGCCCAGTCGATTTGAAGTGGAATTGCACTAGCTCACACTAACACAACCAGTCTGTTGAAAAAGAGTCACGTGTAACTTGTAGATCTGAAACAGTTTATTTGAATCAGGATATGTTTCCATATAAACACATTCAAAAAGAACCCATCATATCGGATCCAAAGCATTTTAATGCAATAACGCATAAAAGAGAAAATACCAGATATGCCCATTCCAAGAGTACAGTGTCACTGACCTGTGAGTGTTGCCAGGCAGACCAGGAATCCAAGCAGGGTCTGTAGGCTGACCCCAATAGAGATGGCCAGGGCCTCCACCCCGCCTGTGGGGCAGTGTCCGGCGGGCTGACAGCTGCACACGTTGATGGTCAGGGTACTGGTACTGGAGAGGGCTGGGGAGCCACTGTCCGCCACCACCATGGGCAGCAGGTACTGGGCACGGTCCCTACGGGTGAATGAGCTCCGCCGTGCCAGGATGCTAGCACTGTTGTCTGTGATGGATGGGAAGGTTTTATTTGAGGAGCGAACCTGATTTTAAAGCTTAAAACCTCTACAGGATCGGTGGGTCCCCCACGGGACTGTTGTGCTGACGTAGG
Organism: Oncorhynchus kisutch; assembly: GCF_002021735.2. NCBI lineage: Eukaryota > Metazoa > Chordata > Actinopteri > Salmoniformes > Salmonidae > Oncorhynchus > Oncorhynchus kisutch. The sequence goes on along the minus strand of NC_034184.2, from coordinate 63,064,495 downwards.
CTAATGTGATTAGCATGAGGTTGTAAGTAACAAGATAATTTCCCAGGACATAGACATATCTGATATTGGCAAAAAGCTTAAATTCTTGTTAATCTAACTGCAATGTCTAATTTACAGTAGCTGTTACAGTGAAAGAATACCATGCTATTGTTTGAGGAGAGTGCACAGTTATGAACTTGGAAATGTGTTAATAAACCAATTAGGCACATTTGGACAGTCTTGAACAGAAATGCAATGATTCATTGGATCAGTCTAAAACTTTGCACATACACTGCTGCCATCTATTGGCCAAAATCGAAATAACGCCTGGGCTGGAATAATACATTATGGCCTTTCTCTTGCATTTCAAAGATAATGGTACCAAAAAAATACAAAATAACTGTTTTTTTCTTTGTATTATCGTTTACCAGATCTAATGTGTTATATTCTCCTACATTAATTTAACATTTACACAAACTTCAAAGTGTTTCATTTCAAATGGCACCAAGAAAATGCATATTCTTGCTCCTGGTGAGCTACAGGCAGTTAGATTTGGGTATGTCATTTTAGGCAAAAAATTACAAATTAAGGGTCCGATAGATATGTATGGTGTCCATTTTAGGACAGCATCACAGGTCTATGAAAGTTTCTTTAGACATGTGATGATGTCCTAATAGGGACACCGTAAAAATATAAGCTTGTCTATCTTTTCTTTCAGTGCATAGCTACGCAGATGCTTAAGTGATGTCGGATTGTGTTCATGAATAGTTTGAATAACAGTTATAGGATCTATCTGTACTTGACCTTGGTTGTCCCTGATTGTGAAATTAGGGTTGATGTTCTTCTCAGGGACCATGGAGAAGTAGAAGTGGTGTCCCTCCACAGGGTCGTCCAGATCCACAGCGTTGATCAGCTGGATGAGCTTACAAGACACACAGACATAGCTGTCAGACCATGGTTCTGACTGACAGTGACTCTCAATGAGCATCGGAAAATACAAAATTGCATTGATAGTCCTACCTAGGGAATATCCCAACATTTATCTACGACAGTCAATACAAGGTAACTGACAAACTAACTGAGATAGCCTGTAATTGTGATTCAGCATTGTCCTCTCCGGGATACAGCCTATAACCTGTACAGAAGGCAAATGTTGCATTATTCTCAGTTAAAATAGTGAGGGGTCCATCCTACCTCTCCTGACTGTGTGCCCTCACAGATATATGGCTGGTACTCTCTGGCAAGCATTGGCGCATTGTCGTTTATGTCCAGCACTTTGATGAACACCACCACAGATGAGGATAGATGGTTCTGCTCTGCAGTTGTCAAGATAGACATTTGTTGGAGTCCGTTGGACACATGTATCATAAATGCTTTGGAAAAGCTCTGTCACAAAGGCAGTTTAACGTGATAAATTTTACTGTAATAGTCACATCTCCTTGAATTACAACGGTGGCTCAAATCATCACTCAATCCCAAAGCAGAAGGGATATTGGACAAAATGAAAGCTATAAAACCAGTTTAGAGCATTTCAGGAGAGTTGAATATTGTTCATCCTTTGAGGCTAGTTGAAGATGGTTCAGTGTACCAGTAAGCTATTGCCAGTCATAGTGCATGTTTGCCATCATAGTGGATTGATGTGCTTTTCTCTGTATTATCAATACCTTATTGTATTTTGTATGAACGAGAGAAATTCTCCTTACTTGTTTCCTTGGCATTTATGGTTAGATTGTGCCAGGCTGCTTCCTCGCGGTCCAAAGGTTTCGCAACAGTTACAGTCCCATTGTTTGGGTCTATTTTGAAAGCTTTTGTGATATCACTGCTTTTGTCAATGGAATATCTGCAAGAGAAATCACCAGGACACACAGTTAGCAAGCAATGCAAAGCGCTGGTTTCTCATAGCTGAGCAGACAAAGCACACTGATTCCACCGAGAGATCCTTTGAGGAAACTGTTCATTTTTCTGTTTCCACCTACACAAATTCAACGGGCTCGAACAAAGCCCGGTCTGACAGAACAGCAATACAACAAAACAGTATGAAGAATTGTCGAGAATGACATTGTCAGGTGAATGTTTCTCAGAATGCTCTATATCTGAATAAAACACCATTCCAAAACATCTGAGTAAAATCAGATAGTGTTTTTTTCTCCAACTTGCCTTCCTGTGAAGGCCTCCAATAGAAGCTACAGCATACTGTGAGTGATATGCAGCACCTGCCACTCTTTAACACTGCTGGGCTACAGGCAACAGCACTGTCTCCGCAGCAACGTGCCCCACTTGCAAATGACTCTAAATCTGAATTCCATATGCCACCTCATACGGCGCTTTATTACATTTCTAGCGTCCTCTGCGAGTCACTTTGTGATAATACCACAGCAATAGATAGAAAAGCCTGTGAGGTATGAAGAATAGCCATGATTTATTCAACAGGCCTCATTTCCTGCTAAAGTAATATGAGGTAAATATGACCATGTACGGGCTATCCACTAATATCAAGGGTAAAAACAAATAAAATGCAGTCAGTAAGCACATTTCCATCCACAGTCGTACCGTATAAAAAAAAATGATCACAGTTGTAAAGGAAACAGGAAGGTGTCAGTATAATTTCAGAAATGTCGACAATTTGTTAGTTTGTCATGTTGTGATATTTTGGTGTCTGTAAAGTGAATTATGCGACAAATTGCGGAGGAAACTATTTCTTGCGCAATTGTTGATATAATAACCGTCATATCAAGGTTCATTTGCAGTCATGCGATGCTATGTTATGTGGTCCTCAGACTACGACTTAAAAAAGCATGTACTGTTTATTAGGCTACAGATGAAATAAGTTATAATGAACTTCACAGGTTGGTGATGTTCCTTTGCTATTGAGGGTCTTATTAATTTGTATGATGATTGGTGCTTAGCTACCAATGAACAAATAAGAAAGATCTTGCTTTTATCCATCTCATCCAGTGGATGCTGCTGAGGGAAGGACTGCTCATAATAATGGCTGGAACAGAGCAAATGGAATGGCAACCAACACATGGAAACCATGTATTTGATACCATTCCACTAATTCCACTCCAGCCATTACCACGACCCTGTCCTCCCCAATTAAGGTGCCACCAACCTCCTGTGATCAAATCATATAACCTAACCTGTCAAGTTTATCTGTGAACAGTTGTCTGCCATTAATTGCAATAGTTTGTCTGACAGTCCTTGATAGAGTGGAAAATGCAAATGTGCTACTTTTTTATGCTGATTTGATTATATTTGCATGAAAATATGTCGCAAATTGGATTGAAACCTAGCCAGTGATACTACTATAATTATAATAATTGTCTTACTCCAAGGAGGCATCCGTCTACATGTGAACAGCTTAGACTGCTAACTTAGCAGTGTTAAGTGCAACCTATGGCTGGGGTTAGGAGGCGGGACATCTGTCCAGGTTATCTCCTATTTGACAGTTATGGAGTGTCACTTTACCTGATTGGGTTGTTGATTGCATCAGTGTCTCTGGCGCTAACGGTACCAACCACGGTCCCCGCCACCATATTTTCCAGAACCTTCCACTCATAATCGGGCGCCATGAAGATAGGGGGCTCATCCACGTCCTCGACGACGATCTTTAGGGTCGTCTTGTCCTGAAACTCGTTGTAGCTCAGAAAGCGGGTGTCTATGTGATCGTTGACAGCCTTCGCAGACATTACAAACCGTCGCTTGCTCTCATAGTCCAGAGGCTAAAAAAGTACAAAAAATCAATAACAGCTCTTTGTAGCTAAGCTCTTACTGGAAGGCACTTTTTGGTATGGAACAACTAAAAATACCTCTTTTGTTGATCGATTTTCCAGCAGTGTGATACAGTATGCCACTTTAGATTAATTGGCCAAAATATTATGAAGACATAACCATTTCACAAACCCTGAAAACCTGCACCCTGCTGTCTTCTTTGAAGTCCCATTTCCCCCAATTCTATCAGATTGGACGAGGAAAATGCATCATTCAAAGTCATTGAGCCACCAGCTGTGGTCTTGCACTTAACTGATGCAGTGTTTAGATTGACAGTCAATGATGAGCCAATGATTTTAATGACAAGCCGATTTCAGCCCCATTCAATTCCCCTGTGTCTTGAATGGAATAAACAGCGTATCGAGAAGAACACAAAGTCTACTGTAAATGACTTGCACAATAGAGGAAAAGGCCATTCAAAGACATAACTAACCTAAAAATACGTTTCTATAACCATAGACAATATGAAATACAAATAGCATAAAGAAGTCAAAAGATGTAAGTACGGTGTCCATATTAGGCCAGCATCACAAGGATGTAACACTTTGCATTGGTGGCTAAAGTACAGTAAAGTACAGTGTTTTAACTATCTTCACCTTGGCCAGGAGGACCACTCCTTCCTGTGTGACTGGATCCGTTTGGATCTTGAAGGTGGCACTCTCCTCCAGGTCCTCTAGACTGTAGTTCATCCTGGCATTGATGCCCACATCACCATCGTCTGCCATGATCCTGCCCACGGTTGTGCCCACCGCAGCAGACTCCAGAACAGCAAAGGTGTACATGTCTGGGGAAACAAGAGCCCAAGGAGAGTCCAAGGAAATCGATGAATGGATACATCTGTTCAATTGATTCTGCTGCTACAGACAGATACAGTATGTTGGATAAGGAACATTTGTGAAAACATATAACTTTTCACATTTTCAAATGCCTGCAAGAAAGTAATAAGGACTGTCCTTTTGCATATCGTATACAACGTTCCTAGGCGTTTCCTGTGCGGCTGAAGAAGTGTGGTGATTAAGTTGTGAATAGCCAGTGAAGGGTGTCTGTAGTAGCGTGGAAAATTATAAACAGAAATCATTAGCGGTCTGTAGGAACCGATTATGGTGAAGCATAGATAAGTCATAACAGGTGATGGGTCTACATAATCCTGGCCCAACTCTAATAAGATGATGAGAAAATGTGATTGTGTCTTTAAGTGAGTCTATTTGGATGACTGTCACAAGTTGTGGACGCTCAACAGACTACCCAAAACAAAAACAACAAACGACTTCTCTCTGATAATGACTTTCAAAGGTTCCAAACCACCTTACACGTATTGGTCAGTCTGTGAGATATAAACTCAGCAAAAATAGAAACGTCCCTTTTTCAGGATCCTGGCTTTCAAAGATAATTCGTAAAAATCCAAATCATTTCACAGATCTTCATTGAAACAGATGTAAACACTGTTTCCCATGCTTGTTCAATGAACCATAAACAATTAATGAACATGCACCTGTGGAAGGTCGTTAAGACACTAACAGCTTACAGACGGTAGGCAATTAAGGTCACAGTTAGGAAAACGTAGGACACGAAAGAGGCCTTTCTACTGACTCTGAAAAACACCAACACCAGGATGGCAAAAACAACTGCCTGAGTTACATCAGGAACACAAAATACCTTCATTACTGCTCAGGCTGTCCACAATAGGCTGAGAGAGGCTGGACTGAGGGCTTGTAGGCCTGTTGTAAGACAGGTCCTCACCAGACATCACCGGCACCAACGTCGTCTATGGGCACAAACCCACCGTCGCTGGACCAGGCAGGACTGGCAAAAAGTGCTATTCTCTAACGAGTCGCGGTTTTACTCACCAGGGGTGATGGTCGGATTCACGTTTATCGTCAAAGGAATGAGCGTTACAGCGAGGCCTGTACTCTGCAGCGGGATCGATTTGAAGGTGGAGGGTCCGTCATGGTCTGGGGCGGTGTGTCACAGCATCATCGGACTGAACTTGTTGTCATTGCAGGCAATCTTAATGCTGTATGTTACAGGGAAGACATCCTCCTCCCTCATGTGGGACCATTTCTGCAGGCTCATCCTGACATGACCCTCCAGCTTGACAATGCCACCAGCCATACTGCTCGTTCTGTGCGGGATTTCCTGCAAGACAGGAATGTCAGTGTTCTGCCATGGCCAGCGAGGAGCCCGGATCTCAATCCCATTGAGCACGTCTGGGACCTGTAGGATCAGAGGGTGAGGGCTAGGGCCATTCCCCCCAGAAATGTCCAGGAACTTGCAGGTGCCTTGGTGGAGGAGTGGGGTAACATCTCACAGCAAGAACTGGCAAATCTGGTGCAGTCCATGAGGAGGAGATGCACCGCAGTACTTAATGCAGCTGATGGCCAAATCAGACACTGACTATTACTTTGATTTTGACCCACCCTTTGTTCAGGAACACATTATTCCATGTCTGTTAGTCACATGTCTGTGGAACTTGTTCAGTTTATGTCTCAGTTGTTGAGTCTTGTTATGTTCATACAAATATTTACACATGTTAATCTAGGGTAGGTGGGACACTAGCGGCAAACATCCAGTGAAATTGCAGAGCACAAAATTCAAAAATACTAAATTCAAATATTTAATATTCTTGAAAATATATTATGTTGTACTTCAAAATAAAGTTTAACTTCTTGTTAATCCAGCCGCCGTGTCAGATTTCAAAAAGGCTTTACGGCGAAAGCAAACCATGTGATTATCTGAGGACAGCGCCCTGCATACAAACACATGAAAATCATCTTTCAACCAGGTAGGTGCGACACAAAAGTCAGAAATAGCGATATAAAGAAATGCCTTTGATGATCTTCTTCTGTTGGCACTCCAAAAGGTCCCAGTTACATCACAAAGGGTCCTTTTGTTCGATAATGTCCTTCTTTATATTTATAAAATCTCAGTTTAGCTGGCACGCTTCAGTCAATAATCCACCCATTTTCCCTTCATCAAAATGCATACACAATTAATCCCAAACGTTAATAATAACCTTTTCCAAACAAGTCAAACAACATTTATAATCAAACCTTAGGTATCGTAATTCGCAAATCAATGATAATATTTCAGACAGAGAATCATTATTGTCTTTACCGGAGAGAAATAGCAAAGAATGCGCTTTCTTCCTCGCGCTTGGAAACACTACAGCCAAAAAGGGAGCTACCTAAAAAAACATTTCTGGGTAATTTTTCCAAAAACCATCCTGAAACTAGTGGAAGCCCTAGGAACTGCAATCTGGGAGGAATTGGCCTTATAATTAAAGTAATAACAATTGAAAAAAATGGGAAGCTGAAATTGTTTTTGGGGGGGGGGTCGGTTTGTCCTCGGGGTTTCGCCTGCCATATCCGTTCTGTTATACGCACAGACATTATTTTAACAGTTTTAGAAACATTAGAGTGTTTTCTATCCAAATCTATGTGCATATCCTAGCTTCTGGGCCTCGGTAATGGGCCGTTTACTTTGAGCACGCTTTTCATCCAGATGTCAAAATACTGCCCCCTACCCCAGAGAGGTTAAGTTTGCTGAAAATAAACACAGTTGACAGTGAGAGGAATTTTTCTTTTTTTGCTGAGTTTATAAGTCATAAACTTGTAAGAAACTATTTGAAGCATACTGCATCTCAAATAGCATAAGTAGATTTAGAAAAAAAAGAACGTCGTACTTTGTTAAAAGTGCTGTCCCTGTTTTCCCATTTGAGAGAAATTGATTTCTTCCCTTGGCATTCATTTAGAGAGGTTTATCTCAGAGGAAGCCAGGTTTGTTTCCAAAGGTCATGACAAATGTCCTTTCATGTGTGAATGATTAAATTCATCCAGCGGGCTCACAAACAGACACACACACGAGCGCAGCCGCGCCACACACACACGCGCTCTCGCGGGCACACATGTTCGCTCAGAATATACATCTGCTTGTGTGTTTAAAATGCAGTCTACAACAAGAAGTAAGAGCAGAATACAACTGTGTCATGCAAACTAAAGAGGCTGAAAATACTCATACTCCTTTCCTCTTTTGTGATGTGAATCAGCGTGTGCGAGAGGATTGGAAGTGGCACATTGACTCTGTGGAAGTGACTGATGTGACTCACTGTGCTGGAAGGTGGGTCCGTTGTCATTGACGTCCGTCAGGCTGATGGTGACAGTGGTGGAAGCAGAGTAACCACCGCTCAGTCCCAGCATATCCTTCACCTGCACCACCACCAGATACTGGTCCCTAGCCTCCCTGTCCATGTTGGCCATCGAGGTCATGATGATGCCTGAGGGTGGGGGAGGGAGAGCAGAGAGAGAGAGAGAGAGGGGTAGGAAGGTGGAGACAGAGAGGGGGGAGGCGGGTGAAGAGAGAGATACCACCCAGTGAGAGAGGGGTGAATACACACAAATCTTTCTTATGTAAATCAAGTACTTGCTCTTTAAAGATGTTGAACATGACATATTTTGTATTCATGGACCCATGTGAATGTCTCTATAGTATACACTACATTAGTAGTCTAGCTAAATAAAGGTTAAATAAAACATATGACAAATACATGGCCCAATGTATGTGGACACATGCAACATCTCATTCTAAAATCATGGGCATCATGGGCCCCCCCTGCTGCTATAACAGCCTGCACTTTTCTGGGAAGGCTTTCCACTAGATGTTGGAAAATTGCTGCGGGGACTTGCTTCCATTCAGCCAAAAGAGCATTAAAGAGGTCAGGCACCGATGTTGGGCGATTAGGCCTGGCTCGCAGTTGTCGATCCATTTCATCCCTAAGGTGTTCGATGGGGTTGAGGTCTGGGCTCTGTGCAGACCAGTCAAGTTCTTCCACACCAATCTCGACAAACATTTCTGTATGGACCTCGCTTTGTGCACGGGGGCATTGTCATGCTTAAACAGTAAATGGCCTACCCCAAACTTTTGCCACAAAGTTGGAATCACAGAATCATCTAGAATGTCATTGTATGCTGTAGCATTAAGATTTCCCTTCACTGGAACTAAGACACGTAGCCCGAACCATGAGAAACAGCCCCAGTCAATGATTCCTCATCCACCAATCTTTACAGTTGGTACTCTGAATTCGGGCAGGTAGCACTCTCCTGGCATCTGTCAAACCCAGATTCATCGTCGCACTGCACGATGGTGAAGCGTGATTCATCACTCCAGAGAACGCATTTCCACTACTCCAGAGTCCAATGGCGGCACGCTTTACACCCCTCCAGCCGACGCTTGGCATTGGTGATTAAGGCTTGTGTGCAACTGATCGGCCATGGAAACCCATTTTTTAAGCTCCCGACAAACAGATATTTTGCTGACATTGCTTCCAGAGGGAGTTTGAAACTCGGTAATGAGTGTTGCAACCGAGGACAGCCGATTTTTACGCGCTACGTACTTTAGCACAAGGTTGGTCATGTTCTGTAAGCTTGTGTGGACTACGACTTTGCGGCTGAGCTGTTGTTGCTCCTAGACGTTTCCACTTCACAATAACAGCACTTACATTTGACCAGGGAATCTCTAGCAGGGCATTCATTTGACGAACTGACTTGTTGGTAAGGTGGCATCCTATGAATGTGCCATGTTGAAAGTCACTGAGCTCTTAAGTACAGGCCATTCTACTGCCAATGTTTGTCTATGGAGAATGCATGGCTGTGTCCTCAATATTATACACCTGTCAGCAATGGGTGTGGTTTAAATAGCCCAATCCACTAATTTGAAGGGTTGTCCACATACTTTTTGCCTTGTAGTGTATCTATTTCTCAACTATACCTGTCTTGGGCTCCACAGAGAAGTAGGGCTCCCCCTGTAGGATGGAGTAGATGAGCTTGGCATTGTTTCCGAACAGGGGATCGTCAGCATCTGTAGCTGTCACCTGGGCCACGATAGTCCCTGTGGAGTGGGAGAGGATCACACAGGCAGGTTTGGCTCAGGCTACAGCCTCCCAGCCACCCTCCAGCAGCCAACGGGGAAATAAAGTGATTATGCCACGTTCCCACAGGGTCTGTCTGGCTCAGGGGTGCAGAGGGAGGCGGTGGGCAAAGGAGGGATGGGATAAGGCTGGGTGCCCAACGCTCACCGTGGCCTTTCACTAGGCACTGAGACTGGGCAGGTGTGCGTGACAACCTCTCCACCCTCCACCGTGACATCTCTCTTTCTCTTTGTCTCTCGCTCCCTATCGTTCTCTCTCCTCGTTTCTCTCCCTCCACCACTCTGTCACTATCTTTCTCTGTCCCTCTCTTTCAGTCTGCATGTCTATTTCTGTTTCTTCTAGCGACCACTCTCTCCTTCGCTCTTGCTCTCTCTCTATTAGCCGGGGTATTACTTTCTGTATCTCTCATTCACTATGACCACCTCTGTTTGTGTCTCCACCTTTTCTTTTTTCCTCTCATTCTCTCTCTCTTCTACTCTTTCTCTCTCTCTATCCAAGTCCAATGCATTATGATTTATTACAAGAAAGATATTACTCTGAAAAGGCAGATTACATATAAATTGAAATGGTTATGCTTGCGCTATGAAATGGCACTAGTAATGATAACATTATTTACATAAGAATAAATCATATGAGGGATTCAGAGGTATGATACACAAACCAATACTTTCAACTTCCTGAAAGGGCGACTGACGACAGCCTTTATATTATTTTATCATTTCAAATGAGATGAAACAATTAATTTATTTCAAATGCTCTTCAAGGTACATTTCAAACCTGTATGAAATCCCCTGGACCATGTGAGGGACTCACAAATCACAACTCCAGGTGCTAAGCAAAATACATTCATACAGTAAATGTACTTGTTTTAATTTTAAATGCTCTTCAAGGTACAGGTGCAGGTAACATTTCAAACCTGCATAAAATCCCCTCTGCCATATGACTTGAGGGACTTAATCGTAACTTCATGTGTTCGGTAAAATTCACAAGATCCCTCAACTAAGATTTTTCATCAACCATATGCGTAATTTAAATGTAATTGACTGTGTCACTGTCCATACTAGGACAGTCTCAGGAGGAGTTATTTCAAACTTCTGCTGGGACTGAGGCTGTCCTAATATTGACCTGTAGTTTCCGCATATTGATGTGTCAAACATACCCATGGGACACATCTCAGGGATGCTGGAGACATAGGGCTCGTTCTGGAACTCGGGGATGTTGTCGTTGATGTCTTGGACCTTGATGATGAACTCTGACTGGGGCTCCACGGGTTCGTTGGACTTCCGAGCAAGGGCATGAGCCTGCAGGAGGTAGAAGGCCTTCTCTTCGCGGTCCAGCTTCTGCAATGTACGGATCTCTCCTGAATATTCATTAATCTCAAACATCTCCCCTGCACCTTCCCCCGACAGTATATACTTGATAGAGAAATCCCCTCTGTCGTAGTCTGATTTTAGCTGAGGGAAAGGAGAAAAGAAAACAAATCTACTGAGAATTGAGTCAAAAGCCATTGACTGCTATAATGTAGGACATTTTCATTCAGGGGAGAACTGGTACCTGGCCAATCACGCTTGGAGTGGGGTCCTCCTCTGGGACAAAAATCTGTTTCCAGATCCAGCCTCGTCTGAGTCTCTGGTGTAGAGCTGTGATGGGAGACCCCTGGCCAAGCTGGTGGTCGGGCTCCAGACTGTGTGGAGCTCTCGTCTCACTCAACATGCAGCATGATGTCAAGGACAGGATAATAACTAAGTCCAGCATACAAGGACACCGCATTGTGATAGTCCGCTGATCCATTTTCTGAGCCTCTCCCCGTGGTTAGCGCACAGAGGTACAGATGTCACTGGTTCATTAAAAAGGTTCCTCTGAGCATCAGAGAGACACAGTGATATGGCGAGGACCTCAGAGAGGTGGCTGGCCACCCTGCTGTTGGCCTGTTGCTGTAGACAGTCATTCTGTTGTGGAAGGGACAAGGATGGTTGGAATGGATGACTTGTTGAACTTGTTTCATAAGATGAATATTCCAACATATTCATAAGATTTTGTAATGATTTATCAAAATGGAGATGATGGGTGAATTAATTCTGGTCAAAGCAATTTGACCACATTGAGAGATGGAATCCTCATCTGAACAATACACAACCAAGATCAACTTTTAATAAGAAGAGAAGCAAGTCATCTTTCATATTTGATTGTTGTTTATCTAGCTGACAAGATGAAAGAGTATTTTTACCAGGCTTTGACACAAATCTAAATACCAGCCCTGGCCTCTATCAACCCCTTGTCAAACACTGCATTTAGAGGCATGAAAATACATTTTAAACAGCTATTACTGACAAGCGCAGCTTCCACAGAGATATCCAAGAAAAGTTTGTGTGTTTCTGCTTCTTGGAAGGATGGTCTAATGCTGGGATTTTGACTTGAACGCTTGTGAGGATAAAAAGCCTCCTCTGTTTTATGAGGAAACAAGGCCATGTATTGTATTCCATGGGCGAGCAGTAGGACCCAAACATCATTCCTTCAGCATGATACAGCTCTCTGCAGCTGACTAATCGATAATTGGTCAGACATGGACAATAGAGACACGTGTGCCTGGAAAGAGCATCAAATGCCCTCTGAAATGTGGAGCTTCGGTCAAGTCTAGGACATCGCAGGATGACTACATGTCTAATAGTAGTTCCGGAAGGGGGAGTTTAGGGAATGTAGAACCCCGGCTACAGGCCTGGTCAATATTAACAATGGAAATAAAGAGATATGAACTGTAGACCATGTTTTACTTATCTTATATTAATAAAATGTCAAATGTTTTGTACACAAAAACAGAACTGACAATTCTAGAGCATTTTAGTGGTTTTCTGTTTGAGCTGATAAATCATGTTGATTTTTTAAATAAACTTTATGACAGTGCCATCATGACAACCATGCAATATATCTGCTGGTCGCTTCTGCCATTGACAGAGAAACCAATATGAAGCCCTTTGCATTGGTATGGTAACCAATAGTGATACTCCACCAACAGCTGGTGTCTCTGTCATTATAATGGCTTGTTTCTATTTTAGTGTCTTGCTAATCTACCGTTTCCCTCAGATTGTCTTCATGCTGTTCCCAATATAAATCTTGTCTCATAGAGATCAGGTGTGTAACTGAGTCAAATAGTTGCTGTCTGACTATTCTCTCCTGATGCAAACATTGCCCCACGATTCCTTTTGTGTCTCCTGTTCAGAGAAACTCTTCAAATTATTCTGTGGTGAGAATGGCTTAAAGGCTCAGTGCAGTCAAACATGTGATTTTCATGTGTTATATATATATATCCGCATCGTGGGGGTTGGAATAATACTGTGAAATTGTGAAAATTATGATAATGCCCTTTTAGTGTAAGAGCTGAAAATCCTGCATGACATTTCAGCCTGTTTTGTTGGGATGGAGTTTTGGCCTGCCTGGAGAAATTAACAGGCAGTAATTTCATTACAAAAAGCTCTCATAATCTGGTCTCAGAATTAGACGTTCATACATTTTTCTCAAACGTCAAATTTCGAAGTTGTTCCAAATGTCTTAAATGTTTGGTTACTCTGTATCGGTCCAAGGTTAAGTTTAGGCATTAACAAAAAATTCTTAAGGTTAGGTATTAACTCCAAATGGTTAAGGTAAGGGTTAAGGTTTGGTATAGGCTTAAATCTAAAATATCTAAAACAACTTTCTATCATTGGATTCAAACATGCAACCTTTGGAACCAGATGCGTACCAGCATCTGCCATCCCCATCCACAACACAATAGCAAAACCAAAGACTATTGGTAAAAGAGCTCACTGTTGCCCCTGGTGGCTGGTTTCCATGTCCTTAGACATGGACAGACGTCGAATACTGACTTTTATGACGGGTGACCTGCCTGATTAATTAATACACCAATAAAGAAGAAGAAAATAATGTGTTCTAAAGCTCTGCCAATAACAGCTAGTTTTCTGTTTTCCCCTCCCCACTCAGACCACTCCCAAACATTTTTTTTTAACCATTTTAAGAATCACAGTAGGATACTTAATTGTTACCCAGAAATGATTTGATATTGAGATTTTTTTAAAGTCTGCATTGGGACCTTGAATTCAAGATATGAAATAGTAGTTTCATCAAAATATCATCACCATCAGCGAAATGCTTCTAGTAGTTTAACATTTTGTATGTTTCTGTACATTCAGAAATATTGGCCAGTCAACGTCACCAGAGATAATGCTGTGTGCAATATTATTAAATAACACAATAATTTTGTCTGCATTTTGAAATAAGTAGTGGTCGCTGTAGTAGCCATGGAAGTAGTCTGACTGCCTAATGGTCATATTTAATCTTGTGAAAGTATTTGCTGTCAAGCTCCATACATTACAATGTGATGGTAAAAATCTATTACCAATGCCCAATTTCTTTTTGAAATTCAATTTGGTCGCACAATGTGAGTGAAAGTGTATATGTTTGTGTGTAAGTGCGTCTTTAACTGGGCATATTCATATCAGCACGAGGCTCGTGGAAGGAAATTCCAATTAGTGGCCAGTGAATCGTAAAGTAATGATGGGCCTTCATAGGGCTGCCAAGCAGGCTAACTGAACGCTGATGGCCAAAACTAGAAAACAGCCTCCAATGCTACTGAGGCAACTCCCAGTGGTTTAACATCTCCCAACTAGGTACACCAATAAATATCAGTGCCAGATAAGTCACACACCACCGTGACTGGCTGACACACTGCCCAACAGATCTAGCGATAGCTGGCTAACAAGATGCAATAGAAGATGGTGCATAGACTAGACAGAAAAACAGCACCCATGCTTTTATACAAATGCTCATAAAAATATGGTGCTATAGGCAGGTCTTTCTGCCTATAGCAGAAATACCTAATGCCATGACAACAGACTGATATGAATACGCCAGGTTTCCTACCAATCCATATTGTATGCTAATATTTCTATGCATGTCCATTAGCAATTCTTTTTTTGCAATAGCTTTTTTCCCATTGTAATTAAACTGAAATGGCATCTGGCTCAATGGCATCAACCCGGGGCGGCAGGGTAGCCTAGTGGTTAGAGTGTTGGACTAGTAACTGGAAGGTTGCAAGTTCAATACCCTGAGCTGACAAATCTGTACAAATCTGTTGTTCTGCCCCTGAACAGGCAGTTAAACCACTGTTCCTTGGCCGTCATTGAAAATAAGAATTTGTTCTTAACTGACTTGCCTAGTTAAATAAAGGTAAAAAAAATAATTAAACATTTAATAAAGTAGTACAACGAAACATAGCATGGGATGGCACACTGAAAAATGGCGTGGATGGTGGTGGATGACTTATTCTAGAATCTGTCAAAAATGCAATAAATGCAAAATTCGCTGTGGTGTTGATCTGAGCAACCCCAGAAAGTGGTCTGTTTTCCATTCGCTGCACCATTGAATGTATTTTTGATGTATAGGATCACTGCGTGTAGAACTTTCCAGCTGGCAGACCTTTTTTTCTGTAGTAAGCAGGAACACATCTCCACTACGACATGACATGACAGAGTGAGAACGAGCTGGGGTCTCGTAATGTTAAACACTAGATCCAGTGAGACTAGTCACACTATTTTCCTATATGTGATCTCATTGAGATATGTACATGCTTCACATACTGTTAAACTACATACCTGCCATTTCTCAGAACTGGCTGCATTAAACATGTGTGCAATGTGCCATAAGGCCCGTATGTGTAACACAGGGTAGTCTATGTAGACAAAGACGTTATAACAGAGTAACGTCAGTGTAATAAGACATGTAATAACAATGTAACACTCCAGTAAGGGTATGTCCATCACAGAGTAAATGTTTTGTCCGTGTGCAGAGCATGCTGTACTTTCATCCCTGGCATGCAATCAGTGGAACAAAGTAACAGTACAACAATTGTGTAACTAGTCAATTTCAGAAAAGTTGTATGCCTATAGATAGCCAGCCTGAAATGTCACCGGAATACAAAACACTGCTGAATGATCCCCTTTTTATTTCCAGCAGACAGATAGAATGGTTGATCTCTCTGTGAAGAACCAAACCATCGTTGGATCACTTCACCAAAACTAAAATGCATTTTAATTGGTCATTGGGGAGCCCATGTTGGGACATGTTGTTTACTGTTCTGCTTCAGAAAGCAATGTCATCTACCTCTCCTAAATCAGGAACATGAATACTCCAAGCTGAACAAAAACAATGGCAGAATGTCACGCTACCATGTACTACTTAGTAGAAGTCTTACTGTATTTGCGTGTTGTTATGTTAGTCATTAGTGTCTACAATGTATCACTAACGTGGTAATTTTAGAGTGAATTTTTTTTAATTGTTATCTTTTTTTAAGACATTCTTTGTACATTCACACTTTGATATTTCTATGCGTAAATTGTTTTGTCTCGTTAGTTTCATAAGCAATTAGAATAACGCATCTTAATGAAGAATGACAATGTAGACTATAGAGTTCAACATGTTCCGAGGAGTTCTTAATTAAGACCACAATATCACCAGAGTTTACATTGCAATTCTTCATTAACATACATTATACTGATTGATCATCTGTCTTATACAGGCAACTGTAATGATATGTCTTAACCAGTAGAGACAAAAGGGACTAACAGTTTGAGATGCATTGAGCAACAGTGAGGTCATTCTATAGATATGACATCTGGGTGTTTATCCCTTGGTCTTCAATGGTCACGCCCCTGTGGAAATCTAATTAACATAATGTAAAAAATCCCCATCAAATTTAGTCTGTTTAAGCTAGAGATATTTTTATTTGCATGGGCTGGGTCTCAATCCACCGCATCTGCCGATATCACCCTTCCGCATCTGTGGTGAAAGGTGGCAGAGCTAGAGTGGTGTTTGTCAGACCATGAGACCAAAATTTGGTCTTCTCGCGAAAATGCCTGTAGCATCCGAATGGTTTGGCCTACAAACTATCATGACAACTCTATTATGACCACTCGAGTGAATGCTGAGACTCTCACAAACACGATGGTGTTCTCCGTTTCGCTCTAGGACGCCCACAAGACTCACAAGACTGAAGGTCCCGGTACCAGTTCAAATAATATATTGAAGTCTAGTTTATGGAGATAGTTTAGTGCCTAAAATAAGGGGATATATACATGTAAAAACATGAATAATAATAGTTATCTGATCTTTCTTATATCTCTTAGATATAGGACAGAAACTTCTGAACAAACTTGCTTTAGATTGTTTGGGGGGGACTATCTGTTGTAGTGAATATCTGATTCAATGCGTTTCTATTGGCTAATAGCATTGATTCCAAATTCAATGTTTCATCCAATATTTTTGTAATATTTTTTTTATATACTTTAAGGGGTCTCACAATACAAAATCAAATAGTTAAATGATCCTTGGAATGACCATCCCTTTACAGAAAGCCCATTCAATTGATGAATTTTTATAAAAATGTATTCATGCTTTCATTTCAAGATTTATAATGTTTAAGGCTTTATAGCGCATATGATATACTTGATATGATATACTTAATAATGGTACATGAACAATGATGAAAGAATTTCTTCCCAAAAAGTTGGTCTGGTCCCAGTTTCACATAATCCAGCATCAATAGTCAGTTACATGTAATACCTACATGTTAAATTAAATAAACCATACCGACTTAGAATTGAATCATCTCTAGTAGATCTATGTCTATACTCTTTATTAATTTCACATTCTGAAAGAAACATTAGCTACACCCACCTTCATGCGTGATTGTTCTCTCTTTAAGCCACTCTTCAACAGCTGCTACCAACAGAGATCATCATGGTGTGGAAGAAAACACACAGTCTGGTTAACTAAGGGCCCTGGTACTGCAGATACTGCTTTTCAGACCCAATAATAGTAGCAGCAAATGGACATGGTTCTCACAATGCGTAATCCCTTCCACTGACGACCTCCCCCTTTCTTCTTCTTCTTTTCTTCCCTTTTTCTCTCTTTCTCAAACTTCCCTTGAAAGAACAAACACTGGCACTATTGTCTGGGTGCACATCTGAACAGTGCTGAACACTCACGGCCTTCATTGCCATGCAAATAGCCCCAGCCTGGAGATACAACAGGATTTCTATCTTTCTACCCGGCTCTCGCTTGCTCTCCCCCTCTCTCTCTCTCTCTCTGTTTGCGAACAATCCAGCACTTATTAGAATCTTGCTTGTGCGGCAGGATGGCAATGAATCCAAGGAGACTATTTCTGCGAGTGATAAGAGGGTTCAGTCTGTTTTTGACATTTAAGCCCGAGGAGAAAGACGGAGAAAGCCCTCGACGTAGGCCTTGTCTTGATATTGACATGAGTTTTGAATTCATGTGTGTTTGGACGTGAATCGTCTGTGGACACTGTGGGACTACTGTGGAGAGTTCACACTACTCTAACTGTTGTGGACGAATGATTATCCCTAATGATAATGGTGCTCACTCCAATAACTGAAAGCTACTTTGCCCCTTAGGGCAAACGTAAATAACACTATGATAAAATATGTTTTAAACAATCAATTTTTTGCTCCCTGACCAATAAATTAGCACTGGCACTGAGGAGCAGGTTGGAAATCAGCTTGATGGAAACTATGCATGCAAAAGATATCTGTAGATTTGCTCTGAGGCAGAACTTTCTTTCTTGGCATGTACACTAACTTGACATGCTAACTAATCTTAAAGGTAAAAAAAAATACAAGAGTTGATACATCACGAGGTGAAATCATTTTGAATATTAAATAGCTCCCCACGTGTTTATGACTTAACTTTTATTGTAGTGGCTGTAGCTCATCCCCCTCTCTCCGCAGATACACAGTTTGTGCCCATTTGTCATGTTCTGACCTTAGTTCTTTTATTATGTCTTTGTTTTAGTATGGTCAGGGCGTGAGTTGGGTGGGTTGTCTATGTTCGATTTTCTATGATTTGCTATTTCTGCGTTTGGCCTGGTATGGTTCTCAATCAGAGGCAGCTGTCAATCGTTGTCCCTGATTGAGAACCATATTTAGGTAGCCTGTTATCTATTGTGTTTCGTGGGTGATTATTTTCTGTTTCCTTTGTGTGTCTGCACCAGCCAGTACTGTTTTCGGTCGTTCTCTTTGTTAGTTTTGTTATCTCCGTGTTCATTGAATAAATATGGACACATACCACGCTGCGCCTTGGTCCTCCTCTTCTTCCACCAACGACGGCCATTACACTATTCCATAACATGGGGCTCTTGAAAGTGGCCTTTTTCTACATGAGCGGACCTGGAGAAGAAAATCATCACAAAATAGTTTGTAAAACTCTAACCATGTGAGCTACAACCATGTCACCACTAGGGCTGTGGCGGTCACAAAATTACAGCTGGTGATTATCAAGCAAATAACTGTCGGTCTCAAGGTAATTGACCGTTAATTAACATAAACACATTTAGCATCTCCCTGCTTACACACATAGACTACAAGCCACAGTTATTTTATAGTATGAAGAATACAATTGAACAAAGTTGAATAAAATAGAAAGGATATTTTCTTCAAACGATTTGAGGGAGTGCGCACATGCGGCTGTTCTGTGTTGAGAGGTTAGCAAGGAAATCCAGCTCTGGACAAAATGAAGAGACCACTGCAAAATAATCTGTTTCTCTGGTTTTACTATCTATAGGTATGTGTTTGGGTAAAATGAACATGTTTGTTTTATTCTATAAACTAATGACAACATTTCTCCCAAATTCCCCCCCCCCCAAAATTTGCATTTATTTGCATAATATGATAACTGGTCAAAATAACAAAAAAAGATGCTGTGTTGTCTGACCTCGAATAATGCAAAGAAAATAAGTTCATATTCATTTTTAAACAAAACAATACTTAACTTAGGAAGAGTTCAAAAATCTATATTTGGTGGAATAACCCTAATTTTCAATAACAGCTTTCATGCGTCTTGGCATGCTCTCCACCAGTCTTTCACATAGATGTTGGGTGACTTTATGCCACTCCTGGCGCAAACATTCAAGGAGCTCGGCTTTGTTTGATGGCTTGTGACCATCCATCTTCCTCTTGATCACATTCCAGAGGTTTTCAATGGGGTTTAGGTCTGGAGATTGGGCTGGCCATGACAGGGTCTTGATCTGGTGGTCCTCCATCCACACCTTGATTGACCTGGCTGTGTGGCATGGAGCATTGTCCTGCTGGAAAAACCAATCCCCAGGGATGGGGAACATTGTCAGAGCAGAAGGAAGCAAGTTTTCTTCCAGGACAACCTTGTATGTGGCTTGATTCATGCATCCTTCACAAAGACAAATCGTCCCGATTCTAGCCTTGCTGAAGCACCCACAGATCACCACCGATCCTCCACCAAATTTCACAGTGGGTGCGAGACACTGTGGCTTCTAGGTCTCGCACCCATTGTGAAACAAATATTCCAAACATAGTCTGGTAGAATTGTGGGATGCGATAGATCGCAAATTAATACAACCACTAGCATCCAAACATTTTTTTTACACAATCATTCACAAGTGATAAGGTATCATTCACAAGTGATAGGCTAATATTGTCACCCATCAGACTATGTTAGATTTAATCTTGTCTTTAAAAAAAAAGTCACCTATGCACTTAAATAGTAAATGGAGGACGCTTTCACGTGATTCATTTTCATGCCAGCCAGGTAGGCTATACTCCTGCTTTAAATATAAGCAATGGGCTTATTAGGAAAGTTGATACATAAATACAGTGCACTTAGTCCATAGAAAGCCAATGGGATCCTCCTCTTCTTAGGAGAGGCAATCACTCTATCATCTCCGCAATTGCAAAGCCTATAGAAATGTTGCGCAACATGTGCTCATGGGCTCACGAAGTGTTTGATTCGATGTTCGATTACATTTGCATTGATTAGAGGGAAAATAGAATGCTGAGTACAGGGCAGTTAGCAAGTTTGGTAGGCTACTAATGACCAGCAGCAACAACAGAGCTTGGAGAAGCCTAATTACCATGACCAAACGGTCATAAGGAAAATGACTGCCTTCATGACTAATGACCGCTGATGTGGCGATAATACGGTCACGCAACAGTCCTAGTCACCACCATCGAAAGTTGCGACTCACAAACATTGTTTGGCTCTACAACAGCCACAAGAGACTGAACTCGTTTCGAAGAGGTCTTCTTACAAAATGGACTGTCCAGATCGAACCATTGGAGCTACAAACTAATAACAATATTGAAAGGGGAGACTCTCATAAACATGAACGTGTCGGTTGTTCTACTCTACGAAGCACACAAGCTTCGCAGAGTCTCTGAAGGTAACCCATTACTGGATGTAAAAAATATATACAGTACCAGTCAAAAGTTTGGACAAACCTACTCATTCAAGGGTTTTTCTTTATTTTTTTCTACATTGTAGAATTATAGTGAAGACATCAAAACTTTGAACATGGAATCATGTAGTAACCAAAAAAGTATATTTTAGATTTTAGATTCTTCAAAGTAGCGACCCTTTGCCTTTATAACAGCTTTGCACACTCTTACCTCAACCAGCTTCACCTGGAATGTTTTCCAACAGTCCTGAAGGAGTTCCCATATATGCTGAGCACTTGTAGGCTGCTTTTCCTTCACTCTGTGGTCCAACTCACCCCAAACTATCTCAATTGGGTTGAGGTCGGGTGATTGTGGAGACCAGGCAATCTGATGCAGCACTCCGTCACTCTCCTTCTTGGTAAAATAGCCTTTGCACAGGCTGGAGGTGTGTTGGGTCATTGTCCTCTTGAAAAAAACAGACAGTGTCACCACCAAAGCACCCCTACACCATCACATCTCCTCCCCCATGCTTCACGGTGGGAACCACACATGCGGAGTTCACCTACTCTGTGTCTCACAAAGACACAAATTTGGACTCATCAGACCAAAGCACAGATTTTCACTAGTCTAAATGTCAATTTCTTCGTGTTTATTGGCCCAAGCAAGTCTCTTTTTATTATTGGTGTCCTTTAGTAGTGGTTTCTTTGCAGCAATTCGGCCATGAAGGCCTGATTAATGCAGTCTCCTCTGAACAGTTGATGTTGAGATGTGTCTGTTATTTGAACTCTGTGAAGCATTTATTAGGGCTGCAATCTGAGGTGCAGTTATTAACAGTAATGAACGTATCCTCTTCAGCAGAAGTAACTCTGGGTCTTCCTTTCTTGTGGCGGTCCTCATGAGAGCCAGTTTCATCATAGCGCTTGATGGTCTGGGAAACTGCACTTGAATAAACTTTAAAAGTTATTAAGATTTTCCAAAATGACTGACCTTCATGTCTTAAAGTAATGATGCACTGTCATTTCTCTTAGCTTATTTGAGCTGTTCATGCCATAATATGGACTTGGTATTTTACCAAATAGGGCTATCTTCTGTATGACACCCCTACCTTGTCACATCACAACTGATTGGCTCAAACGCATTAAGGAGGAAAAAAATCCACAAATGAACTTTTAACAAGGCACACCCGTTAATTGAAATTCATTCCAGATGACTACCTCATTAAGCTGGTTGAGAGAATTCCAAGAGTGTACAAAGATGTCATCAAGGCAAAGGGTGGCTACTTTGAAGAATATCAAATATAAAATATGTTATGATTTGTTTCACACTTTTTTGGTTACGACTTGATTCCATAAGTGTCATTTCATAGTTTTGATGTCTTCACTATTTATTCTACAATGTAGAAAAAATAAATAAATTGAAAAACCCTTAAATGAGTAGGTGTGTCCAAACTTTTGACTGGTACTGTATATATTATATCTCTCAGATATATGACAGTGTCGTGTATTTGGCTATGCCGGTTTAAGTGATTCTATAAAATAATTTATCCGTAATTAATATTACCTGATTGAGCTAATCATGTAAATGTAATTAATTAGAGAGTCGGGGCACCACAAAATTATATTTATAGAGCTGTTATCTTCCGAATGAACTCTTAAAGAACTAGTAATATTTTACATCAATAGCAGTGAATAATTATCGTCATCTTAATTCAGTCTCATCTGAAAGTTGTAAATTCTTGGTTATCTTCACAAACCCTAGCTAACAAGTTGAATCAGCAATACAAAATTGGGTTTAATTATTTATTTACTGAATACTTAACTAACACACAGAATTACATATACACAGAATTAATTATACCTTGACTACAAATTACGTCAAAGGAAAATGTCCCTAGCGAGCGGAACAGATTTGACAGCTGGTTACACAAAAGAAAAGGGTCTGGGTTTGAGTGAAAGAGCGTGAAGACTGAGGAACAAAAGGGAGAAGCTGTGCTATCGTAAATACAGTATATTATGCATTCTAAATTACCGCCCATTTGGAAAAGGAAAATGCAATAAATATTTGCTATTTACTTTCCACTGTAGAGTTTATGTCATCCTATTATCGATGAAAATGTCTCAGATGACAACCGAACTGACACAATGTTCATTAAGTACCACCCCATATGTTCAATTGGTCGGATTCCCAGAATACAGTTCAATTCCCCCCACTTTCTGATGTTCCTCAGAATCTCTATGTTATTAACCAAGGGGTTTTCAAATTTCACATCAGTAGGGTAGAGAGAGGAATAGGGGGGAAGAGGTATTTATGACTGTCATAAACCTACCCCCAGGCCAATGTCATGACAACAGACACTTCAAAACCTTGTTCCTTATTATTTATTTTTGGCCATGTACAAATGTGTTATTCAATGTGTTTCTATGGCTATAGCAGTAGAGGCCAAATTCAATGTTTTATCACGTAATTTTTTATACCTACAGGGGTCCTAAAATTCCAAATCAAATGGCTAAATGATGCATTTTATGACCATCTTAAAACAATTCCATATGTTAGCTTAGCAGATATGGCGATCTAAGGGCTTAGACCTACAGGGAAGCATTTCAAAATGTTAATGGCTGCGTCATTAAAAAAGTAGAAAAGCCAGCATCATTAACAGCATTCTTCCCTCTGAGGCCGTAACACAATGATTTTGTTATTTTGTAACTGCAGATTAGTTCAGTCGCTGTGAACTCCACGACTCCCATTTTGATTCCGTATCAAGCACAGAAATGTCAGGACCTGTTCTGTGACATTTCCAACCTCCATTGTAGACTGGGTCTAATAAAGCCTCCCTCATTAGAATGACAGAGAGTGGGCCAACAACAACACAATTTAATGCTAGCCCAACACTTTTGTTTTTACTCTTGTTCTTTCACAAGATTATAATTAATACATCAATATAAAAATATGACTGCATTGTCAGAATGGAGGTTTATTCTATCTTTGGCTATCCTTTGCTATAAACTAGAATGACAAGGTTTGATATTGGTATTATATTGTGTAATATTAACATAAAACATGATATGATGCTGTATTGAGAGTAGCAACAGGGTTGAATTTGAACAAGCTTTTTTTCTTCTTTTAGGAAAAAATCACCTTGCCCAAGGCTGGGTCCTGGACAAACATTGTTATAAGACAAATAATTATGATTGAAGCAAAACAGTGTTGTTTTGCGATGACTGACTTCTGCTTTGGGCTCACACAATGAATGCTCTAAATAACTGTTATAACACAGATAATCTGTTCACATTCTTTTCACAAGTCTGCTCTAACCCCAAAACGCAGAGGTTGAAGGGATGCATTTATATTGTTAATGAGCAACTGAGTGCACAAGTTCCGCATGTCCGGGTCAGTGGAAAAAGGTCCTTTCCCCATTGCTGGAGGGAGAGGAGCTGTCCTTTATGATTTCCATTCATATTGTCCCGCTGTTTCTGAGGGAAGAATTTTGAAAAAGTCATTGAGATTCCATTCATTCCACTGCACTGAATTTGATGAGGACGTCACATAAAGAATGCGTGTTCCTTGTGTGTTTCTTGGCCTTTGTATCCAGCCCTGGGAAACAGCAGACACGTATGACAAAAATCAGGACAGAGTGCGGAAGCAGCCTAGGGGTCGTTCTCTTCATTGTGTTAGATGTAACATTTACAGTGATACAACATTAACAACAATGCCAGTTCTAGATTTCTTAAATTATTCACCTGACCTTGTTAACGGTTAAATGGGATTATTAAAGGTCACCAGAGTAAGAAACATACAGTAAAACAAGAGTATAACAACAGTTATTAAAAGGCCCTATACCAATTCAAGTGTATATCTACCTCTGAACAAGAAAAGCCTCCCATCATACATGGTGTAAAGCGTTTGCAGTTGAAGGTTTAATCAATTTCACAAGGAGAATAATTTACTTCTCCCGTGTTCAATGTCGGTGTCATTGCATTGAAAAAGGACCATGGACAATAGCTCTCAAAAGTAGATACAAGCAAAAAAGCTATAGCCTCTCTATGATCTCAGGGGAAATATTGTACAGAGGAGGGTGTGGTAGTATCCATCATTGTGATGAAATACATAATTATTCCTCATCGTTTCCGTAATCCCTTCTCCAGATTTGACCACCTAGATTACTTTGAGGCTCTGTCACTCCTCCAGTTTATATGTATTGTAGCTGTGTTGTCACCTACTCTGTGGCACGGGGCGACTGTAGATGATTCATGGATAAGGTTACAAAGTATTTACACAAAGAAGTTGAAAACAATCGATCCAGCGCGGAGCACTGTCATAGCCCAAAGGGATGTGCTTCCCCTGAAAGAATACACAATCCCCCTGGCCAGGGTTCAATTGAGACGCAGATTGTGTCTGATTGATCAATGAGAACCACTGCTGAGCCATCAATCTAACAGGACTGGAATAGGGAAAAGGGGACATTAACATGTATAAGCCAGCGTGTCCCGCCAATGCCCTCTACCCAATGTCTGAGAAGCAGCTATACCACAGGGACATAACAGCTACAAAATAGCAGTTATTCTGTAAGTGTGAGGCCCCTGGACAAGTGTTATGTGGTAGGTGTAATGTGAGAACAACATGGGGCTGTCAACATCTTGGCTACAGTTCTGATCTTGCCTGACAATACAGTGTCACATTCAGTGTGAGGCTCTGCTTGTGATATTGAAACTCAGGTTATGCAGGACTCCTATCATTCTTGCAGGTGCCACTTCAGTGTGATTTGTGCAGTAGTGGAATTAGGTATGGGCTACATGGGCAGGCGCCCAGGGCGGCGTCTTGCCGGGAGTGGCACGGGGCAGCCGTACAAAAAAAACATTCTGAATGGGGACATTTGCACGATCATTTGCACGTCACGTCAATGATATCATGTCACCGTGTGGGACTGTGGGTCAATTAATCTTGTCGGAGTGGACGCCCTGATTCCAGTTCGTGAGCTAGGCAGGCTACTGCCTGGGAAGTTCTCCCACTCAGAAGTACGAGATGGGGAGGGTGCCGGGGGTAGGTTGACCTCAGGTCTCCCCACTGGAAGCGTGGGGTAGGGGGAGCGGAGGAATCTATCAAATAGCGCACCTCTAACTTTGTACAGTACTAATGCAATTAGTAAAATCAGTCACACTACGAAATGCTACTAAATAATTCACAATTCATTCATAATACTTTGAATATATAGTTTCACAGACCTATTGTTGCATTGTTTTCTGGTTTGTGCAAAATTGTTTGAGAATAATATAAAACCAGTCTGCACACCACCAACGTGAATTGGTTTAGTCTTGACTCTTGGTTGACAGAGTTGGGGGATGGGTAATGTATTGATGCTCGAGTGCAAAATACACACAAACGGATAAGAAAAGGTCTAAGCCATCAGGTTAGGAAAAAGAGGAAAGAAGAAGAGGAGAAACGCACAAAAAATAGGTATGCTTCTACTTAAAAGATAACATGCTGATATTTTGTATCTTTTGTGATATATTGAGTCTTTTGTGGTGTCTCATGCTTCGGGCAGCAAGTAGCCTAGTGGCTATAGCATTGGGCCAGTAACTGAAAAGTTGCTGGATCAAATCCCAGAGCTGACAAGGTAATAAATTAATAGTGTAATAATTGGAATCTCTTTTGTATTTATATACTACAATTTTTTTCTATTTGTCTTTCTTACTTCTTTTTGATATTTATTAGTCTTATTTTTGTATATATATATATAGTTTTAAATGTTATGATGATTTATTTGTGTTGTTCCAAATGTCTGGGAGTGGAGGAGCCATACAAGCAAGAACCACCACTGGATTTGTGTATGCATGAAAATAAGAGATGAAGAATAAAACACTTCCCATTTATTCTCGAATGGATATTCAATCATCACATTGAATTATATACATTCTATTTTGATAGAGTAGAATGTCTTAAGACTAAGTAGTTGATCAAAAATCTTTCAGTTGTCTCATTAATGTATGCACTTTCATGCTCTTGGCCATGGCCAGATATAGTCCTCATTTGTATAAATTATACAAAGAATGGTTATAGATCAAATTGATATAGGAAAACTTCTGGTGTGTTTGAAACTGAGGAGCATTTCATGCTAGATCAGCTTTAAAATAGTTTGTTGAAATATACTATACCTGATTCAGCAATTTACACATTGAAATTGCTTTGGTTCCAAATGTTATGCTGTAACAGAATATTCTTTCAACCGCTGGGTTTAAGAGACTTGGACAAAATGTTAAAGAAAACAGGAAAGGGATAGCATGGATGTCCCTGTTTTGTCCCTTTGGCAGTCACTGTAGCACCAGGCCCAAAACTTAGTGTCAGTTGATATGTTAAACCCAATTGGAGCTTTCAGTCATCCTCATAAGGCCAGACAGAGGGAGGTTGAGAGGAACTTTCTTAGCTTCCATTTTAGTAATTTAGCAGATGCTCTTATCCAGAGCAACTTACAGTAGTGAGTGCATACACTTTCATACTGATCCCCTGTGGGAATCAAACCCACAACCCTGGCATTGCAAGCACCATGCTCTACCAACTGAGCTACACGGGACAACAGTCTGGTGTCAGTAACTGAAGAATCTCCATTATGTTGAGAAAGAAACAACTTTCTCTATGCAGTGCATTAGCAGTTCAAGTAATCCTTTGCCTTCGCGCCACAAGAGTTCTATTATTGTGATAAATACATCTAGATTAGTCACTGTATTGTCTATTCACAAAAGATGAGGCAAGGTTATGTTAGGTTTCTTGAAGCCTTGCAGAGCAATTTTGTCATCTAAGTAAACAAAACTCCTCAACAGCTCTCAATCTGTGTTTATGATAAGTGGATAGATCTATATTCACACTTGGCTTAACAAGATCAGGGAATGAGTTTAGTGGATGCTCAGTTGGCTGTGAAGAAATCTTTGATATCCCGACTTTGATTTTAACAACATGCGGAAACAACAGCATAATGTATTTGATTGGCCGCTTTAGGAATTTTCAGATAAGAAAATACTACTTTGCTACATTATGGTGAGTTGTTTGGGTGATCGATAGTGTGCACCAAATTAATTCAAATACATCTAGGAGGTGTGGGAGGTGGTGTGGGGGTGGGGTAATCCTAAAAACAGTTAGGCGGCCACCCTGTCGAGTTCCTCCCCCATAGCTCTCAAAGGAGCCTGGGTCCATAAAACCACTGGGCCTGCCCCTCATCTCAGTGTCCATCAACTTATTGATCCAGAGACCTCATCAAGCAGTGTATCTGAATCCAACAGGGTGGCAAGGATTGACTTTGCAAATCCCTACCCCATTCTAACTTTCCTTTTGATCTGAGCCCAGGCATCGTCTGTTCTCTTTTCTACATCTTGTTCACTGTCTTCGGGGAGCAGCTCTTGGCTTGGGGTGTTGTTTTCTATGTAGGTAAAGACAGGTGGACATGTTCAACCGTACCATCAAGTATATGCCTTACATCATCGCTTAGGCTAGCTACATTTCAGTGGTAGGGGGTATATGCTATTTCAGTGGTAGGGGGTATATGGCTGTGCTATTGCATAAAATATTCCATGAATATTTAAGACTGATTGATCACATCATATGTATATTGCACATGGCCTGACAACACTAGCTAGAATTTAGCAATATCCTAGTCAAATGGACAAGCACAGTTAATCACTGTGATATTTTATCCATGCACTTTTGCACCGTTGCATCATAGATGCCAAAGAACAAAAGGACCAAATAATAAAACATCACAATCATCAGAATAATTATGGTAATTGCAATAGTTGTGTTGTCGGCGTGAATTTTGGTGTTACCGAAAGTAACATAATGCCATTTAGAACACTCTGATAGCAACCCCATGATGACAACGACAGATAACGAAGACAGCCAGGGCCTGTCTGCTACAAGCAGAGCACAAACCCAAATGAAAGGGAAACTGCTCTGTGAAGATGATTTAAAAGATGATCTCTGTTCTCTTTCCTCTCCCACAGGAGGAAAATCAAAGTCAATAAGGCGGCACAGTGTCAGGATGCACATCGGAACGGGAGCCCATTGGGGTGCAATCAAAGAGTGGTAGCACATGGGAACTGTTTATCTGCATGCAAAGACTGGTACTGTAGCACACATGAAACTGTTTATCCGCATCAATAGAATTCCGTGTCAAATAAAGTGTAGAGAATGCCTGGAATTGGTTCCTTCATGAACCTTTAATCTTAATCTGTACATTCCACTGTTTACAGGCCAGACACATTACATGCCATCTCCTCTTCGACATCATGTCTCAGATTTCAGGCTTATTTTTCTTTATTTCTGAAGTTTTTACCCATTAAGTATTTGTATTGCAATTGATATGGTATGTTGACAAAATGCTTTTAATTCCAGCAATTTTTCCTATCAAAGTCCTCCAACATAAAGAAAGCTTTGAAAAGAAAGGACGTTTAAAAAGCTTGCAAAGCCCTGACATAACTATTTGAACTGAGGATAGATAATAAAACAGCCAACATTGTGACGTTCTAGGATCCAGCGTGTGAGGGGGTGCTAGTAAAAATGCCAAAGCTTTTCTCAAGGTCAGCGGTCTTAAAAGGAGAGAACTGGGCCGTTCAAAGGGCAGTTTAGCCCATGGCTGGACACACTCGCTAAAAGTGTGTCAACTTCTGCAGCATCAAAGTCAGCAAAGAGGAATTGAGCGTTATTCTTCACTTAATATCCGACGGTTAGATGTGAGATTTAACCTAAACTGGGGGATAATCTCAGACTTCAGTTAGACCTAAATTCAATCCGGATCGTGGAAGATCCTCACTATAGCGCGATAAAAAAACGGAAAGGCAATGTTCGCGCGTTCGCGGTGACTGCATTTACATTTACGGTAAACACTGCATATGTCAGCTCAATCGGAAATGACCTTAACATTTCAGTCGCACTATAACAAGGATCATTCGTGGTTCGGATTTAATCTAGCCTTTTAGTCTTTGTGACTAAATGAGTCTTGCAGAGAATCTAGAATCGAAGCAATGTTTTTCCTCATGCAACATGCGGGCATTCAACATAACTGTTCAAAATGGTGGCCACCACCATGCTCATAACCCTCCCCACGATTCATCCTGAGTTGAAGCTCTTCTTCACTCAGACTCTGCTAGCACTACAAAGGAAAGGTAGTGCTACACTGGTGCTGCTATATGCCTCTCCAGCATGGAGCACTGCACCGCCATGACGGCTCATGAGCTTGGTTCATTGACCTCATGGGGTCAATTAGGTTTGCCGCGAGGAGACTGCCTCGGGTCTGCAAGAGCGCAAGTCGGCATGGTGATCGATAGCATGGATGCTTATCAGCCGCAGAGTGTGTTTCAGACACTTAATTGCAATTGATCTCCTTTGCTGTACCATTAATTGTAAATCCTCTCCCAATCACCGCGTCCGCACTGCACAGATTGTACTCTAAAACTAAAACTTAATTCATCAGTGAGTTCCGCATTGGTTTCCGATAAGACGGCAGTAGACAGTGCTGGACACCACAAGACCTTAATGACAGAGTTTTAGCCAGGGGTGTTTAGATACTCTCTGCTGGTTGAAAGAACAGTTGAAAGGTCAAGGTTGCAAGCCAAAGTGGAGCTCCTTAGTCATGGTGGTCAATAGGCTTAGGGCTGTCAAGATCTGCACACTAAGCAGAGGAGAACACATTTGAACATTGATTTAATATGAAAATTAAGAATCAATGATTTGATTCCACTGTTGCATTATCATTTAGAGTGCATAATGGGTATATATATACATATATATATAATAATGATGTAGACAAAGAGAAAAAGTATATGCATATATAGTACACACATACACAAAACACGCATTTACAAAAGTAAATAGTAGCAGATACAATCTGGACAAAGCAACTTGAACGGCAAAGTGGCGGGCATATAATTATACACATCTTCATATATATAACATGTGTGCATGAATCCTACACATACAACGGAAGAAATGTATGACCCTGTATTTATTCTCAAGAGGACAAGATTTCTATTGAGGCACAGTGTTCACAGTATAAAGGTGAATGGTGCATAATGTTGATAAAGAGACAGGGCACTTCATTTTCGATTAGCCACCCCCGCCCTTGCTCACTCGCTCTAATATATTTAATGCAATGTCAATTTAACTACGTACCGAGCAACCTCCTTTGAAAAAACCTCTGCTTTCCTAAGCGTTTTTTCTTCCTCTGTTTTGTGTGTGTGCTTTTCCCTGGGAAATAGAAAAACCTGCCCTGAGTTATACAAGCATATACCTAATCACATTACAGTGGCAGTGGAATGTGCAACAATAAGGCCCTGAGCCATAAAGTAGTTCCCTTCCTTTAGAAACAGAGCATACATATCTAAACAGAGTTTTAGCAGCCCAGTGAGCCTCACCCAAAGGATCAACTCCACTAGGAATCCCTTGAAACAAATTGGATATTAAATAAGCTAGGCAGGGGATAAAAATGTCAGCGGTAATAATGCTCTTCATTTTGACCGTGATCTTATTTATTAGGAGAGGAGGTTGATGGAGCCAGAGCAGTCCCACCGAGTTGACAGAAGGGTTTCTCCCAGGCAGAAGGAGAGCGGGAGAGAGAGACTGGAGCTGTGAGATTGATCCGTCAGCAGATCCGTGGGAATGTCGACTTTGTCACCCTGCCCCGTTGAGGATAAACTCTAGTGCAATATAGTGTAACTGCAACGCAGGCGCTTTCCATCGGACGGGCACACTCACACACTCCTACAGTACACTTACACATGGCTGAGGACTTGTGGAGAGAGGTTAGTCTGTACACAGGCCAGAAGGCAAGATGTTCCTGTGACCTGGGGTAAATAGAGGTCACACACACTGGAGCCTCAGGAGGCTTACCCTTCGTATACACTAGCACGCGGGGCCGTGTGGTGAAACACCGCTTCCCATTCATTTTCAATGGAAGGAAAGTGGTGAGAAGCAGAGAGGGTGGGGAACCTCTGGGTGGTGCGAAGGTGGCATGGGAGGTGGTGAAAAAGTTAAACATTTCCCAACTTTATGCAAATCACCAGCGGCGACCGCTGGGCGATGACTAATCATATTGAGTGGTTCCCATGATGAATTTGACGCTATTTTACCCAAGGCTGGAGACTTTCTTCAGCAAAGATGGCTTACAAGAATACTGCAAATGGAAGTAATTATAACGTCATAACGAACCATGCAAAAACATGTAAAGTTGAGAGAAATATGTTAGTTAACGTAGAGACAAACGATATTTGCCATGCAAGGCAGCTGAAGTTATGTAGCTAGTTAACTATTTTCTTGCTTATTGTGCAGTGGAGGATAATAATATTTAAAAAACTGTATGCCTATGGATGTGTAGCTAGCTATGTAGCCGATCTGTGTATGGCCCTTAAAATGTTTGGTATAAATAATATTTCAGAACCTAGCTATGAACCTCCGCTTCCATAGCCAGTTGTATCAACTTCAAAACAGTCTGAATGACATTAATGAAGCCTGTGGATTGAGTAGAATATAATATAACTTTGTGCCAAGGATGCAAGTCGTATATATACATGTAGTTATTACCAAGCTTAAGATCCCCACATTGTAGCCTGTACATAGAATATATTCACTGATCATGTACTTTACCTTGGCAAATAAAGGTGCAGTTCAGGTATGAATGTCTGTGAGACATTCTTTTTCAGTCATATCCAATACCAGGAGTGTCAAACTCCAGTCTTTGAATGATGCCGTGTCTGCATGTACAGTATGTATTACAATTATATACTTCAACAGTGTTTACCAATCCTGATCATGGGATATCAATGGTTACACATTGCAACTATGCAATACACTGGATACATGATTTAACTAGTAAAACGCTGATTTGTAATTCATACACAGAAACAGAATATCAAAAACTGTACACTACACTTCCTATGCATCATGAAAAATATTAATAATACAAGTTCAATCTATACTTCAATGCACATCTGGTGTCCATTGAAAGAGAAGGTGGAAAGAGAGGTGTGAGAGAGTGTAGAAGACAGAAAGCGAAAGAGGTAAGAACAGAGGAGCAGGGAAGACAGCATATGTGACCGACCGTCTCGATTCGGTCTTAATAAGTAGCGAAATTTGAAATTGTGTTTTTTACATTCAATAAAAGTTTCCGAGCTAGAAAATGGTATATCATACACTACAGTTGAGAAACAATGGAAAAGTAATTCCGCTTTGAAAGTTGATAAACTTCAAACCTCACTTTTGAGAAAATGGCCTATCAATGTTTTGGTACATACTGTAGAGCTCTTCTTTGTCTACACCCATTCAGCATCGTTCACACCCTTTTAAGCTTTATCCCCATCCATCTCTTTAAGGCTTGATCAGAGAGTTCTGTCTTAACAACAACAGTCAAGCACCCAAGCTAACTGGCTAACGTTGGCTAGCTATTTCCAGACACAAATGAGAGAACAGCTCACTTTGACCATTTAACTCGCCCTAGCAGCGCTGGTTAGGCAGTTTTTATGTTACCCAGAGCGTTGGTGACTTTAACTGTGCCGCTGGCAACAATTTACGCTTTTTTGCCAACGTTTACTGACACCAGCCATACTCAACGGGTGTTGAGCGTTCGTAAATTCGTAAGTTATTCTGCGGTCTTGCACACTCAGACGAGATTGCTCTGAAATCAGAGTAGATAGCCAGAGCGAATTTACCAGCTACATCTATTAAAAGTTGTCACAGTGATATCATTAATATTCCATTGAAATGGTTACTTGCATTGTGGAGTCTTTTGTTAAGACATGTAGCTAGCTAACGAAACAATGAACTATATTCCCAACTCATGACGTTACTATCCTGCATGAATCTGCAGGTAGCTAACAAACCAGCTAGCGAACATTAGGCTATTTGACCAAGAAGGTGAGTGATGAACTGCTGCATCAGATGACCTGTCCTCCATAATCACCCATTTGAGATGGTTTGGAATGAGTTGAACCGCTGAGTGACGGAAAAGCAGCTAACAAGCGCTCAGCATATTTAGGAACTCCTTTAAGACTGTTGGAAAAGCATGGAAAAGCACGTTTGTTGAGAGAATGCCAAGAGTGTGCAAAGCTGTCATCATGGCAAAGGGTGGCTGCTTTGAAGAATCTCAAATATAAAATATTTTACATCACCAGGTCATTGTGGATTACTGAAGTATAATATCTCTTATAACATATCGTGATAACATTGAATAGATAGATGCATGTGCACCCATATGTGCGTGTGTAGCATATGACAACAGCAGGATCATATCAAGGATAGCATCACAAATACATTTAAAAAATACCACTTGAAGCTTGATGATGAGTTGATCATTTGAATCAGCTGTGCAGTGCTAAGGCAAAAAACAGAAATTAGTCCCCAGGACCAGGATTGAGAACCACTGCTCATCATTGGTATCTCTTCATCTGTAGACATGCTTTCACAGCTCTCTGTATCTTAGGACATCACAAGAAACAGACTTCATGACGCTCAAATTAGACAGCACTGAATATGATATTACTATTATCTCAGTCCTCACTTTGATTCCAACCTCTCTTTTAAGAAAACGGTGAAAAAAGTAACTCAAATAACCAAATTCAACCTAGCTCATTTCCAATTTATACAAAATTGTTTGACTACAGAGGTAGCAAAACTGTACTTCAATGCTATGATACTCCCCCGCTTAAAATACTGTTTGACTAGTTGGGCCCAAGCTTGCTGTACAATATTAAAACCCATTCAATGTCTACAAATAGGCTCTCAAATTGATTGAAAGAAAACCCAAGAGCCACCATCATTGTTACATCCTCAGCAAGTATGAGCTCCTGAGTTGGGAAAATCCTGTGCACTACACAGACGCATGTCTTGTATTCAAGATCCTAAATGGCCTGGCTCCCCATCCACTTAGTACTTTTGTTGCACAGAAAACCAAAACCCATGGCAGCAGATCCACAAGATCTGCCATGAGAGGTGACTGCCTTAAGGGGAAGCACCTTTAGTCAATCTGCTTTCTCTGTGAGAGCTTCCCATGTCTGGAACACATGGCCATCAGACACACAACTGCACCACCTATCACGCCTTCACAAAAAAACATGGCTAAATGACAATCAGACTTGTGAACATAATTCGTATCTGTGTATGTCTGCATTCCATGTTATCTGTTCTCTGTAGCTTGTGAGGTGTGGAAACACTTTGTTGCTTTTATGTATTTTGTTTTGATGCTTTTTGTGCTATTGCTCTGTCTGCGTGCTATGTGTTGCTTGTCCTATGTTGCTCTGCATGTGCTCACTGCTCATTGTTTGTGTGTATTGTTATTGTAATTGTTTTTAATAACCTACCCTGGGACTTCGTGTCACACCCTGATCTGTTTCACCTGTCTTGTGATCTTCTCCAGGTGTCACTTATTATCCCTGGTGTATATATCCCTGTGTTTCCTGTCTCTCTGTGCCAGTTTGTCTTGTATGTTTTTCAAGTCATCCAGCGGTTTTCCTGTACTCCTGCTTCTGTTCCTTTTTGCTAGTCCTCCTGGTTTTTGACCCTTGCCTGTTTACTGGACTCCGTACCCGCCTGCCTTACCATTCAGCCTGCCCTGACCTCGAGCCTGCCTGCCACTCTGTACCTCCTGGACTCTGAACTGGTTTTGACCTTTTGCCTGTCCACGACCATTCTCTTGCCTACCTCTTTTGGATTGCTAAATAAATATCAAGACTCAAACCATCTGCCTCCCGTGTCCGCATCTGGGTCTCACCTTGTGCCCTTATACTGCAGTTGCAAATTAGGCTAAAACAGGCACCTGTAAAACTAAATTAAATAAACTCAAACTCAAAATAATACCATTTAAAGTCCCAACTGAGAGGAACGGGGAGAGTAGTAGGAGGAAGGAAGATCAGGTCAAGCCAAAGGTGATTTAAAACTGACCAAACACACTAAGACAGTCATGAAGAGAGCATGACAAATCCTATTTCCCCTCAGGAGACTTGACAAAAAGATTTGGCATGGATCCTTAGATCCTCAAAAAGTTCTACAGCTGCACCATCGAGAGCATGGTTACATCACCGCCTGGTATGGCAACTGTTCGGCCTCCAATCGCAAGGCGATACAGAGGGTAGTGCGTACGGCCCAGTGCATCACTGGGACCAAGCTTCCTGCCTCTATACCAGGCGGTCAGGACCTCTATACCAGGCGGTGTTAAGTAGGGGAGTATCTTAGCATTAAAGTACAGTTTTGCTACCTCTGTAGTCAAACAATTTCATATGAATAGGAAATTAGCTGGGTTGAATTTGGTTATTTGAGTTACCTTTTTCACCTGCTTTATAGAGAGGTTTGAATCATGTATAGTACTTAAAATGAGATACCACCTGGAGCTTCTACCCTGACACATAGACGTCTGGCTCAATAGCATTAGTTGCCCTCTTTGCGAAGAACATGAGCAGTGAGTTACTGTAGTGAGTTATTGTGCAGCTTGTTTGCTCTTTGCATGCACACATACTGTATCACTATCATCTGTATACATTTGAACTTCAGACCAAGTACAGACAGAAGGCATGTCATTAATGTACAAGCTGAACAAGATGGGTCCCAGTATTGACCCTTGGGGCACGCCCACATCATAACTGAGAGTGGGTGACCGCTCATTGCTCACTCTGACGCACTGGGTTCTGCCTTCAAGGTATTATTTCATCCTTCTCAAGGCATCGGGGCACAAATGTGAATTTGGACAGTTTTGTGATGAGAACCTCAGGGTTAGCAGTATCAAAAGCTTTCCTTAGGTCTGGAAATTCAGCCCCAACAACGCCCCTTTGTCCATCTTGGACTTCACATTTTTCCAGAAGAAAGCAGTTGGCCATTTCTGTAGAGTGTTTTGCTCTGAAGCCAAATTACATGGAGTGTAATGTGAAGGGGCTGTTGTTGAGGTGGGCAATCAGTTGCTCTGCTATACACTTTTCAGCAACCTTCGACACCACAGGTAGTATATTAATTGGCCTGTAGTTACTCATGTCAGCAGAGTCACCTGATTTAAAGATGGTCATTATTATGGCCGACTTCCAGACCCTTGGAAACACACCCTGACCAATAGATTTGTTGGTGACCTTAGTAATAGGGCCAATGACTCTTTGTTGTTTTGAAGAAAGGTAGAGTCCAGCCCATACACATCTTTGGCTTTAGACTTCTTAATGAGCTAATCACCTTGTTCACCTCTGACTTAGAAACCTCCCTTATGATGAAGACAGTATGAGTGTGTCATGACTCGACTTCATCAATCTGAAGACTGTTATTTATCTATTTAACTATGTTTAATTGTTACCCGATTAAATTAATCATGTAACAATTAACTCATTTGTATCTGGGGCACCACGAGAGCGGTTCTGTAAAGAGTTACTTTCTCAGAATGAAACGCTAAAAGGTCTTTACCTATCACATCAATGAACAGTCAACTTAACCTCATATCATATTATCATTGTGAACAGTCGTAACCTCCTTGCATCTGCAAAAACCAGAGCCTTACTTATTGTTCAGTACTACACAAATTGGTTTAATTATTTATTTACTAGCTAATTGAATGGGAACACAGGATAAACATTGTTAGCCCCCGAAGACTAGGGTTAAGTTGAAGAGGATTTGGGGGAAACTCAAGTAATACTCATCTGAAGTACATAGCTGTTAAGTCAGCTATGTACTTCTGTAGTCGATGTGCTCATAAGGGACGTTCATATTTTGGGCTACTAATTTGTTAATTTGGTAGTAGCATTATGGTGTCGACTAAGGATTTTGTCCATGCTCCTGAAGAGTTGTTTATGTAGTTTATGAAGGAACAGTTTTTGAAGTTGCATGAATATTATCATGTTGAGATTAGTGACAAATGAGGTGAGGTTAATTCTGTCAGTTAATTTGCTCTCAGCTGCTATTTTGAAGTCAGAATTTAGTGAACCTAGTCCAGCTGTATTGGCTGTACCAATTGTCTAGTGCATTTGAGCAGAAAAGGAGTTACTTTTATTGCAGATAAATCATGACTAAGATCTGGAAAGGTTGAAATAGCAAAAATAACTTGATTTGGAAGCAGGATACAGAAGAAGTTAAAGTGCGGGTGCAACATCAGCGGTTAGAACTTGTCAGAGAAGGCAAGCCTTCAGGTGAATTTTCATTTGAGAATGTCAACTCAAGCTACCCAATGAGATGCTCTTCCCTTGGTCATTCTCTGCCTTTTGATGTTGCTGGTAATCTCTGGTTGTTGCCTAAATTTACTGAAGAGGATCCTGATCTATTTACATTATTTGAACGTGTAGCAGACTCCCGGGCTTGACCTGATGCAGACCGTGCTTTGATGCTACAGTGTTTTGACCGGTAAAACTCAGGATGTTAACTCATCTCTTAGCTCTACATGTAGTGGTGATTACGTAAAGGTTAAAGCTGCTGTCCTGCATGTTTACGAGTTGGTCCCTGAAGCGTATTGACAGTGTTTCAGAACGTTGAAGAAAGGTGAAAAACAGTCCCATGTTGAGTTCACGGGATTTGTTAACTCAATTACTACTGCGTCAGTAGTCGCTAGTTTTGAAGATTTGTGCAACCTGGTTGTCCTCAAACAATATTAAAGAATCTGACCCTGATCATCTTGCTACCTATATAAATGAACTAATTACAGATTGCCTCTGAAGCTGCTGTTTTGGCAGATGAGTACGTACTGACCCACAACGGCAGTTTTCGAGTGTCCCGTGTGCAAGATTGGGGGCAGAGGATCAGTTCAAGTGGATTTCGTTCAGCAAATTCCTTTGGTTCTGGTAACGACACATTTCCATCTAGATCCGAACGTGGTTCATGTGAACAGAATGATGTAAGTAAAATCTGTAATTACTGTCAAGGTAAAGGCCACTGGAAGAACGAATGTCTTGTCCTTGGTAAAGCAGATTGGCCAGCACAAATGTAAAACCTGTTGCGTTAGCTGGGCCTGTTCCTCATGTAATCCTTTTGTGCAAGGTCAAGACTTGTCCAAACCTTTTAGTAAGGATTATTTGCCTTTTGTCAGAGGGTTATGTTTCCCTATTGGGAAGTGATGTGCAAGTGCCAATAAAGATTCTGTGAGACACTGGTGCCTCTGAACTGTTTGTTTTGGCGTCAGTTCTGCCTTTTTCTCTGGAGACACATATAGAAACCAGTGTTCTGATTCTAAGGACAGGTTTTAACACATTGTCTGTACCCTTGCACAAAGTCAAACTTATATCTGACCTAGTGCAAGGTGAGGTTTCCCTTGGAGTGCGTCCCTTTCTGCCCGTTGACGGTGTCAATGTGATTTTGGGTAACAACTTAGCCGGTAATCGTGTCTGGGATGATGCATATGTAACCGATGTGAAGTGGCTAGCTAGTTAGCGGTGGTGCGCGCTAATAGTGTTTCAGTCGGTGACGTCACTCGCTCTGAGATCTTGAAGTAGTGTTTCCCCTTGCAAGGGCCGCGGCTTTTGTGGAGCGATGGGTAATGATGCTTTGTGGGTGACTGTTGTCTGTGTGCAGAGGGCCCCTGGTTCGAGCCCGGCGAGGGGACGGACTAATGTTATACTGTTACACATCTCCTCTGGTGGTTTCTCATGCCCCATCCCATGTAGGGATTATCGATGAAAACGTACAGAGATTCTCTGAGGTATTCTCTGCATGTAATGTGACTCATGCTATGAGCCGTGCTGACACTACGGTCATAACGGAACTTACACAACACATAGCCGAACAGTTTGATAATCCATTAAATTATTTATGTTTGCCTATGTCCTGTAGTGATCTTGTCATGGATCACTCTTTATTTTTACAGTTTTTTGTACCTCAGTTTGTCTACTTGCACATCTATCACTCCAGTGTTACTGCTAAATTGAAATTATTTTGCCACTACGACCTAATTATTGCCTTACCTCCCTAATCTTACTACATTTGCACACACTGTCCATAATTTGCAAATAAATTCATAAAAAACCCTACAATGTGATTTTCTGGAAAAAAACATTTCATTTTGTCTGTCATAGTTGAAGTGTACCTATGATGAAAATTACAGGCCTCTCTCATCTTTTTAAGTGGGAGAACTTGCACAATTGGTGGCTGACTAAATACTTTTTTGCGCCGCTGTATATGGACAGAATGAATTGAACAAAAGGACCAATTGTGATGTTTATGGGACATATTGGAGTGCCAACAAAAGAAGCTCGTCAAAGGTAAGGCGTGTTTTATATTTTATTTCAGCGTTTTGTGTACCGCCTGCAGGGTTGAAATATGCTACCCTCTTTGTTTACTGTTGTGCTATCATCAGATAATAGCTTCTTATCTGATGGGCAAAAGCCTTTTTAAAATCTGACATGTTGGCTGGATTCACAACGAGTGTAGCTTTAATTGAGTATCTTACATGTGTGATTTAATGAAAGTTCGATTTTTATGTCATTTAAAAAAATTTGCCGCTCTGTATTTGACCTGGCTTTTGCCCAAGTGGGACGCAACCGTCCCCTATACCATAAGAAGTTAACCTTACTTTCCTGCACACCATGCTTTGCTCAAATCGCAGGATTATACGCTGGTGTTTGTTCCTGCAGGTGTTCCATTTGGATGTATGACATGTAAAAGGTGTGGATAATGTGGTGGCTGATACGCTGTCCCGTGCACCGATTTAGTCATCTTCAGACACCTGTGCAGGGTTTATTTTGTCCTTCCTGTTGCTCTGCTTTCCTGTCGCTTGGTCTCTATTTTTCTTAGCGTTGCTTCCAGGTACCGTGGTTGCGGAGGTTGGATAGGGTCAGGTGATTTGATTGGCTTGGCGTCATGGTCCTCTGGTGAGCCTCTTACCTTTATGGTTGGTATTGTCACGCCTTGGTCTTAGTATTTTGTGTTTTCTTTAGTTGTTTGTTCAGGCCAGGGTGTGACATGGGGTTATTGTATTGTCTTATTGGGGTTTTTGTAGGCATTGGGATTGTTGTTGATTAGGGGTGTGTCTAGTATAGGCTTGGCTGCCTGAGGCGGTTCTCAATCTGAGTCAGGTGATTCTCGTTGTCTCGGATTGGGAACCGTATTTAGGTAGTCTGAGTTTCACCAGTGTTTCACCAGTGTTTTTCACCAGTGTTCTGATTCTAAGGACAGGTTTTAACACATTGTCTGTACCCTTGCACAAAGTCAAACTTATATCTGACCTAGTGCAAGGTGAGGTTTCCCTTGGAGTGCGTCCCTTTCTGCCCGTTGACGGTGTCAATGTGATTTTGGGTAACAACTTAGCCGGTAATCGTGTCTGGGATGATGCATATGTAACCGATGTGAAGTGGCTAGCTAGTTAGCGGTGGTGCGCGCTAATAGTGTTTCAGTCGGTGACGTCACTCGCTCTGAGATCTTGAAGTAGTGTTTCCCCTTGCAAGGGCCGCGGCTTTTGTGGAGCGATGGGTAATGATGCTTTGTGGGTGACTGTTGTCTGTGTGCAGAGGGCCCCTGGTTCGAGCCCGGCGAGGGGACGGACTAATGTTATACTGTTACACATCTCCTCTGGTGGTTTCTCATGCCCCATCCCATGTAGGGATTATCGATGAAAACGTACAGAGATTCTCTGAGGTATTCTCTGCATGTAATGTGACTCATGCTATGAGCCGTGCTGACACTACGGTCATAACGGAACTTACACAACACATAGCCGAACAGTTTGATAATCCATTAAATTATTTATGTTTGCCTATGTCCTGTAGTGATCTTGTCATGGATCACTCTTTATTTTTACAGTTTTTTGTACCTCAGTTTGTCTACTTGCACATCTATCACTCCAGTGTTACTGCTAAATTGAAATTATTTTGCCACTACGACCTAATTATTGCCTTACCTCCCTAATCTTACTACATTTGCACACACTGTCCATAATTTGCAAATAAATTCATAAAAAACCCTACAATGTGATTTTCTGGAAAAAAACATTTCATTTTGTCTGTCATAGTTGAAGTGTACCTATGATGAAAATTACAGGCCTCTCTCATCTTTTTAAGTGGGAGAACTTGCACAATTGGTGGCTGACTAAATACTTTTTTGCGCCGCTGTATATGGACAGAATGAATTGAACAAAAGGACCAATTGTGATGTTTATGGGACATATTGGAGTGCCAACAAAAGAAGCTCGTCAAAGGTAAGGCGTGTTTTATATTTTATTTCTGCGTTTTGTGTACCGCCTGCAGGGTTGAAATATGCTACCCTCTTTGTTTACTGTTGTGCTATCATCAGATAATAGCTTCTTATCTGATGGGCAAAAGCCTTTTTAAAATCTGACATGTTGGCTGGATTCACAACGAGTGTAGCTTTAATTGAGTATCTTACATGTGTGATTTAATGAAAGTTCGATTTTTATGTCATTTAAAAAAATTTGCCGCTCTGTATTTGACCTGGCTTTTGCCCAAGTGGGACGCAACCGTCCCCTATACCATAAGAAGTTAACCTTACTTTCCTGCACACCATGCTTTGCTCAAATCGCAGGATTATACGCTGGTGTTTGTTCCTGCAGGTGTTCCATTTGGATGTATGACATGTAAAAGGTGTGGATAA
The DNA here is from genome assembly GCF_002021735.2 of Oncorhynchus kisutch. Taxonomy (NCBI): domain Eukaryota; kingdom Metazoa; phylum Chordata; class Actinopteri; order Salmoniformes; family Salmonidae; genus Oncorhynchus; species Oncorhynchus kisutch. The sequence goes on along the minus strand of NC_034184.2, from coordinate 63,022,042 downwards.
TGTGGTGGCTGATACGCTGTCCCGTGCACCGATTTAGTCATCTTCAGACACCTGTGCAGGGTTTATTTTGTCCTTCCTGTTGCTCTGCTTTCCTGTCGCTTGGTCTCTATTTTTCTTAGCGTTGCTTCCAGGTACCGTGGTTGCGGAGGTTGGATAGGGTCAGGTGATTTGATTGGCTTGGCGTCATGGTCCTCTGGTGAGCCTCTTACCTTTATGGTTGGTATTGTCACGCCTTGGTCTTAGTATTTTGTGTTTTCTTTAGTTGTTTGTTCAGGCCAGGGTGTGACATGGGGTTATTGTATTGTCTTATTGGGGTTTTTGTAGGCATTGGGATTGTGGTTGATTAGGGGTGTGTCTAGTATAGGCTTGGCTGCCTGAGGCGGTTCTCAATCTGAGTCAGGTGATTCTCGTTGTCTCGTATTGGGAACCGTATTTAGGTAGCCCGAGTTTCACTTTGTATTTCGTGGGTGATTGTTCCTGTCTCTGTGTAGTTTCACCAGATAGGCTGTAATTAGGTTTCACGTTCCGTTTGTTGTTTTGTATTTATTTCATGTATCGTTCCATTGTTTTGTATTTATTTCATGTATCGTTCCGTTTTTCTTCATTAAAGATCATGATTAACCACCACGCTGCATTTCGGACTCTCTTTCTACAAACGAAGAACACCGTTACAGAATCACCCACCACACACGGACCGAGTGGCGTGGTTACAGGCAGCGACAACAGGAGCGAAAGGAGGTACTTACGAGACGCTGTTATGAGGACGTTATGGACAGCAGAAGCATGGAGTATACGACGTGGGATGAAATAGACAGGTGGGCGACTGACCCAGAGAGAGTGCCTGAGCCCGCCTGGGATTCGCTAGAGCAGTGCGAAGAGGGCTATAGGCGAATGGAGTTGGAGAAACAGACACGGCGGCGCAGAGCGAAACCCGAGAGTCACCCCAAAAAATGTATTGGGGGGGGGGGCTCAGAGGGAGAGTGGCTGAGTCAGGAGATAGACCTGAGCCAACTCTCCCTGTTTATCGTGAGGAGCCAAGGAGGAGACCAGAACCAGAGCCGGTGTTGGAGGTGAGCGAAACAGAGACTGTGAAGGAGTTAATGGGGAAATTGGAGGAGAGAGAAATTAGGGAGTTGCTGTGTTGGTGCTTTTTGCATGGAATTCGCCCGACGGAACGTGTCGGGGATTTGATGGCACCTGGGTTAGCGCTCCATACTCGTCCTGAGGTGCGTGTTAGTCGGCTGGTGAGGTTGGTGCCAGCCTCACGCACCAGGCCTCCTGTGCACATCCCTAGCCTTGCACGTCCTGTGCCAACACTGCTCTCAAGATCTCCAGTACGCCTTCACGGTCTAGCCCATCCTGTGCCACCTCCACACTCCAGTCCTCCGGTAGCAGCTCCCCGCACCAGGCTTCCTGTGCGTGTCCTCGATCCAGTACCACCAGTTCCAGCACCACGCACCAGGCCTTCAGTGCGCCTCGCCTGTTCAGCGCAGCCAGAGCTTTTCTCCTCTCCTGCGCTGCCGGAGCCTCCCGCCTGTTCAGCGCAGCCAGCGCTTTCCTCCTCTCCTGCGCTGCTGGAGTCTCCCGCCTGTTTAGCGCAGCCAGAGCCTTTCTCCTCTACAGCGCTGCCGGAGCCTCCCGCCTGTTCAGCGCAGCCAGAGCCTTTCTCCTCTCCTGCGCTGCCGGATTCTCCCGCCTGTTCAGTGCAGCCAGAGCTGCCAGCCTGCATGGAGAAGCCAGAGCTGCCAGTCTGCATGAAGCAGCCAGTCTGCATGGAGCAGCCAGAGCTGTCAGTCTACATGGAGCAGCCAGAGCTGCCAGTCTGCATGAAGCAGCCAGAGCTGTCAGTCTGCATGGAGCAGCCAGAGCTGCCAGTCTGCATGGAGCTGCCAGTCTGCAAGGAGCAGCCAGAGCTGTCAGTCTGCATGGAGCAGCCAGAGCTGCCAGTCTGCATGGAGCTGTCAGTCTGCATGGAGCAGCCAGAGCTGTCAGTCTGCATGGAGCAGCCAGAGCTGCCAGTCTGCATGAAGCAGCCAGTCTGCATGGAGCAGCCAGAGATGCCAGTCTGCATGAAGCAGCCAGTCTGCATGGAGCAGCCAGAGCTGCCAGTCTGCATGAAGCAGCCAGAGATGTCAGTCTGCATGGAGCAGCCAGAGCTGTCAGTCTGCATGGAGCAGCCAGAGCTGCCAGTCTGCATGGAGCTGTCAGTCTGCAAGGAGCAGCCAGAGCTGTCAGTCTACATGAAGCAGCCAGAGATGTCAGTCTGCAAGGAGCTGTCAGTCTGCAAGGAGTTGTCAGTCTGCAAGGAGTTGCCAGTCTGCAAGGAGATGTCAGTCTGCAAGGAGCTGTCAGTCTGCAAGGAGCCGCCAGTCTGCCCAGCGCCGCCAGTGCCGCCAGTCTGCCCAGTGTCGCCAGTCTGCCCAGCGTCGCCAGTCTGCCCAGCGCCGCCAGTCTGCCCAGCGCCGCCAGTCTGCCCAGCGTCGCCAGTCTGTCAGGATCAGTTAGATCCACCAGTCAGCCAGGATCCACCAGTCTGACAGAATCCGCCAGAAGTGCCAGTCAGCCAGGATCCGCCAGAAGTGCCTGTCGGCCAGGATCTGCCAGTAGTGCCAGTCGGCCAGGATCTGCCAGTCGGACAGGATCTGCCAGTCGGACAGGATCTGCCAGTCGGCCAGGATCCGCCAGTCAGCCAGGATCTGCCAGTCAGCCAGGATTCGCCAGTCTGCCAGGATCCACCAGTCTTCCAGGATCCGCCAGAAGTGCCAGTCAGCCAGGATCCGCCAGAAGTGCCAGTCGGCCAGGATCTGCCAGTAGTGCCAGTCGGCCAGGATCTGCCAGTCGGCCAGGATCTGCCAGTCGGCCAGGATCCGCCAGTCAGCCAGACGCTTCCAGATCTGCCAGTCAGCCAGACTCTTCCAGATCTGCCAGTCAACCAGACTCTTCCAGATCTGCCAGTCAGCCAGACTCTTCCAGATCCGCCAGTCAACAAGACTCTTCCAGATCTGCCAGTCAACCAGACTCTTCCAGATCTGCCAGTCAACCAGACTCTTCCAGATCTGCCAGTCAACCAGACTCTTCCAGATCTGCCAGTCAACCAGACTCTTCCAGATCTGCCAGTCAGCCAGGATCTTCCAGATCTGCCAGTCAGCCAGGATCTGCCAGTCAGCCAGGATCTGCCAGTCAGTCAGGATCTGCTGAAACCACCAGCCAGCCAGGATTTGGTAGATCTATCTACCTGCCTGAGCTTCCTCTCACTCCTGAGCTTCCTCTCACTCCTGAGCTTCCTCTCACTCCTGAGCTTCCTCTCACTCCTGAGCTTCCTCTCACTCCTGAGCTTTCTCTCAGTCCCGAGCTGCCCCTCAGTCCCGAGCTGCCCCTCAGTCCCGAGCTGCCCCTCAGTCCCGAGCTGCCCCTCAGTCCCGAACTGCCCCTCAGTCCCGAGCTGCCCCTCAGTCCCGAGCTGCCCCTCAGTCCCGAGCTGTCCCTCAGTCCCGAGATGCCCCTCAGTCACGAGCTGCTCCTCAGTTCTGTGGGGTTCTGGGTGAGGACTATTAGGCCATGGTCGGCGGCGAGGGTGGATTATCCCAGGACGCGAAGGGGAGGAACTAGGACATTAATGAAGTGGGGTCCACGTCCCGAGCCGGAGCCGCCACCATGGACAGACGCCCACCCGGACCCTCCCTATGGTTTTGAGGTGCGTCCGGGAGTCCGCACCTTAGGGGGGGGGTTCTGTCATGCCTTGGTCTTAGTTGTTCTTTAGTTGTTTGTTCAGGCCAGGGTGTGACATAGGGTTATTGTATTGTCTTATTGTTTTTTTTGTAGGCATTGGGATTGTGGTTGATTAGGGGTGTGTCTAGTATAGGCTTGGCTGCCTGAGGCATTCTCAATCGGAGTCAGGTGATTCTCGTTGTCTCGGATTGGGAACCGTATTTAGGTAGCCTGAGTTTCACTTTGTATTTCGTGGGTGATTGTTCCTGTCTCTGTGTAGTTTCACCAGATAGGCTGTAATTAGGTTTCACGTTCCGTTTGTTGTTTTGTATTTATCAGTTATTTCATGTATCGTTCCGTTTTTCTTCATTAAAGATCATGATTAACCACCACGCTGCATTTCGGTCCGACTCTCTTTCTACAAACGAAGAACGCCGTTACAGGTATAGTATTTTGTCTGAACCTTTATGGTTTTTGATCAGTTTTTGTGTGGTTGTGGGTTTTGTTTTCAGGTCCTTGTTAGTCCCCGATTTTATTGGTAGGGGGTGTTACACCCGCCTCACTCTCCCTGACTATTCTCTGTGTTTGTGCTTTTATTTGCCGATTGGGGACAGGTGGAACTGATTATGTCGTTAAGGTGACAAGTTGCACCTGGGTTTGGGATCAACTAGGAGATAAAAGTTCCTGGTGCCCAGTCCTGGCTCTCTCCACAAGCACCATTTTGTGATCTGCTTGATTATGTTTTTGAATAGGTGCACATTTCAACACTTACACGCATTTCACCTTAATCCTTGCGTCTCCATTACACCACTCACATGCCTACTTTCACACTTCACAGGTTAGTTTTCCTTTTTAGTTTTATAGTTCATATTTTTGTAACTCCTTAACTGCCAATGTGTGGACTCCCTTGTCACCATTTAAGAGACAGGTTGTGACAACATACACTCTGCACCGGTAATTGACTGGAGACGTAATATGCTGAAAACAGGTCCGTAGCGGAATGACATTGATGCTTGTTAAAACCTCTTAGGGCAAGGTGAGACGTCTGCGTCTCACATAGCCAACAGGAAATGGAAATGCGCAACGCCAACTGCTAATAGTACTCGCTAAAACTCAAACTTTCATTAAAACACACATGCAGGGTACTCAATTAAAGCTACACTCGTTGTGAATCTAGCCAACATGTCAGATTTTTAAAATGCTTTTCGGCGAAAGCATTAGAAGCTATTATCTGATAGCATGCAACCCCCCGAAATACCTGTAGGGAACGTAAACAAAAGAATTAGCGTAGCCGGCGCTACACAAAACGCAGAAATAAAATATTAAACATTCATTACCTTTGACGAGCTTCTTTGTTGGCACTCCTATATGTCCCATAAACATCACAATTGGGTCTTTTTTTCGATTAAATCCGTCCATGTATACCCAAAATGTCCATTTATGAAGCCCGTCTGATCCAGGAAAAAGCAGCTTTACAAAACGCAACGTAATTTTTTTTTTATTAAAAAAGTTGCCGATAAACTTTGACAAAACACTTCAAACTACCTTTGTAAACCAACTTTAGGTATTAGTAAACGTTAATAATCGATCAAATTGATCACAGGGCGATCTGTATTCAATAGCAGCAATTCTTGAAATGATGCTCCATTTTCTCTCTCTCAAAACCTCCAGCTGTATACTCGATAACAGGAAGTGCCTATTTCTCATCTCACCAAGGATTAACTTCAAACCAATTGACAGTACTGGCGACATCGTGTGGAAGCTGTAGGCATTGTAAACTGGTCGCTATCTATTTTCCCTTGCCATAGACAATACAGGCAACTGGCGGAAGGATATTTTTTATTTTTTTGGTGAACACTTCAGAGTGTTTTCTATCCACACATACTAATCATATGCAGGTACTATATTCCTGGCATGAGTAGCAGGACGTTGAAATTTTGCGCGATTTTTAACAAAACGTTGAAAAAAAAGACCCGATCTTTAAGAGGATTTATTAAATCTCTCTGGGATATGTGGGACGCTAGCGTAATACAGTAATAACCAACAAGTAATCTAGCTAACAATTCCAAAACTACTACCTTATAGACACACGTGTAAGGGGATAAAGAATATGTACATAAAGATATATGAATGAGTGATGGTACAGAGCGGCATAGGCAAGATACAGTAGATGGTATTGAGTACAGTATATACATATGAGATGAGTATGTAAACAAAGTGGCATAGTTAAAGTGGCTAGTGATACATGTATTACATAAAGATGCAGTAGATGATATAGAGTACAGTATATACGTATACATATGAGATGAATAATGTAGGGTATGTAAACATTATATTAGGTAGCATTGTTTAAAGTGGCTAGTGATATATTTTACATAATTTCCCATCAATTCCCATTATTAAAGTGGCTGGAGTTGAGTCAGTGTGTTGGCAGCAGCCACTCAATGTTAGTGGTGGCTGTTAAACAGTCTCTCGGTCCCAGCTTTGATGCACCTGTACTGACCTCGCCTTCTGGATGATAGTGGGGTGAACAGGCAGTGGCTCGGGTGATTCTTGTCCTTGATGATCTTTATGGCCTTCCTGTGACATCGGGTGGTGTAGGTGTCCTGGAGGGCAGGTAGTTTGCCCCCGGTGATGCGTTGTGCAGACCTCACTACCCTCTGGAGAGCCTTACGGTTGTGGGCGGAGCAGTTGCCGTACCAGGCGGTGATACAGCCCGACAGGATGCTCTCGATTGTGCATCTGTAGAAGTTTGTGAGTGCTTTTGGTGACAAGCCAAATTTCTTCAGCCTCCTGAGGTTGAAGAGGCGCTGCTGCGCCTTCTTCACGATGCTGTCTGTGTGGGTGGACCAATTCAGTTTGTCTGTGATGTGGACGCGGAGGAACTTAAAACTTACTACCCTCTCCACTACTGTTCCATCGATGTGGATAGGGGGGTGTTCCCTCTGCTGTTTCCTGAAGTCCACAATCATCTCCTTAGTTTTGTTGACGTTGAGTGTGAGGTTATTTTCCTGACACCACACTCCGAGGGCCCTCACCTCCTCCCTGTAGGCCGTCTCGTCGTTGTTGGTAATCAAGCCTACCACTGTTGTCTCGTCCGCAAACTTGGTGATTGAGTTGGAGGCGTGCGTGGCCACGCAGTTGTGGGTGAACAGGGAGTACAGGAGAGGGCTCAGAACGCACCCTTGTGGGGCCCCAGTGTTGAGGATCAGCGGGGCGGAGATGTTGTTGCCTACCCTCACCACCTGGGGGCGGCCCGTCAGGAAGTCCAGTACCCAGTTGCACAGGGCGGGGTCAAGACCCAGGGTCTCGAGCTTGATGATGAGCTTGGAGGGTACTATGGTGTTGAATGCCGAGCTGTAGTCGATGAACAGCATTCTCACATAGGTATTCCTCTTGTCCAGATGGGTTAGGGCAGTGTGCAGTGTGGTTGAGATTGCATCGTCTGTGGACCTATTTGGGCGGTAAGCAAATTGGAGTGGGTCTAGGGTGTCAGGTAGGGTGGAGGTGAAATGGTCCTTGACTAGTCTCTCAAAGCACTTCATGATGACGGAAGTGAGTGCTACGGGACGGTAGACATTTAGGTCAGTTACCTTAGCTTTCTTGGGAACAGGAACAATGGTTGCCCTCTTGAAGCATGTGGGAACAACAGACTGGGATAGGGATTGATTGAATATGTCCGTAAACACACCATCCAGCTGGTCTGTGCATGCTCGGCTGGGGATGCCGTCTGGGCCTGCAGCCTTGCGAGGGTTGACACGTTTAAATGTTTTCCTCACGTCGGCTGCAGTGAAGGAGAGTCCGCATGTTTTGGTTGCGGGCCGTGTCAATGGCACTGTATTGGCCTCAAAGCGGGCAAAAAAAGTTATTTAGTCTGCCTGGGAGCAAGACATCCTGGTCCGTGACGGGGCTGGTTTTCTTTTTGTAATCCGTGATTGACTGTAGACCCTGCCACATACCTCTTGTGTCTGAGCCGTTGAATTGAGATTCTACTTTGTCTCTATACTGACGCTTAGCTTGTTTGATTGCCTTGCGGAGGGAATAGCTACACTGTTTGTATTCGGTCATGTTTCCCGTCACCTTGCCCTGATTAAAAGCAGTGGTTCGCGCCTTCAGTTTCTCGCGAATGCTGCCATCAATCCACGGTTTCTGGTTTGGGAATATTTTAATCGTTGCTATGGGAATGACATCAGCTTCATGTTTTTCTGGTCTGTTTTTTTAACCCATTATTTATACAGATTGCTTGAAAGGGGCGGTTCTGGCCGGTTAGCTCACTGACCTCACTTTGGGGTGGGGACTACTCACTGTGCAACGTTTATGGAAAATAATTCTCTTATCTTCTCATCACATCCTTCTTTTAACAAAAACACATTTTTCATATTACATGCACAATGCATAGTATTGAAACGTTGTATATGTAGTAGGTATACTTTCCAAGTTACAGTATTTCCTTTAACATTTTTAATGACATCACAAAATAACATTAGCGTTCTATAGAACCCCTCTGACCATTCCCCACATTCTATGTTAGAAATATTGTTCCAGAATTTGCTTTCGAACGTGTCAGTTTCAGCTTTTTTTCCTTCTTTTTAACTAGGCAAGCCTCTTGGATATAGGGGGCGCTATTTTAATTTTTGGATGAAAAACGTTCCCGTTTTAAACAAGATATTTTGTCACGAAAAGATGCTTGACTATGCATATAATTGACAGATTTGGAAAGAAAACACTCTGACGTTTCCAAAATGCTAAGATATTGTCTGTGAGTGCCACAGAACTGATGTTACAGGCGAAACCAAGATAAAAATCCAATCAGGAAGTGCCGCATTTTTTGAAACCGCCTCATGCCAATGACTCCTTATATGGCTGTGAATGAGCTACGAATGAGCTTACGTTTTCCACGCATTCCCCAAGGTGTCTACAGCATTGTGACGTATTTTTAGGCATTTCCATTGGAGAATGGCTGTAAGGGACCATAAAATAGCGAGTGGTCACATGTTTGTCTCATGGAGAAAATCTTTAGTTTCTTATGAGAAACCAATTGCCTCGACGGATATATTATCGAATACATATGTTAAAAACACCTTGAGGATGGATCCTAAACAACGTTTGCCTTGTTTCTGTCGATATTATGGAGCAAATTTTGAAAAAAAGTTTGGCGTTATAGTTGAAGTATTTTTCGGTCGATTTCTCAGCCAAGCATGATGAACAAACGGAAGCTTTTTCCGCCTACAAAAATATTTTTTGGGGAAAAAAGGAAAATTTTCTATCTAACTGGGAGTCTCCTGAGTGAAAGCAACTGAAGTTCTTCAAAGGTAAATGATTTAATTTGGTTTGCTTTTCTTATTTTTGTGAAAATGTTGCCTGCTGCCAGCAGAGCCTAGCATAGCATTATGCCATGATAAACTTACACAAATGCTTGTCTAGCGTTGGCTGTAACGCATATTTTGAAAATCTGAGATGACAGTGTTGTTAATAACAAAAGGCTAAGCTTGTGTTTGAATATATTTATTTCATTTCATTTGCGATTTTCAAGAATAGGAAAAGTTGCGTTATGGTAATGCGCTTGAGGCTATGATTACACTCCCAGATACGGGATTACTAGTCGCAAGAAGTTATAAGAACCAATTCTTATTTACAATGACGGCCTACCGGGGAACAGTGGGTTAACACTGTGTTGTTCTGGGGCAGAATGACAGATTTACCTTGTCAGATCTGGGATTCGATCCAGCAACCTTTCAGTTACTGGCCCAACGCTCTAACCACTAGTCATGACGCCCCACTAGGCTACTTGTTGAAACAAAGAACTTCCCTTTGAATCTTGAGAGCACAGACCTGAAACTTCTCCCTTGACTTACATCAGGGTGTGAGTTGCTAACCCTCACTGGTTCTTCCTTCCCCTCTATGGTGAGTGGGTTTGATTGAAGTTATTCATTGCAAATCTGATCTCACCAATTTCTATTCTCGTGGACAGTCTTGACAGGTGTCATTCATTGGCGCTGAGCCAAAGAAACCAGTGGAGGTGTTCGGTCAATACCATGAGTCAACAAAGTAAGAATTGAAGGCTGTTGCTATTTCGACTACATTCTGTTACACTGTCATTCACATTGATTTATAGTCTTTTTGCAGTGTTACTATGGTCTTAACCTGTAACTTTTTTAGATTTTTTAGATATCATTTTAATGGTAGGTTTATTTGAACAATGAGAGACAGAATAACAACAAAAGAATCCAGAAAAATGCATGTCAAAAATGTTATAAATTGATTTGCATTTTAATGAGGGAAATAAGTATTTGACCCCTCTGCAAAACATGACTTAGTACTTGGTGGCAAACCCTTCTTGGCAGTCACAGACGTCAGACGTTTCTTGTAGTTGGCCACCAGGTTTGCACACATCTCAGGATGTATTTTGTCCCACTCCTCTCTGCAGATCTTCTAATTTATGGATAAAAAAACGTGCCCGTTTTAAGCGCAATATTTTGTCACGAAAAGATGCTCAACTATGCATATAATTGGCAGCTTTGGAAAGAAAACACTCTAAGGTTTCCAAAACTGCAAAGATATTATCTGTGAGTGCCACAGAACTCATGCTATAGGCGAAACCAAGATGATACTTCAACCAGGAAATGGGCAGAATTTTCGAAGCTCTGTTTTCTATTGTCTCCTTATATGGCTGTGAATGCGCCGGGAATGAGCCTGCCCTTCCTATCATTTCTCAAAGGTGTCTGCAGCATTGTGACGTATTTGTAGGCATATCATTGGAAGATTGGCCATAAGAGACTACATTTTCCAGGGGTCCGCCCGGTGTCCTTTGTCTAAATTGGTGCTTAATCTACAAGCTGCACGCAGTCATCCAGTGATTGAGAGGGAGAGAAGGCTTTCAACGAACGATATATCATGAAGAGATGTGTGAAAAACACCTTGAGGATTGATTCTAAACAACGTTTACCATGTTTCAGTCGATATTATGGAGTTAATTTGGAAAAACGTTTGGCGTTTTGAAGACTGAAATCTCCTTTTTTTTTGGTAGCCAAACGTGACGCACCAAACGGAGCAATTTCTTTCAGGAAAAATGGAGCATTTGCTATCTAACTGTGAGTCTCCTCTATGAAAACATCTGAAGTTCTTCAAAGGTAATGATTTTATTTGAATGAGTTTCTGGTTTTTGTGAAAATGTTGTCTGCTGATGCTAACGCTAAATGCTACGCTAGCCGCGCTAGCTGTTACACAAATGCTTATTTTGCAATGGTTGAGAAGCATATTTTGAAAATCTGAGATGACAGTGTTGTTAACAAAAGGCTAAGCTTGAGAGCTAGCATATTAATTTCATTTCTTTTGCGATTTTCATGAATAGTTAACGTTGTGTTATGCTAATGAGCTGCGGGGATAATTACACTCCTGGATACAGGTTTTTTTCGTAGCTAAACGTGACGCACCAAACGGAGCGATTTCTCCTAAACAAATAATCTTTCAGGAAAAACTGAGCATTTGCTATCTAACTGAGAGTCTCCTCATTGAAAACATCTGAAGTTCTTCAAAGGTAAATTATTTTATTTGAATGATTTTCTGGTTTTTGTGAAAATGTTGCCTGCTAATGCTAATGCTAAATGCTACGCTAGGTGCGCTAGCTGTTACACAAATGCTTGTTTTGCTATGGTTGAGAAGCATATTTTGAAAATCTAAGATGACAGTGTTGTTAACAAAAGGCTAAGCTTGAGAGCTAGCATATTAATTTCATTTCATTTGCGATTTTCATGAATAGTTAACGTTGCGTTATGGTAATGAGCTTGAGGCTGTATTCACGATCCCGGATCCAGGATGGCTCGACGCAAGAAGTTAAGGTTTCGAGGCTGACGTTTGGCAACTCGAACCTTCAGCTCCCTCCACAGATTTTCTATGGGATTAAAAGGTCTGGAGACTGGCTAGGCAACTCCAGGACCTTAATGTGCTTCTTCTTGAGCCACTCCTTTGTTGCCTTGGCCGTGTGTTTTGGGTCTTTGTCATGCTGGAATACCCATCCACGACCCATTTTCAATGCCCTGGCTGAGGGATGGAGGTTCTCACCCAAGATTTGACGGTACATGGCCCTGTCCATCGTCCCTTTGAGGCGGTGAAGAAGTCCTGTCCCCTTATCAGAAAAACACCCCCTAAGCATAATGTTTCTACATCCATGTTTGACGGTGGGGATAGTGTTCTTAGGGTCATAGGCAGCATTCCTCCTCCTCCAAACACGGCGAGTTGAGTTGATGCCAAAGTGCTCCATTTTGGTCTCATCTGACCACAACACTTTCACCCAGTTGTCCTCTGAATCATTCAAATGTTAATTGGCAAACTTCAGACAGGCATGTATATGTGCTTTCTTGAGCAGGGGGACCTTGCGGGCGCTGCAGGATTTCAGTCCTTCACTGCGTAATGTGTTATCTATTGTTTTCTTGGTGACTATGGTCCCAGCTGCCTTGAGATCATTGACAAGATCCTCCCGTGTAGTTCTGGGCTGATTCCTCACCGTTCTCATGATCATTGCAACTCCACGAGGTGAGATCTTGCATGGAGCCCCAGGCCGAGGGAGATTGACAGTTATTTTGTGCTTCTTCCATTTGAGAATAATTGCACCAACTGTTGTCACCTTCTCACCAAGCTGCTTGGCGATGGCCTTGTAGCCCATTCCAGCCTTCTGTAGGTCTACAATCTTGTCCCTGACATCTTTGGAGAGCTCTTTGGTCTTGGCCCTGGTGGAGAGTTTGGAATCTGATTGATTGATTGCTTCTATGGACAGGTGTCTTTTATACAGGCAACAAACTGAGATTAGGAGCACTCCCTTTAAGAGTGTGCTCCAAATCTCAGCTCGTTACCTATATAAATGACACCTGGGAGCCAGAAATATTTCTGATTGAAAGGGGGTCAAATACTTATTTCCTTCTGTCACGCCCTGACCTTAGAGATCCTTTTTATGTCTCTATTTTGGTTTGCTCAGTGCGTGAGTTGGGGTGGGCATTCTATGTTTTGTGTTCTATGTTTTCTGTGTGTTTGGCCGGGTGTGGTTCTCAATCAGAGGCAGGTGTCTATCGTTGTCTCTGATTGAGAACCATACTTAGGTAGCCTTTTCCCACCTGTGTTTTGTGGGTAGTTGTTTTCTGTTTTTGTGTCTGCACCAGACAGAACTGTTTCGGTTTCGTTGGTTCTCTTTGTTGTTTTTATTATTCAGTTTTCAGTTCTATTATTAAATCATGAACACTTACCACGCTGCGCTTTGGTCCACTTCTTCAAACAGCCGTTACACCCTCATTAAAATGCTAATCAATTTATAACATTTTTGACATGCGTTTTTCTGGATTGTTTTGTTGTTATTCTGTCTCTCACTGTTCAAATCAACCTACCATTAAAATTATCGACTGATAATTTCTTTGTCATTGGGCAAACGTATAAAATAAGCAGGGGATCAAATACTTTTTCCCCTCACTGTATGCCTGTATTTCTTTCACCTTATTTCTCAACATGGTAAACCTACATCTGTCATGCTCTATTTTGAACCTTAGGGCAGTATTTAGAGCATGATCTCTTTCATCAGTTTCCAGAATTCTCCATTTAGCCAAGGAAAAGTGCTTCTTGGCCAGGTTTGTTTTTGATTTTCTTTAGGAAGTGTTAGGTTCTAAATATCAGATGAAAACACTGAAAGCTCCAACCAAGTTTATTCACCCATTGGGTTGATACATCGACATAAGACAGACATGGTTCCACCAGTGGTAGGATACATCCCCCAATTTAGGGTGGAATCTCTTCCTTTAACATATCTTTGTTGCTAGGCAGGAAATTGACACTGGCAATAAACTGTTCCTTCTCCCTTAACTTGACCTGACCTAACCTCAATCCCCTTCCTCACTAATTCACAGCTCTCCACCCTTATCAGTGATTGCCAACATGTGACCGTCTTCCCTGCACTCCGTACATTCCAAGCTTAACTGCATGCACCATATACACTCCTCCTACTTATAACCATTAACTTCTGGTGTAGACCCTAGACTATGGCACCCTCATGTCTCTAGAATGACAAAAATTATTAAAAGTTTAGAAATCAGAAGCAATTGTTTTGTAGTCTGTATTGGGGATTAAAAAAAACCTGACTATCAACTTTGACATTTTGTATAGGACAAGAGATCATTCTAGTTAATTCCCTTAATTGTGTTTTCAAAATCATTTAATTCCCTCTTAGCCTGATCAGCTCAGAATACCTTTCTAACAGTAGAGGTTAAACCTGTTCTTGGAAAGCTTTCTGACTAGATTATGATCAGACAGCCCAGTATCCACATTGAAGAATTTAGTCACTCTGGTTTATTACTGAACACAATATCAATCTGTGTTTTAGAACAAGTCACCCTGGTTGGCCCTTTAACTAGCTGTGTAAGGTCAACGGTATTAGTGATCCATTTGAGGGTTTTACTACAATACTTGTCTTCAACATTTGTTAATATCTCTCATTTTAAGATGTGCTCTTTCCCAAAATCACATTCCCTAAGCATGTTACAAAATTGATCAAAAATCACTTTGGTGGAAGATGGTCTATACATTCCAATAAGGGTCAAATACATTTGGGGAGACAGTGTAACGTTTAGACCCAAGCATTCTAGTTCATTATCACATGACCACTGAATTACTTTACATATGTTCTTTAATGTAAATCATCAGAGCCCCTCCTTCAATCATGTCTATCCTGAAAACATTGTGGACAGACACAAACAATCAAAGCAGTAGCTGGAGAGTTTATATGAATCCATATCTCTGAAAGGCAGAGGAAGTCACGGTTGGAGTCTGTGAGAAGATGTTGAATTTGATCACTTTTTGGAATGACATTGAGAATGTTCAAGTGCCCCCCTAGTAAGTCTTTTGGATTTAGGTGGTGGGACCCAGATGATCTGAGAATGATTGACACATTGAAAAAAAGAGAAAAAACACATTTCGTTGTGTTCTGATGGCTGGGTTAAGGCTGTTTTGTTTCATTTTGCTTAGGAGCAGTTCGCTAGTGCAGCCTAAATGTATCCAGTGTCCTCCACCTCGTGTGTGTACGTGTCAATTTGAATTGAACTCAATTCAGGAAGTGACTGGAATAAAAAGTGGTAAATAGAAAAAAGATATGTATTTGACTGATTTCAACTCAAATTGACCGAGTGAGATTAAGAGACAGGTAAAAATATAAAACCTTAACCTCACTGAGTGTAGTGAATGAGAGCGAAGGGAGCACGATACTGCTCTGGATTGTACTGGATTGTTTATCAGTATTGGATCGTCATCTCAATACAGTGCCATGCTATATAATTGTCCATGCTGAAAATCTTCTGAATGCAGTTATTTTCTTAAGGTCAATGCAAGCAGTCATATGTGTAGCTATTTGAGATGAACAGCGAGGATACAATAGTGTTTTGGTGGACAGGGTTGTGGGAGTCTACATGCAATGTCGTACATAATCACAATTTCTTCAGTTTTTGCACACAGATAAACTACACAGTAGATACAGTTTGCATCCTCTTAAATGTTGTGAAATAAATATAGTTAGACACTGGGAGTAAGTCACATTTTATTTGACTTTTTGAACATACTAAGGGGTGATGCGTTTGGGCAAAGGGCCTAGGCCATCACAGTCCATTTGTAATCATTTCCCACACCATTGGCAAGAAATCTATTTCCAGGTTGTCAGAGAAAATGGAGCTTAATTAAAAAGAACACAGTTATCCACCTCATTAAAGCTGGGAACTCAGGCAAGTCAACCGAGGCATTTCATTATTTAACTAGCTTTTCAAAGCAACAAAGTACTGACAAAGTGAGTCTCTCCTCTTCTTGCTCTCCTATCACAAGGACATAGCACTTTTCAAATGTATTATTGCACAAAACATTCCTTGTGTGATTTTTTTTTCCAAATGTATCGCCATAAAGTAAATACAGGAAGAACATATGGCATGAGTAGGATAGTATTGTAGAGATGTCGGAAATAGCAATCTCTGGTCAAAATAACTATCTCCAGGAAATCCATTGCGGTTGGAAATCAAGTCAATTTTGACCTTTAATTACCTCTAAAAGTCTAAGCCACTGGGAGGGGGGGGAATGAACTCTTTAGTCATATCCCGGTTTACCTATTTGTTTATGTCCTTGCCTGCACCTAACGACTTGTCTTTTATAAATGATATTGTTTTTTAAACTATATGAACAAAAAATATAAAATTTAACTTAACATGGCAAGTATGGAGTGGGTGGGGGGGTTCTACTAAGCTAACATATGGAATTGTTTTAACAAGGATCCTTTAGCTATTTGATTTAGAATTGTACGACCCCTGTAGGTACAGTATCAGTCAAAAGGTTGGACACATCTACTCATTCAAGGGTTTTTCTTAATTTTTACAATTTTCTACATTGTAGATTAATAGTGAAGATATCAAAACTATGAAATAACACATATGGAACCATGTAGAAATTCAAAAAAGTGTTAAACAAATCAAAATATATTTGAGATTATTCAAAGTAGCCACCCTTTGCCTTTGACAGCTTTCCACACTTTCCGCATTACCTCAACCAGCTTCATGAGGAATGCTTTTCCAACAGTCTTGAAGGAGTTCCCACATATGCTGAGCACTTGTTGGCTGCTTTTCCTTCACTCTGCTGTCCAACTCATGCCAAACCATCTCAATTGGGTTGAGGTCTGGTGATTGGGGAGGCCAAGTAATCTGATGCAGCACTCCATTACTCTCCTTCTTGGTCAAATAGACCTTACACAGCCTGGAGGTGTGTTGGTTCATTGTCCTGTTGACAAACAAATCATAGTCCCACTAAGCGCAAACCAGATGGGATGGCGTGTCGCTCCAGAATGCTGTGGTAGCCATGCTGGTTAAGTGAGCATTGAATTCTAAATAAATAACTGACATTGTCACCAGCAAAGCAACCTCACACCATCACGCCTCCTCCTCCATGCTTCACGGTGGGAACCACACATGCAGAGATCACCCGTTCACTTACTCTGCATCTCACAAAGACACGGCGGATGGAACCAAAAATCTCAAAATAGACAAAATAGTCTGATGTCTATTGCTCGTGTTTCTTGGCCCAAGCAATTGTCTTCTTATTGGTGCTCTTTCGTAGTGGTTTCTTTGCAATAATTCAACCATGAAGGCCTGATTCACACAGTCTCTTCTGAGCAGTTGATGTTGAACTGTGTCTGTTACTTGAACTCTGTGAAGCATGTATTTGGGCCGCAATTTCTGAGGCTGGTAACTCTAATGAACTTATCCTCTGCAGCAGAGGTAACTCTGGGTCTTCCTTTCTTATGGCGGTCCTCGTGCGAGCCAGTTTCATCATAGCGCTTGATGGTGTTTGTGACTGCACTTGAATAAACTAATTGACTGACCTTCATGTCTTAAAGTAATGATGGACTGTCATTTCTCTTTGCTTGTTTGAGCTGTTTTAGTCATAATATGGACTTGGTCTTTTACCAAATCGGGCTATCTTCTGTATACACCCCTACCTTTTCACAACACAACTGATTGGCTTGAAATGCAATTGAAATGCATTCCAGGTGACTTCCTCATGAAGCTGGTTGAGAGAATGAGAATAGTGTGCCAAGCTGTCATCAAGGCAAAGGGTGGCTACTTTGAAGAATCTCAAATATTACATATATTTTGATTTGTTTCATGCTTTTTTGGTTACTACATGACTCCATATGTGTTATTTCATTGTTTTGAGGTCTTCCCTATTATTCTGCAATGTAGATGATAGTAAAAATAAAGAACTCTTGAATGAGTAGGTGACACCAAACTTTTGACTGGTACTGTATGTATTTACCCCAAAAATATATGGGGGATTGGAAATGATGGAAGCTACAATACGATCTATCTGCGATATTACAGCAACATCAACTTCTTTTATACTGGACACAGAGGCATAAAAATTGTATCCACAAGTTCATCTAACTCTGGGGAAGTAGATAAAGGGCATCATTGCCAAAATCCTGAAGTATCCCTTTAACCCCTTTTTTGGGATGCACAAAACTACCTTCATGCTACCATAAACATTTCAAACCAGTAACAGATGACCATCGTGTTCGTGAGTCTCATCTTTCCATAGAGTAGTTATATTAGTTTATTTGCCAAACCGTTCGGACACTACAGACATTTCCTTGCGATGACCGATTTTCGGGATGTCTGATGGTCTGACAAACACCGCTTTAGTTCGGCCACTGACATGTGGTGCATTGAGACACAGCTCATGCAACAAAAAAACCATATGTCAATAGACTCTTAACGATTGCAAATTCAACCTGGACCACAGAGGATCTGTGTTATAGCACGATTGACATTTAAAGGTAATTTCCGATTGAACCGACGTGCAGCGTTTACCATGAAGGCGATCTCCACGGATGGAACATTTCCTTTAAAATTGCTGCATAGCTGAGAAGGGGTGATCAGATTGAATCTAGCTCTTTTCCTCCATTTGAACTTCCTGTTACAACGCCAACGCCTGCACACAAAATACATGAGCGTTTCTGTTAACATAATACATCCGAGTGATCTGAGGCCTTGCTTGTTAACAATTACGTCAATGGTGCGCTGTGCCCCTCTAACGTGTCATATTCACGATGCATAATTACGCTCACACAATGAGCACACACCAGATAGAGGCTCCTTATTGATTAAAGGGTGTTTTCACACCTGGCCTTTTCAGCCTGTGACTCTCCCTGCCAGGGTTCTCGGGGTTGGCAATCCATTCTTGGGGGAAGATTAATCTTCACACCTCAGTGAGAGGTTAAAGCGGCACGGTCTCCTCAGCCCTGTCAATGACCTCCCACTGCTTGACGGAAACTCAGCTCACGACATCTGACAGAAGCTTTCGAGTCAGGAAATCGTTTCCCCCTTCCATCTTAGAAGAACTTATAGGAGCTGAAATGAGTGAGGTGATCTAGTGTGTGGAGGCTTTTTTCCTAATTCTGAGAATTAGGATCTGGTAAAAGAGCAGCCTTGATTGTCCAGCATACATTAAGCTCCGTATTTAAGATGTTCCCTCTCTGAACCCGAACTGGTGTCGCTGTAAGTATACACTTGGTCTGTGTAAGTGGCACAGCAGCTGTGCACGGCCTCGTTGTCGTCCAAATGTGGGTCATCAGTGCTTGGTGTTATTTTCTTAATCTCAACTCTATTAAAGAGAGACAGGCTCCAGACAAGACAGAGCTCTACATCACCCAGTGGGGTGCCTGCCTGTCTGCAATAGCCACAGGGTTCAGTCCCAGTGATTTATACCACAATACCAATGGCTGTGATGGTAATATACCACAGGTAATTGAAAAAGAAAATTGAACTAGGTCAACAGAAACAGAGACAGAGTCATTCGGTGTTACACGGAGGCTCTTAAAACTACTGTATAAGATCATCCACTACAGCCGCCCATTCCTTACAACATCTCACAGACTTCTAATATCTGGCACTGAATAATTGTCCCCATATTTCATTTAGACTTAATACGCCCTGGAATGGATGTGCGAGGTACTGTGATACAAACAGGACTGATAAGATGTAGTGTAACGATAGGCAGCTAGCTTATCTATTGAGTGCTTCTCAGTAGCTGCTTAAAGGGGTCTTTAGGTGAACTGACATGAGGGTGACATGAGGATCCCAATACACAGGACTATATTGTCATTGACATGATTCATTCGGACGATAACAGGGTGGATTTCTGTCATCACCGGCGTCATAAAGAGAGAATATGTTGACCAATGATCGTTGGCACATCCACGTTTTAATGACTGAGTCTATGTCTTCCTTGTCAATGACCTTTGAGGCTCAATCCAATATTAGGCATGGTTTAAAATGCATTCCAAAATGTTATTTGGCAAACTGGGGGACTAAGCCATTATTAATCTGAACTGATTCTAATGACACACAATGCAATTAACAGATAACAAAATGCATTAATTGAAATTTACTGCGACACCTTTTCAACTTTCAACTTGTTTACCAGAAAAAAATACAAAATTGAACAAATACAAACACAAATAAGACCTGATAAACTGTATCAGATCGGACCATAAACAGAGTATAAAAGAACATTAAAAAAAGATTTCACCCTAAAAGCGCAACATTAGTTATTTTTCCCCCCAAATTCATAATGACTGACACTGTCTGTCAAGCAATATCTTTTTATTAATCTTTTGTAATGCAAGTAAATATTTTAATTCCCCCAAATAATAATATATTTAAAAATGTATAGTCGAATTGATGTTTAAAAATATACGTTTTGTTCGTATTTATTTTCATGTATTTTTTTACAGTTATTTGGTCAATTTCATCCATAGCAACTTGTCATGAACATGTTTCTGTTATTCATTTCTGTGAAACTCAGGGTGAGAAATTGTCCAATGAACTAACTCTGGCACTAACTATGGGCTATCAACAGTTCCCATTGCATCTGAAAGATGACTCTCAACTTGGTATAGAGACATTGACTGGAAGCTAAATATGTATTTACAATGTTTTGTTCTTTTTTTTGTTATAGTGGCTAGGAGCCAAATCTGGATTGGCTGCATATTTATATATTTTCAGTGTACAGACATCTACCTCTGTGTCAAATTTGGGTCTTTTATCAGCTTAGCCTCACACCAATAGTATACAAAATATATATTATTCTTAATTCCTCCATATTACCTCAGGCGTTATCATTTTTTGTCAGTAACTATAGCAGCTTGACAAAGTCCTACAATTTCAGAAGGATCCCTTTGTTGGAGCTTTTAGGGTTAAAAACCTGCTGTTTATGGGATGGACCCATATTCTACTTATGCTATTTATTCATCGTTTATGAGTCAATTTACATTTGATTTCATTGTAAGTCCCTCTGTTGAATGACAGGCTATCAAATCTAAAGTACTGCTGCTTTTGAAAGCTGTCATGTTATGTACAGTCTCTCTGTTTGTATTGCGTAATCTAGATTCAGCCCACTTGAAGTACAGTACAGTAGGTACAGCGTGTAGCTCCTTGATAGAATTCAGCTGATGTTCATGTATAACCAGGAAGTCAAATGCACAATCTACCAAAAAGTCCTCCAACTCAGGAGGAAATTGGTTCTTCAGAAATGGGTTCTTGACTTGGTTTGATGCTCTGTTAGACGTATCAGGGTGTTACATGTGGAATATGGAAGTTGTCTAGATCGAGAACATCTTAATGATGAAGCATTTGTCTGTAAATAGTAGTATGCTAATTATTGTTATGTTACATAAGACTCATGCTCAGCTAGAAATAATGAAATGAATGGGATTGTACTCCGGGAGCACGTCTGCTCTTCATCACTCCATTCTCTATGCCCACGTGAGGGAGAAAAGTTGTGTTTGACAGAACTGAGCCAGAATAAGAACATTATTTCCTTCATGCAGGAGGACACAGGCTTATTAGTGAGTTTAGCTCAGTCAAATAAAAGTGCTCAAGAGCACAGCTGGCATGACGGAAAATATCATATGCGCTGCTTTCAATCACACAATTATTGCTTCTCATGTGGATGATGGAAATGGGAAAATGTTCTTATAACAGCTGAGTCGCCAGCCTTATTCAGAAGCGTGTTGCATATATTCATGATCTGGCCAACAAGATGGAAATGTCTCCCCCTGATTCCTTGGATCCACTGTGTTTAGTATTGAGCTGCATTAATAAGGGTGATTGACAAAGACAGTTTTGTCTGAAGGGGGAATAGAGTGGAGACAAAAGTGACACACATGAGAGAGAGAGAGAGAGAGAGAGAGAGAGAAAGAGAGAGAGAGAGAGGGCCATCCAGGTAAAAAGCCTAATTCAGATTTGTTCCCCCAAATCTCTCGCCCCCTTACTTTGTCCTGCTTCATGCTGGATGATGCTAAAATGTTTGGGCAGGAGGAGATGCATGTGGGAGCAGGATAGCCCAAAGGATGTTAGACACTGTCCCACAGTCCTGTCTCCTGGCTGACGTGTTGCATAATGTCTGTCTCCTTTCTGCATGGCAGGGAAATAAGGCAGTAGCATTCATCCACGGCATTCTGTGTCTATCTGAGATTTCGTACCACATCCTCAAATGACAAAAGTCACATGAATTGTCATGGAATGTACCTGGATTGAAGGGAAGGGTACAGTACGGTGGGTAGACAATATTTAAACTATTAGCATGGTAAGTTTGTTCAACAAGGCTAACTAATGTATTTGAGTTTACATTTATGTGCAGTATTGAGCAGGGCTCTCGAACCCTGTTCCTGGAGAGCTACCGTCCTGTAGGTTTTCACTCCTACCGTAATCTAGCGCACCTGGTTATATTGATTATCTAGTTCATAAGCTGAATCAGGGGGTTGGACCGAAAACCTACAGGAGAGTGGCTCTCCAAGAACAGAGTTAGAGAGCTCTGGTATAGAGGAACTGAAAAGGGGCAAACAAGGTCTCATTCTATTCCATTCTGAAGTAGTGAAAACCCGAACTCAGATCAGAAAGCATCACACCCTGGCCGACTGCTACCCCCTATGGAATACAGTCCAATAGAGCCAGTCCTCGACTTCAGAGAAAAGTTGCCTCAGAGAAACTCACTCCAGGGCGTGCAGCCCTGGGCATCCAGATCTCTGGGGCCTACCACATGAGGATTACAATGGGGAGCAGTTTCGGTTTCATCTCTCTCTCTGCTATTTATTAACGACAGCAGCATTTTAATTCACAATCATCTGTATAGAGCAGTGAAGATAATCTGATATGACCACATTAATCTGATATGAACACATTGTATTATTGTATGCCCTATTATGCCTGTTTAGGATAGGCAGAGGAGGGGGTACATTGAAAGAAGTGCCACAAAAAAAAATGGTTGTGACACAAAGATAACAGTAGCATAATATGAGAAACTAATCTTTAACTGGTGTTAAGTCTAAAATTCACAATCTCAACAGAGAGAATTATTGATAGTATGAGCATATGAGCATCGCAAAGAAGCCAAGGCATTTTTGGAACAGCATGAGGGGGATCTTTAAATACACAGCATGGGTATTTCAAGGGGGAACTAGCGTCTTTGATCAGCGTTGACACAGCATTTTGTGTGTGGGTTTTTCATCCCCCTCCAGGATTCTGCTGTGTCTGGATAAACAAATGTCAGTTTGTATCAACATGTTCCCTTACCTTTACGTCTGATGTGCACTCCTCTGCTGCTGTCCATGGAGAATGTCTCCATCAGGTGACAAAAAGTTTAACCTTTGTCAGGTTCGAGTTTTAGGATTTTCCCCTGTGCTGTGTGGATGGGAACAATGTTTCAGAAAAACTGACAGAAAGAAAAGCACTCTTCTGTTTGTATTTCAATCTTTCCAGCACTCTCAGATATTTCAACAGAATTTGATTGAGATTGAATGGCACAATGGAGCAAATGGAATAGTCCCAAAAGTGCAACCCCCTCCAACAGATCTGCTCTCTTAATATGACCTGTTTTTTTGTCAGAGCAGGAAAATAATCCTGCAGCAAAAGGACATTTCAGTTATTTTGTGGATTATAATTCATAGCAATTTTTGTAGGGCTTGATACATTTTTCGATAGGGCAAATCAAGTCTGACATTTTTAAGTGTAAATTCCAAAATTTAGATTATTTTTTAAAACTCAAATACACTACAATTTTGGATAGCCTGCTGCGCAGGAAAATTCTTTGTGACAACAGAGTGATCATTAAGATCCTACATCTGTTGTGAAAAACAAGACCTCAGATTAGAAAGCATCACACCCTTGCCGACTGCTACTGACTGCGGAATAAAGAGTCCAACAGAGTCAGTCCTCAATTTCACATCAAAAAGGTGCCTCAGAGAAACTCACTACAAGGCACGCAGCCCTGGGCACCCAGATCTCTGGGGCCTACCACATGGGGAGTACAGTGGGGAGCGTTTTTTGTTTAATCTCTCTCTCTCTCTCTCTCTCTCTCTCTCTCTCTCTGCTATTTATTAATGACAGCAGCTTTTTAATTCACAATCTTTTGTACAGACCAGTGAAGATAATCTGATATGAACACATAGTATTATAGTATGCCCAATTATGCCTGTTTCGGATAGGCAGAGGAGGGGGTACATTGAAAGAAGCACCAGAAAAAAATGGTTGCGATACAAAGGTAACATCAGTGTAATATGAGAAACTAATCTTCAACTGGTGTTAGGTCTCAAATTCACAATCTCAACAGAGAGAATTATTGATAGCATGAGCACATGAGCATTGCAAAGAAGCCAAGGCATTTTTGGAACAGCATGAGGGGGATCTTTAAATACACAGCATGGGTATTTCAAGGGGGAACTAGTGTCTTTGATCAGCATTGACACAGCGTTTTGTGTGTGGGTTTTTGCTCCCCCTCCAGGATTCTGCTGTGTCTGGATAAACAAATGTCAGTTTGTATCAACATGTTCCCTTACCTTTACTTCTAATATGCACTCCTCTGCTGCTGTCCATGGAGTATGTCTCCATCAGGTGACAAAAAGGTTAGCATTTGTCAGGTGGAGTGTTAGGATTTTAGCTTGTTGTTGTGTACAACTTGCGATGGATGGGAACAATCTTTCAGGAAAGCTGACAGATAGAAAAGTACCCTTCTCTTTGTATTTCAATCATTCCGGTACTTTCAAATATTTCAACTGTGTTTGATTGAGCTTGAATCGCACAATGGAACAAATGGTCCCAAATGGTCCCAAAAGTGCAAACTCCTCCTACAGATCTGCTTTATTAAAATTATTGGTTTTGTCAATGTAGGAAAATAATCCTGCAGCAACAGGAAATGTGAATTATTATATGGATTACACTGTAATTAAGGGACAGTTTTTGCATAACTTCATACATTTTTCATTTGAGAAAATCAAGTCTGAAATTTTAAAGTGGAAATTCCAAACTTTAGATATCTTTCTAAATCTTAAATACACTACAATGTTGTATTTCTTGCAACAACAAAGTTATCATATTAAGATAGCAGATCTGTGTCTGGCACTCCCGGCTCCAATGTAAAGAAGCCAACTTAACCAATGGCTTAATCAGCATTATTATGTGAGTTGAGTGGATTTCAAAAGGACAAGAATTTGAGCTATTTGAACAAAGGTCTATCAGCAATCCTAAATATTTTGTTTTAGGTACGACTTTTAGAACAAGGGCAGAGACAGAGGCACAAACAGTGTACTTTATCAAAATTGATGTTTTGCAAAGGCTCAACTTCTCAAAATAATTTGCATAGAGAACCTATCATCATTTACTATTGCGTTCTAACACTTCTTCTTGTTTGCCTTCGGTTATGAAGCCTAATAATCCCCAGGTCAATTTAACAGAATCTGCTCGCCTTAAGGGCAGAAATATTTTGCATCTAAATACAGTGTTTACAGTGTTCCTGGGATGGAGTTGTATGCAGAAACATGAAAAAGGTCTGTGTTTAGTGCCTCGTTATTGATCAAAGTTGACAGCTACACACAAGTTGGGTAAAGATAAACATTAGGATGATGTATTTTTGTTGCATTATTTACTATGGCTGGCCTGGTAAGGCGACAGTCCCTGCAGTAATTTCTTCAGATACATTACATCACATTCTGTTTTCATTTATTTATTTTTGAATGTTTATTCATTAAAAATAAATGTTTTGTCATACCCGTGGTATACGGTTTGATATACCACAGCTGTCAGCCAATCAGCATTCAGGGCTAGAACCACCCGTGCGCTAATTATTGTTATATAACGTTTTATTTAAGGTCAAATAAGCTGCTTGTAATTTCGATTCAGTTTGTGAATGATATTTCATTATTTAGACTAGAACATAATGCATATTTTTTATTTATTTTTGTATTGTGCTCTGGTAGCAATACACACCGTGTGTACAAAACATTATGAACACCTGCTCATAGACTGATCAATGAATCCAGGTGAAAGCTATGATCCCTTAAGGATTGGACCCTCTTTTTTCAATTTTCCAGCCTAAAATGACATACCCAAATCGAACTGCCTGTAGCTCAGGACCTGAAGCAAGGATATGCACATTCTTGATACCACACAGCAGTGGTTAAAACTATAGAAACCAGTTCCTATATTTTTATATAAAAATTTAAATTTATCAAACAAAACTATGCTCCATTTTATCTCAGTGACCCTCAGGATGACAAATCAGAGCACGATTAAATGAATGTAAGTACATTATTTACCTTCAGAGGTGAATGTATCCAACCAGTTGCCATGATAATAATGTTTTGTTGTTGTGCACTCTCCTCAAACAATAGCATGTTATTTTTTCACTGTAATAGCTACTGTAAATTGGACACTGCCGTCAGAACAATAATTTAAGTTTTCTGCCCATATAAGACATGTATTTGTCCCGGAAAGTTGGCCGTTGTTAACAATGTCATTCTAGTCACATTGGAGCACATTAGCAACAACCATCCCGGTTTAGGGAAACCGATAAGTAGAGGTTAAATCCAAAAACAACCTACATACGGACAGTACCAAAACATATGGAATGATTCTGTCTCTTTGCAGCAAAATCTGCAGAGCTGGGAAGATGGTACCCCCCCCCCCCCCCATATATATAACATTATATTAGTTTCAAGAATTTTGTAAAAAAAAATAATTGAAAAATGTGAAGTTTTGAATCTGGCGTCATTTTGCTATCAGATCCTAAATGTGCCATGGAATCAGTACGTCGAACATCTCTTCCCAACTTTTTTTGTGAACTATATGGCACAGCTGTCAAGTTCTGGGTCCTTAAATGAAACTGGTATACCTTTTTATTTATCACAATATCACAACAATCTTTAACCAAGCGGTCTTTAACGTAGGGCCGACAGACAAGTTCCCTACTTTTTCCTCCTTCCCCTTTTGTAATGTTCGTCATCTTCCTCTGATGAGGAGTAAGATAGATCGGACCAATTTGCAGTGTGGTAAGTGTCCATACTTTAATCAGAAAAACTGAACACAATGTACCGCACCGGGCTATGCACATGCTCCTCACGGCATAACACGGTGCCTGCCCGGTCCCTCTCTCTCTCCGGTAAGCACGGGAAGTTGGCGCAGGTCTCCTACCTGCCTTCGCCACACTCCCCGTGTGCCACCCCCCAATACATTTTTGGGGCTGCCTCTCGGGCTTCCAGCCGCGCTGCCATGCTGCCTCCTCATACCGCCGCCTCTCCGCTTTCGTTGCCTCCAGCTCAGACTTGGGGCGGCGATATTCTCCAGCCTGTGTCCATGGTCCCTTGCCGTCCAGAATCTCCTCCCATGTCCAGGAGTCCTGTGTTTTTAGCCGCTGCTGCCGCTGCCCGTTACCACGCTGCTTGGTCCTTGGTTGGTGGGTGTTTCTGTAATGTTCGTCGTCTTCCTCCGATGAGGAGTAAGATGGATTGAACCAATTTGCAGCGTGGTAATTGTCCATACTTTAATAAGAAAAACTGAACACTACAAAATACAAAACAAACAACGTGAAACAAACGAACCACTCCCGTGTGGCACAAACACAAACACGGAAAATAAACACCACAACTCAAAAGTGAAACCCAGGCTACCTAAGTATGATTCTCAATCAGGGACATCGATTGACAGCTGCCTCTGATTGAGAATGTCGCGTGGTGCTCAGCAGGTGACGTCACCGGTCTTCTAGCCATCATTGATCCATTTTTAATTTTCCAATGGTTTTGTCTTGTCTTCCCACACACCTTATTTCAATCCCATTCATTACCTGTTGTGTATTTAACCCTCTGTTTCCCCTCATGTCTTTGTCAGAGATTGTTTTATGTCAAGTGTTGTTTTATGTTGTATAGGTGCGTGACGGGTACCCATGTTTGTTTATGTATGTACGTATTTAGTGTTCGGACATATATTAAATGACTCCATTTACACTCCATTTGACTCTCCTGCGCCTGACTTCCCTACCACCTATACACACACGACCAAAAATATGAAGTCAGCAGGAGAAGACACTTCGCTCATGGAGGTGGAGGAACGCGTCCGGGAACAAGCGGAGGAGATTGACTGTCTGAGCGCTGCCATGGATCGCATTGTCCAGTATATGGACCGCTGGGAGAGACGGGGAGTTTCTCCAGCGCCTCCACCTCCACAACCGGGATCTCCCTTGAACGCTTTTCCCCCTCCTGAACCCAATAAGATCCATTTATCCCTACCCACGGGATACACACCTGGCAGCCGGCAGTATCTCCGTTTTCTTCTTAAACTGAACTTGTATCTGGCCACGGTCTCCCCAGTACCATCGGACCGTGAGAAGAGTTGAGCCCTCGTCTCATGCCTCACCGGGAAAGCCCTGGAGTGGGCCAGCGCTGTGTGTAGCGAGGAGGATGCGGCGTTGGACCATTTTGAGGTGTTCACCCGCCATTTCAGGACAGTATTCGACCACCCACCCGAAGGCAGAGCGGCGGGTGAGCGCCTCTATCATCTGAGGCAGGAGACGAAGAGTGAACAGGAGTTTGCTCTGGAGTTTAGGACCCTGGCTGCCGGCACTGGATGGAGCGGCAGGGCCCTGATCGACCATTACCGTTGTAGTCTACGCAAGGACGTCCGTTGGGAGCTGGCCTGTAGAGACACCACCCTCACCTTTGACCAGCTGGTGGACATGTCCATCAGGCTGGACAACATGCTGTCTACTCGTGGACGTCTAGATCGGGGTCTGGTTGTTCCATCCTCCCGCACCCTCTCTCCCGAACCTATGGAATTGGGAGGGATGGTGCGCAGGGAGACCGGAGGGGGTTCCCGCTCGAGCACCATCTATGGTCGCAGAGGGCACACTACTGGTCGGTGCCGGGTTGGTTCCTCTGGGAATAGAGAAGGCAGGCAGGGCACTCTGGCATCACCCGAGGTGAGTAGGCACCATTCTCATCCAGAGGAACCAACCCGGCACCGACCAGTAGTGTGCCCTCTGCGACCATAGATGGTGCTCAAGCGGGAACCCCCTCCGGTCTCCCTGCGCACCATCCCTCCCAATTCCATAGGTTTGGGAGAGAGGGTGCGGGAGGATGGAACAACCAGACCCCGATCTAGACGTCCTGAGTGTCCAGCTGGTCGTCTGTCCGTTCCGTCTGCTGTCCGAGACCGATTGATCTATTGGGCTCACACGTCACCCTCCTCTTGTCATCCTGGGATAGGTCGGACAATGCACTGTCTTGATGGGAGGTACTGGTGGTCCACTTTAGCTAAGGATGTGAGGATTTATGTTTCCTCCTGCTCGGTGTGCGCCCAGTGCAAGGCTCCTAGACACCTGCCCAGAGGTAAGCTACAAACTTTACCCGTTCCACAACGGCCATGGTCGCACCTGTCGGTGATTTTCTGACTGATCTTCCACCTTCACAGGGTTACACTACGATCCTGGTCGTTGTGGAACGGTTTTCGAAGTCCTGTCGTCTCCTCCCTTTGCCCGGTCTCCCTACGGCCTTACAAACTCCAGAGGCCCTGTTTACACACGTTTTCCAGCACTATGGGGTGCCTGGGGATATAGTGTCTGATCGGGGTCCCCAGTTCACATCAAGTGTCTGGAAGGTGTTCATGGAATGTCTGGGGGTCTCGGTTAGTCTTACCTCATGTTTTCACCCCGAGAGTAATGGGCAGGTGGAGAGAGTTAACCAGGATGTGGGTAGGTTTCTGCGGTCTTATTGCCAGGACCGGCTGGGGGAGTGGGCGAAGTTCGTGCCCTGGGCAAAGATGGCCCAGAACTCGCTACGTCACTCCTCCACTAACCTTACCCTAATACACATTGAAAGGGGGTATCAGCCGGTTCTGGCTCCTTGGCATCAGAGTCAGACCGAGGCTCCTGCGGTGGACAATTGGTTTCGGCACGCTGAGGAGTCCTGGGAGGCAGCCCACGTCCACCTTCAGCGCTCCATAAGGCGCCAGAAAATTGGCGCAGACCGTCGCCGCAGTGAGGCCCCGGTGTTCGCACCAGGGGACAGGGTCTGGCTCTCGACCCGAAACCTGCCCCTCCGTCTGCTCTGCCGGAAGCTGGGTCCGCGGTTTGTGGGGCCGTTTAAAGTCCTGAGGAGAGTGAACGAGGTATGTTATAGGTTACAACTGCCCAATAATTACCATATTAACCCCTCGTTCCATGTGTCTCTCCTCAGGCCGGTGGTGGCTGGCCCGCTCCAGGAGGCTGAAGTGCGTGATGTTCCTCCGCCTCCTCTAGACATCGTGGACTGGGAGGGGTACGGGCCGGAGAAGAGATGCTAGGTTCCAGTGGAGGACGTGCTAGATCCTTCCATGTTAAAATAATTTCACCATCTCCATCCGGATTGCCCTGCACCTCGCCCTCCGGGTCGTCCCCGGGGCCGGTGTCGACACGCTGCTGGAGCCGCGTGTCAGGGGGGGTACTGTCACGACTTCTGCCGAAGTCGTTGCCTCTCCTTGTTCGGGCGGTGCTCGGCGGTCGACGTCACCGGTCTTTTAGCCATCATTGATCCATTTTTAATTTTCCATTGGTTTTGTCTTGTCTTCCCACACACCTGGTTTCAATCCCATTCATTACCTGTTGTGTATTTAAACCTCTGTTTCCCCTCATGTCTTATGTCAAGTGTTGTTTTATGTTCTATAGGTGCGCGACGGGTCCTCGTACCCATGTTCGTTTATGTATGTACGTATTTAGTGTTTGGAGCATGTTAAGTGGACATATATTAAAAGACTCCATTTACACTCCATTTGACTCTCCTGCGCCTGACTTCCCTGCCACCTATAAGCACGACTCTGACAGAGAACCATACTAGGCCGAACACAGAAATCCCAAATTATAGAAAAACGAACATAGACAACCCACCCAACTCACGCCCTGACCATACTAAAACAAAGATATAATAACAGAACTAAGGTCAGAACATGACAACTTTCCTCTTCTATTTTTGCAGTAATGCTGCAGTTGATTGGTTGTAATTTTAGGTAGAGCAGACATTTACATATTTCTTTGTTAGTTGCATGTGTGACACGTGTTATTTATGATATAATTTACAAAGATTATACCTTTTTAAATGTTTTTATTCTATGGCTTGTTTTAAAAATAGCAATATTTGGGAAATTATTTCCTTTTCAAATAAATGAAAGTGCAAGGTTGTAATCTGAATAAAGGGAAAAAGGCCATTATTGAACATGGAGTGAAATATTCTTATTAATTTGCTAGAGAAACTGTTTGGATTTTAAGTATAACTTTTGTATGACTGAAGCCTTTAGTGAGAGGTCTAATGCTTTACTATTTAATAATTTCTGCCATCTGAATTCATATTCATTTCATAAATAGGCTCGTTTAATTTTGTCTGGCTTGCCGTTCCAAATAAAATATAATATTTTTTTCTCATATCACTTAAATAACTGTTTTCTAGGTGTAGGCAAGACCATAAGCAAATAGGTAGACTGGGATATGACAAAAGAGTTAATCAGGGTGGCTCTTCCACAAATAGACAGATATTTTCCTTTCCATGGTAGCAAGATCTTATCTATTTTTGCTAACTTTTCTATTGATGTATACCGCGCATTTTCACATCACCATCAGACCATTTTATTGGTAATCTACACGGTAATGTAAAAGGTGTATCTTTTAGTGATCCAATACGTAATATAGTAAGATAACTTCATTGCATGCAGATCAGAAAGCAGCACCCGAGGCAAAGTGGTGGCCAAGCTAATTGGTCCTGCCAAGCTGCCTAGCTTCATTTGTGCCCTCATCCCCTAATCTGACCATGGGGTGGATTTCTGTTTCTGACACATTGTCCCCTGACTCAAAGACCAGACACCCACAATGATGAGTGAATTGGAGGATTGGCTTATCAACAATACTCCCAATTTAAATTCAATATGCCATCTCACCAGAAAGCTATGCATATATAGGACTGGTTGCACTAGGGCTGTTGTGGGTTAGCTTGATTCACTATGAATTCACTGGCTTGCTGGGGCTCTCTCATGCCGTCCCTGGAGGGGGTGCGTCACCTGAGTGGGTTGATTCACTGTTGTGGTCATCCTGTCTGGGTTGGCGCCCCCCCCCCCTTGGGTTGTGCCGTGGCGGAGATCTTTGTGGGCTATACTCAGCCTTGTCTCAGGATGGTAAGTTGGTGGTTGAAGATATCCCTCTAGTGGTGTGGGGGCTGTGCTTTGGCAAAGTGGGTGGGGTTATATCCTTCCTGTTTGGCCCTGTCCGGGGGTGTCCTCGGATGGGGCCACAGTGTCTCCTGACCCCTCCTGTCTCAGCCTCCAGTATTTATGCTGCAGTAGTTTATGTGTCGGGGGGCTGGGGTCAGTTTGTTATATCTGGAGTACTTCTCCTGTCCTATTCGGTGTCCTGTGTGAATCTAAGTGTGCGTTCTCTAATTCTCTCCTTCTCTCTTTCTTTCTCTCTCTCGGAGGACCTGAGCCCTAGGACCATGCCCCAGGACTACCTGACATGATGACTCCTTGCTGTCCCCAGTCCACCTGGCCATGCTGCTGCTCCAGTTTCAACTTCCACCTGACTGTGCTGCTGCTCTAGTTTCAACTGTTCTGCCTTATTATTATTCGACCATGCTGGTCATTTATGAACATTTGAACATCTTGGCCATGTTCTGTTATAATCTCCACCCGGCACAGCCAGAAGAGGACTGGCCACCCCACATAGCCTGGTTCCTCTCTAGGTTTCTTCCTAGGTATTGGCCTTTCTAGGGAGTTTTTCCTAGCCACCGTGCTTCTACACCTGCATTGCTTGCTGTTTGGGGTTTTAGGCTGGGTTTCTGTACAGCACTTTGAGATATCAGCTGATGTACGAAGGGCTATATAAATAAATTTGATTTGATTTATGAGCTAGCTAACTTGTTAAATTTTTGGGGTGGGTTTCTGAGGCTGTACTTGTTTGTTCTGAGGCGGTCGCACACACCAAGCTTGATTCTCTCTGATTGGCTTCTACAGGGACATTTGGAGATAAAGTATTGGATTTCTCTCAAGCGTCTGGAGGACCTGTGGCTATGTTGAGAGGAGAGTTCGGTGCTTTGGGCAGTGAATTAAGAGGTGTGTTTAACAGTTCAGAAGTTGGATTGAGATGTGTTGGAAAGTGAAGAAATTGAGTCAAATCACTGATTGGAAAAGGTTTAGTAGCATGTAGAGGGCTGTTCTTTCATGCTTGTGCAGCTTTATTGGTTCCACGTCAACGCGGAGTGTCAGGACCCTCTGTCTTAATATGCAAGAAACATAATAAATAATAATAAACAGTGATAAATTACAAACAGAGACAGTCATAATTTCACATTTAAATGTAAAAGTACAATATTGTGTGTTTTATGAACCGCGGTGAATTCGCAATGACCAAATGGGCTACTGATACATTTCAACCCTCAGCTGAAAAATCACATCATTTCCTAATTCCCTTGTGATGGAAAGCACCTCTTTTAGACCACTGAAAACCTATAGATTTGAATGCAAGCCTTTACTCGCAGACACTTTAGTCTGTATGTCTTACCTTTACCCCTGCGATTCCAATACCCGATAGAGGTAACATACGATGTCAGAGCAGCATTGTACATTTCAATTGGAAAATGATGATTTAATTATGATAATTTTGTTTTTGCCTAGTGAGTTCGCCATCCCCATGGAGCATAATAATTAATCCATTACAAACAACACCTGCTAGTCAATATGGCGACACCTCTGAGCTAAAGAACACAATAGAACACCATTGCGTTACACCGCATCCACCATGTGCATGACTTGTAGTCTTTGAGGAATGATTACACTTCCTTGATTGATTTTCTCTGGATGAATCACCATTGCTGTGGATCAACCTTGAGCCTCACTTCGTGGTCAGATGGGGGGTTGGGGGGGGGGGGGGGGGGGTTGGGGGGGGGGTTCATGTACAGGTGGCAGAGGTTCATTTCTGATGCATGTTTAAATCCTACATATGATCCTGAGAACTCTGTCATGATCCTAGGTGATGCAATTACTATTCTCATTTCTTCCATATGAACTTTGTAATGTAGGCTTTCACTTCACACAGTCAATGACACATCAAACTGTTATTTCTTCCTGTTACATTGATGATACTTTTTTTATTGTACTTTTTTGACAGAACATGTACAGTACCCTAGGAACCTTTTGAATCTCTACTCATTCTTGTCATACCATGTTTCAATTTCTCTACTAACAATAGAACATAATTTTGTAAAGACAAACTAACTGTACAGTTTGTTGATGTAAAGGACAACGCGCTGCTTGCTTAGCGAGTACCACTTCCTTCTGATTCGGCTCACACTGAGGCTCAAACCCAGTACCTCTGCCTTGCTGGCACCAGTGACCGCCCTTCCTGAAGCATTTTACAAGCCAGCGTCACGTGAAAAGCTAGCTATTTGGTGGCGCAAGTGGAAACACTTCAGGCTGAGGAGTAAGTTTCACACATAATGCACTGTACCCATGTGCTTCATGACAACTGACAATTTTTTTCTAATCAACCCTTTGCTTCACCTGTTATATTGAGCTCCTTACAGATCTCTGTATCTAAACAACACACATCTTCCTCCGTAACATGCCATTTCAAACATCTGTCGCTTTATTAGCCTGACATTTACACAGTATTAGTTGTTGTTCAGAGCTGTTGATTGTGTTTCATTTTCTGATCTCACATTATTAAATTCTTTCTCCATCCTCTCTCAGTGCCGGCTGGAAATGACTTCAGACATTTCATTGCAGGGATTGTCGATATGTGATATTTCATTTGAAGAGGCCCATAAATCTGGTAGAATGTGAGACAAATCCATATGAAGTTCAAAGTTTAAAAGTTAAAGTGTGTGAACAGGAGAACCCATATTTCTAAAGGTGACTCATTTGTCTTATACACAAAATATAGTTTTTCTGTTGGTAGAAGTGAGAAGTTCAGACAAAGTAAACACTGTACACCTTTAGACTTTTCATAATAACTTATCATAAGAAGGATACTTTTTAAAAGTTATATTAAATGGCTGCCAACCAAGAGTCCATTATATGGTGATCTGATGGGTAAGCAAGATACTGTCAGGGCTTCAGTGTGTGGGTGGAGAGTACATCATGCCCTTGTAACCATAGCTATTAAGTTAAGGAAAAAACACATGTAGGTTGAGTTAGCAAATTAATCATTTCTCCACATGAATAATAAACTCCCTTTACTTTAGAAATTCAATGATAGTGCTCAGGTCATGTTTGCTGGGAAGGTCAAATGCTGAAGTTGTGTGTGAGGGTGGTAAGGTTAGCTAGAATCACAGTAAGAAGCCTACTGAGATCATTTTTAGGAGTGAACTGCATAGTTTAGATCAGTAGGTCCTAACCTTGCATGTGTATCCATAATCAGTTTTCCGAACTCTCTGGCGTGACACACACACACACACACACACACACACACACACACACACACACACACACACACACACACACTGTATATATCAAGGTTTAATATTAGTTAGGCTCACAGCTAAAAGCTGAATTGCAGTATACAGACTAAAGCAGTGGTTCTTAACCTGGGTTCGATCGAACCCCAGGGGTTCGGTGAGTCAGTCTCAGGGGTTCGGCGGAGGTCAAGACACACATCCGATTCATATGATTCGTGATGACACGCTCCGCTTGGCCATCATTGGCTGCAGGTGATCACGCTACATCGCTTGGCCTATCTGTGCTGCAGGGAATTTGGTGCGCTCAGTAGTCGACTTGTGACTGTCGTGATGTAACGTCTTGTGATTTCTTTCTTAATATTTTAATCCCTTCATACTTACTATGTCGAGCAAAAAAGGAAAGTGGTCGGACGAATATGTACAATATGGATTCACATGTATAACGGAACGTGATGGGAGTCAGTGTCCTAACTGCATGATTTGCAATGCCAAGTTGAGCAATTCTAGTCTAGCACCGGCAAAACTAAGAGAACACTTCCTTAATAAGCTGCATGGAGATGGAAAATACAAGAACACAACGCTCGCTGAATTCAAGGTGAAGAGAGCCAGATTCGATGAAAAGGCTACTACCCATCAACAAACCGATCCTCACAGCATCGTACGAAGTTGCTTACCTGATCGCAAAGCAGGGCAAACCACACACCATTGGTGAAACACTCATAAAACCAGCTGTGTTGAAGATGGCGAATATCATGCTGGGAAAAGAGGCTGAAGTTAAGTTATCCCAAATTCCTCTGTCAAATTACATCATCAGCGACAGAATAGAGGACATGAGCAAAGACATCTTGGCTCAAGTAGTTGCAGATCTGATTTCAAGCCCGGCAAAATTCAGCCTTCAACTCGACGAGACCACAGACGTTTCCAATCTAAGCCAGCTTGCTGTATTCGTGCGCTATGTGAAAGACATCGTGATAAAGGAATATTTTTTATTTTGTAAGCTTCTTACAACAACAACTAAGGCAGCCGATGTGAAGAAACTTGTGGATGACTTCTTCAAAGACAACAATCTTTCGTGGGATATGGTTTCTGCAGTTTTTTCGGACGGAGCTCCAGTCATGCTGGGAAGAAAGTCTGGTTTTGGTGCGCTAGTGAAAGCCGATGCACCACACATCATTGTTACGCATTGTATTCTGCACTGGCATGTGTTGGCAACAAAAGCCTTGCCTCCAAAACTGGCAGAAGTATTAAAAATTGTAGTGGAATGCGTGAACTATGTGCGAACTAGTGCTCTGCGGCATCGCATCTTCAGTGAGCTGTGTAAAGAAATGGGCTCTGAATTTGAGGTACTTCTGTACCATTCTAACGTTCGGTGGTTATCCCGGGACAGGTGCTGAATCGTGTTTTTGCCGTGCGTGTGGAATTAGCCCTGTTTTTGCAAGAGCACCAACATTGTCATGCAGATTGCTTCAAAAATTCTGAGTTCATTCTCATTTTAGCGTACATGGCCGATATCTTCGCAGCTCTCAATCATCTCAATCAAAAGATGCAGGGCGGGGGAGTCAACATCATCAAAGCGGAGGAAAACCTGAGGGCTTTTCAAAAAAAGCTACCGTTATGGAAACGATGAACAGAGAACGATAACTTCGCAAACATTCCCCTGCTGGACGACTGTGTAAGTAAGATCGAAGATGTATCTGGAATCGGAGACATTTCTGTACCCGCGGAACTGAAGCAAGCAATTGCCACGCACTTAGATGAACTTGCAAAGTCTCTCGACGGATACTTCCCTACAAGAGAGTCATATCCAGCATGGGTGAGACAGCCGTTCCCATTTAGTGTTGAGACAACAGATGTCAATGATGAATACCTCGATGAAATCATTGAAATTCAGCAGAGCCAGGTTCAACAGCAACTCTTCAGAACAACAACGCTTTCAACGTTTTGGTGTCAACAAATGGTAACGTACACTGTTATTGCTAACAAAGCTCTGGAGATTTTCATACCGTTTGTTACAACATATCTTTGCGAGCAATCCTTTTCAAGGATTCTGGACATAAAAATGAAGAAAAGGAACAGACTTTGTTGCGAAAATGACATGAGAGTGGCACTTGCCAAGGTGAAGCCGCACATTTCTGAACTGGTCTCTGAAAGGCAACAGCAGAAGTCACACTGATTTGCAGTAAATATTCATTATTATGTTTTTGTTTTTGTGTGAAAATCATGTTTTGATGATTTTGTTCTTTGAACACAGTGATGTTGATGCACGGTTCATTTTGTGCACCAGCCAAATATACACCTATGTTTTGAATTTGAAAAAATCATTGTATTTTTCCAATTAAGAAGGGTTCGGTGAATGCGCATATGAAACTGGTGGGGTTCAGTACCTCCAACAAGGTTAAGAATCACTGGACTAAAGGTAGTTGAAGAAGAGGAAAAAACGGACAGTGAAGTCTGGAGTCTTGATAGCTTCGGATGGTGCCTGCTCTTGGTGAAGGCCTTTTTATTCTGCTGGCAGCAGAGTTGGATGGTACTAAGGACCAACCAGCATTTGCAAAGAGGAGGAAATAAAACTAGTGAAAGGAAACTGAGGTGAGTCTGTGTCTTGCTTGATGAGTATCAGGTGAATGAGGTTTAAACAAATACAACAAGTCATTCTTAAAAACACATGATACTATGAGGTTACAAGGAAACATCCATGTGCCAAGTTTTACTTTTTCCATTTCTCCTTTAAGGTCCCTATAAGATCCATTTGCTTTAATTCTGCAGCTAGGTGACAAGCCAGTGGTCCTCTGCCATGGCGGGCAATGTAAATGCCCAGCACAGGGTAATTGCTCCAGTATTGGAGGGCCGGGACAGAATTGGAATGAGTCTTGGAGGTCGGCACCACATTGATTGAGAGGTGGGGAGGCTAGGGGAGGCGAGAGGCTGGCCGCCTCTATGGGAGCACAGATAAGGAGGATGCAGACAAAAAGGTCTGGGGAGACCCGGGCCTCTATTAGAGTTGTGTGGGCAATGCCACAGCGGTTAGGGGTACATGAATGGCAGTTGCCTGTTTAATGAGTGAGCACTGTGCACTGGCAGTAGGACTGAAGGAGGGAGAGAGTGTGTGAGACAGGCCTGGAGAGGTATGCAGCTTTGGCCTTGGCATGGGCAGCTGTTTCCTGCTCGCGTCAGGCCGAGCGCATTTTCATCAACGCTTAATGATTGCACGCAGGGGCTGTGCTAGTCTGCGTTAGTGACTCACCACAAGTGTTTGTGTCAATGTTCTACTGTACAGCTTGGCTTTGCGAAAATGCCGGAAGACTCATACTCGCTTCAGCCTTTTCAACCAGTGCAATTCTAAAGAGATTCTAATTGTTGAGTGATTGATTCAACAGTCTTCTGAACGCCATGTGCAATTCTGTACCACAATTACTGATTATTCAAGATGTACACACATGTTTAAAGTGTTGTTTTTTTCTCTGAGAAACCTAGTTTGCTATGCCCTTCAGTTTTATGTTCCTTACCAACACAAAACAGGAAACTTTTAGTCTGTCATAGTGTTGACATGACACCAGAATTTTGACTTTGATACCAATACGAGATTTAGATCACAATACTCAATATCAAAACGATACCAAAACGATATCACAGCCAATAAAGAAGGCGTATTAGCCAAAGTCACAGAATGGCACTTGATCCATTAATGCATTAATGAATCAATTATACAATCTACATAGCAACATAATAGTAATCATTCATTTGAATGGTAAATCTCTATTGCTAAGCTGTATAAATCAAGATGTAGCCTAGTCTTGCCTATTCACAATACAGGAGAATGCCGTTTCAATAGGAGTGGGTGCATGCATTGATTTATTGAGTTTTTATGGCTGATTTCATTGGGCTACAGATGACAAACAGTCTGTTTCCCTTACATTTGGAATTTACTTTTATTGTACTGATCAACAACATTTGCATAGAAGCAGCAATCTCTTTAATAAAAGTGTGCACTGTCTCTAACACAGTAATGATATCATTCACAGTAATGCCGTAATTCACAAGCTTTGCATAAGGCACCGTTTCCAAAACTAGGTCCACTGGGACTCAAAGGAGTGCATTTTTTGTTTTTTCCCCCTAACACAGCACAGCTGATTCAAAGCTGGATGATTAATTGATTATTGGAATCACCTGTGTAGTGCTTAGTCAAAAAACAAAACATGCACCCCTTGAGGTCCCGAGGACTGAGCTTGGGAAACCCTGGCATAAGGAATAAGTTGGTTCGGTGAAGAAGGAGACATGAGGCAAGGATACTTTTCTTCAGTATCTCTGCGGGAGGGAGATGATTAAGTGAATGAATAAAGTTGTGAAAATCAGCATATTTCGCCTAATGGTCACAAATAAAGTACAAGGGTAGTGAATTGATGTTAGTTTTACCTGTAAGCTAGAAAGGAATGTTAGCCTACCAATGGAGGCTGAAGAATATGTTAGAGGAAAAACAAAAAGAAATGAAGGAACTTATTCAAAAAATATCAAGTGTAATATATTCAAAAGAATAAAGCGAACTGAATAGAATATGGGGAAAAATGCACCAAATAATCTTTT
This sequence comes from Oncorhynchus kisutch, assembly GCF_002021735.2. NCBI lineage: Eukaryota > Metazoa > Chordata > Actinopteri > Salmoniformes > Salmonidae > Oncorhynchus > Oncorhynchus kisutch. The sequence goes on along the minus strand of NC_034184.2, from coordinate 62,982,456 downwards.
CATCTTCAACACGGAAATGATAACAAAAATAATTTACTGAAATCTTTTACAAATTACGGAGTCACCCATGATTCACCAAGAGATATTTTGAAAGAGGAAGCAAAGTACTTTAAGCATATGTTTTCGTTTCAGTCTCCTCCATCTCCACTAACTGAAGTTAATTGTAAGGATTTTTTTCTATTCATAATGTAAAATGAACAGCTGTACAGAAAGACTCATGTGAAGGCCAAATTACAGGGTAGGAATTTCTTAATGCAATTAAAAGCCTTTAAGGCCAGGAAAACTCCAGGGCTGGATAGCATACCAGTTGAGGTACACCAAACAATTTTGGATGTAATCAGAGGACTGTTATTTGCATGTTTTAACTTTTTATGGCTGCAGGGGCAGTATTGAGTAGCTTGGATGAAAAGGTGCCCATTGTAAACGGCCAGCTCCTCAGTCTCAGTTGCTAATATATGCATAGTATTATTGGTATTGGATAGAAAACACTCTAAATTTTCCAAAACTGTCAAAATATTGTCTGTGAGTATAACAGAACTGATATTGCAGGCGAAACCCTGAGGAAAATCAAAACAGGAAGTGGCTGCTATTTTGAAAACTCCATGTTCCATAGCCTCCCTTTGCTGGATTTAAAGGGATATGAACCATATTCCTTTTCCTATCGCTTCCTCAAGGTGTCAACAGTCTTCAGACATAGTTTCAGGCTTTTATTTTGAAAAATGAGCCAGAACAATAACATCGCATCAAGTGGTCACATGAGTTTTGCTCGCGCAACAGAATTTGGATAGGTATTGCTTTTCCCTCTCCTACTGTGAAAGACATTTGCGGTTGATATATTATCGATTATATATTTTAAAAACAACCTGAGGATTTATTATAAAAAACATTTGACATGTTTCTGTGGACATTATGGAAACTATTTGGAATTTTCGTCTGCGTTGTCGTGACCGCTCTTTCCTGTGGATTTCTGAACATAACGGAGGTATACGTTATACATATACGGAGGTATTGTGGATATAAAAATCATCTTTATGGAACAAACGGAACATTTGTTGTGTAACTGGGAGTCTCGTGAGTGAAAACATCCGAAGATCATCAAAGGTAAACGATTTATTTGATTGCTTTCCTGATTTTCATGACCAAGCTTCCTGATGAGTGTACTTAATGTTTCGTCGTGCGATCGATAAACTTACACAAACGCTTGGATTGCTTTTGCTGATTTCAAAATCTGGCACAACAGGTGGATTAACAAAAGGCTAAGCTGTGTTTTCCTATATTGCACTTGTGATTTAATGAATATAAATATTTGTAGCAATATTTATTGAATGTAGCGCTATGCTATTCAGCGGTTGTTGATGACACTTATCCCGATATCGGGATTGCAGCCATAACAAGTTACATAACAAATAACACATCCTAGATCTGAATGAATGAAATATATACTTCTTTCTTTACATTGTTGAATGTGCTGACAACAAAATCACACCAAAATGATCAATGGAAATCAAATTTATCAACCCATGGAGGTCTGGATTTGGAGTCACACTCAAAATTAAAGTGGAAAACCACACTACAGGCTGATCCAACTTTGATGTAATGTCCTTAACTTCTTGCGTCAAGCAATCCCGTATCTGGGAGCGTAATCATAGCCTCAAGCTCATTACCATAACGCAACGTTAACTATTCATGAAAATCGCAAATGAAATGAAATAAATATATTGTCTCACAAGCTTAGCCTTTTGTTAACAACACTGTCATCTCAGATTTTCAAAATATGCTTTTCAACCATAGCTACACAAGCATTTGTGTATGAGTATTGATAGCTAGCATATCATTAAGCCTAGCATTCAGCAGGCAACATTTTCACAAAAACAAAAAAAGCATTCAAATAAAATCATTTACCTTTGAAGAACTTCGGATGTTTTCAATGAGGAGACTCTCAGTTAGATAGCAAATGTTCAGTTTTTCCAAAAAGATTATTTGTGTAGGAGAAATCGCTCCGTTTTGTTCATCACGTTTGGCTAAGAAAAACCCCCGAAAATCCAGTCATTACAACGCCGAACTTTTTTCCAAATTAACTCCATAATATCGACAGAAACATGGCAAACGTTGTTTAGAATCAATCCTCAAGGTGTTTTTCACATATCTATTCGATGATAAATCATTCGTGGCAGTTTGGTTTCTCCTCTGAACCAAATGGAAAAATGCACGCAGCTGGAGATTACGCAATAATTTTGACGGAAGACACCAAGCGGGCACCTGGTAAATGTAGTCTCTTATGGTCAATCTTCCAATGATATGCCTACAAATACGTCACAATGCTGCAGACACCTTGGGGAAATGACAGAAAGTGTAGGCTCATTCCTAGCGTATTCACAGCCATATAAGGAGACATTGGAACACAGCGCATTCAAAATCTGGGGCAATTCATGTATGAAATTTCATCTTGGTTTCGCCTGTAGCATTAGTTCTGTGGCACTCACAGACAATATCTTTGCAGTTTTGGAAACGTCAGAGTGTTTTCTTTCCAAAGCTGTCAATTATATGCATAATCGAGCATCTTTTCGTGACAAAATATCTTGTTTAAAACGGGAATGTATTTTTATCAAAAAATTAAAAGAGCGCCCCCTATATCGAAGAAGTTAAAACAAGTCAAAATGAGGCTCAGTAGTGTGTGTGGCCTCCACGTGCCTGTATGACCTTCCTACAATGCCTGGGCATGCTCCTGATGAGGTGGCGGATGGTCTTCTGAGGGATCTCCTCCCAGACCTGGACTAAAGCATCCACGGAGCGAGACATGATGTCCCAGATGTGCTCAATTGGATTCAGGTCTGGGGAACGGGCGGGCCAGTCCATAGCATCAATGCCTTCCTCTTGCAGGAACTGCTGACACACTCCAGCCACATGAGGTCTAGCATTGTCTTGCATTAGGAGGAACCCAGGGCCAACCGCACCAGCATATGGTCTCACAAGGGGTCTGAGGATCTCATCTCGGTACCTAATGGCAGTCAGGCTACCTCTGGCGAGCACATGGAGGGCTGTGCGGCCCCCCAAAGAAATGCCACCCCACACCATGACTGACCCACCGCCAAACCGGTCATGCTGGAGGATGTTGCAGGCAGCAGAACGTTCTCCACGGCGTCTCCAGACTGTCACGTCTGTCACTCAGTGTGAACCTGCTTTCATCTGTGAAGAGCACAGGGCGCCAGTGGTGAATTTTCCAATCTTGTTATTCTCTGGCAAATGCCAAACGTCCTGCACGGTGTTGGGCTGTAAGCACAACCCCCACCTGTGGACGTCGGACCCTCATACCACCCTCATGGAGTCTGTTTCTGACCGTTTGAGAAGACACATGCACATTTGTGGCCTGCTGGAGGTCATTTTGCAGGGCTCTGGCAGTGCTCCTCTTGCTCCTCCTTGCACAAAGGCGGAGGTAGCGGTCCTGCTGCTGGGATGTTGCCCTCCTACAGCCTCCTCCACGTCTCCTGATGTACTGGCCTGTCTCCTGGTAGCGCCTCCATGCTCTGGACACTACGCTGACAGACACAGCAAACCTTCTTGCCACAGCTCGCATTGATGTGCCATCCTGGATGAGCTGCACTACCTGAGCCACTTGTGTGGGTTGTAGACTCCTTCTCATGCTACCACTAGAGTGAAAGCACCGCCAGCATTCAAAAGTGACCAAAACATCAGCCAGGAAGCATAGGAACTGAGAAGTGGTCTGTAGTCACCACCTGCAGAACCACTCCTTTATTGGGGGTGTCTTGCTAATTGCCTATAATTTCCACCTGTTGTCTATTCCATTTGCAGAACAGCATGTGAAATTTATTTTCAATCAGTGTTGCTTCCTAAGTGGACAGTTTGATTTCACAGAAGTGTGATTGACTTGGAGTTACATTGTGTTGTTTAAGTGTTCCCTTTATTATTTTTGAGCAGTGTATAAGACAGATGTAGAAGCCTAAGTGTTGTTGTCTATTAGTTTACTCCAATGAAGGGATGGGTGGTAGGGTTAGGGGAAAATAATGAAGGAAAATATATGACAAAATATTTATAGTTTTTATATTTACCCCCCAAAAATTATGGGGTATTGGGAATGATGCAGATAATTACATTGATGGAAACCACAAACCATCTGCAATATTAAAGCGGAACTAATTGATGTATTTGATACCAGTCCACCTATTCTGCTCCAGCCATTACCATGAGCCTGTTCTCCTCAATCAACTTCTTATGGCTGGGGGCAGTATTGAGTAGCTTGGATGTATAAGGTGCCCAGAGTCAACTGCCTGCTACTCAGTCCCAGTTGCTAATATATGCATATCATTAGCATATTGGGATAGAAAACACTCTGAAGTTTCTAAAACTGTTTGAATGATGTCTGTGAGTATAATAGAACTCATATGGCAGGCAAAAACCTGAGATAAAGTCCAACCAGGAAGTGGGAAATCTGAGGTTGGTCGTTTTCAACTCATTCCCTATTGAAGATACAGTGGGATATTGGTCATGTTGCACTTCCTAAGGCTTCCACTAGATGTCAACAGTCTTTAGAAACTTGTTTGAGGCTTATACTGTAACGGAGGGGCTCATAAGGGCTCTTTGAGTCAGTGGTCTGGCAGAGTGCCACAAACTCGTGACGCTCGTTCACGTGAGAGGTAGCTTGCGTTCCATTGCTTTTCTAGAGACAAAGGAATTCTCCGGTTGGAACATTATTGAAGATTTATGTTAAAAACATCCTAAAGGTTGATTCTATACATTGTTTGACATGTTTCTACGGACTGTAACAGAACTTTTGACATGTCGTCTGCTCCTAGTGAACGCGCTTCATGGCTTTGGATTTGTTTACAAAACACGCTAACAAAGCAGCTATTTGGACATAAATTATGGACATTATTGAACAAAACAAACATTTATTGTGGAACTGGGATTCCTGGGAGTGCATTCCGATGAAGATCATCCAAGATAAGTGAATATTTATAATGTTATTTCTGACTTCTGTTGACTGCACAATATGGCGGATATCTTTTTGGCTTGTTTGGTCTCTGAGCACCGTACTCAGATTATTACATGGTTTGCTTTTCCGTAAAGCATTTTTCAAATCTGACACAGTGGTTGCATTAAGGAGAAGAGTATCTAAAGTTCCATGCATAACACTTGTATTTTCATCAACATTTATTATGATAATTTCTGTAAATTGATGTGGCTCTCTGCAAAATCATCGGATGTTTTTGGAACTACTGTTTTTTGGATATAAATATGAATTTTATCTAACAAAACATACATGTATTGTGTAACATGAAGTCCTATGAGTGTCATCTGATGAAGATCCTCAAAGGGTAGTGATTAATTCTATCGCTATTTCTGATTTTTGTGACTCCTCTCTTTGGCTTGAAAAATGGCTGTGTTTTTTTGTGACTTGGCTCTGACCTAACATAATTGTTTGTGGTGCTTTCACCGTAAAGCCTATTTGAAATCGGACACTGTGGTGGGATTAACACGAAGTTTGTCTTTAAAATGGTGTGAAATTCTTCTTTGTTTGAGGAATTTTAATTATGGGATTTCTGTTGTTTTCAATTTGGCACCCTGCACTTTCACTGGCTGTTGTCATATCGATCCCGTTAGCGGGATCTCAGCCCTATGAAGTTTTAAGGTGTCACCAACCTCCTGTGATGTTCTTTTATTGTAAAGTGTTCTAGCCTGTATGGACATTGTTTTGTTCGAACAATAATTAACACTTTCAACATTTCTACATGCCGTGTAGCATTATTCAAGTATGTTAACTTCTGTGTAGCATGAGTGTGGAGCTACCGTGATACAGCCCAGACGCCCAGTGCAGTGGTTCCACAGGACAGGCTAGAGAGCTAGCTCTAGCAACTTCTTCTCAAGCTCTCACGGCATATCTCACACATATTTACTTATTTTATTTGGCTATTTTGTCCATTGTATAGTCAATGCGTTAACTTTTCCACTGTGCTCCAACTCATTTTGAAATCGGAGCGTCTGCACCTGCAATTGAATAACATCACGAATGGAACCTCCATTATTGTCCTGTCTTGCCACAGCACTGTGAACAGCAGCACATTGAAGCATATGATTGGTCTAGTTATGTAAGGGATCAAGGGGATTGGATGCATGTTTTAAAGAAACACCCCTCAAGATTAGATTGGAGCTGAATGTAGAGAGAGAAAATGTTCTCTGCTGAGTTTATAAAACTCTAAAAAGAGTATCACGGTAGTGTTTTATATACAATGTTGTCAACAAAATTAGGTTGCTGTTACTCCAGTCCCAATCGCAGAATGCAGCCTTTTGACAGCATGTACTAACGTAAATTTAATCCACACTCGCATGCATTAGTCCCCTCATTTGGTGATTGGCATTTAGACAGTGACAACGAAAAGGCAGCAGACAGACCTACAGTATGTTTTAGCAGGGATGTTTAATAGGTGATTTTTAGAAATTAATTGTTATAACAAGAACCTTATAAAACACCCAGCACTTTGGGGAGGCCTACCATCCTGGAGAGCAAGCAGGATTTTCTTCAAGCTCTATTTTAAAGAGATAGTTCACCCAAATTACAAAATGTTTGTGTCCTTACCTTGAAAGAAGTCTATTGACAAGGAGACTGCAATCTATGATTTGATTACCCACTGCCATCATCCATTAATATCACAATTTTACTTTAAATTTCATTCCCTGAAAAATCTCAAAGTAAACAACGTCGGCGAATTTTGTGTTCATTTAATGTTCAAAGCATCCTGAATACACCTGACCTGTGGTTTTAATTTTTTAAATGTCCACCCTGGTCATAGGCCTAAGCCATGTCAAAATACATAGAATTTCAGGAAATTTGCTTTAAAACCGTACCATTTTCCATCTAGGAGTTGTGCCAAGGGGCAATGAAATTCACAAAGAAAATCTCACTCCAAGCTTTCTTCAAAAGTTGGCAGCCCTGGTAATTGGAGCAAGCAAGAGAAATGTACGATGCGCTCGCGCAATAAGGGGATACCGGCTGCGCTGATAGACGGACTTGATCCTCAATCAGTATATGACATGAAACACATTTGATAGAATTTCCCGAAAGTAACAAAAATGTGAGTAACCAAACTGTTTTCATGTTCTAGTATGGAAAAAGTACCAAAGTTTCGGTATACCCTGCAACACTTGTTCATCATCATACCATCCATGTCAGATGTTACAGGGAGCAATAAGCAATTACTCCCCCCAAGTACAGTAAAGTAGACTACACTGCAGTACAATAGAGTAAGGATGTTTATTACAGAGAGCAGCAGCGGAGATGCTCAGCTTGGGATGGCACCAGAGGGAAACTTAACATTTAAAGATATCTCTGGCCTGCCAGTACTGAGAGACAGCAAACTATTAGGATGATGTATATATTTTCCTCCAAACGTTGCACAGATAAAGCTGATTAAGATCCTCTTTTAATGCAGTACTGCACAGCGAGTGGAGCGCCTCTCTCACCCCAAAGACCCCAGGATAATGGAAGGGGAAGAAGAAGACAGCGGGTGAACTCTGGACCCTGATGCAGAACCATGGAGCTGGAGCTCGCCACTGAAGCACAACCTGTGATCTGCTCAGGTTGCCATGGCAGGAGGATGAGGTCAGGACGGTGGCGCGCCTGAAGGATTCCTGCTCTGCTTTGTTCTCTCTGGCTCAGTCCCAAATGCCCCCTCCCATTCAAAAGTAGAGCACTTTAAAGGGAATAGGGTGCCATTTGGGAGACAACCTATAATTCACTTTGTGGTTGTAAATGAATACTCTCTGGAGCCAACTTGTATATCAACTCTGATGTAGGCTACAGTCGGTAATTTTACGCTTTGTTTAACTTTTTGGAACATGATCAACTTTCCATAAAATTTTTAACTGGATCATAGTAAGTACCTTTGTGGAGAAAGAAAAATCCAATATTACATCCAATGACCAGTCCTGCTGAGACCGAGGCTGTCCTAATATGGATACTGTATACATCCCTTCCATGTTCAGTCCTCAGGGTGATCATGAGGACAATAGCTCTGATGCAGTTTGTGTCTACACCCGAAAAAATTATTTAGATTAGGTTGTAAGCAGCCGAAATCCCCCAATATGAATGAAATATGCTACCAATGCTGTGTCCTATAAAAACAGGGGAAAACTAACAGCATTTTTCATCAATCCAATGTAGTCTTCACTGTGCACGCAGCAACAAGCCTCCCCTGGCTCTCAGATAAAACATGGGCTCTGTCACACAGGGTTGTGTCCAGCCCCGGCAGGGGAGCCCTAATGATTGCAATAAAAAACGAATGCAAATGATTACCTTGGGGTTCCCCCTTGTGTTGAGACTGTCGCTCAGCCCCTGGCTACAAAGATGGATCACTGCCATGTATACAGTCTCCGGCTAAACACACACAGAGTAACATAATAATACATATCTTCAGTTGTTCTCCATGGTGCATTTCTTGAAGGCCACAGTGTGATAGAAACATCTACCAGTATAGTTGACTGTACAGAATATGGTCTGATGATCTTTTATATGGATTTGATGGGGTTTCATTGAAATGCATCTGGAGTAGCCTAATGAATATTGCACACTGTTTTCATTTGCAGAGCCGACCATATGCATACGATTATACTGTGTACTCTTTCATCATTTTGATTTGGTCTTGACCTTTAATTAGGTACAGTGTTAACGAAGCGTAGCATATCTAATGAGGTATAGGTATGCCATGTCATAAAGCTTCGCAGATCCATACCATATGGTGCACCTGAATAATTATGAGGCAGGTCAGCAAAGCACGTTAGAAAATCATAGTGCAGAAGTAAAACATGCTAGTTAACATCCGTTGGGCCTTATTTCCCGTCTGTAAAACAACCCTTATGCGAGTGTCATGACAACGTTGTCATCTTAGTGCACACATGAAAGGCAACATTACCCACATTGGAGCAGTATGTGTACAGTGTTCATATTAGGACAGATGCATTCAAAATGAGAGGCACCATCCTTCTCAACCTTTTACTGCAGTGGGCTAAATCAGGGTTACACAGAGTGTTTCTTGGTAGTCCCCAAAAAATCTAATTTGAAACAAAAGTATCCACCTCACACACATGGTTATGGGATATTTAAAAAAGAAGACACATGTAACATGTCAGATATAGAGTGTAAATGTGTTCCAGTTTGAGTTTGCGTCCCAATATTACACCGGATTTACATCACAGAAAACTGAAGTATAAGAAAATCGTTTGACATAGAAACATAGACACATAGACACAGATTTTCTGCGTCTGTTTTTAAAAAACAATGTATATTAATTATGAAATTAAGATAAATATTCATAACATTCCACCCATGAGGCCACTCGGTCATTTTACTGCAGGAAAGGGATCTAAACATACCCTTGTAAAACAGACCATCCTATCGATCCTCGACTTCAGCGATGTCATTTACAAAATAGCCTCCAATACCCTACTCAATAAATTGGATGCAGTCTATCACAGTGCAATCCGTTTTGTCACCAAAGCCCCATATACTACCCACCACTGCAACCTGTACGCTGTCGTTGGCTGGCCCTCGCTTCATACTCGTCGCCAAACCCACTGGCTCCAGGTCATGTACAAGACCATGCTAGGTAAAGTCCCCCTTATCTCAGCTCGCTGGTCACCATAGCAGCACCCAACTGTAGCATGCGCTCCAGCAGGTATAACTCTCTGGTCACCCCCAAAACCAATTCTTCCTTTGGCTGCCTCTCCTTCCAGTTCTCTGCTGCCAATCACTGGAATGAACTACAAAAATCTCTGAAACTGGAAACACTTATCTCCCTCATTAGCTTTAAGCACTAGCTGTCAGAGCAGCTCACAGATTATTGCACCTGTACATAGCCCATCTATAATTTAGCCCAAACAACTACCTCTTCCCCTGCTGTATTTATTTATTTTGCTCTTTTGCACCCCATTATTTCTATTTCTACTTTGCACATTCTTCCTCTGCAAATCTACCATTCCAGTGTTTTACTTGCTATATTGTATTTACTTCGCCATCATGGCCTTTTTTTTGCCTTTACCTCCCTTATTTCACCTCATTTGCTCACATCGAATATAGACTTATTTTTCTATTGTATTATTGACTGTATGTTTGTTTATTCCATGTGTAACTCTGTGTTGTTGTATGTGTCGAACTGCTTTGCTTTATCTTGGCCAGGTCGCAATTGTAAATGAGAACTTGTTCTCAACTTGTCTACCTGGTTAAATAAAGGTGAAATAAAATAAAAAACTAAACATCCATGTGGAGTATTTAGGTCATTATTAATTTGGCTATTATAGCAACACTTAAATTAACCAAGAAAGCAGATTAATATTTATAAAATAGAAGGCCATTTATTACCTCTAAACTCATTCCACTATCACAATGACCCCCTCATTAGTTTTGCTTCTAGTTTTTGCTTCTACGTTGGTGGGGGAAAGGTGTCAGCTCATTCTCATATGGGCTCGTAGATAAATAGCCTTTCAATACACTGTCAGACTTCAAGCAATCTTCTTGTCTTCTTGTCAAGCTTGATCCCAGAAACCTCCCAGTATTGAGGTTTCTCTGGCCTTTTGAATCTAAGGTTATTTCATGATTCGCTATGTTCTATCCATTGTCCTTTATCCTTTTTATTTGTATTTTACTCGAAGCCACAACATCATGAAATGCTCACTACGTAGCTAAAATCCTAACAGCACCCACTCTAAATGAGTTTTACGGAATAAATCATTTAGATTATTTGTGTTGTCATTCAGTGGTTGTGTGTATACATGTATAGCCATAGGCAGTTCATAAACATTAAATTAGGCAGTCTTTTGCCAGGAGCTGCTTTTCTCCACTAAAATATTCTGTTGTGTTTTTCATTGATTTGTTACAAAGTAACATCCATCTATCAAAGCATGACTGATTTATTAAGTATCTTAGATGTGAACCACTTGTACACTGGAGAATTCCATTAATATACTTTCATAAATGTGAATTAAACTGAAAAAAATATATATATAAATACTCCATTTGCCTACCTCTACTTTTGGAAAATCTAAATGTGATCACGTCAAATTAGACACAGTATTATTCATTATTTTTAGCAAAATGAGAGAATTATGATGAAACATACTATTGCTGCAAAAAAAAACACCATTGGTTCCACAGAGGCAAGATTTAGGTGGACTCAACTAAAGCGTCAGCTGTAATTACTTTTCTAATAATCTGAATCTAAATAATGTATTCAGGGACAGATTTGGATGGTAGATATGGTGCTGATGAGGATCTATGACTAAAGACCAGATGTGCCAAACCACCTCTGTGAGATTCACGGCATGATGAGATGATTAACGATTACTACTGATGCCTCATGCATTAGGCGGCTCAGAGAGCGTCTTGTCTTATCTGAAACCCTCTCTCTTACAGACTGAGATAAAAACATGCATGGACTCAACTTTTGTGGAGAGAGTTGGAGACCAGACTCAGACTCCATGGCCTCGTTAGGCTGAAAAGATTTGGCATGGTCCCTCAGATCCTCAAAAGGTTCTACAGCTGCACCATTGAGAGCATCTTGACTGGCTGCATCATTGCTTGGTATGGCAAATGCAAGGCACCCAACCGCAAGGCACTATACAGAGGGTGATGAATACGGCCCAGTACATCATTGGTGCCGAGCTCCCTGCCAGAGGACCTCTATACCAGGCGGTGTCAGAGGAAGGCCCAAAAAATTGTTAAAGACTCCAGCCTCCCAAGACATAGACTGTTCTCTCTGCTACTGCACGGCAAGCTGTACCAGTGCACCAGGTCTGGAACCAACAGGATCCTGAACAGCTTCTACCCCTAAGCCTGCTAGACAAGACTGATAAATAGCTCATCAAATGGTTACCCGGACTACCTCCATTAATCCTTTTTTGCACTCTTGCACGGTCTCTATGCACATACACTGGACTCTATCCACACACTCACACATACTTACACTGACACCCCAACACATACACACACACACTATATACACCCACACACACAAAACATGCGTGCACATGCATACTGCACCACACACACACTTTGACACTCACCACAGACTCTGCTGCTACTAGTCCACATACGCTGCTACTACAGCTCAGTCTCTTATCTATCCTGTTGCCTAGTCACTTTACCCCTATCTACATGTGCATAGCTACCTCAATTACCTCACACCACTGCACACTGACTCAGTGCTGGTACTCCCTGTTTATAGCCATGTTATTTTTACTCATTGTTGTTATTCACTGTGTATTTATTCCTTGTGTTACCTATTTTTTTTCTTTAACTCTGCATTGTTGGAAAAGGACCCGTAAGTAAACATTTCACTGTTAGTCTATACCTATTGTTTACGAAGCATGTGACAAGTAAAATTGTATCTAATTTTAATTGTGTTGTATGGGTGTTAAGGTTGTACAGCGCACTCAACATAATGTGTGAAGTGCTTTTAACAAATATTGTTAATAAAGTACTTCTGTTTCCAGTACATTTTAGTGATAGTCCATGCGGATATAACCTAGCTTAAATGAGGTATAATTAATATAAATGATTTTAGCACCGTAGGTGTCGAAGAAGAGTCTAAAAAGAAATCAGACTGCCAAAAAAAACGAATTAACTTCACCTCACTTAAGAGTAAACAAATCAGGCGGCATCGGTTGCTCTGGGACTAAATGAAGTGAGAGGGTTGTTAGCCTAGCCACATGAACTGATAGGGATATTTACATCTCTGACTTTGCTGCAACCTCACTTTCAATTATTTTTCCACTCTCACAGAACCTTTTATAATTGCACTGATTAAGCCTGTAGATTTACCGGTAAAGTTACTAAGGCCCTTATTAAGGTGTGAAGGAAGAAAAAAACATGGTCCGTTCAAGGGTTTCCTCTAAAATTGTTACATTCTCAGAATAATCAGTCAGTTTTTTCACAGAGGTCACAGAAGGACTTGTTTGCTGATATTACCAGCTCAGATGCATAGTTTACTATAATAATCGCACAGATAAATCGTCCACAGGTAGGCCCTTGAAATAGCCTTAGGAAACGTATTGTCACGTGTGCTCCCTCTCCGGCCTGTAGGTCACCAGGTTGCTCGTTATGGCGCACACCTGTCACCATAGTTACGCACATTATGGCACTCACCTGGACTCCATCACCTCCTTGATTACCTGCCCTATATATGTCACTACTTTTGGCTCCTTCCCCAGGCGTCGTTGTTTCTGTTTCTGTTTCATGTCTGTGCGTTGTTTGTGTTTTTGTATTATGTTCCGTTTATTTATTAAAACACTCCCTCCCTGAACTTTCTTCCCGACTCTCAGCGCACATCGTTTACACTTATCGTGATAATCAATACAATATCCCTTAATCAAGTCTTTGAAAATGTTCAGATTTCTATGGAGTTGAGAAAACTAGACTTTAAACTCTAAATAGTTCCTTAGTTACAAACATTTCTGACCCCAAGATGCAGATGAGTTCCCCACTTCAAGATGGCTTCCCTCTTCCTGACACAGCCCCTTCCCCATCTAACTCCAACCAGGAAGTGACTATGGATGTGGCTAGTAGGTGACTGGGGTTGAACCCACATCTCAAGGAACGTTGTGGGTTACAGTACAATAACTACTGTCAGATTAAGAGATTAATGCCCAAAACCCCCCAAATGTGACATGTCACTTTTTTCTTCAATCTGGGATTGTAAATTGAAGATATAATCTATTAACTACTTCTGGGCTGCACGAGCACCATACAAATATGAAATAGAATGTTGTCCAGGCTTGAAGTAGATTCAGGTGAGTACTTTTGGAATGCTGCGCCATTGACTGCACCAGATGGCAGTGTGTGAGTGGGTTTCTTTTGACAACGAAGCACCGGATTACAGTCATATCGTTTTGAACCTAGAAAAATACCTATAGATGGACATAGGAAAGAAGGAGTTGTAAAGTCTAGTTGGTCAGAAAAGTATGGTAAGTTACAGAGGGAGTGTCTTTGATAACTGCTTAGTTGGTTAGCTAGCTGGCTGCATTTTACACTTAACTTAATTGCAAAAGGGTTTCCTAATGATCAATTAGCCTTATATAATGATAAACTTGGATTAGCTTACACAACGTGCCATAGGAACCCAGTATTGATGGTTGTGGGCCTCTGTACGCATATGTAGATATTCCATAAAAAATCTGTCGTTTCCAGCTACAATAGTCATTTACAACATCAACAATATTTGTATTGTATTTCTGGTCAATTTGATGTTATTTTAATGGACAAAAAAGTAGCTTTTTTTCAAAAACAAGGACATTTCTAAGTGACCCCAAACTTTTGAACGGTAGTGTATATATAGAATGTGCGACTCTCTATTTATTTTTATAGCTTACAGTTTATTTGCCGTTAGTCAGCACCTCTTCACTAAATATTTTTTCTCTGGGTGTGCGCCAGCTCATGCTTTTTATTAGGGTTTCCACTAGTTACTACAGCCACAAAGTCAAAACGTAAAAAATAATGAAAACAAATTTTAATTTAAGGTTAGGTATATGGTTATTAGTGTGGTTAGGATTTTAAGAAGAGTAATAGAAAACAGGCGGAATTGTAGAAACAGAAAAAAAAGGTGTTAAGTAGAAACATACCCTGTGATTCTACCTAGAACCCTCTATGAAGGGTTCTACCAATAACCATTTTATAATCTAAAGGATCTTCCTACAACCATCTGTGAAGGGTTCTACAGAGAACCCTTTAATCTTTGGAGGGCTCTTCCTAGTACCCTCTATGAATGGTTCCACCAGCCTAATTAGCCTTTAAAATTTCATTATTTATGACAATAGATTACATATCTCATAAGGCCTTTATTTGAGAGCCTAATTATACCCTAAAATAGTGGTGTAAGGAATCTCCTGGTTTACAAGCCACATCAAGCCTGCAAGTCATATTATGCTGGCTTGCAAGCGATGTGTAATTCCTATTGGAATCACGCCAGAGTTAGGATATCCAGCAAGTGGAATTGTTAATCACCTGCAACCTGCATTCAGAATGACTGCCAAGGTAGGGAAGATTTAATACTGACACTACCATAATTATCTAAACTGGAACAACAATCTCAGTAACGTGTGCAATAAATCCAATTACTAACAGATTGGATTCGTTTAGAAAACTGTATGTTATTTATCAAGCAATGTACATGCAAAAAACAAAGATAATTACAGTAAAGCAAACCCTTTCGGAAAATCTCCCTGCAATAGAGCATGCTGGGAAATATGACATCTGGTTCTATGTAGAACCCTTCTTGTCTTCCAAGGAATCCTTCTTGCCTTCCAAAGAATCGTCAAATAACCATTTCTTCCAAAAACGGTTCTTATGGTGTTGAAGGTTCTAGGTAGATCGCTTTGCCTTGCAAAGAACCCTGGTCTTCCAAAAATGGTTCTTCTGATCAAAACAGTTATTGGTCGAACCCCATCCCTCCCTAAAGAACCCTTTTTTTCCTAAGAGTGTATGACTTTTCCAGCAGGAGCATGTAGCACTCAGTGTCAGTAAGTTATGAGATCTTTTTTCCCCTTTATGTTACATTATACTGTACCATTTCAAGAGCTAATAATACACTCATGTACCATAAAGGTCTACTCCTGAGTAACTCTCTGCCTAAGAGCGTTAGGCAGGAGGCCCTGGGACAGTGGTAGGTCAGGGGCGAGGGCTCGCTCTTTCAAGCACACTCTCTACCTCTATCCATCTCTCTCCAAGTGCTACAGAGACAGACTGGTCCAAGGACTGTACAGAGCCTTCTGACCAACTACCTGTGAACTCTCCAGAGCACAGAGAAGTAAGCTACACTCAGTATACTATCTAAACCTCTTTCGCTATGGCTGTGTGACAACATAGCATATTATCCACGGCCACTGGTTGGATTGGATTTACTGTATTGACTCCAAAAGTCATGCTCTCTCCTCCCTGTAAAAGTCTCCCAGACTTTGATCAAAACTGTGTGTGTGTCCGCCCCCCTTTCCTCTGGGTATCCGCAGACTTTCAATGGACGTATTTTGGGGATGACCAAAAATATTGAAAGATTACTAAACAATAACTTTTTCATAGCATGTTTGTCATGTTGGTCTTCAAATTCTTACTAACGTCTGTGATAACTTAAACATCAAGACAAATACACACTCAAATAAATGCAAGTCTCATGTCCAGAGTAATAATACATGTTTATTCATGTATATCATACAGGTGTCGCAACTAAAATATATTTCCCAGACAAGATTAAAGAATGGGACAAAGTGATTATAAGGGGGTGCTTGCGAGACAGAGAGACTGTTGCTGTACTCCCAGGTAAGGCCCTTGCTTCTGGAACCACTGAAGACCCAGTATTCAGTCAGGAAGCTTGAAGATGTGTCACCATCCAAGCCCATGTCACAGCTTGCAGTGGCCTGAGGGAGATGACAATAAATACATTATGTACCTTTCATCACCAAACCCATGTTCGCTGCACATGTTGCTGAACAATTCAACCCTTTTGTTAGTCATTGATATATAGAATTGCACATACTAATATTCCGTTCATAAACATTGACTGTAATACTTTTAGGGTCCTAATGGTGAAAGACTGCTGTGCAAGTTATTGGGTAACAGCTTTCTTCCCGTATTCACAAAGTGTCTTCAGAGTAGGAAACTAGGATCAGCTGCCCCTTGTCAATTTAATCTTTCGTTTTGATATAAAAGGCAAAACTGATCCTAAATCTGTCACGATCGTTTGTAGAGAAGGACCAAGGCGCAGCGGATGTTGAGTTCCACATAATTTATTAGAAAGTGAAACTTAGCAAAACAATAAACTAACAACGAACCGTGACTACAGAGGTGCTACGTGCACTAACTCAAAACAATATCCCCAATTAGAGACAACGATTACCAGCTGCCTCTAATTGGGAGTAATACAAAATCACCAACATAGAAAAACAAAAATAAAACCCCACATAGAAATAATAAACGAGACTAATCCCCCAGTCACGCCCTGACCTACGCCACCATAGAAAATACGGACTCTATGGTCAGGACGTGACAGTACCCCTGGTCTGTCTGCATGTTGCTTTTCTAGCGATCTAACTCCTTCTTCATCTGAAATGAAACAACACCAAAAACATAACTTAGTAACTTAGTTAACTAATGTAAATGTACACAAGCCTATTTAGCCAAGTAATACCAAAACAATACAGCATATTTGCAGTGAAATCAAAAGGGATATTTTTCTTACCAACTTTCTCAGTCACCAGTGCATCAATAAACAGGCAAGGGAACAAAGTAGTTTGACAAAAAGTGTTCACAATAGTCAGTATTATAGCTAGCAAATATATAGTTGTTATTTTAGGTGGTGAACTCAGACTAATGGTGGGAGTTAAGTAACGTTAGCTAACTTTCCTTCAGCAGTTTCAAGCTAGCCAGCTTGCTAATGGCAGTTTTATAAACTTAATCAGATGGATAGCTTAGCAAATATAGCTATTCGTTTTCCCCTCGCATGTAAAGCTGCCTGATACAGCTTGCCAGTTGCTAGTAAAGTATCATGAATAAGTCAGAAGCCAGCTAGCAATGCCAAGTTCATGTCTTTTACCAACACAAATCATGTACACGTATAAAAGAGACAATTATCTTGAAGCAGATGATTTTTGTTTTATTCTAGGACTTCAGGCCGAGTAGTAATCGCTACTTTTTTGTAGAACTGGCTTCTTCACCAGATGTTGTCCCCGGTCATTCCAGAATCTACACCTGAACAAATGTCACAGGAAAAATCACAGGCTGCGTCATGCATTCAAAATGTTTTTTTTTTTTTTTGCATCCTGGGAGAAAAAAAACAAATTATTTTTCTTTTTTTACAAGTGGTGTATATTGTATTTATATTGGCAAATTTTACTTGCAACATGTCCTTTTAAAGATTAAGATTACTGTATTGGTCAATTGCAGACAAGGTCCCACTGAAATGTTACTTCCTTTTTTAACCCAACCCCTCCGAAAGGCACACATGCATACACATACAGGTTTTGGAGAGGAGCGGGGTGTTGCCACGACAAGCTGTTGTTTTGGGAGGTACAGCAAGGGCACAACGGCAGGCAATGGTGTCTAAGATTTGATACCAGCAACCCTGTGGTTGCCGGCTCACTTCCCGACAGATTTCTCCAGTTGTTCCCGTCGGACCCGGGAATTGCTTCCTGGCCTCTCTAACCACTAGACTACCTGCAGTAGTTTGCATGGCTCCCCATCTGAGAGATCTTGGTTTGGTTTCCTGTGAAGATCTTGGTTTCCTGTGAATGTGGAGAGATGGGCAATAGATTATCCAATGTAGTCCAGATATTGGTATACTGACGTCTCACTGCGTATGCACAGGAAAAGACACAGAAGGTAGAGACCCCTACTAACTTGACCTAAGTGATTTTATGGTGGCACTTGGTTGGTGTATTTTTAAAGTACTTTTTTTTACAGTTTGTATAGCGCAATAAACAACACTTTAAAAAAAGACAAGTTGTGATCAACTATGTCCTTAGATCATGTGAACGTGTGATGTAAATATGTTTGTGTGAATATGTGTGTTTATATGTGCATTTCACTTCAACAACAAAGGCAGATGCGTAGATTGCCACTTACGATTCTGATTTAATTAGCTGCCACTCTTGGGAGTGGCTGTAAGGTAGCTGCTCCTACATGCTACACAACTCATTATGGATGAATTAATGAAGGGGGACGTGCGGTTGGCACCATCCGCCTGGCACCAACTGATGCATTATGTATTATTATTATTATTTAGTGCAAGAACAAATCAAGTTGCTGGGCCTGGTGGTGTATATCAGGGACAGCAACTAAGCGGCATATATTGATTCTACTGTATGATCCAAATGTATCACCTCATATATCACCTACCTCCAGCTTATAACCTCTAACCACAAAACCGGTTCATCCCAGCATTTTTCTGGATTGAAGTAGAATTATAAATAAACTGTAATCATTGATTTCAGATTTTTTTTCTGCTTTGTTCCTAGTACTCTAATGATCATCCCAGGGATTTGTCATTTCTGATCATCGTAAGCATCATATAGACTCATCAGCTACTGTTCATGTCATAGTTGTGTGTAACGAAGGGCATATATTTATTACATTTGAGCAACTTTGTATCGCACCCAACTTGATTTGGCACTTTAACCACAGATTGCCTAAGTATGTGATATCATCATCGGACAAGTGAGCAAGATCAAAGTGAATGGAGTTGTAAAGATGAATGTTATCTCTGGTGATATGTCATTCATATACATGTGTATATATAGCGCTTTTCATTACAATCGAGAATCTCAAAGTTGCTTTGAAAAGAGAATCACATTTAGGGATCTGGCAGTTCATGGGTGATGGTTTTCCACAGCTTCAGATTTCTGAATGAAGGGGAAAATGAGAGACAGGCGATTTCCTCACTTCTCTTCTTATCAGATGAACAGAGAGACTGTGTGGCAGTGATTTTGGATCTCTCACCTGCCCATTAAGCTAGTGAGCGTTGCCATCCCGCTTTGCTAGCTTTTCATCTTTCACCCATGACAGAAATTACATGATTCAATGGTCTCGTGGAAGAACTGATGGACAACTGGCTCTAAAAATGTTATAAACACGGTGTTTTATAAAGTGAGCATTCATATTTCACTGGCAAATACAGGCATGGTTAATGAATTTCGATAGTGCATTTGACCTTCCAGATGCTTCCTGTCCTCCAAGAAATTGATGCTGTAGGCTGTCTTTACCATACAGCCTACACAGGGTACCTGACAGATATTCCAAAGCAAGCCACATTTTCACCATCACTCCATTTATTGAGGCATAAGTGGTGTGTGTGTGTGTGTGTGTGTATATGTGTGTGTGTGTGTGTGTGTGTGTGTGTGTGTGTGTGTGTGTGTGTGTGTGTGTGTGTGTGTGTGTGTGTGTGTGTGTGTGTGTGTGTGTGTGTGTGTGTGTGTGTGTGTGTGTGTGTGTGTGTGTGTGTGTGTGCGCGTGTGTTACTCAGGGACATTGAGACACAGCAAATCAACTTATGTTCATTCTTTAACTCAATGTCAGTTTTGAATTTGAGTTACGTAGCATAGCTCATGTTTTATTTACTTATTTAAATGAAATGCCAAGACAGCTAACGGTGACAATGAGTACTGTGGAGGACTGACATTTTGGATAATATCCCCATTATAAACTGTAAAATAAAAAAAATAAAAAAATAAAAAACCAGTTCGGAGGATTGACTTCCAGACAAAGTTTGAATTTGGTTTCCATCTTCTCTAATGAAAGATTAGAACTCAATATTGTTATGGGGCTTTTCATTGAGTATTGACCTTTTAGAATGATGGATGTTTTTGACAACTGTAATAAAACCTTCTACATGCATGGAAATGCACGCCGGAAGCCTAGACATTTCACTAAATGAAACCGCCTCAAAATCTTTTTGTGTCACATTCCAGAATACCTTGCAAATAGTTCTTAGTCTTAAAAAGGAAATTGCATTTAGTAATTCATGAAAATCCTGTCTCAGTACTTTTCAGCCTGGTTACAGTGTTGTTGCTGTCTAATACTGTAAACGTCTCAATCATATGTACAGTATTTCCTCTGAAATTATTTTAATCCATAACTGATTATTGTATCAACATGGTTACCATGAACCAATACATAAGCTTTGAGATTTGAATACAGTATACAATTAGTGACTGGTTGTGTTTTATTTTGATGAATGATTGCATAGCTATTGGAAATATAGCCTACATACAGCACTTTACTATTTCAAACCCTTGCAAGACAAGGATGAGTAAAGTTGTACATGACACTTGTATAAACTTTACTCATTAATACACACGAGTATCCAAATGAGAGAAGAGTTGCTACTTGAATTAGCGTCAACCTTTTCCAACTGGGAATCTACTGCCCTCTAGCGAAATATATAAACAATCACAATTCCACATGATTGGATACTGCATTTATACCTTTATTTATGACAAGCAGAGGAGGCTGGTGAGGAGAGAACGTCTCATAATAATGGATGGAATAGAGTAAATGGAACGGTATCAAACACATGATAAATCAGGTGTTTGGTGTGTTTGATACCGTTCCATTTATTCCTTTCCAGACATTACTATGAGCCCGTCCTCCCCATGTAAAGTGCCACCAGTGATGACAACTCAACCTCTTTGACTCTGGCTTCCACGGCTAATGACAACATAACAGCCCATTGATTTTGTTTGTCCCAAAGAGTCACAAGTGAATACACGACATTTGCATTATTATCTTATTATATAAAGGTGAACCAAGAGTTCACACTATACATTAGTACAATTTTCAAACGTTGAGGTGGGAATAACCGCAAAAGATTTCACATCCACCCGGCAATTTCATTGATATTTAAGTTTCACCCGAATCCTATATTTACTATATCATTCACTACACATCATATTAAGCACATTAATTGTTTCACGTTGCCACCCTTCCAAATCTATACTGAACAAAAATATAAACACAACATGCAACAATTTCAACATTTTTACTGAGTTACAGTTCATATAAGGAAATCAGTCAATTAAAATAAATGAATTAGGCCCTAATCTATGGACTTCATATGACTGGGCATATAGATCTGCATCTTTTGGTCACAGATACCTTAAAACAAAAAGTAGGATCGTGGACCAGAAAACCAGTCAGTATCTGGTGTGACCACCATTTGCATCATTCAGCGCAACACATCTCCTTCCCATAGAGTTAATCAGGCTGTTGACTGTAGCCTCTGAAATGTTGTCCCACTCCTCTTCAATGGCTGCGCAAAACTGATGGATATTGGCAGGAACTGGAACACGCTGTTGTACACGCCGACCCAGAACATCACAAACATGCTCAATGGGTGACATGTCTGGTGAGTATGCAGTTCATGCAAGAACTGGGACATTTTCAGTTTCCGGGAATTGTGTACAGATCCTTGCAACATTTTTTTTTTTATTAACAAATTCTTATTTACCATGACGGCCTAGGAACAGTGGGTTAACTGCTTTGTTCAGGTGCAGAGCGACAGATTTTTACCTTGTCAGCTCGGGGATTCAGTCTTGCAACCTTTTGGTTACTGGCCTAATGCTTTAACCACTAACCACTGTCGCCCCAAACATGGGGCTGTGCATAATCATGCTGAAACATGAGGTGGTGGCAGCAGATGAATGGCATAACAATGGGCCTCAGGATCTCGTCACGATATCTCTGTGCATTCAAATTGCCATCTAGAAAATGCAATTGTGTTAGTTTTCCATTTTTATTTTTTATTTTACCTTTATTTAACCAGGCAAGTCAGTTAAGAACACATTCTTATTTTCAATGACGGCCTGGGAACAGTGGGTTAACTGCCTGTTCAGGGGCAGAACGACAGATTTTTTGTACCTTGTCAGCTCGGGGGTTTGAACTCGCAACCTTCCGGTTACTAGTCCAACGCTCTAACCACTAGGCTACGCTGCCGCCCCATACTTTATGCCTGCCCATACCATGACCCCACCGCCACTATGGGGCACTCTGTTCACAACGTTGACGTCCGCAAACCACTCACCCACACAAAGCCGTACACGTGGCCTGCGGTTGTGAGGCCGGGTTCGATGTACTGCCAAATTCTCTAAAATGACAATGGAGGTGGCTTATGGAAGTGAAATGACAATTTAATTCCCTAGCAGCAGCTCTGGTTGACTTTTCTGCCAATTGCAGAAAAAAACTTGAGAGCTGTGGCATTGTGTTGTGTGACAAAAATGTACATTTTAGAGTGGCCTTTTATTGTCCCCGGCACAAGGTGCACCTGTGTGATGATCATGCTGTTTAATCAGCTTCTTGATATGCCACACTTGTCAGGTGGATGGATTATTTTGGCAAAGGAGAAATGCTCACTAACAGGGATGTAAACGAATTTGTGCACACAATTTGAGAGACACAAGCTTTTTGTGCATATGAAACATTTCTGGGATCTTATATTTCAGCTCATGAAATGTTGGACCAACACTTTACATATTACGTTTATATTTTTGTTCAGTGTAATTCATCACGGGACAAAGTCTGGGAGCTGACTATCATCAGATGTATTTTATTTGACGGTAGTAAATACTTTAGGCCACTAGATGGACTAGTTCTACAAGACTTAGAAGCACAAGGCTAAGAAAAAAACTTGAGCATCACTCATGTAATGCATCAGCAACATTTACACCAGAACAATGGTGCTCTTCCTCATATCACATCCCATAAATGAATACAACTGTTCCACAATAACAAAGTCCTCTGGTGTGTTTTAGCATTTATCCTCCTTACCCTGTCAATCAAAAGGCCTCCCTTTAGCAATTATGTAATTTTGCTTCCTTTATTATTTATTTGCTTCTAGAAGAAATATTTGCTCATTGTCCTGAAAGATTTGATTGGGCATTTTTTAATTAGCTCTCCCAAGCAGACGCTTAAATGTCATTGTGTTCAATGGAAATTGCATTAGTGTCATTCCCAAAATGGATTCTATGGTCCCTGACTGTGATGGAGGACCAATGGTGGCTGGCATCATTATGCCTGATTATGAGGGCAAATATGCCCTGCACTTAATTGCTATGACATTTTTGTCAATTCAGTTTGATTGGATGGTGCACGTTTGTCCACTCAGTGTCAAAGCAAACTTTAATGCCCCTTCAATTTCGCTGGATATACAGTATGTGTGTGCAGATACAGTCAGTATTGGCATCCTTGATAAAGATGAGAAAAAAAGACTGTATAAAATAAATAATACAAATACTGAGCTATATTGTGTACAATTTTTGTATTATTATTATATTTTGTACTAATACAATTGTCAGATAAAGAGATTTGGTTTGACAATAAATACTTTTTATCTCAACAAAATAGTGGTCGAAATGACTGGTACCCCGGTCTTCAGTTCAAACGACAGGTTTTCCATGGGGTTCAAGATGGTCATTGCAAAATGTTGATTTTGTGTTGAATTATTTTTTTATATTTTTTTTAAACCTCTAAGTCACGCAACATAATCTCAAAGCGTTTAGTTGAGCAACCACTGTATGTGGATTTTGATGTGTGCTTGGGGTTATTGCCTTGCTGGATGATCCACTTGAGGCCAAGTTTCAGCCTTCAGGTTTCCGGCTAAAATGTCATGATGCCGTTTACCTTAACAACAGCCCCAGGACCAGTGGAAGCAAAATAGCCTCACAGCATCCAAGATCCACAACCATATTATACAGTAGGTGCAGGGTCCGTTTCTGCTTACACATCCATGTTTCCCTACTTTCATATCATCCACCAAATGTAAACACCCGAAGTCTGCTAAACGACATTGTCACTTAGATTGGAACCAGTGCTATGGTCAGATGACATAACCACTCACACCAGCTGTGGGTTGGGCATCGGAATAAGGGTGGAGAAGCTACATTGATGCCGCCGCAGAGAGATGGTTTCTGAGAAGGATACAAATATACTTTGCATGATGATGAACATATTTACGCCACTGGGAGTCCGACCTCGTAATGTCTGACATTTACAATCTTCGTCTGAAAAAGCAAATTAGCTTACCTAAGTGGTTCCATGGCCTCTTTTACACAATTCACAAACAATCAGTATATCTGCTCAAGATGAACATCCAAGTAAACTGGAAATACTTCGCTGAAAAATGGCTACAATTTATGTTACATTTTACACAACCTTCAAAAGCAGTGGTGGAAAAAGTACCCAATTGTCATACTTGAGTAAAAGTAAAGATACCTTAATAGAATTTTTAAAATATTTTGTATTTATTTCACCTTTATTTAACCAGGTAGGCTAGTTGAGAACAAGTTCACATTTACAACTGCGACGTGGCAGAAGAAAGCATAGCAGTGAAAGCATAGCAGTGTGAACAGCCAGCAACACAGAGTTACACATGGAGTAAACAATAAACAAGTCAACAACACAGTAGAAAAAAAGAAAAAAAAGAAAGAAATGAGTCTATATACATTGTGTGCAAAAAGGCATGAGGAGGTAGGCGAATAATTACAATTTTAGCAGATTTACACTGGAGTGATAAATTATCAGATGGTCATGTGCAGGTAGAGATACTGGTGTGCAAAAGAGCAGAAAAGTTAAAAAAAGTGGCCAAATGAGGTGTTGGCTTTAGGGATGATCAGTGAGATACACCTGCTGGAGTGCATGCTACAGGTGGGTGTTGCCTTCGTGACCAGTGAACTGAGATAAGGCGGAGCTTTACCTAGCATGGACTTGTAGATGACCTGGAGCCAGTGGGTCTGGCGACAAATATGTAGCGAGGGCCAGCCGACTAGAGCATACAGGTCGCAGTGGTGGGTGGTATAAGGTGCTTTAGTAACAAAGCGGATGGCACTGTGATAAACTGCATCCAGTTTGCTGAGTAGAGTATTGGAAGCCATTTTGTAGATGACATCGCCGAAGTCGAGGATTGGTAGGATAGTCAGTTTTACTAGGGTAAGTTTGGCGGCGTGAGTGAAGGAGGCTTTGTTGCGAAATAGAAAGCCAATTCTAGATTTGATTTTGGATTGGAGATGTTTGATATGAGTCTGGAAGGAGAGTTTACAGTCTAGCCAGACACCTAGGTACTTATAGATGTCCACATATTCTAGGTCGGAACTATCCAGGGAGGTGATGCTAGTCGGGCGTCCGGGTGCAGGCAGCGAACGGTTGAAAACCATGCATTTGGTTTTACTAGCGCCACGGAAGGAGTGTTGTATGGCATTGAAGCTCGTTTGCAGGTTAGATAGCACAGTGTCCAAGGAAGGGCCAGAAGTATACAGAATGGTGTCGTCTGCGTAGAGGTGGATCAGGGAATCGCCCGCAGCAAGAGCAACATGACTCAAGTAAAAGTGAAAGTCACCCAGTAAAATACTACTGGAGTAAAAGTCTAAAAGTATTTGCTTTTAAATATACTTAAGTATCAAAAGTAAATGTAATTGCTAAAATATACTTTAGTATCAAAAGTAAAAGTACAAATCATTTCACATTCATTATACTAAGCAAACCAGACGCCATGATTTTCTTGTTTTTGAAATTTACGGATAGCCAGGGGCACACACTAACACTCAGACATCATTTACAAACAAAGTATTTCTGTTTCATGAGTCAGTAGGGATAAGAGGCAGTAGGAATGACCAGGGATGTTCTCTTGATAAGTGTGAATTGGACCATTTTCCTGTCCTGCTAAGCATTTGAAATATAAGTACTTTTGGGTGTCAGGGAAAATGTATTCTTTAGGAATGTAGTGGAGTAAAAGTAAAAGTTGTCAAAAATATAAATAGTAAAGTAAAGTACAGATACCCAAAAAAACAACTTAAGTAGTACTTTAATGTATTTTTACTTAAGTACTTTACACCACTGTTCATAAGTAGCAGCCACTCCAAAAGCTACTCCAAAAATGCCCAAAAAATAATAACCTAAATATCAAGTAAAAATGCATAAATGTCATATGTTTTCAGTGGTATACATGTTCTACCATTACTCAAGCAAAAACCTACTCAACTGATGCAGTTACAATGTGATGATACCTCATAAGAAAAAGAACAATAGCATACAAATTCCTTCTGTTTTCCATTGGACAACATCAAGACTCTGTAAACCATTAAATAACACAATCAATTTGTTTGTCATTCTACAGTATACTCTCTGTCACAGCACAGTATGTCACAGCTCTTCCCATTTAAATATGCCATTGATTACAAAGTGCAATCATGGAACCCAGGGAGTGAATTTAATGATAGCCTGTTAGGTTGAGGAGTGTGAGGAACACATCCCATGCATTAGTGCACATTCTCTTACTTGAGGTTAGCGGATTGTATGTTTTTCTGTGGTGTCGTCTCTGTATCACGTGGAGTCGTCTCAGTCGGGTACATTCATAATACTATTCATGAATGTGGTAATATGCAGCACACTGTAATACATCAGGCAAACAAGTTGAAATTGCTGGGAGCATGCAAGCAGCTCGGTGGCGGTTTAGAGAGAGGAAGCTGATTTTAGTTGGTTGTGTCTGGTTTTCTGGTCTACACAGCGATTAACGAGTGCTGGAGATGGAGGCACAGCCTACAGTGAGTTATTGGCTGTTTGTTATTCTCAATTGAGGGGACAAATTTGAGTATTACAGGGCAATTAGCTGGGTGTGTATGGCGCTCTGCATTGCAAGTGTAAGAACGCCTAAGCGAGGCCATTCGTTAGACGTCCCTATAGACCAATAAGTCTCACACACACTGTCCTAGAAATGCTGGGTTTGTTTGGAGGGGTTAGTTCACTAAAAATAGACATTTAAATGTGCCAGATATGCACTTGCTTGTCTGGGTCGATCCACAATAGCATAGGTAAATGGAAAATCATGAATCGTAAATTTGTATTTGTCGTAAAATAACCAAAGATGAAGCAATTTGAATGAGATACTCTACTTCTGTATCTTGTTATAGGGGACGTACAAGAAATCACTATATACTACGTACGATGAGTACATGATTGAGAGGTTATGCAATGATGAGGCAGAAGTCACGCATTTGCATTTTTTAAATGTATCATTCGATTAAGACCTCACATTAATTAAAGGCTGTTTCTAATGGGTTGTATCATAGAGAACGCCAGGAAATATAATGAGATTACCTTGACTTTGAGAAGTACTTTGAGACGATGCCCACATTGGAAATGAAGACATGCCTCCACCGGCGGAATAATTGACAGGGATGAAGACGGATGGAGTCTATCCTGGTGTACCAACGTTCCGGCCTTACATCCGTTCCAGACCAGCCATCCTACAGCTGTGCCCTCTGCAAAGCATGGAGGGATTAAATTAGCTTTAAATGGCTTTTTATAAGATCCTGTTTTTGCCAGAATCTGGTTAGGAACTATAGGAAGTGAAGGTTTAGCAAACGCTTGGTGGCAGGATGTGCCAATGGGCAGTGTTTTGGAGTGAGTTGCTAACATCTAAACTCAGTCTTCACATACTTTTTAATCAGGAAGAGAAACACCCTGACTGTGATTTAACAAGCCATTGTGGTGTATTGATTATGTCTGGGGTTAAAATGATGGAGTGCCATTATGAATTGTGCCATAAAAGTTATGACAGAAGGTTAGAAATAAAAATAGAATGAAGTCATTCTAGTTCTGAGGTTCGCTCGCTCAGTTCTGAAAGCAACCGAGAGTTCATATAAAAAAGGCCTTGGATATTTGACTCTATTTTTAGTTCAATCACAAGGTTCTTACAGAACTGATGTGTGGTTGCTTTGTTGTTGTTGTTTTCGGGTGGGTAAGGAAGATGCACAGCTGTAACAGGTGGTCACAGAAATATGAATTAATAAAATACGTTAATAGGCAAGCTGTAGAAGCAAACCCACCGCCTTCTGGGTGTGATTAGAGTAATGGTTTAATGAGCTGTTAATGCGCACAGGTGTGTGTGTGTGTGTGTGTGTGTGTGTGTGTGTGTGTGTGTGTGTGTGTGTGTGTGTGTGTGTGTGTGTGTGTGTGTGTGTGTGTCTGCAAGTGTATATTAACATTTGCGCGTATGCGTGCCTTCATGTGTTTATTACCATATTTATTACCTTTTTAAACCTTTTTTATATTTAAACAGGGTGATGTCAAAATATATGTCAAAAACATTTGTTTTTGGTGGAGGTGACAGACATTTCTCCCTCTACTACATGTGTTGAGAGATTAATCGCTTTTACAAATGTGCCTCTGGGGAGCAGATTAGCATTTTTCATCATGAATCGTGTTCTGGAGGCAGCTCTGCAGAGTGGTCACTAGCTGGCACAGCCACAAAGTAAAAAAATCTGATGTTAAGCCTAACTCGAACCTTAACCCTTACATTAACCACACTGTCAACCCTAATGCCTAACCCGAAGATCAAAAAGCTCATTTTTGTTTTCATGAATTTTTAAACCATAGACAATTTTGACTTTGCAGCTGGCCCATTTAGCGGAAATCGCTCTGTTCTGCCTCAAGGACAAGACTCATCCCAATAAACGTCAACCTGCTCCTAGGGATTTGGTTTCTATGGAGAAGAGGAGCCAAGGGGCTATTTTCTTTGGCTTTCATTTGTAGCACAGCAGGCCAGATCCCATTCCAGGTGATTGAGAAGCGGTAAGCTGGATCATTACGCCTCACACTCCTCCCTGTTTCAAGTGTCAAGTTTTATCAGTTGTATGTGTGGGATACGCATGATATACATCCTCCAACAAAATGCTTACTTGTAGGTTCCTTCCTGTCAGGGGAGAGTGGGTTAAATGTTGCAATTTTTTACATTCAGCATCACTCCATCAAGGGAAATATAGTATTCTTTCTAACAAAGCTTTCTACATATATCTTAGGACATTATGTATGCCTGGAAATAATCAGAATTCATGGAAACATTACAGTTTTGAAAACATAGATTGCCCCAAAAAAGTGTTCTCATGGCACAACGTCCCCCAAATGAAATATTACCACTACCTTTTCATAACCATGTTTATCTTTATTTCCCAAACACAAGTCAACACAATCACAATCACTTTTTTGTCTTTTGATAATTTTAAGAATCTTTTAACACAGGCTTAACACCTAACAAACACTTTGTACTGTTGTTACCTCATATCCCAGCGATAATGCCTTGCATCACCGCCTGTGAAGAGAACACTTACATTAGCTTAACTTGCCATTAGCTCAACCATTGGCTCAACTTACCAAGAGACAAACATGTTGACTATATTAGCCCACACAGCTACAAGGATGCACATTCATGCTAGATTTAGGACCTCATATTGAAGCTAATAGAGACCCCAACTGATTTATAGAACAATCTTAAAATGATCTACTTTGACCTCTAGCGCAATAAATTCACTTAATAAATTTTTCAATTTTTCAGGTGGTTTCTTCCTTCACAGACTCAGTGAAAGTATGACCACTTACTTAATATTTGGTCAAATTAATTGTGTGTATTGTTTCCTAGAAACAAGGGGGCTCAACTTACCCCTTTGGCTAAACTTACCCCACTCTTCCCTACAGGAGCTCCTACTGCACTGCCTGGTACTCACCAGAAGATGGCCTCCATGTCATCACCAGTTACGTGCCTTAGAAAGTGTACATTTCTTCTCTCAACCTTTCCTGAGCTCTTATACAGATATATATATTGCACTCATATACTGATATGGCTCGACTACATCCACAGTAAAGTATCTGTCAGAATCAATGACTTGGTTAGCAGTAGAAGTCCAAATGTTCACCAACACGGTGAAAGATTCGACCTCAGTTACCTCAGGGTATTGCTGTGTAAACGCTCCAAGAAATGTCAAATTGATGCTGGGAGAGTATCCATGACGCAACTCAATCACCGTGCATAACTGCAGCAACAGCTATATGTACTGCGGGACCGTATTAATTATGCACTGTTGACACTTTCAAACTGCAGCAACAGAGATATTAATTATGCACTGTGGGGCGTATATTTTGACGTGCAGTTAACTTCCAAATTAAAGGAAACACCAACATTAAGTGTCTTAATAGGGCGTTGGGCCTCCATGAGCCGCCAGAACTGCTTCAATGTGCCTTCTTACAAGTGTCTGGAACTTTATTGGAGGGATGCGACACCATTCTTTCACAAGAAATTCCATCATTTTGTGTTTTGTTGATGGTGGTGGAAAACGCTGCTTCAGGCGCCGCTCCAGACACACAAACACACACACACAGACTTTAAACCCCCTATGCTCCTTTGAGACCCCACTTTCAAAGTCATTGAGACCAATTCTTCTAGCCGTCCCTAATGTAAAAGTCCTACTGAATTACTACTCATCACTACTACACAAGCTCTACACAAAACCTACTGGTTTTACTACTGGATTGCTATTAAGATTTGTAGTAAAACCAGTAGTGATTATGTAGTAATTTAAGTAGTTATGAGTGATAAAAGGGGACATTTCACTACTTGGAACACTGCATATTTCCTATTCAAATCACTATATAATTATTCCTTAAATGACTACTGTGTAACCACTGAGCTTTTGGGTATCTACTACTTAAAACCTACACATTCCTACACAATTCTTTCATGTTCTCTATTGAATTACTACACAATGCCTACACATTACTTCTGTATGCCACTCAATCCCTATACATTTACTACTGCCATCTGTATGTGTAGAGTTGTCACTACTGATCACCACTTAATTGCTTCTGGTAATTTTTCTTTTCCTACATAAACCCTTTTGAATTACTATAAACTGACACATTTAATACTGTTTGCCTATTCAAAATCACTATTGACATCTTGTTTCACTACTGTGTCACTACTGACTAGTGCACATGTTATTTCCTCAAGTTTATAACTGTAGTTATATCATCAAGCAACAAATAATAAGCTTAAACAAACTTTATTTTATCAAATTAATTACATATTAAATTATATATTTATATGTGTTTGTGTACAAACACACATACTTATTTGCTAGAGGGATGAAAACTACATAGCTACATTTCAATGGGGTTAGCAAACAGCTAGGCTAAACACAATAGAGCTCCATGACAACGGCTAACAACTAAGACCGTTTTGGTTAACAAACACATTACTTCCTGTTTTGTCTTCTTCTGCATTTATGAGCACAGGAAGCCACAGGCTGCAAAACTCTACTGATCACTACTGAAAAGCCGGTGTAGTCTGGTTGTAGTGTTGTGACTACTTATTCACCATACAAATAAGTAGTAAAAATCTCTACCTGATTACTACTGGAAACACTATTGTATTCCTACCGAAGACTACAAAACTCTGTGTATCTTGATTAGTGCATAGACCAAATCAAATCAAATGTATTTATATAGCCCTTCGTACATCAGCTGATATCTCAAAGTGCTGTACGGAAACCCAGCCTAAAACCCCAAACAGCAAGCAATGCAGGTGTTGAAGCACGTTGGCTAGGAAAAACTCCCTAGAAAGGCCAAAACCTAGGAAGAAACCTAGAGAGGAACCAGGCTATGAAGGGTGGCCAGTCCTCTTCTGGCTGTGCCGGGTGGAGATTATAACAGAACATGGCCAAGATGTTCAAATGTTCATAAATGACCAGCATGGTCAAATAATAATAATCACAGTAGTTGTCGAGGGTGCAGCAAGTCAGCACCTCAGGAATAAATGTCAGTTGACTTTTAATAGCCGATCATTAAAAGTATCTCTACCACTCCTGCTGTCTCTAGAGAGTTGAAAACAGCAGGTCTGGGACAGGTAGCACGTCCGGTGAACAGGTCAGGATTCCATAGACGCAGGCAGAACAGTTGAAACTGGAGCAGCAGCACGGCCAGGTGGACTGGGGACAGCAAGGAGTCATCATGCCAGGTAGTCCTGAGGCATGGTTCTAGGGTCCTCCAAGAGAGAGAAAGAAAGAGAGAAAGAGAGAATTAGAGAGAGCATACTTAAATTCACACAGGACACCCGGATAAGACAGGAGAAGTACTCCAGATATAACAAACTGACCCTAGCCCCCCGACACATAAACTACTGCAGCATGAATACTGGAGGCTGAGACAGGAGGGGTCAGGAGACACTGTGGCCCCATCCGATGATACCCCCGGACAGGGCCAAACAGGAAGGATATAACCCCACCCACTTTGCCAAAGCACAGCCACCACACCACTAGAGGGATATCTTCAACCACCAACTTACCATCCTGAGACAAGGCCGAGTATAGCCCACAAAGATCTCCACCACGGCACAACCCAAGGGGGGGGGGGGCTTTCTCTGTTTGCAAACATTGCCACAAGAGGGTTTTGTTCTTATAGAACCTTAGCAAAAAAAGCCTCTATTTACATGTTGCTTATGAGTGCATTTCACACTACTTTTGGATGACAATTGGATTTTAATGCTTGTATGAATGTCCTGCCTAATATAATGTTTGTGTCATCATCACAAATCAACTGCATTATCCTTAAAAAATACTTAAACTTCAACCAGTACAATGGCTCCTTGGCTAGCTTTTGCTACAGCCTATATCAATGAGCATTAGCATTCTAGCTAACAACTGCCGCATCCAAAATAGTTACTTTGCAACGATCACAACCAAATATAATCTAAGCGACTGTTCAAGCAAGAATCAAAGCATCATTGTAATCGTATGAGAACCCCAAAAAGTACTTTTGTTTAAAAGTAATACAAACGTAAATCTAGGCAATGTTGAATGGCCGCAGATAGCAATTGGCTTTCTGACTGTCGCTAAGAGTCTACCGCATCCTTGCCTGACGTCAGTGTGTCGTGCACTGTAAAGTGTCTCTAAACTACACATGCGCTACACAAGTCCTACAAGTCTCTACATAGTCACTACTGCACAAATCGGTTTTGTGTAGTAATTCAGTAGGTCTTTTTCATGACAGATGGTAGCAAAACTGATGGGCAACTGGTCAATTTTATACATGACCCTAAGCATGATGGGATGTTAATTGCCTAATTAGCACACGTATAAGCAGACGTATTTGGAGGCACCATGTATTTTGAATTAAAAAATTAAAAATAAATAAAAGGTCAATATTGGGGGTGTTTAGTACAGTACACAAACCTAGCCGTGTCGTCAGGACATTTATTCACATATTTATTTGCTTTGTTCAATCCCATCATGCACTTTGATTATTTTGCAATAAAGCTCTCTGGCAGGTTAATTGAGTGCCCGGCTCGGCGTGGGAGAGTCCGGCCGCCACAGAACGGCTATTGTCACACTCATTTCAAACAGGGTACAGCGAGCATGACGGGGAGAGGGTAAACGTGTCCCAAGTGCTCCTCTCATTCATCAAATGTTGCAGAGTGCAGCAGCATGGACAGGGGAGGAAAAAATAACAAATTGAAGAGGAATTGCTTGCTTGCACTCCTCTGTCCCCAGCCTGGCCACCTGGGATGGGGGAGGTCATAAACAAGGGAATTCAGAACGTGGGTGGTTAGGAAAGTTCCTGTATTAGACAGAAGGAAAATACACAATAATGTTCTAACCTCATTGTTTAACATCGTCCCATGTGTTTCCTTTCTAGAGCTGCCACAACCCCTTTCCTCGATGACCCTCTTGAGGGACTCACACTAACTGCATCACTCTCTCTAACCCCCCCCCCCCCATACGGTAGGATCAGGCCATATCACAATACATAGCCTTCAGTGTGACCACATGCAAAAGCTCATGTCACATCGGTGGTAGAAATGGCCCACGCATAGGGGAAACTGTGACATTGTTTTGACAGCCTCCAGTGAATGCCTTATTCAACAGATGTCTCAAAATATGGAAAATAAACCTTGCCTGGTAACTAAGTAGATTTGGACAAACAAATACTGTGCTGTAGGTCTAAGCCTGGCGCAGGGTCGATGTCTCTCATGGCCTTACCAAAACATACTGTAGTTAGCCTTAAGTAATGAAGAGAAGGAGGATTCAATTTGAACCCAGTGAACATTCAGTACAGTATATTTGTGCCTTCATGATGACCCTGCAGACAGCTTTGAGTTACCATTCAGCATAACTGGCATTAAAAAAAACAGCACTGACCAGCGTATATTTCAAGCTGGTCCATGCTGGTCCATACTGGTTAAGCTGGTCTGACCAGCATGGTCTAGCTGGTTAGACTGGCCGACAAGCTGGTGATGCACAGCAAATTCTCTAGTGTTAAACATTAGAGAAATTAGTGTTAAATCAACACTGAAAGTGTTGAGTCTGTGGACCCAGATATACACCAGAACAGTGTTCAATTAACACACTGCTTAGTGTAACACCTCATTCAAATATATCTTGGAGTGACTTGCCTTAGGAGTCAATTGTAGAGTTACCACCCATGACGGTATTTGTTAGTGACAGAGACACGGTTCATCCATTTTCAGGTCTATGGACTTCAGCAAGTGAGATCATACTTGAATATGTTATTATAAAAAAACATGATTTAACAAGATGCCATACATATTTTATAAGGCTGTATTATGAGGGCTTAGTTTTACCTTAATACAGGGGCCTGAAACATAGTGTGGGGAAACAAAGCTTCCTGAAGCATTGAGCATTTCCAGTCAGTTGTGACAAAAATGAGTTCATTACTCGAGGCTTTGATCTTCACATTGTACACTAGTGGCACCTACTGGTCGAAAATGTTTAGAACAGCCAAATGATGATAAACAACGTCGCACATGCCGTAGCACGTGAGCACGGTAGCCTTTTTGTTTTTTTCCACAAAACAAAGCTTTGGACATCATTGATCATGTGCTTCTGATAAAGTGATACATGCATCGGCACAATGCTTTGAAGTAAACTGCTTAGTGATTTTGAGGCATGCCTCTGAGCTCCGGTATCAAATGTAACATCACTAATGAAATGCATACACATTGAACCAAAACCATGCCTATTATATTTCCCAGCATGCTCTATTGCAGTTTTATTTTTAGAATTGTTAGTTTCAATATCAATGTTCGTGCATGTACAGTACCAGTCAAAATTTGGGACACACCTACTCATTCAAGGGTTTTTCTTTATTTTGTATTATTTTCTACATTGCAGAATAATAGTGAAGACATCAAACCTTTGAAATAACACACATGGAATCATGTAGTAACCAAAAAAGTGTCAAACGAATCAAAATATATTTTGTTTGTCATTCTTCAAAGTAGCCACCCTTTGCCTTGTTGACAGCTTTGCACACAACCAGCTTCATGAGGTAGTCAACTGGAATGCATTTCAATTAACAGGTGTGTCTTGTTAAAAGTTCATTTGTGGATTTTTTTCTCCATCTTATTGCGTTTGAGCCAATCAGTTATGTTGTGAAAAGGTAGGGTTGGTATACAGAAGATAGCCCTATTTGGTAAAAGACCAAGTCCATATTTTGGCAAGAACAGCTCAAATAATCAAAGAGAAAGGGCAGTCCATCATTACTTTAAGACATGAAGGTCAGTCAATCCCAAACATTTCAAGAACTTTGAAAGTCTCTTCAAATACAGTTGCAAAAACCATCAAGCGCTATGATGAAACTGGCTCTCATGAGGACTGCCACAGGCAAGTAAGATCCAGAGTTACCTCTGCTGCAGAAGGTCAGTTCATTAGAGTTAACTGCACCTCAGATTGCAGCCCAAATAAATGCCTCACTGTTCAAGTAACAGACACATCTCAACATCAACTGATCAGAGGAGACTGCATGAATCAAGCCTTCATGGTCAAATTGCTGCAACGAAACTGCATGAATCAAGCCTTCATGGTCAAATTGGTCGAATTAAAGTTCACCAATTTGAAGAAGAGACTTGCTTGGGCCAAGAAACACGAGCAACGGACATTAGACCGGTGGAAATCTGTCCTTTGGTCTGATGAGTCCAAATTTGAGAGTTTTGGTTCCAACCGCCGTGTCTTTGTGAGAAGGAGAGTATGTGAACGGATGATCTCTGCATGTGTGTTTCCCACTGTGAAGCATGGAGGAGGAGGTGTGATGGTGTGGGGGTGATTTGCTGGTGACACTGTCATGATTTATTTAGAATTCAAGGCACACTTAATCAGCATGGCTACCACAGCATTCTGCAGCGATACACCTTTCCATCTGGTCTGCGCTTAGTGGGACAATCATTTATTTTTCAACAGGACAATGACCCAAGACACCTCCAGGCTGTGTAAGGGCTATTTGACCAAGGAGAGTAGTAGAGTGCTGCATCAGATGACCTGGCCTCCCCAATCACCCGACCTCAAACCAATTGAGATGGTTGGGGATAAGTTGGACAGCAGAGTGAAGGAAAAGCAGCCCACAAGTGCTCATCATATGTGGGAACTCCCTCAAGACTGTTGGAAAATCATTCCAGATGAAGCTGGTTGAGAGAATGCCAAGAGTGTGGAAAGCTGTCATCAAGGCAAAGGGTGGCTACTTTGAACAATCTCAAATATATTTTTATTTGTTTAACACTTTTTTGGTTACTAGATGATTTCATATGTGTTATTTCATAGTTTTGATGTGTTCATTTGTAACAATGTATGCTGAGAGTCGGGAAGCAAGTTCAGGGAGTGAATACATTTAATTAATAAATGAAGAGAATGAAGATCCCGGGGATCAGGATCGGACTGGTCACCTCTGCTAAGACGTGGGAACCTGTCGATCCGGCTGAGGCGCAGGAGCATGACGACCTAAAGTGCCGGAGAGAGAGCATACGTGACAGTACCCCCTCCCCAGCGCATTTGGCTCCAGCCGCAGTATGCCAACCACAGGGACGATCCCGGAGATCCGGAGCGGACCGGTCGCCTCCACTGAGGCGCAGAAATCTGACAAACTGGCTGAGGAGAGAGAGCCTGATGTGCTGGCTGAGACCTCCCCGGTTGAGGCACGGGAACCAGTTCACACAGCTTAAGCATGGGAGCCTACAAACCCACTGAGGCCTCCCAGGTAGGTCCGGCTCTAACACCCAGACCCGACATCACCCCCCAATACAAAAAAAAAACACTCCCCGATGCTTCCCTTTGTTGAAACCTCATTCTGTAACGATGTATGCTGAGAGTTGGGAAGCAAGTTCAGGGAGTGAATACATTTCATAAATAAATAAATGAACAAAACAAGAAACACAAACAGCGCACCGACATGAAACAGCAACAATGACGACTGGGGAAGAAACCAAAGGGAGTGACATATAAAGGGCAGGTAATCAAGGAGGTGATGGAGTCAAGGTGAGTGTTATTATTATTATTAACACCGGTGACAGGTGTGCGCCCTAACGAGCAGCCTGGTGACCTAGAGGCCGGAGAGGGAGCACACCTGACATCACTATTATTCTACAATAATGAGTGGATGTGTCCAAACTTTTGACTGGTACTGTACATTGATTGATTGATTGATTAATTAATCCTATGCTACTCAAATAGGAATTACAAACATTTTCTTAAGTAATCCAAGATGTTACTTGTATTTATTGCACCTGTTACTGAACAGTTTTTTCTTCCAGTTTAGATGCTTAGGTCATCTCATAGCCAAGTTTTCCCAACTCTGGCAGTCATTTGAAAACAGATGATTAAAAATTCCTAAAGTTGAACATTCCCACACTGGCTGCGTTCCAGCAGGAATTACACAATACCTTGCAAGCCAACATAATGCAACTTGTTGGCGTTATTCACCTGCATTTAGAACGAGTACCAGGGTTAGAAGCATTGTGACGAGACTACCTTAAGGCATTTAAAATAGAACAAATATTTAATTAATGGGTGCAAAATATTTTTTATGAAATATTTGTTATTTATCTGTGTGTAGTATGACATTAATCAAGCAATCAATCACTGTACATGCACAAACATACGTAGATATTCAAACAAACTATTCTAAAAATAAACCTGCAATAGAGCATGCTGGGAAATACAATAATGATGGGCATAGTTTTGGTTCAAAGTTATGTGTATGAGTTTCAGGCTAAGTATAAAACTAGGCACTCAAAATAAGGCCTTGTGAATTATTTTTTTTAAAATATGATGACATATTCATTTAAGAGCTCACTTAGTTATGTCCATTGGGTTGAAAATGGATGATTGCATTCATTCAAACCATGTCTGTCACTGAGAAGTACAGTTATGGGTGGTACAATTTACTCGAAAGGCAAGGCACTCTGGGAAGTATTTGAGTAAGTATTATTTTTTCTACACTGGAGAATTTACTGTGTGGTGATGCTGGTATGCTGGTGACCAGAGATGGGCAAGAATGACAAAATACCATAAACATCAATGTATCAAAATAAACTGCCAAATACTTTGATTTTGTAATGTATTTAAATAGTTTTTTTAGCAGGGTAGTGTTTATGATTCACTAGCCCTGTGCCATAGCAGAACCAATTATTCAAACAAATACCCATAAAAACACTTCCCCACAAAAACAATGTTACAAACTGGCCCTCACCCGCCTCATGATCTCTATTGGAGCCGGAAAAGAACTGCCGACCCCATTCATCTCCGATAGAGGAGATAAATGTTTGCACTTACTTAATATATGTTCCTGTTGTGCTTCTCTAAAGTACCATTTGAAAGGATTTCTTCCGTTTGCTCTAGGCTGTGGTTGGCTTTGTTTTCATCGAGTCAGCTTTGCAGTGTTTAGATTAAGTTTATTTTCTCCTTCTTTTAAAAAGATGTGAAAGAGCGAATGAGGTAATCAGTATGAGAGGGGCCTGTACTTGGCCACATGCAATATTAATCCAATCTGCGGAGGCGGTTTGGCTTCCAGGCTGGCCCATCCCGAGGGGACTTCTCCATTACCTCTCTGCTCATCTTCTATTCCACCGTACTTATGGAGAGAAAGCTCACCGGGTAGGCTCATCTGAAACTTCTTCTCTCCTTTTTTGTCCCTTTTTTCACCTTTTCTTCTTTCCTTTCTTCACTCTTGGAGAGATAGGCGGGAGGTCGTTCCTATTGCATTATTGATCATAGTGGCTGAGGCAACTTTTACAATGCCTCATCATTAATACATTCTACCTCATCAACAGCTACTGATTGTCAGAGATTTTTTTGACTGCTGCTGATGGTTGTCATTGTAGGATAAGTGGGTTATGTGCTTAAGATGGCAGTTTGGGAAAATATACAGCTTTTATTTGTTGTTGTTTATTCAATTTTTAAGCTGTAATTATGTTTTAAAAAATACATTGCAAACTATTGTCTAACTCTTCACGGAAGCTGATACAACAATGACAAATATAGCTATTACCTAATAATGTAGCTGTCACTAATCTTTTTATCGTGCATCAATTGACAGTTGCTTGAAGTCAAAGTGGGACAGTGCTGTGTGTGCTTCTGATTGCTGTTGAAGCTCTTACACTGGACATTTCACAGATGATGGTCATTATGCTACGATCCTGTGTTGCTTTACGTAACCTGAATTCATTATATTATTCCAAGGAGGCATTTGAAGTTTTAACCAGTGAATGTTGCCATTTTTGGGAATTTTGTGAGGTTTTGAAACATTTGGCTATCCTGGAACTAACCCCTGATTTCAAATGCAATGAATGTGGCATCATTTCAACAGCATTGTGATTCAAAGCAAGGGATTATCACCACAAGCAGAGTGATTGGAATGTTCCCAGTGGTAATCCCTAGATATCCTAGATATCGCTTTAGATTCCAATTTACAAAATTAGCCTTCACCCAAAAACATATTTTTTCTTCTAAATAATGTTGTTGATTCCTTGTACATGTTGTGCGTTGAGTGATTTAGACTGATGATTAATTGCCATCTGTCGATACACGAATCATTCCATCCTAAGGCATTTGTAAATTTAAGGCATCCAAAAAAATGAAAACACTTGAAGAGAAATCTTGACTGAATATCTGTGTGTTGTGCCAGACAAGATTATCTTTGGTTAGAGTAGCTCAATGTAATCACTGTCAAGGCTTGATCTGGACTAGCTGTCCAGATGAACTAAAGCATGTTTGAAGGGTGTCTGCAGTATATGCACCCACCTAGGGATAGTAAATCAATAATACTATCGTTATGACAATCAAGTACAGATAAATGTTCAAAACAGTGACAACATACAGGAACATAATTGATTGCATTGTTACAGATCACTCATGACTGAGTGGATGAATAGGTCAGTTATGGAAATGTATGAAGGGAATAAACTTAGGCTGTAACGTACAGCCAGACGTGGCAGGAGAAAATGAACAACTCTTGTCCACAAGCCCTCTTTAAAAAACGACCGGATTCAAATGGGATAGGAGTAGTCTCTCCAGTTGCACCATCAACACTGTTGAATATTTAATCACCTCTGTCATAGGATCTCACTTTTGACATTGGCGTCAACCTCTACATGATGAGCTGCCAAGCCTGTCCATTATACAGGCTCACACTCTCCTCCGCCGTCGATTGCATTTCAAGCACCTCGCTTTCTGAGATCACACGGTCTTGACCTCAATCATAGTGATGTGAACAGATGAGTGGAGAAGAACTTCACCACCAGCCCATTGACTTGACACTGACACTCACTGTCATATCATTCAGATGGTTCGAGGACATGTTTATGAAATATCAAAAGTGGTGTACATCATTCCTTGCGTATTTGAAGTTATCATGGTTATAGTGGATCATCGATAGAGGATATCATTTTAACAGTAGACGTTAAGCATATCACATTTCAGGTAAGACCCAAATGCAGACTGTGTTGAAGTAACAATGCTTATTACAGCAACAGGGGCAGGAAAACGACAGGTCAAGGCAGGCAAGGGTCCATAATCCAGAGTAGTGAGGTAAAGGTACAGGACGGAAGGCAGACTCAGGGTCAGGCCAGGCAGAGGTTGGTAATCCAGAGTAGGGGCAAAGGTACAGGACGGCAGGGTCAGGGGAAGGCAGAGTGGTCAGGCAGGCGGGCTCAGAGTCAGGACAGGCAAAGGTCAAAACCAGGAGGGCGAGAAAAACAGAGACTGGGGAAAACAGGAGCTGAGACAAAGCACTGGTTGACTTGACAAACAAGACGAACTGGCAACAGACAAACAGAGAACACAGGTATAAATACCCAGGGGATAATGGGGAAGATGGGAGACACCTAGAGGGGGGTGGAGACAAGCACAAATACAGGCGAAACAGATCAGGGCATGACAAAACAGTGGTAAACAGTTAGCTAAGACATAAGGCACCACTGTGAATCATCAGTGTTATTTTGTTTGTCGTCACCTGGGCAACAGTGTTTGTGTGGCTTAGTCCTCAAGGTGAGAGTGGAGGGAACTGGTCCAGTCCCCATGGTAATGGAGCTGAAAATAGACCTCTGTCATTCTTTCACTCTCTCGCTCTCTCTCTTTCTCTCTCTCTCTTTCTTGTTATTATAACCTGAAAATAACAGATGTAAAGGTTTTGGTAATTGTATACAGACAGCGGCTACACATTAATACAGGCATGGCCGATGAGGATACCTAGATCTCCTTAAAAATGTACTTCTGTTGTGATACATAATTTTTGTTAAAAAATACAGATGAACAGAAATATATAGACCTGATATTATTTATTAAGCTTATCATGTATTATTCATTGGGTCAGAATATGATTAGAATATTAATCCTATTGTTTAACTCCCCAAAATCAATCTCAATTGCAAATTAGCAATCGGGCCTGGCCTAGTCATTTTTTCCATGCTTTTCACCACCTTGCCATTGTCAATCTTGTCTCGTGTTTGGCAGTGCTTAATTTCTCCTCATTTTCTAATTAAAAACTTGAGCAGTTCAATATCACGGCCTGATTAAAACATTACAAGGGCCTGGGCTTCCTCAACCACAGCAATTACAGATTGGATGGCTGGACAGTACGCATCACTCTGGACAATTTAACAGTGACTGTAAATTCAGCAGAAGGAGTTTAATGGATCATTTTAGTCCGCTCCTCCAAATAGTGTTATTGCTTGGATAGGATGATGGTCTAGTGAGATCAGTAAAGGCAAAATGGTAGATAGACCTTATGTCTATTTTCTAGGTGCACACAAACAGAATAGTGGAGGTGAGTCTCTACGAATGAACCAAATGACCTTAGATGCATTTATAGAAGATACAAGATTAATGACAAGTAGAGATCTTTTTTTATGACCATGGATTCAGTAGGAAAACATCAGCCACTGTTGATATGTTAATAAGTAAATTGGTGGATATCAATAAAGTGACATGTTTCCCCATGGTCACAAAACCTCCCGGAATCATTACTGAAGACTGCAAAGCATATTGACAATAACTAACCATTTACATGCATCATAAAGATAGAACACTGTTTTATCTTCATACATTATGTTGTTCTTATTACAAGCACTTAGATGGCCAATCACAATAGCAGTATGATGGCAAGTTGGCACGAGAAGAAAAACACACACACAAAAAACAGTGGCCTGTCTTTTGAGTTATGATTAGAATGCCCATGCAGGTAGCGTGTGTCTTTGGGGTTATATTGGGAATCAATAAAACAGTCTTATCTCTGTGGCACCACACAGCTGGAGGACTACAAAGGAAGTGCTGCACCATGTGATCAAACCTGCCAGAGATGAGAAGAAGAGAGATAAGAGGGGCCTCCTTGCTCGCTTTTCTTTTGGCACAGCATCCGGACCCAGGGAGTGGAAGGGGTAGGGGGAGAGAGGGATGAGGGGTGATGACTCCTTTGAGAGGAGAAAGCTTCTAAGAGATAAATTGCACTTACCCCTGTGTTCACTGTGTTCAGTGTTTCCCTTTGATGCTGTTGTGAAAAGGGGTTCACTATTACATGTCTCCCAAGGACGAGACAGCCTATAGGGAGGAGGTCAGAGACCTGGCCGGGTGGTAGAGGAGGTCAGAGACCTGGCCAGAATAACAACCTATCCCTCAACGTAACCAAGACTAAGGAGATGATTGTGGACTACAGGAAAAGGAGCACGTCCCCATTCTCATCGATGGGGCTGTAGTGGAGCAGGTTGAGAGCTTCAAATTCCTTGGTGTCCACATCAACAACAAACTAGATTGGTCCAAACACACCAAGACAGTCGTGAAGAGGGCACGACAAAGCCCATTCCCCCTCAGGAAACTAAAAAGATTTGGCATGGGTCCTAAGATCCTCAAAAGGTTCTACAGCTGCAACATTGAGAGCAGTTGCATCACTGCCTGGTACGGCAATTG
Source organism: Oncorhynchus kisutch (assembly GCF_002021735.2). Lineage (NCBI taxonomy): Eukaryota > Metazoa > Chordata > Actinopteri > Salmoniformes > Salmonidae > Oncorhynchus > Oncorhynchus kisutch. The sequence goes on along the minus strand of NC_034184.2, from coordinate 62,938,911 downwards.
CTCGGACTCCGACCGCAAGGCACTTCAGAGGGTAGTGCGTAAGGCCCAGTAAATCACTGGGGCAAAGCTGTCTGCCATCCAGGACCTCTACACCAGGCGGTGTCAGAGGAAGGCCCTAAAAAGTGTCAAAGACCCCAGCCACCCCAGTCATACACTGTTCTCTCTACTACCGCATGGCAAGTGGTACCGGAGTGCCAAGTCTAGGACAAAAAGGCTTCTCAACAGTTTTTACCCCCAAGCCATGAGACTCCTGAACAGGCAACCAAATGGTTACCCGGACTATTTGCATTTTGTGCCCCCCCCCCCCCCCCCCCCCACCCCAACACCTCTTTTACGCTGCTGCTACTCTCTGTTTATCTTATATGCATAGTCACTTTAACTATATATTCATGTACATACTACGTAAATGGCCCGACCAAACAGTGCTCCCGCACATTGGCTAACCTGGCTATCTGAATTGTGTCCCACCACCTGCCAACCCTTCTTTTTACGCTTCTGTTACTCTCTGTTCATCATATATGCATAGTCACTTTAACGATACCTACATACTACCTCAATAAGCCTGACTAACAGGTGTCTGTATATAGCCTTGCTACTCTTTTTTCAAATGTCTTTTTGCTGTTGTTTTATTTCTTTACTTACCTACACACACACACACACACACATACCCTTTTTTTCCCGCACCATTGGTTAGAGCCTGTAAGTAAACATTTCACTGTAAGGTCTACACCTGTTGTATTCGGCGCACGTGACAAATAAACTTTGATTTGATTTGATGTAGAACACTTTCCACAGGTGGTTCTGCATGGAACCCAACATGGTTCTACCTGGATGCAAAAAGTGTTTTACCTGGAACCAAAAAGGGTTCTCCTATAGGGACAGCCGAATAAACCCTTTGGGACCCTTTTTTCTAAGAGTGTAGTGAGGGTAGTGGATAAAATCAATATATCGCATCATACCGTATCCAACCTGAAGACAACAATACAAGGCTGTATAGTTGGTGTCGTTAAACATGTTGCAACTCTATATGGAGGAAAGTATGATAAGTTAGCATTCCCTACAGAGCCTATTCATCCTCTTCATTCAACTTTAGGCCTTGTGCATGGCTTCACAGACATGCTTCCTCACAGCACCGCAAATATCCTGTGAAACATGATCTTTCTCAGGAAGGGTTTATCACATTCATGTGGACATTCCTGCATATTCATGAACATCTCTTCATTGGCATGATACACAAATTACCATACTACATCTGTGTGTTTACTAGTTCTGTAGTAAAGTGTCTGTTTACATGATGCCAGGCAGGCCCAGTGCCCTGTATTGTCACCATAAAAATATTGACTCTCTTCTAATGGGAATTTTTACAAGCCAAAAATATATTTTCTTCTTTCTACCGATAACATATTAACCTGCTTGTCAGTGCCAATGAGGCTGATGAATGGCGGTGTTGGCATGGCCATCACTACTGACTGGGTTGGTTTCCACATCACCGCGGGCAGACAAGATTGTGTGCAATTAAGCTGGACCGAAAGCCATGGGCCATGATCAGAAACTAAGTTAAAGGGTAATCTCAAATGCAGAGATCTTCAGTTGAAATGTCAAGTTAAAGGGAGCAGAGATAGTTTTGCTCAAAATAAAAATGGGTGCTCTGCTTCTATCTCGCAAAAGCTTCAATGTGGATTTAGGTCTGTGTTACAAAAACATTCTGAGCCAAGGCCAAACAATACTTAGGCCTTGGTTGTCGCTTCAGTCTTTCCTGAACAAATACTGTTTATCTTTTCACTTTGTTAACATTGAGTCGCCTGAGAGAAAAAATTCCTACCGGCACACACAAAGAGAAATAGATTGCCTATTCCCAGTTAAATGATCTTCAAGGGTTGACATATTAAGCTCAGTGAGTTATCAGTCAAAGAACACGATTCTCATTGAACTGGACTATTCTATTCTCTTCAGGAGTAAACAACATCACTAGCAAACCACCACACATAGCAAAATGAATCTTAAAGGAATCTCGAAGTGAACCCGAGGTAGATTTTCTGAGGAATAAGCTATTATCTACAATCAATGGTCTTCAGAGGAAAAAGGAATCCACTAATGGACATTGCTGTGTGAAAAACTAAAAATTACCACTGGGTAGTCTGGGGCCTATGTAGACGCTATTACCACTGGGTAGTCTGGGGCCTATGTAGATGCTATTACCACTGGGTAGTCTGGGGCCTATATAGATGCTATTACCACTGGGAAGTCTGGGGCCTATATAGATGCTATTACCACTGGGTAGTCTGGGGCCTATGTAGATGCTATTACCACTGGGTAGTCTGGGGCCTACATAGATGCTATTACCACTGGGTAGTCTGGGGCCTATGTAGATGCTATTACCACTGGGAAGTCTGGGGCCTATGTAGATGCTATTACCACTGGGTAGTCTGGGGCCTACATAGATGCTATTACCACTGGGTAGTCTGGGGCCTATATAGATGCTATTACCACTGGGTAGTCTGGGGCCTACATAGATGCTATTACCACTGGGTAGTCTGGGGCCTATATAGATGCTATTACCACTGGGAAGTCTGGGGCCTATATAGATGCTATTACCACTGGGTAGTCTGGGGCCTATATAGATGCTATTACCACTGGGAAGTCTGGGGCCTATATAGATGCTATTACCACTGGGTAGTCTGGGACCTATATAGATGCTATTACCACTCGGTAGTCTGGGGCCTATATAGATGCTATTACCACTGGGTAGTCTGGGGCCTATATAGATGCTATTACCACTGGGAAGTCTGGGGCCTATATAGATGCTATTACCACTGGGTAGTCTGGGACCTATATAGATGCTATTACCACTGGGAAGTATGGGGCCTATATAGATGCTATTACCACTGGGAAGTCTGGGGCCTACATAGATGCTATTACCACTGGGAAGTCTGGGGCCTACATAGTGGCTATTAACTAGACTGACATGCGGAGCAACCTACTACTAATTTACAGTAGATTCAGACACATTTGGTGAGCATGGAGGAATATCTGGCACTTTAACGTTTTTAAAGAAAATAGCAAAAGGCAAAGATTTTTGTCTGAGGGGAGAATAGAGTGGATCGTGACAACCACTGTAACGTGTGCGCTGAGAGTCGGGAAGTTCAGGGAGTGAGCGTTTTAATAAATAAAAGAAACACTGAACACGAACCACAAACCACAAACCACAAACAACACACAGACATGAAAACATAGTCAATAACACCTGATGAAAGAACCAAGGGGAGTGACAGATATAGGGAAGATAATCAAGGAGGTGACGGAGTCCAGGTGAGTGTCAGGAGGCGCAGGTGCGCAAGACGATGGTGACAGGTGTGCGGGATAATCAGCAGCCTGATGACCTTGAGGCTGGAGAGGGAGTAAGAGAGAGAGAGAGAGAGAGAGAGAGGTATACAGACTACATGTTCTTGCTTTTTTCAGCTCAGCTAACCAAATCTTGTTACTCATACGTAGAGTATCTGTAAGACATTAGCTAATTTATGTGTAGCCTACAGTACACTATGTGTCTTCTGCCACATTATACGAGATAATGTCCTGAGCTTCGTATCAGATGAGGAGTGCATCAGTATGCTGGCTGACAGACATATGTGCTCTATGCTATGATATTCTCTCCAAGCTTGTAATTGAGGACAGAGAAACTTACCGCCCGAGCCACAGCCCTCTGGAGAACTCCCTGCATGAGGTCATTCTGCTTATGTGAGGCAAGCTACTGTACTAGTCAATGGAGAAACTAGTCCTTTCAACCCAGTTTTACCCTGTCACAGCCTATTAAAATAAAGCTTAGCTTTGCAAATGCCGAAGTTCACAAATCATGGTCATTGCACAATACACTTTGTGGGTTTTTGAGAATTCCGTTTTGGCGATTCCTGACACATGCAACTTTCTTGATAACTTTGCTGCCAGTGAGGGTAGCTATCATAGGAAGACCAACCTGTTATTCATTTATTTTCCTATTTCGAGAGCTTGGGACTATAAGGTTCTATCTGCAAAAAGAAGATTTTGAGAAAATTGGCTTTGAAGATCCGAACCCTGATTGGTTTGAAAGGTGTCATACATTTTTTTTTTTTTTAATCAAATGAATTGGGGGTATTTAGAGGACTATATACTGTAGGTAGAGAACATTGAAATGTACAGGGCTATGTCAATAACTCAATATTGACAAAAACGCCAATATTTTACAGCCCCAAGCTCTCGATTTGTCACCAGGGAATGATGCAAAAATACTACAGACATGGGACTTTAGGCATTACTGCAAACAGTGTGCGGCTGAGCCCCAGCTTAGGAACTCAATATTATGCATGCAGACCAATGGAGAGACAGTGGAAGAGATGGATGTGCGAGTACCTCTTTGTGAATGTCTATCTGAACTCTCATTGGTCTATTCGTTAAAGCTGGCCTGGTTTCATAGTGGCCACAGAATTAGCGTGAACCTCAATGGCCTGTTAGCTTAAAGGGGCAGTCTGGGATTGGTACATCCACTTTTGGACTTCTGGTTGAATTATATAGCCATTGCTTCTTGAAGAAAATGACTTAAAAAATGCCTTCATGAGCTTAGTTCAACTGTCTTACCCCACCAGAACCCAAAACATCTCTGCATGTTTTATCAGATGAACATATTCCGTAGGCGCAATGATGAAATGAAATGTACTTCAATTTACTTTGAAGGATTTTATTATTTTCATTTATTTGTATTTCTTTGTACATATTCTATCTGTTCTCTACGGTGTGTTTTTACAAAAAATATTTGCATTTGTTTGAATCATAAATAATTGAATGCTGTGAGATAACTAGCAATAATCTACCCTTGCAAGACATCAGTCACAGATCTGAGAAGAGCATCAGCAACGTCTGTAAACCAAAGTTCAATCTGGAGAAGGAACTTAATATTTGCATGTAGACAAGCTCTCGAAGTGCAACAAGATAATGGAAGTGCTGCTTGGCTTTGTTAACTTTTGATTGCTTTCACTAATCCATCTTTGTCCTGCCGTTCGTCTCTTGACAGCTTCATAATTTATTTACTCCTTCCTGCATCACAGGTGCAAGAGTCCAGCATCTGGGGAGATGAGCAATGCACTCAGTCGGTCCCGCCACGTAACCATCACCTGCTATTCCGTTGCTATGCTAATGCACAGTCCTCCACACAACAATGCATAAATCCTCATCCCAATGCCAATCCCATATGAATACATCATTAAGGTAAATCATTCTAAGTATCAATAGGTGCACTAGATTGCAAATGTATAAATACACAAGTGCCCGCCTTAATCATCTGATCATTTCTCATCCCACCAGAAAGGATGGCATGCTGTTACTTGAGGTATCTAGTATCAACACATTAAAGGTGTAATGAGCAGGTCAGAGTGGGAGACTCCTATATGAGTCTCAGTCATTGTGAATCTCACACTCTCAGGAGTGTGTATCGGCATTCTTTGCCCCACTGAACGTTGGATTTACTAGGACATGCAGTCACACTGAAGACATCCATCTCTCCCTCACCTCAGGCACGGTGAATACTTTCAAGTAATCAGCCCGCGCCATTGGTCCCTCATTAATAATGCAGCAGCCCTGCAGCCAATCACTCAACTCATTTATGCCCTGAGGAAAAACCACTGCCAAAAACCTGCCAATCTCTGCTAGCCAAAAGGACACCGATGACAATAAGCAAACACCCTGGGAACCCTGTAGGTAAAGTAAGCCACTGTGTAATTGAGTGCTATTTTGAGGGTATGTGACAATAAAATCATTTTCAGTATCTTTAGCTGGGATTTGAGCAGCCATGAGAGGTTTGGTATGTATGATTGATTAATTATTTAAATAGAGCTGGAAACAGTTTTTCTGTGACAGAGAAAAGTGTTCTGATTTGATGGACCCAATCTTAAAAAGCGCGCTGAGAGAGGAATACATCATGAATGCAAAAAGTTACATTGAAAATCAACCCAATTATAGTTGTAGCTTGCCCAAAATGTTCTAGTGTAACTTTTCCTAAGTTGGAATTGACCTGTCATCGATATGCAGCCACTGGGCAAGACCACTTGCATCTAATTTTGGGGAGGACCACAAAATGAAGTCCAGAAAGTACTTGACAGGATGGTATGACTTGGTTTGGCCTGCTGAACAACGTGAAACATTGGGTGCATCTGATTGGAACCTAGCATTATGAAAAGCTTAAATGACAGGTTGTGTAACCGACAAACTGAGAAACAACTCATATTACCCTACACTGGTAGTAGGTTTTAAAATAGGGCTAGAGTTAAACATACAATATATATATATGTCTCTCTAGTGTAGGCCTATGGTATTGGGAGGGGTTCTTTGGGAGGATGTGTGGTAATTTATTGTAATTATGCCCCATGGCTGAACAGCGACAAGATGAACACACTGAAATATCATCTCAGTGAATATCTTCTGATCTCCTGGTCATGTCCTCAATAAGAGCCTGCTAAGCAGATGGATAAAGCCAAACTTCTGTCAGCGTCAATCTATCTTAGGCCCTCCTGGTGTCACACCCTGATCTGTTTCACCTGTCTTTGTGCTTGTCTCCACCCCCCTCCAGGTGTCGCCCATCTTCCCCATTATCCACAGTGTATTTATACCTGTGTTTTCTGTTTGTCTGTTGCCAGTTTGTTTTGTTCGTCAAGCCTAACAGTGGTTTTCCACTTGCGCCAGGCTGTTTCTAGTTTTGACCTTTCTGCCTCCCCTGTGCCTGCCTGCTGTTTCAGTACCTTGTCACACAACCCTGGGTTATTGACTTCTGCCTGCCCTGACCCTGCGACTGCCTGCCATTCTGTACCTTTTGGACTCTGATCTGGATTACTGACCTCTGCCTGTCGTTTTGCCTGTCCCCTGTTCTAGTAATAAACTTTTGTTACTTCGACATTGTCTGCATCTGGGTCTTCCCTGAAACGTGATACCTGGTGGTGTTTTTTGTTCAAGTCGTTGAGGACAGTTTAGCACTTCCTCCTCAAAAGCTATTACTACTGTCACTGGATCATCACTGTCTGTATCATGGTGCTGACATCTCTCCATGCCTCTCTCACTCTCTCAAGGTCACCTCCTCTTTTTCTTTCTTCCCCCTGTCACGTCCTCCTGACACCTTCACAAAAGCCTGAATGTCCAGCTGTATGAAGACAGACATTTCCCTTGGACACCTAGTACACTTAAAAATAAAGGTGCAAGTTAAAACCAAATAAAGTTCTTGAGAGCGATGCCATAGGGGAACCATTCCAAGGTCTCTGAAGAACCATAAATGTGATAGTTCTTTGAAGAACCATGCAAAAATCCATATCCACAAATGTTTTGGCACCCCTGGACTGGAAATTAATAGCCCTGTTGTAGGGTTTTAAGCCTTATTAGCTTTTTCCCAGGGTGCTTTTTGAGTGAATTTTAACATGACCAGTACTACCCCCAGCTGTGTTTGCTAGTGACAAAGATATGGTTTTTCAGTCCTGTGGCCTTCACCAAGTGAGACCTGAACTGAATAGTTTGTCATTAATATGTAACTTCTTGGGCAAACCTACCAAATTCATATGTGCTATAGATTTTTAATTTAACCTTTATTTAACTATTCAAGTCAGTTAAGAACAAATTCTTATTCACAATGACAGCCTACTGGGGAACAGTGGATTAACTGCCTTGTTCAGTGGCATAATGACAGATTTCTACCTTGTCAACCCAGGGATTTAATCCAGCAACCTTTTGGTTACTGGCCCAACTGTCACGACTTGCGCCGAGGTCGGTCCCTCTCCTTGTCCGGGCGGCGTTCGGCGGTCGACGTCACTGGCTTTCTAGCCACCGCTGATCCACTTTTCATTTTCCATTTGTTCTGTCTTTGTTTTCTCACACCTGGCTCCACTCAACCAATTACTTGTTTATTATTTACTCCTCTGTTGCCCATGTTGTATTTGTGAGTGATTGTTATTTGTTACATGGATATTTGTCAGGCGCTGCACTTTTGTTTTAGACCGTGTTTTTGGCACTAATATGTGTTATGTGCTGTCATTTGTTAACCGGTATTAAAGTGTGCCTGTTTATTATGCTCCGCTCTCCTGCACTTGACTTCGCCTCCCATATACACACCTTACACCAACGCTCTACCCACTAGGCTACCTGCCGCCCCAAAGGATAGATCAGTCCTTCTCATCAAAAGCAAGTCAAAGAAAAGGAAGATATCTTCTATTTGCACCATTTCTGTTAAGTGAAGTTTTGTTTTTGACTCTTTTACTTTCGGTTTTGTATACCAGCTTCAAACAGCTGAAAGTACAATATTTGGTTATGGAAAATAATGTATATTTCACGTTGGTTTAGATGGTACAATGATTCTCTACACCAGGTATTCCCAAACTGGGTTACTCGTACCCACAGGAGTATGCATAATGCCGTCAGGGGTACTCCAAATTAAAACAATCTTCACATTTTCAAACAGTCCATTTATTTTTTCCAACGGGGCTATAAATATGGGTGAGGTTTTTTTCACGCCTGAGTAGCTTCATTTCACTGCCAAAAATAAAATGTAACTATCTAGTGTTCAGAAAAATAACAACACAATGTCAAACACAGGTAGCCTAGTCAAATCATTAACATCCAATCACATTAACCATTACTATCTCACGGGAATTCCACTAACGGTCCATATGTAGCCAAATGTAGCTACTGCTTATTACATTTGCTCGAAAATTGATAAATGTTTTTTTTAAAGTAAGGCCTGCGTCCTTAGAGACAGATACCAGCTCTACTGGTAGTACTACTACATTACTACCAGCATTACTACACCTGTACCTGTTGACGACACAAGTTGTTCTGCTTCCATGAGCACATCCAATGCTAGCATCAGTAATTCTACATTTGTTATTAGCCCAGCTAGCATGGACACTGACAGTTGTGAATCTGATGCAGCCGAAGAGCTACTGCCCCCTTACCCGGGAAAGCACTGAACAACAGACAGGGACTTTGGACCATCAAAGAGGTGCAAATATGATGAGAACTACATTGATTTGAGGTTCACTTATATTGGGAGTAGTGCTGTTCTTCAGCCACAGTGTGTTATATGTGCAAAAGTACTATCAGACAACTTGATGAAACCTTCACTCTTGCGCAGACATTTAGAAACAAAACATTCCAATTTGAAAAATAAGCCACAGGAGTTTTTGAAGTGAGAATTAAGATGACTTTCGAGTAGTAAGACATGTATAAAAGCAACAGATACCATTAATAAGAAGGGGCTAGAATAGTCTTATATGGTGAGCTACCGAGTGGCTAGGACAGGCAAGCCCCATACTGTGGTGGAGGACTTAATTCTTCCTGCTGCCACGGATATGACTGGGACAATGCTGGGGGAAAAGGCCAAAAAAACAACAGACAATGCCTTCATCAAACAACACTGTTTCACGACGCATCAGTGACATGGCAGGAGATGTTTTGAAACAATTACCTCTTCGCAAACAAGCCAGTGAATTCTATGCATTACAGCTGGATGAGTCTGGCCTGGCACAGCTCCTGGTATATGTCTGTTACGTTAATGGGGGGTCAATTAAGGAAGACATCCTCTTCTGCAAACCACTGGAAACCAGGACAACAGGAGAGGATTTTTTAAAGTACTGGACAGCTTTGTGACATCAAATGGACTTTGGTGGTCAAGGTGTGTTAGTATCTGTAATGATGGCGCTTGTGCAAGCAGTTGCTCCCGACACAACTTGGGTACACTGCAGCATCCACCAAGAGGCTCTTGCTGCCAAGGGAATGCCTGACAGATTGAAATACGTTTTGGACACTACAGTGAAAATGGTTATCTTTGTTAAAAGCAAGGCCCCTGAACTCTCGTGTATTTTCTGCACTATGCAATGATATGGGCAGCGACCATGTAACGCTTTTACAACATACAGAAGTGGTTATCAAGGGGCAAAGTATTGACACATTTTTTTTTTAATTGAGAGACAATGTTAAAGTTTTCTTTACTGACCATAATTCTTACTTGTCTGATCACTTGCATGATGAAGAGTTTCTCACACAACTGGCCTAACTGCGTGATGTTTTTTCTCGCCTGAATAAACTGAATCTAAGATTACAGAGACTCTCCGCAACTATATTCAATGTGCGGGACAAAATTGAGGCTATGATTAAGAAGTTAGAGCTCTTCTCTGTCTGTATTAACAAGGACAACTCACAGGTCTTTCCATCATTGTATAATTTTTTGTGTGTAAATGAACTCAAGCTTACGGACAATGTCAAATGTGATATCGCGAAGCTCCTAAGTGAGTTGGATGATCAATTACGCAGGTTCTCATTCCAAAATCATGGGCATTAATATGGAGTTGGTCCCCCCTTTGCTGCTATAACAGCCTCCACTCTACTGGGAAGGTTTTCCACTAGATGTTGGAACATTGGTGTTGGGACTTGCTTCCATTCAGCCACAGAAGCATTAATGAGGTCGTCAATTATGTTTGATGGGGTTGAGGTCAGGGCTCTGTGCAGGCCCGTCAAGTTCTTCCACACCTATCTCAAGATTTCCCTTCACTGGAACTAAGGGGCTTAGCCCGAACCATGAAAAACACCCCCAGATCATTATTCCTCTTCCCCCAAACTGTACAGCGGGCACTATGCATTTGGGCAGGTAGTGTTCTCCTGGCATCCGCTAAACCCAGATTAGTCCGTTGGACAGCCAGATGGTGAAGCGTGATTCATCACTCCAATTGAGGCGAGCTTTACACCACTCCAGCCGACGCTTGGCATTGTGCATGGTGATCTTAGGCTTGTATGTTCGACCATGGAAACCCATTTCATGAAGCTCCTGACAAACAGTTATTGTGCTGAAGTTGCTTCCAGAGGCAGATTGGAACTCAGTAGTGAGTTTTGCAACTGAGGACAGTCGATTTTTACTCGCTACGCGACATAGCACTCGGGTGTCCCATTCTGTTAACTTTGTTTGGCCTACCACTGTGCAGCTAAGCCATTGTTGCTCCTAGATATTTCCACTTCACAATAACAGCACTTAAAGTTGACCATGGCAGCTTTAGCAGGGCAGAAATTTTACGAACTGACTTGTTGGAAAGGTGGCACGTTGAAAGTCACTGAGCTCTTTCTTCAGTAAGGCCAATCTACTGTCAATGTTTGTCTATGGAGATTGCATGACTGTGTGCTCAAGTGTATACACCTGTCAGCAACAGGTGTGGCTGAAAGAGCCAAATCTACTCATTTGACCAAATACAGTGGCCTGAATCTCATATTTTCCAGGTCACACCAGGCCTGCAAGTCACATTAAGCTGGCTTGCAAAGTGATGTGTAATTCCTATTGGAATCCAGCCAGAATGGGATTACCCAACATTTAGAATTTTTATTCACCCGTAACTTGCAATCAGAATGACTGCTAGGGTTGAGAAGACTAAGATATGAGAAACTGTAACCACCATTTAAGTAACAGGTTCAATAAGTAGAAGTAACAGATTGGAATAGTTTAGAAAAATGTACAGTTGAAGTCGAAAGTTTACATACACCTTAGCCAAAGACATTTAAACTCAGTTTTCACAATTCCTGACATTTAATCCTAGTAAAAATTCCCTGTCTTACATCAGTTAGGATCACCACTTTATTTTAAGAATGTGAAATGTTAGAATAATAGTAGAGAAAATGATTTATTTCAGCTTCTATTTCTTTCATCACATTCCCAGTGGGTCAGAAGTTCACAAACACTCAATTAGTATTTGTTAGCATTGCCTTTAAATGGTTTAACTTGGATCAAACATTTCGGGTAGCCTTCCACAAGCTTCCCATAATAAGGTGGGTGGATTTTGGCCATTCCTCCTGACAGAGCTGGTGTAACTGAGTCAGGTTTGTAGGCCTCCTTGCTCACACATGCTTTTTCACTTCTGCCCACACATTTTCTATAGGGTTGAGGTCAGGGCTTTACGATAGCCACTCCAATCTTGACTTTGTTGTCCTTAAGCCATTTTGCCACTTTGGAAGTATGCTTGTGGTCGTTGTCCATTTGGAAGACCCATTGCGACCAAGCCTTAACTTACTGACTGATGTCTTGAGATGTTGCTTCAATATATCCACATAATTTAGCTTCCTCATGATGCCATTTTTTTGTGAAGTGCACCAGTCCCTCCTGCAGCAAATCACCCCCACAACATGATGCTGCCACCCCCGTGCTTCATGGTTGGGAGGGTGTTCTTTAGCTTACATACCACCCCCTTTTACCTCCAAACATAACGATGGTCATTATGGCCAAACAATTCTATTTTTGTTTCATCAGACTAGAGGACATTTCTCCAAAAAGTACGATCTTTGTCCCCATGTGCAGTTGCAAACCATAGTCTGGCTTTTTTATATGGCGGTTTTGGAGCAGTGGTTTCTTCCTTGTTGAGCAGCTTTTCAGGTTATGTCGATATAGGACTCGTTTTGCTGAGGATATAGATAGATACCTGATTCCTCCAGCATCTTCACAAGGTCCTTTGCTGTTGTTCTGGGATTGACTTGTACTTTTCGCAACAAAGTATGTTCATCTCTAGGAGACAGAACGCGTCTCCTTCCTGAGCAGTATGATGGCTGCGTAGTCCTATGGTGTTTATACTTGCGTACTATTGTTTGTGCAGATTAATGTGGTACCTTCAGGCGTTTGGAAATTGCTCCCAAGGATGAACCAGACTTGTGGAGGTCTACAGGTCTTGGCTGATTTCTTTTGATTTTCCCATGATGCCAAGCAAAGAGTTTGAAGGTAGGCCTTGAAATATATCCACAGGTACACCTCCAAATGACTCAAATTATGTCAATTAGCCTATCAGAAGCTTCTAAAGCCATGACATCATTTTCTGGAATTTTCCAAGCTGTTTTAAAGGCACAGTCAACTTTGTGTATTTTAACTTCTGACCCACTGGAATTGTGATACAGTGAATTATAAGTGAAATAATCTGTCTACAAACAATTGTTGGAAAAATGGTCATGCACAAAAAAGTGTCATGCACAAAGTAGATGTCCTAACTGACTTGCCAAAACTATAGTTTGTTAACAATACATTTGTGGAATGGTTGAAAAATTAGTTTTAATGACTCCGACCTAAGTGTATGTGAACTTCTGACTTCAACTGTATGTTATTTATATTTGAGTAGCTTGAGATTAATAAATTAATCAATCTAAATGCAAAAACATAGCATACCTGCAGTAGAGTATGCTGGGAAATATAATAATGATGGGCATGGTTTTGGTTCAACTCTAGTTATTATTTTACACCACTGAGTGTTAATTGAACTCTTTCCATTGTTAGTTTTACTCTTGAATCAACACTGAAAAATCAACACTAGTTAACACTGGACAATTTAATGGATGCTATGAAAGGGACACATCTGCAGGCTTCCATACATTTCAAGAACCTTTTAAAATTCGGAAGAACCGTAGATGCCACATCAAGAACCGTAGATGCCACATCAAGAACCGTAGATGCCACATCAGCATTTAACGCAAAAGGTTATTTATTGGGCAAGAGGAAGAAACATTTAAGAATGTTTATTTTTTCCAACGTAGGCATCTGCACCTGCACTATACTTGACAGTGGAAACCACAAAATGAAAAAGACAAATTCTCCAATGGCAGGTTCATAGATACACTTCTGTGCTGAGGGATTTTCCTGGCCGCTTGTCTCTTTCAATATAGATTTCTTTACTCATAATTTCTCACCACTCTTGCAAACGGAGCCAGGGGACGGGAGAGGTGGTGTCGGAGGAACCGAAGCAGATGACTGCAGAATTCGACCATCTGGCTTCTTCTGCTGCTGTATATAGCAGGGGAGTAGGGGAGAGTGATGAGAGTGATGAACGTCCCTCCATCCCTCGTCTCTCACCAGCCTGGCTGTCAGTGGCACGATGTCTCTTTCACTATAAAATAGTGCTGTTACTAGACTTGTTTGGGAACATGGCTACATCCATTTAGATGAGCTTTGAAACAGATGCAGCATCTCCACCTGTCTTTATAAGTTATGCCAAGTCCTGTCATGTGTAACTGTCACCCACGGATACTAGATACATTTGCAGAATTATACAAAAAAATATGTTGTGGTCAGGTGTTTGTTTACTTTAGAATCAAGTGTCTTGTCCAATGTGTATTCTTTCCATTGGACCAGACAAACATCAGTTTGTATAGAAGGCAGTGGTGTCTGGTGTACGCAAAAATAAAGGTGTGCAAGTGCCCTTACCTATAATCATATTTAGAATGCCAAAAGCAGAACCAGACCTGTCACTCCAAGAAACAATGCCCTTGTTAAAAGTCAAAAGTTTTTCCACAGAAAGTCGCCACAGTGTCTCGAAAGTCGAGAAAAAAGTAATCTTAAGCTGAAAAGTGCCTTTGCACTGTGCCAGAGGTGTAGATAGCACGAGCTCGGTGGGAGGGTTAGAGGATGGATAAGAGAAAGTCTATGGTACAGTATAATGATTGGCTTATCTGAAAAACTCATAGGGCAAGGATTCCTCTGCCACTCTGGTCTCCTGTCAATTTCTTATCAGGCAAAGTACCCTTAGCAGTATCCTCGAGACAGTGATATGGGGATATTTGAGGTGATAGAAAAAACGTAATGACTCTTAAGCTTCACATTGGTTATATCTAGCTTCTTTACAACAGCCTTTCACGGTACTACCAGTTCCACGGCTCAGTTGGTAGGGCATGGCACTTGCAACACCAGGATTGTGGGTTTGATTCCTGGGGCAAACCATACATAAAATGTATGCACGCGTGACTGTAATGTCGCTTTAGATTAAAGCGCCCGCTAAATTACATATATTATTATGTCACAGAGGACATTATAGTTACTACATGTACAGTGGGGCAAAAAAGTATTTACCAATTGTGAAAGTTCTCCCCCTTAAAAAGATGAGAGAGGCCTGTAATTTTCATCATAGGTACTATGACAGATAAAATGAGAAAAAAAATCTGAAAATCACATTGTAGGATTTGTAATGAATTTAAATGCAAATTATGGTGGAAAATAAGTATTTGGTCACCTACAAACAAGCAAGATTTCTGTAACTTCTTCTTTAAGAGGCTCCTCTGTCCTCCACTCATTACCTGTATCAATGGCACCTGTTTGAACTTGTTATCAGTATAAAAGACAACTGTCCACCACCTCAAACAGTCACACTCCAAACTCCAAATTACAGGCCTCTCTCATATTTTTAAGTGGGAGAACTTGCACAATTGGTGGCTGACTAAATACTTTCTGGCCCCACTGTAAATAACACTAATGAGAAATCAAAGATTTGTGTTTGAGCAAATCAACCCAGGATGGGGCTCCTCCGCAAGACAATAGACCTTGTTTTCTCTGTCTGTCGGTCTCTGTTTATCTCTCTCTGTCTCTGTCTCTCTCTCCCTCACACTCTCGCTAATACTATTGGTCTGACAACTCAACCATGATGGTTGTTTTAAAAGCCTTCAAATGTCTTCCAGACATGAAACCAAAGTGGTCATCGTAGTAGCCATATGACAGCGCGTCGTTATGGTTTCCTAAATCCTCATAATGAAAGACTACTGAGTCTATCGTCCAGGAATGGCCTCTCCCCATCCCGTCCCTTCTGTCTGTCTGTTGGCTAGCCAGCTGGCCAGTTTCCCTCACTCCAGAAAAACAACACTAGCTCTGAGGTCTCGCTACTGTAGTATGGCAGGCCCTTAATGGGCAGAAACACCTCATTAGGTTACGCTATTGGCTCGTCCCGTTAAACAACTCTATTTCGACCAGAATGGGGTCAAGTCCAGTTTAGGCTGACATTGCCATGTTGTGTAGTTAAATCAGTCAGTTGCCAGCACAGTAAATGCTTTCAGTTGAAAATCTTTTTTTCATTTTCATTTCTAAACATGTCATCCTGCTTCGTTTGTGCTTTGTTAGCAATTGAGGACACGCCACAAGGGTTGAAACATGAGGAACAGGCTTCAGACAGAGATACAGCAGCTCTGTGTCCTAGAGTCACAGAAGTGCAGCTAGCCTGCAAGCGAACGAAGCAAGAAAGAGGATTTAACACGACTGCACAGACAGACAGGTTAAGCTGACAGGCCGCTGACAGGAACTATAAGGTTTCACTTTCAAAGTCAAAAAGTAATCAACTCTTAAAAGCATATATGCCCTGATTTATATACTGCACGTGTATTGCTCCCTAGAGGAAACGTTTATTTACTTTAGAGTTAGAGACGCATTCATGATAGGAGGGTCAGAGATACTGTAGGCTTTCAGGTTTCACGGGGAAAATACATTTCTCTATGGCTTTTACATTGGTGATGCTCTCAGAATGTAAACAAATGTAAGAAAGAGAAATTGTGCTAATTAAGGCACTGAGTGGCCTCTTCCATTAGGGCTGTTGAGATAAAAGGCAAACCACTTTGAGCTCAGCCACAAACCCAAACCTCATAGACAGGGATATGTAGTACTGTTTGTCCTCTTCACCAATTAGAATGGCAGTCATGTTCACGTTTAGACTCAAAAGCAACTCCGTGTCAACCATATTTAGATATAACTGCAGTACAGAAAAGAAAAGGGCATTTTTTTTCAGATAGAAAAATATCAACATGCATTTTAGACTTTTTAGACCAAAACACTCTAATGTGCATCATCCTCTCTCACTTTTATATGAGCAATACTGTAATGCTCAGCTCAAATGAGTGGTGGTATGAATATAGTTGACATTTTAGTGCTATATTCTGTGTGATTCAGCGATCATGCCTGAGTCTTGTGGTCTTATCTTAATTAGTGATTGCCGCTCTGCTTTATTGGCATGAAGGATTCCATTTTCCCCGCAGACGTGACTTGTCCTCAGGCGTAAATTGACAATGCCCCCTCATTTCCTCTCCAGTCAAGTTCCATTAATACCAATCGGAATGATCCATGCCGCCCCATATCCAAACAGAGAGCGGCTCGCTTACTCTATCACCAGTGGGTAAATATGAACAACGACAGCCGCCGAGGAGGAATCTGATGGCCGGGTATTATTCTGCCAAGGTGAAAGTGACCCATTGGGAACAATAGGTATGCCATCAGCTTTACACCTTGTCAATAGATAATGAACATTTAATTTTAATTACCTTTTTTTTGTCCCTGTATCCTTTGTACCCTTGTCTGTTCAAGGACACCCATACAAAGATTTTGTTTAGTGTGGTTGTTGGTTTAGCTTTCTGTAACTTTGTAGCAAGTACGGTCTGCATGTGTAGGCGCTTATTGCGTCATGATTGCAAGGTGCCCCGATATATTTTCCAACTGTCCATTATCTGGTTTTAATGTCCATTCTGAAATGACCTTCCAGCCAATCAGAAACGACTATTCAACAATGTTGTGAGACTATAATAATGGCTATATTATCTCTCTATACTGTAGCACACAGCTATTACAAACACACTGTATAACAGGGATCCAGCTCCCCACTAGAATAGTTCCTAACTGATGGCGGCTGAAGTAAAGGTTAATTAATGAGTGTTGGCAGGGCTGGTGGCTGCCAGGAGAGAGAGGACCCCCTGGGACCAATACTGGGCTGGTGGAGGATACGGAGGATACAGATAGCAAGGAGAAGAGAACAGCTATAGTCGGTTACTCAGCTGAAATTGAGTCCCTCGACCGTTCCATTTGGTTAACCTCTGCTTAGTGTGATACAGTGGATCACTTACTCATACTGCATTATAGGGCCGCAATCACATTATATCAGTATATCTGGTCTCCTGGACTACATTGAGATGTAATATGATGAATAAGGTATGCCTTAGCCCACACAATACGAGCTGAAGTTGAGCAGAATGCTTTTCAGTTATATTATTTATCACCGTCCTCACACTATTTTCGCTGCAATCAGACATCAAAGGATTCTGCATAATATAATTTGGCTTGGT
Organism: Oncorhynchus kisutch; assembly: GCF_002021735.2. Lineage (NCBI taxonomy): Eukaryota > Metazoa > Chordata > Actinopteri > Salmoniformes > Salmonidae > Oncorhynchus > Oncorhynchus kisutch. The sequence continues at coordinate 62,921,031 of NC_034184.2, read as the reverse complement.
ATAAATATGAGAGGATAGGTGTGGGAATTGAATGAGTCAGAAATAAATACTTTAGGGATTCTCCATCAAGTAACAACTGTTTGAGATACTGACTTGACTTAGACAAGGAAGTAATTCCTTCTTACATAACATGCATAGTTGAACTAATTGGCTTTGATTTTGAATATATCATTTCATTGGTTGACATTAAATGTTTATTTCTTCGCTACACACAATCAGCATCAAAACACTCTGTTTTGATTTTAATGTAAATCATAACTTATTTCAAGATATAATATCAAAGCAAAAATATTCATTTTATGGGAATATTTACCTAATAATCATAGTATTTCCTTGACTAAAATGGGGGGGGGGGGGGGGGGGTAATCAGCATAAGTACAATTAGGAATAGCTAACTTTGTTTGATAGCATTTACTATATAGATGTTTTTTAGATATTAAGGTTGTTTCTCTAACAGAAGGGGGATTATGAGTAGAAGGCTTTGCCAGTAGAGGATGGATAGTCATGGAGACATTAAGAATATGGAATGCTAGCGGGCTAACAACACAGCTCTAGTTAAGACATGTTTTATGGGGCTCAGGGCTCGTTAAGGCAAAGAGGTGACAAGAGCATTTCTTTACAGGATTTTGAGGGCTGTTCCATGTCATGCATGGCACACATATAGGCAGTTAGGTTTCTGCAACCAATTTCCTAGAAAGAGCTATATTAGACCTTGATTACCATATATATTGATGAAGCAGCCTCTGTTTTTAGAACTACAAAAGAGAACCACAAAGTGAATCAATGATGCAATGGATCATATTAGTCACTGGTTGTCAATGTACTGTATTTAAGAATGTATCATTTTCTTTTACATTGTCTAAGCATCCTGCTCTGGAGCCCATTAAAACCAGATGTAGAGAAGTATGTTTGTAATTCAAGGCCACAGAAGCAAGGAAACACATCCCCACAAGCAAATACAAAACAGAGTTGGTAACAGGATTGCAACACCAAAGAGAGAGCATGGCTGCCAAGTTACACACAGTCAAAGACCACAACATCAAACAGGTTTTCCAAGCAATCACAGGTTTCAGTGTTCATAGTGGAAAACCAGGACAGTTTCTGGCTGAGAAAGGACTGATATTTCCGTAAGATATGATACGTATATTTCTTTACATACACAATGGCAGTTTTTGAGTGTGTATTTTTTCCATGTTGTTTAATATCCAATTATTTAAATGTATATTAAGCATAAAATATAAACTCAAAAAGACTCAATACATTTTGTCCACACTGGTGGCTTTTAGAATAGAACATAACAACCCAGACAACTAAAACTTCTAGACTTCCTTTTAATAGACACTTAATATTCATAACCAGTGGAGGCTGCTGTCTAGTGAACTGTTTAAGGACAAAGTCCTGAAAGATCATTAGATATCTGATTGAGCGCGACAGGAAATGGAAACTTGCGTTGTTTGCATTTCCTCTAGGGCCGAGTGAAGATAACACAGCAACAGAAACAAGAGGACAGAGCCCCAGTTATGGTGTTTTGCAGATTAATATGGGTAGCTGGGGGGGATGCTTTGGAATAGCTCAGACTGAAACTGTGTCAGGGCTGTCGTTTAGCCCAGTTTGATCTCTATGGAGCTGACCCTCTTTGGATTTAACTCAATGAATGCCATGAAGGGGTTAAACTTCATGTCATGATCATGGTATTAATTTTCCATTTTAATTTGTTATAGCTTTTGGGGTATGTGTGTTTGTAACAAGGCATTGCTTTTCTTTTCTCGCCAGAAAATCAACAACCTAAGATTACCATTTGAATAATTACTTCAATTTGATTTTAAAGGCTTAAAATGTATAGTCTTTCACAGATAATCTGAGGGAATCCCTGCAAAGTGCTAAACCATTAACATGTCATGAACTTCAAATAAAAGCCATTGATGGCATTCTTGTCTAACATAAAACATTTCCAGTATACATTTTTATGAAAATACAGTCCACATTATTCATATACATATTTATATAAGCACTAGGAACACATTCTTCATATATATATACAGTTGAAGTCGGAAGTTTACATACATTTAGGTCGGAGTCATTAAAACTCATTTTTCAACCACTCCACAAATTTCTTGTTAACAAACTTTAGTTTTGGCAAGTGAGTTAGGACATCTACTTTCTGCATGACACAAGTCATTTTTCCAACAATTGTTTACAGATTATTTCACTTATAATTCACTGCATCACAATTCCAGTGGGTCAGAAGTTTACATACACTAAGTTGACTGTGCCTTTAAACAGCTTGGAAAATTCCAGAAAAGGATGTCATGGCTTTAGAAGCTCCTGATAGGCTAATTGACATCATTTGAGTCAATTGGAGGTGTACCTGTAGATGTATTTCAAGGCCAAACTTAAAACTCAGTGCCTCTTTGCTTGGCATCATGGGAAAATCAAAATAAGCCAAGACCTTAGAAAACAATTGTAGACCTCCACAAGTCTGGTTCATCCTTGGGAGAAATTTCCAAACACCTGAAGCAACATCTCAAGACATCAGTCAGTAAGTTAAAGCTTGGTCGCAAATGGGTCTTCCAAATGGACAACGACCCCAAGCATACTTCTAAAGTTGTGGCAAAGTGGCTTCAGGACAACAAAGTCAAGGTATTGGAGTGGCCATCACAAAGCCCTGACCTCAATCCTATAGAACATTTGTGGGCAGAACTGAAAAAGCATGTGCAAGCAAGGTCTACAAACCTGACTCAGTTACACCAGCTCTGTCAGGAGGAATGGGACAAAATTCACTCAACTTATTGTCGGAAGCTTGTGGAAGGCTACCCAAAACATTTGACCCAATTTAAACAATTTAAAGGCAACGCTAACACATACTAATTGAGTGTATGTAAACTTCTGACCCACTGGGAATGTGATGAAAGATATATAAGCTGAAATCAACCATTCTCTCTACTATTATTCTGATATTTCACATTCTTAAAATAAAGTGGTGATCCTAACTGACCTAGGATTAAATGTCAGGAATTGTGGAAAACTGAGTTTAAATGTATTTGGCTAAGCTGTATGTAAACTTCAGACTTCAACTGTACATATATATCTATACACTACCGTTCAAAAGTTTGGGATCACTTAGAACTCTCTTTGTTTTTGAAAGAACAGCCATTTTTTAATGGACAAAAAATGTGCTTTTCTTTCATAAACAAGAACATTTCTAAGTGACCCCAAACTTTTGAACGGTAGTATATATATATATATATATTAAAAAACAATTAAGCACTAGGAACATATTGTATTTCTAAGCTCCAAACAGCTTTACAAAAATAATCTGTTTAGACATTGCTGTTTTTTGGGAGACTTTTTAAGAGACAACTGTAAGACATCAAAGGGTGGAAATCTCACTCCAACAAAGAGTGTTTAAAGTAATTGTCCAGGGATAATAGGGAGAAAACACAATCAAATACTTTCACTTTTAAAGTTCCCCTTCAACTAATTTTAATGTAAAACATCCCTCACTTGCAAACACAAGGTATCATGTGTGAGTAGAACCGCCCACGTATAATGTAACAGAGTAAAACCCAGAACAGTTAAATAATTGGGCTTAAATAATTGTTTTTGTGTCGTGTTACTACTTCCCATCAGTGACTCAGTGATGATATCACTTCCGTTACCGGTCAGTGCAAAATACAACATTAGAGATGATTAAAGTAAAAGATTGACAGTTACAAACAAGACAGCTTGATATCAGCTGACCTGCAGCAGTAACATTAACTAGCTGATAAACCTGGAGTACCCAAGTCTTTTCATGACCACCCCACATGTGTCCTCTATCAGTCTGATGTCCTTGCGAGGCATGTTCTGCCTCCATATGTTAATGTTGGCTGGTGATATGTCCCCCTCGTACATCAGGTTGTACAAGTTTGTGGAGGTGGTGAACATGAGCTGGTTGAGGGCCGCCGGTGTGACCGGCACCCCCAGGAACCTGTGGATCCTTTCAGCTGTCTCCTGGGGGAAAGTGACTATGTCCTCAAACCTCACCTGGAGGTAGGCCTCTGCCTGGAGGCTCCCACTGACCCGGAGCACTGCAGCAGTGTGTGCCAGCCACAGGTGAGCCAGCAGGAGGACGGCACTGGCCTCCGAGTGGGACAAGAGCCTCCGGATCATTCTGAACTCAGGGGCTGAGACTGGGCACCTGTCCCTGGTACTGCTACTGTTACCGTCCTCCTTGAATATCAGGGACAGGTGTTGAGGAATGTTTTTAAGGGAGTAAAAGCTGGGTTTACTGTTATAGAGCATGAGATAGATCCACGCCCGGGGGTCTCTGACTACATTGATGGTCCTCAGGGACGGGCCCACCACCTCCTGAAGGAAGGGGAGTTTGAGCCCCCAGCTTCCACTCCTCATGTTGAGGACCACGCGGGCATTGGGGTACTCACTGACGTGACGCCTCATCTCCCTGACGTACTCAGCATCCCGATCAAGGCCGCCCCTCATCTTGCCCCTCAGCTCGGCGGCAGGCTCCTTCCTCCTGGTCCTCTTCCTCCTGTCACTGCCGGGGCCTGGGGCTCTCTGGGGCAGCTTGGCCCTGCTACTCTCCACTAGCTGGATGTTCTGCAAATGCAGCTTGGTGTTGTGGACCAGAGAATGCAGCCAGCCCTGGATGATTTTAAAGCGTCCGCGCAGGGCGTCCGTTCTGGACCACTCACAGGCATCAACCAGCGAGTCAAATTCGAACTCGGTCTCTGGAATGTCTACATGCTCCGTGGGGACCCGAATGTAACCAAAGTCGGAGCTGTTGTCAAAAAGGTTCTTAAGTATTTCAGATCCTGAGCCAGGCAGGGTCGTTATGACAACGGTTGGCAGGGCAAAGCGATGTTGATCATAAAGTCTGGTTTGTTTGCTGACCTCTGGGTCAGTGCTGACACCTTTCCATTTGACCCCACATAGGAGTTGATCGCAGGTGTTTGACACGAACAACAGCGCAGCTATCCACAGTATGAGCACCGAGAACAGAGCATAGCGCATCAGTCTACTGAAGCACACATAGAACTTTCTCTGCAGGGTCAAAAAAACAATAGCAACACAAAGTATCACCCCCGCTATCACATTGACTGTGAATCCAAAATCAAACAGCTGATTGTCCACTGTGTTTTGTTTCGGAACCAGTTGAGTCCCCAGGCCATATCGAATGATCTGATGTCTGTCTTCCATTTTGGCATAACCCCCAAATCCTAAATAACTTAATCTTGTTCCTATGTCTTTATAGTTTGTAACAACTGAAACTATTTTCTCTGTGTTGTTTATAACTAGAGATAGTCTGACACCATTTTTGCTACTGTCCAGAAATCGACAGTTGGACACTTTGACATAAGGTCCATGCATCACATAGGCCACTCGGCTTACTGTGCCCCTCATGGGGAAAGTGACGTTAACATACTGTGTCCACCTCTTTTTGAACTCCGCAGCCTGCTCGGCCTCCTGTATCCTAGTATCTGGGCTGAGACCCTGACTGTCAAACCAGAACATTTTATAATGAGCATCCCACACATCCATCAACGCCCCATTGTACTTGTCCATGAATTTATAGGGGACATATTTGAAGTCAATGTCGAGGTTGTGGAAGAACGCACTCTGTGAGGTGATGGGCGAATCGTCCAGCTTCTCAACATGGTCCAGTACTAGCAAGGTCTGGGAGTTGAGCAGCACAAGGGCCCTGTAGACACTCCTCAGCCGCATGGCAGGAGAGTAAGCTGGGGCTGCCTCCCCGCTTACAAACATAGTGTCTCTATGGGAGGAGGCAGCGATCAGCTCCCCAGCAGCATCCCCTACCCCTTCATCTGTCCAGCGCAGCCATTTAGCACACTCCCCCAGCTGGCCCTCCCATGGAGCGTTACACTGGCTGCTGGGAGAGGGGCCGAACACCAGCACATTGTTCAGATAACTGTACTTAGGCCCGTAAAGTGCTTCAGACACAAATACCTGTCCGTTAGGGGCAAAAGTGAAGGAGTTTTGGTCCGGGTGCTCGTGGCCTGGGTTGAAGCTATTCCAGCCGTCCAGCCATGAATAGGGCTTTGCATGAACGATGTCATACACGGCACGGCCACCCAGCTTCCCGGATTTAAAGGAGACAAATGTGTTTCCCTGACCGTTGGGCAGCCCGGCTCCGTACGTCACCACACCCCAGTTAGAGAAAATATGCATCCTGGCTTTGCCAAAGCCATGGGGAGGTTGTGCAGTGAGATGGGCATTGTACCAGATGTACTCAGTGTGTAGGGTAGTCCAGCGCTGGGCAGAGGACTGACCCATGGGACCGTCTTTGGGCCTGTGCTTTCTAATCTGCTGGGCTAGCCAGTTCCCAGTGCCGTTTCTTATAACAAATGTGTCTAGGAACACCAGCTGGCTCTCTGGGCCGTAGAACCAGTTGTAGTTGGAGTCGGCTATGCCCACAGTCCTCTGAAAGCCGGGCAGAAGAGTGGCATAGTAGAACCAGAAGTGTTCCCGCAGCCAGTTGTTCTGTGTGTTGTCAATGTTGAAATGACGTTGCGCTAAGAAAACATACTGAGTGATCGACTTGGCTGTATAGCTCCCGTATGCCACGCCCTCATCCAGTGACCCGTCTACAACGTGGTTTAGGAGAAACATGGTCTTCTCCATATAATTGACTGACACCTGTTTCCAAACCATCGTTTCTGGGTCATCATGGGCGCCGACCACAATAGCCCCAGTCAAGATGGCTAATATATTAGTGGTTTGATGATTTTGGAGATACTGTTTCCCCCAACCCCTATACTTAGACGTTTCATACAGCTCCTCTGTCTCAGAGCGAATTCTCTTGAGGTAAACATCCCGTCGGTGCTCGTCCAGGAACGAGTAAATAAAGTCATATGCGGTGGCAAACCCAGTCAGTGAGTGTGCCAAGGGCACCTCATCATTGGGAGCACTGGTCACCTTCCAGTCCGGGTAATTTGCCATTCTATCCATAAACTTCATGAGAAACTGCAGGGCACCTGAATCCTCTGGGCACAGCAGGCAATACAGAGCAAGGGGGGGTAGGTTGTTCCCGTAAATCTCATTCCACTTGCTAGTAAACTCCTCATGTTTTGCAGGGGGCATGTAAAGGGGCACATTGGACAGCATGGTCAGGACCGCTGCTCTGATTACTTTGAAAATGTGGCTATGTGTGCTGGACGATCTTTGCCTCATAAGCTGTACATCAACTTGGTTGAAATACAGGTTGGGATGAGAATCTGTAGATTGAAGTTTTCGATGCTCTGATGCTTTACCCTGGGTGAGTTTGAGCGGCACCAAATCATCCGTAAAAATGTATTTTTCAGATGCATTGAATACACCCGAAAAGGCCATTCCCACTGCCAAGAGTGCCAGTAAAAATATATAGCACCCTATCCACTTTTTTGCCATGGTCCAAGACATTTTGTTGTTGTGTTGTTTATATTATCATCTCTTTTTTGAAGCAGAAGGGCAAATTTAAGTATTTTTCAAAAACTTCAGAAATGTATTTTGGAGACATATTCAAATATATATGAGATGTGTTTTCTGACAGTTCAATCTCACATCCCCTAAAAAAAAAACGACAGACTATATTATTTCACAATAAAATAGCATGCATTCTACAATACCAGTCAGCGTGAATAATTGCCAGGAGGCCAGAGCTTGACAGCACTAATGTTCTGCCTACTGTATAGGCTACTCCAGTCCAATACCGTACACAAACGCACAATGTCCATCTCCACTTGGAAAGGTTTGAAAACGCAGCAGACAGATAAAGTTGTGGAGGTGTTGACAACTGTTCTAACCCATAAAATAAGAGTACAATCAAACAACAATTTTACATAAATATTTTTGAAAAATGAAACATAGAATTATCCATGAATCTTTTCCGTTTTTGCCGGCACGTTGTCAATCCTCACTGGAGTGTGGCGCATGGAGTGACTGGCATCTCTCCTGCTGCGAGCAGCAGCAAACTCGTATTCATCTCTCCCCAAAAAACATTTCCTCCTGGAAAAACATCAGTCAGCCCCAGTCCGTGTCCGGTCCAATCACAGACACCCAAAGGCTTTTTATTCTCCTCGATCGAGCTGAAATATCCACAAACCAAAGAAAATAGCGCATTTCCGCATTTAACATTGCGAGCTGTCGCGATGATGTACTGTCCCAATCCAAGGTTTAGTCGTTTTCCATTCTAAAATTATGTATTTTTCCCTATTCGCAGTTTGTCTTCTTTCCCAAACCAACGAACGTTAGATTAAGTAGGCTAGTTAAAAATGGAAAGTTGTCGTCACTGCCAACCAAGTATTCAAAGAAAGAGACATTAGATTGTCAATAAAAAAAAATACATTCCCAAAAATAGACAAACGTTCAGGCTGGAAAATCCTTGCAGCCTAATCAACTGCTTTGCGCTCGCTTTCTCCACTCCGGCATATATACTGCATCACACAACAATTGCGGTTGAACATGTATGTATCTTGCTGCGTCTGATGTCTCCGTCCTACTTACTGTATTACAGTGTGATATTGTTTTCTAGCAGTCAGTGAAAATGTACACCTTACTACCTGTAGAGGGAGCCGTAATTTTGGAAGTGCGCTCTCAGATTTCCCTGCGCGAGAATGCAGCTGCGAAATGTGAAGTTCAACGAGTTGCAGATTATTGTGTAAAAACAACGCACAAATTGGAATTACTCTATTGTGAGTTAATACTTTTAGCCTACATTAAATTAGTAGAAAACCTATATGTCCAAAAACCTGTTGATGGATATTGCCTATAATGAATGTCAATCACACCGACAATACTGTGTAAATGTTTAATTATAGCGTCATTGAAGTCTAATAACAATCAGCATTACCTAATTACTCTGCCACTGCATCGGCACCTTAATCAGTGCCAGGATGCCATGTACTTTAGAAAATCAGAAAAGTAATTAGCCTACTGAAAGGACCATAACAGTAAACAACACATGTGAGAAGATAAGACATGTATTCACTGTAGGAAATTTGGTGTTTTTATTTCACAGTTGCTGCCTTTGACTTTTTACTCATTGCCAGACTCATACAAGCTCATAGTGTCTACATGGCAGATATTCTGTGGGGACCACCTCACTGAGTTGCACGTTCAGACTACATGTACAAATGGACCAACAGTTACCCTTATCAGCCCCTTTGCAGAAGCCATGCATCTAGATCTCCCCTAGGACACAACTCTCCTCTTCCACCAGGGAGAGAGAGATGGAGGCTCCTGTGCCACATCCACTTCCCTTCCTTGCCTTTCAATGCCATTAATTGTCCATCTGTTCAGGGTCCAGGTTTCTCAACAGCATACCGGTGAATAATTTAATCTTCATTAAGCGTCCCCTTCCTCCTTCATTATTATTATTTTTTTCTCAAGAGAATTAATCTTTAAAGATGGCTGAATGAAAGTGAAAAACTAGATTTCTCTTGCTTCTGATATGCAAGGATAAATGTAATCCCTTGTGTTTGTTACAAACACTTCCCACTGGGCACAAACGTCAATTCAATGTCTATTCCATGTTGGTTCAACGAAAATGATGTGCAAATAACATTGATTCAACTAGTGTGTGCCCAGTGGTCTTTGCCTTACAGAACACGCCTTGAGGGAGAAACAAATAACATTCTTAAAATGAGATTAAAGGCAGCAACTTACAAATGTCAGATATGTGTTTTAGACGGAGCAACATTGGATCGACTGAGCTGCCTAATTGTAAGAGTCTTCTGCATACTGTGATGATGGAGTTCCATTACCACGAGATAAAAACACTCTAATCACTATTATCCACAGCTGTCAGTGCCTACGGCCCTGAACAGGAGGTCTTGAGGTTGTTGCTTGGCACGCGTTGCCTAGTGACGTTTCAAACACATCAGATCAGAAGAGGTTGAACGCTATAGCTCTTTGTTGCCAAAGATGTGTCAAACATGGCAACATGGCATCCACACACAGAGAGAGACAGTTTCTTGACTGACAAGCGATAGGTGGCCCTTTGCCATTCACTGCTGTTCGTAATGGTTGTTTGAAGTATCAGAAAGCTCAGGGTTTGGCTGGGGTTGGGGTAAAAAAAGGTCTGGTCATGCATATTGAACAGAGAGGTGTGAACAAACAGCCGGTGCCCTTATTAAAACCGTGGCATGCTGGGAGCAAAGGGAGGAGTGAACCAGGGTCCTATGAAAGACTCCTCTCAGTCGCTGCAGAGAATATCAATTCCTCCCCCAGAGTCTCGGGGTAACACAGCATGCCAGCGTCCTGCATGATGGCCTCTGGGTAGAGTCTGACTGAAAAAATGTGTCTGTTTCAGTTTTTTAAGAGCGTTGCAACACTTTACCTTGCCATGAGGTCTGGCTGTCAATCATGTCGGTCTGAGAACTCATCTCTAGGGTGGTTTCTCTAGCTAATAACACATACTCTCTCCAAATGATCTGTTGGCTGTCAAACCATCAGCCGCAATGTTTAGTAGCCTACTATCAGCGTAAGAGTTTAGTTTATTATTATAATAACTAATTGAAACCAAAGCCATTAAAGCAGAGACTGCCAATGTAATCTGCAGAAATTGAATTAGGAAATACACTGAGTTTACCAAACATTAGGAGCACCTTCCGAATATTGAGTTGCACCCCCTCTTTTGCCATAAGAGCAGCCTCAATTCGACAGGGCATGGACTCTATAAGATGTCGAAAAACGTTCAACAGAGATGTTGGCCCATGTTGACATCAATGCTTTCCATAGTTGTGTCATGTTGGCTGGATGTCCTTTGGGTGGTGGACCATTCTTGATACACATGGTGAACTGTTGAGCGTGAAAAACCCAGCAGTGTTGCACGTCTTGACACAACCACCTGGCACCTACTACCATACCCTGTTCAAAGGCACTTAAATATGTTTGTCTTGCCCATTCATCCTCTGAATTCCACACATACACAATCATGTCTCAATTGTCTCAAGGTTTAAAAATCCTTCTTTAAGCTGTATCCTACCCATCATCTACATTGATTGAAGTGGATTTAACAGGTGACATCAATAAGGGATCATAGCTTTCAACTGGATTCACCTGGTCAGTCGATGTCATGGAAAGAGCAGATGTTCCTAATGTTTTGTACAGTCATTCATTGGACACACAATATCCTAAATACATTATTGAACTACATGGAGGCCTAAACCAATTCAAGTGTTACCTATTGTGAGTAAAATCTTTGTCCAACTCTCTCAATGTACATGATTAACCACTGCACCAAAATTATCTAACGGTGATATAATGTTATTATAATGACCTTGAAAGCAGTCTTCTGTAACAGCTGAAGGTATGAGAGGAAAATGTTCCCTAGAAAATATACAATTATATGTATATCAGTACATGAAATCCCTTTCCAAGACAAAAGTGCACCTTTCAAACTAGTTCTTTCCTCCACTCCATACGTTATTTTGGTGACTCGCTGTCAAACTTCTACATCCATTAAACAACGTGAGACTGCTGCGTTTGACATAGCATTCAAAGAAGATAAATAGGAGGATGATTGAGAACAAACACATTCTGATAGCGGGATCAACCTAGCAGACCTTGAGTGAAGGAGACTGATGTGATGTGCCAGGCAGGCAGCCTTTAATGTGGGAGACGTTCTGAGCTGGGAATACGCCGGGCTGTGATCATGAAACATTTACCACACATGCTGCGTTGATACCTGTTCTACTATGAGGAAGTGCATGGTACAACCCAGCTCCTAAAACCCCCATGAATATTTCAAGATGCAAATTTCATAGTCCCCCAGGGTAATTTGGTGCTGAGAAAAAAACTAAAAGGAAAAAGAATGAATGCTTTTAAGTGAGAAGGTGGCAGAAAATAGATGGAGATATTATGAAAGAGTGTGAGCGAAAGAGGCACACTACCAATTAAGATCTGTGGGAATATGGCTATGTTTCAAAGGTCCCTGTCACCACCGTGTCTGCACCCATGATACAGTATAGTGCTTCTACTAGGACTGATTGTATTTTGTTGCTTAATGCTCCTCCCTTTGCTCACATTGCTTATGCAGATGATTGGCTTGTATTATATCATACATGACATAATCGTACTGTGTGGAGAAGAAAACACTGTTCCCAGATGTAAATCCAATTTCGTCGTATGACATCTGATGTTCTCCCAGGGGTGTAAAATGAAACCTTTCTGTGTGATTGATATTGCAACAACCGGTTGTGATGTGATTTGGCTCTGTGCACTGCAAGATTAGAACTCGCAGTGTTTCTGTTGCTTCTACCCCTCCCCACTTTCAGAGACAGAGGTTTAATTTGACACTGTCAGGAGTCGTCTCTTTGCCGCACACACTTCAAACAGTCTGGTAAGGAAATCTGTGTTCTCCAAGGCTCACATTATTCAAATGGGCCCGGCATCCATCTCGCAAATTTGGATTCTTTGCATCCTCCTCTGCTTTGACAGTATTAATGTTGCCACCGCAAAGTGGGGGAGAACCTTCCAAAGCAACTCACTGCATTGTCCGCTGGGAAAGTGACAGGCTTCTGTTGAAATGGGACTGAAGCAGAAATGAGCAGTGATGCACAACTGACTGAGTCCAACGTCCATCATAACAGATTTTGGCATGAGAAAACATGAACTACTTCCTCCCTGCGCAAAGCTTGCATCACTGGGCTGGGCTGGCCCTCTCCCCTAGGCCACTGTGACGTATGAAGGCATTACATAAATTAATTAATTCACCCTAATTAAAATCATGCTGTGTATTAATTCTCTGAAGAGTAAGTTCATTAACAGTTCACAGCAAAATGCCTCATTGATTTCCCATTGCTGTGTAATAGACATATGAGGATTCCCTCTAAATCCCAAATGAAAATCCAAACCAATATAATTTCAGATGTGATTTTCCTCTAGAATGTGTATTCAAACTTACTGTGTGTTGCCTATCATTCATACTCGCTTGAATTGTCTTCTTGTTTCGGTATGTGTGGCTTAACAGTTTTGCTGCCTGCAGTCTCTCTGCCAACTAAACCTTGATTATTGGTGTTTGTTTGTTGCACCTTAGGCAATGTCATACTTGAATAAGCTGTCAAACAAAGCAAACCTAACCTCCTGTGTGGCTCAGTTGGTAGAGCATGGTGCTCACAAAGCCAGGGTTGTGGGTTTGATTCCCACGGAGGAAAGGTATTCAAGTCTATGCACTCTAAGAGTCTGCTAAATTTCCGAAATGTCATCAAGTAGGTTAGCTGTGCCTTCAGTTGATTTAAGATGGAAAGTCATAACATTCTATTCTCCTGGTCAAATTCTATATGGAAAGTCATCAACTACATTTTCAGTCTTTCTTCATTGCCAGGATCGTCTTAACAGACAGACCACATTTCTTGCCTTGCAGGCAAAGCATGGCACCTGGATCCTCCAGGTATACAGTAGCCTGAGGGCTAAACCAAGCAGGCAACATAGATATGGCTTCTAAGAGTGGCAGTGTTGGATGCCCCCACTGCCGTACCCTGCTGTGTTCAACCCTCAAGCACCAGGCAATTTGTACCTTCGTTGACTCTAGCTAGACCTGAGCCTCTCTACCTCGACAAGGAACTGTTATTAGAAGGCTTACCCCCAAAGTGTCCGGAGTCAGCAGCGAACAGGCATGTCACAAGAGTCTGGAGACAGACGTAAAAATAGGGATGTAACGATTCACCAATATGCATCAGATCAAATGTAAGTTAAGGGTGCATTGTTCAGGTTCACCATCAGCCATGGTTTTGGGAGTTTTGCTTTTCGCAATCAGAGTATATGGTAATTTTTAGAAGTACATGGCAAAGTTGATCATTTCATAACGAGGACAGCAATCACTTTTGCGAGCAGCACTGCGTGGCCGGAGCGAGAAAAGAAGAATAGCTCTATCTGGTTGCGTTCCCCTGACTGGTTGCGTTCCCCTCAGACCTTGCATGCATCAACCAATGGTTGCGTGCGACGTCATCGACAGTGTTATTGACTGATAGATTGCTAAAACATATCATGTGGTTAGCTGATATGTAAAATACCTATCCCGGCGTTGTAAGATCTGGCATGCGTCAGCAACGCCGGGGCAGAGGAATGTAAAAAACGTCCAAACAATCACAATCATTTGATTTTAACAAGGTGGAAGTCCAAAATGCTATATATCATAGCAATTCTCTAAAGATAATTATTGATACGTTATTAGCTCAAACACTTATAATCTACAAAAATGTGTGGGTGATGGAGTTTTCAGATCAAAAGTGGGGGGACAAAAAGCATACATGCATTGAAATATCACATTTACATAAGTATTCAGACCCTTTACTACTTGGGCAGCGATTATAGCCTCGAGTCAAATCCAATCAAATGTTATTGGTCACATGCGCCGAATACAACAGGTGTAGGTAGACCTTACCGTGAAATGCTTACGTACGAGCCCCTAACCAACAGTGCAGTTAAATAAAAATAGGGATAAGAATAAGAGATAAAAATAACAAGTAATTAAAGAGCAGCAGTAAAAAAAATAACAATATATACCGGGGGGTGTCGGTACAGAGGCGATGTGCGGGGGCACCGGTTAAGTGAGATAGTATGTACATGTAGGTAGAGCCTCTGTAGTACCCTCTGTAGTGCCTTTCGGTCAGAGGCCGAGCAGTTGCCATGCCAGACAGTGACGCAACCACAAACTAACATGCTATTGATGGTGCAGCTGAAGAACAATTTGAGGATCTGAGGACCCATGCCAAATCTTTTCAGTCTCCTCAGTGAGAATAGGTTTTGTCGTGCCCGCTTCACGACTGTCATGGTGTGCATGGACCATGTTAGTTTGTTGGTGATGTGGACACCAAGGAACTTGAAGCTCTCAACCTGCTCCACTGCAGCCCTGTCGATGACAATGCGGGCGTGCTCGGTCCTCTTTTTCCTGTGGTCCACAATCATCTCCTTTGTCTTGATCACGTTGAGGGAGAGGTTGTTGTCCTGGCACCACACGGCCAGGTCTCTGACCTCCTCCCTATAGGCTGTCTCGTTGTTGTCGGTGATCAAGCCTACCACTGTTGTGTCATGGGCAAATTTAATGATGGTGTTGGAGTCGTGCCTGGCCATGCAGTCATGAGTGAACAGGGAGTACAGGAGGGGACTGAGCACGTACCCCTGAGGGGCCCCTGCATTGATGATCAGTGTGGCAGATGTGTTGTTACCTACCCTTACCACCTGGGGGCGGCCCGTCTTGACGTCCAGGATCCAGTTGCAGAGGGAGGTGTTTAGTCCCAGGGTCCTTAGCTTATTGATAAGCTTTGAGGGCACTATGGTGTTGAATG
This sequence comes from Oncorhynchus kisutch, assembly GCF_002021735.2. Lineage (NCBI taxonomy): Eukaryota > Metazoa > Chordata > Actinopteri > Salmoniformes > Salmonidae > Oncorhynchus > Oncorhynchus kisutch. Next base: position 62,905,744 of record NC_034184.2, on the reverse strand, counting down.
CCAAGCTGTAGTCAATGAATAGCATTCTCACATAGGTGATCCTTTTGTCTACAGACAAAATGGCTACAGACGTGAGTGCTACGGGTCGGTAGTCATTTAGGCAGGTTACCATAGTGTTCTTGGGCACAGGCACTATGGTGGTCTGCTTAAAACATGTTGGTATTACAGACTCTGACAGGGACAGATTGCAAATGTCAGTGAAGACACTTGCTAGTTGGTCAGCGCATGCTCGCAGTACACGTCCTGGTAATCCGTCTGGCCCTGCGGCCTTGTGAATGTTGACCTGTCTGAAGGTCTTACTCACATTGGCGTCGGGAAGCGTGATCACACAGTCTTATGGTACAGCTGGTGCTCTCATGCATGTTTCAGTGTTATTTGCCTTGAAGCGTGCATAGAAGTAGTTTAGCTCGTCCGGTAGGCTCGTGTCACTGGGCAGCTCTCGGCTGTGCTTTCCCTTTGTAGTCTGTAATGGTTTGCAGGCCCTGCCACATCTGACGAGCATCAGAGCCGGTGTAATACAACTCAATCTCAGTCCCGTATTGACGCTTTGCCTGTTTGATGGTTCATCAGAGGGCATAGAGGGATTTTTTATAAGCTTCCAGGTTAGAGTCACGCTCCTTGAAAGCAGCAGCTCTAGCCTTTAGCTCAGTGTGGATGCTGCCTGTAATCCAAGGTTTCTGGTTGGGGTATTACATACGTACGTACGGTCACTGTGGGGACTATGTCATCGATGCACATTTTGATGAAGCCAATGACAGATGTGGTGTACTCCTCAATGCCATTGGAGGAATCCCAGAACATATTCCAGTCTGCAAACCATTACAGACTACAAAGGGAAGCACATCCGAGAGCTGCCCAGTGACACGAGCCTACCGGACGAGCTAAACTACTTCTAGCAAAACAGTCCTGTAGCTTTGCATCTGCTTCATCTGACCACTTTTTTATTGATCTAGTCATTGGTGCTTCCTGCTTTAATTTTTACTTGTAAGCAGGAATCAGGAGGATGGAATTATGGTCAGATTTACCAAATAGAGGGCAAGGGAGAGCTTTGTATGCATCTTTGTATGTGAAGTATAGGTGTTCCAGAGTTCTTTTCCTTCTGGTTGCACATTTAACATGCTAATAGAAATTTGGTAAAACTGAATTAAGTTTCCCTGCATTCAAATCCCTCCCCGGCTAAATCCAATCAAATCAAATGTATTTATATAGCCCTTCGTACATCAGCTGATATCTCAAAGTGCTGTACAGAAACCCAGCATAAAACCCCAAACAGCAAGCAATGCAGGTGTAGAAGCACGGTGGCTAGGAAAAACTCCCTAGAAAGGCCAATACCTAGGAAGAAACCTAGAGAGGAACTAGGCTATGTGGGGTGGCCAGTCCTAATCTCCGGGTGGAGATTATAACATAACATGGCCAAGATGTTCAAATGTTCATAAATGACCAGCATGGTCGAATAATAATAAGGCAGAACAGTTGAAACTGGAGCAGCAGCACAGTCAGGTGGAAGTTGAAACTGGAGCAGCAGTTAGGAATGCCACCTCTGGGTGAGCGTTTTCTTGTTTTCTTATAGTGGAATACAGCTCATTTAATGCTATCTTAGTGCCAGCCTCTGACTGTGGTGGTATGTAAACAGCTACAAAGAATATAGATGAAAACTCTCTCGGTATGTAGTGTGGTCTACAGTTTATCATGAGAATCTCTACCTCAGGCGAGCAATAGTTTGAGACTTACTTAGAAATTGTGCACCAGCTGTTGTTAACAAAAATAAATAGACTGCTACCCCTTGTCTTGGCAGTCGCCGCTGTTCTATCCTGCCGGTACATCGTATAACCAGCTGTAGCCAGCTGTATGTTGATATTGTCGTCGTTCAGCCACGACTCTGTGAAGCATAAGCTGTTACAATTTTTAATGTCCCGTTGGTATTTTAATCTTCCCAGTAACTCGCCCATTTTGTGGTCCTAAGATTGCATGTTTGCTAGCAGAATTGAGGGAAGTGGGGGTTTATTCGATCGCCTCTGACTTCTCAGAAGGCAGCCCGCTCTCCAGCCTCTCTTTCTCCGCCTCCTCTTCACGCAGATCACTGGGATCGGGGCCTGTTCCCGAGGGAGCGGTATATCCTCGGGCTCTGAGGAATCGGGAGAGAAGTCTTCTTGGGTATGCCGTTACAAGCTTGGCACACCTGTATCTTCTTCTCTGCAGATGCTCTCAATCTCTGTCAGGCTGGATATGGAGCAGCGTTGCACAGCTTACACTGTTCATTATCTATGCCTAGTCACTTTAACCCTACCCTGTATATAGCCTCGTTATTGTTATTTTATTGTGTTACTTTTTTAAACTTTAGTTTATTTAGTAAATGTTTTCTTTACTGTCATTTTCGTAAAACTGCATTGCCACTTAAGGGCTTGTAAGTAAGCATTTCACGGTAAGATTTGATTGGATTTTGAAACACACAGAGAGAAAGTCATCCCAGACAGATCCAGCTCACGGAGGCACAGCTCATCTCCATCAGCAGCAGATTTTAATTTCGAATGGACAATGAATGTGTTTATGCAACAAATGTTCGTGCATCAAATCGTATCGCATCGAATGGAATGGAATGGAATCGATTCGTTCCTCTAACCGAATCGCACTGAATCATTTCAAATTAAAATACATCATTTCTGTATCATATTGTTGCCCATGTACTCTAGTTAAGATGCATTTCCCTAGTACAAAATTATTGGTTCTTAACATATACAGTACGTATTGAATGACAAAGAAGCATTATGAATGAGCATCCAAGTGAAAACAAGGTTAAGATATGCTGTGCGGGAAGGAAAAGTGTTGAATGAAATTTTCTCACTATTTTCAAAGCTTTGTAACCACCTAAAATATCAAAATGGAGATAAAACAGAATATCAATTGGAGATGTCAGTGTAAAGCACACAATTATCCTGTAAATGCTCTTTAATTAATATTTATGATCTTGAAATTATGTATTTTTCTTAGGCACTCTGCTGCATGTGGCCCAAGAGATGTACTTTGCCTTTCATATTTAATGTGTCATTAATAATGTAAACTATTTTTGAATGGCTTTGTCACATCAAAAAACAAAAGTCATACCTAATCTTACCCCCTCGCAACCAAAAAGACAAAAACAAACCAGGACATGAAAATACATTTTCTAAAATAATAATTTCACTGACTGCAGCAATGGCGAATGAACACAGCCCCATCGCACTTTGATTGCTGAAATATATATATTTTTTTCCAGATTAAATGACTTGTACTAGACCAATGGGGGGAGAGAGAGAGAGAGCATTAATGGCGGTGTATTCCCCGTTAAAATGGGTACACAGCTGACTGAGAATGTTGAGATTGAACACGCACTTTGATGAAAAAAAGGAATTACGAACACAGGCTTGTCCTCGCTGAAGGATGCAGCACTAGAAACGGTTTGCCTTTCCTGAGCCTTGAAGTCTATCCTTTGACATTTCCTGATGTGATTTTTTTTTATTAATTCTGAACTTTCTCACACAAAAAAAGGACAAGTTTTCCTCTGAAGAGACTTCCTTTTGATCCAAGGGTTTGGCATGACATTGAAGGGCATCTCCTAATTCAATCGCAAGGTACTACTGTATCGAATGACATCCCACTGTGGTAGTGTATACTTGGAGAAGATTCCTATCGTTGTGCTTCAAAGTTTAAAGCAGGAGACAGAATTAGTAGTAAAGTGGTGTGGTTGTGAACCAGTGAAGATGGAATTCCACATCCAAATACAGAAAGAGACGTAGCAATATTCCTTGTTCTAGACAGCTGACCTTTGGATGGACAATAACAGGGGACAACCTTTTTTTCACCATATAGCATGCTACTGAGGCAGAGCACTCCCAAATTAATTTGAAATGTGACATGAACATTTATAACAAACACTGACCACGAGAGGCCTCATGTCCTTCAGACAACCAGATATGTAATTATCCCTCTTGTCCAGAGCTAAATTGGCCGTGCATGAGAGATAGCATATAGCAGAAGGAGTACATGAGTGTTATTGTTTGTTATGTTTAAATCCCCATGTCGTCTGCAGCACTGTGCCGTCTATTTTAACTCTATCTTTCGTTTCATCAACAATCCTACGGTACCTTCTGAACATTTTCTTGCTCCTTGACTTACTGCACATTTTGTTATGTTTCAGCCTGAATTCAAGATGGATTTAATAGATTTTTTTCTCCTTTTTCATTCCTCTCCAGCAACTGAGTTAGGAAGGATGTCTGTATCTTTGTAGTGACTAGGTGTATTAATACACCATCCAAGTGTAATTAATAACTTCACCATGCTCAAAGAGATTTATTCAATGTCTGCTTTTTGAATTTTTACACATCTACCAATAGGTGTGCTTCTTTACGAAGCATTGAAAAACCTCCCTGATCTTTAGGTTGAATCTGTGTTTGAAATTTACTGCTCGTCTGAGGGATCTTACAGATAATTGTATGTGTGGGGTACAGAGATGAGGTAGTCATTAAAACATGTAAATATAATTGCGCACAGAGTGAGTCCATGCAACTTATTATGTGGCTTGTAAAGGACATTTTTACTCCTGAACTTATTTAGGCTTGTCATTACAAAGGGGTTGAATACTTATTGACTCAAGACATTTCAGCTTTCAATTTGTATTAACTTGTAAACATTTCTCAACACATCATTCCACTTTGACATTACGGGGTATTGTGTGTAGGCCAGTGACACACAATCTCAATTTAATCCATTTTAAATTCAGGCTGTAACACAACAAAATGTGGAAAAAGTCAAGGGGTCTGAATACTTTCTGAAGGAACTCTTTGTGCTCATTAGAGCATAATAGTCGCCGTATACAAAACACTAATCAGTCTACTCAATATTCCAATTGAAAGTAACAGAACTCTTTAGTCTACTTCAGCATCAGAAAGCACAGCGATCCAAGGAAAATATTCCCCAGTAATTAAAATAGTATTCCCACCAGCCCATCCTCAATTCAAACTGTCAATGTTGTTGTTTGGGGACTGACAGCCACGGCTCTTCTTTTTATGTAAATGGACTGGTGGAAGAGAGGAATATAGATAGGAGCAGCAGGGTGGCATTGTGGTGATGACGCTAGCCAGCCACTTACCCCTCAGCCCACTCAACCACTGAGAGGCAGAAATCACCAGCCTCCATGTCACATTGGAATTGATTAGCTTGGGGCTCCTGATTGTTGATTGTCAGCCTCTGTCCTGTTGAGCTCAGTGGGGTTATATGACTCAATGTCAACCTACTCCTGTGGTTGTGGCTCTGGCTCTGCTCTGATGAGTGGCATAGAGCAGACAGGTAAAAGTTCCCAATCATAAAGGACAGCTCAATAGATCTGCAGTCGATCATGACCAGGGTTGGGTAGGTTACTTTCTAAGTGTAATCAGTTACAGTTAGTAGTTACCTGTCCAAAGTTGTAATCATTAATGCAACTTTTGGATTACCCAAACTCAGTAACGTAATCAGATTCATTTTTGTTACTTTTGGATTACATCCCCCTTAAGAGGCATTAAAAAAATACAAAAACGATCCATCAAACGCATTTGGCGTGTCATCATAGTGGTCTCTGACTTGTGGACAGACTTACATAGATGAAACCAACTTATATGTGCACCTTTTTTTCAGTGCTGAATTGAATATCATTAAGAAAACAGAAAGGTGTCATAACATTTTTTTTACACACATTATTTTTTAATTGAAAAGTAATCCAATAAGTAATCATCTCGTTTTTCAAAAGTATCTGTAATCCGATTACAATATTTTTGCTGGTAACGTAACTGATTACAGTGACATTAAAAAAAATATCAGATTAAATGTAATCAGTTACTCCCCAACCCTGATCATGACTCATGATGAGCTGAGAGTGAGCTCAAATGAAGATGCATAAAAACGTTAAGGAATTGTGTCAACCATTTACTTCAATTTGCCTTCCATGAAGGTCAAAAGGTTTTCACAGTACAAGCTTCAGGTGAGCTTGACTGTAGTGTTCACAGTCCAATAAAATGAGGCATAGAGCAAAATACAATGAGAGGGAGTCTTACTTATATGCCAGTCAGAGCATTGAAAGATTTGAAAGAGTATTCACAGTACTTAAGGCCAGTTGTATTTAAGGTCCGCTATTCACACTTTTCAGTCAACATTCCAGTCATGTTTTTGTTTTGGACATACAGTACATGCTGTGCATCCTTGTTCGTATTGAGCAGTTGCTTTCATAAATGTCTGGGCCACCCCTGCTTGTGTCCTTCCGCTCTCCCTCCTACTGATCTGTCTAATCAACACTATTAGAGCAGCTTAGGCCTTGCCCTTAGGGATATCCCACTAAAGGCCTTCTTTAACGTTTCTCTGGGCGATTACTCTCAGATCCATCGGCTATACTCCAACCCACATTATGAAAATCTGAATCAATTACAGAATGCAGACATTTATCTGGAGGTTGCTGAGGCACTTCATCCTGGAAATATTTTAATTCCTGTCAAATATCAGTTATTTTTTTCCCGGTACTACTTTCAGTGACAGATCACTACAGTAGTGAGAATCTGCATGGTACTGTAGAGATGTTGCAGAGGCAGTGGAGGCACATGTGTCTTAATCAGGCAATCAAGGAGACTAGGGGGTTGAGCCATCTATCAAGGTCTTAGGGCAAAAAAAAATACTTTAAATCAATCTCAACATCTAGATGACTGCACTTTACCTCAGAGATACTAGTTTAGGTATCTGTAGGTTTACCACTTCAAATGAAGTTAATATGGAACAGAATGATCTATTATGGGTTTGTAACAGCTCTTCTGGGTTCAAATACAATTTAATATCATTTAATATATGTCAGCTGGGCTTGATTGAGCATGCCTGTTGCAAATTAACCAATGGAATACTCGCAAAGCTGCAAAACCCTCCTATCTGACACTCCAGGCAGACTAAAGTAAATGTTTTATCTTTCAAATAGTATTTGAACCCAGGTCTGGGTCTTGGAGCTATATTACATTTAACATATTTAGCTGTATACCATTTTATTGACACCCATTCAAGGCCCATAGGGATAGTTTGGTGATCAATCTAAACATACTGAGAGGATGTCTGATCACGTGTCTAGACTCTAGAGAAATGGTTTATTGATATTTAATGCAGATCCATACATTGGCAGTATTCCCCCAAAAAGTCTCAATAACGATGCTAATAAATGATTTATTGAACATAAATGCATATAAGGTATGAACTTATTAACCAACTAATGAAGTAGCTTCTCAGACAGCAATATGAATGGGAAGGTAGTTTAGGAATACCAAGTTTAATTTTTCTCTGCTCGCAATCTTGGCCGTATTTGAAGTTCTTTTCACCCATTGCTTTAAAACATTTCCTGCTCCAACCAATCAGTCAAGAGCTGGAAGAACTCTGTGATGTCACTTACCCTTAATTTTACTCTGATTTACAGACTTCTACTGGCAGGTAGATGAAAACCACTGCTTGATAGAATTTGCCGGGCATATACTGTACGGGGGAGGGGAGAGTTTTAATGCTGTAAGCATCAGTCAAACAGGCTCCATATTAGGACAGCCTCAGTCCAGCTGAAATTTAAAGAGGCTCTCCTAATATGGACACCATACACGTGTACCGGTTCAAGATCATTTATGGAAGCAATTTACATTGTCAAGTAAAGAAATACAGTGCATTTGGACCCCTTGACTTTTTCCACATTTTGTTACATTTCAACCTTATACCAAAATGGATTCATTTATTTTTTAAATCAATCTACACACAAGACGCCTTAAAAACAAAGCGAAAACAGTTTTTTTATAAATATTTGCAAATGTACAAAAAATGTCAAATGAAATATCACATTTACATAAATATTCAGACCCTTTACTCAGTACTTTCTTGAAGCACCTTTGGCAGTGATTACAGCCTTGAGTCTTCTTGGGTATGACGCTACAGTACAAGCTTGGCACACCTGTATTTGTGGAGTTTCTCCCGTTGTTCTCTGCAGATCCTCTCAAGCTCTGTCAGTTTGGAATGGGAGTGTTGCTGCCCAGCTATTTTCAGGTCTCTCCAGAAATGTTCGATCAGGTTCAAGTCACGGCTCTGGCTGTGCCACTCAAGGATATTCAGAGACTTGTCCCGAAGCCAATCCTGCGTTGTTTTGACTGTGTGCTCAGGGTCGTTGTCCTGTTGGAAGGTGAACCTTCGTCCCCAGTCTGAGGTCCTGAGCGCTCTGGAGCAGGTTTTCATCAAGGATCTCTCTGTACTTTGCTCCATTCATCTTTCCCTCGATGCTGACTAGTCTCCCAGTCCCTACCACTGAAAAACATCCCCACAGAATGATGCCTGGTTTCCTCCAGGCTAAAGAGTTCATTCTTGGTTTCATCAGACCAGATAATCTTGTTTCTCATGGTCTAAGAGTCCTTTACGTGCATTTTGGCAAACTCCAATGGGGCTGTCGTGTGCTTTTTACTGAGGAGTGGCTTCCATCTGGCCACTCTACCATGAAGGCCTGATTGGTGCAGACATTTTTTTGGTACCCTTCCCCATATTTGTGCTTCAACACAATCCTGTCTCGGGAGCTCTACGGACAATTACTTCGACCGGTCGCTGCCTGCACCTGCGTGCCCGACTAGCATCACCACCCTGGATGGTTCCGACCTAGAATATGTGGACGTCTATAAGTACCTAGGTGTCTGGCTAGACTGCAAACACTCCTTCCAGACTCATATCAAACATCTCCAATCGAAAATCAAATCAAGAGTCGGCTTTCTATTCCGCAACAAAGCCTCCTTCACTCACGCCGCCAAGCTTACCCTAGTAAAACTGACTATCCTACCGATCCTCGACTTCGGCGATGTCATCTACAAAATGGCTTCCAACACTCTACTCAGCAAACTGGATGCAGTCTATCACAGTGCCATCCGTTTTGTCACTAAAGCACCTTATACCACCCACCACTGCGACTTGTATGCTCTAGTCGGCTGGCCCTCGCTACATATTCGTCGCCAGACCCACTGGCTCCAGGTCATCTACAAGTCCATGCTAGGTAAAGCTCCGCCTTATCTCAGCTCACTGGTCACGATGGCAACACCCATCCGTAGCACGCGCTCCAGCAGGTGTATCTCACTGTTCATCCCTAAAGCCAACACCTCATTTGGCCGCCTTTCATTCCAGTACTCTGCTGCCTGTGACTGGAACGAATTGCAAAAATCGCTGAAGTTGGAGACTTTTATCTCCCTCACCAACTTCAAACATCAGCTATCTGAGCAGCTAACCGATCGCTGCAGCTGTACATAGTCTATTGGTAAATAGCCCACCCTTTTCACCTACCTCATCCCCATACTGTTTTTATTTATTTACTTTTCTGCTCTTCTGCACACCAATATCTCTACCTGTACATGACCATCTGATCATTTATCACTCCAGTGTTAATCTGCAAAATTGTAATTATTTGCCTACCTCCTCATGCCTTTTGCACACATTGTATATAGACCCCCCCTTTGTTTTCTACTGTGTTATTGACTTGTTAATTGTTTACTCCATGTGTAACTCTTTGTTGTATGCTCACACTGCTATGCTTTATCTTGGCCTGGTCGCAGTTGCAAATGAGAACTTGTTCTCAACTAGCCTACCTGGTTAAATAAAGGTGAAATAAAAAATTAAAAAATAAAATGGCTTGGTTTTTGCTCTGACATTTACTGTCAACTGTGGGACCTTATATAGGCAGGTGTGTGCCTTTCCAAATTATGTCCAACCAACTGAATTTACCACAGGTAGACTCCAATCAAGTTGTAGAAACATCTCAAGGATGATCAATGGAAACAGAATGCACCAGAGCTCAATTTCGAGTCTCATAGTAAAGGATCTGAATACTTATGTAAATAAGGTATTTCAGTTTTTTATTCTCAATGAATTAGCAATAATGTGTCATTTGGGGTATTGTGTGTAGATTGATGAGGGAAGAAATTCATTTAATTCATTTTAGAATAAGCCTGTAACGTAACAACATTTGGCAAAATGAAAGGGGTCTGAATACTTTCTGAACGCACTGTTTGGGATGATGTGCCCCAGAAGGCTAGTCTATCTGGTCTGTTGAAGCTTTTCATCAGTGTTCCACGATTTCCCCAATGACACGAGAGGCACACCAACCAATGCATTTCCTATCATCATCTGTACAGACAGGAAATGCAGCTCCACTGGCGCTCCACTGTCCAGGAAAACTGGGTGTAGGGAGTGGAGAGGTAGTAGACTATGTGGGAGAGCTCAAGCCAAAAAACTGTGGAGATCAACTGTGTGTTTGATACATTAAAGTGGCTCAGGTTCAGCTACACCGCAGCAGCAGCCAGTCAGTCAGCCAGGCAGCTCTTTCCTTGGGTCCCCTCCTCATCCCTCGTCACAATCAATCCACCACAGACCCACGACCGTAATCGTATTTGTTCAAATAAATAATGAAATAGCAGCAGCCCCACACAGAGGCACACAGAGGGTGGTAATTGCTGCGTTTCGCCTCGGATCAGATGGGCTCTGTGGGAGACTGGCTCAGCTCCACTGTGACCTTGTGTGTTTGTAATTTTCCACAAGCTTAGTGGATATGCACCAGGCAGGGGCTCTCGGTGGGTGCAAGCGACCAGGGACCGCGCCAAGGCCAAGCCCAGTGAACTGCCCTGGTGTGATGGAGTTCTCAACACAGACTCGAAAGTACTAATGAAAAGCTTGGGAGGAGAGAAGGGAATCATTGACATGACAGCTATTAGGGGGCCGCCAGGATTAACAGGGGGATGCTGTGTACTCGGCGGTGCACTGCCTGTTCAATTTGTTTTCCTCGAAATATTGAGATGCATCGATGCATCACAAGAGCCTCTTAGACTAAAGCACCATCAAACCAAGTTTCTAACGCTGTAGCCTTCTTTTGAACTCTCAACTACTGCAGTACATGTTTCCTCAGATGAACCTAGTACAGCACTAGATCTGCTTTACAATTATTGTTCATCCACCTCCTGTGGCTGTTATCACGTTTGTGCTTTTAATCATATTATACTCCTGATTCAATCTCTGTTGTTTACAATCTTTTTTTAGGGCGGGCTGTCCACAGGGGATTGGCTCATCCTCGGTTGCCGCAACAACAATCAGCACAGGTATACACTGATGGTGGGGTATTATTTTGAAAAGTGACATATTGATAGTGCTGAGGGTTTCCCTATTGGGTGTGAATGGCAGGCCATTCCTTGAAGTTATTTCCCGAGGGTGACAGTAAGGTGTGATTGCAGTGACTCTTATGGGCCATATCTCTGCATAGTTAGGGCATTATGCCGAGTCATCTAAGGGTCAAGCTAGGGAAATGTCGTTAGGGGTACGAGTACGATTGGGACGATCTCATAGAGCCCTTCATTGCACAGTTCAATCTCACTGTTCCCTTTTAGAATGGGCTGGGTTCTTCGTCTTCTTCCCTGGAGCCATATGTGGCCCCTGTGAAATCGGTAATCTGATTCCCCGCTACATATGATGTGGCACAAGATGGCTTCTCACGAAAATGAAATGTAAACTGTCTATTACAGTGTCTTAAGAAGGTATTCACACACCTTGACTTTTTCCACATTTTGTCGTATTACAAAGTGGGATTCAAATGGATTTAATTGTACATTTTTTTGTCAACGATCTTCACAAAATACTCTATAATGTCAAAGTGGAAGAAAATTCTAACATTTGTAAAAAATATAATGTTTTTTAGGTTATTGTCCTGCTGAAGGGTGAATTCAACTCCCAGTGTCTGGTAGTAAGCAGACTGAACCAGGTTTTCCTGTAAAATCTTGCCTGTGCTTAGCTCCATTCTGTTTATTTGTTATCCTAAAAAACTCCCCAGTCCTTAACGATTACAAGCATACCCATAACATGATGCAGCCGACACTATGCTTGAAAATATGGAAAGTGGTACTCAGAAATATATTTTTGGGGAATTGCCCCAAACATAACACTTAATAAAAAAGTTAATTGCCTTGACACATTTTTTGGGTGGATTACTTTAGTGCCTTGTTGCTAATAGGATGCATGTTTTGGAATATTTTTATTCTGTACAGGCTTCCTTATTTTCACTCAATTAGGTTAGTGTTTTGGAGTAACTACAATGTTGATCCATCCTCAGTTTTCTCCTATCACAGCCATTAAACTATTTAACTGTTTTAAAGTCACCCTTGGCCTCCTGGTGAAATCCCTGAGCGGTTTCCTTCCTCTCCGACAACGGAGTTAGGACACCAGTATCTTTGTAGGGACTGGGTTTGTGTTACACCATCCAAAGTTGAATTAATAACTTCACCATGCTGAAACGGATATTCAATGTCTTGTTTGCAAGGCATTGGAAAACCTCTCTGGTGTTTGTGGTTGAATATGTGTTTGAAATTCACTGCTCGATTGACAGACCTTACAGATACTGCAATTGTATGTGTGAGATCTAGTCATTAAAAAATCATGTTAACCACTTTTATTGCACACAGAGGGAGTCCATGCAACTTATTATGTGACTTGTTAAGCACATTTTTATTCTGAATTTATTTAGGCTCGCCATAACAAAGGAGTGAATACTTATTGACTCAATACATTTCAGCCTTTAATTCTGTATTAATTTGTAATACATTTGAAAAACATAATTCATTATGGGGTATTGTGCGTAGGCCAGTAACCAAAAGAAATCTCAATTTAAATTCAGGCTGTTACCCAACAAAATGTGGCAAAAGTCAAGGGGTGTGAATACTTTCTGAAGGCACTGTATGCTGTGTATGCGCGATTCGTCTCAATCTCTAAATTAGGTAACACTTTATTTGGATATTCCATCTGTTGATGCTCTACAGGCTGTCTACAGACTATCACTAACTATCTCCTAACCCTAGCTCTAATCCTAACCTTAACTCTTATCCCAACCCTAACCTTAGCAAGCAGTTGCTTATCAACATATAGTTTGTTGATAGTATGACCATCTGTAGAGAATCTACGGAGGTAAAATATGGACTTTCCAAATAAAGTGTGACCCTAAGTTATTATCCCGACAGGGGAAACAATCAATTCCCCCCCCCATTCATTTTTTAAAACTGAGCTTTTGTCACTACATCTTTACAATAGGAGATGTGTCTAGACACTATTGAGTAGAACAACAATCCATTTCATTAGGCTCAGAATGGTGCTTTGTAGTGATGTGAGTGACAAATACTCACACAAACACACTAACCCTTCAGAGCTGATTAATAATAATTTGAGTGCCTATCTACCTTGGCCGGTTTACATTCCTAGTTTACAGCAGGCTGCAGGTGGCAGGTATTATTCGGGATTAGCAGCAGGAATTTAGGATTTGTGTCCTCATGTTCCATCCCAATGTTGCTCATTAATCATATTAATTAGGACACTGACAGCGTGCGGCCTTGTGTCATCATAACAGCAGCCTCCCAGCCACAGATCTATAATAAGGTATTGTCAGTCAGTTTCAATGTAGACCGTAAGTGTTGCCAGCTGGTTCCTTGACCACTCAGAAGGATTGAGTTGTCTGTGGGTGGTCAAAGATGGCAGGTTTTCAATCATGATTAACACTGCAACATGTAGAGAATTTTCACTTCAAAAGAGCAGTTTTAAATGAAATTGTTTTTGAATGCTTGGATGTTGTGTTGTTTTAGGAAAGAAAACATAGGTGGTAACAAATATGTTCCTCAGATTTGATTTGTTTTTCAATTCTATCACTCCTGTGCCTCCAGCATAATCTTGGGTTAACAGAAAGACATGGATGTGATTGCTGCCCAACATCGGAGCAATTCAACTAGGTTCCACAAGGCCACTCATAGAGCTGTTGAGTTGAAAATCAATACGCAATAGCAGTTTTTTTTGTCATGGTACAGGATATAGACCTGGCTCAACCATGTCAAGATCACAACCCCTTTAAATCTCTCACACGTTGAAACTTGTAATCTTTGATTCATCACTACCGTTCACCTTTCTTTCCTAGACAAAGCCTGCCGCTCCCAAACCATTAATCATTCATTGCTCTACCAGTGTCTCCAGGGCAGGCTACACCAGGACCCTTAAGATCTGAGTCAGGGAAGCAAGCTACATACATACATTGTAAATTGATTTAACCATTGAAGACCATATGTGATCTGTCACTTCAAAGAGTTGTGTTTATTTCACCGTATGTCCACCCTCTACCTCAATTAGGTCTTGAGTGAAAGTAACTGGTTCCTTGGGTATGAGGAACAAGAACAGTCATGATGTGTCATTCAGGGCATGTGGTTTGCAGGAAGGAGATATCTGTCCAAAAACATCATTGTACATTAATAACAGCAACCATGAACATGTGAAGGGGTCGAAATTATATTGTGCCATTTACTTAGGTAGATGAGGAAGGCAAGAATTGGAATATCCAAATGAGAGTTTGCCTCCTACATGATTGTCCCCAGCCAATAGCCTTCCTATCAGCTCTCAAACAGAGCTAGGTGATGGATGTTGGCCAAGTTTCTCATTCCCATCAGTGACAGGGGCGTCATGTACATTACAAATCTGAGGGGGCACAAAGTATGTGAGGATAGCTGGGGGGTGGTCTGTAGGGGTGTTCGGCCCCCCATCAGGAAGTTGGAGAATTTTGCAGTTTTCAAACATCTGAATCAGCTTTTTCCTGCAATCTACAGTCGTGGCCAAAAGTTTTGAGAATGACACAAATATTAATTTCCACAAAGTTTGCTGCTTCAGTGTCTTTACATATTTTTGTCAGATGTTACTATGGAATACTGAAGTTTAATTACAAGCATTTCATAAGAGCCATAAGCTTTTATTGACAATTACATGAAGTTGATGCAAAGAATCAATATTTGCAGTGTTGACCCTTCTTTTTCAAGACCACAGCAATCTGCCTTGGCATGCTGTCAATTAACTTCTGGGCCACATCCTGACTGATGGTAGCCCATTCTTGCATAATCAATGCTTGGAGTTTGTCAGAATTTGTGGGTTTTTGTTTGTCCACCCACCTCTTGAGGATTGACCACTAGTTCTCAATGGGATTAGGGTCTGGGGAGTTTCCTGGCCATGGACCCAAAATATTGATGTTTTGTTCCCCGAGCCACTTAGTTATCACTTTTGCCTTATGGCAAGGTGCTCCATCATGCTGGAAAAGGCATTGTTCGTCACCAAACTGTTCCTGGATGGTTGGGAGAAGTTGCTCTCGGAGGACGTGTTGGTACCATTCTTTATTCATGGCTGTGTTCTTAGGAAAAATTGTGAGTGAGCCCACTCCCTTGGCTGAGAAGCAACCCCACACATGAATGGTCTCAGGATGCTTTACTGTTGTCATGACACAGGACTGATGGTAGAGCTCACCTTGTCTTCTCCGGCCAAGCTTTTTTCCGGATGCCCAAACAATCGGAAAGGGGATTCATCAGAGAAAATTACTTTACCCCAGTCCTCAGCAGTCCAATCTCTGTACCTTTTGCAGAATATCAGTCTGTCCCTGATATTTTTCCTGGAGAGAAGTGGCTTCTTTGCTACCCTTCTTGACACCAGGCCATCCTCCAAAAGTCTTTGCCTCACTGTGCATGCAGATACACTCACACCTTACTACTGCCATTCCTGAGCAAGCTCTGTACTGGTGGTGTCCCGATCCCACAGCTGAATCAACTTTAGGAGACGGTCCTGGCGCTTGCTGGACTTTCTTGGGTGCCCTGAAGCCTTCTTCACAATAATTGAACCGCTCTCCTTGAAGTTCTTGATGATCCGATAAATGGTTGATTTAGGTGCAATCTTACTGGCAGCAATATCCTTGCCTGTGAAGCCCTTTTTGTGCAAAGCAATGATGATGGCACGCGTTTCCTTGCAGGTAACCATGGTTGACAGAGGAAGAACAATGATTGCAAGCACCACCCTCCTTTTGAAGCTTCCAGTATGTTATTCATACTCAGTCAGCATGACAGAGTGATCTCCAGCCTTGTCCTCGTCAACACTCACACATGTGTTAACAAGAGAATCACTGACATGTTGTCAGCTAGTCCTTTTGTGTCAGGGCTGAAATGCAGTCCAAACGTTTTTTCGGGATTCAGTTCATTTGCATGGCAAAGAGGGACTTTGCAAATAATTGCAATTCATCTGATCCCTCTTCATAACATTCTGGAGTATATGCAAATTGCCATCATACAAACTGAGGCAGCAGACTTTGTGAAAATTTATATTTGTGTCATTTTCAAAACTTTTGGCCACGACTGTAGATGCATAATCATTATGCTTAATTTTATGTAAAATATATGTTTATTTTTCTGAATATATAAGCATACCTTTTGAGCTGTCTGTATCCTCCTGAATGGTGCATTTTTAAAGAAATGAAATATGCTTCTCTGCATCTCTGCTAAAATCTGGGTAAAAAAAAATGCAAGTGTTATTCATGACATTTAGTAATAGCTTGTTTATCTAAAGTAGTATTACAGAGAAACAACAACAACAAAAAGTATGTTTTATGTGAGGGGGCACGTGCCCCCTATGGGCATGACGCCTCTGACCAGTGACTAAAAGAAAACTGCCAAGATTTGTGTACTGTACTGTCCCTACACAAGCCCCACCTCACAGCTGCATGGGGTAGAAATGTACTGTATATGTGGAGTTGATTTAGTCATCCATTCGAGGGAGGGGAAGGGAGGTTCACGGTTGAATAGGCCACGTTGACCTGAGGGATGGAGGCCTGGCTGCTGAGTCGGCAGATCGGTGTGCAGCACTCTGCAAGGCAACTGATAAGCATCCATCCAGGCCGGGTCCCTGTTGACTCAGAGTGGGCAACATGCAGAACGCCTCCAGTTTGGTCACTATAGGATTTAACGGTCAGTGTTCATCGTGCATCTGTTGACTAGCATCAGTAGTCTTCTGGAATATTTTTTTCTCTGGTTGACAATGTGTCAAAACACACATGAGCACACAGGGTCTTTATTATATAATTCCCCTGAATTGTAATTCTGGCATTTTAGCAGATAGCTGTTATTCTTTAATTCTTTATAGAAAATGTTTTTTGTTACCTAGATTTTAGTTTCTGCTTCGTGAGTCACTTTGGTGAGCCGTGTAGGAAAATACACACAATGAAAACACACGCTAGCTACTGTGGTGAAACCCTACCCTGCTTCTAACTGTCGTTAATCCAGCCGAGCTGGAGAGAGAGAGCCTTCTGGGAGCTTCCTAATTGTAATATTTATTGAAACTTTATCAAATCCACTCAGAGCAACGCATGGCAATCAATGCTGTTTAAACTCGTCGCAGAAAGCGCTGTGCTCTGTGCTCTACCCATTCACTCTTATCTGTTCGTAAGGGACGACGGGAGAGTCACAACTCTGTAATTCCAGCCCCAAGGAGTGGTTTGGTTTAAATTGCAGGCTGGCTGAGCACAATACCTTTTAATTGGCAGAGCGTATCACTTCACATGAGAGACAGGGAAGGCACAGGAGCATGTGAAGAGAGCAGGAAAACCGTATGTTGCACAGACGGCACGCGCTATGAGGCACACGCTATGTTCTTTTCCAACTGCCTGCTCCCATTTCCTCCTAAACTGTTTGAGAGCAACATCCAATAGTTCACCTTTTTCCGACAATCTTTCAGAAAAGTTCTTTTTTACCACATTTTTGTTCCCAGAACTAAAAATGGAGATTCAGCAACAAGCCATACTACACCATTACAGTGACGCTGGTATTACAGTGAGTCACGCTATGGATCATAAATGTTGAATGACATACAATAACTCAATTTGGTCACAGTGTTCATAGGAACAAGAGTAAGTACTCTTTCCACCACAGTCTTGCATTGTCAGCAGTGAGCATGAAAGGGAAGTTTTCACTGCGTTTGGCCAAGGACAAAATGTTCTAAGTGACCAACATGTCCTGCTATTTCTGAGCTGTAAGGAAGAGAAGTGAGGGAGAATAGATTTTCCTTTTCAAGGCATAAGTGGTCATAGCAGGGATGGATTAAAGAATCATGAGATGAACAACTCACAGGCTGTACGGATCCAGAACCACCATGTTCCATCAGACCACCAACTCTCTTCCTAGAGTTAAATGGATTTATAGGGTTTCCATTGCATTGGATAAACATACAATTTGTTTTATGGCGTGCAGAAACATATATTTTGAGAGTTTGTGCAAATGGCCATGTAGTGATTCGCTGAACGTGTACATTGTCTATCCATAAAGTTTCCGGCTTTCTTTCATAAATAAGTGAACAAACTTCTCTTTAAAAAGTTTGACTTGGAGGATCATTCGACCCTGTGCCTGCAGTGTGCTCAGGGAAATCTATGCCCTTTATCAGCACTATAGATCAACATGCAGGTGTGGTCTTCTCTCACGATAAAAAATAAGTTGTCCACTTCTTTATCGCAAAGTTAGAAGATTGAGCAGGGTATCCATCTGGTTGTTCACTCCCCCAACCTACCATGCTGTTCGAGCTTGGGTAGCGCCTATAATCAGCAAAAACTACTACAGCAAGAGGGATTACATGGGTTACTGTGCTGTTTGCAGTATGTTCATTAGTATGAGAGCACTCTCTTCCTGTTTTAGGGGTGACCTGGGTTGTTCAGGTTTTTATCTTTAGTAGTGCATACTTTTAACTCTGTAAAAGAACTGATAACATCCTCACGGTTTCCCTCATAACTGTCAGACTGGCAGACTCTTTAAATTGTTTTCATCCAATCCAGAGGGATACCAGGCACATATGTTGTTGTTTGATTAATTCTTTCTATCTTCCTGTTTTTGGAGCTATTCCCTGTCCTTGTTAGAATTTCTTGGAACCATTTTCTCCCCTTCTGTGATTGCATTGTCAGCGTAAGGGTTTTGTTTATCATTATGGTAACTAATTGAAACCAGTCATTAATGCAAAGACTTTTGCCAATGTACTCTGCAGAAATTGAATTGTGAAATACACTGAGTATACAAAACATTAGGAATGACTTCCTAATATTGAGTTGCACCCCCCCTTTTGCCCTCAGAACAGCCTCAATTCGTCAGGACATGGATTCTACAAGGTGTCGAAAGTGTTACACAGGGATGCTGGCCCATGTTGACTCCAATACTTCCCAGAGTTGTGTCAATTTGGCTGAATGTCCTTTGGGTGGTGGACCATTCTTGATATACACGGGACACTGTTGAGTGTGAAAAACCCAGCAGCATTGCAGTTCGTCACACAAAACAATGCACCTGGCACCTACTACCGTACCCCATTCAAAGGCACTTAAATCTTTTGTCTTGCCCATTTACCCTCTGAATAGCACAATTCATATCTCAATTGTCTCACAGATCCTTCTTTAAATTGTCTCCTCCCCTTCATCTACACCGATTGAAGTGCATTTAACAAGTGACATCAATAAGGGATCATAGCTTTTCCCTGGATTCCCCTAGTCAGTCTATGTCATGGAAATAGCAGGTGTCCTTAATGTTTTGTATACTCAGTGAGGGAGAATAGATTTTCCTTTTCGGGGCAGGCTATTCAACTGTATATATAAATAGATTCACCAGAAACGCTGTACCATAATGAAACAATCTGTCATAGGCAACAATATACAGTGATATTGCAGAGGTCATACCAACAGTATATCAATGCCTTCTACAGTACAGATATGCAGTTCTTTAGCCAGACAGCTGACGTATTTACTAGCCAAGATCCCACAGGACTGGGAAGCAGATGGCCTAACTACACCATCAGCACTTTTCCCCTAGCAACCTGAGATACTGGTTGTGGTCAAATGAAACCGTAGACATAGCAGACACCTTCAAACCCTATTTTTATGTCCTGTTGAGGAGAATGTGAAACACTGCATTATCTCATGGTGTACCATGATTACCAAAAGTTGTAAATTGTGCACAAAACCAGAAACATTAAACATAATGGATATTAGGCTGTAGTGTCACTGTGGATAACTCATTCAGAAACATACAACATTTAATCACTTTTCAAAGAGGAAATGTGTATCACTGTAGTCAGAGGCTATAAATTATAACCCCATGATATCTATGAGAGGAAAGGTTTATCAATACCGACCAAGTCACAAAATATGTTTGGCCAAGTAGTCATTGAGAGAGAGGGATTGTTATCTCTACACCATACTGATCTGTTCTACCATGAATCCTGTCCTGTCCCCTGTATCCTGGAGAGACCTAGCCACACGACCACCACCATCCTGATCCATCACACGCTTCAAATGTATCACTGAAAAATAAAACAACTGTTTACTGTTGTTCAGCTTAATTCCGATCTTGTTGAAGTGCATTGATCTATAAAGCAATCCGGAGTCTCTGGTCCCCAATGTTCGGCCGAGCTGAGAAATGATTGGGTCTGATCTCTGGGCAAGCAATGCCAAGCATCAAGTGTAATTATTGAGATGGGATTTGGCCTGTCAGCATGATAAATGGTCGTTTGACTTTATTTGTCTCAGCTCCAGATCAGTTTGCAGCAATACCTGTCACCAAGGTATTCTATTTCCTTTACTCAGCATCACCAACACAGACACATATTGAATACCTACTCCATCACATGAACAGAAAATCTTTCAATAATAACATAGGCCTCCATAGCTTTTCTGAAAGAAAAAAATGCAAGCAACAGCAAAATAGTTTGATTTTGACAAGAGGACAAGAGGAAAAGTAAAGCCCTTTTGTCTTCTGTGGATGGTCTGTTTTGTTGCAGCTGTCAAAAAACGTAGTTACCGGCACTTAACTGGGCTTTTCTCCTCATCCACAAAGCCTCCCGAAATTGACTTTTATTTTGGGGCAAATCATTATGTTGGGTAGCAGTGAGAACAAAACCTCACAGGGGACATGCTTGCAGGTGCAGGTCCCCTGAGCTGTTGTTGTTCATCGGTGAAATACGGCTTCTAGCCAGTGTGACCAAATCGATTGTGTATGCAAACTCTGCAACTGTTGTCTGCCTTGCAGGTATCAATAATAAAAAGGAAAACAGTAAATGCAATAACCTTATTATGCTCTACTGACAATGCGTATTGCTTATAAATGTTTGTGTTCCCCAAAATACCTATGATTGAAATGGACGGATAAGTAAGCTAGACTTTCCATGTCATTCAAATGAATGGAATAAGGATTAGAGTAATTTTATACATTGGAAGTCAAACAAGCAAAATAACTAAGGTCCTTACTGATAAATGTAACAACCTTCAAACTACAGGTTTGTCTCACACCAACCCTTCATTTTGTCTTAACTCCTCCATTCTCTCTGTTATGGGTGATAGAGGTCATTACAGAACTGTCACAGTGGCATCTGATGCCATCGGATAATGGCAACACTTTCTCTCCTTTTTCTCTCTGTGGAGCATTCCGTTGCTGCATAGCGGCATAGCACGCTCCTCTCTTTCCAGATCAATTATTCCCACCAAAATAAGTACGAGAGGAGGCCATGAAATATTTACAGTGAGGCTGAGCGGAGGTCTTGTAGCTCTTTTATTTTTCATGATGATGGAGGGACTGCGGCGGCGAAGCGAGGAGGCGCGGGAGTTGCTTGGGGCCATTTCCATGTAACTCATTCGGTCAGCGGTCCAAACCAACCCCGAGAACGGTCTGTCCAAGCCTCACTTAGGAGGTCCCTTGTGGCCCTTCTCCCTCCCTCCATTCTCACCATCCTCAATGCTTACTCATATTTTGGTTGTCATTTAATGGGTCTGCAATGTCAACTGATGCCTCTTACTGGGGATTGAGACACACAAAGTGAGGAGATTGTCCTCCCTACTGTTGGTTTTCTTTTTATGCCTTTCAGCATTATTGGTGTTTTGCAGTGTACATTTTACCCGATTGAAATGTTTGTTTTGAGAGCTATGTTCCCCATTTGACCCCATACTTTTGCTTACACAAGAGGTTTTATGTTATGTTTTTTATAGAGTTTGTTTAGAATGGACAGGAGAATGTGAATGTAGTTGTAGAATTTCTACATAGGTCTACATCTAGCCCTGAACTATTCACCATCATGCAACAGCCTTGGGATACAGTGCAGGACGCAATGTTGCTCTCTTGTTGCAAATGTGTGTGTATTGTCAATGTATGTGTGGGAGTACATTCACAGTATGTCCACGATATTGCATTAAGAATTTCAGGATTTCATCAAACTATTCAGTACAACTACTGGTGACTGTGATGTGCTTGCAGCATGACACCATTGTTTTCCCTTGTCATCATGTTTTCCATGTTTACAGTCGTCCGTTTCAATTCTCTCCAATTTGCATCAAAATGAAGATAAGAGCACTGTCAAAATGGCAGTGTGTGTGTGTGTGTGTGTGTGTGTGTGTGTGTGTGTGTGTGTGTGTGTGTGTGTGTGTGTCTGCGTGTATGTGTTTGTGTGTGTCACAAAAACTGAGACAGTTAATGACCAGACACACCTCTTTCGTGGAGGCGCATTGGTATTATTGTACGTTGGCTGAACATTGCTGTGTCCTCAGATCAAACATTCCATCTGTCATTCTGAATCGCTTGTAGAGGATGGGAATCTGCCTCATAAATCCCACAGAACACCTGGTTATTGTCAATACCATGGTTCATTGCTCCACTGGAACATGCTGCAAGAATGAAACACAAGAATGATGCAAAATCACAAGGCGGTTCGCTATGGACAAAGCAGCAAGATTAGTTCCGTTGCAGTGAATCGCAAGGAATACAAGTCATAGATTGCCAGTGAAACTGGTTGGCCTTGAATGACTCACAATTGTAGCCTTGAATAGATGTGGCAATATTCTGTGGACATACACAGTGTACATACACATAATAACATCAGTTATGATTTATTGTATGAATTCAGGACCTAATCGTCCAGGAGGATTTTTGTCTGTTTACTCCTAAACCCACTGAGTAAGAATTGCCAAAATTATTACATTGGTATGGGAAGCTGTGTGATGAGATATCATCAAATATTATAAGGACTTTCAACATGTTGTTTCTTACTTTTATTGTCATTTTTACAAAAATATTAATGTAACATGTAAAGTGATGGTCCCATGTTTCATGAGCTGAAATAAAAGATGACAGAAATGTTCCATATGCACAAAAAGCTTATTTCTCTCAAATTCTGTGCACAAATTCACACAACACGATGCCACAAGTTTTTTGAGGGAGTGTGCAATTGGCATGTTAACTACAGGAATTTCGACCAGCTAAATTGTCTAGTAACCAGCTGTTAATAGACAATTTAATTAAAATTTCTCTACCATAAGCCGCCTCAAGTCATTTTAGAGAATTTGACAGTACGTCCAACTGGCCTCACAACCGTAGACCCCGTGTATGGCGTCGTGTGGGTATGCGGTTTGCTGATGTAAACGATGTGAACAGAGTGCACCACGGTAGCGGTGGGGTTACAATATGGGCAGGCTTAATAAGCTACGAACAATTAAGAAAATTGCATTTTATCAATGGCAATTTGAATGCACAGCGATACCGTGACGAGATCCAGAGGCCCATGGTAATGCCATTCATCCGCGATATCACCTCATGTTTCAGCATGACCCCATGTCGCAAGGACCTGTACACAATTCCTGGAAGCTGAAAATGTCCCAATTCTTCCATGGCCTGCAAACTCACCAGACATGTCACTCATTGAGCAAGTTTGGGATGCTCTGGATCGATATGTACGACAGAGTGTTGCAGTTTCCACCAATATCCAGCAACTTCGCACAGCCATTGAAGAGGAGTGAGACAACATTCCACAGGCCACAATCAACAGCAACAGCAACTTTATACGAAGGAGATGTGTTGCGCTGCATGAGGCAAATGGTGGTCACACCAGATACTGACTGGTTTTCTGATCCACGCCCCTAAATATTTTCTTATGTATCTGTGAGCAACATATGCATACCTGTATTCCCAGGTATGTGAAATCCATAGATTAGAGGCTAATGAATTCATTTCAATTGACTGATTTACTGATATGAACTGTCTTGGCTGATTATGAAAGCAATAATGTTTCATATGTTGCTGTTCAATTGACAAAATCAATCAAGTGTGTCTTCACACAGCATACACGTGCTGGCATGCACACACCGGATGGTGCCAGAATAACAACCTATCCCTCAACGTAACCTAGACTAAGGAGATGATTGTGAACTACAGGAAAAGGAGGACCGAGCACGCCCCCATTTTCATCGACGGGGCTGTAGTGGAGCAGGTTGAGAGCTTCAAGTTCCTTGGTGTCCACATCACCAAAAGACTAGAATGGTCCAAACACACCAAGACAGTCGTGAAGAGGGCACGACAAAGCCTATTCCCCCTCAGGAAACTAAAAATATTTGGCATGGGTCCTGAGATCCTCAAAAGGTTCTACAACAGCAACATCAAGAGCATCCAGACTGGTTGCATCACTGCCTGGTTCCGGCAATTGCTCGGCCTCCGACCGCAAGGCACTACAGAGGGTAATGCGTACGGTCCAGTACTTCGCTGGGGCTAAGCTGCCTGCCATCCAGGACCTCTACACCAGGCAGTGTCAGAGGAAGGCCCTAAAAATTGTCAAAGACCCCAGCCACCCCCATCACAGACTGTTCTCTCTACTGCCGCATGGCAAGCGGTACCGGAGTGCCAAGTCTAGGACAAAAAGGCTTCTCAAAAGTTTTTACCCCCAAGCCATAAGACTTCTGAACAGTTAATCAAATGGCTACCCGGACTATCTGCATTGTGTGCCCCCCCCCCCCCCCCAACACCTCTTTTACGCTGCTGCTACTCTCTGTTTATCATATATGCATAGTCTCTTTAACTATACATTCACGTACATACTATCTCAATTGGCCTGACCAACCAGTGCTCCCGCACATTGGCTAACCGGGCTATCTGCACTGTGTCCCACAACCCACCACCCTCCAACCACTCTTTTACACTACTGCTACTCTCTGTTCATCATATATGCATAGTCACTTTAACCATATCTACATGTACATACCACCTCATTCAGCCCGACTAATCGGTGTCTGTATGTAGCCTCGCTACTGTTATTTTTCACTGTATTTTTACTGTTGTTTTTATTTCTTTACTTACCTATTGTTCACCTAATACCTTTTTTGCATTATTGGTTAGAGCCTGTAAGTAAGAATTTCACTGTACACCTGTTGTATTTGGCGCACATGACAAATAAACTTTGACTTGATTTGATTTGACATACACACAAATACAGGCACGTGGGCACTACACACACATAAAACCACAATCAGTGCTGCCTTTAATCAATTTTTTACTTGTTGTTTTTGCTTCTCATGATTTACAAATCCCCCTGGCACTCAAATCCCTTTGGTACAACATATGCCCTATACGTTCTGAAGAGAATGACACTCTGTTGACATACACACGGCAGCTAGCCTAGCAGTTAGAGAGGTTGAGCCAGCAACCGGTGACGTTGGCGGTTCAAATCCTGGGTCTGACGGGACAAAATCTGTTGGGAAGAGAGCTGGCAGACAGAGGGTTGCTGGTAGCAAGTCATAAATGCTGTTGTGCTCTTAATCTCCCAGTGTGGCAGCCCCCTGGATCTTTCCAAAATGTGTTTGTCTTTTGGAGGGGTTGGATTAAAAGCGGGAGTAACATTTCAGTTGGATCTTGTGTGCAATTGACCAATAAAGGGGTTTTATTTTAAAACCCACCCTCACATACAGTATGTTAGTACATGTTAGAATCTTAACAGAGTCTAAATGCAGTCATCCACCTTCTCTCCAATTCCTTTCTTTTATTCTAATCTCAGGGGCTCCACAGCAAATTAGAGCCTAGCGTTGATTAATTATGGCATCCATCCACCACCGTGCCCTTCAGAGCCCCAGATCAATTTAAGTGACTTTCCCCTCTCAGCAAGAGTGGACTTTTTGTCCAATGACTTCATGAGAAAAAATGATGGCTTTCATTTTGTTCCCCAGACCAGCTGTTATGAAGATTCATGGGCATACTTAATGTTAATACACCTCTTCGCCCTGTCATATCTGATGTTAAAACTACCTCGAGGTCAACAAATGGGGGATCTGGCATCCTTGTTATTTCCTGGGCTGTGTATGTGGCTTAAATTAGTAACATAGAAAAATCATTTCTGGAAAGCAAGTTGTGGTAATTTGTAGATTATGTTTGGGGAGCTTGGATGGTTCAAATAAAACTGACTTTTTTATACATCTCTCTTTCTTAATGGATTCTGATATAACAAAATATTTACATTCAAATAAATGTATAGCATCGATAGGTACAGTTACATGTAGTTTTCTTCAGCTATCCCTTGCGATTGATAATGGTTATCTCAGTGTACTGTAACAGAAATACGCACTTACGGTGGCCAAGTTGGTTACTCAGCTTATGCAAATCAATGCAAAATTTCAACATGTGATCACATGTGAAAACATAATCTCCTGAAATAAATGTGACAACAAAGGGATGCAACATTTCAACATGTGATACCATGACACTACATGTGACAACATTTGAGCACATGTGAAAACCCATCATTTACATTAATTACATTTATACAGTCATGGTCCTCTGCAGGTTTTGTCCAGTTCCAGGGACGTTCTTAGAATGTTTTTTTCATGGTTCCCTGGAGATTTTTGTCTAGTTGAGGTGAAAATACAGTAAATCTACAACTAGTTACTGTATTTTACATCTAAACTTAAGTATTAATGTTAATGGACAGTATGCTGCTATATGATGATTACTTAGACTCACTTGGGATTTGAACTGACAACCTCTTCATTACTAGCTACCTGAATTTACTGATGCACCACCAGGTCTGTGAACATAACGGAGATTGGCAAGAACACATTTCTGCACTTTGCTTAAAGTTGCAGTAAAAATATATACCGACTTCAAGATGTTATTTCTATAGTGACAGTATGCTGTTGATTTCAACACATAACCTTTCTTATCACAAGGCCTTACAAAGATTGCTGAATTGAACATATAAAAAAAGAAAGAGGTGCTCAACCCTTATTAGCATAAAGATAAAACCACTTAAACTGGTACAACATTTCCACTGACAGTTGGCACAAATACAACATATTTTAGACCATGCCCCCAAATATGCTAATAGGTCCCTGCCAGCACATATCCCCCACCTACATTTCAAAGTGCACTAATGATTGTACATAGTGCTGCATCGTAACCAAGTGGAAAGTGGGAATTTAACCCATACAACTGGAAAAAATCCCTGAGCTCTGACTCCCACATATTGACCTCTGACGCCACCTACTAAGGAAATTACCTCACAATTAAATTAACATTATTTATAAAACGTTATCTGTTCATATGTTTTTTATGCTATAGTTTGTTTACAATGATAGCGGCACTTTTAGTTTATGGTTGACGCAGCTTGTTGGCCATTAGGCAACTGGCATTTCCCAACAATTTCAAAGCACGTGTATGCATCCAACTGGTATTTAAGTTTTCACAACTGGTAAATTCCCATCTCAGACATGATTATGAATGCAGCTTTACATGTAATATATTGGGTAGAAAAATGTACCACTATACTAGATTATCCACACATGTACCCTAAAAGGTATCGATGTGAGTTCCTATGAGTACCTCTGTATGTGTACCTGTGAACTTTTTGCACTCCAGGGAACAACACTGTACTATAACCGTACTCTTATATTTGAGAGTGCGTGGATATATGTTCTTGGTAACAAATAACAATCTGGTGACACTGCTGAGACATTAATGCACTCTGGACCAAATGTTGCAAGTTCAAATCTCGAGAGCATTTATGCACACTTAGGGCGAGACTCTAACAGATCTGCGCTAATTTTGTCAGTGGTGGAACTACGTTAGTGGTGTCAAATCCACAAGGGTCTCCGGCATTATACCTGGCAGGGAAATGGCCATTGCCTGGACGGGACTGCATTAAGAGAAATACAGTGCATTCGGAAAGTATTCTGACCCTTTCCCATTTTCCACATTTTGTTACCTTACAACCTTATTCTAAAATGGATTAAATAAAACATGTTCCTTATCAATCTACACACAATACCCAATAATGACAAAGCGAAAACAGGTTTTTAGAAATGTTTGTGAAAACCCCCCAGAAATAGCTTATTTACATAAGTATTCAGACCCTTTGGCATGAGACTCAAAATTGAGCTCAGGTGCATCCTGTTTACATTGATCATCCTTGAGATGTTTCTACAACTTGATTGGAGTCCACCTGTGATACATTCAATTGATTGGACATGATTTGGAAAGGCACACACTTGTCTACATAAGGTCCCACAGTTGACACTGCATGTCAGAAAAAAACCAAGCCATGAGGTCGAAGTAATTGTCCGTAGAGCTCCGAGACAGGATTGTGTTGAGGCACAGATTTGGGGAAGGGTACCAAAAAAATTCTGCAGCAATGAAGGTCCCCCAAAACACAGTGGCTTACATCATTCTTAAATGGAAGATGTTTGGAGCCTCCAAGACACTTCCTAGAGCTGGCCACCTGGCCAAACTGAGCATTTGGGGGAGAAGGGTCAGGGAGGTGAACAAGAACCCAATTGTCACTCTGACAGAGCTCCAGAGTTCCTCTGTGGAGATGGGAGAACATTCCAGAAGGACAACCATCTGTGTAACACTCCACCAATCAGGCCTTTATGGTAGAGTGGCCAAACGGAAGCCACTGCTGAGTAAAAGGCACATGACAGCCCATTTGGAGTTTTCCAAAAAGGCACCTAAAGGATTCTCAGACCATTAGAAACAAGATTCCCTGGTCTGGTGAAAACAAGATTGAACAATTTGGCCTGAACACCAAGCGTCACGTCTGGAGGAAACCTGGCACCATCCCTAAGGTGAAGCATGGTGGTGGAAGTATCATGCTGTAGGGATGTCAGAGACTGTCAGAGACTAGTCAGGATGGAGGGAAAGATTAATGGAGCAAAGTATAGAGAGATCCTCCTCCTAAGCACACAGCCAAGACAACACAGGCTTGGCTTTGGGACAAGTCTCTGAATGTCCTTGAGCGACCCACCCGGAGCCCGGACTTGAACCTGACCGAAAATCTCTGGAGAGACCTGAAAATAGCTGTGCAGTGGCGCTCCCCATCCAACCTGACAGAGCTGGAGAGGATCTGCAGAGAAGAATGGGAAAAACTCCCCAAATACAGGTGTGCCAGGCTTGTAGCGTCATACCCAATAAGACTCAAGGCTGTAATCGCTGCCAAAGGTGGTTCAACAAAGGACTAACTAAAGGGTTTGAATACTTATGTAAATGTGATATTTCCATTTGTTATTTTTAATACATTTTCACAAATTTCTTATAACCTGTTTTTACTTCGTCATTATGGGGTATTGTGTGTAGATTGATGAGGGAAAAAGTCAAGGGGTCTGAATTAGAGGTCGACCGATTAATCGGAATGGCCGATTAATTAGGGCCAATTTCAAGTTTTCATAACAATCGGAATACGGTATTTTTGGATACCGATTTGGCCGATTTCTTTTTTTTACACCTTTATTTAATCTTTATTTAACTAGGTAAGTCAGTTAAGAACACATTCTTATTCTCAATGACGGCCTAGGAACGGTGGGTTAACTGCCTTGTTCAGGGACAGAATGACAGACTTTTACTTTGTCAGCTCGGGGATTCAATCTCGCAACCTACAGTTAACTAGTCCAATGCTCTAACCACCTGCCTCTCATTGCACTCCACGAGGAGCCTGCCTGTTATGCAGTAAGCCAAGGTAAGCCAAGGTAAGTTGCAAGCTAGCATTAAATTGATCTTATAAAAAACAATCAATCAATCATAATCACTAGTTAACTACACATGGTTGATGATATTACTAGTTTATATAGCGTGTCCTGCGTTGCATATAATCAATGCGGTGCGTATTCGCGGAAAAGGACTGTCCTTGCTCCAATGTGTACCTAACCATAAACATCAATGCCTTTCTTAAAATCAATACACAGAAGTAGGTTAGCAGGCAATATTAACCAGGTGAAATTGTGTCACTTCTCTTGTGATCATTGCACGCAGAGTCAGGGTATATGCAACATTTTGGGCCGCCTAATTTGCCAGAATTTTATGTAATTATGACATAACATTGAAGGTTGTGCAATGTAACAGGAATATTTAGACTTATGGATGCCACCCGTTAGATAAAATAAGGAACGGTTACGTATTTCACTGAAAGAATAAACGTCTTGTTTTCGAGATGATAGTTTCCGGATTCGACCATATTAATGACCTAAGGCTCGTATTTCTGCGTGTTATTATTTTATAATTAAGTCTATGATTTGATAGAGCAGTCTGACTCGTAAGCTCGTAAGCATTCATTCAAACAGCACTTTCGTGCGTTTTGCCAGCAGTTCTTTGCTGTGCTTCAAGCATTGCGCTGTTTATGACTTCAAGCCCATCGCCTCCCGAGATTAGGCTGGTGTAACCGATGTGAAATGGCTATCTAGTTAGCGGGGTGCGCGCTAATAGCGTTTCAAACATCACTCGCTCTGAGACTTGGAGTAGTTATTCCCCTTGCTCTGCATGGGTAACGCTGCTTCGAGGGTGGCTGTTGTCGATGTGTTCCTGGTTCGAGCCCAGGTAGGGGCGAGGAGAGGGACGGAAGCTATACTGTTACACTGGCAATACTAAAGTGCCTATAAGAACATCCAATAGTCAAAGGTATATGAAATACAAATGGCATAGAGAGAAATAGTCCTATAATTCCTATAATAATTACAACCTAAAACGTCTTACCTGGGAATATTGAAGACTCATGTTAAAAGGAACCACCAGCTTTCATATGTTCTCATGTTCTGAGCAAGGAACTTAAACATTAGCTTTCTTACATGGCACATATTGCACTTTTACCTTCTTCTCCAACACTTTGTTTTTGCATTATTTAAACCAAATTAAAGATGGTAAATTGATTTTATTGATGTATTATATTAAGTTAAAATAAGTGTTCATTCAGTATTGTTGTAATTGTCATGATTACAAATACATTTTTAAAAATCGGCCGATTAATCGGTATCGGCATTTTTTGGTCCTCCAATAATCTGTATCAGTATGGACGTTGAAAAATCATAATCGGTCGACCTCAAGTCTGAATACTTGTAACGCACTTCTATGAGTAGTGGGTGCGGAGTCAGGCGCAGGTAACAGAGGGTAAAGGACAATTGTTTTTCATTCCGGCGCAGGAAAACGGTCACGCCAAAACACCAGGCGCCCGCACAAAAGCAGGCGGACATCATAGGCTTAAATAGCCCAACTAAAACCTAAACAAGAAACAGGTGTAACCAATAGGACAAAACCAACAGAAAAGGGATCGGTGGCAGCTAGTAGACCGGTGACGACGACCGCCGAGCACCGCATGAACAGGAAGAGGAGCCACCTTTGGTGGGAGTCGAGACAATACTTTTTGAATGCACTGTATGTGTTAACAGCACTGTGTGTGTGTGTATCATAGGGACACATTTTTGTTTGCAGGGCATCACCTATGAAATTGCATGTGAAAATTTGAATCCATATGTGAAAGGTTATGTGATCACGTGAAACTTCATGTGAAATATCATCAAATGTGAAGTGCTCCAAAAACACATGGTTAACATGATTTCACATGTGCAAAACATTTGGAAATGTCACATGAAATCATGTGATTTTCCACATGTGAAATCATGTGGTTCTTCCAGAAGGGGATCCTGTCTCTCTTTCTATATACTGTAGCTCAGTGCTTTCTTCTTGGCTAAACTAGGCTCATAATTTAACATTTGTATTCATATTTACGGATCCCATACAAGTTTGTAATTAAGGCACATGAAAGTTCACATGTTCAAGAACGCATTTCTGCAAAACGCCCTACTGTGAAGTAGGAACTAGCGTCATCCGCCCCCGATGGGCTGGCGTTTCACATATACTTGGGAGTGCACTGTAGGCAGCCAGACCCTCTTCATTATAAAACTTCTTAAGATCATCAGAGCACTCTGCCAGGAGCAACAAGATGGATACCGTCTAATTGAACTCTGCATGGTTTTTTCTCAAGGACTGTCCTCGGCTCTCTCATTACCGTAGCCTTGTCCTAATGAAGAACAGATGAGTTTGCTTTCACTTTGTACCCCTCTTCACCAAACAAGTCATTGGACTTTACCAGCTTCTCTTTGTCCTTTCATCTTTCACTTTTCATTTCTCTAAACAAGCCAGTCTGCTTTCTTCACCCTCAGGGCACGGTTGCATTACCAGAATCCGACTCCTGAAGTGCCACAGATGACGATGTAGTCAGTGGCAGCTTCACAAGTTGAGTTATATTTTGAAGACAGCTTTGCCATACAATGTAAAGGGGTTGTCATGAATTTCACAGTATCTGGGTTACAGGGTTACAGGGTTCTGTATTTCATATTACAGTAGACCTGCAAAACAGACCGTAAGGACATAGCAAAATGCTCAATCATTTAAGGAACAGTCATTTTTAAAAGTTTTTTTTCCACTTGGCTAACCACCAGGAAGCATGAAAAGAGCTGAGTGGGCGGGGAGCTTATATTCATGAGTTCACCTTGACTGACAGCTCTTTGAGAACACCTATGTCAAGCAACTTGGATGCAGTGATCAGTGTTGCCGTAAAACCATCTCCAGTAAATTTGGGGATACACAAAGCAACTCAAGCAACATTGAAATTGCATCAATGTCACCCCAGTCTGAAGTCATGAGTGCTCTGGAATAGGTTTTCATCAAGGATCTTTCTATTCTTTGCTACATTCATCTTTCCTTCGATCCTGAGTAGTCTCCCAGTCCCTGCCGCTGAAAAATATTCCTACCGCATAATGCTGCCACCACCATGCTTCACCGTAGGGAGGGTGCCAGGTTTCTTCCAGACATGACACTTGGCATTCAGGCCAAAGAGTTTCATTTTGGTTTCATCATACAAGAGAATCTTGTTTCTCATGGTCTGAGAGTCCTTTAGGTGCCCTTTGGCAAATCTCCAAGCGGGCTGTCATTTGCCTTTTACAGAGGAGTGGCTCCTGTCTGACCACTCTACTGTAAAGGCCTGATTGGTGGAGTGCTGTAGAGATGGTCTCCTTCTGGAAGGTTATCCCATCTCCACAGATGAATTCTAGAGCTCTGTCAGAGTGACCATCAGGTTCTTGGTCACCTCCCTGACCAAGGCCCTTCACCCCCGATTGCTCAGTTTTCAAGGGTGGCCAGCACTCTAAAGGACTCTCAGACCATGAAAAACAAGATTCTCTGGTCTGATGAAACCAAGATTGAACTCGTTGGCCTGACTGCCAAGCATCACGTCTGGAGGAAACCTAGCATCATCTCTACACTGAAGCATG
Organism: Oncorhynchus kisutch; assembly: GCF_002021735.2. NCBI lineage: Eukaryota > Metazoa > Chordata > Actinopteri > Salmoniformes > Salmonidae > Oncorhynchus > Oncorhynchus kisutch. The sequence goes on along the minus strand of NC_034184.2, from coordinate 62,872,524 downwards.
GTGGTGGCAGCATCATGCTGTGGGGATGTTTGTTAGTGGCAGGGACTGGGAGACTAGTCAGGATCGAGGGAAAACTGAACAGAGCAAAGTACAGAGATATCCTTGAGATATCCTCAAAGCCTCAGACTGGGGCGAAGGTCCACCTTCCAGCAGGACAACGACCCTAAGCACACAGCCAAGACAACACAGGAGTGGCTTCGGGACAAGTCTCTGAATGTCATTGAGTGGCCCAACCAGAGCCTAGACTTGAACCTGATCTAATATGATCTAAACCTGATCTAAAATCTGAAAATAGCTGTGCAGCGAAGCTCCCGATCCATCCTGACAGAGGTTGAGGGGCTCTGCAGAGAACAATGAGAGAAACTGCCCAAATACAGGTGTGCCAAGCTTTTAGCGTCATACCCAAGAAGACTCAAGGCGTAATAGCTGCCAAAGGCGTTTCAACAAAGTACTGAGTAAAGGGTCTGAATATTATGTAAATGTTTTTTTTTTTATATTCTAAAAACATTTTTTACTTTGTCATTTTGGGACCTTGTGTGTAGACTGATGAAGAAAAAAACCTTCCTAATATTGAGTTGCACCCCCCGCCCCCAGGACAGCCTCAACCAACCAGTGCCCCCGCACATTGGCTAACCGGGCTATCTGCATTGTGTCCCACCACCCTCCAACCACTCTTTTACGCTACTGCTACTCTCTGTTTATCACATATGCATAGTCACTTTAACCATATCTACATGTACATACTACCTCAATCAGTCTGACTAACCGGTGTCTGTATGTAGCCTCGCAACTGTTATAGCCTCGCTATTGTATATAGCCTCGCTACTGTTATTTTTCAGTCTTTTTACTGTTGTTTTTATTTCTTTACTTACCTCTTGTTCACCTAATACCTTTTTTGCACTGTTGTTTTGTAAGTAAGCATTTCACTGTAAGTTCTACCTACACCTGTTGTATTCGGCGCACCCGATAAATAAACTTTGATTTGATGTATTACTGTACCAGTAAGACTACAGCGTTCTCATTTGTAAATATCCGGATGATACCTGCAACAGTATAGCATCTCAGATTTGTTTGAACTCGTTACCCAGCCTCCCTCATGCTCATCCCACGGTTACCAACATGGCCAACCACAGTTGCTCTGATTTCATCAGTTATTGTGTTCCAGACTCCCCTTCCTCTTCCTCTTCCACGTCCTCTCCTTCTCCCCGTCCTACTTCCTCTTCTTCTCCCCGTCCTACTTCCTCTTCTTCTCCCCGTCCTACTTCCTCTTCCTTCTCATCCTTCTACTCTTACCTCTTCACCTCCTCATCCTCCTCTTCCTCCTCATCCTCCTCTAGTTCTCACCCCTCTTACTCTCTGTCCAATATTGACCTCCATTGTTGTCCAAACCAAATGTTTACCTGTGGCCTATTTATAGTGCTCAAGCTCTGATTTGTAAGTGAACTCATTATCTAAAAGTGTTTTCATGTGTCAATGTGGAAAGGCAATTGGTGAAATAGTGTAGCAATGTAGAGTTCAATGTTTACAGTTTTGGGTTATTAAATTGCTAACTGAGTGTAAAGCAGTGAGTTGTGTTTACAGTTTTGCAAAAAGTGTGTTATAAAATTACAAACTGAGTGTAAAGCAGAGAACGTGCATTCAGTTTGGCAGACTTGGTAAATGCATTGGCTACAAGTGTTAATGGTTTCAGAGATAGTGCTTCAAGAATCACTGTTAAGCATTCAGAAAAAACTGTAATACATTTTGAAGTTCATAACTGTGCACTCTCCTCAAACAATAGCATGGTATTCTTCAGTTAGATTAACAGGAATTGAAGCTTTCTGCCAATATCAGATAGGTCTATGTCCTGGGAAATTGTCTTGTTACTTTCAGCCTCATGCTAATCACATTAGCCTACATTAGCTCAACTCTCCCGTGGGGGACACACCAATCCCATAGAGGTTGAAATGAGAGTTAAGGAGATGTCATCTTGTCCCCTTAATAATGAATTAACGTGTTTGGCTGTGGGAGGGAACCAGTAACTTTACGATCAAACTTTATCAATGTAAAAGGAACAGTAAAGGTTAATACTTTGGTCATCATACCTTTATCTGATGACTGCCTTGCCTGGTTCACCAACTACTTTGCAGACAGAGTTCAGTGTGTCAAATTGGAGGGCATGCTGTCCGGTCCTCTGGCAGTCTCTATGGGGGTGCCACAGAGTTCAATTCTCGGGCCGACTCTTTTCTCTGTATATATCAATGATGTTGCTCTTGCTGCGGGCGATTCCCTGATCCACCTCTACGCAGACGACACCATTCTATATACTTCCGGCCCGTCCTTGGACACTGTGCTATCTAACCTCCAAACGAGCTTCAATGCCATACAACACTCCTTCCGTGGCCTCCAACTGCTCTTAAACGCTAGTAAAACCAAATGCATGCTTTTCAACAGTTCGCTGCCTGCACCCGCACGCCTGACTAGCATCACCACCCTGGATGGTTCCGACCTTGAATATGTGGACATCTATAAGTACCTAGGTGTCTGGCTAGACTGTAAACTCTCCTTCCAGACTCATAACAAACATCTCCAATCGAAAATCAAATCTAGAGTCGGCTTTCTATTCCGCAACAAAGCCTCACGCCGCCAAACTTACCCTAGTAAAACTGACTATCCTACCGATCCTCGACTTCGGCGATGTCATCTACAAAATTGCTTCCAACACTCTACTCAGCAAACTGGATGCAGTTTATCACAGTACCATCCGTTTTGTCACTAAAGCACCTTATACCACCCACCACTGCGACCTGTATGCTCTAGTCGGCTGGCCCTCGCTACATATTCGTCGCCAGACCCACTGGCTCCAGGTCATCTACAAGTCCATGCTAGGTAAAGCTCCGCATTATCTCAGTTCACTGGTCACGATGGCAACACCCACCCGTAGCACGCGCTCCAGCAGGTGTATCTCACTGATCATCCCTAAAGCCAACACCTCATTTGGCCGCCTTTCGTTCCAGTTCTCTGCTGTCTGTGACTGGAACGAATTGCAAAAATCGCTGAAGTTGGAGACCTTTATCTCCCTCACCAATTTCAAACATCTGCTATCTGAGCAGCTAACCGATCGCTGCAGCTGTACATAGTCTATCGGTAAATAGCCCACCCATTTTTACCTACCTCATCCCCATACTGTTTTTATTTATTTACTTTTATGCTCTTTTGCACACCAATATCTCTACCTGTAATTATTCGCCTACCTCCTCATGCCTTTTGCACACAATGTATATAGACTCCCTCCCCTCCCTACTGTGTTATTGACTTGTTAATTGTTTACTCCATGTGTAACTCTGTGTTGTCTGTTCACACTGCTATGCTTTATCTTAGCCAGGTCGCAGTTGCAAATGAGAACTTGTTCTCAACTAGCCTACCTGGTTAAATAAAGGTGAAATTAAAAAATTTAAAAATTTAAAAAATCTGGTTTCCTTCAATTATCATCCAATTTCATGAAAAACATGATTTTGACTGTTCTTGATCTTTAAGACTTGCTGCGACTCTAATCTGTCCCTTGTACATTTTAACGTTGCACTATGCAGAAATCGCTCCTCCATTTCCTGGTTGCTAAAACGCTAATAATTAGCCTAATTTCAGTTTATGTGACAAAATAAGATAGTATAGTGTAGAGCATAATTATACCGTCTAAACAGCGGTGAAATATATTTTCCATAACCAAAAATATTGTTGTTTCAGCTGTTTGAAGCTTGTGAATAAAATTGAAACTATAAGATGTAAGAATAAACTCAAGAATGTGCGGCATAGAAATAGCACACATAGAACAAATATACTGCTTCTTAGACTTGCTTCCAAGTAAAATTATAGATCTATAACTCATATTTCTATGTGAACTTGGTCTTACTGTGGTCCAACCTTTAACAAAGAATACATTACAGTTTACTTGTGTTAAGTCTGTCTGTCCGTCTGTAAAATGGCAGCACATACACACACAAGCAGGTCACATAGCACACAATAACCACATAGGAGTTAAATTGGTACAGCTTTCTCACTCACGGGTACAACAAAAAGCCTCTGACAAGGGATGCCTCAAAATATGTTAAAGAGCCAGAAACAACAATACCATGCACCCACTCGTGGTCAAAAGGTTTTTGGGGATCCGAAGACACCATATGGCACTATATTCTGTGTGGTGGAATTACAGTACCATTAGAAAAACAGCAATTTTCCCACAATGCACCATAATTTACAGTATGCTGCATTGAAACATTTCAGAATGTTTTACTGTTGATAAAAGCCTACCTATAATTACTATAAATTACAGTTTTCCATTACAGTGTGCTAATGAGGGGATTTATCATAGGAGTGAAATCAACAAACTGTTTGTAGAATCAGATAAGCAGTAACATTTCTAATCTATTATGCACCTTCTCAAGCTGTTATATGCCATCATGGCAAACCCATACAGAATATGTCTGCATTACTACGTATGGGTTTTGACAAGGAGTGGGGTGCTAATTGGCAAAGGTTTGCATGTTGCTATTGTTGTTGCCATCACCTCCGGGGGGCTTATAATGTTGATCCTTAGTGTACGTACACCCACGTAGCCAGTCACTCTGTATTATCTGTAAATAAATAACAAAACACCACATCAACTTTGACTTTCCATCACAATAACAGCGCCTTGGCGCTACTGCTGCACTGAAAAAAGCCCCTGAAAAGTTTTTTGTTTGCCTGTGTCTTCCTGTTAGTCTTTTGTGTCGTTTGAGCTCTGTGTCAAGGACCTTCTTACAGCTGCTTTTCTTCCATACTCCTTTGAACTGGCTCAGTTCACGGGCTCTGCCATCCCGAGCCCCCACCGTGCCCCTCTATGGTGAAGACTTCAATACTACAGGCCTTCGCTGGTCCTTAACCAAAGGCTTTGAAGTGAGTTTCAAAGGTACATCAAAGAAAGCCGGCTAGAGATACATGATTGTCACATCTCATTTGGTTATGCAGTGATTTCACAAATCATACCATCTGATCCATGAAATAGACCTCAAGACTTAGCCTACAATATGCAGGTGTATAGTGTGTGTAGACCTAGCAACAAACACGATGTGATGTAGACATGGCCCTCATAATAATTCTGGTAAACAATTCTGAGGATGAGGTTTCAAAATGCATTCGATGTTCCTGAGAATTATGAGAAGAGTTACCAATCCTAATTGACGCATAGGCCAATATATACAGTATGTAGTAACAACATTTGTGTATTGTCATCATGTATTGTCATCATGTATAGTCATCATGTATTGTCATCATGGCCATCGTCATACTCTGGCAATAATTAATCCTGAGAATGAGGTTTCAAGATACATTTCTGAGAAGAGGTGGAAGGGGCTAGGCTGTTGAAAGTGAATGACCAGAGTCTGTAGAGCTAATCAGCTATTCTGAGCACGCAACCATTACACTGTCATTTAATTGTAACATATTTTCATACGAAAACTCATTCTCATTACCTGCCCTCTCACTCATCAAAAACACCCCTTCACAGCATCTGTGCTCTCTCACAACGCTGTCACTCTCCTCTCGCGTACATGTGTCAAACCCATTCGCCACCCAATATGATGAAACAAGTTAATTAAGTTGTCAGCCACGGAATGGGCTGACAGGCAATTACATTGAGTTTAAATATACATGTACGCAGGTTCAAATGTAAACCCTGTGTCTTAGATAACCCATCTATATATAAGTGAGAGGGGAAATCAGTTCTGATGTTTGTTTGCTCGTACAAGAAAAGCAATTGATCAATTATGAATATGAAATCATTAAATATGTTATGAATATCAGACATGTGGTTCTCCCATTCTCAAGTAAGCCAGATACTGCTACTTGCAAGAGGCTTGAACCAATGAGGTCACAGTAATTAATTTCATGATGGCCCCATGCTATTTTGTTTGTTTTTTCGCATTGTTCGTAACTTATTTTGCACATAATGTTGCTGCTACCGTCTCAAATGACCGAAAAGAGCTTCTGGACATCAGAACTGCGATTACTCACCTCAGATTAGACAAAAAGTATTTATTCAATGAGTCGGACAGGAGGGATATACTACAGACAACCGGCCAGGACCAGATCCCTGTTGTTCGGCAGGTAGCCTAGTGGTTAGGGGGTGAGACTAGAAACCAAAAGGTTGCTAGATTGAATCCCTGAGCTGAAAAGTTAAAAATCAGTTGTTCTGCCCATGAACAAGGCAGTTAACCCACTGTTCCTAGGCTTTCATTGTAAATAAGAATTTGTTCTTAACTGAAATGCCTAGTTAAAAAAAAGGTACAAATATATATATACAGTATATATACTGAATATACATATAAATATACAGTTGAAGTCAGAAGTTTACATACACTTAGGTTGGAGTCATTAAAAACTCATTTTTCAGCCTCTCCACAAATTTCTTGTTAACAAACTATAGCTTTGGCAAGTCGGTTAGAACATCTACTTTGTGCATGACACAAGTCATTTTTTCCAACAATTGTTTACAGACAGATTATTTCACTTATAACTCACTGTATCACAATTCCAGTGGGTCAGAAGATTACATACACTAAGTTGACTGTGCCTTTAAACAGCTTGGAAAATTCCAGAAAATAATGTCATGGCTTTAGGAGGCATAATTTGAGTCAAGTGGAGGTGTACCTGTGGATGTATTTCAAGGCCAACCTTCAAACTCAGTGCCTCTTTGCTTGACATCATGGGAAAATCAAAAGAAATCATCCTGGTTGAGTCTGGTTCATCCTTGGAAGCAATTTCCAAACGCCTGAACATACCATGTTCATCTGTACAAACAATAGTACACAAGTATAAACAGCATGGGACCACGCAGCCATCATACCACTCAGGAAGGAGTCGTGTTCTGTCTCCTAGAGATGAACGTACTTTGGTGCGAAAAGTGCAAGTCAATCCCAGAACAACAGCAAAGGACCTTGTGAAGACGCTGGTAGAAACAGGTACAAAAGTATCTATATCCACAGTAAAACGAGTCCTATATCGACATAACCTGAAAGGCCACTCAGCATGGAAGAAGCCACAGCTCCAAAACCGCCAAAAAAAAAGCCAGACTATGGTTTGCAACTGCACATGGGGACAAATATCGTACTTTTTGGAGAAATGTCCTCTGGTCTGATGAAACAAAAATAGAACTGTTTGGCCATAATGACCATCGTTATGTCTGGAGGAAGAAGGGGGAGGCCGAAGAACACCATCCCAACCGTGAAGCACGGGGGTGGCAGCATGATGTTGTGGGGGTGCTTTGCTGCAAGAGAGACTCGTGCACTTCACAAAATAGATGGTATCATGAGGTAGGAAAATTATGTGGATATATTGAAGCAACATCTCAAGACTTCAGTCAGGAAGTTAAAACTTGGTCGCAAATGGGTCTTCCAAATGGACAATGACCCCAAGCATACTTCCAAAGTTGTGGCAAAAGGTATCAAGGTATTGGAGAGGCCATCACAAAGCACTAACCTCAATCATATAGAAAATTTGTGGGCAGAACGGAAAAAGCGTGTGTGAGCAAGGAGGCCTATAAACCTGACTCAGTTACACCAGCTCTGTCAGGATGAATGGGCCAAAATTCACCCAACTTACTGTGGGAAGCTTGTGGAAGGCTACCTGAAACATCTGACCCAAGTTAAACATATTAAAGGCAATGCTACCAAATGCTAATTGAGTGTATGTAAACTTCTGACCCACTGGGAATGTCATGAAAGAAACAAAAGCTGAAATAAATAATTTTCTCTAATTTTATTCTGACATTTCACATTCTTAAAGAAAAGTGGTGATCGTAACTGAGCTAAAACAGGGCATTTTTACTGGGATTAAATGTCAGGAATTGTGAAAACTGAGTTTAAATGTATTTCTCTAAGGTGTATATAAACTTCCGACTTCAACTTTATAATTCGCTGGAGATGGAAACAGAGATTTTGTGGATCAGGGTGCCTTGTGAGGATTAGGCGACGAGTGGCTAATCTGCCTTGGCCTTCCTTCCTGCTAGCTAACATTCAATCACTGGAAAATAAATGGGACAAACTGAAAACACGTATATCCTACCAACGGGACATTAAAATCTGTAATATCTTATGTTTCACCGATTCGTGGCTGAAGGATGACATTTAAGAACATACAGCTGGCGGGTTATACAGTGACCATTTCTGCATAAATTGGTCATCAAATTTGATCTCATCTTCATCTAAGTCACAACAGTAGACAAACATAGTGTGTCTAAACTAATTACACACAAATGATTGTATTTTTCTTGTCTATATTGAATACATCATTTAAACATTCACAGTATAGTTTGGGAAAGTATGTGAACCCCTAGGCTAGTGACTTCTCCAAAAGCTAATTGGAGCCAGGAGTCGGCTAACCTGGAGTCCAATCTATAAAACGAGATTGGAGATGTTGGTTAGAGTTGCCTTGCCCTATAAAAAACACTCACAAAATTTGAGTTTGCTATTCACAAGAACCATTGCCTGATGTGAACCATGCCTCAAACAAAAGAGATCTCAGAAGATCTCCCTAAGATTAAGAATTTTTGACTTGCATAAAGCTGGAAAAGGTTACAAAAGTATCTCTTAAAGCCTTGATGTTCATCAGTCCACAGTAAGACAAATTGTCTATAAATGGAGAAAGTTCTGCACGGTTGCTTCTTTCCCTGGGAGTAACCATCCTGCAAAGATGACTGCAAGAGCACAACGCAAAATGCTCAATGAGGTTAAGAAGAATCCTAGAGTGTCAGCTAAAGACTTACAGAAATCTCTGGAACATCTCTAACATCTCTGTTGACCAGTCTATGATACGTAAAACACTAAACAAGAATGGTGTTCATGGGAGGACACAACAGAAGTAGCCACTGCTGTCCAAAACAAACATTGCTGCACGTCTGAAGTCTGCAAAAGTGCACCTGGATGTTTCACAGCGCTACTGGCAAAATATTCTGTGGACAGATTAAACTACAGTTGGGTTGTTTGGAAGGAACACACAACACTATGTGTGGTGAAAAAAAGGCACAGCACACCAACATCAAAACCTCATCCCAACTGTAAAATATGGTGGAGGGAGCATCATGGTTTGAGGGCTGCTTTGCTGCCTTAGGGCCTGGAGAGCTTGCTATCATTGACGGAAAAATGAATTCCCAAGTTTATCAAGACATATTGCAGGAGAATGTTAGGCTATCTGTCCGCCAATTGAAGCTCAACAGAATTTGGGTGATGCAACAGGAGAACCACCCAAAACACAGAAGTAAATCAACAACAGAATGGCTTCAACAGAATAAAATACTTCTGGAGTGGCCCTGACCTCAACCTGATTGAGATGCTGTGGCATGATCTCAAGAGAGCAGTTCACAACAGATATCCCAAGAATATTGCTGAACTGAAACAGTTTTGTAAAGAGGAATGGTCCAAAAATCGTTCTGACCGTTGTGGAGGTCTGATCCACAACTACAGAAAACGTTTGGTTGAGGTTATTGCTGCCAAAGGAGGGTCAACCAGTTAATAAATCCAAGGGTTCACATACTTTTCCCACCCTGCACTGTGAATGTTTACACAGTATGTTCAATAAAGACAAGAAAACGTATAATAGTTTGTGTGTTATTAGTTTAAGCAGACTGTGTTTGTCTATTGTTATGACCTAGATGAAGATCAGATCAAATTTTATGACCAATTTATGAGGAAATCCAAGTATTTCCAAAGGGTTCAAAAATGTTTTCTTGCCTGTAAACTCTATCGGCAGGATAGAACAGCAGCCTCTGGTAAGACACGGGGCGGGGGCCTATGCCTAAATGTAAACAACAACTGGTGCACAATATCTAAGGAAGTCTCAAGGTTTTGCTTGCCTGAGGTAGAGTATCTCATGATAAGCAGTAGACCACACTATCTACCTAGAGAGTTTTCATCTGTATTTTTCGTAGCTGTCTACATACCAACACAGATCAATGCTGGCACTAAAACCGCACTCAATGAGCTGTATACCGCCATAAGCAAACAGGAAAACGCTCACCCAGAGGTGGCGTTTCTAGTGGCCGGGGACTTTAATGCAGGGAAACTTAAATCAGTGTTACCAAATTTCTATCAGCATGTTAAATGTGCAACCAGATGGAAAATAAATCTAGACCACCTTTACTCCACACACAGAGATGCGTATAAAGCTCTCCCTCGCCCTCCATTTGGCAAATCTGATCCTAATTCTATCCTCCTGATTCCTGCTTACAAGCAAAAATTAAAGCAGGAGACACCAGTGATAAAAAAGTGGTCGGTCAATAAAAAAGTGGTCAGATGAAGCAGAAGCTAAACTACAGGACTGTTTTTCTAGCACAGACTGGAATATGTTCAGAATATGCATTGGGGAGTACACCACATCAATCACTGGCTTTATCAATAAGTGCATCGAGGACGTAGTCCCCACAGTGACCGTACGTACACACCCCAACCAGAAGCCATGGATTACAGGCAACATTCGCACTGAGCTAAAGGGTAGAGCTACCGCTTTCAAGGAGCGGGACTCTAACCCGGAAGCTTATAAGAAATCCCGCTATGCCCTCCGACAAAAATTAAAACAGGAAAAGTGTCAATACTGGACTAAGATCGAATCGTACCACACCGGCTCTGACACTCGTCGGATGTGGCAAGTCATGCAAACCATTACAGACTTCAAAGGGAAGCACAGTCGAGAGCTGCGCAGTGACACGAGCCTATCAGACAAGCTAAAAAACATATATGCTCGCTTCGAGGCAAGTAACACTGAAACATGCATGAGAGCATCAGCTGTTCCAGACGACTGTGTGATCATGCTCTCCGCAGCCAATGTGAGTAAGACCTTTAAACAGGTCAACATTCACAAGGCCGCAGGGCCAGTCGGATTACCAGGATGTGTACAACGAGCATGGGCTGACCAACTGGCAAGTGTCTTCACTCACATTTTCAACCTGTCCCTGTCTGAGTCTGTAATACCAACATGTTTCAAGCATACCACCATAGTCCCTGTGTCCAAGAACACTAAGGTAACCTGCCTAAATGACTACCGACCCGTAGCACTCACATCTGTAGCCATGAAATGCTTTGAAAGGCTGGTCATGTCTCACATCAACACCATTATTACAGAAATCCTAGACCCACTCCAATTTTCCATACTGCACCAACAGATCCACAGATGATGCAACCTATATTGCACTCACACTGCCCTTTCACACCTGGACAAAAGGAACACCGATGTGAGAATGCTATTCATTGACTACAGCTCAGCATTCAACACCATAGTGACCTCAAATCTCATCACTAAGGTAAGGACCCTGGGACTAAACACCTCCCTCTGCAACTGGATCCTAGACTTCCTGACGGGCCACCCCCAGGTGGTAAGGGTAGGTAATAACACATCCAGCACACTGATCCTCAACGCGGGGGCCCCTCAGGGGTGCGTGCTCAGTCCCCTACTCATGACTGCATGGCCAGGCATGACTCCAACTCCATCATTAAGTTTCCTGATGACACAACAGTGGTAGGCCTGATCACCAACAACGATGAGACAGCCTATAGGGAGGAGGTCAGAGACCTGACAGTGTGCTGCAAGGACAACAACCTCTCCCTCAATGTGATCCAGACAAAGGAGATGATTGTTGAATACAGGAAAAGGACGACCGACCACGCCCCCATTCTTATCGACGAGGATGTAGTGGAGCAGAATGAGAGCTTCAAGTTCCTTGGTGTCCACATCACCAACAAACGAACATGGTCCAAGCACACCAAGACAGTTGTGAAGAGGGCATGACAAAACCTTTTCTCCCTCAGGAGACTGAAAAGATTTGGCATGGGTCCTCAGATCCTCAAAAGCTTTTACAGCTGCAATATCGAGAGCATCCTGATGGATTGTATCACTGCCTAGTATGGCAACTGTTCAGCCTCGCAAGGCACTACAGAGGGTAGTGCGAACGGCCCAGTACATCACCGAGGCCAAGCTTCCTGCCATCCAGGACCTCTATACCAGGTGGTGTCAGAGGATGGCCCTAAACGTTGTCAAATGCTCCAGCCACCCTAGTCATAGACTGTTCTCTCTACTACCGCTTGACAAGCGGTACCGGAGCGCCAAGTCTAGGTCCAAGAGGCTTCTAAACAGCTTCTACCCCCAAGCCATAAGACTCCTGAACAGCTAATCAAATGGCTACCCCGACCCTTTTCTACGGTGCTGCTACTCTGTTATTATCTATGTATAGTCACTTTAATAACTCTACCTATATGTACATATTACCTCAATTACTTCAACACCAGTGCCCCCAAACATTGACTCTGTACCGGTAAACCCTGAATATAGCCCCACTATTGTTATTTACTTCTGCTCTTTAATTATTTGTTATTCTTATCTCTTAATTTTTTTATATAGGTATTTTCTTAAAACTGTATTGTTGGTTAAGAGCTTGTAAGCATTTCACTGTATGGTCTACACCTGTGTATTCGGCGCATGTGACAAATGAAATTTGATTTGATTTGAATAGTAGATTGAGGCCTAAACAAGCATAATATGGTAGTTCATTTAGAATTGAGCTAGTTACAGTATGTTATAGTTTTGATTGTAATGTTTACAGAAACAGCTGCATCAGTAGCCTCCAGGGACTGATCCAACAGTGAGCTGCACATCTGTACCTCCCACAGGGGTTAAACACAATAAACACTCTAATAGCTGAGAAGCTGAGAAACTCATCAGACGCAAAGTAACCATTTGACGAAATAAGTGGAAGCATGTGGGCTTACTGGCTCCTGAAACTCTTTTTTTTTAATGGCTCTCCTACTTAGGAATTGACGTGAGAAATGCTGCTTGTCTCACAAGAAACAAACAAACAAATAGAAGCTCTCCACTGGGCACAGACGTCAATTCAACGTCTATTCCACATTGGTTCAATGTACTGTAATTTCATTGAAATGACCTGGAAACAATGCTAAATCAACCAGTGTGTGCTCAGTGTGTTATAGGCACAATCCAACAGCTGTGAATCTGTACTCAAAGAAAAGATATGAACATAGAACTACGTACTGTAACAAGCTGTGCAGTGTTCATTTGGAAAGGTTGACTTAGATGGAATTGAGAGATGAAACATTTATGTCTTCACACCATTTCTCTGCCAACAGAAACACCTAGTATTGTATGTAGGGCTACCTCAATGGGTGCTAGTGGTTGTAGAAGTTTTGAAAGCTAACCTTTGCTTAGTACGGCATGGCAGGCAACACATTGGCCCACCAGATTAGAAATCTACAGTTTATAGGATAAACTTTCTATGTATTCTATATTCAGAGGACTTTATTGGCGAAGCATCTGTATCCGGTTTCATAACCTCATCTACACAGACAACAGAAAAGTATTTTGACGGAGATCTTCTCGATGTTGCGTGTGCGTAATACAACTCACAGTAAATACGATTATATCCGCGTTATAAACCTGCCACATTCATCTCGGACCATTTTCAATTGGTGTTGCGATTAAGTCCAAGCTATTCTGTGACATCATTCAAGGGATAGAAAAATTAATCTACATGAGACAGATGAAATATGATACACAAGATTGCTCACAAGAGGCATCTTATCTTGGTATATGATGCTTCATCATCCATTCTTTCATATTGCAGCAGCCTCTGCATCATTTTTTTTCAAACCCAGCAGAAGAGGTGGATGAGTGTGTGTATTTCACACGTAAATATGTGCATAATCTCACATTTATCACTTCTTCAAACAGCCTCTTTTAAAGGGCCTGCCCTCTCAGGGATGTAATGATGGGCTTAAGGGGAGATTAAGATAATTACACACTGGTCACAGGGGCTTTGTGGGTACAAAGCTTTGTGGGCGCATTTCAATTTAAAACTCCAAATGGCCTAAATGAGGGATACTAAAGCGATGCATGCCAAAAATATTAGAGAGAGTTGTGTCCTCGTAGGGTTTGTTTTAAACGAAGGCTATACTCAAACAAAATGGCCTCTAATTACTTTATCTTTAATCTGAAGATAGAAGACCCATGGGGCTTCTACAGTGGTCTGGAATGGAGGTGCTTAAACTAACTTCCCTCCCCTATGCCCTAGCACCTAACCAGCCCTCATCCAAAATTAATACTGTCAGCAAATGTATAAATAAAAATAGGATCAGGAGGCCTGTATTTAGATTGGACAACAATGTTAAGTAAAAACTAACCTCATTTGGAAGATATACACAAAATGCTAATGGTGACTTACTTACTAACTAAACTCATCACAGACATGAAAGAAGCAGCAGGGCTGTGAATGCTAAGGTGTATTTAACACACACACACAAATCAACACGGTCCTGATTGACTGACACTTGTCCATTGTCTGACACTTGTCGAACCCAGTGTGAAAAACGTCCATCTCTCTGTTGGATCTCTGTAGTCATTGTCAGAACTGTGTGTCATAAACACATACATATCTCCACTCCCTGTGGGCTAAACTCTTTCCCGTAAACCACTACCTCACAAAGAAAACCTTGTCATTTCAAACTAATGATTCTGACGGAGAGAGAAAGTGAATGTGTTATGTCCCTCTAGCTGGGCCATCGCTGTAATCAGAATTATACAAGAGAGATGGGCAGAATAGGTATTAAAATCAGCTTCTGTTCAAGTGCTTTGTTTCAAAGCCTCACTTTCCATTGCAAACTAGTCAAATCCCTGAGGGAATTTTCTCAATCCCCATCTTCAATACATCGCAATTGCATACTCGGCCAATCAAACGCCAGTACCTGCAGTTATTGTTGTCATACCAAATGAAAACTGATGAAACCCATTAATCAGTTGATGCTCCCCCATTTTATCAATATGAAAGCCTGGAATTATCAGTAAATGACATGTAGAAATGGAATTAGTCTTCGGTTTGAAATTATATGTCTGAATGCCTAGTATTAGCCCGGGGGAGTTATCACAGGGAATTGTTTCAGTTCTGAGGTTTGTGGACCAATCGAAACATTGTTCTATGCTTAGACGGAGCGTCGTAAATGCATTCCCTCATTTAACCTCCCTCCTCAGATTATGTTTCCATAAAGTGTGTGTACTTTACATTGTGAGCCCTGTAACATGTCATTCTGAACAACGGGAGATAACCTCAGTGCTTTCTTGGCTTTCAAAGTCTCAAATCTACCTTTGATTTCTTCTCCTCTCCCCTCTGGATTGATAGCATCTGGCAGAAATGGAGAGAACAAGAAAGAGATTAAAAAAGAGAGAGGTGGGTAAAGAAAGGTAGCGGTGGAGAGCGGCTTAGCGTGCAGTCATATTAATCATGCTAATCTGTGGAGAGGGGTGTGCTTAAAAGTACATTAACCTGTTCGTAGCAACGCAGATAGCCAGTCTTTCCGAGGGTGCAAACCCAGCAGATAAATAGCTGTAGATGGGGAGGCTGACACTAGAAAACTATGTTGTTCACAGTGGGAAAAACATCACAGATATCCACCTGTCGCAAAGGGGGATGGGGAGTGCAGAGTCTGCAGACAAATGTTAGTCATCAGGCCCCGTGTTTCGCAATGGGCAGTGTTGAAGGGAAACAAGCTCCCTGAGGCTTCCAGGAAATGTTTCCCTAGTTGGTCTATTTTGGCCATAATGGTGCATGTGATGTGATGGATTACAGGGACAAAGCACTGTAGTAGCATTAAGGAAGAGCCCTCTTCTCCCTAAGATAATGTTTGGCACCCTATTCCTCCATAGGGTTCTGGTAAAAAATAGTGCACTATATCGGAAACAGGGTGCCATCTGAGACATGTCTTTTCTGTCTGACATACACCCATAAGAACTAGAACACTACCTATTATTTTAAAATCAGTATGCACAGAACATACTACTACTGCACCGGCTTCCTAAAAACACACACACAACTTGCACTAAATACATTATTTTAAACTAATATGATGGCAGTAGAAAACATTGTATCGCCAACTTATGTTCAATTGGTTTGGGTGTCCACAAATAAAATGATCAATACATTCATAACTACAGTAAGCTGTTCAAATGCAATCCTCCCAACACAAACATTTTGAATCTAACAGCTTGTGAACCTAACATTGGCTATTTATCAGCTTCAACGTGCGTGTAGAAAATGATGGCTCAAAAAGCAGAAATGATGAATTAATTAATTAATTAAAGGTCAGTAAAAGAGGGATCACATTCTGAGTCAATAGCACTGTGTGGTGTAATGACTTCTTGGATAAGGGACACTGAGCCATTTCCAAATACCAAAGATGTAACGACTTCACAAGGAAGGCTTTATAAAGAACCTTGAATATGCTGTACAAAGTTCAATGCGTTAGTCAACCTTCAAAGTACCTTGTACATCTCACATCTATCTCTCTATTGTTAAAGGAAAATACTCAGACAATTCCCTGATGATGCAGAGTTGGGAATTGTCATTCTCAGTGTAGAGGAATGGGGATAGGGAAGGCTTTTCAGAGAACAACCTTCAACTTTTCTATGCCCCCACCAAACCTTGCTCACCATCCTATCAGAAAGACACAATAAAAAAAGTTCTCCCTCACCTTGGATCATCTCTTTGGAACATGCTTTGGAAAGATACAAAGCTACAGTGTGTAATGCTACTGGCTTTTTATTTTGGACCAGTGCTCTACAGAATACACTGGCGAAAAAGCTGTCACAAGCCCAACATGGTCAATATATCACTCAACCGCACACAGTCTCTGGTACAGCCCAGATAGGACGTGGGCCAGGAAAACTGGGCTTGGGAGCCGAGAAGGCTGAGCATTGGATCTGTTATTTATCACTCTGCCATAAACCATGTGAAACAGGACACAAGAAGAGAGGGATGGAAAAGTGTCAGACTGGAGGACCAGGGTTGGGGAAGAGCCCATATCTCCAGTGATTTAAGGCATTTTCAGATCAGTCCTGTCATGGAGAAATTACCAATGACTGACAGGATATATTTGAAGGACAGACTGAAGATGCCATGATGTCAATGAAATTATGCATAGATTGCATACTGTAGGAAAACATGGCAGGGAAAATGGTGGTATGATCAAATGGTTTTGACCTTGGAGACCTTGGTCCTTTACAGTCTTTATTGTGACTATTTAAATTATACCTGTTGGGTGCATGGATAAGTCATTACTGAGCTTCATTAATGTCTCATTAGTTCAGTAGTGTTGTCTCTATGACCTATAGGTCTGTTAATTAGAACTAATGATTTATGAAATTCACTATCAACTGTCGTAGAGTGAATGGGAGTCGAGGAGGGGGATAAATAATTTGCCCTTGATGTGTCATCAAAGGTAAAGGAAATGCATTAAAGAAAATGGCGCCGGAGGAGACGGCCGCCGTTTTACGGTCTCCTAACCAATTGTGCCACTATGTGTTTTTTTTTCGCGATATTTGTAAATTATTTTGTACATAATGTTTCTGCAACCATATCTTACGGAAGGAAAGAGCTTCTGGATATCAGGACAGCGATCACTCACCTCGGATTAGACAAAGATTTTTTCAACAACAACAACAAGCAGGACTCAAACGATATTCTCCAAACACCCTACAGGACAGACATCCCAATTATTCGCAAAAGGAAGCGACGCAGAGGACGAAGAGCCGGATACCTCATCTGGACCCACAGAAGACAACTAGGAAAGCTGCCATTACCGTCAATATTACTCACCAACGTGCAGTCATTGGAAAATAAACTAAACGAGGTAAGATCACGAATATCCTACCAACGGGACATCAAAAACTGTAATATCCTATGCTTCACGGAATCGTGGCTGAAGACGACATGGATATTCAGCTAGCGGGATACACGCTGCACCGGCAGGATATGACAGCACACGAGGGGGGGGGGGGGGGGGGGGCGGTCTGTGCATATTTGTAAACAACAGCTGGTGCACGAAATCTAAGGAAGTCTCTAGATTTTGCTCGCCTGAAGTAGAGTATATTGTGATAAACTGCAGGCCACACTACTTGCCTAGAGAATTCTCAGCTATACTTTCGTGGCTGTTTATTTACCATCACAGACAGATGCTGGCACTAAGACTGAACACAGAAAGCTGTATAAGGAAATAAGCAAACAGGAAACCACTCACCCAGAGGCAGCGCTCCTAGTGGCCGGATACTTTAATGCAGGAAAACTTCAATCAGTTCTACCAAATCTCTATTAACATGTTAAATGTGCAACCAGAGGGAAAAACATTCTAGATCACCTGTACTCCACTCACAGAGACGCGTACAAAGCTCTCCCTCGCCCTCCATTTGGTAAATCCGACTACAACTCTATCCTCCTGATTCCTGCTTACAAGCAAAAATTAAAGCAGGAAGCACCAGTGACTCGGTCTATAAATAAATGGTCAGATGAAACAGATGCTAAACTACAGGACTGCTTTGCTATCACAGACTGGAACATGTTCCAAGATTCTTCCGATGACATTGAGGAATACACCACATCAGTCACTGGCTTTATCAATAAGTGCATAGTCCCCACAGTGACTGTACGTACATACCCCAACCAGAAGCAATGGATTACAGGCAACATTCGCACTGAGCTAAAGGGTAGAGCTGCCACTTTCAAGGTGCGGGGACTCTAACCCGGAAGCTGACAAGAAATCACGCTATGCCCTGCGATGAACCATCAATCAGGCAAAGCGTCAATACAAGGCTAAGATTGAATTATACTACACCGGCTCCGACGCTCGTTGGATGTGGCAGGGCTTGCAAACTATTACAGACTACAAAGGGAATCCCAGCCGCGAGCTGCCCAGTGACACGAGCCTACCAGAAGAGCTAAATCACTTCTATGCCCGCTTCGAGGCAAGCAACACTGAGGCATGCATGAGAGAATCAGCTGTGTGATCAAGTTCTCCGTAGCCGACGTGAGTAAGACCTTTAAACAGGTCAACATACACAAGGCTGCGGGACCAGACGGATTACCAGGACGTGTGCTCCGGGCATGTGCTGACCAATTGGCAGGTGTCTTCACTGACATTTTCAACATGTCCCTGATTGAGTCTGTAATACCAACATGCTTCAAGCAGACCACCATAGTCCCTGTGCCCAAGAACACAAAGGCAACCTGCCTAAATGACTACAGACCCGTAGCACTCATGTCCGTAGCCATGAAGTGCTTTGAAAGGCTGGTCATGGCTCACATCAACACCATTATCCCAGAAACCCTAGACCCACTCCAATTTGCATACCGCCCAAAAAGATCCACAGATGATGCAATCTCTATTGCACTCCACACTGCCCTTTCACACCTGGACAAAAGGAACACCTATGTGAGAATGCTATTCATTGACTACAGCTCAGCATTCCAACACCATAGTCCCCTCAAAGCTCATCACCAAGCTAAGGATCTTGGGACTAAACACCTCCCTCTGCAACTGGATCCTGGACTTCCTGACGTGCCGCCTCAAGGTGGTGAGGGTAGGTAGCAACACATCTGCCACGCTGATCCTCAACACTGGAGCTCCCCAGGGGTGCGTGCTCAGTCCCCTCCTGTACTCCCTGTTCACCCATGACTGCATGGCCAGGCACGACTCCAACACCATCATAAAGTTTGCTGACGACACAATAGTGGTAGGCCTGATCACCGACAACGACGAAACAGCCTATAGGGAGGAGGACAGAGACCTGGCCGGGTGGTGCCAGAATAACAACCTATCCCTCAACGTAACCGAGACTAAGGAGATGATTGTGGACTACAGGAAAAGGAGCACCGAGTACAAGGAGCACCGAGCACGTCCCCATTCTCATCGATGGGGCTGTAGTGGAGCAGGTTGAGAGCTTCAAATTCCTTGGTGTCCACATCAACAACAAACTAGATTGGTCCAAAAGCCTATTCCCCTTCAGGAAACTAAAAAGATTTGGCATGGGTCCTGAGATCCTCAAAAGGTTCTACAGCTGCAACATCGAGAGCATCCTGATTGGTTGCATCACTGCCTGGTACGGCAATTGCTCGGCCTCCGACAGCAAGGCACTTCAGAGGGTAGTGCGTATGGCCCAGTACATCACTGGGGTAAAGCTGCCTGCCAGGTGTCTGTATATATAGCCTTGCTACTCTTTTTACTGTCATTTTATTTCTTTACTTACCAACACACACACACACACACACACCTTTTTTTCGCACCATTGGTTGAGCCTGTAAGTAAGCATTTCACTGTAAGGTCTACTACACCTGTTGTATTCGGCGCACGTGACAAATAAACTTTGATTTGATTATATTTGCATTACGGGGGCTTTTATGTACAGTGGGGTCTGAAATTATTGACACCCTTGATAAAGATGAGCAAAAATTAAGAATTAAAATACTTTGCTATATTGTATGCTCAAAAACAATTGAAAATGTATTATGTTATACTAATACAATTACTCAGTGAAAGAGATTTTGTTTAACAAGTAAAAACAAATAACTAAATTATTGACACCCCTGTTTACAATACCTTTCAAAACCTGAATTTCTTGCTTCACCACTCGGTCTGTGTCCATGGATTTATTGGCAAGAATACATTTCTGCAATTTGCTAAAAGTTGCCAGGAATCAAGTCAATAATCGCACGAATTATGGTTATTTGAGATGGTTATTTGTTACAAAGATCATACTTGTATATCCACACACTCTCAAATATAAGAGTATGGTTACAGTACAGTGCTGTTCCCCGGTGTACAAAAAGTTCACAGGTACAGTACACATAAGGTACCTTCACAGGTACTCATAGGAACTCACATGGTACTGATGTGTGGATAATCTAATATAATGGTACATTTTCCTACCCAATATATTGTGGGAGGTGGAAATGTACCAGTTGTGAAGTCTTAAATACCAGTTGAATGCACTCATGTACTTTGAGCGCATTGAAAAATGCCAATTGGCTAATGGCCAACAGGCTGCGTCAACCATAAACTACAAGTACAGCTATCATGCTTGTAAACACATTATAGAGTTCAAAAATCATATTAATAGATTGCTTTTTAGAAATAATGTTTTGTTGTTACATTTAACTGCCGAAAATGTTGTTATCGAGGTCATTTCCTTAGCAGGTGATGTCAGAGGTCAGTATGTGGGAAAAGTCGGAGCTCAGGGATGATAGATGCATTTCCCACTAGTAATTACCAGTTGAAGGGCCTTTCAAGTGGATTTTATCCCAGTCATATATTGAAAATTCCCACTTCCCACTTATACTGAACAAAAATATAAACGCAACATGTAACAATTTCAAAAATTTTACTGAGTTACAGTTCATATAAGGAAATCAGGAAATGTAAATCAATTATTTAGTCCCTAATCTATGGATTTCACATGACTGGGCAGGGGAGCAGTCATGGGTGGGCCTGGGAGGGCATAGGCCCTTGGGCGTGTGAGGGGAGGGTTCTTGAAATGTAACATCCAATCAAAATCTTGTCGCTATAATCTTGCTGCAAAACAAAAATTCTCCAGACCTCCAAGGGAGCCATGACAAAGACTTGATTTTGGAGGTATGGCAACACAAGACTAGAGTTAAGGTAAGGGTTAGGTTTAAAATCCGATTTTAAGAAGATAAATTGGAGAAATGGATGGTGTTTAGCCATAATTAGGACTTTGTGGCTGTGTTAACTACTGACAACTGTTCTTCTGACTTCTTATTTTTCTTCTTTTGAATGTGCAAACGTACAATGTCAGTCGCTAAATAATTAACAAAAAAGGTTCATTAAATGTTTCATGATTTTAAATTTTTGTAGAAGTGAGAGTTCACCAGGAAGTGATGTCATACTGACCTCTCACACGCTCCTCTACAGCCAAAATGGAAGCCACATGCAATTTCTGTCTCTTAATTTGCAGTGTTTATAAATGTTTATATTGTGCAAAAGTGCAATGTAAGTCTCGAAATAGTGAAATAACATTGTTAACTACATGTTCATTAGTTTTATGACAACTTTGTAACATTTATTGAACGAGTTGGAAAATTGTTGACATTGATTCATGATTCCTGGTCAACCAATCGATGCTCTTCCCTCTACCAGCATCTAGCTGACTCGACGGTTACCCGGTCAATTTACTACCTGTGATGTACTACATGCATTGCTTAAGATTGTAGATGTAAAAAAAAATCCGCCGGGGCTGATATGCTTGATCCATTTTTGCTACAGCTCTGCCCCCATGTTTTCTGAATCATTAACCCATATTTTTAACCTAACGATTATATCTAGTACTATTGTTTGGATTGAAGGTAGCCAATGTACTCCCCCTTCACAAAGGTGGTGAGCCTTAAAAACCTCTTAAGGATAGGACCCTTTTTTTCCAAATTCCACCTAAAATCACATACCCAAATCTAACTGCCTGTAGCTCAGGACCTGAAGCAAGGATATGCATTTTATTGATACCATTTGAAAGGAAACACTTTGAAGTTTGTGGAAATGTGAAACCAATGTAGGAGAATATAACATTAGATCTGGTAAAAGAAAATACAAACAAAAAAACATGTGTTTTCATGACCGTGATAAGTGTTTGTTGTTGTGGTCTATCCTCAAACAATAGCAGGGTATATTTTTGCTGTAATAGCTACTGTAAATTGGATACTGCAGTTAGATTAACAATCATTTAAGTTTTTTGCTCATATACTGTAAGACATTTCTTTGTCCCGGAATGTTGGCTGTTGTTTACAGTGTCATTCTAGTCACATTATCACATACTGAGCAACAACTGTCCCGGTTTAGGGACACAGATCCCGTAGAGAGAATTTCCAAAATCCTGAAAAATATATACAATTCAGAATGTATTCAGACTCCTTTTTCTCATCAATCCACGCACAATACCTCATAATGGCAAAGCGAAAAGTTTTTTTTAAATTTTGCAAATGTAAAAAAGTTATCAATAAATAAATAAATAAATTATTTACATAAGTATTCAGACAATTTGCTATGAGACTCAAAATTGAGCTCAGGTGCATCCTGTTTGCATTAATTATCCTGGAGATGCTTCTACAACTTGATTGCAGTCCACTTGTGGTAAATTCAATTAATTGGACATGATTTGGAAAGGCACACACCTGTCTTTATATGGTCCCACAGTTGACACTGCATGTCAGAGCAAAAACCAATCCATGAGGTCGAAGTAATTGTCCGTAGATCTAGGGAAGGGTACCAAAATATTTCTGCAGCAATGAAGGTCCCCAAGAACACAGTGACCTCCATCATACATAAATGGAAGAAGTTTGAAACCACCAAGACTCTTCCTTGATCTGGCTGCCCGGCCAAACTGAGCAATCAGGAGAGAAGGGCCTTGGTCACTGGGGCTTTGACCAAGAACCCAATGGGTATTCTGACAGAGCTCCAGAGTTCCTCTGTGGAGATGGGAGAACATTCCAGAAGGACAATCATCTCTGCAAAAAAGAAAAAGATGAACGGAGAAAAGTACAGACAGATCCTTGAGGGAAAACCTGCTCCAGCGCTCAGGACCACAGACTGGTGCAAAGGTTCACCTTCCAACAGGACAACGACCCTAAGCACACAGCCAAGACAACGCAGGAATGGCTTTGGGACAAGTCTCTGAATGTCCTTGAGTGGCCCAGCCAGAGCCCGGACTTGAACCTAATCGAACATCTCTGGAGAGACCTGAAAAGAGCTGTGCAGCAGCGCTCCCCATCCAACCTGACAGAGCTTGAGAGGATCTGCAGAGATGAAAGGGAGAAACAACCCAAATCTAAGTGTGCAAAGCTTATTGCGTCATACCCAAGAAGATTCGAGGCTGTAATCACTGCCAAAGGTGCTTCAACAAAGTACTGAGTAAAGGGTCTGAATACTTATGTAAATGTGATATTTCAGTTTTAGATTTATAAATGTGCAATTTAAAAATTAAAAATAAATAAAAATAAAAAGTTTTGAGTGTAAATTAATGAGAGGAGAAAAAGTATTTAATCCATTTTAGAATAATGCTGTAACGTAACAATGTGGAAAAAGTCAAGGGGTCTAAATACTTTCTGAATGCACTGTATACTGTATATACAAAAGAGTATATATATGATATCGTCTTTGTATCTCAAAATCATTGTAATGTGGTTAACTTTAAAAATCTAAATGAAAGTTATTCAAATCTAAAAGATCAAATTAAACCAGAAAGCTCCCTGATACCACGACAGACCTTAAAGAACTTCATGCAAACTACATATATATATATATATATATTTTTTAACTAGGCAAGTCAGTTATGAACAAATTCTTATTTTCAATGACGGCCCAGGAACAAAGGGTTAACTGCCTTGTTCAAGGGCAGAACAACATAATTTTTTCTTGTCAGCTCAGGGATTTGATCTTGCAACCTTTCGGTTACAAGTCCAACACTCTAACCACTAGGCTACCTGCATATACTGAGGCTGCATTTGTTGTAGCTGGGGATTTTAACAAAGCAAATTTGAGAAAAAGGATCCCGATTTCTATCAACATATCGACTGTAGTAAGCTCGCTGCCAAAACACTTAACCACTGTTACTCCAACTTTCGGGATGCCTATAAGGCTCTCCCCCTGACCTCCTTTCGGCAAATCTGACCATGACTCCATGTTGTTCCTCCCTTCCTATAGGCAGAAACTCAAACAGAAAGTACCCGTGCTAAGGACTATTCAACACTGGTCTGACCAATCAGAATCCACGCTTCAAGATTGTTTTGTTCACATGGACTGTGATATGTTTCAGCTTCCGAGAATATCATTGACTGAGTTCATTAGGGAGTGTAAAGGAGATGTTGTACCCACTCTGACTATTAAAACCTACCCTAACCAGAAACCGTGGATAGATGGCAGCATTTATGTAAAACTGAAAGCGCAAACCCTCGCATTTAACTATGGCAAGGTGACTGGGAATATGGCAGAATACAAACAGTGTAGTTATTTCCTCCGCAAGGCAATTAAACAGGCAAAACGTCAGTATAGAGACAAAGTGGAGTCGTAATTCAACGGCTCAGACACGAGACGTATGTGGCAGGGTCTACAGACAATCACGGACTACAAAAGGAAAACCAGCCACTTCGCAGACACCAACGTCTTGCTTCTAAACAAACTAAACTCTTTCTTTGCCCACTTTGAGGATAACACAGTGCCACCGATGCGGCCCACAACCAAGGACTGGGGGCTCTCCATCTCCATGGGCTCTCCATTTAGGTGTGTTAACCCTCGCAAGGCTGCCGGTCCAGACAGCATCCCTAGCCACTTCCACAGAGCATGCACGGACCAGCTGGCTGATGTGTTTACGGGCATATTCAATCTCTCCCTATCACATTCTGCTGTCCATACATACTTCATGATGGCCACCATTGTTCCTGTACCCTAGAAAGCAAAGGTAACTGAAATGAATGACTATCGCCCCGTAGCACTCATTTCTGTCATCATGAAGTGCTTTGAGAGACTAGTCAAGGTTCATATCACCTCTGCCTTACTTGTCACCCTAGACCCACTTCAATTTGCTTACCACCCCAATAGATCCACAGACAATGCAATCGCCATCACACTGCATACTGCCCTATCCCATCTAGACAAGAGGAATATGTATGTAGGAATGCTGTTTATTGACTATAGCTCAGCATTCAACACCATAGTACCCTCCAAGCTTATCATTAAGCTCGAGGCCCAGGATCTGAACCCCGCTTCGTGCCACTGGTTCCTGGACTTCCTGATGGGCCGCCCCCAGGTGGCGAAGGAAGGTAGGAAACAACACTTCCACTATGCTCATCCTCATTACTGGGGCCCCACATGGGTGCATGCTCAGTCCCCTCCTGTACTCCCTGTTCACCCATGACTGCGTGGCCAAGCACACCTCCAACTCAATCATCAAGTTTGCAGATGACACAACAGTGGTAGGCTTGATTACCAACAATGTCGAGACCGCCTACAAGGAGGAGGTGAGGGTTCTGGGAGTGTGGTGCCAGGAAAAGAACCTCTCGCTCAACGTCAACAAAACAAAGGAGATGATAGTGGACTTCAGGAAACAACAGAGGGAGCACTCCCTTATCTAAATTGACGGGAAGGTGGAAAGCTTCAAGTTCCTCTGCATCCTCATTTACAGATGCACAATCGAGAGCATCCTGTCAGGCTGCATCAGTACTTGGTACAGCAACTGCACCGCCCGCAACCCCAGGGCTCTCCAGAGGGTGGTGCGGTCTGCCCAATGCATCACGGGGGCAAACTACCTGCCCTCTAGGACACCTACAGCACCTGATGTCACAGGAAGGCCAAAAAGATAATCAAGGACAGTAACCAGCCGAGCGACTTCCTGTTCACCCCACTATCATCCAGAAGGTGAGGTCAGTACATGTGAATCAAAGCTGGGACCGAGAGACTGAAAAACAGCTCAAGGCCATCAGACTGTTAAATAGTCATCACTAGCACATAGAGGCTGCTGCCTATATACATAGACTTGAAATCACTGGCCACTTTAATAAATGGAACATTAGTCACTTTAATAATGTCTACATATCTTGCATTACCCATCTCACATGTATATACTGTATCCTATACTGTACTATTCTACTGTATCTTATTCTATGCCGCTCTGACATTGCCCGTCCATATATTTTTACATTCCTAATTCCATTCCTTTACTAGATGTGTGTATTGGGTATATGTTCTGTAATTGTTAAATATTACTTGTTAGATATTACTGCACTGTCAGAGCTAGAAGCACAAGCGTTTCGCTACCCCCGGAATAACATCTGCTAAACACGTGTATGTGACCAATACAATTGTATTTCCTTAGATTTGATTTATTTGATTTGATCATGGGAAAAGACTGCACTTGACCATTGCACTTGAATCATTCCAACTGTGACTAAATAGTCCCACTACTCTACGAAACCACACACTACTGCAGAAACTTTTATATTTCCGGCCGCAAATGATATGGTGAAAACGATGTGTGGGGAGGCAGAGGCACAGAAACTCACATCAATACCTTTGTCAGATAACACTGTTAAATGAAGAATGTATGCTATTTCTAGGAATCAAGAGAACTGACAGAACGACTCAAACTCCCCAGCTTATGCTCTCCAACTGGACGTTAGCTGTGATGGCCGAGATGCCCTGCATTGACATTTGATCACTATACATGTCTGGGATGCTATTTACGAGGACATATTGTTCTGTCTCACGATTCCCGAGCATGAAATTGAACATAGGTTGTTTAGTGTACTGTGTGGCTATATTGACGGAAACCAGATTAGAACGGTGGGCTTTTGCACAGATGAGGTTCCATCTATGGTGGGACGGCTGGCAGGCCCTTGCACTTTGGCTATGATTGAGTCTATGATTGAGTCTCCCTCTGCCATATGGATGTATTGTAAACTCAGCAAAAAAAGAAACGTCCCTTTTTCAGGACACTGTCTTTCAAAGATAATTCGTAAAAATCCCCAAAACTTCACAGATCTTCATTGTAAAGGGTTTAGACACTAACAGCTTACAGACGGTTGGCAATTAAGGTCACAGTTATGAAACTTTAGGACACTAAAGAGGCCTTTCTACTGACACTGAGAAACACCAAAAGAAAGCTGTCCAGAATCCCAGCTCATCTGCGTGAACGTGCCTTAGGCATGCTGCAAGGAGGCATGAGGACTGCTGATGTGGCCAGGACAATAAATCATACTGTGAGACGCCTAAGACAGCACTACAGGGAGACAGGACGGACAGCTGATCATCCTCACAGTGGCAGACTACGTGTAACAACACCTGCACAGGATCGGTACATCCAAACATCACACCTGCGGGACAGGTACAGGATGGTAACAACAACTGCCCGTGTTACACCAGGAACGCACAATCCTTCCGTCAGTGCTCAGACTGTCCGCAAAAGGCTGAGATAGGCTGGACTGAGGGCTTATAGGCCTGTTGTAAAGCAGGTCCTCACCAGACATCACCGGAAACAACGTCGCCCATGGGCACAAACCCACTGTCGCTGGACCAGACAGGACTGGCAAAAAGTGCTCTTCTCTGACGAGTCGCGGTTTTGTCTCACCAGGGGTGATGGTCGGATTCGCGTTTATCATCGAAGGAATGAGCGTTACACCGAGGCCTGCACTCTGGAACGGGATCGATTTGGAGGTGGAGGGTCCGTCATGGTCTGAGGTGGTGTGTCACAGCATCATTGGACTAAGCTTGTTGTCATTGCAGGCAATATCAACGCTGTGCGTTACAGGGAAAACATCCTCCTTCCTCATGTGGTACCCTTCCTGCAGGCTCATCCTGGCATGACCCTCCAGCTTGACAATGCCACCAGCCATACTGCTCGTTCTGTGCGTGATTTCCTGCAAGACAGGAATGTCAGTGTTCTGCCATGGCCAGCGAAGAGCACGGATCTCAATCCCATTGAGCACGTCTGGAACCTGTTGGATCGGAGGGTGAGGGCTAGGGCCATTTCCCCCAGAAATGTCCGGGAACTTGCAGGTGCCTTGATGGAAGAGTTAGGTAACATCTCATAGCAAGAACTGGCAAATCTGGTGCAGTCCATGAGGAGGAGATGCACTGCAGTAAAGCAGCTGATGGCCACACCAGATACTAACAGTTACTTTTGATTTTGACCCCCTCCCCCTTTGTTCAGGGACACATTATTCCATTTCTGTTAGTCACATGTCTGTGGAACTTGTTCAGTTTATGTCTCAGTTGTTGAATCATGTTATGTTCATACAAATATTTACACATGTTACATTTGCTGAAAATAAACGCAGTTGACAGTGAGAGGACATTTCTTTTTTTGCTGAGTTTATGATACACCGAGAGCAACTGGAGATACACTGCAGCATGGAACTTCGATTGTAAACTACATCAAACCACATCCTCTGCATGCATGCCTGTTTGCAAAACTATGTGGAGACATAGTGCATGACAATTTCACACCAAATCTTGGTGGTTATCAAGGGGGAATGTGTGCTTAGGGTTGTTGTCCTGTTGGAAAAGTGAACCTTCGCCCCATTATGAGATCCTTTTCATGATGTATCTCTCTGTACTTCGCTCCGTTCATCTTTCCCTCGATCCTGACTAGTCTCCCAGTTCATGCCGCTGAAAAAAACAGCATGATGCTGCCACCACCATGCTTCACCAATGGGATCGTGCCAGGTTTCCTCCAGACATGAATCTTTACATGCAGGTCAAAGAGTTCAACCTTGCTTTCATCAGACCAGAGAATGTTGTTTCTAATCATCTGAGAGTCCTTTAGGTGCCTTTTGGCAAACTCCAAGCGGGCTGTCATGTGCCTTTTACTGAAGAGTGGCCTCCGTCTGGCCACTCTACCATAAAGGCCTGATTGTATGGTTGTCCTTCAAGAAGCTCCTCCCATCTCCAAAGAGGAACTCGGAGGAACTAATTTACATAGTTGAATGTGCTGACAACAAAATCACACAAAAATTATCAATGGAAATCAAATTTATCAACCCATGGAGGTCTGGATTTGGAGTCACACTCAAAATTAAAGTGGAAAACCACACTACAGGCTGATCCAACTTTGATGTAATCTCCTTAAAACAAGTCAAAATGAGGCTCAGTAGTGTGTGTGGCCTCCACGTGCCTGTATGACCTCCCTACAACGCCTGGGCATGCTCCTGATGAGGTGGCGGATGGTCTCCTGAGGGATCTCCTTCCAGACCTAGACTAAAGCATCCGCCAACTCCTGGACAGTCTGTGGTGCAATGTGGCGTTGGTGGATGTAGTGAGACATGATGTCCCAGATGTGCTCAATTGGATTCAGGTCTGGGAAACGGGCGGGCCAGTCCATAGCATCAATGCTTTCCTCTTGCAGGAACTGCTGACACACTCCAGCCACATGAGGTCTAGCATTGTCTTGCATTAGGAGGAACCCAGGGCCAACCGCACCAGCATATAGTCTCACAAGGGGTCTGAGGATCTCATCTCGGTACCTAATGGCAGTCAGGCTACCTCTGGCGAGCATATGGAGGGCTCTGCGCCCCCCAAAGAAATGCCACCCCACACCATGACTGACCCACCGCCAAACCGGTCATGCTGGAGGATGTTGCAGGCAGCAGAACGTTCTCCACGGCATCTCCAGACTCTGTCACGTCTGTCACGTGTGCTCAGTGTGAACCTGCTTTCATCTGTGAAGAGCACAGGGCGCCAGTGGCGAATTTGGAAATCTTGGTGTTCTCTGGCAAATGCCAAACGTCCTGTACGGTGTTGGGCTGTAAGCATAACCCCCACCTGTGGATGTCGGGCCCTCATACCACCCTCATGGTGTCTGTTTCTGACCGTTTGAGCAGACACATGCACATTTGTGGCCTGCTGGAGGTCATTTGGCAGGGCTCTGGCAGTCCTCCTCCTGCTCCTCCTTGCACAAAGGCGGAGGTAGCGGTCCTGCTGCTGGGTTGTTGCCCTCCTACGGCCTCCTCCACGTCTCCTGATGTACTGGCCTGTCTCCTGGTAGCGCCTCCATGCTCTGGACACTACGCTGACAGACACAGCAAACCTTCTTGCCACAGCTCGCATTGATGTGCCATCCTGGATGAGCTGCACTACCTGAGCCACTTGTGTGGGTTGTAGACTCCATCTCATGCTACCACTAGAGTGAAAGCACCGCCAGCATTCAAAAGTGACCAAAACATCAGCCAGGAAGCATAGGAACTGAGAAGTGGTCTGTGGTTACCACCTGCAGAACCACTCTTTTATTGGGAGTGTCTTGCTAATTGCCTATAATTTCCACCTGTTGTCTATTCCATTTGCACAACAGCATGTGAAATGTATTGTCAATCAGTGTTGCTTCCTAAATGGACAGTTTGATTTCACAGAAGTGTGATTGACTTGGAGTTACATTGTGTTGTATAAGTGTTCCCTTAATTCTTTGGAGCAGTGTAATTCAGAGCTCATCTATAAAATAGACCTTGGTCTCAGTATGACTCCCTGATATAATAAAGGACAAATTAAATTAAATATATTGTGCCAGTGCTTAGCTAGCTACATTAATCTCTCCTTCCAGACTCATATCAAACATCTACAATCGAAAATCAAATCAAGAGTCGGCTTTCTATTCCGGAACAAAGCCTCCTTCACTCACGCCGCCAAACTTACCCTAGTAAAACTGACTATCCTACCGATCCTCGACTTCGGTGATGTCATCTACAAAATTGCTTCCAACACTCTACTCAGCAAACTGGATGCAGTTTATCACAGTGCCATCCGTTTTGTCACTAAAGCACCTTATACCACCCACCACTGCGACCTTTATGCTCTAGTCGGCTGGCCCTCGCTACATATTCGTCGCCAGACCCACTGGCTCCAGGTCATCTACAAGTCCATGCTAGGTAAAGCTCTGCCTTATCTCAGTTCACTGGTCACGATGGCAACACCCATCCGTAGCATTCGCTCCAGCAGGTGTATCTCACTGATCATCCCTAAAGCCAACACCTCATTTGGCCACCTTTCGTTCCAGTTCTCTGCTGCCTGTGACTGGAACGAATTGCAAAAATCTCTGAAGTTGGAGACTTTTATCTCCCTCACCAACTTCAAACATCTGCTATCTGAGCAGCTAACCAATCGCTGCAGCTGTACATAGTCTATCGGTAAATAGCCCACCCATTTTTACCTACCTCATCCCCATACTGTTTTTATTTATTTACCTTTCTGCTCTTTTGCACACCAATATCTCTACCTGTACATGACCATCTGATCATTTATTACTCCAGTGTTAATCTGAAAAATTTTAATCATTCGCCTACCTCCTCATGCCTTTTGCACACAATGTATATAGACTCTCTTTTTTTTCTTTTCTACTGTGTTATTGACTTGTTAATTGTTTACTCCATGTGTAACTCTGTGTTGTCTGTTCACATTGCTATGCTTTATCTTGGCCAGGTCGCAGTTGCAAATGAGAACTTGTTCTCAACTAGCCTACCTGGTTAAATAAAGGTAAAAGAAAAAAAGAAAAAAAGAAAAAAATATAGAAAAATGGGGAAATGCTAGCTAGCTGGCTTTACCACCCCGTGTTAGTACATTTTGCTAATAATTATTGCTTTGAGTCTGAAATTAGGAATTTAATTTGAATGGCTTGAATATGAATCTTTGTCAAATCCTTTAAAGAAAAGTAAAACTGAAAAATGGTCTCATGTCTCCTTATTTCTCCAGCTTAGCCTATTGTCTGCAAAGGTTGTTACATTGTAACTACAAAGTAATTCAACATTTCACTTCACTTTACATTGTTGCTTAATACTGGTTAAGTGCATTGTAAATACATGTTTATCCCTTGTAAAAACATTGTAATTACAGAGTTGGTTGTTAAAGATTGTTTCATTGTAAGTTCAATGTAACTAAAAGGCTATACCTAATGTTCTCCGGTCTCATAAGTTATCCTGGTTAGTCTATTGTCTGCAAAGGTTGTTACGTTGTTACTACATAGTAATTATAAGGCTGTACCCTACTCACTACTGGGTTTCACTTTACGTTAAGTTGCTTGCTCCCGTGTTGGTACATGATAATTACAAGTATATCAATGTAATTACGTTGTTATTTTATTACACTTTATTCGGTATAGCCTTTGAGCCAGGTCGTAACATAGAAATAAACAAATAGAAAATGACCGGTGTGCCTTGTTATAATTGTTGTTACCAGGTCCTAGCTTATTTTTTTCAACCCTGGTATTACATGTGGTTTCGATGGTAGTGGCACCTTGTAGTTTGATGAAACAAGGTCATATTTTGTTTCACTTTCAAACATGTAATTACAAAACTTTTGTTACATAGTGGCACAATAAAATGTGTAATAACATCAGTTATTTACACATGTGGAATAACCTTCAGCAAGTGAATGTGTAATTAAACATTCTTTGTTCCAAATCTGTAGTAACTGATAGTGCTACAACCTTATTACCATGTAATAACATCGTAACATTTATGTAACTATGTTGTTACTACAGTTATTACTGTTTCGTTACATAATAATAGGGGAAACGTAATGTAAGTGTTACAGAAATTTAGATGGATAATTCCGAATTAAAAAGTGAACTTGGAGCAAGAGGAAAAGACAGGCTGTATTTACATTAAATATTTATTTGTGTTTTTTATTTATTAAGTTTAACCAAATGGGAAACGTAAGTTGAGTATTGAAAGCAATAGCTTTGGTAATTATCAAATAAAGTTAGCATTGAATCACATGTTAGGTTTCAACAAATTTCGAATTTTTCATTTGAGAACTACTTGTAACCAATTTAAGTATATTTTTTTAGGTTGATCCAAAGAGTAATTTTTTACAGTGTAGGAATATGGGACCAAATCCAAAACTTATGAATAATTCCCATCTCTGAATGTAGACAATTAACTAGTTGCCGTTACATAATTCCCAATTCTATTTTCATGTAAACGTCATTCTAGTCAATGTTTCCATCAAAGCTATCATGACTAGTAGCAGTGCGTAGGTACAGTCACTCTGGAAGCCAAGCCAGTAAAAAAATCCATATTACAACCTATGTTGTGATAATACATCATCAAATCAACCACTATACAGTATATGCTTTGTTGGATACACTGAAAAATAACTTAAAGACACCAAAAACTAAAGTGGCCATCAAAAACACAGAGAGGCTGCTGCCTACATACAGTAAAGACTCAAACCATTGACCACTTTAATAAATGGTTCACTAGTCACTTTAAATAATGCCACTTTAATAATGTTTACATATCTTACATTACTCAACTCATATGTATCTTATACCATCTATTGCACCTTGCCTATGCCGCTCGGTCATCGCTCATCCATATATTTATATGTACATGTTCTTATTCCATCCCTTTAGATTTATGTGTATTAGGACGTTGTTGTGGAATTGTTAGATTACTTGTTAGATTTTACGGCACTGTCGGAACTAGAAGCACAAGCATTTCGCTACACTCACATTTAATATCTGCCAACCATGTGTATGTGACCAATCAAATTTGATTTGAACTATTTAGTCCAATCAATGTTTCTAAATATTATGTGGCTTTCCAGGGTACTGATTTATGTGTGTGTGTGTGTGTGTGTGTGCGTGCATGCGTGCGTGCGTGCGCACGTCCGTGGCAATGGGGCAAACAAAACCTTTTTTTTTTGGCATGCCAGCAAAGCCACTATACAACATTGTATTATTTTATTAGACCTCTGTGGTCTAAAAAGGAAGGAAAATACAATTGCAAGGATCCACTTTTCTAGACAGTATACTGACACACAGACATGCATTGCATTGCGCAAACAAAACAACCTTCACAATATCAACTGGAATTACTTCGGTCTATTACTTGAATGGGAAGACACTGTCTCTGGCAAACATGGTTACAGACCCAACAACATATAGTATCCCCTCCTCATGAAGAAAAGCACAAGCTAATTATAATACACAACGTAAGCAAAACAATGATATCATTTTCAACATTGCTTAAAATGATGAATAACTACCAATGAGATAGACCTATATAAGCAACATAACAATTGTGTCACGACTTCCGCCGAAGTTGGTGCCTCTCCTTGATCGGGCGGCGTTCGGCGGTCGACGTCACTGGCTTTCTAGCCTCCACCGATCTACGTTTCTTTTTCCATTTGTTTTGTCTTGATTGTACACACCTGGTTTCCATTACGTTATAATTTATTCCCTATTTAACCCTCTGGTTCCCACATGGTTTTGTGCGTGTTTGTTCTTTGTTAAATGGTCGCTCTTTTGTGTCGAGCTGGAATATTTTCCCCCGTATGGAAGTCGTTTGTGAATTTTTAGAGTAAAGTATGTTTTTACTCAGTTCTGTGTCCTGCGCCTGACTCCGTCCTAAGCGCTGCACACTGACACTTGAAAAATTGAGCTGGACAAACTATTGCATAAGGGATCTATGAGTGTCACGCCCTGACCTTAGTATTCTGTTTTCTTTATTATTTTGGTTAGGTCAGGGTGTGACATGGGTGATATGTGTGTTTGTCTTTTTCTAGGGTGTTTGTACTGTCTAGGGGTTTTTGTAGATTTATGGGGTTGTTTTCATCTAGGTGTTTATGTTGGTCTATGGTTGCCTGATTGGTTCTCAATTAGAGGCAGGTGTTTATCGTTGTCTCTGATTGGGAACCATATTGAGGCAGCCATCTTCAATGGGTATTACGTGGGTTATTGTCTATGTTATGTTGCACGTTAGCACATTGTTTATATAGTGGTCACGGTCGTCTTATTCGGTTTTTTGTTTAAGTGTTCTTCATTGAATAAAGAAGAATGTATTCTAACCATGCTGCGCTTTGGTCTACTCCATACGACGATCGTGACAGAATAACCACCAACAATGGACCAAGCAGCGTGGTAACAGACAGCAGCAGCAATCAAAGGACTTCTGGACTTGGGAGGAGATTCTGGACGGCAAAGGACCATGGGCACAGCCAGGGGAATATCGCTGACCCAAAGCAGAGCTGGAGGCAGCGAAAGCAGTGAGGCGTCGGTATGAGGAGGCAGCACGGCGGCGTGGCTGGAAACCCGAGTGGCAGCCCCAAAAATGTCTTTGGGGACGGCACACGGGGAGTGTTGCAAAGTCGGGTAGGAGACCTGCGCCAGCTCCCTGTGCTTACTGTGGAGAGAGAGGGCGTTGTACCGCGCAGGAACCGTGTTATGCGGTGGAGGGCACGGTGGCCCCGGTGCGTGTGCATTGCCCGGTGCGGTACATTCCAGCTCCTCGTATCGGCCGGGCTAGAGTGGGCATCGAGCCAGGTGCCATGAAGCCGGCTCTACGCATCTGGTCTCCAGTGTGTCTCCTCGGACCAGCCTTACGCATGGTGCCCCCGGTTCACCTGCACAGCCCAGTGCGGGCTATTCCACCTCGCCGCACTGGCCTGGCTACGGGGAGCATTCAACCAGGTAAGGTTGGGCAGGCTCGGTGCTCCAGATCTCCAGTGCGCCTTCTCGGTCCGGTCTATCCAGTGCCATCTCCACGCACCAGCCCTCCGGTGGCAGCCCCCCGCACCGGGCTTCCTGTGCATCGCCAGAGCCCAGTTCTCCCTGTTCCTGCTCCCCGCACTCGCCCTGAGGTGCGTGTCCTCGGACCAGTACCACCAGTGCCAGCACCACGCACCAGGCCTACAGTGTGCCTTGTCTGTCCTGAGCTGCTAGAGTCTCCCGTCTGTCCTGAGCTGCTATAGAGTCTCCCGTCTGTCCTGAGCTGCTATAGAGTCTCCCGTCTGTCCTGAGCTGCTATAGAGTCTCCCGTCTGTCCTGAGCTGCTAGAGTCTCCCGTCTGTCCTGAGCTGCTAGAGTCTCCCGTCTGTCCTGAGCTGCTAGAGTCTCCCGTCTGTCCTGAGCCGTCAGAGCCGCCAGTCTGTCCTGATCCGTCAGAGCCGCCAGTCTGTCCTGAGCCGTCAGTCAGCCAGGACCTGCCAGAGCCGTCAGTCAGCCAGGACCTGCCAGAGCCGTCAGCCAGCAAGGAGCTGCCAGAGCCGTCAGTTAGCCAGGACCTGCCAGAGCCGTCAGCCAGCCAGGAGCTGCCAGAGCCATCAGCCAGCCAGGAGCTGCCAGAGCCGTCAGCCAGCCAGGAGCTGCCAGAGCCATCAGCCAGCGAGGGTCGCCGTTCCTAGGAGGCCACAAAAGCGGACTAAGACCATGGTGGAGTGGGGTCCACGTCCAGCACCCTTCATTAAATAAAGAAGAATGTATTCTAACCATGAGCAAGTAGTCGATATATATATATATTTGTTCAGCGCTTTTGAAATGGACAGCAACAAAATTCAGAACATGGGTCATTCTTACAGTATTCTCCCTGTACACCAAGTTAGAACTGTAGGATAAATAAAGGGGACATATAAGCAGACAATGAAAGCTCTTACAACATTCAATGATGACATTTCTCTAAAACAGGCTATAGGCTACATTTGCACCGCCAAGTCAGAACAGTAGGCTAAGGTCTGAGGGGGAGAGGGACCAAATTATTAGGGTGAGACACATGGGCTACTAACAGCTTACTACACAACATACACATAGTATTACTTTCTTAGCTACAGTATACATATCTCCCTGGCATATTACATCATTTATACAGCAGTATACAAGACATACAAGGATTTATGATGCTTTCAAGACAACTTGGAACTCAGAAAAAATGGTCGAATCATGACGTCAGTGATCTTCAGGTCGGAGCTCTAGAAAGAGGCTTGAGTTCCCGACTTGGAATTCCGAATTGGGTGACCATTAAATGTATTTTTCCAGTCTGAGTTCCCAGTTGTCTTGAACACACTGAAGTCTGAGATTTCCCGGTCACGAGTTTCCAGTTGTTTTGAACGCAGCAGAACTAATGCTGGATTGACAGCATGGCCAATGTATTCAACCTTTTCTGGCCCATGGTGTTGCGTGTGAATATTTATCCTTTAAGCTTGGAAAAGAGACCCTTAAACCCAGGTGGACCTCACACCCTCTCCACCAAATAACGGGCAGGGGAAGCAAAATAGTGATTGCTTTGTGACGCTCGCAGTTAGCCACTGATTACTTCCAAACCACTCATTGTTGAATTTGTGATTTTCGACGTGTTGTGTAATGTTTATGTCCAATGGACGATGAGCACCGATACGCTTTATCTATAATTTCTCTTCGTATAACAAGGATTCAAAAGGATTTGCCAGTAGATTGTCGACAAGATTCATGATGATGACTGTTTGTCTAGCTTGGTAGCTAAGATTGTGACAGTATGATGTTGACATGATCAGTCCACTCAAAGTTTAGTCTGTGGTAAATAACCTTGAGCCTTATTGGATGGTCATTTCTAATGTAAATCTATGGCAGCACCCAAGGGGGCTTGAACTGCTTAGCTCGCCCTGTAGATTCTGTGGTGACGTGGTGTCCTGATGAGTGCCAGAACACTGAGCTAATCACAGCGCAACTAGAGAAGATTACCAATGCCTGCCCTCTGTATTGTCATTGGCTGCCCCTCCACTACAGAAAGCACTGAGCTAGGCTGAAACACCTGCATTTTGGAGCTGCCTTATTCGAGAAAGATACCATGTTTGTATGTGGCTTTAATAACTAAAGGATTTTTTTTTTTTGCAAACTGATATGTGACACGAATTAATGCCAAATTAACAAGAAAAACAGGCAAAAATAAATAAATGACAAAAGTGTATGTACACTACCGTTCAAAAGTTTGGGGTCACTTAGAAATGTCCTTGTTCTTGAAAGAAAAGCACATTTTTTGTCCATTAAAATAACATCAAATTGATCAGAAATACAGTTTAGACATTGTTAATGTTGTGAATTATTATTGAAGCTGGAAATGGGTAAATTTTAATGGAATACCGACATAGGTGTACAGAGGCCCATTATCAGCAACCATCACTCCTGTGTTCCAATGGAACACAATGTTCCATTTGTGTTAGCTAATCCAAGTTTAGCATTTTAATAGGCTTAATTAGATCATTAGAAAACCCTTTAGCAATTATGTTAGCATAGCTGAAAACTGTTGTTCTGATTAAAGAATAAATAAAACTGGCCTTCTTTAGACTAGTTGAGTATCTGGAGCATCAGCATTTGTGGGTTCGATTACAGGCTCAAAATGGCTAGAAACAAAGAACACCCGTCTCAATGTCGACGGTGAAGAGGCGACTCCGGGATGCTGGCCTTTTAGGCAGAGTTCCAATTTCTCGGGTGAGATTCAGCCACTTGCCAATTGACGGAAAATTATGAAAACACAGAGGGAGAAGAAAGAAATTATTTTATCATTTTATTGTTCCAATATTTGGGGAATATTTGGGGACCCTTGGCACCCATGAATACACACCACTGATCATGACTTGTGCCAAGTAATACTGAGCTACTTCCAATGGAGAATTTCCCAGTGAGAATTAAGCTTCAGTCATGCGTTGAATGGAACAATTTAGTTTTGCTTAATAATGCTTTTAGAACAGTGGGAACATGGGAAGGGAGAGTCGTTGCTGCTTTACTGCAGAACCCAATGGATTCACTACTCAAATCACTCAGCATTAATATGCAACACCCTTTAAAACGTCCATTATTACCCTGTAGGCTAAACCAGCGTATAGGAATGTATCAGATAAAAGAAACCACCTTAAAAGCCTTGTGGGAGATGAATGAGGATCATTTAATAGTGAGCTTTAGGAAATGAAAAGAGCTCTATGAAATGATTGGAAATTATTACTTTTTTAGTCCCCTCATTGTGCGCTATACTCTTATGAAAGGCCAGGAATTTCTGTCACTTGTTATTTTGTATATCGGCTCCCTAGAGGACCTGGCGGTGGTCTAATCCTGGTTCTGAGGGTCTGTAATGTCTGGTGGATTTCATTTCTCGTCCTGTTTATCTGCTTATCTGAGGCATTGTAATTCGATGGGAGTCACCCCACCTGGAGTCACCCCACTTTCTTTCTTTACCTTTTTTCTTGTATGGTCTGAAAAACAGCCACGTCTCGGCTTTTCAGGACCACGGCAATGACTATGAACCATTCTGGGGTGAGTCAGTCTTGCAAAGAGTCCATAGAGGACTGTAATGACATTCATAAGCTTTCTCTTCCTCTGTCTCTCCAACTAGCCACTGAAACCCTATTTCCCACAGGACTGACAGAATGCCAAAGTGCCTCGGCTGCAACGTTTGGGGATCTGTGGGTGGTTGGTGGTTACAACAATTGGTGCTGAGCTTTTGCCCTATAGTGCTGTATGGGAGCCATCACAATTCAGTGAAGCAAAAGCAGTTTGTCTAAAAAAGCTATTTGCCATGCAATATTTATGTATTTATTATATAATCATACAAGCGCAGTTATATGAGGTGCAACGGTTCCTTATCCAGTGTGCCAAAACTGGATGAAATAAATAAATTAATCATTAAACATGAATCCCCACATTTATCTTGACAGTTATTTACAATGACAAGAAAAATACAACAATATGCTATACAGTATGTCACACTCGCTTGTCTGTCACATGAGAATTTGAAAATCCCCCTCTCCTCCCCCCTGTCTCCAAAAAGAAGATGGACATGTCACCATAAAAACATCCTGTTTCTCCCAGATCAGTCTTGGAAGCACAAACAGCACCCCATTAAGCCCTAGCCAACATATAATCACTGTGCAATCGGCCCAATCACCATGCTAGCTACGCCAGCCCCATATCAGCCTGCATGCTGTACACAGAGCACTGAACAGGCCTGCAGCACAATCAGATCTCCATCCTCATCATGAGCAAACCAGCAACCCACTGGCACTTTTAATTTGATTGGGCAAATGGTGTGTTAATGGGCCACATTAGGAGTTAGTTGGGAATGAGTGAACAGCAGAAACCTAATGCAAAGTGTACTATGAAAGATTTTGGAGACAAGTCTTTTTTAAACCTCCCACTTCGGGTTGGATGTGTCAATGTGTAATTTATGCATGCATAATCTATGAGCAGAATTACTGTCTTTCCTCAATTTGACAGTTTTCTGGAAGCTGTGCGGCGCCATTTTCCCAAAATGTTACCCCACGTGGCCCTTACAAAATTAACCATGGTAGAAAAATTTACAAAATACCATGGTTTTGTACTAGGAGCATGTAGTGAAAAGTTAAAGCATAGTAGTTACTTACAATGTATAATGATGGTCTGTGTCCCAATGTTTTTTCAGGTAATTTGACCAAAAATGTAGTAATTTATGGTACTCACATAATGCAACATTGACTACCTGCTCTGCAATGGAAAATAGTAGTCCTAATGGAAAATAGTAGTCCTAGTACCCTCTTAAACCCCTTTAGCTCATAGTGAAAAACCACAACACACATTATCTTGTAAGTGTATTGTATATACCCTCTTAAACCTTGGTGCCTGGATAGGGTATGGTGAGAAGAATGAATGGGGTCTGAAACCTGAGGATTTACATTAGTTAATCTGGTGCATCTCTCTTCAAGTTTTCAGTTCTCTCTCTCATTCAACTGACTTGGCTACTCTTATACAAATCTAAATAGCCAACATACTAAAAAGCTATTTGTAAAAAGGTATCATTTATAATCTTATCTCATAAAAACATTTTCATTATGTAATTCTCAACATTTCCCTAAAAAGAGCAAGTTACAATGTTTCCCTTTGTTTACACTCCGGTGGATGTTTGTTGATCCTGCTGCCATGACTGCGACAGGCTAACTTGACTGGAGCTAACTTTAGCCAACGTTAGCTTCTATGCTAACAGACATTCATAAATTAATTAAACTATCATAAAAAACTAACAACAATTATATCATTACACTCCACTTAACTTGGTGTTTAATATTTAATGCTTTGTAACTACTTACCGTGATGATAACGTTTAAAATATTTTGTTTATCTGCTGCTTCTGGTGGCTCTCTCATTCAACTGACTCACTGACTAGGCAGGCTAGCGCGAGAGCGCATGTCGCAACCACTCAAGTTAGCGGCTCCCTCTGTGGGCCAATACAAGCACAACACCTCTTAACTATAAATACTGTAACATTCTCCCACATTTCTGGTTGGCAACATGAACATTTTTTTTTACTATTATTAAAGAAAGTATTACTCCTTTTTCAAAGCAACTATTTCCCTTTTTCTTTGATGTTACAGACAAACTAGGACCAACAATAGAAGCCTGCCTCTGACTTCAGAAACTTGCCCGTACTGGTATATGGAGGGGGGGGGTGCTTATTTATTTAATGCATTATACTGTCATTGTACTATTGTAATGCACAATTAATAAAGATGGTACCATATAATAATTTTTGGTACCATTCACATAATTGTGTGTTACCATGGTAGAATGTATAATGCCGTTTAAAAACATGGTATTTCCATGAGCCACATGTATACAATGGTATAAATTAGGCAATACCATGGTATTATTTAGGTGCACAGCAGTAACATCATACTTCAAAGCTAAAACCATGGTACATTTCCATGATCGTGGTATGTGAAAGTACCATGGTATGAATGAAAGTACCATCAAGCCAATAAGCGTCAGTGCCTTGCCATTTGAGTGACACCTAGTAAGATGTACACACAGCAGAACAAGAGAGAGAGAAGAATGAGGTGGTGCACACATCTGCACATATGTGATGTAGTACCCAATTTTCGAGGACCACTTTTGGCTCGTGAATGCCACTTTCAAAGCTACTGGCTAAAAACTATACAAAAGTACTTGAGAATCTCTATAAAATTTCACTCCGCAGTCTACTTAGCCTCACATAGCCTCACGTACACATCTCACATGACCAAATACTCAAGACATATATATAAAGGAGGAGAGGCTAACACACAATTCAAAGATGAGGAGGGGTTCTACTAAGACTTGAAATTTAAAGCGATTTGTGTGCCCCATGGCATTTTTTTTTCTAGGGCTGAATTATCCGTTCTTTCAAAGCTGTTTTTAATATCAGTCCACAATGAGATATGCTATGTCTGAGTAGTTGCTGTTTGGTTAAATAATTGTTATGCTTTTTGATCTCCATTACTGTTCTTTGCTATTAATGTTAATATCATCAGAGGGGTTTGGTAGTAAGACAAAGCACTACCTCTTCTAACTCTGTCAAATGTAAATATAAATATATATTTAAAAAAATATAGCCTATAACACAGCATTATTACTCTATGCAGCTGTGACAATGTCATTCAACTCAAATCAAAGTGTACTTATCACATAAGCCGAATACAACAGGTGAAACAGCGAAATGCTTACTGACGAGCCCAAACCAACAGTGCAATTTTTAAGTGAAAAATAGGTATTAGGTAAACAATAGATAAGTAAAGGGGTGGGCGGGACAAAATGCAAATAGTCCGGGTAGCCATTTGATTACCTGTTCAGGAGTCTTATGGCTTGGGGGTAAAAGATGTTGAGAAGCCTTTTAGTCATAGACTTGGCGCTCCGGTACCGCTTGCCATGCAGTAACAGAGTCAACAGTCGTTGACATGGGTGGCTGGGGTCTTTGACAATTTTTAGGGCCTTCCTCTGACACGGCCTGGTGTAGAGGTCCTGGGTGGCAGGCAGCTTAGCCCCAGTGATGTACTGGGCCATATGCACTACCCTCTGTAGTGCCTTGCGGTCAGAGGCCGAACAGTTGCATGACAAACTGTTCGGCCTCTGAAACCTATCACGACAAAATAGGTTTTGTCGTGCCCTCACGACTGTCTTGGTGTGTTTAGACCATTCTAGTTTGTTGGTGATGTGGACACCAAGGAACTTGGAGCTCTCAACCTGCTCCACTACATCCCCGTCGATGAGAATGGGGGATGTGCTCGGTCCTCCTTTACCTGTAGTCCACTATCATCTCCTTTGTCTTGATTACGTTGAAGGATAGGTTGTTATTCTGGCACCACTTGGCCAGGTCTCTGACCTCCTCCCTATAGGCTGTTTCGTCATTGTCAGTGATCAGGACTACCACTGTTGTGTCGTCTGCAAACTTAATGATGGTGTTGGAGTCGTGCCTGGCCATGCAGTCATGGGGGAACAGGGAGTACAGGAGGGGACTGAGCACGCACCCCTGAGGGGCTCCAGTGTTGAGGATTAGCGTGGCAGATGTGTTGCTACCTACCCTCACCACCTGGGGGCGGCACGTCAGGAAGTCCAGGATCCAGTTGCAGAGGGAGGTGTTTGGACCCAGGATCCTTCGCTTAGTGATGAGCTTTGAAGGCACTAGTAGACTTAGTCCTGTATTGGTGCATTGCCTGTTTGATGGTTTGTCGGGGGCATACCAATATTTCTTATAAGCTTC
Organism: Oncorhynchus kisutch; assembly: GCF_002021735.2. Lineage (NCBI taxonomy): Eukaryota > Metazoa > Chordata > Actinopteri > Salmoniformes > Salmonidae > Oncorhynchus > Oncorhynchus kisutch. The sequence goes on along the minus strand of NC_034184.2, from coordinate 62,828,918 downwards.
CGGGTTAGAGTCCCGCACCTTGAAGGCGGCAGCTCTACCCTTTAGCTCAGACCGAATGTTGCCTGTAATCCATGGCTTCTGGTTGGGGTATGTGCGTACAGTCACTGTGGTGTCGACGTCCTCGATGCACTTGTTGATAAAGCCAGTGACTGATGTGGTGTACTCCCCAATGCCATCGGAAGAATCCCGGAACATATTCCAGTCTGTGCTAGCAAAGCAGTCCATTAACCATTACAGTATGTGTCATATCATGTAACCAATATATTCCTTCCTCTGAAACATATTCTCTGAATTATTAGTATGCATCAAGATTCATCTTCAGCTGTTAACGAATAATATACTAAGGTCTTACACTTCTCTCCTCATTTAACACTCTGACTTGAGTCTGAGAGAGGGGGATAAGAGAGAGAAGAGAGACAGAGAAAAGAGAGACAGAGAAGTGGTGTGAACCCAAGGTGGCTAGTGAACACCTGCGTTGTTGTGACAGCAATCAGACGTACTACTCAACAGGCCTTAAATTCAACATGGTAGCGCATCTAATTAACTGTGAACACGTTGCAGCTAATTCTGCCCAATTAAACTCATCTTGATCCTTTTGCCCAGCTAACAAACTAAATGAATATGTGTGATAATAAGTATACACACTGTGACCATTATCAAGATATTTGCAGTTCTTAAACAGATACTGCACAATTTAAAATTTTAAATGCATAAAATAGTTGGGTATTGTTTCTAGTCTCTTCAAATCAAATCAACGTTTTTGGTCACGTGCACAGGATACAGGGTGTAAACAGTGCAATACACATTTGTCACACAAAAAAATTGACAATAAGTATTACAGTTTTTTTCAATTGCTAAGATACTTTTAATGAAACTGAGGTCTTCATCTCTATGATAATCTAACCAACATATTTTTTTGCAAAACTGTAAGTAATTTCTCATTGCTTTCACACACAATGCAAATGCTAAGCACATTTTAGCAAAACAGTAAACACAACTCTCTACAAAAGACGCAAAACTCAGTTGAGTAAATCATGTCAAACTAAATTAAAACATTTTGTCACAATTGATACAAATTACACCCATGAATGTGAACCTATCCGACACATGTGCAAAACTTCTTTGCACAATTGTTCAATCAGCAATCAGTCCTTATTCATGCATAAAAGAGGTCACCTCTGAGTTGCTGTTTGCAAGAATGGACCAAGTAAAAGGCCAAGTGCAAGGACAAAGGAGAGATAGAGGGGCCCATAGAGGAATAGGGGTTCAGATGCATGGAGGTGGAACGTTTATGATTACTGCCCACATGACCAGACTGTCCATCCTCCTAGACGCAATGAATGCGGGTTGTCTGGCAATCACTTCAGAGGACTGCCAAGCGTGGATATGCCATGCAAGGAAATGTTTAACTTGCGGCATTGCGAGGGAAAACATCAAGTGTGATGTTGATGAATACTTGTGGCCTGATCGACAAGAACAAATGGACTGAATGTGGTGCATGTGGTGAATGTGGTGCATGTGGTGTATGTGGTGTATGTGTTGTTTGTGCTGCCTTTTTTGACATTGCTTTGTTTTTGCAGTGATTTGTTAGCTTGGTGAATTTTATGTTTATTCTCTGGGTATACTGTACAGCATCACTGAATTTGTAAATGACAAAATGGAAAAAGTTTAAATAAAGACTTGGATTGGTTTGATAAAATAATTTTAGGAGAAAAACAGTACAGCCCATGCTGTGATAATATGTTTACTTGCCTTTCATGAGGGTTATCCATGTTAGGCTATATTGATAGTTGTAGTTAGTATTTATTGATTTTTGAAATACCTTTCCATTACATAACAAGTTGTATGTTTTGATGGAGGTAATTGATTTGTGTCATGTATTTAATGTTTTTAGATTCTTAATACCTTTTGCTAATAAATTGTCTGAAACATGTTTCAGTTTGGGGTTGCGTGTTAAGTGTTTTGAAAAAAGTAAATTCTGTTTGGACAAATGTGCTCAAGCAATCGTGAAAAACTGTAAGTAGTATTTTTTCATACATTGCTATCGAAACAATACTACTTACAGTTTTGTAAAAAAAAACATGCTCTTTCCATGACATACAATGTCCAGGTGAATCTAGGTGAAAGCTATGATCCATTATTGATTAAATCCACTTCAATCAGGGTAGATGAAGAGGGGTGTCACATTCGTCATACGAATGGGACAAAGGCGCAGCGTGGTATACGTACATTCTTATTTATTAACCTCATGAACACTAAACTAACAAAAGAACAAAACGAACCGTGAAGCTATACAAACGAGTGCTGACAGGCAACTACACATAGACAAGATCCCACAAACACCAAAGGGAAATGGCTACCTAAATATGATCCCCAATAAGAGACAACGATTAACAGCTGCCTCTGATTGGGAACCATATCAGGCCACCATAGACATACAAATCACCTAGACCTACAAAACCCTAGACAAAAACTAGCGTACCCACCCTAGTCACGCCCTGACCTAACCAAAATATAAAGAAAACAGAGATATCTAAGGTCAGGGCGTGACAGTACCCCCCCCCCAAAAAAAAGGTACGGACTTCCGGCCGCAAACCTGAAACTATAGGGAGGGTCCGGGTGGGCATTTACCCTCGGTGGTGGCACCGGTCCTGGACGGAGCCCTCCCTCTTTACGCTGATCCCTCCGCCTTTGTAGAACCAGACCGTGGATCATCGCCGGAGACCCCGGACTGGGGACCGTCACCGGTGACCCCGGACTGGGGACCGTCGGTGAAGGTCCCAGACTGTGGACCGTCGGTGAAGGTCCCAGACTGTGGACCGTCGGTGAAGGTTCCAGACTATGGCCCGTCGCCGGAAGCTCTGCACTGGGAACTGTCACTGGAGGTTCTGGACTGTGAACTGTCGCCGGAAGCTCTGGACTGCGAACTGTCACTGGAAGCTCTGGACTAGGAACTGTCGCCGGAAGCTCTGGACTGGGAACTGTCGCCGGAAGCTCTGGACTGTGGAGGCGCACTGGAGACCTGATGCGTGGTGAAGGCACTGGTGGTACTGGGCTGAAGATATGCATCTCAGGGCGAGTGTGGGGAACAGGCACAGGATGTACTGGACTGTGGAGGCACACTGGAGGCCTGGTGCGTGGGACCGGTACAGGTGGCACCGGGCTGAAGACACGCACCTCAAGGCGAGTGCGGGGAGGAGGCACAGGACGTACTGGACTATGGAGGCGCACTGGAGATCTGGAGAGTAAAGCTGGCACAATGCGTCCTGGCTGGATGCTCACTTGAGCCCGGCAAGTGCGCGGCGCTAGCACAGGACACACTGAGCTGTGCAGACGCAACGGAGACACAGTATGCAGAGCCGGCACAGGATATCCTGGTCCAAGAAGGTGTATTGGAGACCAGGAGTGCTGAGCCGGCACCATCCTTCCTGGCTGGATGCCCATTCTAGCCCGGCAAATGCGAGGAGCTGGAATAGAACGCACTGGGCTATGAATGCGAACTGGAGACACTGTGCGCATCACTGCGTAACACGGTGTCTGACCAGTCACACGCTCCCCACGGTAAACACGGGGAGTTGGCTCCGGTCTAACCCCTGACTCTGCCAATCTCCCCAACGATAAACGCTGCCTCTGATTGGGAACCAGACCACCATAGACATACAAATCACCTAGACCTACAAAAACCCTAGACATACAAAAAACCCTAGACAATCCCTAGACAACCCTAGACAAAAACTAGCATACCCACCCTAGTCATGCCCTGACCTAACCAAAATATAAAGAAAACAGAGATATCTAAGGTCAGGGCGTGACAAGGGGAGAAGGATTTTTAAGCCTTGAGACAATTAAAACATGGATTGTGTATGTGTGCCATTCAGATGGTGAATGGGCAAGATAAAACATGTAAGTGCTTTTGAACAGGGCATGGTAGTAGGTGCCAGGCATACTGTTTTGAGTGTGTCAAGAACTGCAACGCTGCTGGGTTCTTCACATTCAACAGTTTCCCGTGTGTATCAAGAATGGTCCACAGCTTGAAAGATATCCAGCCAACTTGACACAACCATGGGACGCATTAGAGTCAACATGGGCCAGCATACCCTAGAACACTTTCAACACCTTGTAGAGTCCATGTCCCGATGAATTGAGGCTGTTCTGAGGGCAAAAGCGGGTGCAATTTAATATAAAGAATGTGTTCCTAATGTTTTGTACACTCAGTGTCCATGCCCATAATAAGAATATACATTATAGACTATGAAATGTGCTAAAGGGAATAGTGACATTGTTAAGCAGCTAATATAAATAATAATAAATAGTAGCAGCAATGGTGCGTGCGTGTGTAAGGATGGTTAAGTGAGAGTCAGTGCAGATAATCTCTTATAGTAAAGGTGAGTACAGCTCTGTGCTGCAGCTATACAGCTGTTCAAAAGTCTTATGGCCTGGGGGTAGAAGCTATCTCGGAACCTGTTGGTCCGAGAGCTGATGCTCCGGTAACACCTGCCAAAAGGTAGTAGAGAGAGCAGTCCATAACTGGGGTGGCTGGAGACCTTGGCGATCTTCCGGGCCTTCCTCAGACACCGCCTGGTGTAGATATCCTGCATGGCTGGGAGCTCGCCCCCAGTGATGGACTGTTGCCATACCAGGCGGTGATGCAGCCAGACAGAATGCTCTCAATGGTGCACCTGTAAAAGTTCCTGTTCTGAGGTGGCCATGCCAAACCTCTTCAAACGTTTAGTTTCAAGTTTAAGGTTGTATCAGCTGTATCTACGGGACACGCATGGTATACATCGTCCAATGTAATGCAGGTTCCTTCTCAACAGTGCAATAGTAAAACATCTGAATACAAACATAAAATGGCAGTAGAGTAGAATAAACATTTTAGCATATGTATAATACAGGAAGGCAAAATGTATACTACAATATTTACATGTGTATTGGGGAATGGGGTGGAGGGCAAGTGTATACATTGAGCAGTATAATAAGAGTCTTGTGGCAGTAGTTCTAATGTGTGCTAAGGTGTGGAGAATCAGAGTGGATTATATATAGAAACGGTCTCTGAGTCTGTTGGTATCAAACCTCATGCTTTGATATCATCTGCCTGACGGTAAAGGAGACAACAGCTCGTGTCTGGGGTGTGTGGGGTCCTTGATGATGTTTCCTCAGGCACCATTTTGAGTCCTGACTGGGTGGAAGCACGGTCCCAGGGATGTACTGGGCCGTCTTCACCCGCTGGAGTGCCTTGTGGTCGTAGACAGAGCAATTCCAGTGATGCAACCAGTTAAGACACTCTCGATGGTGATGCAATAGTATTTGGAAAGTACCCGGGGCAGCATGCAACATTTCTTCAGCCCCCTTAGGAAGTAGAGATGCTGTTGCACCATCTTGACAAGAGTTGTGGTGTTGTTGGTCCATGACAAGTCCTCGGTGATGTCGATGCCGAAGAACTTGTGACTCTCTATTACAATCCCATTAATGTGGATTGGAGCATGTTCCCTCTGCTTCCTGAAGTCAACAATCAACTCCTTTGTTTTGCTGATGTTGGGGGAGAGGTTGTTGTCATGACACGGCAATGCCAGTTCATTAACCTCCTCCCTGTAGGCTGACTCATCATTGTTGGTTATCAGGCCTACAACCGTGGTGTCATCAGTAAACATTTATTTATTTAATTTATTGAACATTTATTTAACTAGGCAAGTCAGTTAATTAAGAACAATTCTAATTTACAATGACGGCCTACCAAAAGGCAAAAGGCCTCCTGCGGGGACGGGGGCAGGGATTAAAAATGTAAAATAAATAAAATATAAATATAGGACAAAACACACATCACGACAAGAGAGACAACACAACACTACATTAAGAGAGACCTAAGACAACAACATAGCAAGGCAGCAACACATGACAACACAGTGTAACGGATGTGAAACGCTAGCTTAGTTAGCCGTGGTTCGCGCTAAATAGCGTTTCAATCGGTGACATCACTTGCTCTGAGACCTTGAAGTAGTAGTTCCCCTTGCTCTGCAAGGGCCACGGCTTTTGTGGAGCGATGGGTAACGATGCTTCGAGGGTGACTGTTGTTGATGTGTGCAGAGGGTCCCTGGTTCGCGCCCGGGTATGGGCGAGGGGACGGTCTAAAGTTATACTCTTACAACAGCATGGTAGCAACACAACATGGTAGCAGCACAAAACATGGTACAAACATTATTGGGCACAGACAACAGCACAAACGGCAAGAAGGTAGAGAAAACTATACATCACACAAAGCAGCCACAACTGTCAGTAAGAGTGTCCATGATTGAGTCTTTGAGATTGAGATCAAACTGTCCAGTTTGAGTGTCTGTTGCAGCTCGTTCCAGTCTATAGCTGCAGCAAACTGAAAAGAGGAGCGGCCCAGGGATGTGTGTGCTTTGGGGACCTTTAACAGAATGTGACAGGCACGGGTATTGTATGTGGAGGATAAGGGTTGCAGTAGATATCTCAGATAGCGGGGAGTGAGGCCTAAGAGGGTTTTATAAATAAGCATCAACCAGTGGGTCTTTCGACGGGTATACAGAGATGACCAGTTTACAGAGGAGTATAGAGTGCAGTAATGTGTCCTATAAGGAGCATTGGTGGCAAATCTGATGGCCGAATGGTAAAGACCATCTAGCCACTCGAGAGCACCCTTACCTGAAGATCTATAAATTACATCTCCGTAATCTAGCGTGGGTAGAATGGTCATCTGAATCAGGGTATGTTTGGCAGCTGGGGTGAAAGAGGAACGATTATGATAGAGGAAACCAAGTCTAGATTTAACTTTAGACTGCAGCTTTGTTATGTGCTGAGAGAAGGACAGTGTATCCTCTAGCCATACTCCCAAGAACTTGTATGAGGTGACTACCTCAAGCTCTAAACCCTCAGAGGTAGTAATCACACCTGTGGGAATAGGGGCATTCTTCTTACCAAACCACATGACCTTTGTCAAGAGGTGTTCAGAACAAGGTTAAGGGTAGAGAAAGCTTGTTGGACACTAAGAAAGCTTTGTTGTAGAGCATTTAACACAAACCCCGTGTAGGGGCTAGCTGAGTATAAGACTGTATCATCTGCATATAAATGGATGAGAGAGCTTCCTACTCCCTAAGCTATGTTGTTGATGTAAATTGTGAAGAGCGTGGGGCCTAGGATCGAGCCTTAGGGTACTCCCTTGGTGACAGGCAGTGGCTGACACATCAGATTTTCTGACTTTGTACACTGCACTCTTTGAGAGAGGTAGTTAGCAAACCAGGCCAAAGACCCTCAGAGACACCAATACTTCTTAGCTGGCCCACAAGAATGGAATGGTCTACAGTATCAAAAGCTTTTGCCAAGTCAATAAAAATAGCAGCACAATATCGCTTAGATTCAAGGGCAATGGTGACATCATTGAGAACCTTTAAGACACATCCATAACCTGAGCGGAAACCAGATTGCATACCCGAGAGAATACTATAGACATCAAGAAAGCCAGTCAGTTGATTAGTGACAAGTTTTTCCAACACTTTTGATAAACAGGGCAAAATAGGCCTATAACAGTGAGGATCCGCTTGATCTCCCCCTTTAAATAAAGGACGAACCGTGACTGCCTTCCAAGTAATGGGAACCTCCCCAGAAAGGTTGTAGATAGGCTTGGCGCTGATAGGGGCAGCAACCTTAAAGAAGAAAGGGTCTAAACCATCTGACCCAGATGTTTTTTGGGGGGTTAAGTTTCAGGGGCTCCTTTAGCACCTCGGACTCAGTGACTGCCTGCAGGGAGAAGCTTTGTAGCGGGGCAGGTGAAAAAGAGGGAGAAACATTGGGGATAGTCGCATTAGAAGGGGTGGGAGATTAAGAAATATTGGACGGGAAAGTCAAATAGGAATCCTGACTTAATGAAGTGGTGATTAAAGAGCTCAGCCATGTGCTTCTTGTCAGTAACAACCACATCATCAATATTAAGGGACACGGGCAGCTGTGAGGAGGAGGGTTTATTCTCCAGGTTTTTAACTGTTTTCCAGAACTTCTTGGGATTAAACCCACGGAGAGAGAACTGCTCATTAAGGTAACTAACTTTGGCCTTCCGGATAGCCAGAGTGCATTTATTTCTCATTTGCCTGAACGAAAGCCAGTCAGCCTGAGTATGCGTGTGCTGAGACTTTCGCCAAATGCAATTCTTGAGGTGGAGTAACTCTGCAAGATCACAGTCGAACCCAGGGCTGAACCTGTTTTTAATTCTAATTTTCTTTATTGGGGCGTGTTTGTTAACAATACCACTGAAAATATCCAAATATAAGGTCCAATCGTCTTCGACAGAGGGGATCAAGCTGATTCTATACCATTTTACAGATGCCAGGTCATGAAGGAAGGCTTGCACATTAAATTTTTTTAGCAAGCATCTATGACAAATCAGGACAGGTTGTTTCACTGAGCAGCCATTACGAACACAGGCTGTAAAACAGTGATCACTAAGGCCTTTACAGAAAACACCAGACTGATATCTATCAGGATTGTTTGTGAAGATAACATTGAGGAAAGTAGCCTTTTCTGGGTGTTTGGAGTCATATCTTGTGGGATTGGTAATAATCTGAGAAAGATTTAGGGAGTCCCATTGCTTTAGGACTTGGTCAGGTGGTTTAAGCATGTCCCAGTTTAGGTCATCTAGCAGGAGAAATTCAGACTTTGTGTAAGAGGCCAGGAGAGAGCTTAGGGCAGGTAGGGTAAAGGACGGTGCTGATGGAGGACGATAACACCCAGCAACAGTCAACAAAGAGCTATTTGAAAGTTGAATGCTTAAAACAAACAAATCAAATTGTTTGGGGACAGACTTGGTGGAGACAACCGAACACTGAAGGTGATCCTTGGTAAAGATTGCCACTCCCCCACCCTTGGAAGATCTGTCTTGCCGAAAAAGGTTATAACCAGAAAGTTTAACATCAGTATTCAAAACCCTCTTCCTTAACCACGTCTCAGTAATGACCAACACATCTGGATTGGAGCTGTGAACCCACACTTTCAATTAATCCATTTTAGATAATAAGCTGCTAGTGTTAACATGCAGAAAAGAGGAGAAATCAGTGAAGCAGATATCAGAGCCCCAGTCAGAATTGGGGCTAGCAACAATAGATGGGCCAGGGTGTACATGCACATTTCCAGATATCAACAATAGTAATACAATCAAGGCACGGCATAGGACAGGGAGGGCTCTGCAGTGCTGAATTATGACATCTGAATGTGCATCAGATGGCAACAAGATCATATTGTACAGCAATTTCATCAGGTAACATGAATACAAAGCCGGCGGGAGGTGGTTGGAATAGAATGGGAGGCCAAAAGTCAGCGTAACCAATAGGGAGTCAGAGTCCCGATTGTGAGTCTGCCCCACGGTTGGGTAAAGAATGTCCGTAGTCAACCAAGCATGCAGGAGTCATGAGGCAAATAACAAAGCAAAATGCACAAGAAAAATATAAAATACAGTGGGGCAAAAAAGTATTTAGTCAGCCACCAATTGTGCAAGTTCTCCCACTTAAAAAGATGAGAGGCCTGTAATTTTCACTTCAACTATGACAGAAATGAAAAATGGAGAAAACAAATCCAGAAAATCACATTGTAGGATTTGTAATGAATTTATTTGCAAATTATGGTGGAAAATAAGTATTTGGTCAATAACAAAAGTTTATCTCAATACTTTGTTATATACCCTTTGTTGGCAATGACAGAGGTCAAAAGTTTTCTGTAAGTCTTCACAAGGTTTTCACACACTGTTGCTGGTATTTTGGCCCATTCCTCCATGCAGATCTCCTCTAGAGCAGTGATGTTTTGGGGCTGTTGCTGGGCAACACAGACTTTCAACTCCCTCCAAAGATTTTCTATGGGGTTGAGATCTGGAGACTGGCTAGGCCACTCCAGGACCTTGAAATGCTTCTTACGAACCCACTCCTTCGTTGCCCGGGCAGTGTGTTTGGGATCATTGTCATGCTGAAAGACCCAGCCACGTTTCATCTTCAATGCCCTTGCTGATGGAAGGAGGTTTTCACTCAAATTCTCACGATACATGGCCCCATTCATTCTGTCCTTTACACGGATCAGTCGTCCTGGTCCCTTTGCAGAAAAACAGCCACAAAACATGATGTTTCCACCCCCATGCTTCACAGTAGGTATGGTGTTCTTTGGATGCAACTCAGCATTCTTTGTCCTCCAAACACGACGAGTTGAGTTTTTACCAAAAAGTTATATTTTGGTTTCATCTGACCATATGACATTCTCCCAATCTTCTTCTGGATCATCCAAATGCTCTCTAGCAAACTTCAGATGGGCCTGGACATGTACTGGCTTAAGCAGGGGGACACGTCTGGCACTGCAGGATTTGAGTCCCTGGCGGCGTAGTGTGTTACTGATGGTAGGCTTTGTTACTTTGGTCCCAGCTCTCTGCAGGTCATTCACTAGGTCCCCCCGTGTGGTTCTGGGATTTTTGCTCATCGTTCTTGTGATAATTTTGACCCCACGGGGTGAGATCTTGCGTGGAGCCCCAGATCGAGGGAGATTATCAGAGGTCATGTACAGTATGTCTTCCATTTCCAAATAATTGCTCCCACAGTTGATTTCTTCAAACCAAGCTGCTTACCTATTGCAGATTCAGTCTTCCCAGCCTGGTGCAGGTCTACAATTTTGTTTCTGGTGTCCTTTGACAGCTCTTTGGTCTTGGCCATAGTGGAGTTTGGAGTGTGACTGTTTGAGGTTGTGGACAGGTGTCTTTTATACTGATAACAAGTTCAAACAGGTGCCATTAATACAGGTAACGAGTGGAGGACAGAGGAGCCTCTTAAAGAAGAAGTTATAGGTCTGTGAGAGCCAGAAATCTTGCTTGTTTGTAGGCGACCAAATACTTATTTTCCACCATAATTTGCATTTAAATTCATTAAAAATCCTACAATGTGATTTTCTGGATTTTTTTTCTAATTTTGTCTGTCATAGTTGAAGTGTACCTGTGTTGAAAATTACAGGCCTTTCTCATCTTTTTAAGTGGGAGAACTTCCACAATTGGTGGCTGACTAAATACTTTTTTGCCCCACTATGGTGGGGGTACCTGTACCAGACAGGGGGAGACAGGCCAGGGCAGACGGTGTACAGATTGCCAGGTAGAATCCAAGCAGCGTTGCAGCAGGCAACGGGAGTAGGTGTCACAGCCACTTTGGAGAAGCTTTTATTTCTGGAGGCAGATTTATTGTAGAAAATGCCAGTGAATGGTCTTTGAACAGCAGGAGGGGGCTTCAAAGGGCGCTTCAAAGATTCCTGTCACTTGTTGGGCCCAAAGGCCTCGACTCCTTTTACTTCACACCTTAGTGCTAATTGAAGTTGTATCTGGTCTGTCCTTGCAAGCCTGACAGCTGAGTTCCAGGTTGAATGGTGTCCTCAGGTCTCTGCTGTTTGTTTGCTAGATCACACTCCGTATAGCTTGGAAAAAGGAAACCTTGGTAGCAGTAATCTCTCATTTTGGTCAAAATTAGATTGTAGATTTTGAGTTTTGATCTGGAGAGAAGGCCATGCTGTGGAGGGTAGCATCCTGCACATGTTCCTGCCGAAAAATCCAAGTTTATCTAACTCCAAATCTATCCTATTGTAAAAACACGTTGAAAACCGTGAGAGCTCACATGCAGCTATGTGTCTCTCTCTGAGCGGGGTGGGACCTATTCAAACTTGATGATGGAGTAGGTGTCATGCGAAGCCACACAGTTGTGGTTGAACAGGGAGTACAGCATAGGCTGGAGGACACACCCTTGGGGGGCCCCTAAGTTAATAGTCAGTGTGGAGGAGATATTGTTGCCGATCCTAACAGTCTGTGGTCTGCCAGTCAGGAAGTCGAGGATCCTGTTGCTGAAGGTGGTCTGAGCCAGGGATCTAAGCTTGGTGTCAAGCTTGGACGGAACAATCGCGTTGAATAGTTGAAGTCGGAAGTTAACATACACCTTAGCCAAATACATTTAAACTCAGTTTTTCACAATTCCTGACATTTAATCCGAGTAGAAATTGCTGTCTTAGGTCAGTTAGGATGACCACTTTATTTTAAGAATGTGAAATGTCAGAATAATAGTAGAGAGAAATATTTATTTAAGCTTTTATGTCTTTCATCACATTCCCAGTGGGTCAGAAGTTTACATTCACTCAATTAGTATTTGGTAGCATTGCCTTTAAACTGTTTAAGTAGGATCAAATGTTTCGGGTAGCCTTCCAAAAGCTTCCCACAATAAGTTGGGTGAATTTTGGCCCATTCATCCTGACAGAGCTGGTGTAACTGAGTCAGGTTTATAGGCCTTCTTGCTCACACACGCTTCTTCAGTTCTGCCCACAAATTTTCTATAGGATTGAAGTCAAGGCTTTGTGATGGGCACTTCATTACCTTGACTTTGTTGTCCTTAAGCCATTTTGCCACAACTTTGGAAGTATGCCCATTTGCGACCAAGATTTAATAACTTCCTGCCTGATGTCTTGATATGTTACTTCAATATATCCACAAATGTTCCATCCTCATGAGGCCATCTATTTTGTGAAGTGCACCACTCCCCCTTTTTCCTCCAAACATAACGATGGTCATTATGGCCAAACAGTTCTATTTTTGTTTCATCCGACCAGAGGACATTTCTCCAAAAAGTACGATCTTTGTCCCCATGTGCAGTTGCAAACCGTAGTCTGGCTTTTTAATGTCAGTTTTGGAGCAGTGGCTTCTTCCTTGCTGAGCGGCCTTTCAGGTTATGTCGATATAGGACTTGTTTTACTGTGGATATAGATACTTTTGTACCTGTTTCCTCCAGCATCTTCACATGGTCCGTTGCTGTTGTTCTGGAATTGATTTGCACTTTTCGCACCAACGTACAACGTACATTCATTCTAGGAGACAGACCGCGTCTCGTTCCTGAGTGGAATGATGGCTGTGTGGTCCCATGGTGTTTATACTTGTGTACTATTGTTTGCACAGATGAACATGGTACCTTCAAACGTTTGGAAATTGCTCCGAAGGATGAACCAGACTTGTGGTCTACAATTGTTTTTCTGAGGTCTTGGCTGATTTCTTTTGATTTTCCCATGATGTCAAGCAAAGATGCACTGAGTTTGAAGATCTTGAAATACAACCACAGGTACACCTCCAATTGACTCAAAGGATGTCAATTAGCCTACCAGAAGCTTATAAAGCCATGGTATTAATTTTCTGGAATTTTCCAAGCTGTTTAAAGGCAAAGTCATTTTAGCGTATATAAACTTCTGACCCAATGGAATTGTGATACAGGGAATTATAAGTTAAATAATCTGTCTGTAAACAATTGTTGGAAGAATTACTTGTGTCATGCAGAAAGTAGATCTCCTAACCGACTTGCCAAAATTATAGTTTTTTAACAAGAAATGTGTGTGTGTAAATGTCCGACTTCAACTGTAGGTGTTCCTCTTGTCCATATGTGTTACGGCCATGTGAATAGCAATGGAAATGTAATCTTCCTTGGATCTGTCGGAGTAGTATACAAATCAGAATGGGTCCAGTGTGTTTGGCATGTTGGCCTTGATGTGGGCCATGACCAGCTTCTCGAAGCACTTCATTGTGTCAGAGGTGAGCGTGAAGGGGCAATTGTAATTTGGGTATGTCACATTGTTTTTTTATTGGGCACTGGGATGATGGTGGTCTCCTTAAAGCAGGTGGGGCTACAGCCTGGGACAGGGACAGGTTGAAGATGTCCAAGAAGACACCCGCCAGCTGGTCAGCATACGCTCAGAGGATGCGGCCAGGGATCCCATTTGGACTGGTGGCTTTGTGAGTATTCACTCTTTTGAGCGTTTTCCTCAAATCAGCCTTGGGGAGCAAAAGCTCCTGGTCGTCCGGAGCAGTGAGAGTCTTCCTGGATGGCTCAGTAATGTTTGCCTCGAAGTGAGCATTGAATGTGTTAAGCTCATCTGGGAAGGAAGCTTCGGTGGACACCACACAGCTGGATTTTTCTTTGTAGTCTGTGATAGTCTGTAGTCCTTGCCACATGTGACGCAAGTCTGAGTCCATTAAGGAGTTCACAAAGTTTTTTTTCCAGTGGTTGGACATTAGCCATCAGGATACTAGGAAGAGATGGACATGTAGCCCGTGTTTTCAGCCTAGCTTGGAGTTCCCTTTTCCTTCCTCTTGTTTGTCGTCGGTGTTGCGTTAGGTCATCTCAGCTAGCAGAAAGAGGTAAGCCTGCTGTGAGGGGAACAAAGGAGCGAATGTAGTTTTTCAGATCTGGGAGGCTGAGAGATAAGTGTGTAGCTTCCGATTCATGTTCCAGAAGAGTTTGTCAGTAATATTCTGAGCAAACAAAATTAAATTATAATTAATGCAAAAATAGCCATAAAAAAGCAACGTTGAGCAGGAAATGGCAAGACACGGGCCCTCATCAGCTCCAAAGAGGTGCCGTTCCGGTATAGTTGGACAATGTAAGGTCCTAGATGGGGTTGTTTCCTGTAGTCTAGGATAACCTCCTTGGTTTTGCTGATGTTGAGGGAGAGGTTATTGTCTTGGCACCACTCTGCCAGGGATCTTACCTTCTCCCTGCAGACTGTCTTATCATTGTCGGTGACACCGTTGTGTCACCAACAAAGTTAATGATGGAGTTGGTGTCATTTCTGGCCTCACAGTCCAGGATGACAGGGAGTACAGGAGGGGACTAAGCATACACCCCTGGGAGGCCCCCATGTTGTGAGTCAGTGTGGCAGAGGTGTTGTTGCCTACCCTCACCACTGGGGGTCTGCCCGTCAGGAAGTCCAGGATCCAATTGCAATTGAGATGGCTGTCTGTGGATCTATTATGGCGGTATGCAAATTGGAGTGGATCCTTGGTGTCTGGTATGATGGAGTTTTTTGAGTTCTTTATTACAGATTACAGAGTGCTGCTGGACGAAGTTAATTGAGTCAGATTACCATAGATTGCTTTGGGACTGGAACAATGGTGGTCTTGTTGAGATTACAGCCATTGAACATGTTGGGATTACAGCCTGGGACAGTGAGAGGTTGAATATGTCCATAAAGACACTTGCCAACTGGTGTACTCTAGGGTGACAACACGGGATAGGCATCTCTCTAGCGGGACACCAGGCGACACCATCCGGTGAAATTGGAGGATGCGCAATTCAAATATCATTTAAAATCTTAAATTATTGTTAATCTAACTGCGTTTTCCGATTTACAATAGGCTTTACAGCGAAAGGATACCATGCGATTGTCTGAGGAAGGCGCCCCACATCAACATATTTTTCAACCAGCACAGGCTTCACAAAATCACATATAGCAATTAAATAAATAATGTACTTTTGAAAATCGTCCTCTGTTTGCAATCCCAAGCGTCCCAGTTACAACATAAATGGTTGTTTTGTTAGATAAAATCCTTCTTTATATCCCAAAAAGTCAGTTTAGTTGGCGCCATCGATTTCAGTAATCCACTCATTCAACGTGCAGACAAAGGAGTCCAAAAAGCTACCGCTAAACTAAACTAAAGTCAAACTAGTGAAGTCAAAGGTTTCTATTTAATCCTTGGGTATTCTAAAATGTAAATAAACTATAATATTTCATACGGAAAGAAGTATGTTCAATAGAAAACTAAAATTAGTAATCGCGCGTCCTCTTCGTGGCGTGCGAACAGACTGATATTGTACCAGGACTCTTCCTAAAAAAAACGTCAAATTCTTGCTCGTTTTTGAAGAAACAAGCCTGAAACAATGAACAAAGACTGCTGACATCTAGTGGAAGCCATAGGAATTGCAATATGGGAGCTGAAATTACATAGGACCCATAGTTTTCCATTATAAGAGCCTGGGACCTCAATTTCACCTGCCATATCAATTGTGTTAAAACTTCTTAGGGATCAAATCCCGTTAACGGGATTAATTTGACAACATCCGGGGAAATGGCAAAGCGCCACATTCAAATTAAATTATTAGAAATATTTAACTTTTATACAATCACAAGTGCAATACACCAAATTAAACCTTTACTTCTTGTTAATCCAGCTACCGTGTCAGATTTCAAAAAGGTGGCCGCAAACCATGCTATTATCTGAGGACAGCACCCCATCAAACAAACACATGACAATCATATTTCAACCCGCCAGACGCGACACAAAACTCAGAAATAACGATATAATTCATGCCTGACCTTTGAAGAGCGTCTCTGTTGGCACTCCAATATGTCCCATAAACATCACAAATGGTCCTTTTGTTCAATAAATTCCATTGTTTTATCTCCAAAATGTCCATTTATTTGGCGCGTTTGATTCAGAAAAACACTGGTTCCAACTCGTCAGACATGACTACACATTATCTAATAAGTTACCTGTAAACTTTGTCCAAACATTTCAAACAACTTTCCTAATCCAACTTTAGGTATTTTTTTATGGAAATAATCGATCAAATTTAAGACGGGACAAACTGCGTTCAATAGCAGATAAAAACAAAGTGGAGCAAGCTTTCAAGTCGCATGCCCCAACCACAACAGTACACTTGGCTATCCACCCAGATAGGAAATGGCTACTTCTTCATTACTCAAAGGAAAAACATCAACCAATTTCTAAAGACTGTTGACATCTAGTGGAAGCAATAGGAACTGCAACCAAGTGCCTTAGAAATCTAGATCCACATAGAAAACCTATTGAAAACACTGTCACCTCAAAAATAAACATTTCCTGGATGGTTTGTCCTCGGGGTTTCACCTGCCATACAAGTTATGTTATGCTCATAGCCATTATTCAAACAGTTTTAGAAACTTCAGAGTGTTTTCTAACCAAATCTACCAATAATATGCATATCCTAGCTTCTGAGCATGAGTAGCAGGCAGTTTACTTTGGGCATGCTTTTCATCCGGATGTGAAAATACCACCCCCTAGCCTAGAGAGGTTTAATGTCTCAGACATTATTTTAACATTTCTACAAACCTCAAAGTGTTTTCTATCCAATTCTACCAATTATATGCATATCCTGGCTTCTGGGACTGAGTAACATGCAGTTTACTTTGGGCACGTCAGTCAGGCAGAAATTCAGGAAAATAGACCCTATCCCTAAAGAAGTTTTAAAATAGGATGATTTTGCGAGACATTTGCGGGATGGTGTAACCCCCCCAGAGAGCAATGTAAATGATGTCATAATGTCTTTAAATTTTGTACCGACAGAGATTGAATTTCATTGTAGAATATGCATAAAATGCATCCTCCAATTGTCTACCTATTGTCTAAATAAAATACCTTATTTTAATACCTTCAAACACCAAATTAGGCCATGGCATCATCACTGTCAATCATGGATGATAATTCTTCACGTTTTACCAGTGAAATGTCCAAACTGCATCTGCATGCCAATCATTTGATATCAATCAGTTTTGTGGGAATATGCATTTAGATCTCCTTGAATTACTGTTTTGTGAGCAAATTAGAGCAGATGCTGTTAACAAACTACATAGCCTTCCTGTATTGTGTTTCAAATCAAAGCACATTCTGCCTAGTGCGTGTGCATTGTTGAATTTTCCCGCATGATAAAATTTCATAATTTTTTGGGGGGTGTAACAGTAATGTTATAATATCATTGTGATCTTCCAAGACATTGATTTAGCTTTGATCTAACTTTACTAAACCAGCACCATTGTGAGAAGTGGTGCTCATATGTGGCTGTTTTATGAAAATCTACTCTAAATATTTGGCCAAGGAAACATTTCTGGTTGCTCTCAGGAAATGTAAAACAGTTAGGATGGGAGTCTTTTAAAACGGGATTGAGTGAAGTAGCAGCAAATATGTTGAATGAACAAATAATGAGCATGGAGAGCCTCACAAGTTTGATGAAATTACCTTATATCTTTCAGTCTAATACGGCTATTTACTTATTTTTGTAGGTCGTCATCAGAAGAACGCTTTTTGTAAGTAGTTAAATCTTTAGGAGGCCTAACCCTCCTCTCCAAGTTCAGCTAGAATTTAGTCCAAAAAGATTTGAGAAATATGATTGGTTGAAGATAGGCCAATGACACTGGCCTACATCTCCTCTTGCACTGCGCAGGATATCAGATCTCAGCAACGATTGGATTGGAGTGTTTAACATCACCAGTAGAATAGGCTACAACATCCTTATAAAATATTTTCATACGCGCAATGTGACTGCAAGAGACAGGTTGAAATGGCTGACTGAAATACGGGACAGATCAACCTTTTTTTTGGTGGTGATGTCTGAATTTGATGATAAAATGTGGGACATGATTGTTTGGTTGCGGAACATGTGACAAAGGACCAAAATGCTGGACTGTCCTGCACAATCCGGGACATGTGGTCCCCCTAGTCTGCGCATATCCTGAGGAGTTGCCCGAGGAGGCGCCCGGGTGTTCCGTCTGGTCCCCCTGCCCTGCGAGTAAAATTCTTTCTTATGTCAGCCAAGCAGAGCGAGATCACATAAAGTAATCTTCAAGGATAGCAGGAGCTCTCATTCACGGCTCTGTGTTGGTCGCCTGAAAACGAGCATAAAAAGCATTCAGCTCATCTGGTAGGGGGACATCGGTGGGTAAAACACAGCTGGATCTCACCTTGTAATCCGTAATGGTCTGCAATCCCTGCCCCATGCATTGTGTGTAGGATCCGTTGTAGTAAGATTCCAGCTTGTTCCTGTATTGTCCTTTCCTTTGTCTGATGGATTTATGGAGGTTGTAGCCAGATATCTTGTAAGCGTCCGTGTCCCCAGAGTTGAATGCGGTTGTTAGCCCTTTTAGCATAGCTCAAATTTCACCACTAACTCATGGCTTTTGGTTGGGAAAAACCTTCACTGTGGGGACAATGTCGTCTTTGGCTGATGAGTCATTGTAAATAAGAATTTATTCTTAACTGACTTGCCTAGTTAAATAAAGGTTAAATAAATACAAATAAATAAAAAATGAGAACCTATCTGCACGCCTTTGTTCAAAGTTCTCGTTCTCTAGTAAGGGCTCACGCTTATCTGCATTCAATGCTTTTAAGTTGTGACCCATGTCAAGATATTACGTTATTTCAGCAGATACTCTGTCTTGCTTTTTATCTGTTTTGAAAAGAATGTATCTTCTTTGGCTGATAAAAATGTATCTTCTTTGGCTGATGATGAGGACTAATTCCCACACCTTAGTTCTTGTTTTCTAGTAATGGTTCGTATTGGAGTGCTGAATGCAACCAAATATCTGGATTCAAAGCGTTTACATTGTGACCCATGTCAAGATAATACATTTTTTCAGCAGATACTCAGCCTTGAAATAATTTGTTTGGCTGATGATGAGGACCTACCCTGACACCTTTCTTCAGAGTTCTCATTTTCTGATAATGGCTCTTGCGGCAATAGTGAATACAATAGATATCTTGCATTACAAGCTTTAAAGTCCTCGATGGAAAAAGGGAAATGCTGCTGTTCTCAATGGAACATGGAATGCATTCACAGTGCCAACAATTACAGCTGATGGATGAAATGGGAGTAATTCAGATGTGCTCCTTTAACCTCTGTTCCATTTGCTGTTCCAATGAACTTCCTCTATGCTCCAATACAGCTGTGAGGGAACCAGTGTTAGTGTGGAAGAATGAAGTGTCAGTGCTGTTGTCCTGTTGGCTTTTAATTGGCTTCATTGGCACAGCATTTGCATGAAACTCTTAATCTGTACTTTTATAAACTGAGAAAAAATGCGCCCATTTAGAAGTTATTTGTAATTTGTCTCATAATCAGCTCTATATTATTTTAATTGTCACCCTGTTGAAGGAGGATTAAGTTTTACTCTACAAAAAATCTCAACTGTTTCATGAAGCAAGCAGTCTCATAGACGATAGATAGCCTTGAATCTCTCACCAGACTATAAATCCAGATTTGTTGTTTATTATTCACAGTGGCGTCAGAGTTATGATGTAATCCGAGACTAGGTCACTCTCCATGGGGGACGCAATCAATCTACTCCCCCTGCATGACAGATCGATGTGTTACATTGGAGCCCTTCTTAACCAAATGAATGTATTACCTTCTATATGCTACTGCCAAGCAGCACAGTGTTTTGCTGAACAATGACAATCACCTTGCAGTTGTTCACTTCAATGGCCTATATTTCACTATCTCTCACTCCGGGGCTGATGCCCATTTTTTTATAGGGTTGAGATTGATACATCAGGTTCCTATCCTCTGCCCTGTTCGAGCAAAATAATAAATTTCAATCTGCTTGAAGCCAACTATTCTTATTGTGTTTGGAGACAGATTCTGCTTCACAAGTATCTCTAGACTCAGATTGCCCTTATTGGTGTATCAGACCGTCAAATGTGATCGTATTCGAGTGACTAATGTATGTTCAAAGCCATTTCCGGGAACACTCTAAAGTCTACAGAAAATCACAAAAGTTAGAGGCAAATACTCAGTAGAATAAAAAACTGAATCTGGAACATCTGCGTCTTTACTTTGCCGGTTGAAGAATCCATTCCTTTCAAACAAATCCAAGAACTGTGGCTGCCTTTACTTTTTCTGTAGAGCTCTGAACATAGCTCATTTGAATGATGGCTCCCATAATGCTTTGTTCCTGTTTATGGTAAGCCTCCATTATGGTGTGTAGACATATGCAGATAATGTAGGCCAATCATATCCAAGCAACTCAGTGAAGTACTCATCGTTGGCACTGATGCGTTCCTATGTTGCTCACAATAATGAGGTATTATCTTTTGAAGCTGGAGCTAATGCTGTACACCATGGCTGCTATACGCCTCTTCCTTTGTTTGTCTGACATAACACGTGCCATAGATCCCTACAGTCAGATGATAAACAAAGTAAGGTATCCAATATTACACAGGTGAAAGTGATGGGTTGGCAATCTTTCTCACCACAATATGAATGTTCTTCTCCTTGCATTATACACTGACAAAGTATATTTGCTCCCAGAAGATATATCGTTTTGAGAAATGTGTAATATTGTTAATATTGTGGTATCGTACATCATTCATTTTCTCAAAGAGGCCGTGGAATTAGAGCACCAGGCGGAGATGCTGGACTATTTTTAATTATATGGGGTGTGGAGGGATTCCGAAAAGAATTGGAACAAATGCAGAAGTAAATAAACATCTCGGTGGAACTCTCATCGCAGGCTGTTCCAAACTAGGCCATCTGTGCAGTGCAACAAAGGTGTCACAGTGAGCCTGTTGGATTAGAACGTGTTGAGGAATGGAGGCTCACTCTGGGTCCAATTCCATGATAGATATATAGATCAGAACATATGTGGTATTATTTTGATATTTCAAGATCCTGGCATTTTTCTAACATGTTTTCAGCTCATCTTAATGTAATATAAAAGGATGGTGGTGTATGAAAAATGTGTTATTAAGCAGTAGGTCTATGTCCAGTATCTCGGCGTTGCCAATTCTATCGAGGAAAGGGCTTCTTTGTTCATCTTCGATGTCCGAACAGGATTTTCTCAATGTAATTAAAGCTGTGACAAGACCACGAATGAAATTCCGAGAAGCCTCCCTGAAAAACTAGATCAAAGTAGATAAAAGGAATATGGAATCAGTGCGGTTTGGGCTGATAGTAACAGAGCGGCTCACTGAACTACATACAAATGTTTCTCACAGTGCATGTACAGTACATAACATAAAGTAGCCTGCATGAGTTGAAAAAAGAAGATAGACCGTTTTTGTTATAAGCCAGTAACATGGCAAATGCTAGTAATCATGGATTAAAGACTTGGTTTCCACGCCATGTTTTTTCTACACTTTACAATTGATGTGAATCGTTTGGCTCTATAATCAAACCCAAAGTCATCCTACCGTAATGATAACATTGTCATATCTCGATCACAAGGCGTATGCTAAATTGACGAGTCAAAGATCTCTCTCTCTCTCTGTCATCACGATAGTGTTTGTTAGTGCCTGGCAGCGTCTGGTAACCAACAAAAGTGGGCATCATTTAATAAATGGTGTGTTCTCTTCCTTTCCTGGCAGTAATCTGTCTGGCTTTGGCGTCTACCCCTCCATCTTATTATGAGGTGCCTCTAACCTCGCCCGGGGGGCTCTGTTGCTGCTAAGCCAAATCTGCACTTCTGAAACATTTTAATTGTACACCCTGGTATGAAAACACACCACTGGTGGTCTGCAGTACACTGCAGCACTGCCTGCCAGCAGGGTTGAGCCTAGTTAAAAATAAGGGCTTTGTGTTTTAGCCCCACATTCCTTCATTTAGCCCTTTAAAGTGTGCGATGGATGAAGGATCCCTGTGTGTGCTTTTCATTTGCAACCTGGCTGACTGGCATCGAGATTAGTCAAGTAGAGCTAGCTAAATGCTTACCAATGACTGTATTCAGTACCAGTCAAAAGTTTAGACACTACTACTCATTCAAGGGTTTTTCTTAATTCTTACTATTTTCTACATTGTATAACATACATATGGAATCATGTAGTAACCATAAAAGTGTTAAACAAATAACACAATATACTTTATATTTACGTTCTTCAAAGTAGCCACCCTTTGCCTTGATGACAGCTTTGTACACTCTTGGCATTCTCTCAACCTGCTTCACCTGGAATGCTTTTCCAACAGTCTTGAAGGACTTCCCAAATATGTTAAGCACTTTTTGGATGCTTTTCCTTCACTCTGCGGTCCAAATCACCCCAAACCATTTAAATTGGATTGAGGTTGGATGATTGTGGAGGCCAGGTCATCTGATGCAGCACTCCCTCCCTCTCCTTCTTGATCAAATAGTCCTTACACAGCCTGGAGGAGTGTTGGGTCATTGTCCTGTTGAAAAACAAATGATAGTCCCACTAAGCGCAAACCAGATGGGAAGGCGTATCGCTGCAGAATGCTGTGGTAGCCATGCTGATTAAGAGTGCCTTGAATTCTAAGTCAATCACAGACAGTGTCACCAGCAAAGCACCCCCACACCATCACACTTCCTCCTCCATGCTTCAAGGTGGGAACCACACTTGTGGAGTTCATCCATTCACCTACTCTGCATCTCACAAAGACCAGGTGGTTGGAACCACAAATCTCAAATTTGGACTCATCACACCAAAGGACAGATTTTCACCGGTCTAATGTCCAATGCTCGTGTTTCTTGGCCCAAGCAAGTCTGGGTGTCTTTAGTAGTGGTTTCTTTGCAGCAATTTGATCATGAGCCTCCTCTGAACAGTTGATGTTGAAATGTGTCTGTTACATGAACACTGTGAAGCATTTCTTTGGGATGCATTCTGAGGTGCAGTTAACTCTAATGAACTTATCCTCTGCAGCAGACGTAACTCTGGGTCTTCCTTTCCTGTAGCGGTCATCATGAGAACCAATTTCATCATAGCGCTTGATGGTTTTTGCGACTGCATTTAAAGAAACTTTCAAAATCCTTGACATTTTCCGGATCTACTGACCTTCATGCTTTAAAGTAATGATGGACTGTCATTTCTCTTTGCTTCTTTGAGCTGTTCTTGCAATAATATGGACTTGGTATTTTACCAATAGGGCTATATTCTGTATACCACCCCTACGTTGTCACAACACAACTGACTGGCTCAAACACATTAAAAAGGAAAGAAATTCCACAAATTTACTTTTAACAAGGCACACCTGTTAATTGAAATGCATTCTATGTGACTACCTCATGGAGCTGGTTGAGAGAATGCCAAGAGTGTGCAAAGCTGTCATCAAGACAAAGGGTGGCTACTTTGAAGAATCTCAAATATAAAATATGTTTTGATTTGTTTCACACTTTTTTGGTTACTACATGATTCCATATGTGTAATTTCATAGTGTTGATGTCTTCACTATTATTATGCAATGTAGAAAATAGTAAAAATAAAGAAAAAACCTTTGAATGTGTAGATGTGTCCAAACTTTTGACTGGTACTGTATATGAATGGACATAACAAAGCCATTGATCACGTGACACCATTAATTTCTATGTGAAGACTCAATAGCACATTGAAGACAAATTAAGTTGGTTAAGATGACGTCTCACGGAGACATAACATGCACAGTTTGAGCTACTCCAGGAAGTGACATTGCATGCTAGCTCAGTGCTGCCCCCTTTCAGTGAGTAACTCAAGTTGAAGGCCGACCGGTGTACTGCAGGCTGCCTTTAGCATCTAAATCATCCTTATAACTTATTTTGTGTGTGATTTTTTAAATAATTGGTTCAATGAAATACATCTGGTGTATTAGAAGCAATTATTGGTACCATGATTGTCTTGTAAAAACACTTTTTTTTTACACAAAGACTGACGACGAAGATTGCCATTTTCCCATTCACTATAATGGGGATCCTGTTTTCTGCTGACAATGCCTGCAGTACCGTGGTAGGCCTCAAACTTTCCTGGCTTCAATGAGAGGTGGCATTCAATCTCCCCTGATGCTTACACCTGCAAATCAAGCTAAAATTGGGGTTCATTCCTAGATTGAGAATGGAGCTCTTCGATTTCTTTTCCACCTGCCCCACTGATATTATTTTGGTGTCAAATGAGCCACGTTGTAGGTAGGCTACCTTGAAACAGCTGAGGTATTGGTTAGTTTTGAAGTGCAGTTGTGGACTGGACTGGATAATGAATCACCTGCCGATTGACAAAGGATGATTAATGATAGTCGTCAAGGGATCTGTCATTAAGAGGTTTTCTACCATTTATTCTAGAACAGTAATTCATCATGCTGGATAAATTCATAATTAAATCATACTGCAAAGTATTATCTGCCGGTAAAATGCGTAAATCAATTGGTGGTTCATGATTTGTTTTATGTCAAGACTGATATTAAAACAGGCATGAATATATCATTCTAATCAAATCATGTAATATGTTTACAGGTCCCTGGTAGAATCAAAGCCTTGAAGCAAACATTCCCTGCTAACTGACCAGCATCCAAAGCAAATTGAAACTCTGAGACGAATTGAGCTGCCTCTGCATTTGAGTCACTTGTTTTTGTAAATGTGACTACGCTGTCCATATGGTGTGTTTCACATTCAACCATGAAAATTGCCATCATAAACTGTGCATCATAAACTTTAGGATCCCTCTAAGATGGCGGCTAGAATTTTATTATGAGAAGACACCACACTGTAGTCGAGTGTAGCCACACTCTCCACTATCACCTCAACCTGGCTCCATCTCTCTCTCTTAATTTTTAGACAGATGACCAAGACAATTAAATGTCAAGAGTAATGACTTACGCAAGTAGTGTAATGGGTGCGACCACAATCCACCCCTGCACAATAAATGCTTGTGCTGACTGCTTTCAGCTACAGCTACTGCAGTCGGAGAAGGCGTAGAAAGCGAAAGAGCTACCCACTTGGCACAAACTGGTTAAATCAGCGTTGTTTCTAAGTAATTTGTCAACGTATTGTGACGTGGAATCTAGTGAAAATTACATTATATTTGAAAAAAGTTATCGACCTAAACAGTTTTTTTGAAGTGGAAACTTCAACCACAGGATTATGTCATCATGCTAACCCATTTTCAACATAGTGTCACGAACGTCATCAGGGAAATGACCGGACCAAAGTGCGGCGTGGTGAGCGTACATTTATTTTTATTTAGGAATGTCGCCAACAAAAACAAGAAAACGAATGTGACGCTTAATAGGGCTATACAGGCCTCTAACAAAGTCAACTACCCACAAAATACAAAGGAAAAAAGTCTGCCTAAGTATGATTCCCAATCAGAGACAATGATAGACAGTCCCTGATTGAGAACCATACCCGGCCAAAACATAGAAACAGAAAACATAGAAATAAAGAAACTAGAATGCCCACCCTAGTCACATCCTGGCCTACCCAAAATAGAGAATAAAAGCCTCTCTATGGCCAGGGCGTGACAGTACCCCCCAAAGGTCCGGCCGCAAAACCTGACTTTAAAGGGGAGGGTCCGGGTGGACATCCCTTACGGCGGCGGCTCTGGTGCGGGACATAGACCCCCCCCCCCCCCCTTTTGGTGGCGCCTCTGGTGTGGGGACCCTCATCGCCGATCCCGGACTGGGGACCGACGCTGCGGGCCCCGGACTGGGGACCGTCGCTGCAGGCCCCAGACTGGCCCGTGGAGCAGGCACAGGACTCACCAGGCTGGGGAGACCTACTGAAGGCCTGGTCCTTGGAGGCGGCACAGGATGAACCAGGCTGGGGAGACCTACTCCATAGAGTAGAGAAACATAGAAATAGAAAACATAGACATAAAGAAACTAGCATGCCCACCCTAGTCACACCCTGGCCTACCCAAAATAGAGAATAAAAGCCTCTCTGTGGCCAGGGCGTGACACATAGACAAACTTTGCATAAAATATATTGAATTTGTACCTTTGAAACAACGTAAGATCTTCAACCTTATATCCACTATCAGAAGAAAAAAACAATAGGGTGGGAAGCACCTCCTGCTGGAGAATTGATCTATCTACAGCTATTCATGTGGCCTCCCATCCAGGGTTTTAACCAAGCCCTGCTTTGATATTTGTCACTGACTACCAACAATGTGCTATCATGAGAATGATTATTGAGAGATCTCTTCATAACTAAATAGATTCACTGTTGCCATCAAAGTCATAACAAAGGGTGTGTTTAATAGAGCAAATGAAATGTGACCATACTTTATAAGTCATATATTATCAATGATACTATTTAGGCCTATATAGCATTTGCCAAGTCATTGAAACAGCTATTGTTTCAATTCAACCCAGGGTTCAACAAAAAATTGACAATAGATATAGGCCTAAAGGTTTAAAGCTTTGGTTGATTTCAAATGCAAGTTAATCATCTTCAAGTTAATAATTAAAATGTTGGATTCACGTCTCCATCTCAACCAAAAATCTATGTTTAAAGAATCGCACTAATTCAAATCAAACTTTATTTCAAGTGCATTTAAAGTTGGATTTGATTTGATTTAGTCCTATTCTGTAACTTAGAGTTTTGTTTGTGATGGAGATGTGAATCCAACATTTCAATTATTTATTTGTATACAAACTGGTTTTGGATATGTACAGCAGTAGATATATTAGAGTGAGCTATGTCAAGAATCCAGTATATAAATAAATATGCGGAGTGTATAAACAGTATAATTAAAATGTAATGTACAGTAATATAAATATTAGAATGAGCCATGTCGAGAATACAGTATTTAAATACACAGTACAAAACCCCATGGGAAAATTTATAAAATTGCAGGAATTTAGCTTCCAGACCAGAGTATATATAAATATATATTGTGCCTTCAGAAAGTATTCACACCCCTTAACCTTTTCCACATTATGTTGTGTTACAGACTGAATTTAAAAGGGATTCAATTGAGATTTTTTTGTCACTGGCCTACACACAATACCCCATAATATCAAAGTCTATTTTTCATATATATATTTTTTTTTTTTTTTTTTTTTTTTTTTTTTTGAACAAATTAATTAAAAATTAAAGTCAATAAGTATTCAACCCCTTTGTTAAGGTAAGCCTAAATATGTTCAGGAGTAAAACATTGCTTAACAAGTCATATAAGTTACATGAACTAACTCTGTGTGCAATAATAGTGTGTCAAATGATTTTTGAATGACTACCTCATATCTGCAAGGTCCCTCACTCGAGCAGTGAATTTCAAACACAGATTCAACCACAAAGACCAGGGAGGTTTTCTGATGCCTCACAAATAAGGGCACCTAAAAGCAGACAATGAATATCCCTTTGAGCACGGTAAAGTTATTCATTAGAAGTTATTAATTACACTTTAGATGATGTATCAATACACCCAGTCACTACAAAGACACAGGTGTCCTTCCTAACTCAGTTGCCAGAGAGGAAGGAAACTGTTCATGGATTTCATCATGAGGCCAAGGGTGACTTTAAAACAGTTACAGAGTTGAATGGCTGTGATAGAACTGAGGATGGATCAACAACATTGTAGTTACTCCACAATACTAACCTAATTTACAGAGGGAAAATAAGGAAGCCTGTACAGAATAAAACATATTCCAAAACATGCATCTTGTTTGCAACAAGGCACTAAAGTAATACTGCAAAAAATGTGGCAAAGCAATTCACTTTTCTTTCTGCATACAAAGTGTTATGTTTGGGGCAAATCCGAACCAACACATCACTGCAAAGGGTGCTTCTACAAAGTATTGACTCAGGTGTGTGAATACTTACACTACCGTTCAAAGTTTGGGGATCACTTAGAAATGTCCTTGTTTGTGAAAGAAAAATACATTTTTGTCCATTAAAATAACATCAAATTGATCAGAAATACAGTGTAGACATTGTTAATGTTGTAAATTACTACTGTAGCTGGAAATGGCATATTTTTTATGGAATATCTACACAGGCATACAGAGGCCAATTATCAGCAACCATCACTCCTGTATTCCAATGGCACGTTGTGTTAGCTAATCCAAGTTTATTATTTTAAAATGCTAATTGATCATTAGAAAACCATTTTTAAATCATGTTAGCACAGCTGAAAACTCTGGGCTGATTTATTTATACTAGTTGAGTATCTGGAGCATCAGCATTTGTGGCTTCGATTACAGGCTCAAAATGGCCAGAAACAAATAACTTTCTTCTGAAACTCGTCAGTCTATTCTTGTTCTGAGGAATTAAGGCTATTCCATGTGAGAAATTGCCAAGAAACTGAAGATCTCATACAAAGCTGTGTACTACCACCTTCACAGAACAGCGCAAACTGGGCCTAACCAGAATAGAAAGAGGAGTGGGAGGCCCCGGTGCACAACTGAGCAAGAGGACAAATACATTAGAGTGTCTAGTTTGAGAAACAGATGCCTCACAAGTCCTCAACTGGCAGCTTCATTAACTTCTTCAGGATCGATTGGTCCTCTGCTGGACGGTTGAGCTAACATAGGCTAATGCGATTAGCATGAGCTTGTAAGTAACAAGAAAATTCCCCAGGACATAGACATATCTGATATTGGCAGAAATATTTATTTTTTGTTAATCTAACTGCACTGTCCAATTTACAGTAGCTATTATAGTGAAATAATACCATGCTATTGTTTGAGGCGAGTGCACAGTTTTGAACATGAATTAGGCACATTTGGGCAGTCGCGATACAACATTTTGAACAGAAATGCAATGGTTCATTGGATCAGTCTAAAACATTGCACATACTCTGCTGCCAGCTAGTGGCCAAAATCTAAATGGCACCTGGGCTGGAATAAGTCATTATGGCCTTTCTCTTGCATTTCAAAGATTTCAAACAGTTGTTTTTTTCATTGTATTATCTTTCACCAGATCGAATGTGTTATATTCTCCTACATTCCTTTCACATTTCCGCAAACTTGCTGATGCTCCAGATACTCAACTAGTCTAAAGAAGGCCAAGTTGTATTGCTTCTTTAATCAGAACAACAGTTTTCAGCTGTGCTAACATAATTGCAAAAGGGTTTTCTAATGATCAATTAGCCTTTTTAAAATGATCAACTTGGATTAGCTAACACAATATGCTATTGGAACACAGGGGTGATGGTTGCTGATAATGGGCCTCTGCACGCCTATGTAGATATTCCATTAAAAATCAGCTACTATAGTCATTTACAACATTAACAATGTCCACACAGTTTTTCTGATCAATTTGATGTTATTTTAATGGACAAAAACAAGGACATTTCTACGTGACCCTATACTTTTGAACTGCAGTGTATGTAAATTTGATATTTCATTTTCA
Source organism: Oncorhynchus kisutch (assembly GCF_002021735.2). Lineage (NCBI taxonomy): Eukaryota > Metazoa > Chordata > Actinopteri > Salmoniformes > Salmonidae > Oncorhynchus > Oncorhynchus kisutch. The sequence goes on along the minus strand of NC_034184.2, from coordinate 62,799,299 downwards.
TTTTCAATACATTTGCAACGATAAATAACAACATCTAGTTAATCAATTTTGAATGGAGAGTATACAGTAGACAGTATGGACAGTATCTGAAAATAAAACCTGTGTACAGCAGTAGTTATATAGGATAAGCCATGATTAGAATTCAGCATACACGTATAAAGGCTATCCTTTTTATGACTGTCCAGGTGACTATGACTATGACCTACCAAATGAGTAACCAGATGACTATCCAGGTGATTTGGCTGTGCTATTAGATTAAGCGCAGTGATAACACATTAAGTTGTTGTATAAATACAAAGTATCTGACATTGTATTCCCATTTGAACTGTGTTGGGCTTTTAACAGTGATAACACATTTAGATGATAACTAAACCAACAATAGTTTTTCCATTGGAATTTGGGTTTACTTTTAGATGGTTGAAAGCATATTGATAACACATTGGAAAATGAACTAACTATTGGCTGTCTTTTTGAGTGGGTGAATATAGGTTGTAATCTCATTGATGTCTCAACCAAATATTACCCAGTTATCCATGTTGAAATGACGTGGTCTGCCCAGTGGGAAGTTATTACCAAAAGGGCAGAGGGCAACAGAGCTGTCAGCTTCATAACCCAACTTATTCCGGCTTTTTAGTCATTCAATTTGGTGAGAAATACGAAAAATTACCACAGCGTTGTGAGATCAGCAGGCTTCCATTAGGTTGGTTGGCGAGCCTGGTTTATCGGAAGCTAATCGCAGAATAGTGAAATTGTATTAATGGGCAGGGCTGGTTGTCAGAGTCGACTTAATGAGAAAAAAAGGCATAGAAATGTCTTTAATTGTCATCATTTATCAGGGGAGAATTTAGTAGAGCTGTGAAAGTGGGCAGTTTTTACGTAATAAAAAATGAATGCGGCAGCTCTGCATCAAGACAGAAAGAATAGAACTCAGGAAGGGAAACATAGAGAGGGGGATGGATTGACAGAAAGAATAGAACCGAGGAAGGGAAACATAGAGAGGGGGATGGATTGACAGAAAGAATAGAACCGAGGAAGGGAAACATAGAGAGGGGGATGGATTGACAGAAAGAATAGAACCGAGGAAGGGAAACATAGAGAGGGGGATGGATTGACAGAAAGAATAGAACCGAGGAAGGGAAACATAGAGAGGGGGATGGATTGACAGAAAGAATAGAACCGAGGAAGGGAAACATAGAGAGGGGGATGGATTGACAGAAAGTAAAAAAGTACAAATGTATTGCACAATAATCTTGCTCTTTTCAGCTCGTCATGCAAACACTGCAATGGCAACAAGACAACTAGTCAGTTGAATAACGTATTCAATGTTTATTTTTAATTCATATCATCCATGTTTGACTTCGTAAGAAAAAAAGAAGATCCGAAGCGATAAATCAACAATCTTCATTCATTTTTTTATCTCACTAAATGTGTTGTGGCTGGAGTTTAGTCAATATGCTTGGAGACCATTATGACAGAGCTAAAGAGAAAGAAAGAGCCTCTCTTTCAAAAGATCAAACAAGAGGCTACTGTCTATGCAGCCCGGCCTTTTATTACAGAGGCAAGCCTGCCCTCCATGCAGCCTCTTTATCTTCCTCCTCAGCCCTCCAGTCAATGCAATGCCTCGCTTGTTACTGATAACGCGGTCATGTAGGTAGGAATAGTGAGTGGGGCGATTCTGTAGCGGGCGCCGCTTCAAAAAGTAATTCCCTGATTCTTAACTTCACCACCACCTATGGATTGGCAAAAAAAAATGCTCTTGACTGTCTTGACCAATTATATTGAATGACGAAAAACACATGACAGAGGTACTGTTAACAGAGGACAGGCTGCTTTACTATGGTAGTTTGTGTCTAAAAGAGACAGTGACAGACAAGTCAGATTTTCTGCCATGGTAGAACTGATTCTGTTACAAAAACGTTTTCTGGTGATATTTTTTGGAGGGCATTTATCTGTGTCAGGTCTTGTGGAAACTCCATTAAGTGTGCGTATGTAATTGCTATTTAAAGTGTGTAAAATAGCAAACCGATGTCAGGGAAGAGGGGAGGGCTAAATGTGCAAGAGTAGCTCAACACAAGGTTATAAAAACTACATTCAAATGTGTTTTATTAAGTAAAGTATTTCACATATCATGGTATATCCTTGTAGATAACAATGTCACAAGGATAATCTAATTTAATTTACAACAAAGCTTTTTCATTGTCAGAACAGGCCTAAAACAAAATGTTACTAAATGAATCACTCAAGTAGCCCCGTTTGGAAATTCGGATAACCATGCCCATCCCTAACCACAACCACCACCCAACAAGCAACCCTACATTGGCAACCCATTCAACAGTGCATATTAAACCACATTTCCTATTTCCTCTCAGACCTTTCCTCCTCATCCTAGTCCACTATTCATATGTTTCTAATTGAAGAAATATGCTGTCTCAGCATTCCCTTTCACGTCCAAGTCGCCCCCAGATGGCCTGGTCTCTCTCAGGCAGATATGCTGCATTGTTTCCTGTTTCCTGTCTGTTAGGCTGACATGTAATTACTAAAGGTGTTCACAATATTGCCTTTCATTGTCACCCCCATGGGCTGGCTGTGGTCAGAAGGGAGCAGACAATGAACGGTATGAGAGGAAAATGACCTGAGTAGAGCACTATCTACTGGATCCAGGTGATTGTGTGTGTGTGTGTGTGTGTGTGTGTGTGTGTGTGTGTGTGTGTGTGTGTGCGTGTGTGTGTGTGTGTGTGTGTGTGTGTGTGTGTGTGTGTGTGTGTGTGTGTGTGTGTGTGTGTGTGTGTGTGTGTGTGTGTGTGTGTGTGTGTGTGTGTGTGTGTGTGTGTGTGTGTGTGTGTGTGTGTGTGTGTGTGCGTGTGTGCGTGTGTGTGTCTGTGCGCGTTGGTAGAATTTTAGCTGTGCAATGATGGCCACTCCAACCCATTAACCCTCATTAGTGGGCTGGCCCGGGATAGACAGAGTGTGCTGTAATTACTGCTGAGAGATCAGTGATTAATGGCGGGGTAAAGATAGCCAGGGGATGGTCATAATGTGTGGCATCTGTCATCCTTGCAGGCCTATCTGGGAATCAGCAGCAAATACTAATTTGAGCCCTGTTTGGATTCAAACTCCTGTTTGGGCATGGAAGTGACCAGTGAGGCACATGGTGGATGGTTTGACTTGAGCTCCCCTGCTGACATGGCCAATCTCATAAATTAAGATAAATGAGTATTCTTAACAAAATCACAGTAGTGCAATGCTGACTTCGATCTACTTACGTACACAACTTCAACTCATCCTCCACCGAATGGCTTGCAGGATAAATACTCTACCCACCTGTTAGTTATTCATATTAAATTGAATCTCAGCCTGTTACCAACATAGCCAGGCCATACACAAACAAACTTTGTGACACATTGTGGGCAGTACAGCTATTTTTCTACTATGCAATTAAAATGCAACATGGGTACAGCATGGTGGCCTTGGTTGTTCGGGTGACAGTTATGTATATTCTGATGTATGGTGCCATTAAGAACAAATGCCGTGCACACAGCCAGATGAGGCGCGACAAGAGGCCTCGTCTGAGCTGTGGCAGGAGCACACATCTTGTCAGTGTCATCGCTGACCTCTATATCTCTTCGCTCAAGATGGATGCATTTTCATGGCTGGCTTCAAGCTCTAATAGTCCATTGATTCATTCTCAATCTGACCTAGAGTCAGCGGGGTATGAGTTTATTTATTTTCCCCTCGACAATGCTCACTCTCTCTCTCTCATCCGTCTTATTACAATGTAATGGCAAACAACACCCTCTCCTCTCATTCTATCTGATGGTGCAGAGAAAAACAATTTTGGGGGATTTCAGATGGTTTATAACCCATGGCACCAAAAAGGAGGAAAAACACACGTAACGGAGGCCTTGGGAGAGTTGGAGTGGGAAATCAATCACTAACACCAGTGCATCTCTCACATGGATGTTTGGGATGATTACAGACTGAAATGTTCTCCAAACTCCCTTTCAGAGCTGCATCCTTGACCACCTGCTGTCTGTGCCGTTCCAGACAGATTTCACAGTTAAGAATGGGTATCCACTGAGGAACAGCTAGTAGGAGGTTTGAACTGTTGGACCTCTCTCAATGTTTCATATAGTTTTTTTTGTGTAAATAGGTACATTGGGTTCTTTGGGTTTTGTGTTGAATTTTGTATGTTTAACTTATTGCTTGGAGAGAATGTACGGTACAGGAACTGAAAACAACCTTAAATATAACTTTAGTTAACATATTTCATACCAATCATTTCATTTTTCTTGTTTACAAAACCTTTAGCAACCTAGTTTTATAGATTTTTTAGATTTGCTTATGTTGATAAAAAAAGAAGAAAATATAAGCAATTTTTCCAAGCTAACTTCAACATTGGTCAACTATGCCGCCGAGCTCATTTCGGCCCAGTTCTGGCCATGGAACAGGAACAGGTGGGTTCCTTATAGACTTGACAGGTGTGCAATCATTCAGAGCGGGCCAGAAATTCTCTTGCACATAGATCCATATTCCAGGCACTGCTTGTTAGATAGAGCTAGTGAGCAGTGGTGAAGTTTGGTGGCCATGCATTCTGAAGGAGGGATCTGCATTCCTTGGTGCCAAGGACAGCCTCTACCCCATGGGGTATAGCCTCTACCCCCATGGGGTATACTGTGGATGGGTAGGGTGGGGGAACGTAATTGAGGCCGTCAATGCAAAGGTGGGGAGAGAAGATGGACAGAGCAGACTTTTGGGGTTAGTTTAAATAGGCCCTGGAAGAATGTGGCACAAATGTAAGCTTACAATTTGGTGAAGAAAAACTAGAAGACGGTTCCTTTGAAAGGAAAATAAAGTAAATGTTTTGAATAATTCAGAATGAAAGTAAGTGGATAGATGGGTAAAGTCTGAGGAGTTTCAACAAACAATCATGTCAGTTTAATTCCCGACTGAAATAGGAATAGTTTTAAATGGTGGCATCCATTGCATATAGCTTTTATGTTTGCTCAAATCAAATCCATGAGAAGAATCGAGACAGATAAGATGTTGTATTCTCTCAGAGAAATTATTCAGTTGCCCTTTTATATAGACATGTTCAATATAGTCACACAAGTTCACTGAATATGCCATGTTAGTGTTTGGTTTCAATAGGTTCTTAATTTGTCACCACCGACAGATTTGTTTGCCTTCTGTGGTTTTTATGGCGGGAGTAGTTCATGGCGGGCATGAAATGAGGGGAACCCTGAGCATGAGCACAGAGATCAACATGAAAATATCATGTTTATAGAAGCTACAAAGACACCTCTGATGTTTCTGAAATGCAGAGGGTTGCTATTGGTACCGAAATCATGGCAACCGTGGGAAGTTGTTTTACAGATGGCTTGTTGGATCTTTCTAAAAACAGTTTTTGGTCCATTTTTAAAAGAGGCGAGGTTGTTTAAAAATATGTGTTGTATATGAAAAGAGCATGTTTGCAGGATATCTGTTACCGTCTTGGACTCCTTAAAGACAAATATGAGCCAATGGAAAGTAAAGGAAACAGATTTACTTTCGGCAGAACGTGGATGGTTTACCACTTTCTAAACCATCAAAGACAAGTAGTTAGTCTTGCATGTAACTTTAATGTTGAGGTCATTATTTTCTGTAATTAGCCAGTCTTGGAAGGTATTCCAGTTCTACATTACACCTTTCTGCAGGAAAACTGATGCGAGGCTCCAATCCTGCTGCTGGCAGCATCACTCACTGTGGTGGTCATCTCCTAACTTTTGCAGGCGATCTTGACAGTGTTTTTATTCGGTGATAACCCCTGGCGACCCCACTTAGAGGACAGGGCTCCAGTAATGAGAACATCCAAATAGGCCATACTTCCTCTTGGTTATTTTGTCCCTGTGTTCGCCACCTGCCAGGGGAAAGGTTAATGGCTGTCCCTGAGACCCAGTCAGAGATGGTTAAGGTACCTAAACACGCCCATGACACCACCGTTTCATCATCCCTGGGAGGATATAGACCGACCAAGAAGAGAAGATAAAAAATATATTTCTTCCCAGGTTGCCCTACAGGTTAAATAACTCTGATATGCAGTCATCTAAAGGTTGTTGGTCTGGCTGCTTGCATAGTTCCCTTTTTCAGTTTCTCTGCTCCCCCATTCCTCTTGCTGTTCATATATCTCCCAAGGTCTCTCTTAGTTCGTCAGGATGGCATTTTTCTCCTCCAATCATTTCCCAGAGCGCTCGGGTGGCCAGCGACCTAGGGGCATAATTCTTCAGCTTTTTGACTGAGTTAGTGTTAGCAAGTGGAGAAAAGGGGGCTGCAACACGGGGGATAATTTATTGTGTACAGTAAAAAGAGGGCAGTAAATTTAAAGGACAATTCCCCTGTCTCTTTATCAAAGGCACACCCGACTGCACCAACACGCACAGCACCATGCTCAGTCGCGGTTTAGCAAAATATCCTGGAGTGCTTCTCCTGTCTAGGATCCTGTAGAATATTCCATCCTGAAATTATTTAGGTTTGGAGGTCCTGCCGAGGTTTATAATTACTGAAACATTAACTCCATAGGAGGCAAATAGGTGGTAGCAGAAGGTTACGTGTGTTTGCACATGGTTGTGCATCAACTATGTTTAGAACGAGACCACCAAAAGTCCCTTATTATTCAGTTGTTACAGATTCAGCTGTTTGAACATGCAAAGCATCCCCAAACCTTCTCCCCCAGCACATTACATTATTATTTAATTAATATTATATTAATTAAATAAAATACAATTTGTTGTTCTGAATCTTTTTGTTGCCTTGCACAAAGGACAATAACGCATCTAATTGCCATGCAATGGTTGTCGTACTGTTACCCTCAGCCGAGATTAATCACCGCTCAATTCTAAGCACAGAAGTGACAGGAAGGAGATATTCTCAGCTTGACAACAAAATGTGACTGCTATGCAACCAATGTGAAAAGAGTTGACTCGAGTGACCATTTGGCCCTCAGAGATCTATATTGAGTTCATTTGACACATGGAATTGAAGTCAAGGGACTTGTCAAGTTGTTGTTTTAAAAAATAATAATAGTCTAAGAATTCAACCAAATGAAAATTCTGCATGTCTATTTACTCCAAAGGAATGTAGCACATATGACCAGTGAGTCATTACAACTGTCATTTTAACAGTCAACAGTCAACCTTAATTAGCCAACAAAAACTACACACACACACACACACACACACACACACACACACACACACACACACACACACACACACACACACACACACACACTATCACCTTATAACATCAGGCTGCTTGTCTATCTAACATTTGAAAGGTTCCCAAAGGGTTATTCGGCTGTCCCCATATGAGCACCCTTTTAGGCTGCAGAACCCTCTATGGAAAGGGTTCTACATGGAACAAAAAAAGGGTTCTAACTGGAACCAAAAAGGGTTCTTCAGAGGGTTCTCCTACGGGCCGAAGAACCCTTTTAGGTTCTAGATAGCACCTTTTTTTCTAAGAGTGTAGACCAGACCCATGGGTTAAGCAATCCCATTTCTCCAAGGGCATCTTTCCAACTGCTATTAAGAATACTGTATGCATTACATCAAAACACGATGTGTGATGCAACAACCAGCGAGAGTTACCGTGGATACATAGTTTGTGGTGCCTCACCAGTCTCAACTCAAATAGCCTCCCTGGAGTCCCAGTCAGTCTGTAGTCAAGAGCTCCCGTCCTACTCTTCTCTGGCTTTGAAGTGGCACAATTGAAGGACGTCCTGTATTATAGCGCATACTATTTAGGAGACCTAATTGCAAGGACCTGAAGATAAAACTCAGAAGACAGATCTGAAAGACGGATTTAACTGTGGCTGTATGGGAAAGTTGGAAATAAGAGAAGTCTCTGGACTAATTGTATCATGTTGTAAGCCACAAAATGTACATGTTAGTATCTATAACACTTCTTGCATAAATATGATCAAAAGGAGTGCATGAGGACAATGGTTTCATTGTTCTGATGCAAATTAATCTATGGATCCCATCCTGTAGGCATACATACTGTTACGGATTCTTCTGTGTAATCTATGGTGATTAATCACAGTAATTTGATATGGACTAATTTGCATATTTTATATTAATACTGCGTTTGTTTACAGTAATGAGCCACATGCAATTGAAACTCATTTCACCAGAATGGGAAAATGGCTGCTGGGTGGGCAGACACTGGTATAAGCATGAGCTCTTTCACCAAATCTCAACATACTGTATGTCTTGCATCAATTTATATCAACATTCAGATCTGGGAAAATTGGTTAAAGAAAAGGTGCTACTGATAATTCCCACGATGCTTCACTGTTCCCGAAAGACTATAAATCCAATTTATATCAGTATCAATATGCAATACCATATGCAATACCATTTCAATTAGCCATTTTAAGATCATATCTGACTCTGGTCCAATCAATTGAGATTGTTCTTCTCTTGATTTAGTAGGTAGGCCTATCCTCTCTCTCTCTCTCTCTCTCTCTAGCTCTCTGTGTGTGGGTACCATGAATATCATTTCTATGTACAATGATGAAACAGATATATCATCCAACCCCACCCCCTGAGCTGTTCAATCGATGCAGCCACACAGCATCCAACTGTTGTTAGATGAATATCTTTTGCCCCACCCTTTTTTATCAATGGGGGTGGTGTCGGCAGCACGCCACTATGCAATACAGGTGTTCGTCAAAAGAACAATCTAGATGGCAATATAGAGGGGAGCATCGTGATACTCCGTCAGAAAGGGGAGACCTGTTGGGGCAACCGAATCAATGTGCCAGCAACTGGCTGTAAATTACATAGAAAAGACATGTACCGTCACGTAACTAGAAAACCCTTTCAGTCAGGACCAATGGATCATTCAAGCTACTCTTCACTGATGAGCTCCCTCCTTCAATAGTTATATTTGCTTTGAAACCCTCGTCTTTCCACGTAGAATGCCGTATGAGAAAACTTGGCCGCTCATTTGATATCATATCTCCTGCAGCCCTGCACATGGGGAGAAGCAATCCCTTTACCCCCCCCATTTTATTGAGAACACAATGGCCTGAACTCCACTCCAGTCGGCAAGAGAGAGCTCAGGCTCAGAGCGCAATACCAACCTGGCAGCTCATGCTCAGAGCCCATGTTGCCATGGCGATAATGATAGAATTCATAGTCTCCTCGTCCCCGTATCGGTAATTCAGTTATTTTAGCCTCAGTGATAGAGCCAGGCCTGGGAGACCACAATGAAACAATAAATTAAAATTCTAATGAAAAATGTGCTCGCCCCTCTATATTCAACAGTATTGGAAGATATAGGGGGCGGCAGAAGGGTAAATGGGCAGGCTTACAAGGAGCCAATCTTTAACTCTATAAATTTGATTCAATATCGTTTATTTTGGAACATTGGTTAGAACCACACCTTTCATATTCAAATGCCCTGACAAGCACAGTTATTTCCTGTCTTCTAACACATAGCACAAGTGACCATTTATTTATGTGGTCAGCAAACTCATTCTCCATGTGAGAAAGATATTGTTGTTTAACATGTTATTTACTCTTCTGTTCCACTGAGTCCAATTGATAAGGAAAAATGAATAAATATTCATAAAGCACATACTGGTATTTTGTTGTGGTCTGCTTGCTTGATAAGATCCTGTGTGTATGACCTTCTTATTTTGATTTATATTTGAACAAATAAGGCCCAAAGAGTGAAAGATAAAGGCATGGAAGTTAGAAGATCCCAATCCAAGAATTGCCCTTATATTTGACTTTCACCTGCAAACTGATTATTCAACTACCAGTATTACCTCTTCCTTCAACATTCCATTCAAGGGTGGGTTAACTTCATATCGAAAACCACCAGAAAATCATCTGTCAGCCAAAACTGGGCAGAAATGTTTACTGATTTAATTATAAGTTTGCACATAAACATAAACACTAACTATCCTCTGGATGTCAAGACCGTGTTAACACGCTAAGCTAAAGCATAGGGCCTAGGCATTACAGCTGTGGGATCTTCATTTGATTACTCTTTTGGTGCTGAGAATGTTCCTGCACTGCACGAAATGCACACTAGTAGGTTATTCAAGGTTTTAAAAGGCTTCTAACGTTTGTAATTTCGACTTGAAAATATCTGACTTTATTTTCCCTCATAAAAAAGTTCCATTAATTATAATCCACATAATAATTCTAATTTTCTGTTGCTGCGGGATTATTTTCCTGCTGTAGCAAACTGGCTCAAATTAAGATCCTACATCTGTATGGGAGAAAACACGGGTAATCAGGTCTCGGACAAGGTTACTCATCATGGCAGCAAGGTTTACTGAACTACCTCAGCTACATCTGGTTTTCAAGTTTAATATTTGATCTAGCTTGTCCTAATTTGAGCTTGCAGAGTGAGATAGGCCTCCGTGGTTTTCACCCCCTTTCTGCAGCCCTGCGGAAATAGAATTAGCATAATGCAAAAATCCCTATCAGAATTCCATTAGTTTAAACTACAGATAAGTTTCTTTGCATCAGATGAATCTCAATCCACTGCATCCGCCGATGTCGCACTTCCACATCTACTGTAAAAGGTGGCAGAGCCAGAGTGGTGTTTGTCAGACCATAAGACATCCTGAAAATCGGTCTTCTCACGAAATCGTCTGTAGCATCCTAACGGTTTGGCCTACAACACTATTATGACCCTATGGAAAGATGAGACTCTCACAAACACCATGGTGTTCTGTTTTGCTCTACCACTCCCACAAGTCAGTACAGCCAATCTGACAACTTCTGTCTGTAGTGTCCGAACAGTTTGGGCTACACACTAACCCCTCTGTGGAAAGGTGAATATCTCATGAACACATACATGTTGGTTGTTTTGCTCTATCACACCCACAAACCTCACATGACTCGTTTGAAGGTCCCCATACCTGTAAAGAAATTATAGATTTTATTTTAGTTAACATTTATTTAACTAGGAAAATCAGTTAAGAACAAATTCTTATTTGCAACGACAGCCTATATAAGGGTGTAAATACATGTATAGTTTCTTGATTTTTCTAAAATCTCTCAGATTTAGGACAAACACTTCAGATTTTAAATTTTTAAATTTTTTACTATTTGTTTATCCATGTATCAAGATTTTATTCAGTGCGTTTCTATGGGCTTCTAAAGCCAAATTAAAAATGTAATCAAATACATTTTGTATATTTTTTGATACCTTTAAGGGGTCCTAAAACTCAAATAGCTAAACGATCCTTAAAACAAATGACCATCTTAAAACAATTCCATATGTTAGCTTAGTAGCTTAGTGAAAGCTATCAGAAATAAACAACACAATGCGTAAGCTTCAATTAACACTTAACAACGGCTATGGAGGAGAAAGTGGCGCCCTCCGAACGCTCAGACAGAAATCTCATTGGCCCAACTCTCTCTGTATATGACTGATTCATATCAATGAAATTAACGACACTATTTCTGCTGATACACGTTATCCGTCTCTAAGGTAGTAGACAGCTGGTGACATCTCAAGAGAGATCGCCATCCGACAAAATGCTATCAGGTATTTTTTATTTATTTGTAATCTAACTATTTAGTGATAGAAACCTGATACCATCAAAGCAAGCTGTAAAATGACTCCCAACGTAGAACACAGGAACCTTAGTAATGTACAGTAGCTCATTTGCTAGTTAGCTAGCTAGTTACAACAAGTGATATGTTTCTAGCTAGCAGGAGCAGATACTGTAGCTTTATCACTAGCTTGCATGTCATTCTAGGACAATCAGCGTTTTAGCTTTCAGTTTATTGCAAGTATTACATTTAAGACTACACAAATCCAATACAGTCATCAAGGCAGGACCCACTAATTTCATTCATACTGACAAATAAATATCACATTATCCCTGTCAATAGTTGGAGTCGAATGATTGCAGAACACCATGCCTCATACTGTCAGAATGTTAATTTCCTAGCTCACTAACTACATTCCTTTGCTGTGATGATTTCCTTTATTCATTCTTGTCTCTCAATTTTGTCTCACATTATCTATTCAGCTCTTCTGTGTCCTGCTCATCGAGATCAACCAAGTGCAATTTACCAAGCATGGGCTGATTCCCTCACCTGTGAGGAGAATCATGTCTACTGCAGATTGAACTAGCCCTGCGGTCACTATTTAGACATTGGGACCTCATATGCATTTGAATGTTCTCTTCTCTTTTCTGGATTTTGTCTTATACAGTCTGGTGCATTTTAGAGTGGAAGAACACCCACTACACATACACGTGCTTGCGCATCTTTATTCATTATTGTCTCTCACTTTTGTCACCCATGGTCTATTCACCAAGTCCTGCAGTTTGAACTAGCCCTGCCGTCACTATTTAGACATTGAGACCACATATGCATTTGCCTGTTGTCTTTTCTTTGTGGGTTTTGTCTTAAAACAGTCTTGTCAGGGCGGCAGGTTAAGAGCGTTGGGCCAGTAACCGAAAGGTTAATGGTTCGAATCGCTGACAAATCTGCCGATGAACACATGAGCAAGGCACTTAACCCTAGTTTCTTGTGGCCTGGGTACATAAGATATGTGTTGATGACAGTTGTACAGTCTCCATCACAGGCATAAATGGTAAAGCTCTCATTTCTGGACTGCAAATTTGTAAGATTGTGCCCTCCAAAACACTTGACTTGCATTGATTGGTAGGTTGGATTATTTATATAGATAGACACATCAAATACTTCCTGAGACACCTTTACTATTTGTCTCTTTACTCAGTAAATGGTGAAACACCATTTGTGATGGTGTTCTTTGTTTGTATGTATATGCATAAAACATACATTATTTATTATTTATTATTTATTATTTTGGCTCTCAACCAGTTAGCTTTGAGAAGGTTTTTTTGAAAGTTAATCATTTAAACCACCTAACTCAAACATTAATTTCCCAACTGCTTTTTATATCATCTCTTTATTAATGCTCCATACCTTATATTCCAGTGCATCCAACATTATGCATGCCCAACATGGTATTGGGCAGCTGCTATTTTAGAACTCGTCTGGATAAGAAATCAAACTCTAGTTATCTTATACAAGACACACACATATTTTTATCTACATGCTTGTATTTGGGTTTCTGTACACAGTATATGATTGAATGTGTCTTTAAGCCTGCAGCTAGTTACTTGAAATGACAAAACATAAATTAACAACTAAATTAAGGTATAATGAATGTATAATAAACACAAATTGACATTTACTGTTGGCTACGCTAGTCTGTAACACTGTCTAAATGGTCAACAGAGTTACCTCTTCGTGAGATCAAGACAATTCGTATTGCATGCTGCATATTTCAACTGCACTCGAAAAAAGATATGTATCTTATTTCAGTCTGGGAGCTATCTAGCTGTATCTGTTCCTCTTCATCAGACAGCAGCTCAGGTTTTCGCAAGAGGCTGTGTTTCCATTGTGGATAAGCAGTCCATTGGCTGCCTTCATCACAAGGGGTATATACGACAGTTTTGTTTGGTTCCAAGTTGAGTCGTTTGTCAAATTTGCCTCAGCGGCCGAGTGTTGAAATACACTTTTTACGAGAAAATGTGCAAGAATTGAAAGTGCCAACAAATGTTACAGTCATCATAAGAATGCTTTACTGTGATATACAAAAAAAATCAGCTCCTACCTTGACGGGGATTGTTTTACGGCAGGCGTCAAACTCATTCCAAGGAGGGACGAATGTCTGCGGCTTTTCCCTCCATCTTTGTACTTGATTGTTGAATTAAGGTCAGTAATTAGTATGGAACTCCCCTCCATTGCTTGTCTAGGTCTTAATTGAAAGACAAAACCAAAAACCTGCAGACACTCGGAACTCCATGGAATGACTTTGACACCCCAATCTAATTATTTTAGAATGTGCCTATGTTCTGTGTTAGTAAACGTATCTAATGAAATGACCCTTTCTCGGCCATTTAGCAGACTGTTATCCAGAGTAATTAGTAAGTAATCCTTGCTCAAGGGCACATCAATAGGTTTTTCACCTAGTCAGGTCAGGGATTCAAACCAGCAACCTGTTGGTTACTGGCACAACGCTAGGCTATCTGCAGCCCACAAATGCTTACTGTGTGGATTGCAAATTAGAATATTATTAAGAAAACATGAAGTCCAGTTATCGAGCATATAATCTTGGTTAATCCAGAACTGAAGTTTTACATAACAGGTCAGGTGTTTGATTCAATTCTGGGTCCATACATGTTAAGAGAAGAGATAAACCAACGAGCCAAAGCGCTCCATCCTGTCTTTGCATTTTACGTGCAACTATATGGGCCAAATGTCCCCTCGCCTTCCAAAATTCTAAAGATGTTAACACCTGTGAAATCGTGATTTGTCCAAATAACCAGTGATGAAAAAACCAGGCACTGGAACAAATGCTGGTCGTACTTCGTAACTCTTTTGCGTTGTGTTTTTAAAGAAGGACTGTCCAGCCAGCGATCCTAGTTGTTTGGTGTTTATTTTGACGATAGACACAAGGAAACACATTAGATGTGCAGGACAATCATGTACTAACCAAATAAGTGTTAAACAAATTAAGATATATATTTCAGATTCTTCGAAGTAGCCACCCTTTGCCTTGATGACAGCTTTGTACACTCTTTGCATTCTCTCAACCAGCTTCATGAGGAATGCTTTTCCAACAGTCTTGAATGAGTTCCCAAATATGCTGAGCACTTGTCGGTTGCTTTTTCTTCACTCTGCAATCCAACTCATCCCAAACCATATCAATTGGGTTGAGGTCGGGTGATTGTGGAAGCCAGGTCCTCTGATGCAGCACCATCCCTCTCCTTCTTGGTCAAATAGCCCTTACACAGCCTGGAGGTGTGTTTTGGGTCATTGTCCTGTTGAAAAACAAATGATAGTCCCACTAAGCGCAAACCATATGGGAAGACGTATCGCTGCAGAATGCTGTGGTAGCCATGCTGGTTATGTATGCCTTGAATTCGAAATAACTCACAGACAGTGTCACCAGCAAAGCACCATCACACCTCCTCCTCCATGCTTCACAGTGGGAACCACACGTGCAGAGATCATCCATTCACCTACCCTGCATCTCACAAAAACATGGTGGTTGGAACCAAAAATCTCAAATTGGGACTCATCAGATCAAAGGACAGATTTTCACTGGTCTAATGTCCATTGCTCGTGTTTCTTGGCCCAAGCAAGTCTCTTCTTATTATTGGTGTCCTTTCGTAGTGGTTTCTTTGCAGCAATTCGACCATGAAGACCTGATTCACGCAGTCTCCTCTGAGCAGTTGATGTTGAGATGTGTCTACTTGAACTCTGTGAAACATTTATTTGGGCTGCAATCTGTGGCGCAGTTAACTCTAATGAACTTATCCTCTGCAGCAGAGGTAACTCCTGGTCTTCCTTTCCTGTGGCGGTCCTCATGAGAGCCAGTTTCATCATAGCGCTTGATGGTTTTTGTGACTGCACTTGAAGAAACTTTCAAAGTTCTTCACATTTTCCGTATTGACTGACCTTCATGTCTTAAATTTATGATTGACTGTCATTTCTCTTTGCTTATTTGAGCTGTTCCTGCCCTAATATGGACTTGGTCTTTTACCAAATAGGGCTATCTTCTGTATACCACCCATACCTTGTCACAACACAACTAATTGGCTCAAATGCATTAAGAAGGAAAAAAAATCCACAAATTAACCTTTAACAAGGCACACCTGTTAATTGAAATGCAGACCAGGTGATTACCTCATGAAACTGGTTGAGAGAATGCCAAAAGTGTGAAAAGCTGTCATCAAGGCAAAGGGTGGCTATTTGAAATATAAAATATATAATATATTTTGATTTGTTTAACACTTTTTTGGTTTCTACATGATTTCATGTGTCAATTCATAGTTTTTATGTCTTTGCTATTATTCTACAATGTAGAAAAAAGTAAAAATAAAGAAATACCCTTGAATGAGTAGGTGTGTACAAACTTCTGACTGGTACATGGGCTTGCTCCTAACTATCTCTCTGATTTGGTCCTGCCGTACATACCTACACGTACGCTACGGTCACAAGACACAGGCCTCCTAATTGTCCCTAGAATTTCTAAGCAAACAGCTGGAGGCAGGGATTTCTCCTATAGAGCTCCATTTTTATGGAACGGTCTGCCTACCCATGTCAGAGACGCAAACTCAGTCTCAACCTTTAAGTCTTTACTGAAGACTCATCTCTTCAGTAGGTCATATGATTGAGTGTAGTCTGGCCCAGGAGTGGGAAGGTGAACGGAAAGGCTCTGGAGCAACGAACCACCCTTGCTGTCTCTGCCTGGCCGGTTCCCCTCTTTCCACTGGGATTCTCTGCCTCTAACCCTATTACAGGGGCTGAGTCACTGGCTTACTGGGGCTCTCTCATGCCGTCCCTGGAAGGGGTGCGTCACCTGAGTGGGTTGATTCACTGATGTGGTCATCCTGTCTGGGTTGGCGCCCCCCCTTGGGTTGTGCCATGGCGGAGATCTTTGTGGGCTATACTCGGCCCTGTCTCAGGATGGTAAGTTGGTGGTTGAAGATATCCCTCTAGTGGTGTGGGGGCTGTGCTTTGGCAAAGTGGGTGGGGTTATATCCTTCCTGTTTGGCCCTGTCCGGGGGTGTCCTCGGATGGGTCCACAGTGTCTCCTGACCCCTCCTGTCTCAGCCTCCAGTATTTATGCTGCAGTAGTTTATGTGTCGGGGGCTAGGGTCAGTTTGTTATATCTGGAGTACTTCTCCTTTCCTATTCGGTGTGTCCTGTGTGAATCTAAGTGTGCGTTCTCTAATTCTCTCCTTCTCTCTTTCTTTCTCTCTCTCAGAGGACCTGAGCCCTAGGACCATGCCCCAGGATTACCTGACATGATGACTCCTTGCTGTCCCCAGTCCACCTGGCCGTGCTGCTGCTCCAGTTTCAACTGTTCTGCCTTATTATTATACGACCATGCTGGTCATTTATGAACATTTGAACATCTTGGCCATGTTCTGTTATAATCTCCACCCGGCACAGCCAGAAGAGGACTGGCCACCCCACATATGCTCTCTCTAATTCTCTCTTTTTTTTTCTCTCTCGGAGGACCTGAGCCCTAGGACCATGCCCCAGGACTACCTGACATGATGACTCCTTGCTGTCCCCAGTCCATCTGACCGTGCTGCTGCTCCAGTTTCAACTGTTCTGCCTTATTATTATACGACCATGCTGGTCATTTATGAACATTTTGTAACGGCGTTCTTCGTTTGTAGAAAGAGAGTCGGACCGAAATGCAGCGTGGTGGTTAATCATGTTCTTTAATGAAGAAAAAGTGACAATACATGAAATAACTTAATAAATACAAAACAACAAACGGAACGTGAAACCTAATACAGCCTATCTGCTGAAACTACACAGAGACAGGAACAATCACCCACGAAAGACAAAGCGAAACTCAGGCTACGTAAATACGGTTCCCAATCAGAGGCAACGAGAATCACCTGACTGTTGATTGAGAACCGCCTCAGGCAGCCAAGCCTATACAACACCCCTAATCAGCCGCGATCCCAAATACTACAACCCAATACGAAATACAATAACATAAACCCCTGTCACACCCTGGCCTGACCAAATATATAACGAAAACACAAAATACAATGACCAAGGCGTGACACATTTGAACATCTTGGCCATGTTCTGTTATAATCTCCACCCGGCACAGCCAGAAGAGGACTGGCCACCCCACATAGCCTGGTTCCTCTCTAGGTTTCTTCCTAGGTTTTGGCCTTTCTAGGGAGTTTTTCCTAGCCACCGTGCTTCTACACCTGCATTGCTTGCTGTTTGAGGTTTTAGGCTGGGTTTGTGTACAGCACTTTGAGATATCAGCTGATGTACGAAGGGCTATATAAATAAATTTGATTTGATTTGATTTGATACTGTATGTATTCAGACCATTCACTATGAGACTCAAAAATTTGCTCAGGTGCATCCTGTTTCCATTGATCATCCTTGAGATGTTTCTACAACTTGATTGGAGTCCACCTGTGTTAGATTCAATTGATTGGACATGATTTGGAAAGGCACACACCTGTCTATATAAAAGGTCCCACAGTTGACATTGCATATCAAAGCAAAAACCAAGCCATGAGTTCGAGGAATTGTCTGAAGAGCTCTGAGACAAGGTTGTGTCGAGGCACAGATCTGCGGAAGGGTACCAACAAAATTACTGCGGCATTGAAGGACTCCAAGAACAGAGTGGCCTCCATCATTCTTAATAAATGGAAGAAGTTTGGAACCACCAAGACCCTTCTGGAAAGTTACCACAGGTGGACTCCAATCAAGTTGTAGAAATATCTCAAGGATGATCAATGAAAACAGGATGCACCTGAACTCAATTTCGAGTCTCATAGCAAATGGTCTGAATAGTTATATAAATAAGGTGTTTCTGTTTTGTACTTTTTATTAATTTGAAAAAATTTCTGAAACTGGTTTTTGCTTTGTTATTATGGGGTATTGTGTTTAGATCAATGAGGGAAAAATATGATTTCATCAATTTTAGAATAAGGCTGTGAAGTAACATAATTTGGAAAAAGGTAAGGGGTCTGAATAATTTCCGAATGCACCGTATACACTGAGTGCACAAAACATCAGGAACACCTGCTCTTTCCATGACATAGTCTGATCAGGCAAATCCACTTCAATCAGTGTAGATGAAGGGGTGGAGACAGGTTAAAGAAATGTTTAAGCCTTGAGGCAATTGAGACATGGAATTGTGTATGTGTGTCATACAGTGGGTGATTGGGCAAGACAAAAGATTTATGTGCCTTTGCTCGGGATATGGTAGTAGGTACCAATTTGAGTGTGTCAAGAACTACAACGCTGCTGGGTTTTTCAAGCTCAAGAGTTTCCTGTGTGTATCAAGAATGGTCCATCACCCAAATGACATCCAGCTAACTTGACACAACTTTGGGAAGCATTGGAGTCAACATGGGCCAGCATCCCTGTGGAACGCTTTCGACACCTTGTAGAGTTCATGCCCCCACGAATTGAGGCTGTTCTGAGGGCAAAAGAGGGTGCAACTAAATATTACGAAGGTGTTACTAATGTTTTGTAAGATCAGTTTATAGAGAGAGAGAGAATTCTGGCTCAATATCAGGATATGTACATGGTGAACTTAAATAGAATGTGACCTACCTTGACCTACCGCTTGCATGTCAATATCAGACTGGGAAGAACTGACGTTCACAATCTCCCCCTCTCTGGAAGTGTAGAAATACATAAACATTGAATACATATTTCTGACGTGGCAAGTTGAAACCAACCCTGTTATACACGCATCCTGTTGTATCATTACAGATCTACAGTACCAATTATGTTTACATTGTCTGTCCATGAGAGATTATCGCGCATCCCATAGCCAATAGGGTCTGAGCCATGGCCCTCGACTAAACCTAGCCAAAACTAAGTAGCCCATTCTCTATGCAGATTACCTTCAGGTTTTGTTAATTGGATATGCTCTAATTGTAGTGTTTTTTAAGGCATTTTGAAGCATGGAACCAGAAATCTCTCTCTCTCTTGATTAAATTAAATTATCCTAATAGGTAGAGGAACAGAAAGACATGAGAGAAATGTGTTCATTAAAAAAGGGTATAATGAATTCGAATGAGCAACAGCCATTTAGCTACTGTAATATGAGTGGCTATAAACAAGCCTTTTCAAAGCTCCAGACACTATGTCATACAAGCCATATGGGCAGAAGCAATAGACACACAAAGGATGACTCCATAAATAAATGGATTAAGCGTGACCTTGCTTGGGTGACAGAGATACTGCATTTCCTCAAAGGCTGGAGGAAAGGCTTGAACATCAAGCGCAGCGCATCTTTGAAGGCTAGGAAGCATGAGTTTTTACTCACCAAAGTAACAACACAGTGTGGTCAAAGACTTAAGCCTTGTTCACACTGCAGGCATTAATGCTCAAATCAGTTTTGTTTTTCAAATCCGTTTGAAATCCGTACTGACTGTCCAAACAGCAAGTTACAAGCGACCAAATAGGATTTGGGTGTGTCCAGACAGCAGTCATTTGCTGACATGACGAAACTAGTGATATAGTAACGACGGGTCTGTGCGCAGCGTTGTTGGCTGAACGGTGGTGATGCTCCTGCTTCCTATCACTTAGAAGTCACAGATCCTTCAGAAAGTATTCACACCCCTTGACTTATTCCACATGTTGTTGTTACAGCTTGAATTCATAATGGATGAAGAGCTCTCTTCTTCAAGCTCTGTCAAGTTGGTTGTTGATCATTTCTAGAAAACCATTTTCAAGTCTTCCCATAGATTTTCAAGCGGATTTAAGTCAAAACTGTAGCTAGGCCATTCAGGAACATTCAATGTCGTCTTGGTAAGAAAATCCAGTTATTGTCCTGCTGAAAGGGGAACTTGTCTCCCAGTGTCTGTTGAAAAGCAGACTGAACCAGGTTTTTCCTTAGGATTTTGCCTTAGGATTTTGCCTGTGCTTAGCTCTATTCCGTTTATTTGTATCCTAAAAAACTCCTTAGACCTTGCCGATGACAAGGATATCCATAACATGATGCAGCCACCACCATGCTTAAATATACGAAGTGTTACTCTGTGATGTGTTGTGTTGGATTTGCCCCAAACATAACGTTCATAATGCTCATTTATTAGCAATTTTTTTTAGCTGTTTTATTTCAAATAAAAAGAAAACATTTTAATTGTAACATGCTTCATAAACAACAGGTGAAATGCTTACTTATTGGCCCTTCCAATGCAATGACAGCTTACCAGTACCCAGTCGATGTGCAGAGGTATGAGGAAATTGAGGTAGATATGTACATATAGGTAAGGGTAAAGTGCCTAGGCAACAGGATAGATAATAGATAGTAGCAGCAGTGTACAGTATGTGATGAGTGTGTACAGGGCATTCGGAAAGTCTTCAGACCCCTTGACTTTGTCCACATTTAGTTACATTACAGCCTTATTCTACAATTGATTAAGTAATGTTTTCCCTCATCAATATACATACAATAACCCATAATGACAAAGTGAAAACAGGTTTTAAGAAAAACATTTTTTTTGCAAATGTATAAAAAAATACAAAACAGAAATACCTTATTTAAATAAGTATTCAGACCCTTTGCTATGAGACTTGAAATTGAGCTCAGGTGCATCCTGTTTCCATTGATCATCCTTGAGATGTTTCTACAACTTGATTGGACTTGATTTAACACACCTGTGGTAAATTCCATTGATTGGACATGATTTGGAAAGGCACACACCTGTCTACATAAGCCCCCCAGTTGACAGTGCATGTCAGAGCAAAAAACAAGCCATCAGATCGAAGGAATTATCCGTAGAGCTCCGTTGAACGGATTGTGTCGTGGCACAGCTCTGGGGAAGGGTACCAACAAATTCTGCTTAATTGAAGGACCCCGGGAACACGGTGGCCTCCATCATTCTTAAACGGAAGAAGTTTGGAAACACCAAGACTCTTCCTAGACACTCTTCCTACAGCTGGCCATCCGGCTAAACTGAGCAATCGGGGGAGAAGGGCCTTCGTCACTGAGGTGACCAAGAACCCAATGGTCACTTTGACAGAGCTGCAGACTTCTTCTGTGGAGATGGGAGAACTTTCCAGAAGGACAACCATCTCTGCAGCATTCCACCAATCTGACCTTTATGGTAGAGTGGCCAGACGGAAGCCACTCCTCAGCAAAAGGCACATGACAGCCCGCTTGAAGTTTGCCAAAAGGCACGTAAAGACTCGCAGACCATGAGAAACAAGATTCTCTGGTCTGATGAAACCAAGATTGAACTCTTTGGCTTAAATGCCAAGCGTCACATCTGGAGGAAACCTGGCATCATCCAGGTGAAGCATGGTGGTGGCAGCATCATGCTGTGGGGATGTTTTTTAGCAACTGGGAGACTAGTCAGGATTGAGGAAAAGATGAGCAGAGCAAAGTACACAGAGATCCTTGATGAAAACCTGCCTCAGAGCACTCAGGACCTCAGACTGTGGCGAAGGTTCACCTTCCAACAGGATAACAAACATACGCACACAGCCAAGAAAATTCAGGAGTGGCTTCAGGACAAGTCTCTGAATGTCCTTGAGTGGCCCAGCCAAAGCCCATCAGAGGTCATAGCAAGATTTCTTATAAGCGTCCGGATTAGTGTCCCGCTCCTTGAAAGCGGCAGCTTTAGTTTATGGTTGGGATATGTACAGACTGTCACTGTGGGGACGACGTTGTCAATGTCCTTATTAATGAAGCTGGTGACTGATGTGGTAAGCTCCTCAATGCCATTGGATGAATCCGGGAACATATTCCACTGTGCTAGTAAAACAGTCCTGTAGCTTAGCTTCCCCTTCATCTGGACACCGTACACTGGTACTTCCTGTACTTCCTGTTTGAGTTTTTGCTTGTAAACAGGAATCAGGAGGATAGAGTCAGATTTGTCAAATAGAGAGTGAGGGAGAGCTTTGTATGCGTTTGTGTGTAGAGTAAAGGGGATCTAGAGGTCTTTTTCCCTCTAGTTGCACATGAGACTAGTGATGCTGGTCGAAATTAGGTCAAACGGATTTCAGGTTTAATGCGTTAAAATCACTGGCCACTAGGAGCGCCGCCTCTGGATAATCATTTTCTTGTTTGCTTATGGCCCTACGCAGCTTGTTGAGTGTGGTCTTAGTGCCAGTCTTTGTTGACAAAAAGACACACCGCACCCCCACAGATCTTACCAGATGCTGATGTTCCGTCCTGCTGATGCATGGAAAATCCAGCTAACTTTGTCTTTGTTCAGCCATGACTACGAAAAGCAGTGTATATTACAGTTCTTAATGTCCTGTTGAGAGGATAGTCTCGAATGGAGCTCGTCCACTTTGTTCTCCAGCGATTGCACATTCGCCAATAAAACAGAGTGTAGCGGGGGTTTATTCACTCGGCACCTTAGTCTTATCAATGTGCCCGCATAGCGTCCTCTATAGCAACGTTTTTTCCTCTTCCCAGTGCCAGGGATCAGGGCCCGGCAAGAGGTGAGCAGTATGTCCTGTGCCAAAGACTCATTGAAGTTTTGGTTGTAAAAATGTTTTGGTTTGGTTGTAAAAAATAAATAGAGTCGCACACTCTATATAAATTGACTCCCAGTAATTTATTGGATAAAACACCAACGTTTCGGCATCACTGTGCCTTCTTCAGGGTCTTCAGGGTCACTCTGAAGAAGGCACAGTGATGTCAAAATGTTGGTTTGTGTGTGACTCTCTTTATTACTTGTTTATAGCTTACAGTTTATTTGCTGTTAGTCAGCACCTCTACACTATATTATTTTCTCTAGGTGTGCGCCAGCTCATGCTTTTAATCAGAAGTTTTTGGGGGTCATAGGAAACGATGGCGGAAACATTATGTTAAAAGAAAGTTAAGATCAGCGAAAACATTTTTTGCAGAATTGGTCAGGAGCCGTAAAACGACAGGTATGCATCCCATCGTCATCTTAAGGATTCCTTATTGCAAACAGGATGCATGTTTTGGAATCGTTAAGCCCTGCACAACTAACGTGCTGTTTCCTATTTAACAACAGAAATAAATAATGATCAACTGGGACCACTGGCTGGGGTGATTTATTTGGACAAAACACAACGCAAGGAGAGTAAGATTTACATCTGTTACACAGGCTTCTTTCTTTTCACTCTGTCATTTTGATATTGGTATTTTTTAGCTGTTGCAAAAGCAGCAGCTACTCTTCCTGGGGTCCACACAAAACATGAAACATAATACAGAATGACATAATACAGTACATCAATAGACAAGAACAGCTCAAGAACAGAACTACATACATTCTTTAAAAAGGCACACGTAGCTTACATATAAATGCATGCACACAAACAATCTAGGTCAAATAGGGGAGAGAAGTTGTACCGTGAGGTGTTGCTTTATCTGTTTTTTAAAACCAGGTTTGCTGTTTATTTGAGCAATATGAGATGGAAGGAAGTTCCATACAATAAGGGGTCTATATAATACTGTACGCTTTCTTGAATTTGTGGACTGTGAAAATGAAGAGCAGAATGTGCTGCTCTGTTCTGGGCCAGCTGCAGCTTAACTAATTATTTCCTTGCAGCACTGGACCACACAACTGAACAATAATCAAGATTAGACTAAACTAGAGCCTGTTTAACTTGCTTTTTCGAGTGCGGTGTCAAAAAAAGCAGAGCATCTCTTTATTACGGCCAGACCTCTCCCCATCTTTACAACCATTGAATCTATGTTTTGACCATGACAGTTTACAATTTAAGGTAACGACAAGTAATTCAGTCTCCTCAGCTTGTTCAACAACCACACCATTCATTACCAGATTCAGCTGAGGTCTAGAACTTAAGGAATGATTTGTACCAAATACAATGCTCTTAGTTTTAGAGATGTTCAGGACCAGTTTATTACTGGCTGTCCATTCCAAACCAGACTGCAACTCTTTGTTAAGGGTTTCAGTGACTTCATTAGCTGTGATAGCTGATGTGTATATGGTTGAATCATCAGCATACATGGACACACATGCTGTGTTTAATGCCAGTGGCAGGTCATTGGTCAAAATAGAAAAGAGTAGAGGGCCTAAAGAGCTGCCCTGGGGTACACCACACTTTACATGTTTGACATTAGAGAAGCTTCCATTAAAGAAAACTCTTTGAGTTCTATTAGATATATATCTCTGAAACAATGATATGGCAGAGGTTGAAAAGCCATAACACATTCGTTTTTTCAGCAACAGGTTATGGTCAATAATGTCCAAAGCTGCACTGAAATCTAACAGTACAGCTCCCACAATCTTCTTATCATCAATTTCTTTCAACCAATCATCAGTCATTTGTGTCAGTGCAGTACATGTTGAGTGCCCTTCTCTATAAGCATGCTGAAAGTCTGTTGTTAATTTGTTTACAGAGAAATAGTATTGTATTTGATTTAAAAAAATTCCAACAGCTAAGAGCTGGCAGCAAGATTATAGGTCTGTTTTTAGAACCAGTAAAGGCCGCTTTACCACTTTAAAAAAAATATGTTTTTTTACCCCCCTCACAAAGGTTGAATTTGATGTGTCCTCCAAATCACAACCCCACCAAGCCGTACTGCGGCTTAACACAGCCCGCATCCAACACTGTGTGACCTGGTTAGCATGCATTCTGCCACAGGAGTTGCTGGTGCGTGATGAGACAAGGATATCCCTAATGGCCAACCTGGACGACGCTAGGCCAATTGTGTGTCACCCCACAGAGCTCCCGGTCGTGGCTGGCTGCGCAGCCCGCCACAAGAGTCGCTGGTGCGCGATGAGACAAGGACATCCCCAAGCCCTCCCTAACCCGGATGACGCTAGGCCAATTGTGCGTCGCCCCACGGACCTCCCGGTCGCGTTACTTTGGCTTCCTGTCTCCCTGAAGCGCTGTCTTAGGTGTCTCAGTACGGACATTGCAATTTATTGCCCTGGCCACACTTTAGTCTTCATGCCTCCTTGCAGCATGCCTAAGGCATGTACACGCAGATGAGCAAGGAACCCTGGACATGTTTCTTTTGGTGTTTTTCAGAGTCAGTAGAAAGGCCTCTTTAGTGCCCTAAGTTTTCATAACTGTGACCTTAATTGCCTACCGTCTGTAAGCTGTTAATGTCTTAATGACCGTTCCACAGGTGCATGTTCATTAATTGTTTATGGTTCATTGAAAAAGCATGGCAAACAGTGTTTAAACCCTTTACAATGAAGATCTTTGAAGTTATTTGGATTTTTACTAATTATCTTTGAAAGACAGGGTCCTGAAAAAGTGACGTTAATTTTTTTGCTGAGTTTATAATAGTGAATTATCGGATATCTATTGGTCCACCAGTGTCCTAGTTGCTATACTGTCCAGCATTATGTTTCTTCTGTGAGTCAGTGTTTTTAGAGCTGGACTCAAGGGAAAATAGGCTTCCCCATGGGGTTACATTTCAACAATGAGCTTGAATACATTACCACAGCATGTGCTCACTAAGTATCCGCATGTGAACCACGAATGTAATGCCATGCTGATGAGAAATGTATTATGTAGAATGGGGGCTGGAACAATTGAAGAGTTTCATTCCAAAACGCTGGATATCCATTTTCATATATTTTGGTAAATTAGCTTTTATTTTTTAAGTGTAGAAAGTGTTGATTTTCATGTTGTATAATGACATAAAATCTGAATAGTTCCCATGCCTGATATACTGTACATTCCTTTTGTTGTAAGTGCCCTTTTTAACGTTGCACACTTCCTTCTCCCTTTGCATTCCCCCTCATAAACATCCACTGCCCCCCTTACCTTAGTGTATTTAGGGCAGAGCACAATGGCCCAGCGTCGTCCGGGTTAGGGGAGGGTTTGGCTGGTGGGGGCTTTAGAACTAGGCCGTCATTGTAAATAAGAATTTGTCCTTAACTGACTTGCCTAGTTAAATAAAGGTTAAATAAAAATAACTCTTTCCTGTCTACCATGTGGAAGAGGTATGTTACTGAGAAATTGTCCCATGAAATCATAATTAATCCTATATGTCAAAACACTAATAATGAGTTTATATGGCCACTGACAGTGTTTTTAAATAATGGTCTGACACCAATATATTGGGTTATTCGTGTATTTCAGTCAATTATGAACTCTTGATCTATTGATTTGTGAATGTTGTTAATGCTAGCTAGCTACTGTACTTTCTACTGTAGGCTACATGTTGTCATTGGACTAGAATGTCTTATCATGTCCCCTTTCTTTATTATTTTGTACTTTGCAAAGAAGTTTGGCCAATTAGGGCAGCACAGTGTTTGTTCATGGACGTTTTCCAGGTACAGTTGAAGTCGGAAGTTTACATACACTTATGTTGGAGTCAACAACGTTTTTAACCACTCCACAAATTTCTTGTTTACAAACTATAGTTTTGGCAAGTCGGTTAGGACATCTATTTTGTGCATGACACAAGTCATTTTTCCAACAATTGTTTACAAACATATTATTTCACTTATAATTCACTGTACCACAGTTCCAGTGGGTTAGAAGTTTACATACACTAAGTTGACTGTGCCTTTAAACAGCTTGGAAAATTCCAGAAAATTATATCATGGCTTTTGAAGCTTCTGATGGGCTAATTGGAGGTGTACCTGTGGATTTATTTCAAGGCCTACCTTCAAACTCAGCGCCTCTGTGCTTGACATCATGGGACAATCAAAAGAAATCAGCCAAGACCGAGGAAAAAAATGTGTAAACCTCCAAAAGTCTGGTTCATCCTTGGGAGCAATTTCCAAATGCCTGAAGGTACCACATTCATCTGTACAAACAATAATATGCAAGTATAAACACCATGGGACCAAGCAGCCATCATATTCATCTTCTGCACATCTATCACACTAGTGTTTCAATGCTAATGTCACACCTTGGTCTTAGTGTTTTGTGTTTTCGTTATATATTTTGGTCAGGCCAGGGTGTGACATGGGTTTACGTGTTGTGTTTCGTATTGGGGTTTTATAGGATTTGGGATTGCTAGGTTTAGGGGTGTGTCTAGTTAGGCTTGGCTGCCTGAGGCAGTTCTCGATCAGAGTCAGTTGCTTCTCGTTGCCTCTGATTGGGAACCGTATTTAGGTAGCCTGAGTTCGCTTTGTCTTTCGTGGGTGATTGTTCCTGTCTCTGTGTAGTGTTCACCAGATAGGCTGTAATAGTTTCACGTTCCGTTTGTTGTTTTCGTATTTATTAGTTATTTCATGTATCGTCACTTTTTCTTCATTAAAGAACATGAGTAACCACCACGCTGCATTTCGGTCCGACTCTCTTTCTACAAACGAAGAACGCCGTTACAGAATCACCCACCACATACGGACCGAGCGGCGTGGTAACAGGCAGGAAAGGCGAAAGGAGGACGTTATGGACAGCAATGGCATGGAGTATACGACGTGGGAAGAAATCGACAGGTGGGCGGCCGACCCAGAGAGAGTGCAGGAGCCCGCATGGGATTCGCTTGAGCAGTGCGAAGAAGGCTATAGGCGAATGGAGTCGAAAAGGAAAACACGGCGGCGCAGAGCGAAACCCGAAAGTCACCCCAAAAAATGTATTGGGGGGGGGCTCAGGGAGAGAGTGGCAGAGTCAGGAGTCAGACCTGAGCCAACTCTCCCTGTTAATCATGAGGAGCAGCGATATAAGGACTTCTGGTCTTGGGAGATGATATTAGACGGAAGAGGACCCTGGGCTCAGCCTGGTGAATATCGCCGCCCCAAGGAGGAAGCAGAGGCAGCAGGAGATAGGAGCCGGCGATACGAGGGAACACGGTTGGCAAGGAAGCCCGAGAAGCAACCCAAAAAAATTATTGGGGGGGGGGCTTACAGGGAGTATGGCTATGCCAGGTAGGAGACCTGCGCAAACTCCCTGTGCTTTCCGGTGGGCTAGAGAGACCGGGCAGACACCGTGTTACGCTTTGGAGCGCACGGTTCATACCAGCCCTTCGTATTGGCCGGGCTAGAGTGGGCATCGAGCCAGGTAAGCTTGGGCAGGCTCGGTGCTCAAGAGCTCCAGTGCGCCTGCACGGTCCGGTCTATCCAGAGCCACCTCCACACACCAGTCCTCCGGTAGCAGCTCCCCGCACCAGGCTTCCTGTGCGTGTCCTCGCTCCAGTATCACCAGTGCCCGCACCACGCATCAGGCCTACAGTGCGCCTCGCCTCTCCTGCTCTGTCGGAGTCTCCCGCCTGTTCAGCACAGCCAGAGCCTTCCTTCCCTCCTGCGCTGTCGGAGTCTCCCGCCTGTTCAGCGCAGCCAGCGTTTTCCTCCTCTCCTGCGCTGTCGGAGTCTCCCGCCTGTTCAGCGCTATCAGAGCCTTCTCTCTCTACAGCGCTGCCGGAGCCTCCTGCCTGTTTGGAGCAGTCAGAGCTGTCAGTCTGCATGAAGCAGCCAGAGCTGTCAGTCTGCAAGGAGCTGCCAGTCTGCAGGGTGCTGTCAGCCTGCATGGAGCAGTCAGAGCTGTCAGTCTGCAAAGAGCTGTCAGTCTGCAAGGAGCTGTCAGTCTGCAAGGAGCTGCCAGTCTGCAGGGTGCTGTCAGTCTGCATGGAGCTGTCAGTCTGCAAGGAGCTGCCAGTCTGCAGGGTGCTGTCAGCCTGCATGGAGAAGCCAGAGCTGTCAGTCTGTAAGGAGCTGCCAGTCTGCAGGGAACTGTCAGTCTGCAAGGAGCTGTCAGTCTGCAAGGAGCTGCCAGTCTGCAAGGAGCTGTCAGTCTGCAAGGAGCTGTCAGTCTGCAAGGAGCTGCCAGTCTGCAAGGAGCTGCCAGTCTGCAAGGAGCTGTCAGCCTGCATGGAGCAGTCAGAGCTGTCAGTCTGCAAAGAGCTGCCAGTCTGCAAGGAGCTGTCAGCCTGCATGGAGCAGTCAGAGCTGTCAGTCTGCATAGAGCAGCTAGATCCGCCAGTCAACCAGAATCTTCCAGATCTGCTAGTCAACCAGAATCTTCCAGATCTGCTAGTCAACATGAATCTTCCAGATCCGCCAGCCAGCCAGGATCTACCGGAGCCTACTACCTACCTGAGCTTCATCTCAGTACTGGGCTTCCTCTCAGTACTGGGCTTCCTCTCAGTACTGGGCTTCCTCTCAGTACTGGGCTTCCTCTCAGTACTGGGCTTCCCCTCAGTTCCGGGCTGCCCCTCAGTTCCGGGCTGCCCCTCAGTTCCGGGCTGCCCCTCAGTTCCGGGCTGCCCCTCAGTCCCGAGCTGCCCCTCAGTCCCGAGCTGCCTCAGTCCCGAGCTGCCCCTCAGTCCCGAGCTGCCCCTCAGTCCCGAGCTGCCCCTCAGTCACGAGCTGCTCCTCAGTTCTGTGGGGTTCTGGGTGAGGACTATTAGGCCATGGTCGGCGGCGAGGGTGGATTATCCCAGGACGCGAAGTGGAGGAACTAGGACATTAATGAAGTGGCGTCCACGTCCCGAGCCGGAGCCGCCACCAATGACAGACGCCCACCCGGACCCTCCCTATGGTTTTGAGGTGCGTCCGGGAGTCCGCACCTTGGGGGGGGGGGGGGGTTCTGTCACGCCTTGGTCTTAGTGTTTTGTGTTTTCGTTATATATTTTGGTCAGGCCAGGGTGTGACATGGGTTTACGTGTTGTGTTTCGTATTGGGGTTTTATAGGATTTGGGATTGCTAGGTTTAGGGGTGTGTCTAGTTAGGCTTGGCTGCCTGAGGCGGTTCTCGATCAGAGTCAGGTGCTTCTCGTTGCCTCTGATTGGGAACCGTATTTAGGTAGCCTGAGTTCGCTTTGTCTTTCGTGGGTGATTGTTCCTGTCTCTGTGTAGTGTTCACCAGATAGGCTGTAATAGTTTCACGTTCCGTTTGTTGTTTTCGTATTTATTAGTTATTTCATGTATCGTCACTTTTTCTTCATTAAAGAACATGAGTAACCACCACGCTGCATTTCGGTCCGACTCTCTTTCTACAAACGAAGAACGCCGTTACAGCTAAATTGTAATTATTTCGCCACTATGGACTATTTATTGCCTTACCTCCCTTAACTTACCTCATTTGCACACACTGTATATAGATTTTTCTATTGTGTTATTGACCGTATGTTTGCTTATTCCATGTGTAACTCTGTGTTGTTGTTTGTGTCTCACTGCTTTGCTTTATCTTGGTCAGGTCGCAGTTGTAAATGAGAACTCGTTCTCAACTGGCCTACCTGGTTAAATAAAGGTGTAATAAAAATTTTAAATAAAATACCGCTCAGGAAGGAGATGCGTTCTGTCTCCTAGAGATTAATGTACTTTGGTGCGAAAAGTGCAAATCAATCCCAGAACAACAGCAAAGGACCTTGTGAAGATGCTGGAGGAAACAGGTACAAAAGTATATATGTCAACAGTAAAACGAGTCCTATATTGACATAACCTGAAAGGCCGCTCAGCAAGGAAGAAGCCACTGCTCCAAAACCGCCATAAAAAAGCCAGACTACGGTTTGCAACTGCATATGGGGACAAAGATCGTACTTTTTGGAGAAATGTCCTCTGGTCTGAGGATGGCATCATGAAGTTGGAAAATTATTTGGATATATTGAAGCAACATATCAAGACATCAGTCAGTAAGTTAAAGCTTAGCCGCAAATGTGTCTTCCAAATGGACAATGCCATCATGCATATTTCCAAAGTTGTGGCAAAATGGTTTAAGGACAACAAAGTCAAGGTATTGAAGTGGCCATCACAAAGCCCTGACCTCAATCCCATAGAAAATTTGTGGGCAGAACTGAAAAAGTGTGTGCGAGCAAGGAGGCCTAGAAACCTGACTCAGTTACACCAGCTCTGTCAGCAGGAATGGGCCAAAATTCACCCAACTTGTGGAAGGCTTCAGAAAATGTTTGACCCAAGTTAAACAATTTAAAGGCAGTGCTACCAAATACTATTTGAGTGTATGTAAACTTCTGACCCACTGGGAATGTGTTGAAAGAAATAAAAGCTGAAATAAATCATTCACTCTACTATTATTCTGACATTTCACATAGTTAAAATAAAGTGGTGATCCTAACTGACCTAAACAGAGACATTTTACTAGGATTAAATGTCAGGAATTGTGAAAAACTGAGTTTAAATGTATTTGGCTAAGGTGTATAGAAACTTCCGACTTCAACTGTATGTCATGGGTTTCTGTTTGTCAAGATATGTTGACATTATCACAGATTAAAAGATCAACACCTACCCTGATCCTTTGGTCATATGTAAGCCGATCAAACACAATGCAGAGGCAATCTACACCATTCACATAAAGACATTATAAAAGAGATTTATGTGTTATTTTTCATCATCTAATCATAGCATTGGGTTGTTCAATGACAGACATGTAATTGTTTAAAATCTTTCACTTGATGGTTTCATTTCAGAGAGAAAAATAATCATGTTTTTTTGCAAAATGCTATATATCTTTCTCACTCTTAAATAAATAAGTAGTACTGCTAGGTTTTACACAGTCAAATGTAACAAATAACTTATACAAACAAATTTCCATACAGTAATATGAGATCTGTATGTAAAACATTTACATTTGACATTTTAGTTATTTAGCAGATGTTCTTATCCAGAGCGACTTACTGTAAGTGCATTCATCTTAAGATAGCTAGGTGAGACGACCACATTGACATCACAGTCTAAATATATTTCATATACAGGATAAGAACATCCCATTCCAACTATATATAGCGTTTTTCAAAAAACAAACAATCATACACATCTGAAATCAATGAATAAAAGAACTGAGAACACTAATATTTTACACACACATGAAGGTAGCCATAAGCAATCATTTCTGATGAAAAAACACAAATGTGAAAAATGTGTGGATATAGCGTTTTGGAAATAAACTTTTCAATTGTAACATTGGTAACATCAACTAGTAATAATACATTGACTTTTTGAAATGACTGTGGTATAAATATAGTAAATAAAGTTCTTCAACTTGACCTACTAAATCGAGCTGACTTGGTCATTTGGTGAAATCCTGACATTACATATGTGAATGAAAACCCATTTTATCCATATAAAATGATAATGTATTGTATTGGCAGCACTGACTGCCTTACATTTAAGGCCAGCTGTAACATTGTGATTGTAAGGGAGAAATAAAAAAGACGACACAAACACAAATATTCACACTGACACACATACACACACACACATGCACACACACCCAAACCCAGCTGCCATCCTCCTTAAAGGCATGGGATTAATGAGGAAATAAATAAATAAAGTCAGTGTTTCACTCACGACCTCACCCCTGGGAATGTTATCAGTGTGACAGGCCTAGCTTACAGCGCTCGCCGCTCTCAAATGTCAGGCAGACACAATCGCCAATATGGTGGTCCATTCCTAATGATCCACATGTCTGCCAGACCAGCTCTTTACCTAGGCACTCCATGGCCTTTCTCTCCTCACAATGGGCTGGAAAATGAACTATTCTAATAGCAGAGGATGACAGGAAGGGAAACTCTTGTCTATAGGCTCTATATTCTACAATGTCAATGAATGATGGAGAGAGAGAAAGACATCATTTTCAGAGATATTTTGTTTATGCAGAAGAAGCATACACTGAGCTGAGGGATGGGTTTAATAGCATGTTTCTGGCTGTAAAAATCTAGTCTGTATCCTTTCACATGATATACTTCCATTCCCTAGCCATTGAGGGTTGAACATATAGACAGTATGATGTAGCTATGGTATTTACACTAGTGTGTCCTGGTCTGGGATGACATAGCTCTGCCGCTGGAACAGTAATAATATCTGGGATGCTTACCATATGGTACCCTTTCCCTACTTCTGAGCACTGGTCTGAAGTAGTGCACTAAGAAGGGAATAGGGTGCCATTGGGACTGATTCAACGGGACTATAAATCGGGGACGGAAACATGGGTCTTGCATTCAAACACTTGAATGATTCTTTTTAGCAATGAATGGGATGTTTTTCTTCTTCTGGCTCCACAACATGTCTCTAATTCAGACTGATTGGGAGGAAACGCCGTCGGGTTCTATTTCCTGTCGTACCGAGACGGAGAGACTGAACTCGACCACGGTTGAACAAAGCGACTCCAAAAACAGATGGATGGAATTATGTCAGACTGTCATTAAAAAGGGGGCAGTAATTACCAAATTAGAGCCTTAAATATTTAAACTGTTTGGTGGCGTGTTGGTCTCTCCCACACAATGACACAATGATTTACCCAGAGTTCCCAGAGGGTTTGGGAGGGGACGGGCGGCGAAGCTGTAGAAGTCTCTAATGAGACATCCAGACACCCTTGTAAACAGATCATAAAATCTGCACTTAGCAACAATGTGACACAAAAAAAAAAACCACAACACAATTTTGAAGGTCTTGGTGACCAGACATCCTCAAAACACATTGATGGAGTCAAGGGATGTTTTAAATCATGTCACGTCCCTTAACCAACACTGAATAACACTGAATAAAATGTTACTCCAAGTTAGTTATGGAGAACAATACCTGCTTAAGTTTTCAACAACAAAAAAAGTTAACCTGAGCTATAAATAAGCCACTTATTTTGGGAAGCGTCTCGCAGGTGCCCTCAAACAAGAATTTCCTTTTTGTGTCAAATGTAGCGTTTGGAATGATGCAGTGTGTCATGTTCTATGAACACAACTCTGAAGGAAGTGTCAAACTTGCAAATAAGGGACTACACTTGTCTCTGTGGGTCTTATGAGAGGAACGTAAAGGAACATCAGTACTCTCTGTTTTCACTGGAAATACACCTGGGCTGTTGTTCAGGAAGCACCATTGTAGTGTTTCAGATCAAATATAAGCCCCTCTACCATGCTCACTATGTAAGGAATACCATTGACACCCTCTGATAACACACACTTGAGAATCCAATAGGAAGCTGATCAAGAGGCATGAGTCTGAAGACTGGGTTCCTATAAACTTTTACTTAAAGTATCTCTGACTATCCCCATGGAATAATTTCAACTTTATTATATGACAAACCAGGTTGCCTGGCCTATGCTAGCTGTCTCCACTTTCTTTGAATTAGAAGCATAATTACTGAGAGAAGGAGATTGTCTCAGGGACAACACGCATCAACAGTTTATGATTGGTTGGTAGCTTGGACAAATGAAGACAATAGGCTGATGTACAGTAGCAGTCAAAAGTTTGGTCTCACCGGGTGGCGCAGTGGTCTAGGGCACTGCATCGCAGTGCTAGCTGTGCTACCAGAGAGTCTTGGTTCGAGCCCAGGCTCTGTCGCAGCTGGCTGTGACCGGGAGGTCCATGGGGCAAAGCACAATTGGCCTCATCATCATCCGGGTTAGGGAGGGTTTGGCTGGTAGGAATATCCTTGTCTCATCGTGCACTAGCGACTCCTGTGGCCGGTCATTGGTGCAGCTGTCTTCCAGGTTGGATGCGCGCTGTGTTAAGAAGCAGGGTTGTGTTTCGGAGGATGCGTGTCTTTTGACCTTTGTCTTTCCCGAGCCCGTATGGGAGGTGTAGCGATGAGCCAAGATAGAAACTACTAGCAATTGGATACCATGAAATCGGGGAGAAAAGTTTGGACACACCTACATTCAAGGGTTATTCTTTTATTTTTTACTATTATCTGTATCAAAATTCTGTGATAGCCATGCTGGTTAAGTGTGCCTTGAATTCTAAATAAGTCACTGACAGTGTCAGAAGCAAAGCTCTCCCACACCATCACACCTCCTCCATCCTTCACAGTGGGCACTACACATGCGGAGATCATCCGTTCACATACTCTGCGTCTCATAAAGACATAGCATTCTTGGCCCAAGCAAGTCTCTTCTTCTTATTGGTGTCCTTTAATAGTGGTTTCTTTGCAGCAATTCGACCATGAAACCCTGATTCATGTAGTCTCCTCTGAACAGTTGATGTTGAGGTGTCTGTTACTTGAACTCTGTGAAGTATTTATCTGGGCTGCAATTTCTGAGACTGGTAACTCTAATGACTTATCCTCTGCGCTGGATGGTTTTTGCGACTGCGCTTGAATAAACTTTCAAAGTTCTTCACAGTTTCCGAATTGACTAACCATCATGTCTTAAAGTAATGATGGACTGTTGTTTCTCTTTGCTTCTTTGAGCTGTTCTTGCTATAATATGGACTTGGTCTTTTACTAAATAGGGCGATCTTCTGTATACAACCCCTACCTTATCACAACACAACTGATTGGCCAAACACACTAAGAAGGAAATAAATTCCACAAATTAACTTTTAATTTTTTAATTGAAATGCATTCCAGGTGACTGACTACCTCATGAAGCTTGTTGAGAGAAGGCCAAGAGTGTGCAAAGCTGTCATCATTGCAAAGGGTGACTACTTTGAAGAATCTCACAAATAAAATATATTTTGATTTGTTTAACACTTTTTTGGTTTCGACGTGATTCCATATGTGTTATTTTATAGTTTTGACGTCTTCAATATTATTCTATAATGTAGAAAATAGTTTTTTTTTTCAAATAGAAAAACCCTTCAATGAGCATGTGTCCAAACCTTTGACTGGTACGGTATGCTCTTGAGCTCTGCATTTTCACTACCAACAGCTGTGCTAAAGCACACATCATGAATAGCATCGCTAGCTGTGTTCAGGTCGATTTTTCATAACATCCTTACTTCCATTAGAGGCCCATTATTGAGTCGCAACATGAAGTCTATGCAGTAAAACGATATCTCCAGCTGTAAAAAAAAAAAACACATATCACGACAGAGTGCAGTTTAACACACCTTGTTATGCCTCTAAAATTCCTGTATACCTACAGACCTGCCTGACTCTGAACTAGAGATGCTGCAGAAGAATGCACCTCTGCTTCACTTTCTTCCCATGTCTTCCAGCTGATCACTGATCATCCGAGATCAAAGGACAAGAGAGACACTTGTTCAAATTACCTGTGAAACCCCAGCGTCGGGAGAGAGAGAGATGTGGGGGAGTGTTCAGACGCGAAAACTCCTCGCATAGAGAAACCTTCATGCTCAGTGGCAGGCTGTCAATCGAAACCCACTGCAACAGATAGTGTTTACTCCCAGAAAATATGTAAATGCACACATTTACACGGTATTTACAACTAGAGATCATATCTTTTTTTACTCTTGTCACAGTATGTATCCTTGTATATGGTATATTCACCAGATGGGAGTAGATTATGTAAAGTGTCAGTCATGGTTTTACTTTATAGATTTTCAGCACACTAAACCCAAAAAGGTATTCCATTTCAAGTTCTAATCAGTATCAATGTGATGGATGATTGGTGTGTAAACACCTAGAATTAGTTACAACTCATGTAGAGAAAAACTAGTCTGTCAAAATGTTTTTCTCTACCACTATAATTACAATATCAAACGTATTATCTCTCTCAGCAGCAGTTTGACATGGGTTTCTCAACTGATTTTACAGCTAAGCTAAAGATTCGGTTTGGGTGTTTACACATATTTATACATTTGGATATTAGTAGGTTGCATATGTCTTAGCATCGTTGCAACTACTCAAGTCTACCAAGTCAGAAAACTCTTCAAGGACTGGATCCCAGTTTTAAACATCTTAGACCTCCATATGAGGTCTCTTCTCACTTTCTTCTTCAAACAAGGTTGTGTTTTTCTCCCTCTAATCAAGTCAACCCATCGATTGGGTGTCCCACCTGGGAAAGGGGTTGTTATCATTTCTTCACAGACCTTTGACAGCTAGGGGGCTCCTTTCCAATTGGACGTGACTTCCTGGCTCAGTGTAGCCCCAGGTACTCTAGGTCTGCTAATGACTAAGGAAAGGACAGTTAGGAAGTATCAATGATCCCTGATCTCTGATCCATCTGGGCACTGACTGCTAGACCTGGGTTCAAATAGTATTTGTTTTGTATCTACTACTATTGAGTCATGAAGGCCAGATGGGTGGGGTTTGCACATTTGGGACTGTTCCATTGGTTAAATGACACCAGGCAAGGTAAATCAAGTCTAGCTAAAGTATTTGAAAGACTACAAATTGAACCCACGTCTGCCGGCTGCACAGGCTGATCAGTAGTCAATGCTGACAGTAGCACTTCTAGAGCTCCCGGGCAATGCACTGTCTATAGGTGTGGAAGTCTCTTTAATCCTCCAATATTGTTCACATATCTCTATGTAGGTCCACTAGAGCTGTTAACATTGTACACAGCATATGTGTTTAAGTCTCTCTGGGACACAATTACCAGCCAACAATAATTGAACAAAGCCCTGTTATACTGGGCAAATTAAAAAGCGCTGCTTTGTATTTGGCCCATTTTCCTTAATGGATTATTTCAAGTGGCTTTATAGGACCACCATAAGTGGCTCTGGATTGTAATTTCACAGAGCAGTAGGTGAGTGATTGAGTAGTTCAAGCGACACATTTGAGTGGGTGGCCGTGTGCCCTTTGAGTGGACTGGAGGGGGTGCGTAAGAGAGTGAAGTGATGGTTAAAACAATGCAGAGAGATTTTCTAGGGTCGCCGGGTCTACTTTGCTAAAAAAAAAACGTCAAAAAAACTTTAATTGGGGCACTTAATCTAATCCGTCCCATTTTAGCATATGTTCAGGAAGTAACAAGGTCTGTAAATCTGCTAATTCTGGATTTAGTTTGCAGGGTTGCTTCTCTTTAAAAAGAGATGGAGTACCTACTGGTGCAAGGCATATTTAATTAGTATTAAATATGCCTTGCATATTCCTCAAAATATATATTCTTGCCACACCTTTTAATCATCTGCTCCCAATAGAGAGTAATGGAGATAAAATAATGTTACGGTTTTCAGATGTAAAAGATACAGCCATTGTTTACCTTGCCTGCAGGTACTGTATGACAAAATACTGGAAAAAACATTTTACATCAGAAAGAACCTTGAACAATATTGAACTCAATTGTGCACCTTCTGGTGCAGCCTACACTATTTTGCTAAATAGAGCACATATAAATGTCTCTATTTTCATCAGCAACATGTTCATGGTCATATTTATGAGAGCAGGGCAGCTCCAGCTTGTACTTTCAAAAGCATAAACATTTTCATTACTGGGTTTCCAAGTAACAGAATCAACATTATATTTCAATGTGCTCTTGTTGTAATGGTTCAGAGCAATTAATGCTACTCAAGGAAACTTGAGTAGTTGACGATGGAAGCTATGATCAGAGACAGCTGGTTCTGGACTTGTTGTTGTCCTGTATTCGTTGACATCTGTATAAGCCATTTGAAATGTCTAGACATGAATATTTATCATGCTATTAGCCGTGATGGGGGTTAGTGTTATGGCATTTTTACGTTGCTGTTACTGCTAAGCTATTAGCTAGCTAGCCGCTATCTGTTTTAGTCAGCTGTGTATAAGGATGCTTCCCTGCTCTCTGTACCATTTATCTCCAACACAGGCTGGCAGAGATGAAAATAGTACAGTAAATGGGGTTGAGACATCAATTCACATGAAATAATACTGGGCTCAATAGTGTCCTCTCCAACCTGTATGTTACGGTAAACAGCGAAGCTAGCTGACATTTCCCACCCATTGATTCCCATCATTGGTTTCAACATTTGAGTTCCTCTGCTTCTGACCTACACCAGTTCCATGGGGGAAGCGCAATGCGAGCAAGACACAGACAGCGGCCTCCTATCGATCAACAGGGGCCTAAAAATAAAGCCAGGGACCCGGCAATGACAGATGCAGCAAAAGCACCACATTGGCTAATCAATGGTGACCTAGAAAATTCTTGGCTCCAAATCAATACGCCACACTTTTCTAATGATTGCTGGGATGTGTCTGTCTCTGACACTCTCAAGGGTGGAGACTGAATGAAGGAAAATGCCAGGTGGAAACTAGTTGGTGCCTCTTTTTTCTGGAGTTTTACTGTCTGGGGATGAAATTGCTTCGATTCCAATGTTAGCCGAGCGTCAAATACTTATTTCAGAGCTCTGGAATGGTGAGTCAATGCTGCATGATAGAGGTGTTGCTGTACAGTATATTAACAACTGCAAGGTCAAATAAATCCTGACCTTTTTCAATATCCACCCCCTTTAGACTTAAAAATAATGTATAGAGTGCCGTTCTGCAAACCCCAAAATGTGATATATATTTTTTTGCATATGCTGATATTTTACAGTTTGATCGTTCTTCCTCCATGATCTAGCCCCATGTCTCTCTGTCTGTGGCCGCTTGCCCTCTCACTTGGACCCTCTCCCCCTCCATTTACTTCTTGCTCTAAAGTATCTCTCTCCCATGGAAAAAACACAATTCACAGCAGGCCCACCACTTGCCTAAGGCGGTGTGCTATCTCCCTATTCTCCTTTCTGGTGAATATTTTATCACGTCTTTCAAGTATAATTTTCATATCGAAAAATGTCTCGTATCCCGGAGCGGTCTAAATCCGTAGACTTCAACTACGTGGAAGATCTCTGTTTTACACCCGATGACATTCTGCCGGCGTGTCTCTACTGCATGACTTTTGATCAGGGGGGGATGCAAATTACAGTTATGAACTTTTGAAAAAAGGGGTTCATTAGCGAGGTGTAGGACCAGATGGCTGTCATCTGGCAGAAGTCGTGACTGACTAACTTTGCCATTGTTCTGCCGGGTCTGGCTAGGTCAAAACCCTACAGATGTTTGCTTGCCCTTTGTGTTTCTTTACTGTACCCCTAAGCCACACAACAATAGAGAATGTTTTTCTTATTTATCTCACACTTCCGACTGGGAACAGATGTCAGTTCAACATCTAGTTATGATTTACATTTGTTCAGTGGTGTAAAGTACTTAAGTAAAATACTTTAAAGTACTATTTAAGTCGTTTTTTGGGTATCTGTACTTTACTATTTATATTTTTTACTACTTTTACTTTCCTACATTCCTAAAAAGAATGATGTACTTTTTACTCCATACATTTTCCCGGACACCCAAAAGTACTCTTACATTTTGAATGGTTACCAGCATAGGAAAATGGTCCACACACTTATCCCTGGTCATCCTGACTGCCTCTGATCTGGCGTACTCACTAAATAAACATGCTTTGTTTATAAATTATGTCTGAGTGTTGGAGTGTGCCCCTGGCTATCTGTATATTAAAAAAACAAGAAAATTATGCCATCTGGTTTGATTTATATAAGGAATTAGAAATGCTGTATACTTTTGATACTTAAGTACATTTTAGCAATTACATTTACTTTGACAGTTAAGTATATTTAAAACCAAATACTTTTAGACTTTTGCGCAAGTAGTATTTTACTGGGTGACTTTCACTTTTACAAATTTTCTGTTAAAGGTATCTTTACTTTTACTCAAGTATTACAATTGGATACTTTTTCCACCGCTGCATTTGTTTGAGTTGTCAACTAACGTGAATTCAACATGAAATCAACAAATGTCACCCTGACTTTGGGTTTCGGGTAAAAAATGGAAAAAATATGAAATCCCCGTACGTTTATGACTTTTTACAAATCCAATCAGTTTTCCACGTTGATTCAACGACATAGCATAGATTTTGGGGGTCGAAATGACATGGAAAGAACATTGATTCAACCAACCAGTTTTTTCCCAGTGGGTTTCTTCTTGTTCTCTCCCCCTCCCTCTATATGTCTCTGCGTCATTGACCAGAGTGACATTGATGGTAGCTGTCATACATTTCATGGCCCGAAATCCCTGTCTTTGTGACTCACATTTAGGATCAGCCGATTCATCCCACTTGTTTACATTGGGCCAATTTATGCCTTTAGGCAACCTCTCCCTGATCCATAGTGATAAGAATCAAATTTCAGTGCGATGAAACTGAAAAAGAGAAATAGAAAAATGTGCTGAGGTTCAGCGATTATGGAAAAATGGGCACTATTGAGGGAGAGGACAGGGAATCAGGTGCGAATCTCTCGTACATTCATAGACTTAATGTTTAAATCAATATGTGTGTTTATTCAGAGATGTATTATTCATTGTGCACATGCTCTATGGACGAGGGAATAAGCAATAACTTCAATTTGCAGTGTTCTGCTACCCCATGCATTAATTCAATGCACTGTGCAATTTTGGTAGTGTGTGTGTGTGTGTGTGTGTGTGTGTGTGTGTGTGTGTGTGTGTGTGTGTGTGTGTGTGTGTGTGTGTGTGTGTGTGTGTGTGTGTGTGTGTGTGTGTGTGTGTGTGTGTGTGTGTGTGTGTGTGTGTGCGATTGCGTTCGTGCATGCGTGTGGGCGTGCGTGTGCGTGTGTGTGTGTGCGCACATGCACGAATCCACATTAGTCACGTAGAGTTGCACAAAGCTCTTATTTCATTCTTAAATTATGCTGTCCGGAATAATGGAAGGCTTCCTCCTATAGTTCCTATCTGGATACTACAACCATCCATCAAGCATAACAGATCACCCCGATGCCCTAACCTAACCTCTGGGAGCTGGGAGACCTTTACTCCAACTCACACCCTCAA
Source organism: Oncorhynchus kisutch (assembly GCF_002021735.2). NCBI lineage: Eukaryota > Metazoa > Chordata > Actinopteri > Salmoniformes > Salmonidae > Oncorhynchus > Oncorhynchus kisutch. The sequence goes on along the minus strand of NC_034184.2, from coordinate 62,757,445 downwards.
ATCATTGACTTATTCATGAGTCCAAGGGAACTGATCTATCACCCAAGACCAGCAGAGCCCCAGCTATACAGTCAGGCTAGGGCTAGTCCACCCAAAGGACAAGCTTTGTCTTAAAGCTGGAAGCATTCTGAAACTGCAAGCAGTTGGCACTCAGATTGATACTGCAGAAACTTTATGAAGAGTAGCGGCAGTAAATTAATTATTCATGTTTTGGGAATTGCTTGTATTTTCATTATTTATTTACAGACAATCTCCTTAGGGATTTTTTATCATTATGCTACTGTGATAGTATTTTTATGAGACCTCAACCAAGTCTGTTTATTTGATGCATACTGCGGTATACTATAGACTGTCACTATCATAGCACTGCCATTCCACAGTATAAGTGGCATTTAGAATGGTTAGTGCCATAACTCCAATATTATGTGTAGTGCTGTAGAATCACAGTCTTCAGTCTGTCAAGTGTCCGGACAGGAAAATTGCACTTGATAACACTGAAACCACACTTCAAGTATGTATCCTGTTCATTGGTCCTGACACCAACCCAGTCTCTCAGTATAACTGTGTACACTCCACTAGTCAGCCAGCCCACCCTGGCTGGGGGGGGGGGGGGGGGCTGACCAGGCCTAACAGATCCACACAGAGATCCCAGGGACCTGTGACAGCCTGTCTCCCCACAGACCTCCCCCGTCCCCAGCCCAGTGACAGCCATCACAACGCCCATGAGGGGAGAGTAGGGAGGACAGAGGGAAGGGGACAAGAGGGAGCAGCAGCAGGGAGAAAGAAAAGAGTGATGTGCTGCAGAGCTGCACCTAGACGCCAGGCAGTGGTTGAGTGACTGGTGCTCTGGGCAGCGGATGAGCAGCCCAATCCCCATCAGACAGGGGGTTTAAAGCCTTAAGGTGAAACAGGCAGAAGGGGTGGACAAAAGCCAGAGTAGAGCGAGGGGAGAGTCACAGTGGTATAGAATGGGATGGCACACTAGCGTTGTAACTTCTGAAGTTCTGAGTTCTGACTGAGATGGATGTCTGGCTCTGAGATGAAAGGTAGTAACTTAGTGGAGGTTTTACTCGGGTCTATCTGCCATACGCTTTGGAAACTATCAGCACTGTTCAGTAGATGCAGCTCAATCCATCACCACTACTCTATTCGAGCGTCTGTGACTAGACCCATGAACAATATTGGTCTTCACAAAAAAGCTATATATTAGTCATTGTTTAGGCATATAATAGATACGTAATGTACAATTGATAAGATGGGAAATACAAGGAAATGACACTGCATTACAAATGTGTTGACACAATGTGACAGAATTCTAGAGTGTTCTTTGGAGAATTTTATTCTTGGTAATGTTGTGCAGAAAACGGCTTATTTGTAAAAAAACGACTTGTGATACCCACCACCATTCCAATAATTGCATCTCTTACAGATTCATATTAGTGCACTGGCTCATTATATTGGTTTACTGTTGGTTCCTGCTTGCTACAATAATAAGGCCTTGCCACACAACACCATTAACACTATAACAGGAAGTAAATAAGCATGCAGGAAGGGAAGCAAGGGGTCCATGGCGATGCCATCTATGTGTGAATGATCACACAGGAGTCAGGACCCACTGCCACTTTCCACTGTCGGTTCCTTCTAGTCGGGGACTGCAATTGCCACTAATTTGCCTGTAGAGGGAAATGCAAGTCATAGTAGCCTACCTATATTAGCATTTTTCACACATCATGTCAAAATCCCCTATAAATAACTTTTTTGTGCTACATAATCAATTTGAGATTCTTTAGGGCAGTGGTCATGATCTCCAAGGAATTCCTATGCATTGTTGCAGTAGGTGCACTTGATTCAGCAGCCCTAGTGCCAGGAAGGCAAAGTCTTCCCATTTTGAACCATTTCATGTGTCTGAAGGTAGACCTCCGCCTATCTGGCAGGCCCAGAGAGCAAATCAAGTGCACCTACAGGCCTACCGCTGGCCAATCAGATAGCTCGGATCACCGTGTCTGCATAGATTCCTCGAGCCATAGACTGTAAAATGAAGCCTTGAATTCACAGCAAAGTTGATACTGTGAGAGAGCTGCTGTTTTTATGGGTAAATTCTAGTTTAAATTGTTATTCAGCGCTGGCAACACTTTATTCAACACCTTTATAAGCCATAAAATTCACGTTCTCCCTACTTCCACTCACGCTACAACCAGTAATGCAGCTGCAATGAATGAGTCTAGAAAAATTTTCAATAAGCTTGTGTCTTTTTTTTTATATAGAAGAATATTTCACTTTATCTGGTCATAGGAGTAACAACATGAGTTGGTGGATGAGGCTGAAGTAATGCAGTGCGACTTGAGTTTGGCCATCAGCTGGAAGACTATGTTCCCTCAGTGGAGGGAGAGAGGGAGAGCAGAGGGATGGTGAGTAGGGTGAGAGTCAGCCTCACCACTGCTCCCTCCTTCTCCTCAGATTGACCATCAGATCCAGTAAAAAAAAGTATATATACACTACCAGTCAAAAGTACTCATTCAAGGGTTTTTCGTCATTTTAATATTTTTTACATTGTAGAATAATAGTGAAGACATCAAACCTATGAAATAACCAAAAATGAATTAACACATGAAATCATGTAGTAACCAAAAAAAGTGTTAAAGAAATCAAAAATATACAGTGCCTTGCGAAAATATTCGTCCCCCTTGAACTTTGCGACCTTTTGCCACATTTCAGGCTTCAAACATAAAGATATAAAACTGTATTTTTTGGTGAAGAATCAACAACAAGTGGGACACAATCATGAAGTGGAACGACATTTCTTGGATATTTCAAACTTTTTTAACAAATCAAAAACTGAAAAATTGGGCGTGCAAAATTATTCAGCCCCTTTAAGTTAATACTTTGTAGCTCCACCTTTTGCTGTGATTACAGCTGTAAGTCGCTTGGGTTATGTCTCTATCAGTTTTGCACATCGAGAGACTGACATTTTTTCCCATTCCTCCTTGCAAAACAGCTCGAGCTCAGTTGGATGGAGAGCATTTGTGAACAGCAGTTTTCAGTTCTTTCCACAGATTCTCGATTGGATTCAGGTCTGGACTTTGACTTGGCCATTCTAACACCTGGATATGTTTATTTTTGAACCATTCCATTGTAGATTTTGCTTTCTGTTTTGGATCATTGTCTTGTTGGAAGACAATTCTCCGTCCCAGTCTCAGGTCTTTTGCAGACTCCATCAGGTTTTCTTCCAGAATGGTCCTGTATTTGGCTCCATCCATCTTCCCATCAATTTGAACCATCTTCCCTGTCCCTGCTGAAGAAAAGCAGGCCCAAACCATGATGCTGCCACCACCATGTTTGACAGTGGGGATGGTGTGTGTTCAGGGTGATGAGCTGTGTTGCTTTTACGCCAAACATAACGTTTTGCATTGTTGCCAAAAAGTTCAATTTTGGTTTCATCTGACCAGAGCACCTTCTTCCACATGTTTGGTGTGTCTCCCAGGTGGCTTGTGGCAAACTTTAAACAACACTTTTTATGGATATCTTTAAGAAATGGCTTTCTTCTTGCCACTCTTCCATAAAGGCCAGATTTGTGCAATATACTTCTGATTGTTGTCCTATGGACAGAGTCTCCCACCTCAGCTGTAGATCTCTGCAGTTCATCCAGAGTGATCATGGGCCTCTTGGCTGCATCTCTGATCAGTCTTCTCCTTGTATGACCTGAAAGTTTAGAGGGACGGCCAGGCTTTGGTAGATTTGTAGTGGTCTGATACTCCTTCCATTTCAATATTATCGCTTGCACAGTGCTCCTTGGGATGTTTAAAGCTTGGGAAATCTTTTTGTATCCAAATCCGGCTTTAAACTTCTTCACAACAGTATCTTGGACCTGCCTGGTGTGTTCCTTGTTCTTCATGATGCTCTCTGCGCTTTTAACGGACCTCTGAGACTATCACAGTGCAGGTGCATTTATACGGAGACTTGATTACACACAGGTGGATTGTATTTATCATCATTAGTCATTTAGGTCAACATTGGATCATTCAGAGATCCTCACTGAACTTCTGGAGAGAGTTTGCTGCACTGAAAGTAAAGGGGCTGAATAATAAAAAAGTTTGAAATATCCAAGAAATGTCGTTCCACTTCATGATTGTGTCCCACTTGTTGTTGATTCTTCACAAAAAAATACAGTTTTATATCTTTATGTTTGAAGCATGAAATGTGGCAAAAGGTTACAAAGTTCAAGGGGGCCGAATACTTTCGCAAGGCACTGTATATATATTTGAGATTCTTCAAATAGCCACCCTTCGCCTTGATGATAGCTTTGCACACACTTGGCATTCTCTCAACCTGCTTCATGAGGTAGTCACCTGGAATGCATTTCAATTAAAAAGTTGTGCCTTCTTAAAAGTTCATTTGAAGAATTTCTTTCCTTCTTAATGCATTTGAGTCAATCAGTTGTGCTGTGACAAGGTAGTGGTGGTATACAGAAGATAGCCCTATTTGGTAAAAGACCAGGTACGTATTATGGCAAGAACAGCTCAAATAAGCAAAGAGAAAGACAGTCCATCATCACTTTAAGATATGAAGATCAGTCAATACGGAAAATGTGAAGAACTTTGAAAGTTTCTCCAAGTGCAATCGCAAAAACCATCAAGCGCTATGATAAAACTGGCTCTCATGAGGACCGCCACAGGAATGGAAGACCCAGAGTTACCTCTGCTGCAGAGGATACGTTCAGTACAGTTACCAGCCTCAGAAATTGCAGCCCAAATAAATGCTTCACAGAGGTCAAGTAACAGACACATCTCAACATCAACTGTTCAGAGGAGACTGAGTGAATCAGGCCTTCATGGTCGAATTGCTGCAAAGAAACCACTACTAAAGGACACCAATAATAAGAAGAGACTTGCTTGGGCCAAGAAACACGAGCAATGGACATTAAACCGGTGGAAATTTGTCCAAATTTGAGATTTTTGGTTCCAACCGTCTTATTCCGCCGGATGATCTCTGCATGTGTATTTCCCACCGTAAGGCATGGAGGAGGAGGTGTTATGGTGGTGTGGGGGTGCTTTGCTGGTGACACTGTTTGTGATTTATTTAGAATTCAAGGCACACTTAACCAGCATGGCTATCACAACATTCTGCCGCCATATGTCATCCCATCTGGTTTGGGCTTAGTGGGACTATCATTTGTTTTTCAACAGGACAATGACCCATCACACCTCCAGGCTATGTAAGGGCTATTTTACCAAGAAGGACAGGGATGGAGTGCAGCATCAGATGACCTGGCCTCCAAAATTCCCTGCACTCAACCAAATTGAGAGGGTTCCCACATATGCTGAGCCAACAAGTGCTCAGCATATATGGGAACTCCTTCAAGACAGTTGGAAAAGCATTCCAGGTGAAGCTGGTTGAGAGAACAGCAAGCGCATGCAAAGCTGTCATCAAGGCAAATGGTGGCTATTTGAAGAATATAATCTTGTTTAACACTTTTTTGGTTACTACATGATTCCATATGTGTTCTTTCATAGTTTTGATGTCTTCACTACTATTCTACAATATCGAAAATAGTAAAAGTAGGTGTTCTAAAACTTTTGATCAGTTGCAACACTCACTACCGAGTTCCAAACTGTCTCTGGAAGTAACGTCAACACAAGAATTGTTCGTCGGGAGATTCATGATATGGATTTCCAGGGCCAAGCTGCCATACAAGCCTTAAATCATCTTATGCAATGCCAAGCGTCGGCTGGAGTGGTGTAAACCTCACCGCCATTGGACACTGGAGCAGTGGAAATGCGTTTTCTGGAGTGATGAACCACACTTCCCCTACTGGCAGTCCGACGAACGAATCTGGGTTTGGCGGATGCCAGGAGAATACTACTTGCCCCAATGCATAGTGCCAACTGTAAAGTTTGGTGGAGGAGGAATAATGGTCTGGTGATGTTTTTCATGGTTCGGGCTAGGCCCCTTAGTTCCAGTGAAGGGAAATTAGATGTTCAACCACATACTGAATTTCAAACACAGATTCAACCACAAAGACCAGGGAGGTTTTCCAATGCCTTGCACCTATTGGTAGATGGATAACAAAATATTAAAAAAGCAAACACTGAATATCCCTTTGCGCATGGTGAAGTTATTAATTACACTTTGGATGGTGTGACTACAAAGTGTCATTCCTAACTCAGTTGACGCAGAGGAAGGAAACCGCTCAGGGATTTCTCCAATGGTGACTTTAAAACAATTACAGAGTTTAGTGGCTGTAATAGGAGAAAAGTGAGGATGGATCAACAACATTGTAGTTACTCCATAATACTAACCTAATTGACAGAGTGAAAAGAAGGAAGCCTGTAGAAAATACAAATATTCAAAAACATGCATCCTGTTTGCAACAAGGCACTAAAGTAATACCCCCCAAAATATGGCAAAGCAATTAACTTTATGTCGTGAATACAAAGTGTTATGTTTGGGGAAAATCCAATACAACACATTACTGTTTACCACTCTACATTTTTTCTAGCATAGTGGCGCTGCATCATGTTATTGGTGCGCTTGTAATCGGTAAGGACTGGGGAGTTTTTCAGGATAAAAAAATAAACAGAATGGAGATAAGCACAGGCAAAATCAGATGACAGAGGAAAACCTGGTTCAGTCAATTTGCTTTTTGGTCTTAATTTAAGGTTAGGGTTAGGGATAAGGTGAGCAGTGTGGTTAAGGTTAGGATTAAGGCTCAGGTTTAACATTTTGTATGACCTTGTGGCTGTGCCTATCATGCAGAGCTGGCTCCAGTACTTGAGTCAACCCAATAAATGCCAACCTGCTACCATGACTTGCATTGGACTTATGCCACAAATGCTAAAACGTTAGCATTTGGAAACAGTGCCAGGGAAATAAAACCAAAGCATGGATTGCTGCCAAAACTTGTCCATTGACTCCTTGCAGGGTAAGGAAACTAATATGTAATTTTGCAATTTGGGTGAACTAAGACTGTTTTCAGTGTTCAGGCTTATGGATTGATAGATTGTGTGTCTGTGTGCTTGCGCACATTATGTGTGTTTGTTTTTGTGTGTGTGTGTGTGTGTGTGTGTGTGTGTGTGTGTGTGTGTGTGTGTGTGTGTGTGTGTGTGTGTGTGTGTGTGTGTGTGTGTGTGTGTGTGTGTGTGTGTGTGTGTGTGTGTGTGTGTGTGTGTGTGTGTGATGTGTAGGTAAAGACCTCCCATTCGTGAGATAATACTGGGTTCATTGTGAGAGGCAGCTTAGTCATGGCTTGAGAGAACATTTACCCAAGAAATCAACAGCTCATTAACTCGGGGCTGGCTAGAAAATCTTGGCTCATATGGCACTGGGGAAGAGGGCTCATTAGCACCTTGTTGCTTTTACAGAGCTTTTACAGGTGAGAATTCTGATTAGAACTGAAATATCGGTTGATATATCACCTCGTAATGTTTTTCTTTAATTTGCCATACAATTCATTCATCATAATTGTACATCAAATTGTTTTACCCTTGAGTAGAGAATACACCTCACTGTTTTTTTCCTTCTCCAGCATTCAATGTTTTCTGATGCATTGGAGAATTTCTCAATTGAGATGATATTAACAGAAAATATGGTAAACTCTGTTTATTTTTCATTTGAATGGGACGGTTTGTCACGGATTCCCCTGGTACTACTGCTCATTCCATGCACCAGCTCCAGAGGTCTGCGTCACAGGCCTCTAGGCATCACTGAACTGTTTCATTAAGCACACCTGGTTCCCAATTCCCCTGATTGGTAATTGCATATATGTGCCCTCTGTTCACCATTGTCTTGTCGGTTATTGTTCCCATGTCTGTTGGTCTGTGAGTACCTGTGCATTGTTATTTCGGCTTTCGTGCTGCATTTATTGTGCACTTGTTATTACGGATCTCGTCCCATGTAGCATTTTGCGAGTCTCGTCTCATGTATTTATTAGAGGTTTAACCTCGCTCTTTTGTTTGGGTTACATCCCTGTGTTAGGTATATGTGTTTGCTTTGGGCTTTGTCCCTGTGCCTTTTCATGGCATGTTGTATTTTTGGGTAATAAAACCCCCTATTACGTATTCCTAGACCTGTCTCCAATCATTTATACAACATGACACAGTTGTTGGTATGCATTAGCTGTTGCTAATAAAGCTTGAGAGTCCCATGGGATTCTCTATGTAATAAACGTCAATGACTGTTTACTCGACTGCAGAGCTCAAACTATGATTTGCTACAGTTTGTAATAGTCAGACAATAACGCTGGTGAGAAGTTATTACGCACATCTAATCAAACCCACCAGACAATATGTTAACGCGAGCGGTTTAATTTAAATACATTTTTTGATAAGCAGTTTTTCAAGTTAAAGATGACTCATGGGAGATAAGGTTGTCTGGGCACATTGTGCTGCTGGCATTTGAAAACCTGTCAACTTTTGTGCGTTTGAGACTGTGTGTATGTGGGGGGCATACCTTATTACGTAGGCTTGTGAATCTTCAGGGGGTGAAATTAACAGAAAGACAAAGAAAGTTCATGGATTTCTCACACTGATGTTGAGTGGTTGTGTCATTCAGCATAAACCACATAGTCATTCCAGTTGCCTAGGATGGTTTGTCCCTTGATAAAGGCCCAAAATGGGGCATAATACAATGTTTTCATACCTACAGAGACCATGAAATGGATTTTTTTGTTTGTGTCACATTCATTTTACCAAGTCATAAATCATATTTATTGGTGGAACGTTCACAAAAGATACCCTTCATTCTCTGTGGACTCACAAAGGACAGTGTTGCTATCTTACTTCCCCACACACTCTTTACCAGCTATATATGCACCACAAGCTGACTTGGACAAGACTACTAAGCATACAGTAGAACTGAAGAATGTCAAAATAAAGCCAAAACTTACCATAAGAGTAAAGAATGTGTTTGTGTTTTCAAGACTGGGTGAGATGATGAGTTTTCAGTGGGACACTGATAAGGGAAAAAAAAAGACAGAGGCAGAGATGCAGATATGAGACTTTATATTGCTTTCAATAATGGGAATGGTACATAAGATGGTCCGTTGCATAGCACAGTATAGTTAGTGTATGGGTTGTATTGTATTGTATTGACAGCAGTTGACCAACCAGTAGCCTAACAAATGTCTGTTTTCAATTACTTCTCAATTAACTGAAAAGCAGACACTTATTTCAAAAGTTTTATATTTTTGAATTTTAAATTCAATCACTTCCTGAATTGACTGCCTTCAATTTAAATTGACTCCAACCCTACTTCTAATGCTGTTGAATTCATTGGCTGTTGAATGCTATAATATTAGACCATATTAAAATGGTCAAAAGAAACAAAACACTTTTTAGCGAAGAGCAACTTCTCAAGCAAAAATTTTGCTAGGACTATCTGGGAGTTGTCTGAATGAGGGGACTAATTGGATGAGGCTAATGGGAAGGAGATTTAACCTGAACTCGCTGTTTTTGGCAAAGAGGTTTGAAACTGTCTTTGTTATTGGTCAGGCAGGCCAAATCTCCATCCCCAAAAAACAGGCTGAAATTTCAAGCAGTCTTTTCAAACAGTTCTTACACTATCATAATTTTCACAATTTCACACTATTATTACAACCTCATAGTGTGGAAATACATATAAAATACTGGGAAATCGAGATTGACTGCATTAGACCTTTCAAACCGTTTAAAACCGTGTACAGTAATGGTATTTGTTACACTATTTTAATGTGATGTGAAAGTAGAGCTTTATGTTTCTAGAACCATATCGCAACTGAGAATCGATTCATGCTAAGATTGAGTATTTGGCTGTTTTGGCTGCAAGAGCCAGTTTACCTCTGAACATAGTATATAAGGTCCTTCGACATTAATGGAGTAAGCTCACCTACACTCCTTAACAGTGCATTCTTGGGCTATTGTGGCCTTAGCAGGCCAAAGCAGGCTAGCTACTATTGTTTAGGCTAGGCCTAGCATTTTCTAAGTGGCAAGCAGCAAAGAATGTAAGGCTCATAAGCAAGCAAGCAGAATCAGCAATTAAAGATAATATCTTCATTTCTATAACTTAAATAAATGCACAATCCTTCAGGTGCAAATAATTATTGAGTGTCAGTTACGTTAGGTTGTTATCAATAAAGTTATCTCATTCAATTTCAAACGTTCATTACCAGGGGTGTATTCAATAGGAACCAAACGAGACGAAACAGGGAGGACCTACTTGAATTTGTCCAATAGAAACAAATGTTCATTGCAAAACGTTTTCCATTTGGAGTTTACGGTTTCCATTGCAAAACATTTTGGACTAATGATTACACCCCAGCTGGGGGGGCAAGTGCCAGCTCCACTGCAATATAATGCAGAAACACAGCTGGATTAGCTAGCATTACACCCCTATGTCTCAATATTGGCCAACATTAATTGGATATTTGATTGATATACAATAAAAGCATTCTATACCTTACAAGTATGTGTGGTTTAAGTACATTTTCCATCCAATATGGGCTATGCAAGCAGCAGAAGTATGGATTTGCCAATGTAGAAATAATGTTAAGCTAGCTAGCTAAAAATGTAGCTAAAGATCCCTAAACATTGCCGTGAGCTTACTTTTTTCTCCAAATAACGTCAATTATCAAATAATGTTCAACATAAATAAAGTAAAACAATCAAGTGATTAAACAGTTGCTGTAGGCCTACTTGCAATTGGACATTGAACTGATTAGCTAGCTAGCATGTTAGCAGGCAATTAGTGGTTGAAATGTTACAAAAATTATCTTCATGCCTGGTGAGTAGGCTACATATTGTTGTCGTCTTCAATGAAATTAGAATTCAATAAAATCACTGACCATAACAAAATGCCATGCTGCCCGAATATTTGATTTGGTTCATGTTGATTTATAACAGATATTAATTAAATTGGTCAACTGAGTCAGTTCTGTTGATTTACATTGTTCCCCTGTTACAGTGAGTAATTCAATTAACGAACCTGGATCAGTAAAGATAACGGTGGACAAATGACCTGATAGAGCTGTCATGTTCCCCAGTGATGGAGCGGTTACCAGAGAAAATAAGTCCAATTCCACAAAGAAAGACAAATGGCTGAAGCAGTGGTGCACGGCTGGAGAGATCTATCAATAACTAATTTAGTTGATTTTCTGTCTTAAATAAATGTTTAATTCAACCAATTTTATGACGTACACAATATGTAGTTTGTACATGCTGAACAGAAGTACGTTGAGTGGTGTCGGCTTAGGGTGTATGATGAATGTCTTAATGTAAATGCCACTAGAATCGATTGACTCCTGTCTTGTTTGTAGTGAACAGGTGTGCAGTCGTGTTCCATCCTTGTTGCAGCCAGAAAATGTAAATATCAAATGATATTGTATCTGGTTACAGCACTCTCATTTCTTCTACTATAATCCATTTTTGTTCAACTCATCATTATTCTATGGTGCAGTTGCCCACAGTATAATTGTGTATAATATGTGTTAGGGATATGGGTTGTAAGCCTCTTAATGATAGCCCTAATTTGTTTGGGAGTTTATTTTCTGTTTCTACTATACAGTAGAAAGCTACTGGTCATTTAAATTCCTGATGAAATATACCCCACACTTCCAATCTTGCACCATAGTGCAGTATGCCTGTCTCGCCTCTCTCTGGCCCATGTTGGCTGTCTGTTCTGTATGATTGATAGAGCGACTATCAATCAGGAAGGACTCTGGGAGGCGGGCATGGCGCGGACTTTCCATTCTTAACCCGGTGACAAATGTAACCTCTAAGTGTCTGTGACAGGCCCTGATCCTACAGGACCCTTCGTGTTAGATGTGGGAGCCAGATTTTTTTATTGACTCCAGGTGTACGGCCCGTCTCATCCTCTCTGCCGTCACAGGCCCGTCTGAGTCTCCCCCCCCCCCCCCCCCCCCCACACACACACACTCTCACACACGCAAACACACACAAGCATGCACACACAGCACCAGTTTTCCCTTTCCGCTCGGTCAAAACAGTGTCCACCCAGAGAGTCGCTCACACAACACGAGGCGCTCACACAACACCAAAAAACCCACACATATAGCACACTCATACACGAAGGCCACAGAAACATCCCGCCCCCAGAGAAGACAGAGAGGAGGCCCAGTTTTGAGTACCTTCTTGTGAATGTCCTTGGGGGAACTCAAGGCTAGGTTCCCCTTGGGTGGTCACAAGGGAAAGAAGGGAGGGGTTGGTGCCCCACTTTATGAGATTCCAGAGTAGTCTACAACTTTACTCATGTCCCCCTAGCTGAGCCTATGTAACTGCTTTGAAATTCAGTGTTTATTTGCACTGACTGAAGCATTGTACTGTTAGATTAGAGTTATTGGTGCAGCATACTGTAGCTCTCGAGAGACCATATGTTACAGTGTGGCAGTTTTGTGGCAGTTCTGTGAAGTATTGAGTGTGTGGTTGTAAATGTCTGACTGTCTGCCACAGTACAGATATAACCTGTCCCAAAGCCACTCAAAATGAATGGGCATCCAAGTATGTTAATTGGACATGGTGGCAGCACTACAACACCTAAAACTTTTATGTGGGAGAGACCAACTGAACGACTCCCAGGGGGGTTCCATTATGGCTGAGTTCATGGAGTCTGTCACTGAGATTTGGTTTGAGCCATTGTGGGTACAATTATCAAGCTATCATTATTTTTTAAATAGGCCTTGAGACACACTTTAGTTTGATTTTAAAAGCCTAAATATATTTCTAATCATTCTCTGCTCAAGGACTCAGGGAACGAAACTAGAAATAACTTCATAAATAGCTCCCGGTCATTCTAAACAGGATAAATGTCTACAATTCTGATTATTTTATGATACCATTAGAGCTACCTCAACACGGTCTCTAGTCTATCTGGGGAGAAAGGTGGCCGAGTCACAAAAGCAATTAAAATGAGTGTTGAAAAGAAAATATTTCCAATTAGATGGTGGAGTTTGTACCACAGGCTAGTGCAAGGATTGACTGTACGGGTGAGCTGTATGGTGCTTTTATTATTCTCTGCAGAGGGTTGTATTGTTATTCCTCACAGCAGCAGTCACTAGCAGGGGCAGAGGGAGGTCACGATGACGACTCTACAGCACCTGGTGCTTTACTATTGTACTTCCACAGGGCAACATATCATCAACAGTCACACAGGGTTAATTGAGACTCATTCACAGTGTTCAAAGCTCCGGAGCACCGGAAAGATATTTCAAAGCAACTACTAAAGAGTAATTCTCTCCTTGCCTGTGGAAGATTAAAGAGGTGAAATACTCTTATACTTGTTCAGAAAGCCAGCTTTCCTCTCATGGTAGTCTCAGTTCTCAGAGCCCCAGACACCATTTATTCCCAGTTATCTCTCCCAGTTCCCCGGGGTGGTGGGATACAGGGATTCAGAGACTACTTTCTAAAGCCCATGCTATTACACTCCAGTCTGATTCAACGTGTGTATGCGTGTGTGTGTGTGTGTGTAGGTGCACCTACACCATCATTAAACCCCAGTTGGCTGCTGCCCCTGTTGAGGGTGGTCTGGAATTAAGCTGCCAACCCAGCAGGAGATTCAATCCCTGAAAATCTGTGTGGCGTGAGAAGGTGGACTGGGGCTCAGATTAAACCCACACAGGCCATGCTGGCTGTAATACACTGTTGACGCGAAGAAAAAACACACTCACCCACGTGTTGATGAATCAGCCATCCCTGCTGCTCCTGAGCCGTGAAAGCTGATTTTCGAGCTCTTTAAATAATCAGGTTGGGATCTGGGAATAGCCAACTGGGACAGCTGTGCCAGTGTGCTGCGTGTCACTACCCCCCTCCCTCCCGGGCGGTGAGGCAGCAGGTAACTCAACCTGACCACCTAAAGGGGACAGGTGCCCTCAGCGAATGATCACGAACAAGGACAAATCATTAGGGGACTGCTGGGTGGCTGCGTTAGCTGTAGTGCAGGTTACGAGCACAAAAAGTCCACTGTTTACAGTGCGCCCGGGGTGACATAGATAAAATGAGCCATGCACTTATCTTCAGCAGAACTCTATATGAGACCTGCTTATTCAAAATAGCTTTTAACAAGGTGATGCCAAAGTAATAAATACATAATCATACACTATACTATGTATGAAATAGGGATAAGTCATACAAAGCTCAAATAATTCCATTCTCAATTTGGCTTAACATCAGAAATAACTGTAAATATGTTAATGACAAAAGGACGATATGTTCAAGCAAAGTGTCATGTTCATAGGAGCATTTAATGTATACTGAAAAATATATAAAAGCATCATGTAAAGTGTTGATCCATGTTCCATGAGCTGAAATAAAAGATCCCAGAAATGTCCCATACGCACAAAAAGCTTATTTTTCTCAAATGTTGTTCACATCCCTGTTAGTGAGCATTTCTCCTTTGCCAAGATTATCCATCCACCTAACACGTGCGGAATATCAAGAAGCTGATTAAACAGCATGATCATTACACAGGTGCACCTTGTGCTGGGGACAATAAAAGGCCATTCTAACACATGCCGTTTTGTCACACAACACAATACCAATGGGATCATCTGAGACCAGCCACCCGGACAGCTGAAACTGTGGGTTTGGACAACCAAAGTATTTCTGCTCAAACTGTCAGAAACCGTCTCAGGGAAGCTCATCTAAATACTCGTCGTCCTCACCAGGGTCTTGACCTGACTGCATTTTAGTGTAGTAACTGATTTTAGTGGGCAAATAGTGGGCTTTGATGGCCACTGGCCCACTGGAGAAGTGTGCTCTTCACGGATGAGTCTGGTTTTGACTGTACCGGGCAAATGGCAGACAGCGTGTATTGTGTCATGTGTTGCGAGCAGTTTGCTGATATCAACAATGTGAACGGCATAAGGCCCATTGTCGTGCCATTCATCCATCGCCATCACCTCATGTTTCAGCTGGATAATACATAGCCCCATGTCGCAAGGATCTGTATACAATTCCTGGGAGCTAAAAATGTCCCAGTTCATTTAAGGCTTGTATACTCACCAGACCAGTCACCCGCTGAGCATGTTTGTGATGCTCTGGATTGACATTTTTTTGTTCAGTGTATAATCATAGGCTAACACTAATGGAAGGAGTTGACAGTACATCAGATGCATAGCAATACCTCTAAAAACATTATTATTCATTAAAATCCATTTCACAAAACCTGCCATGAGGGTTCAATGCATTATCTCAGTGAAAATGTCACTGCATTTAATAAATCAATTACAATGAATGTAAACAAACACGGATGATAGGTGTCATTCACATTTGGAATGGATTCAGTTCCAGCCAAATGTGTACCCTAGTAGAGTGCTAAGTGATTTTTTAAGTGATTTGATTTGATGATTTATGTTTGAGTGCTTTGAAAGGGGTGAAACATTCATCTGCCTTAAAGTCTGTTTTCAAGTCCCATGACAGGTACATCCCAATGGGAGTGTGTGTGTGTGTGTGTGTGTGTGTGTGTGTGTGTGTGTGTGTGTGTGTGTGTGTGTGTGTGTGTGTGTGTGTGTGTGTGTGTGTGTGTGTGTGTGTGTGTGTGTGTGTGTGTGCGTGCGTGCGTGCGTGCGTGCGTGCGTGCGTGCGTGCGTGCGTGCGTGCGTGCGTGCGTGCGTGCGATTATTGTTACTGCATGAGCATCTGTGACATCTTTGATAAGACAGCCGACCGCCCCATATTCCCACACATTCACTCTGCCCTAGGAAAGTTTCCTAAAATGTCATCTACAAACTGACAAGACACTATTAAAGCCGTTTGAACTTTTGATAATTGGACAGAAAATAGCAGCCAGAAACCTACTCGAAAAGGGCTATGTGAAACTTAACTTAGGTGTTCATCTCTTTTGAATGAGTGATAGAGAACGCAACACAATAACAGAGACAGGCAGCCGTTTGTACTGTATTGAGGGACTAGTATTTGGAAAGGCTGAAGTTGTCAAGTGTTTGTGTAATGAGTGAATATAATAGGAAACAGATAGACAGTCTGTAGTGGTAGTATTCATCCATCAACCATAATGGAGGGAAAAGAATGAAGTACAGGTACGGGTAACTGCCAAATTAAAGGAAACACGAACGGCTTCAATGCACCTTGGCATAGATTCTACAAGAGTCTGGAACTCTATTGGAGAGATGCGAAACCACTCTTCCATGAGAAATTCCATCATTTGGTGTATTGTTGATGATGGTGAAAAACGCTGTATCAGGCCCTGCTCCAGAAGCTCCCATAAGCGTTCAAGTTGGTTGAGATCTGGTGACTAAGATGGCCATGGCATACAGTTTACATCATTTTCATGCCATATCAAACCATTCAGTGACCACTTGTGTCCTGTGAAATGGGACATTGTGATCTTATGGGGGTATAGCAATGGTTGCCAAAATAATGGCCTATTCAGCATTTTTTTAAATGACCCTAAGCATGATGGGATATTAATTGCTTAATTAACTCAGGAACCACACCTGTGTGGAAGCACATTTCAATATTCACTGAACAAAAATATAAAACGCCTACACACAACAATTTCAAAGATTTTACAGAGTTACAGTTCTGAGTTACAGTTCAGAAAATCATTCAATTGAAATATATTTATTAGGCCCTAATCTGTGGATTTCACATGTGTGGGAATCTGTTGGTCATAGATACCTTTAAAAAAAAGATAGGGGCGTGAATCAGAAAATCAGTCAGTGTCTGGTGTGACCACCATTTGCATCATGCAGCGCAACACATCTCCTTCACATATAGTTGATCAGGCTATTGATTGTGGCCTGTAGAATGTTGTCCTACTCCTCTTCAATGGCTGTGCGTAGTTGTTGAATATTGGAGGGAACTGGAACACGCTGTCATACACATCGATCCAGAACTTCCCAAACATGCTCAATGGGTGACATGTCTGGTGATTAGGCCTCTAGAATGATATTGGAGGTGGCTTATGGTAGAGAAATGAACATTCAATTCTCTAGCAACAGTTCTGGTGGACATTTCTGCAGTCAGCATGCCAATTGCACGCTCCCTCAAAACTTGAGACATCTGTGGCATTGTGTTGTGTGACAAAAATGCACATTATAAAGTGGCCTTTTATTGTCCCCAGCACAAGGTGCACCTGTGTAATGATCATGCTGTTTAATCAGCTTCTTGATATGCCACACCTGTCAGGTGGATAGATTATCTTGGCAAAGGAGAAATGATCACCAACAGGGATGTTAACACATTTGTACACAACATTTGAGCGAAATAGGCTTTTTGTGTTTATGGAACGTTTATGGGATCTTTTATTTCAGCTCAAGAAACATTGGACAGACACTTTACATGTTACGTTTAAATTTTTGTTCAGTAGACATTGTATCCCTCATTTACTCAAGTGTTTCCATTATTTTGGCAGTTACTTGTACATGTAATGACATCTGTCAGTACTCAGTGTACACGTGTGGGTTGGTTTCCATGGTGAACATTGATTAACCAACCCACCTTATCTCTTTCTTGTACCTTTATTTCTTTGAGTGATGAATGCTACGCTTCAAGTGCCTTGAAAAATAAACCAGTACGTATATGTAGCATATATCTCTATGTACTGAGTCTACCAGACTCAGAACAGCCTCAACTCGTCAGGGCGTGAACTCTACAAGATGTCGAAAGGGTTCCACAGGAATGCTGGCCCATTTTGACGCCAACACTTCACACATTCGTGTCAAGTTTGCTGGATATCCTTTGGGTGATGGACCATTCTTGATACACACAGGAAACTGTTGAGCATAAACAAATTAAATCAAATCGTTATTTGTTACTTGTGCCGAATACAACAGGTGTTGTAGACCTTACAGTGAAATGCTTACTTACAAGCCCTTAAGCAACAACCCAGTTTTAAGAAAAAATAAGTGTTAAGTAAAAAATAGATCAATAACAAATAACAGCAACAAATAATTAAAGAGCAGAAGTAAAATAACAATAGTGAGGCTATATACAGAGGCTATATACAGAGGGTACCGGTACAGAGTTAATGTGCGGGTTAGTCGAGGTAATTGAGGTAATATGTACATGTAGGCAGAGTTAAAGTGACTATGCATAGATAATAAACAGAGAGTAGCAGATGCGTAAAGGGGGGGGGGGGCAATGCAAATCATCTGGGTAGCCATTTGATTAGCAGTTCAGGAGTCTTATGGTTTGGGGGTAGAAGCTGTTAAGAATTAAGAAGTATTTTGGACCTAGACTTGGCGCTCTGGTACCGCTTGCCATGCGGTAGTAGAGATAACAGTCTATGACTAGGGTGGGGGACACTTTGACCATTTTTAGGGCCTTCCTCTGACACCAACTGGTATAGAGGTCCTGGATGGCAGGAAGCTTGGCCCCAGTGATGTACTGGGCCATACACACTACCCTCTGTAGTGCTTTGCGGTCTAAGGCCAAGCAGTTGCCATACCAGGCGGTGATGCAACCAGGCAGGATGCTCTCGATGGTGCAGCTGTATAACTTTTTGAGGACCTGAGGACCCATGCCAAATATTTTCAGTCTCCTGAGGGGGAATAGGCTTTGCCGTGCACTCTTCACAACTGTCTTGGTGTGTTTGGACCATGATAATGTGTTGGTGATGTGGACACCAAGGAATTTGAAGCTCTCAACCTGCTCCACTACAGCCCCGTCAATGAGAATGGAGGCGTGCTCGGTCATCCTTTTCCTGTAATACACAATCATCTCCTTTGTCTTGATCACATTGAGGGAGAGGTTGTTGTTGTCCTGACACCACACTGCCAGGTCTCTGACCTCCTCCCTATAGGCTGTCTCGTCATTGTCAGTGATCAGGACTACCACTGTTGTGTCATCGGCAAACTTAATGATGGTGTTGGAGTTGTGCCTTGCCATGCAGTCATGAGTGAACAGGGAGTACAGAAGGGGACTGAGCATGCACCCCTGAGGGGCCCCCTTGTTGAGGATCAGTGTGGCAGATATGTTGTTACCTACCCTTACCACCTGGGGGCGGCCCGTCAGGAAGTCCAGGATCCAGTTGCAGTGGGAGGTGTTTAGTCCCAGGGTCCTTAGCTTAGTGATGAGCTTTGAAGACACTATGGGTGTTAAACGCTGAGCTGTAGTCAATGAATAGCATTCTCACATAGGTGTTCCTTTTGTCCAGGTGGGAAAGGGTGGGTGGAGTGCAATAGAGATTGCATCATCTGTGGATCTGTTGGGGCGGTATGCAAATTGGAGTGGGTCATGGGTTTCTGGGATAATGGTGATGATGTGAGCCATGGCCAGACTTTCAAAGCGCTTCATGGCTACAGGCGTTACCTTAGTGTTCTTGGGCACAGGGACTATGGTGGTCTGCCTGAAACATGTTGGTATTACAGACTCAGACAGGGACAGGTTGAAAATGTCAGTGAAGACACTTGCCAGTTGGTCAGCGCATGCTTGGAGTACATGTCCTGGTAATCCATCTGGCCCTGCGGTCTTGTGAATGTTGACCTGTTTAAAGGTCTTACTCACATCGGCTACTGAGAGAATGATCACACAGTCGTCCGGAACAGCGGATGCTCTCATGCATGTTTCAGTGTTACTTGTCTCGAAGCGAGCATAAAAGTAATTTTGTTAGTCTGGTAGGCTCGTGACACCGGGCAGCTCGTGGCTGTGCTTCCCTTTGTAGTCTGTAATGGTTTGCGAGTCCTCCACATCCGACGAGCATTGGAGCCGGTGTCGTATGATTCAATCTTAGTCCTGAATTGACGCTTTGCCTGTTTGATGGTTTGTCGGACGGCATAGCGGGATTTCTTATAAGCTTCCGGGTTAGAGTCCCGCTCCTTGAAAGCAGCAGCTCTACCCTTTACCTCAGTGTGGATGTTGCCTGAAATCCATGGATTGTGGTTGGAGTATGTACATATGTACAGTCACTGTGGGGACGATGTCATTGATGCACTTATTGATGAAACCAGTGACTGATATGGTGTACTCCTCAATACTATCGGAAGAATCCATATTCCAATTTGTGCTAGCAAAACAGTCCTGTAGCTTAGCCGCTGCTTCATCTGACCACCTTTTATTTAGAGTCACTGGTGCTTCCTTCTTTCGTTTTTGCTTGTAAGTAGGAATCAGGAGGAATTATGGTCAGATTTGCCAAATGGAGGGTGAGGGAACGCTTTGTATGTGTCTCTGTGTGTGTTTCCCTCTGGTTGCACATTTAACACGATGATAGAAATGAAGTAAAATGGATGAAGTTTTCCTGCATTAAAGTCCCTGGGTACTAGGAGCGCTGCCTCTGGATGAGCGTCTTCCTATTTGCTTATGGCGGTATACAGCTTATTGAGTGCAGTCTTAGTGCCAGCATTGGTTTTTGGTGGTAAATAGATAGCTACGAAGAATATAGATGAAAACTCTCTTGGTAAATAGTGTGGTCTATAGCTTATCATGAGATTCTTTAACTCAGGCGAGCAAAACCTCGAGACTTACTTAGATTTCATGCACCAGCTGTTGTTTACAATTACACATAGACCGCCACCCCTTGTCTTACCAGAGGCTGCTGTTCTATCCTGCTGACAGAGTGTACAGTGGCAAGAAAAAGTATTTGAATACTTTGGAAATACCTGGAGTTCCTCATAAATTGGTCCTAAAATTTGATCTGTACTTCATCTAGGTCACAAACTTAAACTCATAACACACAAACAAGTATATGTTTTCATGTCTTTATTGAACACACCATGTAAACATTCACAGTGCAGGGTGGGAAAGGATCAATGGTAAAGGCAGATTACCCACTCGCCGTCGGATCCTTACAAGGCACGCAGACCTATGTCCCGATATCTCCTTCTCTTTCTCCTGCGAATGACGGGGAATGAGGGCCTTGTCGAGTGTCTGGAGTAAATCCTTGGCGTCCGACTCGTACCCAGAAAAAGTTATCTTCTTCCAGTACGGGGTGAGTAATCGCTGTCCTGATATCTAGAAGCTCTTTTCGGTCATAACCAACGGTGGCAGAAACATTATGTACAAAATAAGTTACAAATAACACACACAATAGCACACTTGGTCAGGGGACCCTAAAACGGCAGCCATCTCCTCCGGTGCCATTATGTTCACAGACCCAGCAAAGTTGCAGTTCTTGACACAAACCGGGGCGCCTGGAACCTACTACCATACCCCGTTCAAAGGCACTTAGATCTTTTGTCTTGCCCATTTACCCTCTGAATGGCACACACACACAATCCATGTCTCAATTGTCTCAAGGCTTAAAAATCCTTCTTTAACCTGCCTCCTCACCTTCATCTACACTGATTGAAGTGGATTTATTGCTGATTGAAGTGGATTTTCTTAATGTTTTGTATACTCAGTGTATATCAACCATTGTTATTAACTGGCAAATATTATGTCAATATATTTGTCACTTTAAACATCATGCTGACCTCAAACTGTTAAATGGGTCTGTGAATGAGACTAAAAGTAATTGATACAGAATGTATTCTACCATTAGGCCAGACCAAATGTATTCACTGTTTAACGGATCCCCCCCCCCAGAAAAGTAAGGTGAGCGAGCAATAAAAGCGAGCAATAAAATAAAATAATAAGGTGGATAAGGAATAACAACTTTACCACCTTGTTCTAGGCTATATGGACATGAACAATAGGCAAAATATTCCATTTCAGACTGATTTTCAGATTATTATTATTAATACACAAATTAACATTCATGAACATTATTCACACAGGATGTATAATAGAATGCAATATTCTATCATGTAAAAAAAAAGTCATGTATAAATGTATTATCAGTTCATTAATCTACTAAATTGTATAGTCTAACAAATTCAAGAATGATGAACAATAAATAATTGTAATCAAATACAAATTATGCATGAGTTTATTACCTGAATGCATCTCTATAGACTAGGCATTAACAAAATATTCATGCAAATACGATTAGGCCTCTCATACACTAGTAGGCCTTGTAGAAAGAGGGTCAATCAAGTTAGGTCTGCCGAATTAATGTAGCATTGGGAAAAAATACATAAATCCAGCCATAGAGTATAACCTTTCATTACAAAAAAAATATGTTTATAACATGCACAATTAGAAGCATCAATCTATATAGAGCAAGCTGACTCAATTCGATCCCAGTCACTTTGCTGGACAAGCTAGCTGTTCTCGGCGGTGCATCATCACTTCAAAAGCATTCCGTCATGGTGTTATCGGTTGGCCTACTACTACTGGTAATACCGGTCAAATGTAAGTTATGAATCGCAAATCACCATACAGCTGACACACTTCGATTTCATCAATCATTTTGACTTCAATTTGGTTGTCCAAAATACTATCAGTTTACACTGCGTCTTTGCTGATGAATGCCCAAATCTCTGGCCAGTCCAGATGTTTGTTTCGTCTATGAATCGCTTCAAATATATCAGAAAATGATGCAATAACCATACATTTTACCGACTGTTTGTTTATAATGAGGGACGTCCCACGTTTAACCTGGACACATAAACAATAGGAATTTGCGCCGGCTTAAGCCACCAGCGTTTCACTGTCCAAACTGACATGCTGACCAGACCAGACACGTCGCGTGCGGGACGTCGCAAAATAAATTTAGAAATCCATGTTATTCAATTATTGCACCCACACTGTTCGCGCGCGCCAACGTGCGTCTGCTTTGAAATATAACTCATTCCTATTTCTGACGCAGATCGCGCTGAAAGTCCTGCCTCTCCCATCTCCTCATTGGTTTATAGAAGCAGGTACCCACTGCCATCTCCTCATTGTTTATACCTACGTGGATGATTGAAAGAGGAACTTTGTTGCCGGCTGTGTGGTAATACAATTACAGTTTAGATGGATCACCATTAAAATTAATTTATGCGCAAGCGCGCAGCCGGTTTGGGTTCTGTGTGATGCTGTTTGGACTCTTGGGCGTCAACTTGGGAAAGCCTCAAGGGAGAGCAGACAGTGAATTATAAACAAAGAGCCGCATGTATTGGCCAAAAAATAACACCTCAGATTTTTTTTTTCGGGGTGTGGAGAAAAGTGAGGCGGGGCATCCGTTAAACAGTAATTCAACTTTGTCCGGCCTTATTTGTTTGCTATTTAAACATGCAGCATAGGTAAGAAACTGAAGCCGAAACGTAATCACCCTTGTCCAGTGATTTAGATAGTCGGTTTTGTGAATGTCTTTGCAGGGGTAGTTAGAGACAGCGAGCTCGCCTCCTTCATTTAACACACAATGAAACTCGTTCTCGCTATAGGGCGAGGTAATTGAGCGATGAATTACTTTTTTCATGAGCAACACACAATGGCACTGATTCTAGTGTAGTTATTATCTCCCATTCTGGTCGTAATTCATCCATCTAATGACAACCCAAAGGAAAATGTTGTCTTCTCCTTTAAATCAGACCTGGAAAAACAAACCGCACTCATCTAAGGGGAAAATGCAATGTATTTTGAGTTTCATATTTCCAACTCCTTTTGCATGGGGGCTTTACAGTTTGAAGTTTGAAGGCCTATGAGGTGCCTTTTCCTTTTCTGGAGTCAAGTCTTGGGAGTTTGACTTTTGTACATTGTTGTTCCCTCGGGAAAGGAAATAAATTAGTTTTGCATTGAAAGTAATGCAATTAGCCTCTGCCAGACGTAGATCTCCCAAAGTTGATTATATCAGCAATAATTGAGTAGATGTGTCTACCTAGAATTACATTATAATAGCAAAGAGCAGGGAAAATAAGTGTGGAAGGAGGATATAAAAAATATATAGGGAGATTGAATGAGAGGGAGATGGAGGGAGAGTATTACATGTGTAGGAGGGCAGGCTCATTGTAATAGCTGGAATGGAATAAATGGAAAGTTATCAAACACATCAAACATTTGGAAACCACGTTTGACTGTTCCATTTATTCCATTCCAGCCATTACAATGAGCCCGTCCTCCTATGGCTCCCCCACCAGCCTCCTCTGAAGTATACTTAACAGTGTTTCAGTGAAGAACAAACAGGCGTCAAGTCAACAAGAAAAAGAGGACAATCTTTATTTCAAACCAGTAATAAAGTGTGACAATCTCAATTCAAACCCAATGAGCAAAGTTTGGCAGAGAATGGTAGGCAACTACAATGACCAGAATGCAAGGCAAGGGCATGTTGGTTTCCATAGTGCAGTTTCACAGTTGTCTTCTGAAAACCAAGATTAGTACTTGGGTTCGGGTGCCTAATTTTGTCAACTAAACGCTAGACACAAGCACAATAGATGTTTTAGCTGACGTCACGAAAACGATGCGCGCGCTTCAATGGGGCAGTGTGTTGTGATTCTGGATGGCCAGATAGCTAGCAACAATGACAAGAAGCTACCATGTGGGGAATCGTAGGTAGCTAGTTTTATCTTGTTCTTGATGCCATGTCTTGTTTTTGAGGTGCTTAGACTGAAGTCATGTCTATGCTAATATGGCTCAAATTTGCTAGCCAACTAACAACTGTAACAATCTATTTGAGATAAGTGCTCATTGTGGAAATGTATTGTTTTCGATAAACATTGGAGACTAAATATAACATTTTGTCATCAATCTAACGCAATCTGTTTTGCCCTATAGTCGCGCACGTGTCGGTTTTGTTTCTAAACTATCAACACGTCTATGAAATCCGCTAAAGAAAAAAGTTGAACAGAAACGGAACAATTGTTATGTAATATAATAGTTTCACTGGGTAACTTAACGAGAGGGCTGGAGATGTTTTTCGTAATACTTATATGACCTTGATCTAACATTTCATTAACATCAGTATGCCATGTATCCATAAGATAAACCGTTGTAGTAGTTGATCTGGCATTGTTCATCAACCGTAGGTCATATCATATACATTGTCATGCAATGCTTATGTAGGACTAAGAATATAAACGACAGTGTACCCCTTTAAACGCCACATGACCCTTTTATTGCAATGTACTGTCATTAAGTACTGTAAAAACTCCCAACAGGATTTTGTCAGTGCATTGAGTAAACTCACACTGAATTGTATTGTAATCTCAGTGCATTTCTATGCAATCTGATACCATTTCCTTCCCAGAAACGTAGCCTACCAGAACTAGTGATGGACAACAGGTGGTAAAGATCTTTCAGAGGAGAGCAAAGAGCCACCATTTTGAATCTGATCAGCCATTGTCTTCAAGTGTATAACCATTCCATGTTTGCATCTGAAATGGCACCCTATTCCCTATATAGTACACTACTTTTGGCCAAGCTGGTCAAAAGTAGTGCACTATATAGGGAATAGGGTGCCATTTCAGATGCACAACCCATATTGATGTCATTAAGCCTGTCTCACATTACATGAACCATTGGCCATCTAAAATAGAGAAAAAACAACTTACTGTACAGTGTGTCTATTTAAAACTAATGCAGGGTAAATAAGCCAGACATCCCTTCAACCTTACATTATCCAGATTGTGGGCTCAAACGTGAGATTCCATTTGAAAAGCATGAGTATTCATTTTATGGCAAATTTTCCTTCATGGGCACTTCCTCTGCAGTCGACTATGGGTGAATTGCAACATTCAGCGGGGGGGGGGGGGTTGGGGTAGTAATCAAAAGCTTTGATTTGGGAATTCTAAATTCCAACAGAACAAAGTGTATAAATCAATATCAAATATTTCAGTGCCATTGGACACAGGAAAAATGGGTAACTTTTTTTTTACACAAATGCTACCTGATTCAAAGTATGGAATGACCCTGTGTAGTGGTTGTTTAAGAAATGATAATAATACATTTAGCTAAAATGTGGCTTATTTCCTTCCTTTCTTCTCTGCAACACTTATCAATGACTAATCTTTGTAATTCCATTTCCAAAAGGCTAATTTAATAAAGGACATGATTTTTTTAGTGCGTTGCCTAGCGGCTGACCTAATAAGACTGACAAATAAGATTCAATAGCAATAAAAAAACTGTCTGCGAAAAGAAAACAGTAGGGCAGGGGGGGGATGATAAAGATGAAAAATATATAAAACAACACATTGTTGATATGTGTCTGAGTTCCATGTATGTCACTAGGCCTGTTTCTCCGCCTCCACTACCCTTGGCATTAATCTGCTTTCTTGTCGTCCGGGTTCTTTTCCTGCTCCTCCTCTTCCTCATTCTCTCCGTCCTCCTCGGGGCCCTCCAGCTCCCCGGGGGCCTGCCGAGGCTCGTCCTCCTCGTCGTCCTCCTCCTCCTCGTCGTCCCTCTTCATGAGCTCCATGTCCTCCTGGCCATCGTCCGACTCGGCTGTGCAGATGCCATAGCACATCAGGCTGATCACGCCCAGTGGCAGACCAAACAGGAAACAGCCCAGCACTGGGGAGCTGCGAAACACAGACTGAGAGGAGGGAGGGGTGATCGGGGGGAAAAAGAAGAAGAGATTGAGAGATTGTGGATGACAGAAGGTAGGATGGAACAGTGAAAGAGTAAAATATATTTATGCTGTTGGATTCTGGGTTAAACTTGGAACATTGCTATCCTAGAGACATGACACATCAGAAGTAAGACTATGGTATCTGTGGGGTGATAGACTGTTTTTTTCATCAGAAGTTAATTGTTATCTGTAGGAGCCAGATGGCTTTGGAATGTGCTGGGTAACCGGGAGGCAGTCACATGATTGCTATGGGTGGAGATCTTTGGGTTAGACATCAAGGGGTTTGAGGTCAGGTCAGATCACCTTAAGGGAGAAGGGACAGTTTATTACCCCATCACTTCGTCTTCCTGTCGAACCATAAAATATGTAAGGATTGGAGAGAAGGAGGAGTGCCTAAATTGGAGTATATATACTTGTGGTGGAAACATGTTTTGTCTAATGCAGCTGTATTGATCCTCTGGGAAGAATTAAACTTGGTTAAGCTTTCATAGCATCCGTTGAGTTCTTTACTCTGATAATTAGATCCTAACAATGCCCTCTATAAGCCCAAAACATAAACACATATTCAATGCCAAACATATCATTACCTAACATGCACTTTTTACACTTGCCTGGCTCAGTTTTCCCTTCTAAACCAAGCTAAACGGCCCTCACAGTCACACACACAACCCCAGGAACCTCAAATATGACTCTGTATAATTTGCCCTCTTTGCTCAGCATTCCCTTATAAACCAACCTAAATTAGCCTCACCTATGGGCACAGATGAGCTCAGGGCACTACTCCAGTGACGCACAATGTCTTCCTCTAAAATATGGATGAGTGGCAGTGAATCATTGGGCCTTAATAGAGCGGGTAGCAGGGGAGACAATGTGCCGAGAGGCAAGACATTCGGTCAAAGGCTGCTGTCATCCAGGAAGGAAAGGAAGAGAAATCCTGCCGACAACGCCAGGGGAAGAAGAGGGATGGTAATTGCCAGGCGTGTGTAATGCTAAAGATGGATGTGCTATGCTAACTCACGCAGCATCATGAGTCATTGGGTCTAATGCGGACCGTTGCTTCCTTGCAGTGATGTGTGTTTGTGTGCACTCCGAGGGCAAGGTGATGGCTGCTTGCTCATCTTGTTCACTGTGAGTGACCAAGGCTAGCAGGGGCACTACTCAAAAGAAACAACTGAGTGCTTCACAATAAAAAATAATGACATTCAGACTGAAAAAAATAACGACATCCTTCTTTCCCATTACAGATTTTAGTGAGGCATGCTTGAACTTCACACAAAAAACAACAACTGTGAAACTTCTATACAACATTTCAAAATGGTAATTTTAGGCAAAAAAAAGCAATGATTTTCTTTCCCCCCCTCGGTGACCATTTTCCATCAATTTATATTTCCTGCCATATTAGCATTTTTCTAAATCTAATCTATCATTTTCTTTTCCATTTCAGGGCACCTTTAAGGTTTATTCTTGGTTCGGGTATAGTCTACTTTCTGAATAGCATTACGCTACTACATCCCATTTTCATTCATATCACACAGTCAGCCAAATAAACACTAGTCCTCCCTGTTACAAAACCAACTAGCTAGCCTACTGACTTTACTACACTCGCTAAGTCTAGGGGTGCTAGGCCTAGCTATAACCTGATTTTATGTGTGCGGACCGTGATGTATGCATCTGCCCAGGAGACAGCAACTTTACTTGGGTCCAGGGCTAGCTCAGTCTTGACTCCTTTGTCGGCCAGCTCAAACAAGTTATGGATGTTCAAATTAGTGACAAAAAAAATAAACACAAAAAAGGAAACTACAAAAAGGCATGCCCAAAAAATAATGATTCAAACCAAAGGCCCAAATGGCCCTCAAACTGCAGCAGCCTCACGGCTATGCAAGCTGCCACACTGACTGATTACCCACACCTGTGCACAATCAACACTTAACAAAACTTCCTGGCAGAGCACAACACCTGACCCAGTTGGTGCTGTCACCTGGGGATGGAGTGTGAAAGTGGTAGTGTAGTGTCTAATTGTACTATAAGAACAGCTCCAACAGTTCAAAGAAAGATTTATTTTCTATCCTTCCTCATTCCCTTCCCTCTCTTTCTGTCATCTTTTCTCTCTGTCACGGTTGCAACTTCCTTTTTCAATACACCACTCCTCTTCTATTGACGAGTCATCTCCTTGTCATACGTAACTATCAGGGGAATTTATAGTGGGCCTTAAGACACATACTAGGGATGCACGATATATCGGTGAACATATCGGAATCGATCGATATTAGCTAAAAATGCCAACATTGGTATCGGCCCAAGTCTAGTTTAACCGATGTCAAAGCTGACGGGCATACCGATCTATATAACATCGGTACATGACGTAATGCAAGCATTTCGCTACACTCGCATTAACATCTGCTAACCATGTGTATTTGATAATGACGCCACGTAAAATGTTGCTATACGTGCATGATGTGTGGATCGAGCAGTCAACAAGTCAGCAGTCATTTGAAAGAGTAACAAAATGTCAGCGAGACAAATCAAAGGCGAAATCCATTAAAGCCAAGATAATGGAATTCATTGCCCTTGACAATCAACCTTTCTTTGTCGTGGGTGATGTTGGCTTTCGCTAACTGGTCGAGCACCGGTACACATTACCAAGTGCGCTATTTTTCAGATGTTGCCCAACCGGAGTTACACAGTAATAGCGTCACTGCTATTAACGTCACTACATACATACTATGGAACTCCGTTTTGGTCTTTGCGTGTCAAAAAAGATACAGTAGCACTGTCAACGCTGTACAAAAAAAGTCAACCTCGGCCACGAACGATGTGTTTACAATACCGTGTCGGTAATAAAGCATAATTTATTTGACCGCATCTTCTGGGGTAGCTAGATTTAGCTTGGTACCTAGCTAGCATCAATACAACCAGCCTGAAAACAATGACCAGAATAACCTGCAGCCATTTTCATTATTCTTAGCAATGATTTAGGAATCCTTGTGAGTAAGTATTAGCTAGCTTGCCACTTGTTGTTTGCCTATTGAAATTGAACTTCAGTTCATGAAAATAACTAGCTAGTCAGCAACTTAACCCTGTTGCCCAAAGCTAACGTTATAATCTGGCTAGTGAGGCTCGACCACACCGGGTTATGTGTTGTGAAGCTAGCCACAATAAGGATTAGTCACAATAGTGGAATTTGCGGTTTGCCTTCAAAATAAAAGAACATCATTGACCGTAATGCAAATGAATACAAATAGTAGAATATGCCATACATTCATTTTGTGTGGCTAATCCTTATTGTGGCTAGCTTCACATAGATGCGTTCGCCCACCATTAATCAAATAAGAGCTGTCTTATGAATTAGGGTTATTTTAGATGACACCAAGTATATAGTTAGCTAGCTAACTATAGCTACTGAAACAGATGTTGTGTTATTTGACATGTCAAATAGCAAATACATGCAAACACCCAAACGGCGTTCCATAGAAATCCTGGTTGAGAATGAAACAACTGAACAACGAAACAGCACAGCAAGTAAGTGAAAGAAATAGGTTGTGTGTGTTCATGTGCGTCCATTTGTGTGTGTTAACTATTTAACTGTACTAGAATGCTTAAAAGGCCGCTAAAATTGTAAATATCGGATATCGGCATCAGGTTTTTTGGCAAGGAAAATATTGGATATCGGTATCGGCCAAAAATGTCATATCGGTGCATCACTAACACATACTGTAGCTAGCTACACAGGATATTGTACAGAGGGCAATTTCCCTCCATATTCTACTTGTTATTCAGAAAATATCATGAGAAATATTATTCAAATGAAAAACGGCAACCAAATGTTGTTTTTTCTTAATTGTTTTGATGGAGACATCACGACAGCCTACATTTAACCTATGCTGCATACATGGCTAATTTATCCTCCCTCAATCATCCTGTTTTCCCATTTCCCCCTGCTATTTGCCTAATGCTGATTGTGCCCAGCCACTCACCATAATGGTGGACTTGGCATCGAAGGCCACTCGTTTGACCCTCTGGAACATGCCGTCTCCTCCCTGGGCCTGAGGGGAAACACACAGACAGAGGATGTGGTGTTAGAGTGGAGCACTGGGGAGACTGGAATGTGAGTGAGAGAGAGAGAGAGTGAGAGTGTGTGAGAGAGAGAGAGAGATCAGCCTGCCAGCGCTTCCTCATTAGAGTCTTTGACAGCATAGCAGCCATGAGGTGAGCTGGCTGGGCTGGCACGAGCCTGGGGAACAGAACAGGGTTCTTACTCTCCACTGCTGTTTACTTGGTGGGGTTTTGGTTTGTTTTGCCAGGCGAAAAAAAACCCTGCTGAACGCTCTGGGAAAGAGAAGGACTTCCGGTGGGTTTGGATTACAGTTTAATTAATCTGTGACTTTATAATAAACAAGAGGGGGAAAGGATGTCACTTTTTCCAGCTGCCATTTAGTGGATTCAATGATGTATAGAAACCCCTGATTGCTGATGCTATACAGTGCCTTGCGAAAGTATTCGGCCCCCTTGAACTTTGCGACCTTTTGCCACATTTCAGGATTCAAACAAAGATATAAAACTGTATTTTTTTGTGAAGAATCAACAACAAGTGGGACACAATCATGAAGTGGAACGATATTTATTGGATATTTCAAACCTTTTTAACAAATCAAAAACTGAAAATTTGGGCGTGCAAAATTATTCAGCCCCCTTAAGTTAATACTTTGTAGCGCCACCTTTTGCTGCGATTACAGCTGTAAGTCGCTTGGGGTATGTCTCTATCAGTTTTGCACATCGAGAGACTGACATTTTTGCCCATTCCTCCTTGCAAAACAGCTAGAGCTCAGTGAGGTTGGATGGAGAGCATTTGTGAACAGCAGTTTTCAGTTCTTTCCACAGATTCTTGATTGGATTCAGGTCTGGACTTTGACTTGGCCATTCTAACACCTGGATATGTTTATTTTTTAACCATTCCATTGTAGATTTTGCTTTATGTTTTGGATCATTGTCTTGTTGGAAGACAAATCTCCGTCCCAGTCTCAGGTATTTTGCAGACTCCATCAGGTTTTCTTCCAGAATGGTCCTGTATTTGGCTCCATCCATCTTCCCTGTCCCTGCTGAAGAAAAGCAGGCCCAAACCATGATGCTGCCACCACCATGTTTGACAGTGGGGATGGTGTGTGTTCAGGGTGATGAGCTGTGTTGCTTTTACGCCAAACATAACGTTTTGCATTGTTGCCAAAAAGTTCAATTTTGGTTTCATCTGACCAGAGCACCTTCTTCCACATGTTTGGTGTGTCTCCCAGGTGGCTTGTGGCAAACTTTAAACGAAACTTTTTATGGATATCTTTAAGAAATGGCTTTCTTCTTGCCACTCTTCCATAAAGGCCAGATTTGTGCAATATACAACTGATTGTTGTCCTATGGACAGAGTCTCCCACCTCAGCTGTAGATCTCTGCAGTTCATCCAGAGTGATCATGGGCCTCTTGGCTGCATCTCTGATCAGTCTTCTCCTTGTATGAGCTGAAAGTTTAGAGGGACGGCCAGGTCTTGGTAGATTTGCAGTGGTCTGATACTCCTTCCATTTCAATATTATCGCTTGCACAGTGCTCCTTGGGATGTTTAAAGCTTGGGAAATCTTTTTGTATCCAAATCCGGCTTTAAACTTCTTCACAACAGTATCTCGGACCTGCCTGGTGTGTTCCTTGTTCTTCATGATGCTCTCTGCGCTTTTAACGGACCTCTGAGACTATCACAGTGCAGGTGCATTTATACGGAGACTTGATTACACACAGGTGGATTGTATTTATCATCATTAGTCATTTAGGTCAACATTGGATCATTCAGAGATCCTCACTGAACTTCTGGAGAGAGTTTGCTGCACTGAAAGTAAAGGGGCTGAATAATTTTGCACGCCCAATCTTTCAGTTTTTGATTTGTTAAAAAAGTTTGAAATATCCAATGAATGTCGTTCCACTTCATGATTGTGTCCCACTTGTTGTTGATTCTTCACAAAAAAATACAGTTTTATATCTTTATGTTTGAAGCCTGAAATGTGGCAAAAGGTCGCAAAGTTCAAGGGGGCCGAATACTTTCGCAAGGCACTGTATATTGGCCATTGAGAGGCTTTAAAGCCATCGGTTGGCCATATTGGCACAACCCAGTAGGAGCAGTCCTCCATAGGAATTAATGGAATCCTATAGTATTTAAATGACATGTTTCAACGACAAAATTACATGTCTTTAAGTATTTGGTTGTTGTAGTGGGGATAGTTATATAAGTTCTCTCTAAATATTATACTTTAAGGAATTAAAACATATATTTTCATTTTTTATATGTATGTTTAGCTCACATAATATAATTTAAAAGTATGCATTAAGGTGTCTCTAATAGAATGAATAGGGGAAAATGTATAAATGCATTTCTATTGCTTCCAAACATAAAAAAAAATAATAATAATAATTACAACGGTAGGAGGGGTGCCAAGATGGAGGCATGGTGGCTTCAACACAGGGCCCCCCATATGTCATCTAGTATATTATAATGCCAAATACTGATACTGGAATATATTATATGCCAAATACTGACACTGTAAATAAATATTTAGGAGCCAGAGTAATGGCAGAAAGGCTACGTAGAAGAAAAACGATGTAACATAAATGTCAATCTCAATAAAGGATATTGCCAAAGTGTCCATCCAGTCTCATTGGAATTCCCTGGATAAATAAAGACTAAACAAACCCTGGAAAGTTGCACAAACAATTTGAGCTTTTTGTTGCAGTTAGAATGGTCAAATAAATAGGGGAAGGGAAAAGAGAACCAGCTGTAGCCAAAATGGCGGAGGGGAGTCAGAAGAGTGGAGTTATGGACCTGAGCGGAGCCGTCTAGAACACTGTTGATGAAGTGAACCAGCTGCTCCAGGGTCTCCACGGGCTCGCTGGGCAGGAAGTACTGCTCATTAGACGTGTTGAGGATGATGATGGACGGCACCGACACCTCTCTGTGGGGGAGAGAGAAAGAGGAGATTATCACTCTAAAGAAGGTCACAGAGATATGGCAGATAACCAATTCAGAAGATAAACTATGCAGCAAAATGTCAATCTCAATAAAGGATGATTGCAATCGTTCGACTGCAATCATTTTAGCAGTGGAAGGATTGAGGTACAGGCAGGTGGGAGAAATAGATTGGAGGGTTGGAGCAGGGATTGAACCCCAGTCTATGGTGAGGAGAGCAGTATATGCCTTTAAGCCTGGAGCATTAGCACTAGACCACGGACTCGGCGATGTACACTGCAATCTATGCTCACATGTCCCAATTTAACCCCATGGTTTTCAGATTTGACCTCCAACACCTATTTCGAGACACTGGAATGTAAAAGTTTTCTATTTTTCTATACTGCAGAATATCCCTCTACCCATATTATATATGGCCAGGAGTTTTTCCGACCATGTGAGCTGACCTGAGAAAACTCAGGGCCGTACTTATTACATGCACCGAATACAACAGGTGACTGTGATTACAGGGCTACCGTAGGCAGGAGGCTTTTGGCCAGTGGGAGGTCAGGGGTGAGCGCTCTCTATTTTAAGCACACTCACTACCTCTATCAAATCAAATCCCATTTTGTTTGTCACATGCGCCAAATACAACAGGTGTACAGTCGTGGCCAAAAGTTGAGAATGACACAAATATTAATTTTCACAAAGTTTGCTGCTTCAGTGTCTTTACATATTTTTGTCAGATGTTACTATGGAATACTGAAGTATAATTACAAGCATTTCATAAGTGTCAAAGGCTTTTATTGACAATTACATGAAGTTGATGCAAAGAGTCAATATTTGCCGTGTTGACCCTTCTTTTTCAAGACCTCTGCAATCCGCCTTGGCATGCTGTCAATTAACTTCTGGGCCACATCCTGACTGATGGTAGCCCATTCTTGCATAATCAATGCTTGGAGTTTGTCAGAATTTGTGGGTTTTTGTTTGTCCACCCACCTCTTGAGGATTGACCACTAGTTCTCAATGGGATTAGGGTCTGGGGAGTTTCCTGGCCATGGACCCAAAATATTGATGTTTTGTTCCCCGAGCCACTTAGTTATCACTTTTGCCTTATGGCAAGGTGCGCCATCATGCTGGAAAAGGCATTGTTCGTCACCAAATTGTTCCTGGATGGTTGGGAGAAGATGCTCTCGGAGGATGTGTTGGTACCATTCTTTATTCATCGCTGTGTTCTTAGGAAAAATTGTGAGTGATCCCACTCCCTTGGCTGAGAAGCAACCCCACAAATGAATGGTCTCAGGATGCATGACAAAGGACTGATGACTTTTTTCCGGATGCCCCAAACAATCGGAAAGGGGACTCAGAGAAAATGACTTTACCCCAGTCCTCAGCAGTCATGTATGTATCTTTTACAATTTTAAAGGTCATCTTGAGAGAATCACTGACATGATGACAGCTGGTCCTTTTGTGGCAGGGCTGAAATGCAGTGGAAATTATTTTGGGGGATTCAGTTCATTTGCATGGCAAAGAGGGACTTCATTCATCTGATCACTCTTCATAACATTCTGGAGTATATCGAAATTGCCATCAGACAAATTGAGGAAGCAGTCTTTGTGAAAATGTATATTTGTGCCATTCTCAAAACTTTTGGCCATGACTGTAGACCTTAACATGAAATGCTTACTTGCAACATGCAGTTTTAAGAAAATAGAGTTAAGAAAATAATTACTAACTAAAGTAAAACATTTAATACGAGAAGTAACACAAAATAACTATAATGCGACTATGTACGGGTACAGAGTCAATGTGCGGGGGTACAGGTTAGTCAAGGTAATTTGTACATGTAGGTATGGGTAAAGTGACTTTGGATAGACAAACAGCGAGTAGCAGCAGTGTAAAAACAAATTGTTCAGCAGTCTTATGTTTTGGGGGTAGAAGCTGTTAAGGAGCCTTTTGGATCTAGACCTGTCGCTCTGGTACCGCTTGCCGTGCAGTAGTAGAGAAAACAGTCTGACTTCAGTGACTGGAGACTTTGACAATTCTTTGGGCCTTCCTCTGACACCGCCTAGTATATAGGTCCTGGATGGCAGGAAGCTTGGCCCCAGTGATGTACTGGGCCGTATGCAATACCCTCTGTAGTGCCTTGCGGTCTGAGGCAGAGCAGTTGCCATACCAGGCAGTGATGCAACCAGTCAGGATGCTCTCGATGGTGCAGCTGTAGAACTTTTTGAGAATCTGGGGACCCATGCCAAATCTTTTCAATCTCCTGAGGGGGAAAAGGCATTGTCGTGCGCTCTTCACTACTTTCTTGGTGTGTTTGGACCATGATAGTGTGTTGGTGATGTGGACACCAAGGAATTTGAAGCTCTCGATCCGCTCCACTACAGCCCCGTCGATCTGAATGGGGGGGCGTGTACGGCCCTCCTTTTCCTGTAGTCCACAATCATCTGCTTTGTCTTGCTCGTGTTGAGGGAGAGGTTGTTGTTGTCCTTCCACCACACTGCCAGGTCTCTGACCTCCTCCCTATAGGCTGTCTCATTGTTGTCGGTGGTCAGGCCTAACACCATTATGTCGTCAACAAACTTAATGATGGTGTTGGAGTCGTGCTTGGCCACCCAGTAGTGGGTGAATAGGGAGTACAGGAGGGGACTGAGCACACATCCCTGATGGGCCCCCGTGTTGAGGATCAGTGTGGCAGATGTGTTGTTGCCTATCCTTACCACCTAGGGTCGGCCCGCCAGGAAATGCAGGATCCAGTTGCAGAGGGAGGTGTTTAGTCCCACGGTCCTTAGCTTAGTGATGAGCTTTGTGGGCACGATGGTGTTGAACGCATATCAACCATGATGCCAATTAAATAGTAGATTATAGTGTAAAAAGCACAAGAAACAAAAATAACAAAGAAGCTTTATAGTCAAGATGGGATACACAGTTCTTTTCTTTTCGATGCGGCTCGACTTTTCCTGAGGGCATTGGTATTTGGTATGGATGAAAGGCAATGCGATGCAGAGTTTTTGGAGTGTCATCTTGATCTTTATGCAAACAGTGTGCGACTCTGGCGGCATCATGGGGCCACAGTTAAAGGAACCTTTACAAATTAGAGCTGACAACTGAATCAGAGGGAGTCCAGCACTGTGTGGCCACACAGCTGAGGTGACATATACAGTGTCACACAGACACAGTATAACCCAGAAGATCAGACACAACTGCACAGCTCAACTGAGAGAAGGCACACATATAAATACAATGTACACGTGCGTGCGTGCACACACACACACAACTACACAGACCAGCTGAGATAAAGCAGGTTGTGCATCACTGTGCACACCGCAGCTGAGCTTAGGCACACAAGCTGCGCACACACACTAGCTTTGTAGACAGCCCTCCACTACACCACCATTAGGCTGAGATCTGGAGCTGTGCATGCACACACACACACACAAACCCTACGTGAGTACTCCATCTGACATTCAGCCGAGAACCAACAGATGGCAGACATTTTGAATCAACATGGATTAGCCCATTCACCTTTCAGAGAGCAGACTGCTGGGTCTTTTCAGCAGCACTTCCACTCTCACTCTGCCTGCTTTGCGCATGCATATTGCAGAATGGCTCTCAGTCATAGCAACGGCCATTACGGAGAGTGTGAGAGTCGCCATGGCTCTGGCTCCTCCAGTTTCCACCCAAACACAATGCAATACTCAAACAGATGGGCAGAAACACTAAAACCAGCCTCAGACGTTAAATTACATGGGACTAGGGAGTGTGCGTGCTTGCATGTGCGCACATGTCTGTGTGTGTGCACGTGTGTGTCTGCCAGATATGACTGGGTGCTTCTCGCTGCCAGAGAAGGAGCCCAGTAATCTGTGTGATGAAGGAGGGGAGGATAAAAGGCCATCAGATTTATTTCCCTGGCCTTCCTAAGGGAGCGGGATTAGTGGCCATTGACAGGCCGGGATTTTATTTCTCAAAGGAGGCCAATTAATCCTGGGCAAACTCAGTCCGGGGCCGTCCAAAAACACACACACACACACACACACACACACACACAAGAAAGCACATATATACACAAGCATGCAAACAATTGTGTAATCACTACCCACCCTATACACATTTTAATATGCATGTCTATTATAATCCCCCATCACAGTGTCAGCATTACACACAGACACACAGTGTACTTCGATCACAGACATATTCACAGTAACACATTTGCTGTCATCACAAACACACTCTGTAAGCCCCTGGTGTGATTAAAAGAGCATGTTTACTGTAATCTCCCTCACACAAACAATAACATTCCGAGGTATTTAACCCCCCCTCCACATACACTAGGGTTGTCATGATGCTAATATCGCAATTCATCCGAAATACAGTGTTAAGTAAACAAAACACGAAGCAGACTTGTTTTTGGGGGAAAACAGTCATAATGTTGAAAAAATATATATATTTTTATAGAAAGTCATTTTTTCAAGAACCATGGAGTTCAGTCTGCTCCGTGTTTTCTTTTTTTGCCATGGAAAATCTGGTATCATGACAACCCTAACCACACACACGCTTTGGTCACGCTCATATTAAAAAAGACAAACCAGGTGAATCCAAAACGAAAGCTACGATCCCTTATTGATGTCACCACTTCAGTCAGTGTAGATAAAGGGGGAGGAAACAGGTTAAAGAAGGATTTTTAAGCCTTGAGACAATTGAGGCATGGATTGTGTATGTCTGCCATTCAGAGGGTGAATGGCCAAGACAAATATATGTAAGTGCCTTTGAACTGGGTATGGCAGTAGGTGCCAGGCACACCGTTTTGTGTCAAGAACTGCAACACTGCTGTGTTTTTGACAGTTTTCTGTGTGTATCAAGAATGGTTCAGCAACTTGGCTGGATTGACTCCAAGCATTGGAGTCAACATGGGCCAGCATCCCTGTGAAAAGCTTTTAATACCTTGTATAGTCTACGCCCCGATGAATTGAGGCTGTTCTGAGGGCAAA
The DNA here is from genome assembly GCF_002021735.2 of Oncorhynchus kisutch. Taxonomy (NCBI): domain Eukaryota; kingdom Metazoa; phylum Chordata; class Actinopteri; order Salmoniformes; family Salmonidae; genus Oncorhynchus; species Oncorhynchus kisutch. The sequence continues at coordinate 62,719,177 of NC_034184.2, read as the reverse complement.
GGGGGATGCAGCTCAATATTAGGAAGGTGTTCCTAATGTTTGGTATACTCTGTGTATTATGTATGTTTGCATGGTTGCATGCATACTTCACACACACACACACACACAATGTCCTGTGCCCCCGCTGCCCCGCTGTGATCCTGCTGGCCCTGCCAGGCTTGGAGGTCCGGGCTAATTAACAGTGTGGTGGTGTCAGAACAGCAGCAGCACAGGCCTCTCAGAGCATGACACCACACCACGCAGCAGCGAGCCCTGTCACGCAGCTCCATACTGGGGCTTACTGCATCATTAGCACAGCTCTCCCTCCGACAGCCATTAAAGCACAGGCCCAATAAGACTCTAATCCACCAGCTTCATAGGACTCGTGTATTCTCCCCTTCTCCACGGCGGTATCTATACAAGGTAAACCTGGCAGGCAGCTAGCATTAGTGATGGGGAATTTTTTTTAAAGATACAGTTACATATCGGGATATTATTTTTATTTTTTTACAATATACAGTGGGGCAAAAAAGTATTTAGTCAGCCACCAAAAGTTCTCCCACTTAAAAAGATGAGAGAGGCCTGTAATTTTCATCATAGGTACACTTCAACTATGACAGACAAAATTAGGAAAGAAAATCCAGAAAATCACATTGTAGGATTTTTTTATGAATTTATTAGCAAATTATGGTGGAAAATAAGTATTTGGTCACCTACAAACAAGCAAGATTCCTGGCTCTCACAGACCTGTAGGTATTCTTTAAGAGGCTCTTCTGTCCTCCACTCGTTACCTGTATTAATGGCACCTGTTTGAACTTGTTATCAGTATAAAAGACACCTGTCCACAACCTCAAACAGTCACACTCCAAACTCCACTATGGCCAAGACCAAAGAGCTGTCAAAGGACACCAGAAACAAAATTGTAGACCTGCACCAGGCTGGGAAGACTGAATCTGCAATAGGTAAGCAGCTTGGTTTGAAGAAATCAACTGTGGGAGCAATTATTAGGAAATGGAAGACATACAAAGACCACTGATAATATCTCCCTCGATCTGGGGCTTCACGCAAGATCTCACCCCGTGGGGTCAAAATGATCACAAGAAGGGGAGCAAAAATCCCAGAACCACACGGGGGGGGACCTAGTGAATGACCTGCAGAGAGCTGGGACCAAAGTAACAAAGCCTACCATCAGTAACACACTACGCTGCCAGGGACTCAAATCCTGCAGTGCCAGACGTGTCCCCCTGCTTAAGCCAGTACATGTCCAGGCCCGTCTGAAGTTTGCTAGAGAGCATTTGGATGATCCAGAAGAAGATTGGGAGAATGTCATATGGTCAGATGAAACCAAAATATAACTTTTTGGTAAAAACTCAACTCGTCGTGTTTGGAGGACAAAGAATGTTGAGTTGCATCCAAAGAACACCATGCCTACTGTGAAGCATGGGGGTGGAAACATCATGCTTTGGGGCTGTTTTTCTGCAAAGGGACCAGGACGACTGATCCGTGTAAAGGAAAGAATGAATGGGGTGAAAACCTCCTTCCATCAGCAAGGACATTGAAGATGAAATGTGGCTGGGTCTTTCAGCATGACAATGATCCCAAACACACCGCCCGGGCAACGAAAGAGTGGCTTCGTAAGAAGCATTTCAAGGTCAAGGAGTGGCCTAACCTGTCTCCAGATCTCAACCCCATAGAAAATCTTTGGAGGGAGTTGAACGTCCGTGTTGCCCAGCAACAGCCCCAAAACATCACTGTTCTAGAGGAGATCTGCATGGAGGAATGGGCCAAAATACCAGCAACAGTGTGTGAAAACCTTGTGAAGACTTACAGAAAACATTTGACCTCTGTCATTGCCAACAAAGGGTATATAACAAAGTATTGAGATAAACTTTTGTTATTGACCAAATACTTATTTTCCACCATAATTTGCAAATAAATTCATTAAAAATCCTACAATGTGATTTTCTGGATTTTTTTCTCATTTTGTCTGTCATAGTTGAAGTGTACCTATGATGAAAATTACAGGCCTCTCATCTGTTTAAGTGGGAGAACTTGCACAATTGGTGGCTGACTAAATACTTTTTTGCCCCACTGTATTGTATCGTTTTGACAAAGTCGCAATATTATTGCGCTAGTTGGCTGTACCTGCACCAAAAAGGCAGTATTTTTCCTTCATAGCTTGTTCTCGATCTTCTTTTTAAATAGGGAGCCATTTTGTTTTTAGCACTTGACTGATCAAAACTCATTCTCATGGCTCTCTCTTGTCCCTCTGCAGCAGACATATGGTAAGCAATATGTTTGGAACATCGAATCGCACTAAAATCACAGTATCAAATCGCAATACATAGAGAATCGCAATACATATCGTATCAACACCTATGTCTCATGGTAATTCTGGCAATTCCCAGCCCACTAAAAGCAAATGACGGTCAGTCCCGGGTAATTGACGGATCCAACAGAGTGCATTTTAATAGCGGAGGCCGACTTTAAATTGCGGTTTTATGGAGTCTGACAGTGTGAGGTTACTGCGGTAGCCTAGGAAACCTGGGAAGGGAGTAGGGGGAAGAGAGGAGGAGGCAGTAGAAGGGAGGAGGAAGAGACAGGAAGGTGGTGGTAGAAGAAAGGGGTGGTAGAGAGGAAGTACAGAAGAGGAGGTAAAGAAGCCTGAGAGATGGAGGAGAAAAAGGAGGAGACGCTCACCCCATAATGAGGCTGTTGATGTAGTCGTTTCCATCCATGTGGCCAAACTGGAAGTCTCTGGGGAGATGGAACAAGACGAGCAACAAAGTGAGACACAACACGCATACAAACAAGCTCATTTATGACAAACAACTCATCATAAGACCAACAAAATGAAAGGAGACCAACTCATATAAGCATTGCTATCCTAACAAGAGTTATAACACAAGTTTCCTATGAAGACTGAACCAAGGACTCCCTTCTCTCTCCAACGGCACGTAATAGCAAAATAACACAAAATTCCGAAATTCCCATTTAAAAAAAGTATCGGATGATTTACCTAAAAACGGTAAGGCAGAGGAAGGAAAAATTCCATTTGTATCTCATTGTGTTGTTCTGTGTTGGCGCCTGTGTGATGCATTGTGGGAAGAAAGCAGGCGATAGGGGGATGGAAGGGGTCTGCAGCAGAAGCCGAGGGAACTGGGAAGAACCCAGTCATTTGCACTGAGAGACGGATTATGGCCGCCTCAACATATATATTACATTCATATTAAATCATGGTTCCATCTGGAACACCTGTCCCCTGGGTGCCAAACAATACAGCCGGTGCCAATATCAATGACATGTTTATGAAGACACTCAACTATTATTAAACCCGATCTAATCTGGTTAGGCTGAAGCTCAGTCAGATAATATTGGGCTAAAGACTGAGTACTTGAAGGAAGTGAGGCTTGTTGAATTCTTATTCTAAGATACCAAACAATTGTGAGACATTTCTCTTACCTAAGAGGAAGCTAGTTTATGGACTTCAATGAATGAATTCAGTGTGTTTTCGTGTGTGTGTGTACATGTGAGAGACTTTTGGAAGAATATATTATACACATTTTATGTGGTGAGCGTGTCTATAAATGTCAGTTCATCATAGCAATCACCATAGCTCTCCCTACTCAACCGCATAAATATTGCTGTCTCCCTCCCGTTCCCCCTGTCTTCACCTCCCTCTACCTCCCTCCCACTCTCTTTTCAACTCTCTGCTGTGCAACAGACCCACAACGCTAACTCACAATCACTCAAATACACCTACCCCCAACCCATAGCACACAGACACACACACCTAGCCAGCACCCAAACACACACAGAGAGAATAACACACAACACACACACAGACACGTCTCCTTGGGTAGTCTCCTCTCAGAGATTGCATTTATCGCTCTGTCACACTGTTGCGGATGGAGGGCGAGCTGAATGCCACAGTATTCATTACCGCCCTCACACACCGCTTCACTCATCCAAATGACATCTATCTGCATCAGTCGCCTGTCCTCCGTGTCTGCCTCAGTCTCCGTGTCTGCCTCAGTCTCCGTGTCTGCCTCAGTCTCCGTGTCTGCCCACCAGAAGGGGCACTAACAAGGGGGGTGTGACGTAATTACAACGAGCCATCTAGCATTTAGGTTGTGTCAAAACACTGGGCTATAATCTAACTGTGAATCAGGAGAGTGTGATGACTTCAAAAACAAGGCGCGATAGCGTGGCAGATAGTCTAACTGATGATAGGGATCTGTGAAATTCAATCAGCTCTAATGTGGCTGCCTGGAGAGGAGAAGAAACACTTTGATCATAGAGATTTTAGATAATACGTCTTCATTTAGCTAGAGGGCCAGCACCGGTGAATTAACTAGTAAAGAGAAAGAGCAATATGGAGTGTGTGCCAAGTATGGTGAGATTCTGTACATTGACACTAATATGTAGGACTATGTATGGGACGAGGGTCTGTACTGCAGTGAATGCATTTGATGTGTGTGTTCTTACGCATCAGCCTTATGAATCCCATTTCGAGTTTGTCGCGAGGTAGATCACTTCTTAATTAAAGCAAAATGAATCCATTGCACGCACCATTCTGTAATGTAGTGTTCTATTCACACTGGTGATAGTTTAATAAGGTATTCTTACAGGAGAACAAAGTCTCGTGAGGTAATACGTTCCTCCAACTGTGCAGCGACTGACAGCTCCAGAGGAGCGCCTATTTTTGGTAAGCCTGACATTTTGCATAATTACCTCCCCACTGATACTGAATGAAACCAGACATGTCCTCAAAGAAGTACAGCTGGTTAGGCTGTCTCCCCACAGCGATCCCTTGTAATAAGTGTGTGTGTGTGTGTGTGTACACTTGTTCTTCTAACCTTGTGGGGACCTGAAATCTCCAAATGTTCCCACAAGGATAGTAAAACAAGGACCATGAAGACAAAAACTATTTTAAGTTTAGGGTTAAAATTAGGGTTAGAATTAGGGGTTAGATTTAGGATTAGAGTTAGGGGTTAAGGTTAGGGATTAGAGAAAATAGGATTTTGAATGGAAATACATTTAAGGTCGGTCACAAGGACAGAAAAACGAAAGTTTGTGTGCGTGTGATTATGAATATATGAAGGGTCCATCTCCATCCAAACACTTACCTGTTAAAATGCTCCCTGTATTCCTTTGCCACTCTCTGAATCAGAGTCTTTAATCTAACAGACAAATCAAAGAAAGAGGCAAAGGTACCACATTAGTTCACATCAATCCACATCGTGACGCTCTTCCCACATGCATCAATTTGTGGGCAATCCAAACAATAAATGCAGCGCTTATCTTTAGTTGAAAAAGCTGGGCGTTTTTAAATGCCGCCGCAGCGGTTTCCATGGAAGCGTGCGATTGTAATTTGTCTAGCAGCACTAGGCTTTAATTTCACAATGTTCTTTTGTACCTGCCGCTTTCCTCTGTCGGGTCCTTCTCGTCGATGACTGCAATCGCCACCAATTTGCCTGTAGAGGGAGAGAGGGATTACAAATCACACTCACAAACAGACAGCAGAAGAGAAGGCGGGAGGACAATAGCCTGAAGATAAAAAGCTTTGGGGGAGATATAGCACATCACTACAGAAGCAGCTAAAACAAAGAAAGCACCAACCAAGGTTTCTATTAATTTGTCATTCTGCATTTGGTGACTTCTTGGTGGTTCTAGAACCAGTGGGCGGAGGCTGTTCAGGTGCAGTAGAAGGGGAAGAGGCCCATCAGGACAAGACAAATGGACTCATAAAACAACTGCCATACAACTTAAGATGGGTGTACATGTATTGTTCAGTGTTCAGGCTTGTGGACTGATGCAGGAAGGAAGCACTTAGTTGGAAATGGTAAGAACTACTCCGCCCTCTGCTGGCGTGTCATATAGCATTACATGACAAAGCCTTGGTTGAGGTTATTATGTTGAATGTACTGATAGGATGCAATACGGGGGGTGGCCCAATCCCAAATCGACCCCTTGACTCTATGCACTTGTGGAGATCTGAGAGACTGATTGGTGTAAGCAATAGGGTAAAATGTTGGAGTTGGAGCTATTACCAAATTGCTTACACCTGTCAAATCCACCCAGATAGCCACAAGTGCACAGGATTATGGAAAAGGCCTATACTGTGCTTGTCAGTAGGTTGGTAGAGTACAGAATGTATACTGTACCTGTCTCTCCCAGTTCATACAGGGTGAAGCCATCGATCTGCAGGTAGCTCTGAAATCGCTCTTTGTTAACCCAGGAAGACAAGCCACCGTCCACGTACTCTGCAATTACAGAGAATAACAAGACAACAGAGAAATGTCAAGCATTGATGATCAATTGAGCAAACAACAGTTTACAGAGAATGGTTCAATTGAGTATCGACGCGTGGTTGGGAAGTAGAAGGTCAGACTAATTACTTACTTACTACCTGTTGATATTCGCTATGTGAGGAAGACAAGCTCGCATGCACGCACAGTTTCCCACCCATCCAGACACTACAAAGAGGGCCACACACAGTGGAGTTGTGGCTGGACCATCGACACCACCTCTACTCAAGCTAGTCCTATACTGAACTGCATCATCATCCAGCTGTGGAGGACCTCCTCTCATGAACTGGCAGCTCCAGCTGAATTATTATTCTATATATATATATATATATATATATATATATTTTTTTTTTAATATTTTTATACAGATTTTGTATGAAAATCGCAAAATAAAATAAATATATATTATTATTATGTAAGGATGTGCTATTGGACCAGTGTTCTGCCAGATATTTGTCTATAGGTGAAGTGGTCTGGTAGGATATATTTCAGAACTGCTGCTTACTATAGACTTTTGTAGTATACTGCAGAATACTATACTGCACACTGTTATAACACTTGATTACATAATGTTTACTTTAGTCTTTTTAGATCGATTGGACTGCTAGATAGCTTTTCTGCTAGCGGTGTCGATGCTGTTCTGATTTAAACGTGCCGTCTCTGGGGAGCTCATGCCATGGATTTCCTCTGAGGTTCCCACTCGATCGTGTAGTGCTTACGATATAATTTTGAAATATACTGTAGAATACTATACTCCGCACTGTAGTCTCTTGATTGATTTGATTTGACTATTTAAAAACACAAATACAAGCACAAAAGTAGATACAATGCATTGAGACATTTGTTGAAAAAAATTCAAAATAAGTTTTAAAAATGTAGGGATGCACGATATAAATTGGTAAGCATATCGGAATCGGACGATATTAGCTAAAAATGCCAAACAATGGCATCGGCTCAATGTCTAGTTTAACGCCGATGTGCAAAACCGATGTCAAAGCTGACGTGTTTACCTGTATAACGTAGGTACATGATGTAATGACACCACTAAAAATACAGCGCTACACTTACAACACAGCATTCCTAACCTAGCCCACAATGTCTACTGTGTGGATCTATGTTGAAGTTTCAAAGGAAGACAACAAAAAGGCCCGTATGAGGGCGGCAGGTAGCCTAGTGGTTAGAGCGTTGGGCCAGTAACCGAAAGGTTGCTAGATCGAATCCCCGAGCTGACAAGGTAAAAAAAAAGCTGTATTTCTGCACCTGAACAAGGCAGTGTTCCTAGGCCGTCATGGTAAATAAGAATGTCTTTACTGACTTTCCTAGTTAAATAAAGGTTCAAATAAAAACGTTTGTGCTGCTATTATTTCCCGAGGGGGGAAAAGTGAAATCTTTCAATACCACAAACCTAATTACTCATTTGAAAGTGCAACACCCCCAGACATTCAGCGACTACTTAGAACAAAAGCAGAGAAAAACTAAGCGCACATTTCCACTAAACAAGTTCAAGTCGAGCAGCCACTTGAAAGAGTAAGAACATTTCAGCGAGTCAATTCAAAGGTTGAAATCCATTAACGCCAAGATAATGGAATTCATTGCCCTTGACAATCAACCCTTCTCTAACGTGGATGATGTTGGCTTTCGCCGACTGATCGAGCACATCGAGCCCCGGTACACACTACCAAGTAGGCGCTTTCCCCCCCAGATGTGCCCAACCGGAGTTACACAGTATTGTTGAAACGCACATACATGAGCTACTTGCTATGGGCGTCACTACTTTTAGCTTCACGACTGACATTCGGACCAGCGATGTCAGCCCCATGGGTATGCAGAGTCTGGGTCAACGAGGGTTTCGTACTGAGGAAAGCCGTATTGCAAACTCAAGAAAGTGCTGGTTCTCAAATCGCTGCTGCCATTTCAATGGCATTTGAGAACATGTTTGAAACTTGGAAAATCCTCAAGAACAAAGTACACACTGTGCTACGTGATAATGCACGTAACATGACAAAGGATTTGGAAGAATGTGGAGTCGCCAGTTTGCCATGCATGGCACACACGCTGCAACTGGATGTGAACGAAGGTGTTTTGGCCCAACGCAGCATATCTGACACAGTGGCAACAGGTAGGAAGATAGTGGGTCATGTTAAACACTCACAGCTGGCATACAGCCGCCTGCAAGCAACACTGGAGCAGCTTGGAGTGAAAACAAAAAGCTTAAGCAAGACATTTCCACCAGATGGAACAGTACTTTTTACATGATGGAGAGCCATTTCCCCATCCTAGCTAAAGCTGTGTGCAAGTATCTTGGTGCTCCCTGTACTAGTGTGGACAGTGAGTGCCTTTTCAGTGCAGCTTCAAACATTGTAGACAAAAACATAAACAGAATCTCTTGTGACAAAGCCGAGCAGGTGAAGAAAAACCACCCCCAAATGTGGCTTTTCTTTTGTTTATTCGTGTCTGGTATAGGTCAACATTTTCTTTTAATTTAAAACAAAGCATTTTTGTTATTGTTTATTATTTTATTTCCTAAATGAAAGATGTGTTGTACTTTTATTTCCTAAATGAAAGATGTGTTGTACTGATGTGTTGTAAATTTGCTCACATTTTACTAGTCAAGTCAGTTGAGCACATTTGAAAAGTTTAAGTTGTGACATTTATAGCAGTTTATGACATAACCTAGAGACAGTCATTTTTCAAGGAGCTAAAGCTAAAATGATTAACTGCATTTTAGTTCACACCGATATTTATTTCAAAGCATTTTTAAGTTTCTCCATACAGTCAAGATTGAATAGTAAGCAGAGCCACCAACAACTTAACCATCGTTGTAATATTTGTGTCATGAATATCTGTTGTGTGATAAAACACATTCATGGATTTGTCATTTACAAGTTATTAAACCATCTGTTACTAACTGAACAAATGAACATATTAAACTTTGTTTAAACTATTTAACTGTACTGGAATGCTTAAAAGGCCACTATCGGTATCGGGCAAAAATGTCATTGTCATGTGTACTCCTTCTCCGGCCTCTAAGTCACCAGGCTGCTCATTATGGCGTACACCTGTCACCATTGTTACGCACACCTGCGCATCATCAGACTCACCTAGATTCCATCACTTCCCTGATTACCTTCCCTATATATATATATGGCACTCCCTTTGGTTCCTTCCCCAGGCGCTATTGTTATTCATGTCTGTGCGTTGTTTCTTGTTTAGTATTATGTTGCGTTCATTTATTGAAACACTCACTCCCTGAACTTGCTTCCTGACTCTTAGCACACATCGTTAGTCATATTGGTGCATCCCTATTAAAATGTATTTCCATTGTTTTCCTAGTTCACATTTACACCTAAATCCACATCGAGAAATGCTAAAGCCAGTGCAAGAATATCCTTTTGTTTACAGTGGGTTTGTTGGGAGAGGCTTTGCTGGTTTGAGGTCCAGGCAGTTTATTGGCAGCGCCCTCCAATCAGTTGACTGTCTAAATAAAGTAAATATGCGTTTCTAAAATATCAATTTTTTATGTAAATGCAGTGGTTAACTGTTTATTTTCTACCATCAGAAGTGCAGTACTGTTTGTCACTGTTTTTGGTCATCTGAAAGCACTGTTGTATCTCAGAAAGCCATCTAGTGGAAGTAACAGATCTAAGAAGTGACTTTGGTGTGCTCTTAATGCATGTTGTGTGTCAAATAAGCACACCTAATTCTCTAAGCTTCACAGTAAATGTTCTTGCAATTCTATGCATTTCGCTATGTCTAATGTGTATTCATATGATATTTGAGGGGGGCCACTGTGCTAAGCACTTCAACTTAATCAGCCCTGTAGTCTATAACCTGGTCAAGTTAATAAACTTTGCTTGTTCTTTATATCTCTCTGAAATGTTTACCTATAAATGGGCCTAGAACCTAATGTTTAGATGTTACAATTGTAATACAAATTGTACATTTTTGCTGAAGTGTTGTCTGGTCTGTTACATTGCTCAGAACTGTTGAACCAACTCAATAGGTGGCCTGTCACAAACCAGTGTGTCTTATGTTCTGGTTGAGGTGTTCCCCTCAACAAACAGTAACTGGCGTAGTCTGGTAGCCATTTTAGCTAAGGTGTTACTACAATATACTACGGTCATGTCCGCAAAAACACTACAGTAAATACTAGTCACGTAGGCGAACACACTACAGTAAATACTAGTCACATAGGCGAAAACACTACAGTAAATACTAGTCACGTAGGCGAAAACACTACAGTAAATACTAGTCACATAGGCGAAAACACTACAGTAAATACTAGTCACGTAGGCGAAAACACTACAGTAAATACTAGTCACGTAGGCGAAAACACTACAGTAAATACTAGTCACATAGGCGAAAACACTACAGTAAATACTAGTCACGTAGGCGAACACACTACAGTAAATACTAGTCACGTAGGCGAACACACTACAGTAAATACTAGTCACGTAGGCGAAAACACTACAGTAAATACTAGTCACGTAGGCGAACACACTACAGTAAATACTAGTCACGTAGGCGAAAACACTACAGTAAATACTAGTCACGTAGGCGAAAACACTATAGTAAATACTAGTCACGTAGGCGAACACACTACAGTAAATACTAGTCACGTAGGCGAAAACACTACAGTAAATACTAGTCACGTAGGCGAAAACACTACAGTAAATACTAGTCACGTAGGCGAACACACTACAGTAACTAAACAGTATACTACAGTCATGTCCACAAAAGCAGTAAAGTGAACACTATAGTTTATATAATACTACAGTATTTAGACTAGTATACTATATCTCTTTTTTTTCA